>NC_134023.1:22784120-24029120 GCF_040712315.1 Castanea sativa
AGGATGATAACAGGAAACAAAAGATAAAGGGATAGGAAACTGGTTTTAGAACCTGTGCTCTGATACCAAATGATGCGAACCCCAATCGACACGCTTTGAGACCCAACCAAAATATTGGAATATTTAACCCAGGAAATCTAAAAATCAGATTTATGATAGAAACCCTGACCCAACGTTTATAATCGAAACGCGAACCAAAGGTATAAGTTGACCTTGACCCAATGATTATAAAGAATCACGAACCAAAGGTATAAAGTTTGAACGCCACAAGAAAGAATCCTTGATAAGTTCACAGTTCTTGAAGAACCAAAAGAGAGCAAAGCCTCACCTTTTCTGAATTTTATTCAATAATTTTCTATAAAACGTTTACAGACTTCAGAGCCTATTTAAGGGCTCCATAAAACTTGACAGACAAGAAAATATATTCTAAAATAACTCCTAATTGATACCTTACCATATCAGGAATCAAGTTTGACCTAAAAAGCATTAAATGCACCTAAAAACAAGGAAAATACCTAAAAAACGTACTAAATAATAAAACCCTAAATAAAAGTTGATTTGGTCTGAAATTAGCAAATCCAAAATAGGAAAAAATCTGCCTTAACTGATACAGAGCTAGAAAGTCAATCAGCCATTAACTTATGCCATAAATCACTCCCAATTAAGTCAGATCAGCCCTAAATAGCTTGAATTAAATTTACTACATTTTCATCTTCCTTTGGGCCAAGCTTGGAATATCCTGCGTTAGAATCAGCCCAAATCTCTTGAATCAGCCCATTAAGTGCTTCTTGGATCTTGCTCTTGTAATAGGCCCAACTGGAACATACAATGGATCCTTGAATGCTTGTTGATTCTCATCACTTGTAAGTTCCAAAATTTCACTGATGAGTCTGTTCGCTTGCGTTTATTCCCTTTTTCCTTGAAGGATAAGGTAAAAGCATGGCTTAATTCTTTGTCACTTGGATCTATCACTTCATGGGAACTATTGGTCACAAAATTCCTATCTAAATTTTTCCCAATGGCCAAGACCAATGCTTTGAGGAGAGAAATTGCAGATTTTTATCAAGATGAACATGAGAAATTTTATGAGAGTTGGGAGAGATTTAAGGACTTGATCTTAAAGTGTCCCCATCATGGTTTTGAAACATGGAGACTAGTACAATATTTTTATAATGGTTTGACTCAGACTAATCGTAACAAGATTGAGTCCATGAATGGTGGTGGATTTTTGAGTCTTGTAGATGATGAGGCATACAAATTTCTTGAGAATTTTTCTGAAAGTTCACAACAATGGGATTTTTCCAACCGTAAAGAGAGATTTGCCCCTGGAATTAAGAAAGGAGGATTGTATGAAGTTAGTGAAGATTTAGACATAAAAGCTAGGTTGGACAATCTCACTTGTAAGGTTGAGGCTTTAGCTTTAGGTAGAGGGATGAATTCTGTCAATCAAGTTCAAAGTGAAACATGTTCTATTTGTTCAAGTCCTATGCATACAACACATATGTGTCCTTCCATAGCTGGGTACCCTGATTTTTATACTGAGCAAGCAAATTCACTGAATAATTATGGAAAACCATTTGCTAGTCCATTTTCAGAGACATACAATCCAAATTAGAGGAACCATCCTAATTTCTCATGGAGGCAAAATCAACCTCCCACAAATGTAGGTGGCCAACAAGTGCATCAACAAAGTCAATTTCATCCACCTACTCAAGCATATCCTCCCATTCCTCAATCACCTCCTTAGTTTGTAGTACCACCAAGACAACAATCATCTTTGGAGGAGTCTCTCAAAACTTTCGTGCAATCAACTAGCCAAGTTATTCAAGAGATAAAAAGTTCCACCCATTTGAATACTCAAGCTATTTCAAAGTTGGAAAATCAAGTTGGCCAGTTAGCAACCCAAGTTGGAGAGAGGGAAAAAGGAAAGTTTCCTAGTCAACCTATACCTAACCCAAAAGGACAGTATGCCATCAATGGTTCTTCTAGTTCTACTCATGGACAAGAACATGTTTAGTCTATTACTACCCTTAGGTATGGTAAGCAAGTTGATAATCAAGTGAATATGCCAGAAGTGGAGGATGATGAAAATATTGTGTTAAAGGAAAAAGGTACTCATAGTTCACATGATGATCATGGAGAAAAGAAGGACAACCCACCCTCCATTCCAATTCAGGATCTTAGTTCCCCCCTTGATAAGAGGTTTGTTCCTAAAGCTCCATTTCCTCAAAGGTTAATCAGTCCTCAGAAAAGTGCACAATTTGGAGACATTTTAGAGGTTTTTAAGCAAGTGCAAATAAACATTCCATTTCTTAATGCAATTCAGCAAGTTCCTGCTTATGCCAAGTTTCTAAAAGATCTTGTGACAATGAAGAGAAAGACAAATATCCCTAAAAAGGCATTTTTGACAGAGCAAGTCAGTTCAATTATTCAAATAAATATCCAGTGAAATGTAAGGACCCAGGATCTCCTACAATTTCATGCGAGATTGGGGATCATCTCATTGAGCGAGCTTTGCTAGATTTGGGGGCAAGTGTGAACTTAATGCCGTATTCAGTTTATCTACAGCTAGGTTTGGGGGAGTTAAAACCAACAACCATGACACTTCAATTAGCTGATAGGTCTGTGAAAATCCCTAGAGGTATTGTTGAGGATGTGTTGATTAAGGTGGATGCATTCTATTTTCCTGTTGATTTTGTTGTGTTAGACACTGAGCCTGCTCTAAATGCCAATATACAAATCCATGTCATTTTGGGTCGCCCTTTCTTAGCCACATCCAATGCTTTGATCAATTGTCGAAGTGGTGTGATGAAGATTTCTTTTGGAAATATGACTGTTGAGCTTAATATCTTTGACATAAGTAAGCAAGTACCAGATAATGAGAATATATGTGAGGTTAACATGATTGGGAACCTCGTCCATGATACTCTCATACAATCAAGTTGTGAGGATCCCCTAAAGGATTGCTTAACCCTTTTTTATTGCAATTTGGATATTGAAAAATCAATTGAAGAGGTCAATGCATTGTTAGATTCTGTTCCTCTTTTAAGTACTGATAGCTGGCAGCCAAAAGTGGTCCCTTTTCCACTTTCTTCATCCCCACTCTCATCTATTGTAGAACCACCAAAGTTGGATAACTTTTGGGAACACCACTTGATAAGTATACTTCAAGAACACAAGGAAGCTATAGGTTGGAAAATTGCTGATATTAAGGGTATTAGTTCCTCTGTGGTTATGCAAAGAATTCACTTGGAAGACACTACAAAAGCTTCCCAACATGTTTTTGATCCAGGTAAGTTACAATCTCATTGGACTAGTCCATTCATAATATGCATTATTTATCTCCATGGTGTTGTTGAGGGTTGGATGGTCCTGTTTATCAGGATTGATATCTAGTTGTGTTAAATCTTTTTGCAAAAAAAAAAAAAATCTTTTTCTTGTTTATTTTCTATTTGTAGATTAATATTTGTGTTTATTTTCTTGTTTAGTTTTATTCTCTTTTATTCTAGCTGATATTTGACAGAAATTAAAATTTACAACAATCAGCTTGATCAAGGTATGTCTCCTCCTTCTCCTTACCTTACTTGTTTCTACTTGGTTCTCATGTTGCATATTAATTTTTTTTTGCTCTCTTTTCATTCAAGAAATATATTTGAGAGTATCATTTTTAACATTGAGGACAATGTTTGGTTTAGGTTTAGGGGGGATGTATATAGATTTCTATCTTTTTGTTTTGTTTTGTTTAGTTGTGTTAAAAAAAAAAAAAAATCTTTTGCCTAGCTTGAGGTCTATGTTTTGAGTTTGTTATACTACTCCTGCTTAAATAATTTCAGTGCTTTCATGCTCAATTCATTGCACATGTACGTAGCCACTCAGACACAACTTGTTGTTGAAGGATAAAAATGATTAGAAAATCTTGATGATAACAATGTGGAGACTGTAACCCTTGTGAGTTTTGAGCCAATCATTATTTTTCAAGGGCTATTTATTGTTTCTAATCTTAAAGTTCATTTGAAAGTGCATAACATGTTTCCCTTGTTGTAGTCTCATTGTTCTTTCTTTTGGCCAAGAAAAAAAAAATCTAATTTTATGCCACACTTGAATCTTTTGAAGTCATTGATGTTGAATGAACTATACTAGTCTTTGAGAGATGACATTAGGCCATTTTTGTGTACTTTGAGCCATATATGTGTTTTTCTTTGTCTTTCTTGATATATTATCGCTAGTCACCCCGTTGAGCCTTTTAATTAGCCTTTCTTTCTTAAAACCCTTATCCATAGTGTTTCAAGATGGAATTTGATCAGTATGTTTCATGTGGTGGTTTGTGCGAGAATTCAAAGAAGAAAGAAAAAAAAGAAGTCAAAGAAAAAAAAAATTCAAAAAAAAGAAAGAAAGAAAAAAAAAAGTTCAAGAACAAGGAAAAAAGAAAAAAAGAGGATAAGTGTCAAAAAGAAGAAAATAAAAAGGGTTCTCATCAAATTTTGAGAAGTGAGATGTAAGGAAGGAGTACTGCTTTGAAGAAGAAGAGTTGAAAAAAAAAAGTGTTGAATGGAAATTCTAAAAAGTATTGAGATTTCAACTAATCTTGAAAACACTTCTTATATTTACCTTCACCCATTTTTATTTCATTTCCTTTGCTTTTACCCTACATTACGTCCTAATAAAGTCCTTATTTGATCTTGAAGATTGTGTAGTTCAGATATTGATATGACTGAGAAGAAAAAGGTGCGGTATAAATATTTTTGGCATCCTTTCATGAGACTACTTGTTCTTTATTGATTAAGCGTTTTTCATGTGATTTATATGTGAGGTATTTGATTTTGCTTACATTATTCCGCTCACATATGTTGTTGCGAGTGTTACACCCCATTTCCGAGTGATTTCATTTGTTAAGTGATAACACCGGAAAGATTTGAGTTGAAGCATACTTTCAAATAGAGATTCGAGTCAAATTTATTCTAAAACTAAGAGTATGTTTGGGTTGGCTACCACTTTTCACTCACATTGAGTTTTGATGGCATGAGAAATTTCTTTAGCATTTGTAGTGTTTTTAAACTTGAACTAATCTTCTTTACAAAAGGCAATTGAAAAAAAAAAAAGTTTGATTTTCTTTGTTTTGTTTATTTTAGTATTCATTCTCAGAATTTTCTGGGTATATTCCCTGCAAACCCTCACGAGACTACAACTCGTCCACTAGTGTAAGCTAGGGGTTTAAAGGCTTGTTACATACGCTAAATGCAATCGAAATTTCCAGCGAAAGTGGATTAGTTAGGATTTTCTTTTTCTTTGTTTTTTATTTCTTTGTTTTGTTTTACTCTTTATCTGTTTTGCTCGAGGACTAGCAAAATGTAGGTTTGGGGGTATTTGATGTGCATTGATAATAGCTTAATTTTGCATATTTATATCATTGTTAGAAAGCATTATCATACTTATTTTGAGGTAATTCATGCATTTTATATTTGGTTTTGGAATAATGGTGAATAATCAATTTTGTGCTTAATTGAATCTTATTGCGTGAATTTATCTTCTGTAGGAGAATGGAATTAAATAAGTGGATTTGTGCAAAGAAGAAAGCTAATGGACTTTACTTTTACAAGGGCCATGATGAAGTTAAAGAAGACCAACCCAATCAAATTTAAGTCCAATTGGAGCAGGGAATCAAAGGAAATTTGCATCAAATTCAAGTTCAATTCGGATTAGGATTCCAGCCTGCACATCAGTTAGTATTTTTTGCATAACTTTCGGCTCAGATGTCCAATTGAGATGATTCAAGTTGAGCTGGAAAGTTAACTTAAAGGGCTACAACTTTGTAATTTACCAAAAGTCCGAATTCTAACGTTAAATGGGCCAAAAGTGTCGGTTAAGTGAAGCCTAAAAATCTGGATTTTCCCCAAACGGGAATTCAACTTGTAATAGGATTCCTTGACCTATTTAAAGGCTCTTTAGGGCAAAATTCAGGAGGAGACCAGTGCAGGGGGCGAGTGCTAGGGCTGAGGGCTGAACATAGAGAGTGCAGCTACTTCTTTGGTTTTCTTTCATGACAATTAGTTTTATTTTATTTGTCTAGTTTAATGTTTAGTATTTTATTCTTGTGTTTTATTTTAATTACTATGAGTAGCTAAATTTATAATTAGGGTTGAGGATGAAACCTTGTTAAGGATTATTAGTAATATTTATGTGATTTGATTTTTTCCACAATAGTTGTTCTTTAATGATTTAAATTGTTCTTGCTTCATATCAATTGACTAAGATGAGATTCTAGATATGAGTTCAATCATATTTTTCTCATGATTTAAGATTTGTCTTAATTAATTGAATGCTTGGTTTATTAATTCTTGATTATAAAATTAGATATCGCTTGTGATTTATCTGTCAGTGGATACAATTTATGATTTGATTTTTAGAATTGGATATATCTTGTGATTTGTTTGGCTATAGATACAATTGATGATTTGATTTTAAACTTAAGAAGCGAAGAAGAACATGCTTTTGATTTTTAAAATAAGGATTTTAATAAGAATATTTTCCATGATAGCAAGATTGA
Source organism: Castanea sativa (assembly GCF_040712315.1). Lineage (NCBI taxonomy): Eukaryota > Viridiplantae > Streptophyta > Magnoliopsida > Fagales > Fagaceae > Castanea > Castanea sativa. The sequence goes on from NC_134023.1 coordinate 22,790,665, forward strand.
TTTCTAGATTATCATGTAGTAGTTGGGAAAAATTAATGATCATAAATATATGCTGATATGACTTACAAGGCGGATTCCAAAACCTTAATTCCTTTCCCTTGTTTGTTTACATCTTTTTATTGCTTTCTATCTTTTACTTAGTTTAACTATTTGCTTAGTTTATTTAATTTCAAAATAACCAATTTTTATTAAACTAGATTAGGATTAATTTGGTTAAAATTTAATTAATTTTCCTACGTTCATACAAGTACCTGTGGGTTCGACCTCGTTCTTGTCAAACTATACTTCGGTACGGTTCGTACACTTGCGAGTATTTTAAAATTTCACAACACCCCTACATCCCTAGGTTTAAGTAGAGACAAAACTAAAGAATAGTTTGGTAAAAGTTTTTTTTTTGGTCTAAAATACCCCTACAGCCTATATTTAAGTAGGGGCAAAACTTGGTAAAAATGGTTCTTTAACTTCCACGTAAAACATTATCTACAAAATAGGAGCACACTTCCAGTACACTTACGTTGGTTTTCACACTCAAATTGCTTCTTCTTCAGTTATGCAATTCTCTAAATTCTGTGTTTTCAAACTCCTTTCACCCACCTCTTTGCTTCAGATTTCAATACAAACAACAACAACAACAGCATAGATTTGAGGTAAGCTTTTTCTTATATCAAATCTGAGCCCTCTCTCTCTCTGATCTCACTCTTTTTATTTCTGTATGCATGAAGTTTGTTTCCCTCATGTTCATTTTTTAAGTCTGATTTTTTTTTTTTTGGTGCAACATCGAATAGGTTCTATTATATGTCCAGTTTTTTTTTTTGCCACCAAGCTTAATGCCTTGCCATCATAGCGCTCAGGGTTGAAGGTTGCTTCCCTCAGGTTAGTAACGTTTTTGTTTTTTTTTTTTTTTTTTTTTTTTTTTTTTCTTTTTGCTTCAAATTTCAAAAAAAAAAAAAAAAAAAAAAAAGGAAAAAAATGTTGATGGTTTTTTTTTTTTTTTTTTGCTTGAAGTTGAAAAAAAAAAAAAGGAAACCAACGTTGATAGTTTTTTTTTTTTTTTTGAAAGTCTTGGATTTTGGTTTAATTTGTAAAAAAATGGTTGTTTTATCTCCAACAAAAATATATTACTTTGTTAACATTATCATTATCATTTTCATATCATTATCTTATCTTTTCTTATATTTTTGTACTTTTCTTTTCTTTTATTATATCATTATCTTACCTTATCTTCTCTTTTTTTTTTTTTTGCTTGAAGTTGCAAACAAAAAAAATTAAACCAACGTTTTCACTTGAAGTTGCAAAAAAAAAAAAAAAAAAAAACCAACGTTGATGCAAAAAAAAAAATGAAACCAACGTTCATGGTTTTTTTTTTTTTTTGAAAGTCTTGGATTATGGTTTAATTTCACACCCCTAGTTTTTTTTTCTTTTTTTGTGATTGAAAAATGTAGTAATCCCAAATTATAATAGATACTCTAAATTAACCCTTATAAAAAAAATAGAAGAGCCTCTGAGCATGCGCGTGAGCGCGTGCTCAAAGGCTAGTTATTATTATTTTTCTTTCTTTCTTATATCTATAATTTTGAGGATTTGGATGGTAATAAAGTAAAATACACTAGCCTTTAAGCACGCGCTCACGCGTGTGCTCAGAGGCTCTTCTAGTTTTTGGATAAGGGTTAATTTAGAACATTTATTATAATTTGGGATCACTACATTTTTCAATCACAAAAAAACCTAGGGGTGTGATGAGTATTATGGGTGGTGAAATAATTTTTCATCACATCTCTAGGTTTTTTTGGTTATTAGAAAATGTATTATAATAAATGTTCTAATTAACCCTTACCCAAAAAATAGAAGAGCCTCTGAGCATGTGCGTGAGCGCGTGTTTAGAGGCCAGTATGTTTACTACTATTTAAGCGGCTGCACCTGTTTGGAGTGGATTTTTTTTTGTTCCAAAATACCCCTTCATCCCTAGGTTTAAGTAGAGACAAAACTAAGGATAGTTTGATAAAAGATTTTTTGTCTAAAATACCCCTACAGCCTATATTTAAGTAGGGGCAAAACTTGGTAAAAATGGTTCTTTAACTTTCACGTAGAACACTATCTACAAAATATGAGCACACTTCCAGTACACTTACGTTGGTTTTCAAACTCAAATTGCTTCTTCTTCAGTTATGCAATTCTCTCAATTCTGTGTTTTCAAATTCCTTTCACCCACCTCTTTGCTTCAGATTTCAATACAAACGACAACAACAACCGCATAGATTTGAGGTAAGCTTTTTCTTATATCAAATCTGAGTCCTCTCACTCTCTGATCTCACTTTTTTATTTATGTATGCATGAAGTTTGTTTCCCATCATGTTCATTTTTTAAGTCTGATTTTTTTTTTTGTGCGACATCGAATAGGTTCTATTATATGTACAGTTTTTTTTTGCCACCAAGCTTAATGCCTTGCCATCATAACACTCAGGGTTGAAGGTTGCTTCCCTCAGGTTAGTAAACTTTTTTTTTTTTTTTTTTTTTAAAGTCTTGGATTATGGTAACAAATTAAACCAACGTTGGTTTTTTTTTTTTTTTTTTTTTAAGTCTTGGATTATGGTAACAAATTAAACCAATGTTGGTTTTTTTTTTCTTGAAAGTCTTGGATTATGGTTGAATTTGTAAAAAATGGTTGTTTTATCTCCAACAAAAATATATTACTTTGTTAACATTATAATTTTCATTTTCATATCATTATCTTATCTTTTCTTATATTTTTGTATTTTTCTTTTCTTTTATTATATCATTATCTTACCTTATCTTCTCTCTCTCTCTTTTTTTTTGCTTGAAGTTGCAAACAAAAAAAAAAAAATTAAACCAACGTTTTCAGTTGAAGTTGCAAAAAAAAAAGAAAAAGAAAAAAGAAACCAACATTGATGCAAAAAAAAAAAAAAAAGGAAACCAATGTTGATGGTTTTTTTTTTTTTTGAAAGTCATGGATTATGCTTTAATTTCACACCCCTAGGTTTTTTTTTTTTTTTTTTTTTGTGATTGAAATATGTAGTAATCCCAAATTATAATAGATACTCTAAATTAACTCTTATCCAAAAAATAAAAGAGTACGCGCGTGCTCAAAGGCTAGTTATTATTATTTTTCTTTCTTTCTTATATCTATAATTTTGAGGATTGTGATGGTAATAAAGTAAAATACACTAGCCTTTAAGCACGCGCTCACGCATGTGCTCAGAGGCTCTTCTATTTTTTGGATAAGGGTTAATTTAGAACATTTATTATAATTTGAGATCACTACATTTTTCAATCACAAAAAAACCTAAGGGTGTGATGAGTGTTATGGGTGGTGAAATAATTTTTCATCACATCTCTAGGTTTTTTTGGTTATTAGAAAATGTAGTGATCCCAAATTATAATAAATGTTCTAATTAACCCTTACCCAAAAAATAGAAGAGCCTCTGAGCATGTGTGTGAGCGCGTGTTTAGAGGCCAGTATCTATACTACTATTTAAGCGGCTGCACCTGTTTGGAGTGGATTTTTTTTTGTTCCAAAATACCCCTACATCCCTAGGTTTAAGTAGAGACAAAACTAAAGGATAGTTTGGTAAAAGATTTTTTTTTGTCTAAAATACCCCCACAGCCTATATTTAAATAGGGGCAAAACTTGGTAAAAATGGTTCTTTAACTTCGACGTAAAACACTATCTACAAAATAGGAGCACACTTCTAGTACACTTACGTTGGTTTTCAAACTCAAATTGCTTCTTCTTCAGTTATGCAATTCTCTGAATTCTGTGTTTTCGAACTCCTTTCACCTACATCTTTGCTTCAGATTTCAATACAAACGACAACACCAACAGCATAGATTTGAGGTAAGCTTTTTCTTATTTCAAATCTGAGCCCTCTCTCTCTCTGATCTCACTTTTTTATTTCTATATGCATGAAGTTTGTTTCCCTCATGTTCATTTTTTAAGTCTGATTTTTTTTTTTTTTTTGTGCGACATCGAACAGGTTCTATTATATATAAAGTTTTTTTTTTGCCACCAAGCTTAATGCCTTGCCATCATAGCGCTCAGGGTTGAAGGTTGCCTCCCTCAGGTTAGTAACTTTTTTTTTTTTTTTTTTTTTTTTTTTTTAAGTCTTGGATTATGGTAACAAATTAAACCAACGTTGGTTTTTTTTTTTCTTTTTTCTTTTTTTTTTGCTTGAAGTTGAAAAAAAAAAAAAGGAAACCAACGTTGATGGTTTTTTTTTTTTGAAAGTCTTGGATTTTGGTTTAATTTGTAAAAAAATGGTTGTTTTATCTCCATCAAAAATATAATACTTCGTTAACATTATCAGTTTCATTTTCATATCATTATCTTATCTTTTCTTATATTTTTGTACTTTTCTTTTCTTTTATTATATCATTATCTTACCTTATCTTTTTTTTTTTTTTTTGCTTGAAGTTGCAAACAAAAAAAACAAAATTAAACCAACGTTTTCACTTGAAGTTGCAAAAAAAAAAAAAAAAAAGAAACCAACGTTGATGCCAAAAAAAAAAAAAAAAAAGGAAACCAACGTTGATGGTTTTTTTTTTTTGAAAGTCTTGGATTATGGTTTAATTTCACACCCCTAGGTTTTTTTTTGTGATTAAAAAATGTAGTAATCCCAAATTATAATATATACTCTAAATTAACCCTTATCCAAAAAATAGAGGAGCCTTCAAGCACGCGCGTGAGCGCGTGCTCAGAGGCTAGTTATTATTATTTTTCTTTCTTTCTTATATCTATAATTTTGAGGATTTGGATGGTAATAAAGTAAAATACACTAGCCTTTAAGCACGCGCTCACGCATGTGCTCAGAGGCTCTTCTAGTTTTTGGATAAGGGTTAATTTAGAACATTTATTATAATTTGAGATCATTACATTTTTCAATCACAAAAAAGCCTAGGGGTGTGATGAGCATTATGTGTGATGAAATAATTTTTCATCACATCTCTAGGTTTTTTTGGTGATTAGAAAATGTAGTGATCCCAAATTATAATAAATGTTCTAATTAACCCTTACCCAAAAAATAGAAGAGCCTCTGAGCATGTGCGTGAGCGCATGTTTAAAGGCCAGTATCTGTACTACTATTTAAGCGGCTGCACCTGTTTGGAGTGAATTTTTTTTGTTCCAAAATACCCCTACATCCCTAGGTTTAAGTAGAGACAAAACTAAATGATAGTTTGATAAAAGATTTTTTTTTTGGTCTAAAATACCCCCACAGCCTATATTTAAGTAGGGGCAAAACTTGGTAAAAATGGTTCTTTAACTTCCACGTGAAACACTATCTACAAAATAGGAGCACACTTCCAGTACACTTACGTTGATTTTCAAACTCAAATTGCTTCTTCTTCAGTTATGCAATTCTCTCAATTCTGTGTTTTCAAACTCCTTTCACCCACCTCTTTGCTTCAGATTTCAATACAAACGACAACAACAACAGCATAGATTTGAGGTAAGCTTTTTCTTATATCAAATCTGAGCCCTCTCTCTCTTTGATCTCACTTTTTTATTTCTGTATGCATGAAGTTTGTTTCCCTCATGTTCATTTTTTAAGTCTGATTTTTTTTTTGTGCGACATCGAACAGGTTCTATTATATGTACAGTTTTTTTTTTGCCACCAAGCTTAATGCCTTGCCATCATAACACTTAGGTTAGGAACGTTTTTTTTTTTTTTTTTTTGAAAGTCTTGGATTATGGTTTAATTTGTAAAAAAATGGTTGTTTTATCTCCAACAAAAATATATTACTTTGTTAACATTATAATTTTCATTTTCATATCATTATCTTATCTTTTCTTATATTTTTGTATTTTTCTTTTCTGTTATTATATCATTATCTTACCTTATCTTTTTATTTTTCTTTTTTTTCTTTTTTTTTTTTTTTGCTTGAAGTTGCATACAAAAAAAAAAAAATTAAACCAACGTTTTCACTTGAAGTTGCAAAAAAAAAAAAAAAAAAAAAAAACCAACATTGATGCACAAAAAAAAAAAAAAAAAAGGAAACCAACGTTGATGGTTTTTTTTTTTTTTTTGAAAGTCATCGATTATGCTTTAATTTTACACCCCTAAGTTTTTTTTTTTTTTTTTTTTTTGTGATTGAAAAATGTAGTAATCCCAAATTATAATAGATATTCTAAATTAACCTTTATCCAAAAAATAGAAGAGTACGCGCGTGCTCAGAGGCTAGTTATTATTATTTTTCTTTCTTTCTTATATCTATAATTTTGAGGATTGTGATGGTAATAAAGTAAAATACACTAGCCTTTAAGCACGCACTCACGCATGTGGTCAGAGGCTCTTCTATTTTTTGGATAAGGGTTAATTTAGAACATTTATTATAATTTGGGATCACTACATTTTTCAATCACAAAAAAACCTAGGGGTGTGATGAGTATTATGTGTGGTGAAATAATTTTTCATCACATCTCTAGGTTTTTTTGGTGATTAGAAAATGTAGTGATCCCAAATTATAATAAATGTTCTAATTAACCCTTACCCAAAAAATAGAAGTGCCTCTAAGCATGTGCGTGAGCGCGTGTTTAGAGGCCAGTATCTATACTACTATTTAAGCGGCTCCACTTGTTTGGAGTGGATTTTTTTTGGTTCCAAAATACCCCTACATCCCTAGGTTTAGGTAGAGACAAAACTAAAGGATAGTTTGGTAAAAGATTTTTTTTTGTCTAAAATACCCCTACAGCCTATATTTAAGTAGAGGCAAAATTTGGTAAAAATGGTTCTTTAACTGCCACGTAAAACACTATCTACAAAATAGGAGCACACTTCCAGTACACTTACATTGGTTTTCAAACTCAAATTGCTTCTTCTTCAGTTATGCAATTCTTTCAATTCTGTGTTTTCAAACTCTTTTCACCCACCTCTTTGCTTCAGATTTCAATACAAACGACAACAACAACAGCATAGATTTGAGGTAAGCTTTTTCTTATATCAAATCTGAGCCCTCTCTCTCTCTTATCTCACTTTTTAATTTCTGTATGCATGAAGTTTGTTTCCTTCATGTTCATTTTTTAAGTCTGATTTGTTTTTTTTTTTTTTGTGCGACATCGAACAGGTTCTATTATATGTACAGTTTTTTTTTTTGCCACCAAGCTTAATGCCTTGTCATCATAACACTCAGGGTTGAAGGTTGCTTCCCTCAGGTTAGTAACGTTTTTTTTTTTTTTTTTTTTTTTTTTTTTTTTTTTTTTTTTGCTTGAAGTTGCAAAAAAAAAAGAAAAAGGAAACCAACGTTGATGGTTTTTTTTTTTTTTTGAAAGTCTTGGATTATGGTTTAATTTGTAAAAAAATGGTTGTTTTATCTCCCACAAAAATATATTACTTTGTTAACATTATGATTTTCATTTTCATATCATTATCTTATCTTTTCTTTTATTATATCATTATCTTACCTTTTCTTCTCTTTTTTTTTTATTTATTTTTTTGCTTGAAGTTGCAAACAAAAAAAAAAATTAAACCAACGTTGGTTTTTTTTTTTTTTTTTTACTTGAAGTTGCAAAAAAAAAAAAAAAAAAGGAAACCAACATTGATGGTTTTTTTTTTTTTGAAAGTCTTGGATTTTGGTTTAATTTGTAGAAAAAGGGTTGTTTTATCTTCAACAAAAATATATTACTTTGTTAACATTATCATTATCATTTTCATATCATTATCTTATCTTTTCTTATATTTTTTTATTTTTATTTTCTTTTATTATATCATTATCTTACCTTATGTTCTCTTTTTTTTTTTTTTTGCTTGATGTTGCGAAAAAAAAGGATACCAACGTTGATGGTTTTTTTTTTTTTTTTAAAGTCTTGGATTATGATTTAATTTCACACCCCTAGGTTTTTTTTTTTTTTTTTTTTTTTTTTGTGATTGAAAAATGTAGTAATCCCAAATTATAATAGATACTCTAAATTAACCCTTATCCAAAAAATAGAAGAGCCTCACACGCGTGCTCAGAGGCTAGTTACTATTTAAGGGGCTTCCTCTATTTGGATCGGATTTTTTTTTGTTCCAAAATACTCCTACACCCCTAGGTTTAAGTGGAGACAAAACTAAAGGATAGTCCGGTAAAAATACATATCTAACTTGCACTAAAACATTGCTTATAAAATATGAACACTCTTTCACTAACCTACTTCTTCAAAGCAACTATACGTTTATTGTTTTTTTTATATAGAAAAATTAGTTAAACTACCTACGTTTCTATTGTTTTTTTCCTAAAAAAAAAAAACCCTTAGTTTCTAATACTACTTTATTATTATTAAAAAAAAAAACACCCTACGTTTATCCAAAAACATTAGTATTAATTTTTATCCAAAAAAAAAAGACTAAATATCCAAAAAAAAAAAGAAATAGTTATCAACAAAGAAACTAAACTAAATAGATATATACACGTTTTTTTTTTTTTTTTTTGATAAGTAGATATATCTTTAAGTCCCATTAAAACTTTGCCTAAAAAATAGAATCACTCTCCTGATTTTTTTTTTTTTTTGGAAAATACTCTCCTGATGGTTTTCAAATTGTTTTATCTATTTATAAAAAAAAAAAATTAAAATTAAAACAAACACACATTTCTTTGTAAACTAGCTTCGGAGCACACGCTCACTCGCGTGCTCAAAGGCTCTTCTATTTTTTGGGTAAGGGTTAATTTAAAAAATTTATTATAATTTGAGATTACTACATTTTCTAATCACAAAAAAAAAAAAAAAAAAAACCTAAGAGTGTGATGAAAAAATTATTTCACCACACATAATATTCATCACACCCCTAGGTTCTTTTGTGATAGGAAAATGTAGTAATCTCAAATTATAATAAATGCTCTATATTAACCCTTACCCAAAAAATAAAAGAGGTTCATGTGCGTGCTCAGAGGCCAGTTTAATTTTATTTGTTTATGCACTCAATTGTTATTGTCTTAGAAATGTACTAGCCTCATCACATGTGCTCGGCATGTACGATGAGGCTTTTTTTTTTAGTTTAATATACTTTTTCAATTTAAATTTATCTATTATTAGTGAAGTTACAGAGGAAGGGATTTTTATAAAACTAAAATTTAGAATTTGAAATGAAGTAAACTACTGGACTTAGTGTGCGCTAGTTTTTAGGAAAAAAATGTATCAAACATACATGAGACATGTTTAGATAGAGAGTGTGCTAAGTTTTAGGAAAAAAGTTTCTCTGGTAGTTTTTTTTTTTTTTTTGAATTACAATTTTAACCTTATTTTTTATTTTTTAAGAATAAAGATTATTTCCCATAGAAAAAATAAAGTTTATTTAATTAAATTGGGGGTATTTTTGACATTTTTTAAAGTCATAACAAACTTTTTGAATCCTTAATATATACGAATAAACTATTAATAAGTTTTTAGACTATTGTAAAATATATTTGTATTATTAAAAAAAAATTGTATGGAAGTGGTATATTAAAAAAAAAATTAGTCATTTTATTTTTTACTTCCCTATCCATAATAAATTCCTAACTCCACTAATGCTAACTCTCCTAGAAAAAAATTTTAGAGCACCACAATTAGAACATGACATGTATCCTGTCATGTACAATGCACATAACTCAATTAATTAGTTGGGTTAAGTGAGATGTATGAATTTCACATTATGAGACACATATCATGTTTCTATTGGTGGTTGAAGCCCAAGACTTCAAACATGTTTAGACATATAGAAATATAAGTGTAAAATAGATTTGAATAAAAGTACAATAAATTAGAAACATCTTTCCCCTATACCTGGGCTGTCCTTCTATACATTGCTTAAACACCTAATTGGCAAATTCTTACCAAATTATTTAATAAAAAAACAAGTATTTGTATTTCCTGGGATTAACCAATGTCCTTCTCTTATTTCTCTTTTTTCTTCTTCCATTATTTAATACCTCCCATCTCCTCCTTTAACATTTCCTACACGTATTTCTCCTGTTTTTTTAATCCACTCTTGAGATTGATCCATCTCCCCAATCCCCATTGATAGGCTTTGCTTATTTTATATACCAATGTGTGGACGTAGATCAAAACATCAAATATATTATTTATTTAACGGGTGCAGAATATGTATTTAGTTTTTGAGAAAAAAAAAAAAACATGCCGAAAGAGAATTTATAATAGTTTACAACATGTGCCCACCTACGGACACAACCATTCTCACTCAATTTTACAACTTTTGTGTGATAGTGAGTAGTACATCAACGTAAAAAAAAACATGCCCAAAGAGAATACCTCCCATCTCCTCCTTTAACATTTCCTACAAGTATTTCTCCTGTTTTTTTAATCCACTCTTGAGATTGATCCATCTCCCCAATCCCCATTGATAGGCTTTGCTTATTTTATATACCAATGTGTGGACGTAGATCAAAACATCAAATATATTATTTATTTAACGGGTGCAGAATATGTATTTAGTTTTTGAGAAAAAAAAAAAAAAACATGCCCAAAGAGAATTTATAATAGTTTACAACATGTGCCCACCTACGGACACAACCATTCTCACACTCAATTTTACAACTTTTGTGTGATAGTGAGTAGTACATCAACGTAAAGTGATGAGTCGCACAAAGCAGAAAATGTCCATCACTCATGAATTAGCTGTGTAATTGGTTGTCTTTAAGATTATATTTACAACATGAAACAAAATTAGCTAGTACATAGTTTATTAATCAAAGTGATTTGATGTATATAAGTGGTAGAACGTCTTATGATGAAGTGACAATAGTATCTAAACTTGAACTTAAATAAAAATGTCATTCCAAAACCCCATTTCTTCATTTTTGACATATTCAAGTTCTTCAAAATTTGGTTGAGCATGAGAAGCTTTTTGAACTCCCTCCAACTCCATCATGGTCTTTATCATCGTAGGTCGTTTCTTTCCATTCAAGTGCAAACATCTTTTTGCAAGGTTAGCAATTGTCATGATGTCATCTTTATTACCATCCTTCATTACTTGGGTATCAATATATCCAAGAGACGATTCTCTTTTTAATGAATGAATGAAATATGTAGCAAGATTCCGACCTTCTTGTGATCTCTTTAAAGAAACTGGTTTTTCTCCTGTTAAAGCTCAATAAGGACTACTCCAAAACTATAAACATCACTCTTTTCTGTAAATTGGCTTGTTTGAAAGTATATTCTGGATCCAAGTACCCAAATGTACCATATACCAATGTGGTCACATGAGTTTGGTCAATGGTCATTGATTTTGAAGTTCTGAAATTTGCTACTTTTGCTCTATATTTGCCATCAAGGAGTATGTCTGATGATTTTATGTCTCAATGGTAAATGGGTAGTAAAGCTGCTGAGTGTAAGTAAGAAAGAGCTCCCGCAACTTCTGTGGCAATTCTTAAGCGCATATCCTATGTTAGCAATGGAAACTCTTCATTTTCTTCGTGGAGATACTGAAAAAGTGTGCCATTGGGAATGAACTCATAAACTAACAAAGGAACTTTTGTTTCAGAACAACACCCAAGTAGTTTAACCACATTTTTGTGATTGATTTGAGAAAGAATGATAATCTCATTAATGATTGTTCAAGATTTCCCTCATCCACTGTGTTGCACTTTTTAATGGCCACAATTCTTCCATCAACTAACATTCCTTTATAAACTATACCTTGTCCACCCTTACCAAGAATTCTATTTTCGTTAAAACGGTCAGATGCATTTTCTTACTCCATTGAACTGAATAATTTTGTCTTCTGAACATTATTTTCATTTGAAGATAATTGTTCTTGTAATAATAAACCACCATTCCTTTTGAAATTTTTTTTCTTGAGCTTGATTTTGTTTCTTTTCTTTATCACTTTGTATAACCACCATGTAATAAGGAGTAGAAACAATACCCCAAAACTTGTACAAATAACTGCAAACAACAAAAAAATAAAATAGAAATATCAGATTAACCTAAAATTGGGTTATATAAACATATGAATAAGTTTAAAATAGATTTGAACAAAAGTACGATGAATTGGTAACATTTTTCCCACGTTTTGAATTATTTTCTCACTTTTTTTTTTTACAATTAATATTGTTAGGCCAGCAAGTAAGGAAATGGCACACGTGGCATCTGGTTATCAAGCATAAGTGTGTGTGTTTTAATAAATATGTTTAAGTGGCACCATGGTATTTGCGATGGTTTCATGGGGAATTTGGCATCAGCGAAATCAAGTCCTAAACCACAGACCATGTTGTACCTCGGATCAGCTCATGTTGCAGGCAAAAGAGAAGCTAGCGGAATTCTACACTGCGCTGCCACTAATTCGTCCAGCAGCACCAAAACCAAAAGAAAAATGGAAGCCACCAGATGCAAGCTTAGTCAAAATCAATTTTGATGGTGCAATTTTCAGGGATGAGAACAGAAGTGGTATTGGCGTGGTTGTCCGTACCCACAAAGGTGACATCACTGCGTCCTTAGCCCAGAGTATATCCCCAGCACTTCAACCAGCAGAGATCGAGGCAATTGCAGCTGCACGTGCTCTGGAATTTGGACATGAACTAGGCCTTACTGAAGCTGTTCTTGAAGGTGATGCAGAGTTGATCATGAACTCTTTCAAGGCAGGCGGAGCAACATTAGCTTCAGTGGAGCCCCTCATACAGGATGCCTTTATTTTTTCAGGTTTATACACAAAATTGCTATACTCTCACTGTAGAAGAGACGGCAATAAACTAGCACACAGTCTAGCTAGATTTTCGATTCATGTTTCTAATTATACACCATGGATGGAGGAAGTTCCTTATTCCCTACGCTCTGTAGCAGAACATGATGTAGCCAATTTGGCAATTCAAGTTTAATAAAGTTCCTTAAGTTCTTTCTCAAAAAAAAAAAAAAAAGTGTCACCATGGTATTGATTAATTTATACTTCATCAATTACCTTTTTTTTTATTATTATTATTATTATTATTATTATTTTTTTTTTTTTATACAAGATAGAATTTCTACTCTAACATAATTTAAGTGTATATGTGCATGAAGCTTCCTCCTGGAAACTTAAACCTCGGCCCTTACCCCCCCACACCTTACAAATACTTATACTTGTAGAGTGACCATTACACTAAAAGTGTGCAGTGGTTCATCAATTACTTAAAAGCTTATGAGAATGAATCGTAGAGCCATCTAATTAAAGCACATGAAGATCACATAGTGTGCGATAGAATGAATCGTAGAGTCATCTAATTAAAGCACATAAAGAGCACATAGTGTGCAAACATTTATTCGAAGAACAAACGTATTGCGATAACTGTCAAAGTTGAGTATAAATAGAGGTCGGTTTTTCTATATATAAAAAAAGGACATGCACACTTTTTTTTTTTTTTTTTTTTTTTTTTTTTTTATGAACGAAAAAAGGGTAGGGTGCGACCAACGTGGTAATCTTACCTGGGCGTGATCATAGTAGCACCCTACCCATTAGGTCCGGGGCCCTGTTGGGGTGCAGAGGGGCTGTGGTGAGCCATAGCTTCCTAGCCCCACGAGGGATACTAGTGAACCTTGAGCTGCTAAGGGAGGCTACTCAAGTGAGTCCATATTCAGACTCGAACCTTGGACCGCACACTCACCGCATCTTGCGCATCACCCAAGAACACTAGACCACACCCCTCAATGATTAAAAAAAAAAAAAGGACATGCACACATCAACTAAAACCCAGACCCATTCATGATCAATTGCATAGTTATCCCCCATGCTTGTAAGTGCCTCATCGCCTCTCGTGTGCCTATTTAGGAGTAGGACTGTAGGAGTAGGCTCTTGTAACTTAATCAATTAATCTTTTGTAATCTAGGCACTTTTAATCTTAATGGTTAGTTCATTGTTTGTAAACCATTTTATTATCAATAAAGTTATATATTTTGTTCCTCAAAACTTGGTTGTTTTGTGCAGTTAAAGTTATATTAAGATAGGCAGTGCTCAAGCCTATTCCTTTTTGGTGCGAAGTCCTGTGAGGTATCATAGTGCAAACAATCCGGTTATTTTAGTTTGTAGTCCAAACAAATATGTTCTCACAATATCCCACAGCCTAAATAAATGAGTGTTAGCTCCTACTTAATTTCTTAGGAAAAGGGAAATTTAACTTATTTGTACTTGATTTTTTTTTTTTCAGGTAACAGTACAATGATGTATTGTGTTTTAAATGGCATAGTAAAGGTGTTCATAGTTTGGGACATTTTGTCACCCAACAAAAGTTTCTCCCTTATCTAATTTTGCAATATGTCCCTAGGTAGTCTTGCCTTAAATGAGCTTAAAAACCTAGTTGACAAATTCTTACAAATTATTTTTACAAACAAGTATTTTTTGGGAAGATAAAATCTTAGGGAGCATCAAAATGAGTTGTTAATATAACATATAGGGCATCACATAACTCAAAAGACTTAAAGCCTTTAAGTTTGGGCCTAACTATGTTATATTAACCACTACTCCTTCTTGACATTCCTATTCAATGTAGAACTTTGGTCACATGCATATATTCCTAACAGTCTCCCCCTTATGTGTGAATCTTTGCCTTTTTGTGGGCTTTGACCAAGCCGTATTTGCTCTTCCATAGCCTATGCCCTATTTCCATAAACAGAACATCATTCATGAGTGTAGACACCTCATTTTGTACCCCTTATAACTTGAGCCCTCATTCTCCAATGACAACATCATTAGAAGGGTCTAGGATTGGTCTAGGGCCTGGCTAAAGAAACCCTTTAACTTGAAGGATGTTTAGGAAGAGAAAAACCTTACATAAACCCTAGGCATGCTTATGTAGGCTCTCTACCTATGCACACATGCTTCAGCCCTGCGTACGCATCCTTGAGCATGCAGACGCACCCATTAGGGTTTCAGAAATGATATGTATGGAAAATTTTTGATACAAAATGCGTATAGAGTTAATACCACATTAGCTAGGAAAAGACATGCACCCCTCTTTGAACACTATAAAAAAGGCCCCACGACCCTTTTTCCAAAAACACCCCGAATCTACTCCAAAAAAGTGAGTTAAAGAGAAGCTTTTTACTTCAAAAAAAATCCTAAATTTAAATTTCTTGGTTTGGACCTATTCGGGTCTAAGCCCACTAACTAAACTTACTAACCCTTTCTAGGTATTTGTTTTGTAGATTGACTAAGGGAAACATTCAAAGTCAAAGCTCCATGAGGTCTTTGTTTGAGATATAGTTCTTCCTTTTCTTTTCATTTCTTTCAAGTTCTTTAATTTTTTTTTTCTAGCCTTAATATCCTTTTGTGTAGCTTAGGTTTCCTACTTTAATAATTTGAAGCATGATAGGTTAGATAGGATGTAGTCTTTATGTGTTGTCTGCTATGTGTTTTTGGACAAGGATGCATGCACATGCGCACACATGTTTAACCCAGAAACCTAGATTTGTTTGTTATTTAATTTTCTTTCTGATTTTCTTAGTTTATGTACATGTTTAGGTTCTATTTAAGTCTTTTATGCTTGATTAGGTTAGTAGTTTGTAGGTTAACATGTTTTTAATGCTTTCTTAAATCGAATTACAGACTATGCTTGGATAAAGACATGAACATACCTAAGAACATTATCATGCATTTGATGTATAGGTGTTGTGATGCGGTGAGATAAGTAAAGGTAAGACACACATTACAATATGAACATGCATATGAACTTGATGATGAATATGATATGTTTGATAAACATGAAATGAATATGTTGAACATTTGTGAGTATGATGCTTTAAGGATGATATGCTCGTTGCCTTGTTACCGCCTTGAGATAATGACATGCTTGCTCCCCTTGTGTTATGTGATGTGTTATGCCATGAGAAAGAACATGAAATGCTTAGATATGAATGTTAGGTTATGCATATGGATGTGATGAATGCCATGTCTAAATGTATGTTAGGATGTGATTAGATGCCATATGATGAGATGGATGATGAATATGAGATGTATATGATATGCCATGCTGAGATTAATCCAGGGGTATGTATGTTAAGGTAGGATTAATATGTGTGTGTGTGTGTGTGTGTGTGTGTGTGTGTGAGAGAGAGAGAGAGAGAGAGAGGTGTGTGTGTGCGTGTGCGCGCGTGCATGTGTGTGTGTAGGATAGTTTATTAGAGGACCATTTGATAGAATTAGGATACAAAACACAATAAGTGGAGGCCAACCCATGGGTAGGGCAAACTTGAGTGCCTAACACCTTTTCATCTTTGTATCTTAACACCGAACACAAACTCTGATAGATCAGGCCCTTTGTAAGGGGCATATACATGGCTCCTAGACCTAATCTAGGTGGTGATTCCATGAACTCTTCGTCACCAATCCACTCGACTAAGGCATACTCACTAGAGCGTGGAAATTGTGCATAGCAAGGTGAGTTAAACAAAAGATCAAAGCACAGTGGGTGTGAGCACTTGCGCCCACAATGAGCCTTTCGTATGCCATCCGTCAAAGCCCATAGAAGAGCAAAGACTCACAAAAGAGTATTCCAATGGTGCTTGATTATGGTGAAGTGCATGGTTTCAATGGATATGAATGTAAAGGCTAGTTTCGATGGATGAGTGTGGGGGGTTGACACGTGGTACTTATGGATGACATATGAAAGGCCCATGGATGACGTGCTGGTGATGGAAAAAGCCCATGGCAAATGGGAGCAAGTAGGACTTGGTTAAAACCCATAGAGAGATAGAGATTCACACGTGAGGGGAAGATTATTGGAAATACATGTGTTAGTTAAGTCCTACATAGAATAAAAATAGCAAGAGAGAGTGATTAATATAACATAATTGGACACAAATTCATATGCTTAAGTCTTTTGAATTTAGTAGTATGCATGTATGTTATATTAACTATTCAGTTGGAGACACCAAAAAGTGTCAATCAAGTTTAACTACAAGGCTTTTGATGTCCTCTCGTAAACTTATTTTTTATGGGATCCTCTCGTATTTTTTTTTTGAGAGAGAGTTTCAACCTATGGCGTCCACTTCTAATGATAACTCTTTATTATCAGACCAAGACAACAATCATTTTTTGGTATAGGCAAGGATTGAACCCCAAATCTCTTATTTAGCCATCAGAGATTTTACTAGTTGAGCTAACTGGGACTCACGTCTCTCGTAATCTTAATATAACAGTAAAGCTTACTTTAAAATTGTATATAGTAATTGATTCAAAAATCTAAATTAAATGAATTAAGAATTATACAGCTTTATAAGGAAAACTTGTCTTTTCTCCATAGATTTCTAATCTTTGATAACAGACAATATTGTGATTTTAGTGAAATTTTAATTAGAAAAACATGGAAGAGTGATGAGTAATGCAATTCAACTAAAAGTATGAAACTATCAATTCATAGGATGCATAATTTTATCCTTTAGTTATAGATTACTAAAAGAACAAAAAAAATTAAAAGCTAATAGATTCTTCATCTTCTACACGGGCATGTACTTTAGTAAACTAAAAGTTTATATATCCATGATCTAGCTCGGAAAGGTTTGATCAAGTCATTCCCTGTCATGATCTATATTGAGTTGAGAAAAGCCAATAAACTAAAAGTACAGATCTATTTGCCAAATAAAAAGAGAAGTATAGATAGATGCATATTGACTCATAGAGAAAATCCACAATTCCATTAAAAAAAAATTAACTAAAAAATAAAAAGAATTCTACGAGAATTAAATGGAAATTAGAAAGAATTTATCACCATGGAGTTACGATCGATGACAGTTGTTCAGTTCCTCTTAAATGTCATGAACCTTAAGCTATAGCACCTCTTAAGTGACATTATCATGATCTTGTTATTATTTTTACTTAATTCATTTTCCAAAATTTAGGCATGCCTACAGCGCATTTAAAAAAGAAAAAAGAACATACCTATAATGGCTATCTTTGGTAGAGACTTTCGCCTGTAGCAATTGTAACTGCCTACTGTATTCCCACAAACTGATATGTTAATTAGGGCAATCATTAGTACTTGATGGGGATAAAACAAGCATGACGGGTGATATGACCAAGGTGGACGGATGCGCTGTGGACGGACAGGTAGAATGGATGCACATAATTTCCCCCGTCCTTCTCCGGGCTACCTCAAGTCATATTATATGATTAGGGCTGACGTGTCCTTGATTGTAATTCACACCAACATGTATATGAAGAACTCTTGCGCTACACGTTAGGCCTTGATTGATAATTTATATAAGGGAAAGAACTCTAAGAGATACAGATTTTCACGAGTGACTCTCCTAGAAGGAAAGGATTACTTGACCAAGGCGAGAATCTCGGCCCTACGCTACTATATATACTCCAAAACCCTCACAAAGCAAGGTACGCACATTTGACTCAACTCTAGCACTTTAGGGTTGAAAAGAAATTCTAACTTGACCTTCGGAGGGTTTTTGGCCGGCACCACACCCGTGCTCTCTCTCTCTTAGGTCTCTTTGTTTTCTGTTTGCAGGTTTGATTCGAGTTGGAGAGTGCACGCAACTTATTGGTGATATTTTCGACATCATCATTTGGCGCCGTCTGTGGGAATCTCGAGAGTAAAGGGAAAACTAATTCAGCCTTTGCTCTATTCCAAGGACAAAAAGTTGCATGGTACTCACCAGATCAATGGCGACAGTCAACAATCAAGGCGAAGAACCGCATGCTACAGCGCTAGAAAGGCAAGTTCAGACGCTTGCTGCTGCTGTTGAGTGCCTCACTAAACAGAATCACGATTTAGAAGAGCAACTACGGCAAATGACTGCCCACCAAAGTGCACCAGGGGAGGACCAGGAAGTCGCGAGCCCGGAGGGGAGGAATGCAATCAGGCCTGAAGGTAGCACCGCACCAACAAGGCCAGAGAGACCAGAGACAAACCCGCCATCTGCCTCGGACTCCCTACCACCGCATATCACAGCCGAGATGCAGGAGATGAGGGAACACATGGATGTGATGATGAACGCCCTTAGAGGACGGGTATCCAGCAACCTGGACGACCTAGTCCATAGAACGGATTCGCCTTTCACACCGTTGGTAAATTCATGCCCCGTTCCTCCAAAGTTTCGCATGCCCCATGTGGAAAACTACGACGAATCTAAAGACCCGTTGGATCACCTGGAGTCTTTTAGAACCCTAATGCATCTTCAGGGTGTACCAGATGAAATCATGTGCAGGGCTTTTCTCACCACCTTGAAGGGGCCTGCGAGGGATTGGTACAGCAGGCTGACGCCTAATTCTATTGGCACTTTTAAGGAACTGGGCGCACAGTTCGTATCACACTTTATTGGAAGTCATCGACACAAGAGGCCTATTGCGTGTATACTGGGCATTAAGCAACAAGAAGACGAGACGTTAAGGTCTTATATAGCCCGCTTTAACAAGGAATCCCTCTCGATAGACGAAGCAGATGACAAGATACTTGTGGCAGCATTCACGAACGGGCTACAAGAGGGTAAGTTCTTGTTCTCTCTATGCAAGAATGACCCAAAGACTATGTCCGATGTATATTACAGGGCGACGAAGTATATGAACGCGGAGGATGCCTTGCTGGCCAGAGACGACTATAAACCAAGAAAAAGGGAAAGACAGGAAGATACGAAACCAGATAATGGACGAAAAATGGCAAGGACCAGAGGTCGACGAGAAGACCAGAGATCCAAACCACCTTCGGGGAGGTTTACAAGTTTCACCCCCCTCACAGCCCCAATTGACCAGGTGTTAATGCAAATCAAAGATGAAGGAACCTTGACGTTCCCGGGCAAGTTAAAGGGAGATCCAAACAAGAGGCCAGGAGATAGATACTGTCGTTTTCATCGTGACCACGGTCATGATACGACGGACTGTTATGACCTGAAGCAACAGATCGAAGCCCTTATTAGGCAAGGAAGGTTGCAGAGGTTCGTGAGGAAGGAGAGAACGGATCAACCCCAGGAGCAGAATCCTAGATGGGAAAACAAACGACCCAGACCACCGGTAGCAGACATACGGATGATAATAGGGGGCAGTACTTCAGCGGGGTAGTCTAAAAAGGCCAGAAAAAGCTATTTACGGACGGTGCAAAGTGTCCAGTTGACGGGCTCTTCACTAGAAAGAATACGACGGAACGGCTCCAGTATCGAGTTTTCTGAAGAAGAGGCCCGACGCCTTCACCACCCCCATGACGACGCGCTTGTGGTTAGTATACAGGTAGTAGACTTCAACGTCCACCGAGTTCTAGTGGACAACGGGAGCTCAGCAGACATCCTCTACTACCCCGCGTTCCAGCAGATGGGGATTGCAAAAGAGCGCCTGATCCCGGCATGCACACCGCTCGTTGGCTTTGGGGGAACCCGGGTCCATCCTTTAGGATCCGTCACATTGGCGGTGACAGTAGGAGACTACCCGCAACAAATAACCAAGGATGTTTCCTTTCTAGTGGTTGATTGCTCCTCAGCGTATAATGCCATACTCGGACGACCCACTCTCAACGCATGGAAGGCCGTCACTTCTACCTACCATCTGATGATCAAGTTTCCCACTAAACATGGAGTTGGAAAACTGCGCGGAAATCAGGTGGCTGGGCGGGAATGTTACGTAGCCATGATGGAGATGGATGACCATGTACAGGCAATGAACATCGAAGAACAGAGAGCAGTGGCAGAACCCGTGGAGAAATTGGAAGAGGTACAACTGGACGATTCGAGGCTCGACCAGACCACCAGGATAGGAACCTCGGTCGACCAAACGGTTCGACATGCGCTCCTACTGTTCCTCAAAGAGAACCAAGACGTGTTTGCGTGGAGCCATGACGACATGCC
Organism: Castanea sativa; assembly: GCF_040712315.1. NCBI lineage: Eukaryota > Viridiplantae > Streptophyta > Magnoliopsida > Fagales > Fagaceae > Castanea > Castanea sativa. The sequence continues at coordinate 22,811,399 of NC_134023.1, forward strand.
AGGGATAGATCCGTCAGTCATAGTCCATAAATTGAACGTGTCACCCTCATTCTCTCCAATGCGACAAAAGAAGCGCGTGTTTGCCCCCGAAAGGGATCGAGCCGCAGCAGAGGAAGTGCGGAAGCTACTGGAAGCGAACTTCATACGTGAGGTGTACTACCCAGACTGGCTGGCAAATGTGGTAATGGTCAAAAAGTCAAATGGGAAGTGGAGAATGTGCGTTGACTTCACGGATCTGAATAGAGCGTGCCCTAAAGACAGTTACCTGCTCCCACGCATTGACGCCTTAGTGGACTCCATCGCAAGACATGAGTTGTTGAGCTTCATTTGTGACAAGCCAAGGTATAATTAGATTAAGTTGAAGAAAACAAATCAAGAGAAAACATCATTTGTGACAAGCCAAGCGCTTTTTTGCTACAAAGTGATGTCATTCGGGCTCAAGAATGCAGGAGCCACATACCAGCGATTAATGAACAAAATGTTCGCGCACCAAATTGGTCGGAACGTCCAAGTCTACGTAGATGATATGTTGGTGAAAAGCGCAAAAGTGGAGTGATCATCCAAAGGATGAGAAACCTACAAGTCCACAAAGTGGACGGATCATCCAAAGGATGAGAAACCTACAGGTCCACAAAGTGGACGGATCATCCAAAGGATGAGAAACCTACAAGTCCACAAAGTGGACGGATCATCCAAAGGATGAGAAACCTACAGGTCCACAAAGTGGACGGATCATCCAAAGGATGAGAAACCTACAAATTCCACAAAGTGGACGGATCATCCAAAGGATGAGAAACCTACAAGTCCACAAAGTGGACGGATCATCCAAAGGATGAGAAACCTACAGGTCCAAAAAGTGGACGGATCATCCAAAGGATGAAAAGCCTACAAATCCATAAAGTGGACGGATCATCCAAAGGATGAAAAACCTACGTCCACCAAAGTGGACGGATAATTAAAAGAATAAAAACATACAAGTCTACAAAGTGGACGGACCATCCCAACAAATTCTACAAAGTGGACGGGACATACAGAAGGACAAAAACCTTCTGTTTATATAGTGGACGGATCCACTGAAGAGCTAAATAAATAAGCAAAATAAAAAGCAAAATTCAATCAAAGTGAATGGATAGACATACTGAAGATATCATGCAAAGCATAAAACGACGGGTTAAAATATAAACGGATTACCCAAGAAGTATCAATAATACAGTGCAGTTCAATCACAAAAAGTTGAACAAGTACAGAAAGTGAAATTGTCCTCGATCGCTACAAATTACATTAATCTTTAATTGTGACGGGTTCATCAGGGCCTTCAAGCAACGGCTGAAAAGAGTCAGCAATGGTCGTTTCTTCTGTAGCTTTAGCGACCCCGTCATCACCTGGAACCTCGCCAAAGAGTTCCTTTGTCCCTTCAGAGTCAACGGGGTGAGCAGGGGTTCGGGCCTCAACATCTATGGTTATGTGAGCTAAGTCCAAGTCAGGGAATGACGCCTTCACCTGACGGATGCAGTCATCGAACCCGTCGCTAAAGGAGGAACCAAGCTCCGTCAGAAGGGCGTCGGAATCTCGGTACTCTCTGACAGCATCAATTTTTGCTTGAAGAATATTGTCGTCATGGGCTTTCACCGTCTTCCTGAGCAGCCTCACCTCCTTCTCTAAGTTCTCGCGAGCCTGCTCGGAGAGCGCCAGCTTCTTCTCATGACGGACCCTCCATAGCTTCAACTCGTCCAGTTCTTCCGCCGTCGCCTTTGCCTTAGCACGTACCCGTTCAAGGGCTCTTTCTTGGGCCAAGCAACGGTCTGACAGGCCCTTGGCCATTAATACACCCTGCAACGGTTCGAATAGAAATAAATTCAGGACGGATAAGAACGAAACAAAGCTAAAATGACGGAATGGGCCTATGACAGTAACTAACCTGGGCTAAGCTGTACAGACATGTCTCCCCCATGGTCTCAGTGGCATGGTTCCCCAGGTCTTCATAATCTTCATCGGTTATGATGGAGCCAATACGACGGAGAGCGTATTGGGGATCTTCACGAAGCAGGACGGGGGGCTTCTCCTTCACGGGGTCGGGGTTGGTCATCAAACCCTTACCCTTGCCAATCCCTAGCTTAGGAGCTGGTTTGGCCGTGCCGGACCCCTGACCGGCAGGTAGACCCGTCACAAGTTTTTGCTTCTTGGAGTGACGGTCCCACCTCTCAGTAGATGGCCTTTTAGGAGCCGTCTGTGACGGATCCACCTTTGAGGCATCGCCCCCCTGCTTCTTTTTTGCTGCTTGCTGTTTAATGATAGCCCATCTCCTAGCGTCATCCATTTCTACAAAAGAAGACGGTCAACAAAGGAATAACATAAACAGATTATCGACGGAAGGATTCCAGAACTTACGTTTGCGAACACCTGAGTCGTATCGTCTGGCGACGGATGTAGGTTCAGGACCGTCACAATACCAATGTAACGTATCCAATATGACGAGCTTCAACCAAGTCTGTTCAAACAACTTTGTCTTTTGGAAAATTTTCTCCAGAAAATCGAACTGTTCAGTTGAGATAGGTGGACGGTCCCTCGCTGTGAAAAAAAAAAAAAAAAAAGGGTTAAGAAAGAATCCATGAAAATGAATGACGGTTAATGAGTAGACGGACTCGTACCAGACGGAGGCATTATACCCCACGTTTTATCAACCGGCATGTAGTCGTCGTCGCCTGGATGACACATCCAGTTATCTCCTCGAAGGAAGAAGTAACCACCCTTCCAGTTACGGTTGGAGTCTGGGGTCTCAGATACTAGCCTAAGTACCGGACTCCTCGGCACAAAGCTGTACATCCCCCTTGACTTTGTAATTTCGGACGGACGGTAACAATGAAAGAATTCTTCCACTGTCAACCGTCTAGCTCCGTCCGACATAACGCCGTACAGTACCTCGACGCTTAGGAAAACCCTCCATGCGTTCGGAGATATCTGGGTGACGGCCAGACCCAGGTACTGGAGGAGACGACGGTGCAATGCACTTAGGGGAAATCGGAGACCCACTTTTAGCATCTGCTCGTAGACACCGACATCTTCAAGACCGTAGTAATAGCATTTTTCTGATTTGAATGGTAGACGGATGGATATGGTGTCGGGTATTTGGTATTTGTGCCTCAACGTGTTGAAGTGCGCTGACTTGATGGTTGACACAAAGTCATTCACCGTCCATAAAGGGAGCAGGACGAACTCCCTGAAGCCATCAGGACCAATGACGGATTGGACCGGGGGGTCGACACCGTCCAGGTTGTCAGTCGAGTCATACTCTGACCCGTCCATATCTTGCCCTTCATCTTCCCCATGGGAAGGAGAGCTAGCTGACGGTTCCCTCTCCCCACTGGAGGTGTCTCGGTCTGCTTGACCTGATGAGAACACCTCTTCGTAACCCGCTCCCTCGCGGGCATAAGATTGACTACTTGACGCCTCACTAGACATCTGACACCTACATATGACGGGTAAAGGAAGCCTAAGGCTCTAGATTTATACCGACGACGGGACCAACAAGGGAAATAAGGAATGAAACGCTGTATAAGAATAACTTACAAGTAGACGGCGAGACACGCACGACGGAGAAGTTATCACCACGTTTTTTTCCGGCTTCCAAAGGAGACGGTTGCTCTCTGAAAAGGGTTGACGGTTACGCTCTGATCAGAAAATTCTCTAACAAGTGTAAAAGTGAATACAGTGGGTGGTATATATATAAGGGGAACAGCGCGGTGGACGAGGGGACGCCTCGATTCCAGCAAACAACCATTAGAATTCCTCCACGTGTCCCTGAGCATTTATGACAGCATTCCAGCCTGTCCGTCAGAAATTATAACCGTCATTCCATGAGACCGCTTTGGAGAGATGACGGTATCATGGAATGAGGGGGCAACTGATGGGGATAAAACAAGCATGACGGGTGATATGACCAAGGTGGACGGATGCGCTGTGGACGGACAGGTAGAATGGACGCACATAATTTCCCCCGTCCTTCTCCGGGCTACCTCAAGTCATATTATATGATTAGGGTTGACGTGGCCTTGATTGTAATTCACGCCAACATGTATATGAAGAATTCTTGCGCTACACGTTAGGCCTTGATTGATAATTTATATAAGGAAAAGAACTCTAAGAGATACAGATTTTCACGAGTGACTCTCCTAGAAGGAAAGGATTACTTGACCAAGGCGAGAATCTCGGCCCTACGCTACTATATATACTCCAAAACAGTCACAAAGCAAGGTACGCACATTTGACTCAACTCTAGCACTTTAGGGTTGAAAAGAAATTCTAACTTGACCTTCGAAGGGTTTTTGGCCGGCACCACACCGGTGCTCTCTCTCTCTTAGGTCTCTTTGTTTTCTGTTTGCAGGTTTGATTCGAGTTGGAGAGTGCACGCAACTTATTGGTGATATTTTCGACATCATCAGTACTAGAATTGTATAGGCTCTTAACTCTTAAGCATTCTTTCTCCAACATGGGGTAACATAAGCAGACCATAAACATAAACAGAACAGAAACTCAGCAACAAAAAATAAACAAATAAACAGAAACTGTAAATTTCTTTAAGACTTTTTCCCCTCACCTCGTGTGTGTGATAAAAATATTTAGTATTCTAAAAAAAAAAGAAAGAAACAGAAACAACCGAAAAATGTTGATGGCTCAATCAAAAGCTAATTAGAGTGAAGGACGTGGACAGGTTGACATTAAAAAAAACTAAGAAAAAAGAAAAAGAAAAGAGAATTGTCCAACTATAGAAATAAGGACGTATAATATTTATTATATTATAAATTAGAGTATTATACTATATTTTTTCAGAATACGATTATTATAATTGGAAATAATTAATTTATAGTTTACTTTAGATTAATTCAGGTTAGAAATTAAGAATAAGTTGGTGTATTTTAATAAAAACAAATAAATAGTGATATACATAATTTTGCTTTTGCAAAATTTATCATGAAATGTTATCCCAATTAACTCAAATTTTTATTACAAAAATATTAGTAACTCATAACCACATTCGTAACTTGTTTTGTTATTATATTGTGATTAAATTATTTTAATAACTTACATGTATCTTATTTCTATATTTCCCTGAGAGGTGTACCTAGAAAGCATTGTGAATGTGCAAAAAACATGTAAAAATCGTAAAGCTCATGGATGATAAATATGTGCATAGTAAGGTAGATGGTTAGATTTTACAGAATCTATCACAGGCGACTACACTAGGTTGACGGACAAAGAAGTGAAGCAACATGATGCATATTGTAGGTGGATGGATCACCTACGGTGGACGGACAATGAAGTGGACGGGTACCAAGTGGACGGTGGCAAGGCCACGTGGCGCCCACCTAGTTTAATTGGTCCTCAAGGAACTTCAAATGGATATGACTTGTGCTCCACGATTAACCCTAGTGAACAAAATCTCTATATAGAAAGGATCCCGTAAAATAAGTGCATTTATGAGGATCTTCTTTACAAGGAAATATTCCTCTCCACCAAGAAACCAAAGTCAGTTCTACACTACTATAAAAACCCAAAACCCTCAAACTCTGGTACTCCAGCTCTCCGCCAACAGAATCTCTATATGGAAAGGTACGCATAATTCACTCCATCTCTAGCACTCTAGAGTTGTGAAAATTCCCTGACTTGACCTTCGAAGGGTATTTGGCCGGTACCACACCGGTACCCTTCGTAGGGTTTTTTCTTCTTCTTTATGTTATGCAGGTCTTGTCTAGGGTACGTGAGAACCATGCGACTAACTGACGATTTTCGGCATCATTAGTTGGCGCCGTCTGTGGGAAAGAAGGTAAGCTATATTATTGCTTCTCAGACAAAAAGTTGCATGATGCTTACTTGCTCGATGACGACCACCAACAATAACCAAGGACACGAGCCACGTACCACCGCCCTTGAGAGACAGGTTTAGACTCTTGCCGTGGTTGTTGTACGCCTTACCAAGCAAAACCATGACTTAGAAGAGTAGTTGTGCCAAAGGGACCTCGAGCCCCGAAATCAAGAGGAGGAGTAAGAGGGCGACAACCTTCAGCACACTAACGGTAGCCAGAATAGGGAAAGGCCAGAAGGTAGCAACACCGTGAGTAGACCGACGACCACAAGTATCACCGCACCGAACCTGGTCGCAGATATGCAGATGATGAGGGAACAAATGGACCTAATGATGAACGCCCTCAGAGGATGGGTATCAAGCGATCTAGATGAGCTAGTGCACCGGACGAATTCATCCTTCACTGCACCCGTTACTTCGTTCCCTCTCCCGCTGAAGTTTCGTATGCCGTAAGTGGAAGCCTACAACAAGTCAAGGGATCCTTTGGACCACCTGGAGACGTTCAAGACCCTCATGCACCTGTAGGGCGTAGCGGACGAGATCATGTGCTAGACCTTATCCACTACATTGAGAGGTTCTGCAAGGGTATGGTTTAGCAGGTTGACGCCAAACTTTATCAGCACTTTCAAGAAGTTAAGCGCCCAGTTTGCCTCGCACTTTATCGAGGGACACAGGTACATAAGTCAATGGCATGCCTGATGAATATCAAGCAACAGGAGGATGAGACACTAAGACCTTACATCACCCGCTTCAACAAAGAGGCCGTCTCGATTGATGAAGCTGACGACAAAATACTCATAGCCGCGTTCACGAATGGGCTACGAAAGGGAAAGTTTTAGTTTTCCTTATATAAGAATGACCCAAAAACCATGTCGGATGTACTTTACAGAGTGACTAAATACATGAATGTAGAAGACGCATTGCTAGCTCGAGAAGAAAAGCCCAGGAAAAGAGAAAGACAAGAAGAAACATGACAGGATAGGGGGCGAAAAGGCCACAAGGACAGGAGACGGACGAGAGGATAGACACTCCAAACCCCCCACTGGGAGGTTTGCAAACTTCACCCCGCTGAATGTTCCAATCGATCAGGTACTGATACAGATCAAGGACGAAGGATCCCTGACGTTCCCTGGTAAGCTAAAAGGTGACCCCAAAAAAAGATCCAGAGACAAGTACTGCCATTTCCATTAAGATCATGGTCATAATACATCCGACTGCTACAATTTGAAGCACCAAATAGAAGCCTTGATCAGGCAAGGAAAATTGAAGAGGTTCATCAGGAAAGAGAAGACGAACCAACCACAAGAGCAGGGACCCCGGAGGGAAAACGAGCGCCCCAAACCACCCATAGGGAACATAAGGAAGATTGTAGGGGACACCACAACTTCCTGTTTGACTAGGAAGGCATGCAAGACCTACCACCTGATGATCAAGTTCCCCACCGACTACGGGGTAGGAAAAGTACGGGGAGATCAAGTAGCGGCACGCGAATGCTATATCGTCATGCTGGAGATGGACGACCATTTACCAACAATGTGCATAGAAGAACAGCGAACGGTGCTAGAACCAGTAGAAGGGTTGGAAGAGGTGCTTCTTGATGACTCTAAGCCTAAGCAAATGACAAAAATAGGTACTCTTGGTTGTCTGCCAGTCTCTCACGAATCTTCTCTCGAAATCCACTTGGTCTTCAATGAGAGCTTGAGTCTTCACACTCTCTCTCACACACAACCCTTACAATAAAATCTCACATAAAATACAGGGTAAACATGATCGAACATAATTACAAACAAATTTGGCACAGAATTAAAGCCAACACAAAATAGTTGTAAATAACAACTTTACAATCTATCCCATTGGCTATTCCGTGACAAAACCCCTAAACAGACTTTAAGCTTAAACGTAAGCTTAGGAACTGTAAGATTGAATTTATTCAATCATTTTGTTGGCTTTATTCCGTACCAATTTGCTTGTAATTTAGCATTTAGAAACCCTGTATTTAGGTGGGAATCATGTAAGGGTAGTGTGTGAAAGAGTGTGAAGAAAAGCTCAAGAGTGTGCATTCAAGCAAGTCCTCACGACTGGCAAGTCGCCAAAGGAGGCACACGTATGAAGCATGTAGAGGTGCTTAAGAGCCACGCCAGCTGGAGCACTACAGGACAAAACTTCCAGTCTAGCCAAACAGTTAGCTCGTGACTCAGTCAAGTCACGAGGTCAAGTTGCCAGACCACTCTGTTTGGGAAGAACTGACCTTTGGCATTCCAAACACACACCAGATAAATACCCTTTATACCCACGTATTGTAGAGAGCTTCTGAAGAGAATTTTGAGGGTGAAACCCTAGAGAAAAACAAGATTGACTCATCCACAATCTTCATCCTTTGATTCTCCAAATTCCTTTACACTCACCCTCTCCATTGTTACATCCTTGAGAGGTACATTTAGCCAAATCATTTTTCTCACCATACCCATATCTGTGAGAAGGTTATTTGGTGCTTGGAAAGCAGTTAGGAAGGGACCAATTGATATTGGTTGATGCTATAGGCTGTAGTGGAATCCGGTAAGCTAGAGAAGACAAAGGTTCGGCAGAACCTCATTGGAGCAAGAAGCTTGGAAGGATTAGGTACACTAGGTAGATTAGGCTTGGAGGGTCTTCTGCTATTCATGTATCCCAACTTCATTCTCTAGTGGATTATTGATCACTTGGAGGGCAGTGAAGAGGTTTTATGCCGAGGACTTCGATTTCCTCTTCAATAACACATCGTTGTGTTATCTTTACGTTTGCATCTCTCTTCCCTTAATCTTTACCTTTTAATTCCTGTTGTAGTTGTGATTACTTTCAGTTTAGATTGTTTTACCAATTCTGATTTAGCTTATTTTCATATTCAACACATACATTGTTTGATAATAAGCTTGTGTTGGTAATTTGTAAATTGGGGGTCTAAATGTTCATAGGTGTTTTACACACTTTTTGAACATTCAATTGGTATCAAAGCGGGTGTACTTGTGGTTTAAATACCTAAGTGTGATCCTTGACCCCTTGTGTTTATTTGCCATGGATAGTGCTTTGTATGCCTTTATGCATGTTTTGGATGTTGATGAATGTAACACGCCACGTGTTTGTGAAAATGCTTCTATGAGTGATAATCATTATGATTGTGATTCTATGTTTCATGAATCTTTGGGTGTTGTTGATATTCCTAACATCAAACTCTTGAAGAAAAATTCTAAGAAGTTTCAAAAGAATTTGAGCAAGTTATTTTGTGAAAATGATGATTTGATTGCTAAGCTCAATGAATTCAACAAATTGGTTGAGAAATATAAGAAACTTACTGAAAATTCTCTTGAAAAGCTGAAAGAGTTTGAATGTTTGAATATGGACTTGGATGCTAAACTTGTTTTGTCTAACAAACTTGCTTTGTCTAACAAACTTGCTTTGTCTAACAAACTTGTTGATGAGCTAAAATGTGAAAATGAATCTCTTAAGATGCATGCCAAGTGTTTGATTGCTAAACCTACTGTTAAAAAGGATGAAAATATTTGATGCAATCATGTTATGGTACCCGATTTTGTGTCTATTGTGTGTTCTACCTCAAAGGACAAATCGGTTTACATTCCTCCACACAAAATAAAACAAAAAGTGGAGAGAAAGGCTCTTAATCCTAAGCCCCTGTTTAGGTCCCATCCTAGGGAATTGAGTGGATCTAAGTTTGTTCCTAATTGCCATCATTGTGGTGTGATTGGTCATATAAGACCCCATTGTCAAAAGTTGAAAAGAGAACAAAATCATGTTGCTAGATTCCTTTCCAAAAAGCCTAGTGGACCTAAACACATTATTTGTCACTATTGTGGTGCTTTTGGTCATCTAAGACCTCATTGTTCTAAGTTTCATGCTGTTAAAAGAATTAAAAGAAAAGAGAAACTTGAGCTTCTTGGAAGTTGTGCTAAAAAGGATAAACCAGATTTGAGTGAAAATAGCATGTTGTTATAGAAAGTGTTTAATGCTCTTAACTCCTTGTCTATGCGCATCTCCAGTTCTCATTCTTCCAACCCTCGTCTCACTTCTCATAAGACACTCATTCCAAACAATCATTCTGCTTGGATGAGGAAGGGTTTCTATGGTTGAGCTTTTGCTCTTTTAGTCCTTGATCTAATTCTTTCGATCTTTATAGGACCCTTCATGCATTGAATGTCATATCTTCATGCATTTTGTGCATCTTGCATTTCTTTGTATGCATTGCTTTTGTTTTTTTTATTTTACTTTTATGTTTTACTTTTGTGTGAGTAAAAAATCCAAAACCACATAAAAAGTCAAAAATTCAAAAAGTTTGATCGTATATGTTTGAGCACATATCTCATGTGAGTTTGGCCTAGTACCTTCGTAATAATGGCGTAGTGCATTTACAAGCTTAGCTTGTTATGTATGCACATCTATTTTTGTGGGAAAAATCTTGACATCTGTGTGTGTTTGTTGTAAATCGATCTTCAAGCTTGTCATAAATGATTAGTCAATAGTCACGTTGGGTTTGATACATGCGTAAACTTGTGCCTATATCTCTTCCCACTCTTTTTTTTTTTTTTTTTGCTTAAAGAGCTCAACTAATGTAAATCTCAAAATAAAAAGAGATAATGAGCTGTAAAAGCCGTCGCACATACTAGTATTTGACTAGGAAAAAGGAAAAGTGACTTTTATGAAAATGTATGGTGCCCAAAAGCCAAAGGATTGTTCATCAAATTGAAATATCAAAAATTTCAGGCATCGATCTCAAAAATAGATGTAAAGATCAAAAAAGATAAAATGTTATGAATTGTAAGAAGCCAAATGAAAAGTTTCAAAGATATGTAATCATTTTCTTGTGGGAGGTTATATATGTTCATTTCTATAATTGAGATAGACCACTTGACTTAGTACTAGCTGTGTATGACTTGATTGAATTGATCATTGGAGCTTCACTCTAGACTAAGGACTATTCCACATTTGATACACACATACAACACACATGCTTAATGTTCAATGAATGCCTTATTCATTTGTTTGATTGTACTTGTTTAAATGTGATGTGTGTGTGCTCAACTATATATGGATCAAACCAAAAATATTTTTGATCATTTTATATGTTTTTGGAAGTGATTTTTATCACTCTTTGTGTTCATGTTTAGTACTTACTTTGTTTTTCATTGTTTAAACATGTTCTATACTGAAAAACAGGTGTCAGAATTTTTGGCTACTACTTCTAGCTACTCTCGCGAGTAGCGAGTTTTGGCTACTCGTTTTGGCGACTCACCAGTCGCGAGATCCAGTAGCGAGTTTACACAAAGTTCGCGACTCATTTGCGACTCAGCTTGTGACTCGCCAGTCTCGAAACGCCTAGAAACAGCTTTTTAAAGAACCTTTTTGTGGGAAACCTGTTTTTAAAACCTCTCCCATTCTCTCTAAAACCCCTCTTTCAATATTTTTACTTCAAAACCCAATCAATTTGAATGGTTCTTCATTCCATTAAAATCTCTAAGGTAATTTTAAACTCTTTTCATTGATTTGGATCCTTAGATTATGTTTTGGAGAGTTTTGTGCTCTTGGTTGGGATTTTTCATCGTAGGAGTTGGGAAAACTTAATTTTTGTCAAATTTTTGTATGGGATTGGTTTCTTTTGATGATTTGCTTTGAATATTGGCCCCTTGTGGCAAAAAGAACATGTATTAAGGGTGGATTTCATGATGTTCATGCATAGTTTCACATTGTTGTTTATAGTGTGCACACTAGGTGTTTGATAAAATGCCTCTTAGGCATTTTCTCGCTTGTTTGGACTCTGATGAATACCAAACTTTGGGGCTTCAGGTCATTATTTGAGTACTAATCGAATAGTCCCTTGTCACCATAGTAAGACCACTTGGAAACTTCAGCCTTGTTCTTGCTATAAGAGCCATGATGAGACTTGGAAATGGCAAGACTATTCTCGAATTCCTCTTGGTGATGCATTTGGCGAAGAGGTAGTAGATGTGACCGCATATGTCGATCTTCTTATGTGTGAAAAGATCATATAGAAAAATAGCTTTTGGTCCGAACAAGGTGGTCAAGTTCTTCACAGGGTAGAGGTTGTGGAGCAGTATATAGGCTAATGTCCTCATCTCCGAGGTGAAAAGAACTATGTTCAGCGCCTTCTTTTTGAGATTACCACCGAGGAGTTCCGCAATTGGCTCGAGAGACAATCTATCATCATATTGGATAAAGGATTGTTGAGACAGTGGACGAACTTCTAATATCTCTTGAATAGATTCCATCGTGACAGAAAATTCTCTCTGCGACACCTAACAATTTATGCGCTCCCCTTTCACAAGGGCATTTGCAAAGAATTATCTTATGATTTCGGCAAAGACACTCCCACTTGGGTTCAACAACTTTGTCTATGTCCTCTCTTTGAGCACTTCAAGAATGAAAGTGTTTTCAAGAGTCTTCAAATTTACAACATTTTCCATGATGATCGGTGCCCTTTTATAGAAGTCGTTGTAGGCCATATTTGCCTCAACACTTCGAAAAATTTCTGAATCAGTGCGTGGGCGCTGTGATGACTTCTTTGAGGCCGAATGCTTAGTAGGAGACACCTGCAAAAACATTCACAAACACAAAGAGACAAGTACAAAACACAAAACAAGAGCACAAACTTGATTAGTACCAAGTTAGTTCATAAAAAAGACATAAAGTCCTAAAAAGAACATAAACACTATCATAAGATCATGCTATAAGTGCTAAACATGTAACAACATTTATCTAGCATGAGTGATAAGCAAAACATGACAAGTGAACAAGTGTATGCATCAAGTGTGCACTTGGTGTGCATATGTGATGCATGATCAAGGCATGACTAAGCACATTTGGGTCAAAGTGTGTAAAACACACAACCAATGATCAAACCATGAAAAAATTGTATAATCATGGTTATCCCCAAAGTTTGGTACTCATCGGAGTCTAAAACAACATCAAAAAGTCATTTAGGCATTTTATCAAACACTTGGTATTCACAAACACAACTAACATGTAAACAATGCATGAACATGTGTAAAATATGCCTAAATACAAGTTAAAATGCCACAAGGGGCCAACACAAACATAAGCAAAGCAAATGGGACAGAACCCAATCAAGAAAATTGAAAAAATTTGCACAAAACTTAAAGTTTCCCAACCCTTTCAAAAATATACCCAACTCATGAAAAACAAGAATCTAAGGCTTAACTAAAGAAATTAAAGAGAAAAGAATGATTAAACATACCTTAGAAAAGACTTTGAGAAGATTTCGCTTGAGTTTTTGTTGGATTTTTTAGAGAAAATAGGTTTAGGGTTGAGAAGGGCTCAAGGGAGGCAAATGGTGAATGTTTAAAAAACTGTCATGATCAATTCTTTAAAACTGAAAATATGCGTTTTTCGCAAGTTAGCTATTCACGAAGTTACTTGCAAAAAATGCCACTAAAGCAAAAAACTTTTTGCGGGTAAGATTATCTCGCGAGATAGTCACGAAAGCTTCTACCTGAAATTTTGTGTTTTCAATTTTTGCCATCCTCATTTTCACGGGAAGAGCTTACTCACGAAACTTCTCGCGAAAATGCCTCTAAAGGATTTTTTTGTTAAAAACATGAAATAATCAATTTGATCAAAAACTCAAAACATGAAAGCATAAAAACACTTTCAAAAAAATATAAAATACTCAAAAATCTTTTTGGATTTGATCGACAAGCAATTGAGTATACACATCACAATTGAACATGTACAATCACACAAATGAAATAAGCATTCATTGAACAAAAGTCTTGTGTGTTGTGTGTGTGGATCAAGTATGAACTAGTCTATATTCTAATATGAAGCTTCAATGATCAATTCAATCAAGTCATACATTGTAACACCCCAGCCTTTACAAAATGAATAAATAAATAAAAGGGTTTTTTTGGAAATTATTTAAGTGGGGACATTTTTGTGATAAGACCCAAGCCTAGCCCTAGCCTTATATGTAACCCACGTTGGCTTCCTCTATTTTTTTTTCTAAAGTGCCGCCTCCCATCACCTTTCCCTCTTTCCTCTGGTGTTCCCATTTCCCATGGCCGAAAATCCTCTCTCTCATCCTCATGTGAAGTTTATTCACTCTTGCCTCTTAAATTTCTATCTTGGCCAACTTATGGAAGGTTCTTTTCCAATCAAAATCAACCACCAAGAGTTCTAGTGGCTATTTTGGCAGACCCATTTGAAAGACCATCCCTCTAAGTTTGGTTAATTCAATAGATGAGGTAAAAATCTAAGTTTTGTATCATTTTCTTCTATGAAATCCTTTATGCTTTGTTAGTTTATGATGTTTATGGCATATACTTGATGGGTTTGGTGAGTATTGGAAGTTTAGAGGGTTATGAGGATTTGGGCAGCAAGAGTTTTTATTAAATCTGAAAATTTCAAACTATTTGGGGGTGTTTGCTTTGATAGGGTGTTTTGGTTGTCTATTTTACTAATGGGTATTTGAGGTTTGGTTTCCTAGTGCAGCTATATGGGTTTTGTTGTTGCATGAGTTGATTCCAAAGTGTTTCCTTTGCATTTGATTTTTTTTTTGTTGACATATGTGAATGCGGGCATGTTCTTGTTGCATGTCAAGCGTTTGGTAAATTGCCTATATGAGTTAGAGGATCAAATTTCTTGACTCGTGTTGTGATGACTATTATATGAGGTTATTGGTTGCAATCATAGTTGTTATCATGTGCTAAAACATGTAGCTTTGAGGTTAATCAAGTCTGAAAGTTTTTGGCATAGTATTAAGATTAGAGTAATTTTATTTTGGAATTGTAAATCTGTCCCTGACAGATTTAAGTTAGCTGCAATACATGATTTTTAATAAATTACAAAAAAATCATTATGGGTTGAATTTTTGATGGTACATACTACACATATAAGAGCTTATCGCTTTTTAATTTCAAGTTAATCAGATAACTTTTCGTGGACCAAAAAAGTTTTACAAAACGGCTGACCTGCTATGTATTGAATCTGAAAATGCTGGAATTTTGTGGAATTTACTTTAAATCTTTGTTGAATGGATTGGTTTGTAAATTCATGTGCTTTCTCCAACATGTGTTTTACTTAGTTAAGTCTAATAATGGTTTGGTTTAATCATTTAGTGCTCTAAAGGGAAACTCATAAGATATGCTACCCCTATTATGAATTGATGTGTTTTATGTTATGTTTATATGTGCACATTGCTTGCAGTGGAGAATTAAAATGCTTTGGTTTTGTGTTGTGGCACTATGAGTTTTTATGCTTGTTTGGTTCCCGTTTGGGAATGGGTACTTGTCTTAGGTTGGGCAAGCTAGGCTTTAGTGCATTTGACTTGTTTTAGGGGATCCTATTCGATTTTGGAGACAAATGTGATGATAAACTTTGAGATAGGTCTTGTTATTAATAGGCTTGTTCCTTATGTTTCTAGGTTTTGAGATTCTTGGTGATGGACTTAGCGACGGGATTGGTTGATTTTTTTTTTTTTTTCAACTAAGAGGTAAGTGGTGTATACTAATTTTGGAGGTTTAACAATATTGATTATTAAACTATTCTATATCAAAGAAATATGTTGATATTCTATTTATAAATTGATATTTTATAAATGTTTGATGTGCACATTGACTATTCGTTTTATGAAAAACTTGTGGGACAATCTAAATTTATTTAAACTTGTATATGTGAATATATCTTTATATTTTGAGTATTATGAATGAATTATTTTTGTGAGCATATTGAAATGTGTTTTGAAAATCTATGGCAAGTTGTGATTAAAAGCTCAATACTGTATTTAGTCCTTAGCAAGGGACAATCATACTACAGCTAGTCCTTAGTAAGGGACGGTCCCAGAAAAGGGACAGTGCACATTTGATAGCTCCTTAGCAAAAGAGTATACTATTGAGGATCCAAAAATGAAGCTCCTTAGCAAGGGAGTGCACCTTTTGGTTCCAAATGAGCTATCCTTAAGAAAAGGGATGTAAAGGAGGTTCTAGTCCTAAAAGGGGACAACACAACTCTGTCAACAGGACGTAAACGTTGATCACGAGAAAAGCCTAGGAAATTATTTATATGATGGTATTGGTATATGTATTACGATGGCTCACAATATAAAGATAATTTCTTTTATATGAAATATTTGATGATAAAATATTGATGAGTTACAAGTTATGAATTTGTTGTAAGAATTATTTATTTGAAAGGTTTGTTCTCACACCCCAATGTTAGTGACTTCCACTTATTAAGTTATCTCACCCCCCTGTTATTTCCCCTTATAGATACATTAGAGAGATTATTGGAGTAGAGATTCTTTGAAGATAACAATTACGTATTATTATGTGGAACTGAGGATTTTATTATTATTTTTATGGCATTAAACATTGTACTGGAGAATTATTTTAAGGATGTTTTGTCTTTGGTGGATTAGAGCTCTGATATTTGTGATAAGATTTTACATTGTTGGTTTCTTTTATTTAATATTTTTTTATGGATTATTTAGATTGAATAGACTTTTATTATTTATGATTTTAGTGTGTTACATAGATGACTAGTACGAAGTTAAGTGACCTATCTCACTTGTAGAAATGAACATATATGACCCCTCACCAATGTGATTACACTTGATTGAAAGCTTTTTGTTTTGCTTCCATTTTACATACTTTTGATCAAAACAACTCATTATTTTGAGAATCGATGCCATAAACATTTGGAATGAACTTTGACAAGTATGCCTTTGGCTTTGGCACCATACAATTTAGCAAAAATCACTTTCCCTTTTTCCTAGTCAAATACTAGTATGTGCGATGACTTTTTCAGCTCAAAATTCTCTTTTCGAGATTGACATTTGTAGAGCTCTTGAAAAAGAAAAAAATGTGAGGAGATATATAGGCACAAGTCTACGCATGTATCAAGATCAAGCAAGTATATTGACCAATCATTCATGACAAGCTTAAAGATCTATCTACAACAATCAAAACGTAGATTTCTAGATATCGCTCACACTTAGAAAATGTGCATACATAACAAGCTAAGCTCGTAAATGCACTACATCATTAGTACGAATGTACTAGGCCAAACTTACATGTGATACACACAACACAAGCGATCAAACTTTTTGGAGATTTTTCAATTTTTATGGGTTTTTGAATTTTTCATAACACTAAAAAACAGAACATGAAAAGTGAGATCAACAAAAAAAAGTACAAAATAAGCTTGAAAAAGAAATGCTAAAATGAAAACATAAGCAAACAACCAACCAAAGTCACAGCATATAGAAAGAATTGATGCATGGACATGGTCTAATGCTTGTGCATGCGTACCCTTCTTCACCCACACTGCACGTGCATTTGGGGTGATATCCCTAGAGGATTGGGTACTTGAGCTGTGATTCTCAAACCTTTGGCTGAAACTTGCCAAACGAGAAGTGATGGTATCTATTATCTTCATCACATCACCAAAACTGGGATAAGATTCTCGCCCTTTTGATTGCTTGGCGTTCCAATTCCCCTTTCCTTGTCCTCTTAGCCTTTGAGAATCCATTTTTTTCAATGCGTGAAGTTTATAGCAATTAGGTCTTGTGTGTCCTCGGATTCCACAATGGTGGCGAAAATGTTGAACTTGAGGACCTCTTTGGTACTTCGGAAGAGACTTCCCTTTAGCCTTGGGTTTGGCCACGAATGGGTTTTGAGGTTTTGTCAAAACCTTCTGAACAGTTCCATTTGGCTTCTTCCCCAATCCCCATAGACTTTACTTCGGTGTGCTCACCGAGTTCTTCCACTAGAAGGCTCAAATCTTTCGACGAGTCCATGGGTGCAATAGCCATAAATGTGGAGTAGTTTCCTTCTTCATCGCAACTTTCTTCCAAATCTTAATTGAAGCCGTCCGAGTCACTAAGGGTTGTTACAAAAACTTTACCCTTTGCTTTCAAATACGTGGGGCATTCTTTCTTCACATACCCATGCCCATGCCCTTTGTACTCAAAGCACGTGACCGCTTGAGATGAAGAAGAATCTTTGGAATCTTTCTTCTTGAAGTCTTTCTTGTCCTTCTTGAAATTTGAGAATTTTCCCTTCTCAAAAAACTTCCCATCCCTCTTGAACTTTAAGAACTTACGAAAGTTCTTAGCAAGGTACACCACTTCCTTTTCAACCTTATCCTCATCCGAGGAGTCTTGAGCTTCCAATCTCTCATTGATTGTTTTGAGAGCAAGAGATTTGCTCTTCCTTTGTGATGGTAGAGATAGCTTATAGGTTTGAAGAGAGCCAATGAGTTCTTGAATTTTAATTTCATCAAGGTCTTTGCTCTCTTCGATGGCAGTAACCTTTGCACGGAAGCTCTCCGGCAATGATCGTAGAATCTTCCTCACAACCTTGGACTCCCAAGTTGAATTTGCCAATCACCACTTCATTTAGCTTTCTATAAAATGAGTCAAACGACTCGTCTTCACTCATCTTCAACTCCTCGAAGCGAGTGGTAAGCATTTGCAACTTGGTATCCTTCACCTTTTTGGTGCCTTCATAGGTAGTCTCCAAAATTTGCCACGCCTCCTTGGCAGTTGTAACATGGGAGATCCTGTGAAACTTGTTAGGTGAGACACCACAAAAAATAACATTTAAGGCCTTGCTATTAGCATTAGCTGCCGCAAGAGCTGCCTTATCCCAAGTGGATTTGGCGGCCTCTAGCCTAGTCCATCCTATCTCAACGGCATCCCAAACACTATCATCAATAGAACAAAGGAATGCCCTCATACGGACTTTCCAAAATGCATAATTGCTCCCATCAAAGTATGGAAGAGCATTAAGCGATTGAGATCGATCCATGTCAAAAGGGGTCTAGGATCACACTTAGGTAATGAAACCACAACAAGTGAACCAGCTTTAATACCAATTGAAAGCTCGAATTTGTGTGAAAACACATGAGCTTGTTTAGACCCCCAATTAAAAGTCGTGGGTCGGTTGTTTTTACTCTAACTTAAACTAAGGCTATGTTTGTTTGAGTGTAAAATATTTTCCGGGTGTAAAATAATTTTAGGTGAAAATATTTTCGGGAAAGGAAAATAATTTCTAGTGTTTGACAGCATTTAAAAAAATACTTTGAAAAATATTTTTTAGTGTTTGGTTGTGTTCTTGAAAATACTATAGAAAACACATTTTCTATTTGTTGCTCACATTTTCTCGCATATTCTCAGCTTCCAAACAAATATATAATATCATTTCTCAATGCATAAACACAATTTCTCAATGCATAAACACAAAAGAAACAAAACCAAAAAAAAAAAAATCATCAAATCCGGTCAGAGAAGAACGAAGAGAGAGAGAGAGAGAGAGGCGACTGGGTTTGACGTTGAGGCGAGATCGCGCGGCGGAGGCGAAGGCGAGATCGGCTATGGCGAAGGCGAGATCGGCGATGGCGAAGGCGAAGGCGCGATCGGCGATGGTGAAGGAGAGATCGCGATCGGCGATGGCAAAGGCGAGATTGCCATCGGTGATGGCGAAGGCGAGATCGGCGATGGCGAAGGCGAAGGCGCGATGGTGAAGGCGAAGGCGCGGCAAAGGCGAAGGCGCGATCTTGCCGGTGCTAGGGTGCGACGAGACCGGTGCGATATGGGGTTGGGGCCAGTGCAGGGGTGCGACTCGCCGGTGCTTGGTGAGATCTCTTCTTGCTGTTTCTCTCTCTCTCTCTCTTTTATTTTCCTGGGGTGGAATTCATTTGAAGGTAAAATAAAACTTGAAATGGTTTTACGGTCGAAATGCCTTATTTTACAGTCAACACGAAATACCAATTCCGTTTGACCCAATTTTCAGTACCTACCAAACACACACGCGGGTGTAAAAGCATTTCCAGAAATCCTTTGAAGCCAAAACAAACGCAGCCTAAGTGCGAAATAAGAGTAAATGCGAGCGAACAAATGATAAAACTACTCTAAGCCATATTTAACAAATATCAACAATAAAATGAAAGCTAAAAGAGTAGGGAAGAAGGATGCAAATACAAGATAACACCGAGACGTGTTATTGAAGAGGAAACCGAAGAACTCGGCGAAAAACCTTTCCGCTGCCTTCCAAGCGGTAAATCGATCCATTAGAGAATAAGTTGGAGTACACGAATAACAAAAGACCCTCCAAGCCTAGTCTACCCCATGTACTTGAGCCCTCTAAGCTCCTGCTACCAACTGACTTGACGAAGCCTTGTCTTCTCTAACTTTCCGGATCACGCAATTGCATCTGCCAAACAATTGGCTTCTTCCAATGCTTCCCAGTAGCACCAAAACCTCACTTTACACTCAAATTGGGTGTGGTAAGTGTTTGGGCTATCAACCTCTCAAGAATATGGATATGGAGAGGTAGGAGTAGAGGAAAACACAAAGGATTGTGTAGATGATTGTGGGTATAACAATCTCTAACTCTCAAGGGTAATATCTAGGGTTTTTTCTCTAAAAAGCACGCTTTACAATATGTGGGTAAAGAGGGAATAAATAGTGTGGGTGAAGACATGGTGGAGCAGATATGCCGAAATAACAAAACAGAATCTTTCGCAGGTATTTTGCAGGAATGCCTTACCCGTGAATTACTCGCGAAAACCAACTATCATGACTCTTCGCATTCCAGTCATGTACTCTGCATGTGGCTCACTTCGCGGGATGGCTTCTCGCGAATCTTCTCGCGAAATCCACTCGGTCTTCAATGAGAGCTTGAGTTTTCACACTCTCTCTCACACACAACCCTTACAATAAAATCCCACATAAAATACAAGGTAAACATGATTGAACATAATTACAATCAAATTTGACATAGAATTAAAGCCAACACAAAATAGTTGTAAATAACAACTTCACAAATTATATCCCGAAAACCTTAAATTTGTGTGAAGAGAGGTTTGCTTATGGTTGAGTCATTTCATTTGATCTATGAATCTCGGCAAGTGCTGCAAACTTTCAGCTCCTACAAAATGTTATAAAAGATGAGAGGCCAATCAAGCTTCACTTGCTTTGGCTAGAGACACACACAGCATAGTTGTGAGTGATTCCTTTGTATGGCACGAACAAGTTCAAGATTTTCTTCAAAGATATCTATTAGAAGATGTATTCTAGTATTCTAATTAATTAAATATCCGGCTTTCCTTTCGAAAAAATAAATTATTTGTGTGTGTGCACACGTGTGCATGTAACTTTTGCTCTATATTGTAGTGAAGAATTATGAAGCTCATAATATGTATCGCTAGGTTGTTGTAACTTGAGAGTGACATGCTAGTGAACTTGTTATTTATGTAGAATAATATCTTGTGGACCATGGCATTAAGAAAGTGAGATATTCGTATCTCAATCAAGTCATATATCAATAAAATCTATTTCTTTTAACCTTACGATTATAAAGTCTTTTTTATAATTTATCTAACACTATGTTACTTAAGTTTCAAGAAATAAAAAATTTTGATTCTCCAAAATAATAATAATAGTAATGATAAAATAAAAACTTTTACTATAGCCTAATATATATATATATATTATTAATTTAGGTAAAACTTCATTATCTAATTTTCAAAAAAATTAAAATTATTTTGTAACAATCAAAACTTAAAATTATTACCAAAATTATAATTTTATATTTTAATATAATAAAACATGAACTATCATTGCAAAAACCAGAAACTAGCTCATTATAAATGAATAAATATATATATCACAAAAAGGAAGGGAAAAAAAAAACCCATATACATGCTGATATGTGTACTTCGATTGCAAGAGTGACATGCATGACTATATCGTAGTGAAGAATTATGAAGCTCACAATATGTATCGCTAGGTTGTTGTAACTTGAGAGTAACATGCTAGTGAACTTGTTATTTATGTAGAATAATATCTTGTGGACCATGGCATTAAGAGAGTGAGATATTCGTATCTCAATCAAGCCATATATCAATGAAATCTATTTCTTTTAACCTTATGATTATAAAGTCTTTTTAATAATTTATCTAACACTCTTTTACTTAAGTTTCAAGAAATCAAAAATTTTGATTCTCCAAAATTATAATAATAATAATAACAATAATGATAAAATAAAATTTTTTACTATAGCCTAATATATATATTTTATTAATTTAGGTAAAACTTTATTATCTAATTTTCAAAATATTTAAAATTATTTTGTAACAATGAAAACTTAAAATTATTACCAAAATTATAATTTCATATTTTAATATAATAAAACTTGAACTATCATTGCAGAAACCAGAAAGTAGCTCATTGTAAAAAACAATATATATATATATATATATATATATATATATATATATATATATATATATATATCACTAAAAGGAAGGGAAAAAAAACCATAAACATGCTTTTTGTTTTTATTAAAAAACATATACATGCTGATATGTGTACGTAGACTGCAAGAGTGACATGCATCTAGTGACGGCTCCAGGAATTTTGTTCAGGGTGTTGATTAGGATGCATAAATTACACAATCTTATTTCATTTTAGCCTTTAGGTAATTAGATTTGATTCAATGTTATTAATTCCATTCTGTTCCAGCCGTAACGGCCGGAAAATACTGTGCCAATAAACAAAATGGAATAGTAACCCACCCTATTCCACTTCGAAAAATGTTTCGGGTCATTCCGGTCTATTTCCGGTGTTTTGGTAAATGCCGGCCGAAATTCAAGATTCGGCTAGCATGAAGTTTGTGCTTTAAAAAAAAAAAAATTTGTTCTAAAAACCAAAACAAATTTTCATTCCGTAAACCAAAAAACCTCAAAAGGGAAAAAAATAAAATAAAATAAAAACAAAAAGAAAAGAAAAGAAATGGACAAAGGTACCTGTATAGCTAAAAAAAATCGTATTGAGAAATTTGAGACTCAAAACTTGAGAAGAGGTTGTAAGTGCACAATTACACCTGGACCCAAGAACAGTTATGGGCTCAGGCCCAATGAGCCTTAAACAATATGAATTTGTAGAGTGTGGGCTTTAAACCTAGGTTAGAAATGTATAGGGATTAAATGACAAATTAAAGATTGCCAGTACCTGGAAACAACAAAGAGTAATGTAAATAGGCCTCCTCGGACGTAAGCCGAGAGCTGTTCTTATATTATATCTCTTTCTTTGTCTTTTTTCTTTTTTTAGGTTACAAAAAGTTCCGTCCCGTTTCTGTTCTAGGTCCCCCCTTAAATACTCCCCTTTTTAATACTTTATACACGTGTTGCCCCCAATTCCTCCCTTAGCCTAGATATTTCTTTTCTTAGTGCCTTTGAACAGTAACTAGAAGTTTCCCTTCCACTGTTCAAGTGTCACTTCCCCATTAATGCGGCCAGGGTGGTAGGTGCAGGGTCTTTAATGTGGAGGTAGCAGCCTTTATCTTTGATATTCTTCCAACATCGGTGCTTCTAGGACATTCAAGGGTTCACCCCCTTTAACCATTGGTCTTGACCGTGTCATTCCCTAACCTTTACCATGAAGTTCCGGGTTCTCTAGTGTCAGTCCGAGGGGAAAACCATCCTCGGCTGGACCCTCGGATCCTCGGCGTATGGGCCGACTTAAAGTACTAACAAGTCCTAAACTCAAGAGCAGGTCGGCCTTACTTAGCAAGACCCAACGGCCCATATTACTATCAAGATCTTTTTACTCCCCACAATAGCCCCTCAAAACTCTAATTTTCGACATCCGAGGAGAAAAATAGGGTTTTGATCTAACAAGGATCCATTCCTACCACTTTACAAGTGATGGCACGTGTGGAAATCGTTTCGCGTCCCAGAAGATGCCACTTGGCGGTTTTATTCTCAAAAACGCGCGCATTTATTACTGTAAGTTACTCTTTGTCTCCCACGTTCAACGGTGAGATGGGCATCCGACGGTCCTCGTTACTCCACGAAATTTTAGGCGGGACAAATATAATTTCGAGGCCGCCTTTTTCGCACGTCGTGACGCTTCGGGAACCTGCGCCTTCATTTAAGTCATCAGGGATCAATCCCATCAAAACAACAACAATCATTCTTTACCAGCAGAAAACCGTGGAAACCTGTACCTTCAACTTTGTAAGTTCTTACTCTCTCTATTCTTAACATTTTCTCCTCGGATACAGTCCTCGGCTGTCTTCGTAAACACCCTCCCCTTTAGAGTTTAACTTTTCGTTCCTTTCTAATGGGTAAGTTTAAGTGTCTAGTTGATACCGTCGCTGGGATAGAGGGTTTTAGGGCTAAGTACCGTATTCCCAGCGATGTAGGACTAAAATATTGCCCGGCAGAAGCCGTGGCCGGTTCTAGGAAAGAGGGAGAGGTTATCATCCCTATGATAGCCTTTATAGAGGGTGGGATGACCCTTCCAATGAAACCCGTAATGAGGGAGTACCTTCGCAACCACCGGTTGTGTCCCGATCAATGCCTCCCAAACGTTTTTAGGGTTCTAGGTAGTGTAGATGCTCTAAACGAGCAGATGGGTTTAAACCTCACATGGCACGATGTCGTGTTCCTATATGAGTCCCATAAACTTTCTAAGGTAGGTTATTATATTAAATCTCGGTCCAGCACCGTTAGGTTAATTTCCTGTCTGCCCAAATCAAACAAAGGCATGAAGGACGACTACTTGATCGTGTCTGGGAACTGGCACGACGGCCTCCACTGCCCAATTCAGTGGGGGGATCCAGGTGCGACGCCGTAGGATTAATCTTCCCACAGCACAACTTCTTCTAGCACACACAAAAATGCATATTCGTACTTACTTAAATTTGTTAAACATCTGTGTGAATCTGACCAGGTTTGTTTATTTTGACGTCTTCTTTGCAGATAAGCAACACGTGCGCCCTCGTCTAAGCCACTGTAACATCGCAGATCTAAACCGAGCACTTCGCTCTGAAGTGTTCGTTAGTGAAGACTTACAACTCCGGGCTGCTCACCTTATTCTAGGATACACTCCCCTTTCCTCGGACTTCCAGGAGATAGAGAACGCCATAATTGCGGGCGACCGACGACGAAAGAAGATAAACGTAGCTCGGCCCCACTTCCTGGACGATCACGACCTCCCGGACGCTCCTAACACCATTTTGTACAACCGGCCAATAGCAGCAGTTCCCCTTGCTGTGCACTCACAAGCAACTGTCGTTCCAGAAGAGCAGGTGTCTTCTTCACATACACTCGACGACGAGATAGATCAATTCCATCTCGAAGACACCGAGAGACCTCGCGGGAACCAGTTTGTGGTACTTTCCGACGAGGAGGAAGAAGCCACCGAGGCCTCTGGAATTGCTGGGTTTGTGATTGCCCTTCCCGAAGACGAATTAGAAAAAAACATGGGAAGAATGGAGGGTCTCCTCACCAACAGGGCTGCCAAAGTTGCAGAGAAAAAGAAAACGGGGACGTCCCAAGTTCCCCCAGCTTTACCTCCTCCTCCTCCTCCAGCTGAGCCAAAACTGCTAGCCGAGGATCCCAAGAAGAAGAGGAAGGGGGATAATGAGGGGACGATTAGTAAAGACCCCAAGAAACCACGCCAACAACTCCCACCGGCCCAGCAGCAGAAGCTGGACAAGGGCAAGGGTAGAGCCCGTTCAGTTGAACTCGGGGAAATCAGGGATGAGGCTGTAGTGCGCCGAGCACCGACCACCTGGTCCCCCGATCTAAGGCTGGACGGCGCTCCCATCTCCTGCCAGTCCAGTATAAGGGCAGTTCAACAAGGCCATGCCCACCACCTGGCCGAGGTCCTGGAACGCCCTCTCCTGCTGCCCAAGGACATGGAGACCTTGGAAAAAATGGGCCAGCCACAACTATCCCTCTCCCTAAAAAGAGACTTAGCGCTGGTAAGTGTTTCTCCTTTTAACAATATTTATAAGTAAGTTTGTTTTTGTTACTCCTAACTCCATCATACTTTGTTACAGGCTATTCAGGAGGTCTTTGTAGCTGAAAAGTTTATTGAAGACACTCGGAAAATAGCCAGAGCTGAGCTCGAAATTAGGGTGGAGACTGAGAAGTCCTTGGGTACAGCCCTTGCCGAGAACGAAAAGCTGACCTCGGAGGTAGCAGATCTGAGGAGAGAGAAAAATGGGGTCGAGTCCAACTTGAAGACTATGAAGACCCATATAGAAGGACAGCGCAAGCTCCTTCGTGAAAGAGATGAAGAGCTCTCCCAAGCTCAAAGGGAGTGCTCGAATCTGAAGAAGCAACTGGCGCTGATGAAGGAAGAAGCCAGCGCCTTCCAACTCTCTCTTCAAGCTGCCAAGCAGGCAAGTTTCGATGAAGGGGTAGCAACCACCGAGGAGCAGCTGACAGAGGAATTCGTGACTTTATGCCGCGAATACTGTCAAAAAGTATGGGGCGAAGCTTTAAACGTAGCAGGAGTTCCCCAATCTTCGGATTTGAGGAAGTCCGAGAACGTTTGGCTTCCCCTAGAAATACAGGAGATGGAAGAGGCTCCTACTGCTACTCCTACCCCTGAGACAACTCTTCCTGCTCTACCTCCAGTAGTCCCACAGCAAATCCCTGATCCTACAGAACCTTCTGGTTCCAATAAAGAGAAGGAAGGAGGAGTGGATGCAGAGAAGGACTTGAGCCAGACAGTGGAACCCAACGTCCTTCCAACAAAGACAGCGGATAAAGGAAAGCAGGTTATGACTCCTTTTGAGCTGGAGTTGAGAAAGACCGAGGGCACTAGTACCTCTCAGCAAGATCCTCCTCCAACAGCTTAGGACTTAGCTTAGGGCTTCTCTTTTTCCATTTTTCGAATTATATATGTAATGCATACTCAACTGATTAATGAAGAACGATTTCGTTTACTTTTCACTTGGATTGTATCTGTTTTTAATTTACTCTTTGTGTACTTATTACAAAAGTTTCCCATTGAGTCATATCAAAAGTTTCTAAGAGTGTAAAAATCTTACTCCAAGGATTGCACAATCATAACTTCCACACAATCATGCGTATATTATTAAAGATTTAATACAAGGTGACATGGTTAATACATTTAAACAATGCCTCAATTAAAAAGAAGAAAGGACCTCATATAATGATTAAACCTTTGTAATGCATATCATAGTATCTAATAAGATGTAAGATCCGAGGACCATTCCCTATACAAATTTACTCAACACTTGAGATATAAAACTTAAGATTCGAGTTTAATAAACAGTAACGCATTAACATCCAGACATGATAAGGAGATAACCTTGATCAAAATGGTGGTCCGAAGATAAGACTTAACCAATTTTACGTTTAATTCTTAAAAATTATAGCTTCAAATGTTAATTTTTCCAAAGTAGGAGGTCCGAAGACCCGGCATAACTAAGGTTCTGTTTAACAAGTGACAAGACATCAATTTCCACAAGGTTTGTGGTCCGAGGACTGCACTTAACCAAGTTTCTGTTTGATTCTTCAAAATTGTAACTTCAAATGTTAATTTTCCCAAAGTAGGAGGTCCGAAGACCCGGCATAACTAAGGTTCTGTTTAACAAGTGACAAGACATTAATTTCCACAAGGTTTGTGGTCCGAGGACTGCACTTAACCAAGTTTAAGTTTTATTCTTAAAAATTTTATCTTCAAATGTTAATTTTCCCAAAGTAGGAGGTCCGAAGACCCGGCATAACTAAGGTTCTGTTTAACAAATGACAAGACATCAATTTCCACAAGGTTTGTGGTCCGAGGACTGCACTTAACCAAGTTTCTGTTTGATTCTTCAAAATTGTAACTTCAAATGTTAATTTTCCCAAAGTAGGAGGTCCGAAGACCCGGCATAACTAAGGTTCTGTTTAACAAGTGACAAGACATCAATTTCCACAAGGTTTGTGGTCCGAGGACTGCACTTAACCAAGTTTCTGTTTGATTCTTCAAAATTGTAACTTCAAATATGAGAGCTAGCCATAACTTTGAACTATTAATTGACAAAAGCTTATTTGATTAATAATAATACCTTCTAAGATTATTTACATTCCATGGACGTGGTACAATTCGTTCGTCTAGGTCAGCTAGCCTATACGACCCTATGCCTGCTATTGAAACAATGCGATAGGGGCCTTCCCAGTTAGGTCCTAGCTTACCCCATACTGGGTTCTTAGAAGTGCCTACAACTTTCCTTAATACAAGATCACCAGGTGCAAGCGGCCTTAGCTTCACGTGGGCATCATATCCTCGTTTTAGCTTCTGCTGATAATAAGCCAATTGGACCATAGCTGCCTCACGCCGTTCCTCAAGCAAATCAAGATCTTTCTCTAGAAGTCCCTGGTTATTCTCTAGGCTAAAAGAACTTGTCTTTAGAGTAGGAAAACCAGATTCTAATGGTATCACCGCCTCGGCTCCATAAGTCATAGAGAATGGTGTTTCTCTAGTGGACCTGCGCGGTGTGGTCCGATATGTCCACAGGACATGAGGGAGCTCTTCTACCCATTTGCCTTTCGCATCATCCAACCTCTTTTTGAGCCCGTTGACTATGACCTTGTTAACGGCCTCGGCCTGCCCATTTCCTCGAGGATAAGCTGGGGTAGAGTATCTATTTGTGATGCCCATGTCACCACAGTACTGCCTAAAGGCGTTACTGTCAAATTGAACGCCATTGTCTGAGACAAGTGTATGCGGTATACCAAATCTAGTAACAATATTTTTCCATATAAATTTCTTGGAATCAACATCTCGGATATTGGCTAAGGGCTCAGCTTCAACCCATTTAGTGAAGTAGTCTATCCCTACGAGCAGCCATCTTTTGTTGCCAGCAGCTCTCGGAAATGGCCCTACAATGTCCAGGCCCCATTGTGCGAAAGGCCAAGGCTGGAGAGAGGGTTAAGAACCCCTCCAGGTTGGTGAATATTAGGGGCGAACCTCTGACATTGATCACATTTTCTGGCATAGTCCTGAGCCTCCCTCTGCATATTGGGCCACCAATAACCCTGAGTCAGGGCTCTATGGGCTAAGGACCTTCCCCCAGTGTGGCTCCCACAAATTCCCTCATGCAATTCCTCCAGTAATGCTTCTGTTGATTCAGGGTGTACGCACAACAAGTACGGTCCTGAAAAGGATCATTTATAGAGCTTCTGATCCTCGGACAACCAGAAACGCGGCGCCTTTCGACGTACCTTTTCTGCTTCAACCCTGTCTTCGGGAAGAATGTCATTTTTAAGAAAAGATATGATTGAATCCATCCAGCTAGGACCAGGCCTTATTAGATGGATGCGAGGTGCATTAACAGTTACAAGAGAAGGTTCTACCAGATCCTCAACGAGAAAAACCCTTGGTAGACCTTGAGCCGAGGAGGTGGCCAACGTAGCCAAAGAATTTGCATGAGTGTTTCCACTCCTAGAGACGTGAGCTAAGGTAAAGGAGTCGAATTCAGCCTGTTGACGTTTAACCTGGGCCAAATATTCCTGCATTCTGGGGTCTCTAGCCTCCATGGTTCCCATGACTTGGCCGACCACTAACTGTGAGTCCGAGAACACATGGATTGCCCTGCCACCCATCTTATGTACCATTTGCATGCCTACCAAGACTGCTTCATACTCAGCCTCATTATTAGTAGCCGAGAAGGCCAATCTCAAAGATTTTTCAAAAACAATTCCTTCAGGGGACATTAGAACAAGTCCCACACCAGACCCTTTATGATTAGCAGCCCCATCCACATAAACTTTCCAAGCCGAGGGCGATACGGCTGTGATCAAACCAACTGATTTTTCACCCATGTGTGCTTCCTTTGAAGTTTCTTCTAACAATGGTTCAGTAAACTCTGCCACTAAATCAGCGAGGACCTGACCCTTCACCGAGGTGCGAGGTTTGTATTTAACATCAAAGGCTCCCAAAATGGTTCCCCATTTTGCCACCCTGCCAGAATAATCAGCACTACGCAACACAGCCTTGAGCGGCAACTGGGTCAAAACAACCACAGTATGAGATTGGAAATAATGAGGAAGTTTGCGCGTGGCGTGGACTACAGCCAGAAGCGCTTTTTCCAAGGGCAGATAGCGCACCTCGGCCTCATTCAAGGACTTACTAACATAGTAGATCGGCCCTCTGCACTCCATTTTCATTCCTTATAAGAACTAGACTCACCGCATGAATAGCCACGGCCAGATAAGCGAATAAAACCTCGTCCACCTCAGGGCGAGATAAAATGGGTGGCCGAGAAAGATATTGCTTAAGCTGTTGGAAAGCTGACTCACAATCCTCGGTCCATTGAAACCCTTTCCACTTGTTCAACAACTGAAAGAAAGGACGGCACCGGTCAGCTGACCGAGAAATAAATCTATTCAACGCAGCAATCATTCCGGTCAATTTCTGAATCTCCTTTGGGTTACGAGGCGGTTGCAAATTCTGAATAGCCTTAACCTGCACTGGGTTCACCTCTATGCCCCTATGAGTGATCATATATCCTAAGAACTTTCCAGATCCCACGCCAAAAGAACACTTGGAGGCGTTAAGGCGCAACTTATACTTCCTCAGCATCCGGAAGGTGTCGGCCAAATCTGTCATGTGCGAAGGTACCGTCTTACTCTTCACCACCATATCATCCACGTATACCTCTATGGTTTTCCCCAGTTGTTGTTCAAACATTCGGGTCATCATTCTTTGGTAAGTAGCCCCAGCATTTTTTAACCCAAATGGCATGACCTTATAATGATAGTTCCCAGTTGGAGTAATGAAAGCAGTCTTCTCCTGATCTTCTAACGCCAAGGGAATTTGGTGGTAACCCTGGAAGGCGTCCAAAAAACTCATCCGAGGATGTCCAACAGTAGCATCTACCAGTTGATCAATCCGTGGCATTGGGAACGAATCTTTAGGACAGGCCTTGTTCAGATCAGTAAAGTCTACACATACTCTCCACTTGCCGTTCTTCTTCTTAACGACAACAGTATGGGCCAACCATTCAGGGTAGAAAACTTCTTTGATAGCCCCCGCCCTTTTGAGTTTAAGAACCTCTTCCTTCACAGCCTCAGAATGTTCTCGGGAAGATCGCCGAGGTGGCTGCCTCCTCGAAACAATGGCCGGATTGACGTTTAAATGATGACAAATAAAGTTCGGATCTACACCCGGAGCGTCATAGGGGTCCCACGCAAAGACATCTAAATTATCCTTCAGAAATTTCAACAACTCCATCTTCTCTTGGTATGGCAATCGTATGCCAACTTGGAAGAACCTCTCTAGATCATCTGTTATTACAAACTTCTCTAACTCCTCACAAACAGCCTCATCTTCTGTCATCGCTCCAAGTGCCTCCGGAGCTGTTAATTGCTATGACTCCTGGATGGGCAAGGTTGATGACTCAATTTCCGACTGACGAAGCACCGCAGCCGATATGCATTGCCTAGCCACTACCTGGCTGCCGAGGATTTCCTCAACATGCTCCCCCGAGGGGAATTTCACCTTAACATGTAAGGTAGAGGAGACAGCTCCCAAGGCGTGCAACCATGGCCTGGCGAGGATGGCTGTATATGGAGAATACGCGTCAACCACGATGAAATCTACCTCAACCGTTTCTGTGCCGGATTGAACAGGTAAACGGATCTGCCCCTTCGGCACAACGGCCCTTCCTTCGAAGCTTATAAGTGGGGAGTCGTAAGGAGTTAAATCTTGCAACTCCAACCTCAGCCCTTTAAATAGATCAGGGTACATGATATCTGCACCGCTGCCCTGATCTATCATCACCCTTCTCACATCATAATTCCTTATCCTGAGGGTAACCACAAGAGCATCGTCATGGGGCTGGATAGTCCCTACTTTATCCTCCTCGGAAAAACCCAAGACAGGTAAAGTACTCTTTAATCTCTTCGGCCAGCTACCCACATCCTCGGCCTGCGGATGGGAAACCGCCATAACCCTAGTGGGACCTGAGCCGGTCCTACTGTGTGCCGAAGATAACATTAATTGTTCCCAATGCTGGCCGAGATGAACCGTTCCTCCGGTTGTTTGAACCAACTTGACCGACTTGCCCGGTGGCCGACACAAGTGCCGCTTTAACTTTCCCTCACCGACGAGCCGCTCTAGATGGTTCCATAGGGTCCGACAGCTCTCGCAGTGTGGCCCACATCCTGATGGTACTGACAGAAAAGATTTTGATTTCTTCTCGCAGGGTCCCCTGCCATCTTGCCGGGCCATCTGAAGAAGGGCTCTTTACGAATTTTTTCTAACAACTGATGCACTGGTTCTCGGAACACAGTATTTACAGCCTGAGGTGCTGCCGAGCCGGATTGTCCAAAGTAATCCCTCCTCGGCTTGTTGTTGTGATATCTGTCCGACCTGAAATCCCTTCTCTCCCCGCGGGATAACCTTCTCCTTTCCTTTCCCCGCTCGCCGGTCTTCCTCTACCCTTTTATATTCATCAATACGATCCATAAGACGGCGTACGCTGCGGACGGGCTTTTTCGTCAAAGACTTTCTTAGGTCGTGATCAGTAGGGAGGCCCACCTTAAAGGTATTAAGGGCCACCTCATCAAAGTCGCCATCTATTTCATTAAACATTTCCCAAGATCCGTCGGAGTATGCTTTCGTTGTCTCCCCTTCCTTCATGACCATGGACACAACGAGTCCAATGGCCGAGGAACTCGCTACACGTAATGAACCGCGAAGCAAATGCCCTAGTTAGTTCCCCAAATGACCCTACGGATCCCGATTTGAGACCGTTAAACCATCTCATAGCCACAGGTCCCAAGCTGGAGGGGAAGACTTTACACATCAAAGTCTCGTTGTGAGAGTGCACTGCCATCCTTTGGTTGAAATGACTCACGTGCTCCACCGGATCAGTCCGGCCATTATAGATGGTAAAGGTGGGCTGGGTGAACCTCCTAGGAAGCCTCCCCCTCTCAATCCTCCGTGAAAACGGAGATTTAGAGAGTTGGTGCAACGCCCTACTCATGGTATCGTTGCCTAAGCCCCTAGATCGAAGCTTCTTATGTCTACGGGTTGGTTGGTCGTCTTCCTCACCGGAGGACGTTGCACTGGTGGGGGAATATGACCTTGAACTGTAGCCAACTTCCCTATCCTTCTCTGAGGAAGAACTAGACGAGGACGGGGAAACCTTACGTTTAGCACGGCGTAACTTCCTCTTCAAACGATTGATTTCCTTCTGCATGGATTTAGAACCCTCATCATGGGTAGTGCTACCCCCTCCATGAGTATGGCTAGCCCCTGGGTATTCTGTATGGACGCTTCCCTCACGATCCCTACGATGTTCAAGACGTTCGAAATGATCTTCCGGTTGTGATCCTTGTGACTCTGCATGGTGAGAGCCTAAGCCTGCCATAATATCCCTACTACTTCTAGACTAGATTCCCACAGACGGCGCCAATTGTAAGTGCACAATTACACCTGGACCCAAGAACAGTTATGGGCTCAGGCCCAATGAGCCTTAAACAATATGAATTTGTAGAGTGTGGGTTTTAAACCTAGGTTAGAAATGTATAGGGATTAAATGACAAATTAAAGATTGCCAGTACCTGGAAACAACAAGGAGTAATGTAAATAGGCCTCCTCGGACGTAAGCCGAGAGCTGTTCTTATATTATATCTCTTTCTTTGTCTTTTTTCTTTTTTAGGTTACAAAAAGTTCCGTCCCGTTTCTGTTCTAGGTCCCCCCTTAAATACTCCCCTTTTTAATACTTTATACACGTGTTGCCCCCAATTCCTCCCTTAGCCTAGATATTTCTTTTCTTAGTGCCTTTGAACAGTAACTAGAAGTTTCCCTTCCACTGTTCAAGTGTCACTTCCCCATTAATGCGGCCAGGGTGGTAGGTGCAGGGTCTTTAATGTGGAGGTAGCAGCCTTTATCTTTGATATTCTTCCAACATCAGTGCTTCTAGGACATTCAAGGGTTCACCCCCTTTAACCATTGGTCTTGACCGTGTCATTCCCTAACCTTTACCATGAAGTTCCGGGTTCTCTAGTGTCAGTCCGAGGGGAAAACCATCCTCGGCTGGACCCTCGGATCCTCGGCGTATGGGCCGACTTAAAGTACTAACAAGTCCTAAACTCAAGAGCAGGTCGGCCTTACTTAGCAAGACCCAACGGCCCATATTACTATCAAGATCTTTTTACTCCCCACAGAGGTACTGCTGCACTGGTACTAGTAGAAGACGCAATAGTTACGAACAAGGAGAAAGGCAAAACGTAGATGTAAAATTGTAGATGAAGATGTGATAAAATTTAAAAGTATGAAGTGTAAAAATCGAGGAGACAAAAGACGTGTGTGGTTAAGAATAAATAAGAAAAAATAATTAAAAATGAGAAGTAATATATGTATGGTGAGGAAAAATAATGCTGTAATAAAAAATAATAAAAGATTGAAAATTGTGTTGTATTGGGCAGTGTGCTTAGTCGAGGGAATCAAGCCACTGCCCAGCTTGTAGTAGTTTTATTGTAATTTTTTTTTTCAAATTTTAGTTCTTTTTTTGAGTTTTTCCTTTTTGCTTGAAAGACCCCAATATATTGTTAAGTTGCTCAAATTATAGACCAAAAGTTAATTTTATTGGCCAAAAAAAAAAAAAAATTCAGGGTGGTTCCAAAACAAATTTCAAAGGTAAATAAATATTAAATTTTAAATTATTATTATATATATATATATATTTTTTTTTTTTTTTCATATCAGGGTGGTCCTAGGACCACCTTGGCCATAAGGTGGCGCTGCCACTGTCTATATTGTAGTGAAGAATTATGAAGCTCATAATATGTATCGCTAGGTTGTTGTAACTTGAGAGTGACATGCTAGTGAACTTGTTATTTATGTACAATATTACTTGTGGACCATGGCATTAAAAGAGTGAGATATTCGTATCTCAATCAAGCCATATATCAATGAAATCTATTTCTTTTAACCTTATGATTATAAAGTCTTTTTTATAATTTATCCAACACTCTTTTACTTAATTTCAAGAAATAAAAAATTTTGATTCTCCAAAATAATAATAATAATAATAATAAATTTACTATAGCCTAATATATATATTTTATTAATTTAGGTAAAACTTTATTATCTAATTTCAAAAAAATTAAAATTATTTTGTAACAATGAAAACTTAAAATTTTTACCAAAATTCTAATTTTATATTTTAATATAATAAAACTTGAACTATCATTGCAGAAACCAGAAAGTAGCTCATTATAAATATATATATATATATATATTTTACTAAAAGGAAGGAAAAAAATTGTATAGTTTTTAGACCCTTTAAAACACAATCAGATTAACCTAGTTATTTAGCCAAGTGATTAACTTAGGTAAATTATGCAGATCTAGGTTAACACATATAAATCATATCATTGACAAGTGCAAAAAATAAATAACACAATGATATGATAACTTAGAAAAACCAAACCAATAAAAAACCTGGGGAGGATTTAACCTAACTATCCTCAAGGTAAAACAAATCAACTATGAAAGAATTGAAGTTTACACAATAGCGACTTAGACCACTAACATCCTATTGCTACCTCGAGTAGGAAACTTACTACCACGACCACATGACAGCTCCGAGTCCACGGACTACTTCTTTCTTGGATTCCCAGCAAGTACAAGCACTCCCGCTTGTATATCTTTAAACTCTTGAATCTGCAACTAAATTAATCACCAAACTTTTTGACATCAATCTAGATCATGATAACCCTAAGTGTATTTGAAGGCAAACACCTGTATATCTCACAAGAGATTCACACACACAACATAAAGAGTAATCCTAAAACGTGGCTAGAGTTTTTCCTTTTATACTTAAGACAAAATATAAAACCCTACACGTAAAACGGGCTAGGGCTGAGTTGGAAAAATCTGCAGAAAAAGAATCTTCACGAGCTTCAATCGATCGAGTCTAATATTCGATCGATCGAGCCAGGCAGATTTACACAGTAAACCTCGCAGTACACTCGATTCCAACTTTACACTTAAATATACTTTGAGTAAGACTAAAACAAGGATAAACTTTTTGATCATGGTTTGCCAACATTACAAACTGAAGTCTTAATACATTTAAACCTAAAGTCTTAAAACCCAACAAAAACCATAAACATGCTTTTCGTTTTTATTAAAAAACATATACATGCTGATATGTGTACGTAGACTGCAAGAGTGACATGCATCAAGTGGCGGGCTCTAAGAATTTTGTTCAGGGTGTTCCTTAGAAAGCATAAATTACACAATCTTATTTCTTTTTAGCTTTTAGGTAATTAGGTTTGATTCAATGTTATTAACTCCATTCCATTCCAGCCGCAACGACCGGAAAATACTGTGCCGGTAAACAAACTGGAATAGTAACCCACCCTATTCCACTTCGGAAAAAATTTCGGGTCATTCCAATCTATTTCGGGGTGTTTCGGTAAATACTGGCCGAAATTCAAGATTCGTTCGGCATGAAGTTTATGCTTTAAAAAAAAATTCTTAAAACCAAAACAAATTTGCATTCTGTAAACCAAAAAACCTCAAAATGAAAAAAAAAATGAAAAGCAAATAAATGAACAAAGGTACTTGTATAGCAAAAAAAAAAAAAAAAATCGTATTGAGAAATTTGAGACTCAAAACTTGAGAAGAGGCATTGCTACACTGGTACTGGTAGAAGACACAGAAGTTACGAACAAGGAGAAAGACAAAATGTAGATGTAAAAGTGTAGATGAAGATGTGATAAAATTTAAAAGTATGAAATGTAAAAATGAAGGAAACAAAAGACGTGTGTGATTAAGAATAAATAAGAAAAAATAATTAAAAATGAGAAATAAGTAATATATGTCTGGTGAGGAAAAATAATACAGTAATAAAAATAATGAAAGATTGAAAATTGTGTTGTATTGGGCAGTGTGCTTAGTCGAAGGAATCAAGCCATTGCCCAGCCTGAAGTAGTTTTATTATAATTTGTTTTCTTCAGATTTTAGTTCAATTTTTTTTTGAGTTTTTCCTTTTTGCTTAAAAGACCCCAATATATTGTTAAGTTGCTCAAATTATGAACCAAAATTTTATTTTATTGGTATAAAAGAAATTCAGGGTGGTCCCAAAAAAATTTTTAAAGGTAAATAAATATAAAATTTTAAATTATTATATATAATTTTTTATTTTTCAGGTCAGGGTGGTCCTGGGACTACCCTAGCCATAAGGTGGCGCCGCCACAGTCTATATTGTAGTGAAGAATTATGAAGCTCATAATATGTATCGCTAGGTTGTTGTAACTTGAGAGTGACATGCTAGTGAACTTGTTATTTATGTAGAATAATACTTGTGGACCATGGCATTAAAAGAGTGAGATATTCGTATCTCAATCAAGCCATATATTAATGAAATCTATTTCTTTTAACCTTACTATTATAAAGTCTTTTTTATAATTTATCTAACACTCTTTTACTTAAGTTTCAAGAAATAAAAAAATTTGATTCTCCAAAATAATAATAATAATAATAATAATGATAATAATAATAATAATAATAATAATAATGATATAATAAAAATTTTTACTTTAGCCTAATATATATATTTTATTAATTTAGGTAAGTAAATATAAAATTTTAAATTATTATATATAATTTTTTTTTTCAAGTCAAGGTGGTTCTGGGACCACCCTGGCCATAAGGTGGTGCCACCACTGGTGTTATGATTTATGACTAGCATGTGTTATGATTTACGACTAGCATCTCTCTCAACCATTATGACTTATGACTACCGAAAGTTTGTCTTGGCAACTTTTTAAATTATTATCTATAAATTTTTTTTTTTCCAGGTCAAGGTGGTCCTAGGACCACCCTAGCCATAATGTAGCGCTGCCACTGGCCACAAATTTTGACACTCTACATGTAGGGCATGTCCTCGTTACCATTGTACGGTAAATTGAGAGTCACATGTCCATACCACCAAAAAATGCATAATGTGTGAGGTCCACCTCCATGTGAAGAAGGGGAGGCATGTTACGAAAACACTAAATACCACCTCCCATACCACAGGCAGTAAGAATAAGAAGGAATAACTACAGTTAATATACCAACTTAACAGGTAGTATTATAAATGTTTTATTATACCAAGTGAGGGAAACATATGAAAACTAACTCCAAAGACATGGAAGACCAAAGAGGTGAAGATCATCTATCATCTTGGGTGTTGGGAAATTCGATTGTCATTCAAATGTCTCTAAGAGCTGCAATTGAGCTAGACATCTTCAATATCATTGCCAATGCAGGTTCTAAAGCTCAACTTTCTGCAGCTGAGATTGTTGAGAAGATCCCAACAACCAATCCGAATGCGGCTATCACTTTGGACCGGATACTAAGGCTGCTTAGCGTAAACTCTCTCTTGTCAATGTCTCAAAGGCCATGCCAAAGTGGGGATGATGCCACACATCAAGAAATGTGTTATGGCCTAACACAGTTAACTCGTCACTTAGCAACTAATAAGGACGGAATTTCCTCGGCTTCAATAGTGCTCCTTTCGAGTGAAAGAATGATGGTTGAACCCCAATACATGCTTAAGAACATGGTGCTTGAACCAGAGTGCAAGCCTTTCTACTCAAACTATGGTGAGAATTTTTATGAGTACGCAGCAAAGGAGCCAAAGTTCAATAAACTATTCCAAGAATTTATGGCACATAGCTCAAAACTATTCTTGGATGAGGTACTTAAGGTGTATCGTGGTTTTGAAGAGATAAAGGAGTTGTTGGATGTAGGGGGCGGCATGGGAACTTCTCTTGGGAACATAATTTCTATGTATCCCCACATTCATGGAAAAAACTTTGACTTACCCAATGTAATTAGTGTTGCTCTCAAGCTCTCAGGTTTGACATTTTCCTCTTTTCTTATTTCTTTTTTTGGCAATTTCTACATATACCTTACATACATGCCACTTTTGCACAAAATTTGTGACAAAAGACGTGAAAGTTGTTAGAAAAACATGTTAGGAAACCCTTTTGACATCAGTATTGAGTTTCAAAAAACAAAAAAGACATGTCTGTCTGCCATCATTAGCTACTACCTAGGCTCAACGTTGGTATTTTTATAAGAAGTAACTGTGGTTAATTAATTGATTGCAGCAACTCGCTTTTTCAATGAATTTGTTGTTTGCACGTAGTCTCTAATTGATGCTTCAAGAGAGCTTGAAAAACCCAAATCTGTGTACAAAAATACTCCCCTCTTGTGTGTTTGTGGAAATGTGCTCTATGGTTTGTATTTATATGTACTTAAAGTTCTATCATACGGCTGAGAAACTAAGTAGTTAGCCCAATTTGCCTGACTCTCAATTGGTTAGGACATGGAATTTGACTGGTCGAGATAAGTGACTCTTGACCTGTCGAACCGGTCGAAATGCAGCACAACAACAGTCCATTTTCTACTTATTTCTTGAGCCTTCCACTATTTTGAAGCTAATTTATCTTGATCAAATATAATCCATTTTAATTCTATCTAGACAAACTAAGTTCTAAACTGTTAAATTTGTTTATTTTTGCCAATCTAAAAATATAGACTTTACATATTAGTTGTAAAATGATATCTTGCTTCTTCTCATTTGAAATATACATATTAATACAACTAAAATTCATTCATAAAGGTCATCAAAAGAAAACAAAAAGTGGTTGTTTTAGTTTCTATCTTTTCATTCTTGAATTCCATGATTTTGTTATTTTTTGGTTTTACAATTTGTATAGCAACAACAATAATAATAATGCCACTTTGGTTTCTCTTCATGAAAAGGGCTACGTTATAAGTTATAACATGCTTCATTTATTTACCAATACTAATTTTCTCCCTTTTTAATAATCTATATATATATATATATCATATTATATATAATAAAAGTTGGGCTTAAACGTTGTGGTTGCGCCATATGGCTTCACCAAATTGTAAAAATTTTATTAAATTTTTAGATTTTAAAAGAACTAAAAAAGAATAGTATACTACCAAGACTCTAATTTATTCTTATTGTGGGGAATAAAAGAACCTAAGTAAGTATTTGGGCATTGGGCTTTATTGATGGACGCTAGTTCGTTTTAGACTAAAAGCCTCTAGAGCTGCAGGTCGACCCATAGGTCGAGAGTCCGAGGCTTCGTCCGAGGACGAATCTCTCGGAAAGACCCGCGAAGACCCTGGGATTCGCCAAAAAGATCAAGGCAGTGTTCTGGATGAACTGTTGGTTAAGAGGGGGATCTAAATACCCTTTAGACACCACAAAGTGAAAGAAATATCTTAGAAAAAGGCTGCTACCTCCACATTAAAGACCCTGCACCTACCTCCCTGGCCGCATTAATGGGGAAATGACCCCTGAATAGTAGAAGTCAGCCTTCTTGCTATCATTTGAAGACTTCTAGAGGGTGGTGGATGGGACAGGTATCTAATAGGGTGATTTGCGTTACACGTGGATAAAGAGAGAAGAAGAAGAAGTATTTAAAGAGGAAAGAGAGTAAAGAAAAGGAGGCGGTGGCTAGACAAATACTAAGAACTGTAACCTTTGAAAGAAAAAAGAGAAATAATAGATAAATCGTCATCGGTTTACGTCCGAAGAGGTTCATTTGCCTTATTCGTCCATTGTTTGCAAATACTGTAACATTTTAGCCTGTTCATCCAGCTTCGAATATCACTAAACTAGATTGTGAACCCACACTCTACAAATCTCATTGTTTAAGGCTCATTGGGCCTGAGCCCACGTGTGTTTTTGGGTCCAGACGCAATTGTGCACTTACACTTATCATTAAATAAAATTAGATTAACATTATTTTTTATTTGTTAGGATATATTTCTTAAATTAAGGGATAATATTTAACATACAAAAATTTAATTTAGATAATATTTATTATCTAATTAACATTATTTTTTTATTTGTTAGGATATATTTCTTAAATTAGGGGATAATATTTAACATACAAAAATTTAATTTAGATAATATTTATCACCTAAATTTTCAAAATTTTAATATTATTAAATTAATATTATTTTATTAGAATACCAAGACGCAAAACTTGATTATTAAGGGATAAGCACAATCCAAATTCTTCAAGAGGTGATTAGTATAAATCTATCCCCAAGAAACAGTATATATATCCATTAATTTGATAATTTCTAAGTTAATGACATTTAATATATATATATATATATATATATATATATATATATATATATATATATATATATCAAAATTCCTTATAGCTATCAACCATGTTCTCTTCCTCTCTTTTTAAATTTTTTTTTAAATTTTTAATTTTTTATATGTTACGTCATGTTGAATCAACTCTTTTTTTTTTTTTTTTTTCATTCTATTCATATGACACATTGATTAGATATCTTTAATTTCAATAAGATTTAAATGAATTATATTTCAAATGGAACTCTACCAATATATATAACCCTATATATCCTTTATGGAGTGAAGCTTACTTCAATATGTGAATGCCTAAATCCCATGACTATGCAAGTATGCATTCTTTATTATTTTATTATTATTATTATTATTATTATTATTATTATTATTATTATTATCTTTATCTTTATCTTTATCTTTAGTGATATTATTGGTTTTTTGACTTCATGTGATTTTAATTAATGAATTCAAAACATTCGAAAACATTGTCAAGTTTCTAAGGGCTCCTTCTTTGTTTTTGTATTTTTTCTTTAATTAAATTGATTAGGTTTTGTGTGTTAGTTGCCTTTTGTTTAAACTAATTTTCTTAGCTTTGATCTAATTTATATGCTTAGGGTTAGGGTCTTAGAATTAATGATGAAATGTGGTTAGAATTAATAGATTAGTTTAAACAATTTTCTTATTTTATTTTTATGTTACATCAAATTATCTAGATGTTCTACGGGTGTATTCTTGAATTATCAACTTTAATTTTAATTTATAATATTATCAAGATTATATTAATTTTAGATTTATCAATTATTTAGTACTTTTTTTAAATAATTATCAATTTAAAATTCAATTTGGAATTATCAATTTAATTTAGTTTAGGAAGAAATCTTACCCCTTATTTTAGTGAGATAATTATTTACACTTGATAATTTTTTCTTTTAACTTTATTGAATATATTAAAATATATAATTATTTATACATTTATTTTATAAGCTTTTTCATAAAACCATGCAACGCATAGGCCTATAACTAGTATATATAAAAAACCGAAAACTTTGAAACTCCCACAATTTTCCACATCATCATTTTAATTTATAAAAAAATTTAATTTTTTAAACTAAATAGTGAGAGAGTCTTAATAGGAGTCTCTCTCTTTTTTTTTCCTTAATCCTAAAGTTTTTTTTGTTTTACGTGATTCTTTCTTTCTTTTTCTTTTCTTTCTTTTTTTTTTGAAACCTAAAGTGAGTCGTTTAAAAACAAATTCTAACATGTGGCCTTTTTTTAAACTAAATAGTGAGAGTCCTAATAGGAGTCTCTCTCTCTTTTCCTTAATCCTAATTTTTTTTTTTACGTGAGTCTTTCTTTTTTCTTTTTCCTTTTTGAAACCTAAAGTGAGTCATTTTTAAAAATAAAAATCTAACGTGAGGTCTAATTAAAAAAATTATAATTATTTTTTTATCCTAATTCTAACGTAAGTCTCTCAAAAAGTCAAAAATTTTGGTTTTATATTATATATAGATAATAATATAAAACCATGGAAAGATCTAAGGATATGAGAATGCAAGCTGTAGATCTACTATCAAGATAACATAAATTAAATTGGTGGTGAATAGTAGATTTAACTGCAATTGAGTATTATGTGAAGTCATTACCATAGAATAACCTACACTGAAATGTGTTAAGTAGAACCAATGACACGAAAGAAAAAGAATTTTTTTAAACCATTATATTGAAAAAAAAAATTTACTTATTTT
Source organism: Castanea sativa (assembly GCF_040712315.1). Classification (NCBI taxonomy): domain Eukaryota; kingdom Viridiplantae; phylum Streptophyta; class Magnoliopsida; order Fagales; family Fagaceae; genus Castanea; species Castanea sativa. Next base: position 22,853,995 of record NC_134023.1, read on the forward strand.
CATTCATTTTCAAGTTATACATTTTTTAAAGTTAAGTTATAAACCTTTAAGCAAAATAGTAACTTTTGTTTAGCGACTAGTTAACTTGAATTCTTATCCCTTGTTAGGTGTGGAGCATGTTAGCGGAAATATGTTTGAATCTTTACCAAGAGCAGAAACAATTTTATTGAAGGTTGGTTTCTCTTTCTTTTCTTTTTTTTCCCTAAAAAAATAAAAATATTTGGTTGAATTATACAGGACCGGCTCAAGGTATCTTCTTGGGGGGCAAAATATTTAAAGGGGGCATTTTTTGTTATTTAAATATCTATTAAATATTATTAACAACTTTATATATAGTATTTTTATTTAAAATCTATTTTTATTGCTTTTTTGAGATGCAAAATTATTAGGTATATTATTAACAACAATTGACAATTTAAAAAAATAAAATAAAAGATAGGAATTTCTGTGTTTTATTACAAATAAAATAAGTGGAGTGATCGATGCAACAACACAATGGTGTAAACTCTGTACGCCATACACGTAAACCAGTCAACAACTATCACTTTGCTTTACTTTTTATAAAAATAAAAATAAATAAATTTTAAAAAAAAAAAAACAAAGGAAGATTTTTTTTTTTTTGCCGAATATAAAAAAAAAAGGAAGATAAACTATCACTTTGCTTTACTTTTTATAAAAATATAAATTAATAAATTTTAAAAAAAAAATGTAGATAAGTATCGATGGTGTCGTACACCTATAGAAAAGCTGAAAAGACAAAACCTTTCTTTTCTTTGTTTTGCTGAATAAGCCTTATTTTCATTCAGCCTAATCCTTTACGCAAGTGTCTAAATATCAAACACCATTAACTAAAGAGTAAAGACTTAACCCACACCACATCTTCATTCGGTAAACACTCAACCCAACAGCAAAGAGAAAATCAAACCAATGAGGTGGTGTTTGGTACGAATTAAAATTTAGGATTCTTAAGAATATTAAAAGATTCTCACTTTTGATTATAAATCACATAAAGAAATCAGATGCTACAAGTATCTAGATTCCCAATCAACCCTTTATTTTAGGAATGTGAATTTCATTTAAAACAAATAGGTATCTAAATTTTCAAGCTTAAAAAAATTATATTCGTTATAAATTGACAATTTTACCATTTTCACTTATCATTTAACGAATGAAGAAAAACATAAAACAAATTATCAATATCTATTCTTTTATCTTTATTGCTTCCGGCCACAACAACTTAAATGCAAAAATAAAATAAAATATTTATATCTCCTATTTGAGATTGATTAGATGCTAAAATAAAATAAAATATTTATATCTCCTATTTGAGATTGGTTAGATGCTAAAATAAAATATTTATTTTTATTAACAAACATAATGTCATGATTTCCATTAAAAAAAAAAAGAATTTAAATAGTTATTTTTGTATTATACATGTCATTTTGAAATTTTAGAATATAGTTTTAATGAATTTGTTATAATTTATAGTTAATATTTTTTTTGTTATTATTTATTTGGAGGAAATTTTTTTAAAAAATTGATATTAGGTTTATAAATATAAGAATAGTCTGATCAAACATAATGCTTGGAACATAACTAAATAACTTTGGTCAAATGTCATCTAGCAATATTTTCCTAAAATTATGTTATTTAGCAAATTTTTCCCAGCGTGCATGCTTACTAAACACAGAGATTTTCATGTATTGGCTAAATTTTGAGCTTAATTAATAGTTATTATTAGCCTAAATTTTTGTTTCTCTTTTTATCTATTTATTTTTTAAAATTTTTTGGTTAATATTCCAGGGGCTTTTTTATATTTGGGGGCCTAAGGCAATTGTCTTACTTGCCTATATAGTAAAGCGGATACTGGAATTATACATGAATATGCAGTCGATGGTTGCATGTGGTAAATTAAAAAAATGGGTAATCCATGCAAAGCCATTCCAATAAATTTACATCAGCAGAATACAAGGATATAAATATCTAAATAAAATGGAAGATCGAAATTAATTATCATCCGTGAGAAATAAAATGGAATCCGCTAGAAAATAACATGGCCAACTTCTACTTGATAATAATATAATCGTGCCACTTCTTCCATTGGAAAATATAATAATGCATGGCAACCTGTTTTTAAGAATAATAATTAACAAACTGTGTTGTAATTTTTATGCAAGCAGTGGATACTCCATAACTGGGATGATGAACACTGCAAGAAGTTGTTGAAAAATTGCTGGGAAGCATTACCAGTTCCTGGGAAGGTGATAGCATTGGAAATTCTAATCCCTCAAGTATTGGGAAACGACTTCGCCTCAGTGAATGCAATAACTGACGACTTCTACATGATGCTCTTGCATGGGGGCAAGGTGCGAACAATAGCTGAATTTGAAGGCCTAGGTAAAGCTGTAGGGTTTGCTGAAATAAAGACATTCCCGATTGGTCAAGGCATTAATGTTATTGAATTTCTTAAATATTAAGAAATCAATTGAATCCTTCTCAAAAAAAAAAAAAAAATCAATTGAATAGTATTAAATAGTATGAGTCCCCTCTAGGGATCGATGTTGAAATAAAGTCATTATATGTATTATTGAATTTCCCTTTCATAAATAATATGTTCTTTCGGTGTTGGTAAGAACTTGAAAAAGAGAGGGATTTCAAAACTTTCGGTTGAGTAAAAATGTATGCATCATTAATTTTCAAGCGATGTCAAATTTTACAAATTATAAAGGTACGTAAAGTAATCTTTTTATACATCCAAATTGTAAAATCACCATTTTACATTTCCATAACAATCAATATTGGACTTTAATTTTAATCTATGATATTTACTTCATGATAACTGTTATTTATCATCCATTATAAAATGTAATAATGGTTTTAAACAAGTGCTGCAACACCAGTCCATTTTGTATGTTGTTAGACGCTTGATAAAATTTATTTATATTAAATAACATAATTACTAAATTGTTACATTTCAAATATCAAATATTAGAAACGATCAAAATCAATTTTACGGTATATTTTAGAGAGCAAAAGCTTATGAATTACCTTAATTTAGTAAGAAAGATCATGATACTACTCGGTTTACTATTTTTTGCCATTTCATTCTCATTCTATCATCTAACTTAATTACCCTTGAATCAAGCTGGCGCCATCTTGAGGACAGTTTCTTGTTTTTTTTGTCATTTCATTCTCCTTCTAACATCTAACTTAATTACCCTTGAATCGAGTTGGTCCCATCTTGGGTACAGTTTTTTTGTTTTTTGGTCATTTCATTCTCATTCTAACTTCTCACCTTTTTTATTTTTTGGAGAAGTGTCTAATTGACATCTAACTTAATTACCCTGGAATCGACTTGACGCCATATTGAGGGCAGTTTTTTGTTTTTATTTGTAAATAAGCGGATAATTTGTTAAGGACAAAGTTAGTTACAAAATTGATTATAGCCTTAATTATATTACAACCTTACTCAATATCTTTTTATTGAAGGTGAATCTTGACAAATATACCATTGAATTACATCTTTTTCTTATATCCTTCATACTTGCAAAATTTATAGAAAATTAAAAATTAATAGTTATGTCATCAATAAATTGTTTAAATTGCAAATTTTTGTAGTTTAAAATTATACATAAAATATAAGTTTCTAGATCATATAGTAAATAATATCCGATTGACACAAATTTTGATATGTGTATTAAGAGCGTAAAGAACATGTAATTCAATGTTTAGATTTTTAAAATATGTAGTAACATTTATTTTGTAGCTAAACTTTGTCCATTTGTTAATCTCAATGAACGAACAATTATACAAAGTAATATTATAAATGTTCCATTACACCAAGTGAGGAAAACATATCAAAGCAAACTCCAAAGACATGGAACACCAAAGAGGTGAAGATGTTGTATATATAGGTATATCCATGGTTAAGTTGTAATAATGATATTTGAGTTTGGAGAATATTGTTTCATAAAGTCGATAAAATGAAAATTCAAATTTTGAAATTTTCTAAGTGAAAATTCAAAATTCAGTATTTTTGATCGGTCAAAACTTTTGCTCGATTGATCAAATTGGTAAGGAAATCTATCTTGGAGCCTTTACCTGTTTCAATCGATGCTCGATTCCTGTTTGATTGATCAAAAAGAGCATTTGATCTATCGAAAGGAACTCTCGACCGATCGAAACTCATAAAACTGAATTTTTAACAGAATTTTTTGGTGACTGTTTTGAAAGTTTGAAGAGGTTTCAAGCCTTATGAACGATTTTATGAAACATTTTCACTCTCCATACGTGTCTTTTGATGAAATATAACCCTATAGGTATAAATAGAGACTTATGTTCACTTGAAAAATAAGAGTGCTATCTGTAGAACCCAACAACTTAGTTGTATCTTGGGGACAAATTTGTGATAACCCTTTAGCAATAAAAGTGTAAGGGCAAATATTATTTAAGGATAATAATTTTGTGCCTTCGAGTTATTTATTTCTGTTTGTCTTTTCTATTATCCCTGTTCTTCCTTTACTACTTTGTGTATTATTCCCAACAGAAGATCACCTATCATCTTGGGTGTTGTGAAATTTGATTTTCATTCAAATGTCTCTAAGATCTGCAATATCATTGCCAATGCAGGTTCTGAAACTCAACTTTCTGCTGCTGAGATTGTTGAGAAGATCTCAACTTTCTACTCAACCTATGGTGCAAAGTTTTATGGGCACATGGCAAAGGAAACAAAGTTTGATTAACTAATCCAAGAATTTATTACACGTAGCGCAAAACTATTCTTGGATGAGGTACTTAAGGTGTATCGTGGCTTTTGAAGAGGTAAAGGAGTTGTTGGATGTAGGGGGCAACATGAGAACTTCTCTTGGGAACATAATTTCTATGTATACCCACATTCATGGAAACAATTTTGACTTACCCAATTTATGGAAACAATTTCTATGTGTGGAAATCTTGAAATTCCATATCCATTTGGGATCGGGGCGGTTGCTACATGGACCAGTCGTTTGAAATTGTTTGCAATGGAAGTGGTGCGTTCTTAACTAGTATTGACATGGAGGTGCGGCAAATCAATATTAGTACCGCTTATTATGGCTCATCATTTGGTTGGCCGCCTACGGTTCAAGTCCAAATGCCAATCATTCCGAAGAATTGCATGAATACGACTACAAGCACTAGAAGTATGAACTTCACAGGAAGTCCTTTTTCCTTCTCTGGGTTATATAATATATTCATTTCAGTTGGTTGAGACAACATTGCAACAATAGCCGATATTGATCCTAAAGTATTTGGGTGCACATCTGATTGCAATACAGACGTGAAGAACATAGAGTGGTGGACTTACTTGCTCGGGTTTCAACCGCTGCGCGACGAATGTCCCTTACGACCTTCAAGTATTTGCTGTAAATTTCGGAAGTATAAATGAAATGAAAGGAAGTGGGGGAGCAATTGTAGCTTGCAAATATGCCTTCCTGGCAGACCAAGATTGGTTGGACAACAGCAAACGAAATCCCTCTTCTGTGCAATATTGGGAATACGTTCTTGTGGTGCTGGAATGGCATGTATGATATATCTGACTTGATCAATAATTCAAATGAGTTGTTTAACTCCTTCGAACATAGACATTGTCATATTGACACCATAATGGTAGTGCCAAGATGTTCAGCTATTATGTTCAATGTGATTGGGGATACGAAGGAAATAATTATCTTCCCGCGGGATGTGAAGAAGTTAAACTTCAAATACACAAACAGCTCTAATTTTACACATGCCTAACTTTACGTTGCTGATTTATGATCAATGCATGCAGTGGCGGCCCCACCTTATGGCCAGGGTGGTTCCAGTATCACGTTAACCTGAAAAAAAAAAAAAAAAATTATATATAATAATTTAAAATTTTATATTTATTTACCTTTAAAAAAAATTTGGGACCACCTTGAATTTTTTTTATGCCAATAAAATTAAATTTTGGTCTATAATTTGAGCAACTTAACAATATATTGGGGTCTTTCAAGCAAAAATGAAAAACTCAAAAAAAAAAAGAACTAAAATCTGGAAAAAAAAAATTATAATAAAACTACTACAAGCTGGACAGTGACTTGATTCCTTCGACTAAGCACATTGTCCAATACAACACAATTTTCAATATTTTATTATTTTTTATTACAGTATTATTTTTTCTCATCAAATATATATTACTTACTTCTCATTTTTAATTATTTTTTCTTATTTATCCTTAACCACACACGTCTTTTGTCTCCTCGATTTTTAAACTTCATACTTTTAAATTTTATCACATCTTCATCTACACTTTTACATCTATGCTTTGCCTTCCTCCTTGTTCGTAACTTCTGTGTCTTCTACCAGTACCAGTGCGACAGTGCATTTTCTCAAGTTTTGAGTCTCAAATTTCTCAATATGAATTTTTTTTTTTTTGATGTACAGGTACTTTTGTTCATTTCTTTTCTTTTCATTTTTTTTTCCTTTTGAGGTTTTTTGGTTTACAGAATGCAAATTTGTTTTGGTTTTAAGAACAATTTTTTTTTTAAGCACAAACTTCATGTCGGCCGAATCTTGAATTTCAACCGGTATTTACCGAAACACCCAAAATAGACCGAAATGACCCAAAATTTTTTCCGAAGTAGAATAGGGTGAGTTACTGTTCCAGTTTGTTTACCAGCACGGTATTTTCCGGCCGTTACGGCTGGAATGGAATGAAATTAATAACATTGAATCAAACCTAATTACCTAAATGCTAAAAAGAAATAAGATTGTTTAATTTATGCTTCCTAAGGAACACCCTGAACAAAATTTCTAGAACCGTCACTACTTGTACGATTGGGTTTTGCCATAGGCGGTGGTGCTACTTCTGCTAATCCCTATGTCAGCAGAAGTAAGAAAGTAATTCACATTACAAATTGCATAGCCATTTCTGGGTATCTTTAGAGTTAAACAAAAAAGATATATGCCTAGTCTTACCAGAAACGTATAGCTAGACAAAAATACTTTTCCGCACTTTCCGATTTTAATGGGTAATGAGTGTAGCTAGAATACTACTGTGGACATTCATATACAATCAACTTAAGAAAGGGATAGTGAAATAACTCAATTGAAGAATGGAGTGGCTACTTTGAAAGAGAAAATTACTCATTCTAAGCAAATAGAGGAGCGAATGACCCAGATGGATAGTATGCTTTAACAAATGCAAAATCATCATGCTTCATAATTTAGTTCAGTATTAAATTTTAATGTTTTATTTATAAATATATTTGATGTTTACTTTTTTTTTTCGTTATAGTTAGTATTGTTGTGTTATTCAATATGGTTTTTACATCTATGCTTTGCCTTCCTCCTTGTTTGTAACTTCTGTGTCTTCTACCAGTACCAGTGCGGCAGTGCCTTTTTTCAAGTTTTGTGTCTCAAATTTCTCAATATGATTTTTTTTTTTTTTGATGTACAGGTATTTTTGTTCATTTCTTTTCTTTTCATTTTTTTCCTTTTGAGGTTTTTTGGTTTACAGAATGCAAATTTGTTTTGGTTTTAAGAACAATTTTTTTTTAAGCACAAACTTCATGCCAGCCGAATCTTGAATTTTAACCAGTATTTACCGAAACACCCAAAATAGACTGAAATGACCCAAAAATTTTTCCGAAGTAGAATAGGGTGAGTTACTGTTTCAGTTTGTTTACCAGCACGGTATTTTTCGGCCGTTACAACTGGAACGGAATGGAATTAATAACGTTGAATCAAACCTAATTACCTAAATGCTAGAAAGAAATAAAATTGTGTAATTTATGCTTCCTAAAGAACACCCTGAACAAAATTCCTAGAACCGTCACTAATTGTACGATTGGGTTTTGCCATAAGCGGTGGTGCTACTTCTACTAATCCCTATGTCAGCAGAAGTAAGAAAGTAATTCACATTACAAATTGCATAGCCATTTCTGGGTATCTTTAGAGTTAAACAAAAAAGATATATGCCTAGTCTTACCAGAAACGTATAGCTAGACAAAAAAACTTTTCCGCACTTTCCGATTTTAATGGGTAATGAGTGTAGCTAGAATACTACTGTGGACATTCATATACAATCAACTTAAGAAAGGGATAGTGAAATAACTCAATTGAAGAATGGAGTGGCTACTTTGAAAGAGAAAATTACTCATTCTAAGCAAATAGAGGAGCGAATGACCCAGATGGATAGTATGCTTTAACAAATGCAAAATCATCATGCTTCATAATTTAGTTCAGTATTAAATTTTAATGTTTTATTTATAAATATATTTGATGTTTACTTTTTTTTTTCGTTATAGTTAGTATTGTTGTGTTATTCAATATGGTTTTTATATGAATTTATTAACTAATCATAATTTTTATTTAGGGTGGTGCTACTTCTTATCAACAATCTCCAACACCCTAAAGATCATCAATTGCATCCCATCAATAAACTAACATCTCATAGTAATTTTGGTGGTTTGAGGGCTTTGTTGACTACTACATAGTTGTTTTAAGTAGCAATTATTTTTCAAGTGTTGTATTTATTAAACAAAGTGGAACTTTGATTATATTATATATTGACTTGGTTTGGGTGGTTGTTTTTATTCTGTAGGTCATTTTATTTTTTTTCGTTAAGTTCGTGATAATGGTACCATAGATATTTTTTATGTACTTGTAATAAATTCCTCTCTATTTGAACCTACACTACAACAAAATGTATTTTTAACAATGAAAATTAGTGAGGAAATATTTTTCGTCACTAAAATTACATATTTAGCGACGAAATATGGATTTCGTCGCTAATAATGAAAAAAATTATAACATTTAGTGACAAAAAGTAATTTTCGTCACTATTGATGATCTAAAATATGAGCACCAAAGGGGAAATTGTGGCGGGAACTTAATTAATCTATAGCGACGAAATATTTTGTCGCTAAAAGTTGAAATTTTTAGTGACGAAAGATTTTGTCACTGTAGGTGTTGCTATGAATAGTATTAGCGACGAAAATCATTTCGTCACTAAAAGGGAGCATTAGTGACAAAAAACTATCGTCTCTAAAAATATTCACAAAAAATAGGTTTTTCATTTCATAGTTTTAGCGACGAAATCATAATTCGTCACTAAAAGTATGCTATAGCGACGAAATTTGAATTTCGGAGCTAAAAATCGTAACAAAATCCGGCTAAAAGTATGCTATAGCAACGAAATTATATTCGTTGCTAAAGGGTTAGCTTAAATGGGTTAAATTTCAGCCAAAAAATTTTCCTTTTCCACATAAAATTTCATTTCTCCCACCCACTTACTTAAAAAAATTTCAGCCCTCCCTCTCTCATTATCACTCATGCCCTAACACAAACACAAACTCAAATACAAACACAAATACACACATCCCTCTATCTCTCTCTTTACCAAGTCTCTCCTCCCTCTAGGTCTCTTGGTTAGCTTCTACTAGATTTTTAGTCATCAAACTCTTATCCATGGTTTGACTTCTCCTAACATGAATCTAAGGTAAAATCTCCATGACCCACCTTCTAATATCTTTGGGTTTTTATCCTATATTGTTAGGATTGCTCTTTATGTTGTGGGTTTTGTTTTAGAAGTAGTTTGTTGTGTTTGTTGGTACATTTAAAATCTTATTGGAGATTTTTAATTTAATGGAGTGAAATGGATTTTGTTGTTTGGCAACTATGTGAGTTGGGTTTCTTAAGAAATCATTTGGGCTTTTGACTTACATGGGAGACTGGGTTAATTTTAGAAAAGGGTTTCCTTGCATTTTGAAATGTCTTTGGCATATGTGATTGTGATTGCGGTGTTAAATATAATATGAGCATGTATCTTTTGCTTACCAAGTGTTTGACAAATTGTCTCTATGAGTTATGAAATGGATTTTGTTGTTTGTCAACCATGTGAGTTGGGTTTCTTGAGAAATCATTTGGGTTTTGATTTATATGGGAGATTGGGTTAATTTTAGAAAAATGATTTCCTTACATTTTGAAATGTCGTTGACATATGTGGTTGTGATTGTGGTGTTAAATATAAATTTGTGCAAGTAATATGAGCATGTGTCTTTTGCTTACCAAGTGTTTGATAAATTGTTATATGAGTTATGAGATTGTATTTCTTGACTTGTGTTGTGATGATTGTTATATTAGGTTATGGGTTGTAATCCTAGTTTTTTATATGTACTAACATACGTAACTTTAAGGTTTAATAAAGTCTCAAAGCTTTTGGCATAGGGTTAAAATTATAGTATTTTTCTTTTGTGACTTTATACAGATTTGAGTCAGATGCATTACATAATTTTTAATAAATTATAGAAAAATTATTTTGAATTGAATTTTCGATGGTATATACTAGACATATAAGGGCTTCTCTCTATTTAATTTCAAGCGTTTTGGACAAAACTAAGTGGACCAAACAAATTTTTAAAAAGAGCTGACCTGTTGCAAATTTAATAAGAAAGTATGATTAGAATGTTGAGACTATAAGGAATTTACTACAAGCTTTTGTTGTGTGGTCTATCTTGTAAGTTCATATGTGCTTTTTTTGACAAGTGTTTTACTTTGGCTAATTTTATCATGGTTTGGTAATGACATGCTTTGTATAAAGTTGGTAAATGCACATTGTTTGTGGTAGGGAAATAAAAGATTTTAGTTGTGTTAAAGCCTATAAGTTTCTTGTATGCTTGCTTGGTTCCCATTTGGGTAGGGGTATTCGTCTTAGGATGGTAAAGTTAAGCTTTAGGGCATTAGGTTTTGATTGAGTTATATTTGTTGATTACTTTTTTTTTTTCAATACTTGAAGCATTTGGAGGTCTTGGTGGTGTGGAGATGTGAGTATATGATAATTTGATGGTTTGGGTGCTACGAACCTGTTTTAAAACAAATGGGTAATGAAGTGTTAACCATGAAAGTTTAAGAGTTTTGAGGTTTTGCTTTTTACACATAAAGTGTTTGATATATTACCTCAATGAGTTATGAAATTGGGTTTAATTGTTTGTTGTTGATTATTTAATTTGAAGTTGGACTATGTGATACATATATATATGTGTGTGTGTGTGTGTGTGTGTGTGTGTGTGTGTGTGTGTGAAATCTGAAATTTTGTTTAAATTATTTTGCTCTAGAGGTGAGTATGTGATACTTTGTTGGTTTGGGTGCTATAAACTTATTTTAAAACAAAAGGGTAATGAAGTGTTAACCATGAAAGTTTAAGTGCCTTGTAATGTCTCGTCTTCCTCTTGGCCTTTTGGTTTCTTGCAATGGGATATTCAGCTATCAACCTACCCTACAAAACTTTTGCCTTCTCCCAACATGATTCCAAGGTAATTTCCTTGATTATTTGTCTCTATGATTTATGAGTTTTGGTTTCTTGATTTGTTGTTTTGGTATTTGTTTATATGAGATAAAGGGTTTCATTCCATGTTTTTAATATTCTTTAACATATAGTTCTAATGTGAATAAAGTCTCAAAGCATTTTGGGCTAGTTATAAAACTATAGTAATTTTCTTTTGGGAACCTAAATCTGTCAAGGGGAAATTTGAGTCAGCTGCAATACGTGATTTTTAATAAATTATAGAAAAATTATTTTGTGCTGAATTTTTAATGGTACATACTACACATATAAGAGCTTATCCCTATTTAATTTCAAGTTAATTAGATAACTTTTCATGGACCAAACAATTTTTACAAAAGGGCTGACTTGTTATGTAATGAATGGAAAGTATGACGAGTATGTTGGAATTTTGTGGAATTTACTTGAAACCTTTGTTAAGTGGGTTGGCTTGTAAATTCCTACGTTTTCCTCAACATGTATTTTACTTAGCTAATTTTAATAATGGTTTGATTTAATCACTTGCAATAGTGTATTAAAATGCTTTGGTTGTGTTATGGTTCTTTGGATCACTTTTTTTTTTTTTTTGGTGGCAATTGATTCTGTTTTAAATCTGAAATTTGTTGCTTTTGTGTCATTATAATTGACTTAGATTTGATGGGTCATTGTGATAAAGCTTAAATTTTGCTTTGTATCGATGTTTATGTGGGAATTTAGTTTAAGTTCTTGAATTGAGTCAAATTTGATAATTGGGACTATTTTTTATTTGTCTTTGTAGTCTATGGCTCTATGCACTAATGCCCAAATTGGGTTTTTGTTGTTTACTTTGATTGAATTATAGAGTAAATGATTTAGTTCTAGCAAATATGTGGTAATTGAGTTATGCAATGTGAGGTTGACAACCAAATTGGGTTTGAAGTTTGTGTCTTGGATGAACATATATATATATATATATATATATATATATATATATATATATATATATATATATCTATAGACACACACACACATATTCAATAGAGATGTTTCTTATAACATAGTTAATATTTTTATTTTACAATTTTAATGTAGTATTGTTTTTACATTTATGCAGATTTCTTATTGGTGACTTTTAGGGCATTTTCTTTTGGCACTACTTGAAGACGTTTGAGGACATCTTCTTTTAGCCCTTAGTATCTTATGTTATTGTATGTTATAAAACATCTTGTATTATTGTATGTGTTGGAAACAATTTGTATGGATGGATTGAATAGAATACTTGTTTTATTTTTACATTTGGAATGTATGGATATAGTGTCAATTTGTATGTATGAATCTATATAACTAAGACATAAAGCTAAAGAGGAGGTTTAGAAACCTTACATACATGCACAACACCTCAAAAGAGAGAAGAAATCTGAAATTTTTGGCGCTTCAAAGGGATTTGGCCTCCTTTTTGTGTTGGTGAAAGGAGGGTATTTATACTAGGAGTGGGGGAGCTAGGGTTATGCCTCTAGGTAATGTGGGACTTAGGAAAATTAGGCTTTTTGAGCAAAAAAAAAATGTAAGAATTAAGATCAACTTGTGTGGGGAGCAAGTCAAATAGGAAAGGCAAGAAAATCTGGAGGTTCTGACCAAGTGCCAACTTGATCTCAGAACCTCTAGATCTTTTCCTATTTTGTTTCGACTATTTCCGTTTCAATATAAACCTAATTTCATCCGAATTTTGAATTCCTTTTTCTTTGGTCCTTAAGGTCAGCAAATTAATTTCAAAAAAATGTCTAATTATTTATTTATTTATATATATAATTAATCAATATTTTTCTATTCTATTAGTAATCAATAAATGCTTTGACTTGGATTAAATTTGGTGCATGCAATTTCACCATAAATCCTACCCTCAGCCAATAGGATTATGACACATCATTTAATTTAAATTGGAATAAAAATAGGCCAATCATAATTACTTGTGGTCAAAATCTGATTCATGCAAGTGCACTTAACCATTAAAACTTATTTCATTGATATCTTTTAATTTGGTGGTCAGATTAATGCTCATGAACTATCCTCTTGATTGTCATGATCTCAAGATTTGTTTTATCAAATGTATTTGGAGATCAAATTGCCAAAATTTTAGTCTTGCCTTGGAGACATGAGATAGTGATGATATACAATGCAATACAAGTTAGGTCAAATAGGAGTTGCAAATATGGGGAATTTACTACAATTAGCTACTCAAGAAAGGTTCTTTATTACGTATTCTAAAAGAAAAGAAAAGAAAGAAACAAATATCTAACCACTGCAAAAAGTAAGGTGAAAGACTATGAAAAAAAATATATGAAAACTCTACTACCGGTGGAAAGCACCAAAAATTAAAAGCCCATGACCAGTCATTTTGATAAGGAAAAATTAAGGATCAAACGGCTGGAATTAAGATGTTACCTTCGGGTGTGAAATTACCATTTTACCCTCCTTATAAGGCTAAATTAAATGCAAATTGTAGAATGGGGTGTCTACTTCTCTGAGACTCAATCCCCCTCTGTCTTGGCATCCTCTAGCTACAACTATCATTGGATCTAATGATGCACAAAAATCGTCAGTGAGTTGATTGTCTACACACGTACCAAACAAAGAGCACCGGTGGGGACCCGGCCAAAGACCCTCTGAAGGTTAATTCAATGATAGAAGAATCTCCAAGAACTCAAGAGTACCAGAGCTAGGGAGAATTCACTTACCTCAAAAAGGTTAGGGTTTGTTGTTTATATAGTAGTGGAAAGCTCACTTGAATCCCTTGATACGGGGAGAATTTCCTTATAGAGAAAAGGATCCCAAGATATTAGGGATCACCTTCCCATATATAGGAGATCTGATTGTGTGATAAGGCCTTTGATTGTGATGTGCAAGTCATTTCCATGTATAGACATATGAGTGGGCCCCACGCGAGTCCCATGAGAAACCCTAGGGTGATGGGTCGTCAGGATTGGGGAGTGGATCATCACCACCATCTAGACTCGATAACCCGTGGGGTCAATCATCCCCTTAGGATCGGTTAAGGTAGGAGACCGACGATAGTATGGGGAAGGTTTTGCACCCCATGTCAATCAATCAAAAATTATCTTCATCAGGATCCAACTTCTAACATAAGTGTATGAAGCTTCAACCATGAACTAGCCCAATCTAACTTAAAATCCTAGTCAAGATGATTCTTAGGCCTAGCAAATAACGCCCATTATTTTGAACAAATTTTCCTCCAATTCAGAAGATATTGGAAGATTAAAAATGTCAATTTTTTCCAAGAAGCCAAAAGTTAGAGTGTATCTGTATCTAAATCAATTAGTTCCAAATCCAACACTAGCATAAGCCACCTTTAGTGCTTCTGGCTCCATTTGTTCTTCAACCTTCCTATTGCCATGGTTTTCCTCAAGGACAAAATTTATGTACAGTACTTTAGGTGTTGTTTCTTAGGTTCTCCTCTTAAGATTCAGCCATGTGGCTACTGAACTAAAAAATACACTTCCATCTCATGACAAAAAATTCACATGGCAAAATTTTAAGAAAGGAACCTAAGGAACAGCACCTCAGTACTGTACCTAAATCTTGCCCATTCCTCAAACAATAAGTTTAGAGACGCACCTTTTCACAATTGTTGACATCCATTAGGTTTGATGCATAATAAAAATAGTATAAGTAGTGGACTCGAGTGAAAGTAATATTGTTCAATCACATTAGAATAACCACATCAGTCCATGCAAAATTCTTGTCTATTTTGCAAGAAAAATCATACTTTTTCTATTTTACACACCCACTTTTACAAAACACTCACATCAGTTTATTTATTATATCATCTATTTTATTTAAATAATAATATTTCTTTAATTTTTTATTATATCAAAAAAACCACTACCCAAATGGCCCACCCACCTCTTTCTTTCTTTGTTGTGAGAAGAAGACAGATGAGAGAGCAAAATGAAGGGGAGAGAGAAAAAATAATAATAATAAATCATTTGCACATAAATAGTAACCGTGCATATATGAGCGGTTATTGTAGCAGTTTTGTATATTTGCACATTTTTATAAGTACTGATTGTTGGATAAATACATGTTTGTATCGCATACAAAACATACACAGCAGAAAAATAACGAATCTACTTCATTCATAAATGTTAACATGTACTATGTAAGTTTTAGAATTTAAGAACAAGAGAGTGTACTTTGGTGCGGTGAATTTCAAGAAACGAAGATCAAAAACACTTGGGAACACTTTTAATCTTCACTCCAATTCCACTAACGCCCAAGAAGTGTAGTCTCTCAATCAGTTTTCCAAGGGAGAATGTCAAAGTGTCTGACACTTCTTACACACCATTTCACAATAGTATTGTCAAAGTGTCTGTATAATTCTCCTTTTGTATCTAACTGATTATCTAATTGGGCTGGCCTTTTGGGTCTTTCCAATTGGGCTTAAGTGTGTGGCTCGGAGTGGGACCAAAAGGGACCAATAAGACACTAGCTCCAATGGGCCTTAGGCTTCTCTGTCAACTCTTGACAAGTCCAAAGTTACTATTAACTATATTTAATACCACTATATAAATATAGTTGCACTCTAGACCTTATTTATAAATTATATTCCAAAACTTTATTGTACATGCAACCCCTTCATAAAATATTCGTAGTAATACAAAGTCATGAATGTAGACTGCCACTTTGAAGATTACTACATCTTAATTCCTTGAGTACCTGGTTTAATTCTTTAAAGTTATTTATCATATATTTATGAAATCCAATTTCAAAAATATATACTTTAGTAACTTCTTACCAAAGTGGTTAGGCCTAACTCTCTAAATAACTGAACCCATTAAACTTATCTCAAGAGAATATTTTGTATCTCCATTAAAAGACTATGAATTCCATTTTGAGAATATATGTCCCATCAACACTAAATGTGATTTCCCAACATACTGAGGTTTTGATCATTTCTTTAGACCCCACTCTTGATATATCAAAGCAACCTACACTTCATGATCAGGTCTATTATCCTCTCAGGATTAAGAGTTCATGTAAATAGAAGTTGTGAGTTTATTATTCATTTGACAGTCGTTAGGACAATAATAAATCTCACACCGGTCCAGTTCAATATGTTTTAACTCTTAAAACATATCAACATACCAACTAAAAATCTTCATTTCCATGATCAAGACAAATCATCTTAGTTGATATGTTATAGTCTTCGCAGATGAAATGCCTAATTTCATTACCGACTACGAACTATAATTCTGAGTTTACAAAGAACTTGTGATTTATATCTTCTGTGACTTTTCACATAAATCACATACTATGCATCTCATGGACTACATGATAATGTCGCAATATTCATGTTACCATTATTTTAGATAAAAATAAAACAACTTTATTAATCACAATATTAAGTCATACATAATGTCATACATAGCATCATACAATAGGATTTAAAGGCACACATCATAACACTGATGTGGGTGTTTTTTGAGTTAAAATGTGCAAAATTGAGCACTTTTTGTATTTTACAAATTTTCGCAACCACCGATGTGGTTGCCCTTAAGCTATGTTAGCAATTGTGAAAAATGTTGTACAAAATGTTGCATCCCTAGAATTATTCTAATTACCTTTAGACCATCCTAAGATCCTTCTTTTGATGCATAAAGTGCACCTACTACGATCATCTCTTTATCTACATAGCCGGTACTCAAAGGCTCTACCTGCTCTTCATCTTCAACAATTTCCCCGTGGTGACTGTCATCTATTTGTCATGATACCTCCGCTTGTAATTTTTCATCTTCTACAAATTCTGACTAATGTGCATAGAAAATGTTTTCCTCATTGGAATTTTCTTTTGTTATAGATTTCCAGAGTGGTCAATCTCCAGTGCAAATCTTTCTTCTCTATGAAGAATACTATCATTGGTAATGGGTGCAGAAGGATTTTCTTGCACTTCATCATCAACCACTAACTGATGTTGATAATGGCATGGGTGGTTAATTGTACACCATCCCTGTCATTATTTTGACCCCCACTAGAACAGAATCCTTTTAGACACCACCATCATCTTGCCAATTCTTAAGGGCTCTTTCCTTTTAGCTTTCCCATCTTTCTGCATTAGTACCTATAGCATTCAATAAAGTTTTCTTTGCCACCATAGCCTTTTACCTCAATTGTTGAATTTGTAAGACTGTAACTACTACTTGTTTGTAATAACAGTAGGGGCAGTAGAAGTCATTAAATTTAGGTTCGTCACTAGCACACTTCTTATGGAGAGCAATTGGGCAGCCAATTTCTCTACAAACCCACCTGTCCATGTTTACCTACATATTAAGCAAGTCTTAATTTCTTTAACTAATCTATTTCCATACTATCTTCACTAGAAATGTCATGGGAGCTCAAGCAATGGCCTTTTGTCTAGCAAAACCATCTCATCATTTAAATTATAAGCTACATCGTCATGTAGCCCACCATCACTCCCAATTGGTGTTTGGCACACAATTCCACACATGCAATCTTCCATAGAATAATTGTTAAATAATTAATTCATAATTTTTTAACTACTTAACACCCTTTTGGTCGGGATGATAGAAAAGTAAGAGAATGAAAAATGTTGGAAGGATAGAAAAATATGAAATTAGAAAAGATTTTAGTTTTCCACCGTACTGTACGTGCTTAGTTAGAAGGATGGAAAAGTGAAATGATAAAAAAAAGTTAATATAAATTTCTTTTGTTTGGTTAAAAAAAATAAGAGGGTGGAAAGTGTAATTTATATGAATTTACTCTTATATTTGTATTACATAAGATTTTTTTTTAAAGAAAAAGTTACTTATAATTTTTTTTATTAGTATATAAGATTTTTATTTTTAGAGAGAAAGTTCAACTTATGGCGTCCGCTCCTGATGATAACTCTTTATCATCAGACCAAGACACTAATCAATTTTTGGTGTAGGAGAGGATTGAACCCCAGATCTCTTATTTAACCATCAGAGACTTTACCAGTTGAGCTAGTTGGAATCCACTATTAGAATATAAGATAAATACACACAATATAATAGATATGCATAATTCATCATGGACTAATGATGTTTTAAAAGTTACTCATTAAATATTTATATTACAATTAGGATCTGTTTGGGATCCGCTTATTTTGCTGAAACTAAAAACTTTTTGCTGAAAGTACTGTAGATAAGGTAAAAATTAGTTGAAATAATACAGTAAGACCTATGAATAGTACCAAAAAGTGTAGTGGGATCCATGAATAGTAGCAAAAATAAGCTGAATAGTATAATAAACTGGTTTTTTAAGCTGGAGCCAAACGCACACTTAGTGTAACTATAAGTAATATTACTTCACTCAAAATTTTTAGTTGGATACAAATTTGATAAATCCACCGTTGAATTATATTATCTTCAAATATTTTCATGCTTGCAAAATTTCAAAGTGATCAAAGATAAATAGCTATGTCATCAATCAATTATTTTAATTCAAGATTTTGCAGTTTAAAATAATGCATAAGAGATAAATTTATGAGTTAAATGGTAATTAACATCCAATTAGCATGAAAGTTGGCATGCATGTTAAAAATATATAGAACATGTAGTCCAACGGTAGTTTTTCAAAATATGAATTTAACAACAAGTTATTAGGTAGTGTAACATTGTTTAGAGTTACACTAGGTGTAACTTAAACCCAACCTTACATGATGATATCACAATTATTTAAGTAAAATAGTTTTAAAAAATTAATTATAAAACTTAGTAATATGAGAGAAAGAAATTGCACTATAAGAGTCCATTTGGAAATAGCTTATTTAGCTGACATTGAAAACATTTTACTGAAAGTATTGTAGATAAAACTAAAAAGTAACTGAAATAGTATAGTTGGACTCATGAATAATCCCAAAAATTGGAATAAGAAAATAAATAGTTGTAAAAATAAGCTAAATAGTAACAAAAATAAGCTAAATAGTAGAAATAAATAAATAAAAACTAGCATTTTAAGCCAATAGTATACGCAACCTAACTATGCATAAAGACATAAGACAAAATGAAGCTTTTATCATTTTCTTCAACAACAAAAATTTAGCCAATAACAAAACCATAAAGAAGTAAAAGAAGGTACAATATGTTTCAACGTTAAGATTTTCTAAAAAATAAGTCACTTTTCAAAGGGTGAATTACCTATTTGATCTCTAATCTTTATTTTGTGTGTAAATTTGATCCCTAATATTTTGGTATTTTGTCAATTTGGTCCTTGATAGATGGAAAAATCTCACTTTATTATTAAGGATAGAGATAATTTTGATACAATACCAAAAGACGATCGACCAAATTGACACATTTAAAATATCAATGATCAAATTGATACACAATGTAAAGGTTATGGAGTAAATAAGTAGTTTAGCCTTTTTCAAAAAGTATTTTTTATTGGAAAGTTATCTCATTTTTCTATGTTTGGTAGGATCCTCAAAAATAAGATAGAGTTGTTATAATTTCCATATTGCCTCTTAACTTTCTTTATTTAACTTCCTTTATCTAGCTTGGCATGAAATAGAATTTTTTTTTTTTTTTTTTTAGCGGAAAACAATCTATAAAAAAAAGTTATATTCTTAATGAAAAATATTGTATCCATAACATTTTTACAATAAATATTAATTGGCAAATTGTTTTTGACTATTATTAATAAGTAAAAATGTAATTTAAGTGATGAGTTCAAATTAAAACCAGTAACAACTTTCCATCTAAGATTTGTTATGAAGGTATTCTGAAAATATTATAGACATAGTACTTCTCATTTTCAATAATTAAAAATGTAATTTCAGTGATGAGTTCAAATTAAAACCAATAACAACTTTCCATCTAAGATTTGTTATGAAAATTTTATAGACGTAGTACTTCTCATTTTCAATAAGCTTTGTCGTTGACCAAAGATAATTACATATTTTTTTCTAATGCTATCAAACACAATAAAACATAGAAAATTATATTCATAAAATGTTTTTCATCGAAACAAATGGAGGCTCTTTTCCCTCTCATGCCCCATTTCTCACCTCACTTTCTCCCATAATTCGAGAGATTTGCTTTTGGTGGGGCCTAAGTGGAAAACACCCAAGACCACCGGGTTTTTTCCTCTGTTTTTTTAGTTACCAAACAATGAAAAATGTATATTCTCTCTCCACTTTAATCCTTTAATTCTTTGTCCACTCATTTTTCACCTCAATCATACAATGTAAACTTTTAGGACAAATGTGGGTTCCAGTTAGCTCAACTGGTAAAGTCTCTGATAGTTGTATAAGAAATCTGAGGTTCAATCCCCCCTACACCAAAAACTGATTAGTGTCTTGGTCTAATGATAAAGAGTTATCATCGAGAGCGGACGTCATAGGTTGAAACTCTCTAAAAAAAAAACTTTTAGGACAAATAATAATTTATCTGGCTATAAGACTAAGTAGTGTTGAGTTCAAATTTATGGGATAAGCTAGTAGTAAATACTAGTTAACTATATCAAGTTGTTAAGGTTACTCTTTGAGTTCTCTGACCTAGGGTAAGGTATGCCGAACCCTATCAGTCAGGAGATTAGCTAGTGCCTACTATTAGAGTGAGGCAGTTGTAGTCCCCTTTAACAGTAAGATAGTTTTGTTTGAAATGGAGTGTGTTTCTTTTCTCTGATCCTTGTCATGGAGAAGCTGATGGGTTCATGGGAAAATTTGTCTCTTTCAAAGTCAGAAGGGAGTAAGTTTGCAATTAGGGATGATCCAGAGGCGGAGGAACATATTTTGGCAACGAAATTTCTCACCAGAAGAGTTCTCAACATTGAGGCAAGTGCCAAGACATTCACCTTATTGTGGAAGACCAGAAAAGGGTTTGAAATAAGAGACATGGGTGACCATTGAGTTTTGTTCGTATTACCAGATGCTTCAGACGTTGATAGGGTATTGATGGGGGAGCCTTGGACTTTTGACAGGCACCTGGTGGTTTTAGAAAAAATGAACAGCAGTGATGCTATTGAAGAGCTGAGTTTTAATCAAATATGTTTTTGGGTGCAAGTCCATGATTTACCAGTTCGACGTTCGTCACTAGAGGTTGCAATGGAGATTGTTTCGATGATAGGGAAAGTTAATGTGAGAGTGTCGCAGGAAGGAGGCAGTAGCAATTTTAACTTCTTCAGAACCAGAGCCAACATTGACATAACAAAACCTCTATGCTGAGATTGTAGGATTACTATGGCTAGTGGAAAGGAGGGGTGGGTGAGTTTCAAGTACGAGAGACTACCCAACATTTGTTACTGGTGTGGTAGATTAATGCACCATGATAGAGAATGTCTGATGTGGGTAAAGAGCAGAGGGACTTTGAAGGTGGAAGACCAACAGTTTAGGATATGGTTGCGCGCAACCACACTAAGCATGTCTCGAAGAACAATGATCCGGGTGGCAGGAATGGATGAAGAGGATAATGGGGATGAAGATGGCCAACAGAATGATAGGGAGGGGGTGGATGAAGGTATCGGATCGAGGAAGAGGATAGATATTGCGGCAAAGGATGCTAGGGTTGCTCGGCACGGGGAGGATGACAGTGACGTGTCCGACAAAATTAATGAGGGTGCAAATGTTACGAAAATCCCACTGATTTCGGATTCCATTAAAGATGATTATTCAATCATGGACGTTATTCCTAACAATCTAGCTCATTCAAATTCGGATACAAATAATCAGAGGGCAGATTCTTCAGAGCAATTAGTGGATATTGATAATGAGCTTTTGAAATTTGATAACGTACAAGTTAGAGGGGAAATATTTGATGATAGTGTCTCCAAAGGGGATTCGGGCTTACAAAGGGCATCTATGGTTATTGGGCCTAAAGCCTTGGGCCTTCATTTCAATTATGATGTTGCAAAAGAGAAAGGCATGACACCAAAAAGGGGCTGGGTCCGTAGGGAGCAGAATAAAGGTGAGCCTAGTGGCTAAACCTCTTCATTGTTAAAAAAAAGAATGTCCAGGGTGGATGATGCAGAAGCTGGGATTACAGAAGGGTGTAGGAAAAAGTTGACAAAGGAGAACATATCATCGTCAGCGGACGCTAGGTCCCAGCCTCGTTGGGGCTAATGAATCTCATAGCTTGGAACTGCCGGGGGCTTGGGAACCACCGTGCAGTTCAAGAGCTTGTAGATATAGTACAAGCACAAGGTCCCATGATCATGCTTTTATCGAAAACATGGTCAGATCGAGATAGAATGGAATGGATTCGATGTCAGTTAAAATTTGATGGATGCTTCACTGTTTCTAGTACAGGTTGGGGAGGTGGTTTGGCTTTTTTATGGAAGGATGAGCATATGGTGTGGGTGGATAGCTTTTCAAACCATCATATAGATGCCATTGTGCATGGATGTTTGGAGAGAGCATTGCAATTAATGGGATTTTATGGTGAACTAGAGACAAGTCGACGTAATGAAGGGTGGAACATGCTAAGGATGCTGAGCACAAAGCCGAAGCTACCATGGTGCTGCTTCGGTGGCTTTAACGAGTTGTTGGAGGTGGCGGATAAAAAGGGAGGTGCATCACAGTCTCATAATTTAATGCAGTCATTTCGGGATGCATTGGACAATTGTGGATTTATAGATTTGGGCTTCTCAGGATCATAATTTACTTGGCATGGGAAAAGAAGAGGAGAGTTGGTTTGGGAGAGGTTGGATAGAGGAGTTACTAACTATGAGTGGCTGAATAGGTTCCCCATGGGTAGAGTTCAACATCTCCATTATTTTACTTCAAATCACAAACCCTTACTACTTGCTCTTGATCCGAACAAGAAGAGTCATAAGTGGAAGCGGAAGCTGTTTAGGTTTGAAGCAATGTGGTTGATGGATCCGGGTTGTAGTGACACGGTGGCCAGAGCATGGACACATCAAACCGAAGGCACTCCTATGTTTCAAGCAACAGAGAAGTTAAGGAAATGCAAAAAAAAAAAAAAATGTTAAAGAAGTGGAGTAGGGCCCATTTCGGTAATGTAAAACAGGAAATTAAGAAGACCAAGGAGAAGCAATGGCAAGCAGAGGTGACTCCGGCTAGGGAAGGGAATGATGAAGAAGTAGTGAGGTTCAAGGCTAAATTGAATATATTATGTGAGAAAGAAGAGCAAATGTGGCATCAAAGATCAAAAATGGATCAAAAGTGGAGATAGAAACACTTAGTTCTTTCATGGGACAGCAACTCAAAGGAAGCGAAGAAATTTCATTAAAGGGCTTAGAGATAGTGAAGGGAGGTGGCAGTCAGAGGAGGGTATTTACACGAAAATACTAGTGGACTTATATGCTGATTTGTTCACAACATCCAATCCTCACAACCTTGATAGCATTATGGAAGGAGTCCAGAAAGTAGTTACGGAGGAGATGAATTCAAGGCTTACAATCATGTATACTAGGGAGGAGGTGGAGTTGGCAATTAAGGAGATGGAACCCCTAAAAGCACCTGGGCCGAACGGCATGCCACCACTCTTTTATCAGACTTATTGGACTGACATGGGTATGGATATTTCTCAAGTTGTCCTTTATTAACTTAATTCAGGCTCTCTTTTAAAGTCCATAAATCATACTTTTATTACTTTAATTCCAAAAGTAAAAAACCTGGAAAAAGTCTCCAAGTTTAGACCAATAAGCCTATGCAATGTAATCTATAAAATTGTTAGTAAGGTTATTGCAAATAGGCTTAAACCTTTTCTCAATAATATTATTTCTGAAACACAAAGTGCCTTCACTGCTAGTAGATTGATCACTGACAATATTCTGATTGCATTTGAATCCTTGCATCACATAAAGACTAGTTGTACAGGAAAATCGGGTTACATGGCATTAAAATTAGATATGAGTAAAACATATGATAGGGTGGAGTGGATTTTTCTGTAGAAAATTCTTTTGAAATTGGGATTCCAAAATTCATGGGTTTCTTTGATTATAGAGTGCATCACTACGGTGACATATTCTATTATGGTTAATGGGGAGCCACAGGGTATGATTACTCCAACTAGGGGACTTAGACAAGGAGATCCATTATCTCCTTATCTCTTTCTCTTTTGTGCAGAGGGTCTTGATGCTATCCTTCGAAAAGCAGTTAATTATGGGGACAACACTGGGTTCTCACTTTGTAGAAGAGGGCCAAAGCTTACTCACAGATGATTGTCTATTATTTTGCAGGGCCACCTTGGTGGAATGTGAACAAATAAAAAATATTTTGAACATTTATGAAGCTGCCTCCGACCAAATGGTGAATAAGGATAAGACTACTCTTTTCTTTAGTAGAAATACAGATGATGCTACCCAAGAAGCAATTAAAGTCTCCCTTGGTCTCTTGGCTATCCAACACTATGAAAAGTACTTAGGGTTACCTTCCTTTGTTGGTAGGAATAAGAAGGCTTTCTTTACTCACATCAAAGAAAGGATTTGGTCAAAAATGCAATGATGGAAAGAGAAGTTGCTCTCTCAAGCAGGCAAAGAAGTCATGATAAAAGCAGTGATCCAATCATTCCCGGCCTATTCTATGAATGTGTTCAAGTTACCGGTTAGCCTTTGCAAGGACATTGAGGCTATGATTCAGAAATTTTGGTGGGGAAGTGATGAAGAAAAGAAAATTCATTGGGTAAAATGGAGCACACTATGCTCTTCAAAATTGATTAGAGGTATGGGGTTTTGTGATATAAAAAATTTCAATAATGCCATGCTTGCGAAGCAAATTTGGAGGCTTCTCCATCAAAAAAACACCCTGCTATACAAGGTATTTAGTGCTAAATATTTTCCAAGGGGTAACATTTTGGATGCACCAATTCCCACTAAATGCTCTTACGCTTGGAAGAGCATCTTACAATACAGGAAGGTAGAAAGGAGCTGTTTGGAGAGTAGGGGATGGGTGAAACATAAGCATCTAGGATCACAGTTGGCTGCCCGAACCTGGTATGAGCAGAGTGGTGTCGCCAAAAACTGATGTGGGGCTGAATCGGGTGTGTGACTTCTTTTATCCTGGTACAAAAATCTGGAATGTGGAGGTGCTGCGAACTCCTTTTACCCGTGGGAAGCTAAAGTGATAAGGAAAATTTATGTTAGTGAGGCATGTAACATGGACTGCCTTGTTTGGCCCAAGACATCGGATGGTTGTTACTCGGCAAGTCTGCATATCAGATGCTTGCAATAGAGTTGATTAATGGAGCTCCATCATCGTCAAAAGGGGAAGGTTCAAAGGTATGGAAAAGTATTTGGAAGATCAGTGCACCCCCAAAAATCAGGCACTTTATGTGGAGAGTAGCGAAGGACTCCTTACCTTCAAAACAAAATCTAGTGTGTCGAAAAATCCCCATAGACGAGACTTGTTCCTTATGTGATGAACAGCAAGAATCGGTCATGCATGCGTTATGGTTGTGCGACCAAGCCAAGGCTATATGGAAATTTGTCCCAAGCTTCTCACGATTGTACCAGACAGGATATCGGTCCTTTATTGACCTCCTTGAGGCTGTATTTGACCAGGGATCAGCCTTCACAATTGCTCTATTTTCAACCATAGCTTGGAGCATTTGGCAGCGACAGAACAAGATTGTGCTGTGACAACCTTAATGGCCCCTACATGAGATTAGCAGGAAGGCAAAGGAATTGGTGGTGGAATTCTTCGACATCCACAAACAACCCCCTAGATCAGCGGTGCAAGTCCCTCGGGTGCGTTGGACAAAGCCTCCAGAGGATTTTTACAAGGCCAATTTTGATGCAGCTCTCTTTAATACCAGCAATATGGCAGGTATAAGAGTGGTGATTAGAGATTGCAATGGGAATATTATTGGTGCCCTGAGTCAGAAAATAGCTCGACCTCAATCAATAGAACATGCTGAAGCACTAGCGGCATCTCGGGCTGTGGCATTTGCAAGGGAGCTCAGCTTATTCAAAGTAATATTTGAAAGAGATTGCCTACAGATCATAAAAGCTATTAACGCAAAGGAACTGTGCCATGCTCTATTTGGCCATATTTTTGAAGAAATATGGAGTCTTACTTCTTCTTTAATGACCTATAACTTCCAACATTTAAGAAGGGGAGGGAAACAACTTGGCACATGCCTTAGCTAGAAGAGCAGTTGTATCTGCAAACACTGATATATGGGTAGAAGAATTACCTTTGGATTTGGATGATGTATTCAATCTTGATTTAGCTTAATAAAATTCACTTACTTGTTCCTCAAAAAAAAAAAAAACTAGTAGTAATTTATCATCTTTGTCGTGTGGGAAGATACATTTCACAATTAAACAAAGTGAGAAATATGGACTAAAAGGATTTGATTCTAACACACGGCTCATTATAAAAGGTCTTTCATTGAATTTACAAACTCGTTTTATACTGAATTTTCAAGAGCAATTTAAAGGGTTGAGATCTTGTTTTCCGTTTCTATCCATAAATCTATAAGAAACTCACCCTCAATTCAGGTTTCTATTTACAACCTAATTTGCACTGTAACACGGTTGCCTTAAAGTTGCCACCAAATATTTTCATAAAGAAAAAATTGATACACCACCAAAAAATGTGGTGGCAACTTTGAAGGCAAACGGTTTTTAAGGCAGACTTGCAAAGAAGCTACAACAATTGCACACCCAATTTTTAAAGAGACTTGAATAAGCTATGGACCCTATGGGGCCAAAGCAATTTTTGAGTAGTCACGAATAGGTCATCTCGATCCCTTGTCTCCCAGGTGGAATTACAAATAACCGTACATATATGTAATGTAACATCTCTCACATGAATTTTTACTTGAAAAAGTACAGGCTCACAGCTTTTGTGCCATCATTTTTAGTGCAAATTTCAGGTATTTGACTGTGAGTCGTAGGAAAAAAAATGGTATGTCTGTGTAAAAGTGTCACAGTTGAGCACTTAAGTTGTGGTTGAAGTTATAGCAAATGAGATGACGTTTAAAGAACTATTTATTTTTTGCAATAGATCGGCAAAAATACATCTTTCGTCCCTATATTTTGGGAGTGCTTTCAAGTTGAACCTCGTGTTTTTTCAGTGGTCAAGTTAGTCCTCTTATTTTTTTAACATTTAGCCAATTTAGTCACTATCGTCATCTCAATGATGAAAAATGACTATATGACTAAAGGATTGCACATTTGGCAAACTTAAAGCTTACGTGATTAGTAATATAATAAAAATAATAAATTTTAATATACATTAAAAAATTTCATGTTATTAATTTTATTATTACTCTCCTCTAGGGTAGGAGTTCTCTCTCTCGTGTATACGAGTCTCTCCTTCCCTTAGTTCTACTAAGGGTTTGATTTTTTACTTTGTTTTGGCTTTTGTCCTTATTGCACCATGGCGGATGATGTGCTACATAGCCTGGAGAATATGAAATTGACTGCGGAGGAGGAAGAAGTTATCGCTATTTCAGATGAAGGTAGGCAGGAGGAGATTGAGAGTTGTTCTCAAAGTTTGATTGGGAAGTTTCTCACTTGTAAACCTTATAATAAGAGGGCTGCTCAGAGTACACTGAAGAGAGCGTGGGGTTTAGAGAATAAAGTACAGGTGGTGGAAGTCGGAGCAAACCTCTTTCAATTCAAGTTTCACAACGAGTTTGACCTGGAGAGGGTTTTGAGGTGTGGGCCATGGACTTTTGATAATCAGGTTTTATTGTTAATCAGGTGGCAATCCGGGATGACCGCAGGTAATGTCAGGTTTGACTCAGCATCTTTTTGGGTGCAAATTTGGGGGGCCCCTTTTGATATGGTTTCTCCGAAAGTTGCAGAAGAGATTGGTAGCCGTTTAGGGGCTGTGGAGGAAGTGGAGAAGCGGCAGAAACAGGATGCACCAAACTTTTTTATGAGAGTGAAGGTTGCAATCCCTCTGTCCAAGCCTATTCGGAGAGGGGCTTTTTTGGCTGGATCGAGTGGGCAGAGGACATGGATAACGTTTAAGTATGAAAGGCTTTCTCTATTCTGTCATCATTGTGGGCTGCTTGGACATGACCTTAAACACTGTGCCCAGTACTTTGCTTTAACTAAGAATAAAGGGGAGATAGCATGCCAATATGGGGAGTGGATGAAGGCATCGGGAATTCGTGTCCGTTCACCGAATCGTAGAGGTCAAGCTCACGATGTGGATGATCAGGGGTCTGATGAGAGGAGTGTTCATTCACAACGGGAGAAGGCGATGGTAGGGGTCATGGATGACGACGGCAGGGGTGACACAGAGGGTAGGGTTGGCATTGACAAATGTGTAGATGGAAATAGCATGAATATCGAGATTGGTCCAGAAACTTCGGTGCATATTTCCGTGAATCATGGAGAGCGGACTACGGAGAAGGATGACACGGATGAAAGTGCGTTGGGTGAGGCCATAGTTAGTCCTAGTGTTGATGGGCCGAGGATGTTGGATGGGCTTAAGAATGAGTGTGGAAATATTGGGCCTCAAGGACTTAGTAAGCAACGTACTTGGACTAGGCTCTCCCGTATGAATTATGGGCCTATGGAGTTAATAAAGGAGGGTGCAAAATCAATGCTGGGCAAAAGAATAAACCAAAAACAGTAGCAAGTAAGTCTTGGCAGTAGTGATGAGCATGCCGAGAAGAGATTTAAAACTGGGGAGGTTTCTACATCAATTGAAGCGGCGGGGGTGGTGGACCACCCTTGCCGACCACAATGAAGCTGCTAAGTTGGAACTGCCAAGGGCTTGGGAACCCTTGGACAGTTCGAAGCCTTCACGATTTAGTGAAGGATCAAGCTCCCACTGTATGTTTCCTTATGGAAACAAGACTTGATAGAGAAGGTTTTATGCATCATTGTCGAGACTTAGTTTATCCGAACAAGTTGATTATTAAGAAGCCTGATTCTGGAGGAGGGTTAGCATTGATTTGGAAAGAGGAGGTTCGGTTGGAGGTGATTAACTATACAGACAATCATGTTTTGGCAAAAGTGGTTGAGGATGACGGTTTTCAATGGTTTTTAACAGGTTTTTATGGTTGGCCGGAAACAACTCAAAAGCGCAAATCTTGGGCTCTTTTACGGCATATTTCCTCTTTGGTGAATGGTCCATGGTGTTGTGTTGGTGATTTTAATGCATTTTTACACTCGTCGGAGAAGTTGAGCATTCATCCGCCACCAGTTAAACAAATGGAGGATTTTGGGGCTGCTTTGGAGGCTTGTCATTTGATGGATTTGGGCTTTCACGGCTATAAATTTACTTGGAATAATAAGCGGTCAGGTGCAGCAAATACTAGAGAAAGGCTTGATCGAGTGGTCGCGAATAAGGAGTGGACTGATATGTTTTCGGAAAGTACTGTGTCACATAAATTCTCACATACTTCAGACCACTTACCAATAATTTTACAAACTGGGAGGGATAACAGGTTTCAAGGTAAAATTGCACGGGGTTTTAAGTTTGAAAAAGTGTGGTTGTTAGATGAGAATTGTGAGAAGGTGGTTGAAGATGCATGGGGCCGAATGGGATGTGGAGGCTTGTCAATGGCTAGTGTTAATGCAAAAATAAAGCATTGTGGGGATGATTTACATGCGTGGGGTTCATCTAGGACAAATCCTCAGGTGGCCGAAATAAAAAGACTAAAGAAGATGCTTGAGAGGTTAAATGAAAGTGATCAAAATGTGGAAATCAGGTCTGACTTTGTGGCAGCCAGTAACAACTTGATGATCTTCTTCTTAAGCAAGAAATATTTTGGGCACAACGCGCTCGGTTGTTTTGGCTAAAGTCTAGGGATAAAAATACTAAATTTTTTCACTCAAAGGCTTCGCAACGGTGTCGTAGGAACTTTATACAGGGCATTAAAAATTCTAAAGGGGTGTGGGTTGATGAGATTGAGGATGTAGCGGAGGTGGCAGTCCACTATTTTGAAAATATATTTTCTTCAGGTGTTTGTGACCGGATGGATGAATGTCTTAATGCAGTCAATCACAAGATGTCTTCTGATATGCTTAATATTTTATCCAGTGAGTTTAGTGCTGATGAGGTAAAGATGGCATTGTTTCAAATGGGAACAACTAAAGCGCCCGGACCGGATGGTATGAATGCCCTTTTCTATCAAAAATTTTGGCATATTGTTGGTAATGATGTGACTAATGCTGTTTTAGATTTTTTGAATACTGGTATTATGTTGCCTGAAATAAATTATACCCACATTGTGCTCATTCCTAAGGTGAAGTCTCCAGAAAAAATGTCAGATTTTAGACCTATTAGCCTGTGCAACGTTATTTATAAAATTATTTCTAAGGTATTGGCTAACAGATTGAAGTTGATCCTGCCCCAATTAATTTCACCTACTCAAAGTGCTTTTGTACCGGGACGACTGATAACTGATAATGTGCTTGTGGCCTATGAAACTTTACATACTATGCATGGCAGGAAAAAGGGTAAAAAAAGGTGCTCTTGCATTAAAGCTGGATATTAGCAAGGCGTATGACAGGGTTGAGTGGTCTTTTTTGAAAGGTATGATGCTAAAATTGGGCCTCCCTCAAGGATGGGTTGATCGGATTATGAGTTGTGTCACTACTCCCTCTTTCTCAGTCCGTATTAATGGCAAGGCATATGGTAATTTCAGGCCTACTAGAGGGATTTGCCAGGGTGATCCCTTATCCCCATATTTATTTTTGATTTATGCTGAGGCCTTTACATCTCTGTTGGCTAGGGAGGAGGAGAAGGGTCGGTTCCATGGTGTGTCTGTTAGTCGGAATGCCCCCACTATTTCCCACTTGCTTTTTGCTGATGACTCTCTCTTGTTTTGTCAAACTAAACAGGAGGAAGTGCATGTGATCTCTAAAGTCTTGGAGTTGTATGCCGTGGCTTCTGGCCAATGCATCAATTTAGAAAAATCCTCAGTATTTTTTAGTAGCAATACAACAGAAGTGCAAAGGAGGTGGACAAATTTGAATCCTACCTGGGACTACCCACATTACTTGGCAGATCAAAATATCAAGCTTTCTCTTTTCTCAAAGAGAGGGTTTGGAAGAAGATTCAAGGGTGGAAAGGGAAGTTGTTATCTAAAGTTGGGAAGGAAGTCCTCATCAAAGCTGTGGCTCAATCAATCCCTACATATATGATGGGAGTTTTTCAACTTCCAGAAAAAATTTGTCATGAATTAAATATGATGTGTGCAAGGTTTTGGTGGGGTCAATGTGGGGACGATAAGAAGATTCATTGGAAGAGTTGGGATTCACTTGTTCAGCCAAAAGAGGAGGGAGGTATGGGTTTTAGAGACATTCGAAGTTTCAATTTAGCAATGTTGGCGAAGCAAGGGTGGAGAATGTTGACTGATCATAATTCTCTCCTCTATCGATGCTTTAAGGCTAAATATTTCCGTCATTGCACCTTTTTGGAGGCGACTAATCATCCACACAGCTCTTACGTTTGGAAGAGTTTAATTGCAGCTCAGCCAGTTTTGAGAAAAGGATGCTGTTGGCGTGTGGGTACAGGCTCTTCCATTCGGGTTTTATCAGATAAGTGGATTCCAAACCATCCAACTAATAAAATTCTGGTTCCACCCAATGAAATAGATGAAAGTTGGCATGTGTCGGAGTTGATAGATTGGGCAAACTTTCAATGGAACCATGGCTTCATAGATGCGGTTTTTAACAGGTATGATGCTCAGGCTATTTATCGGATTCCTCTAAGTCGACGATGTGTTCCAGATGTGATGGTTTGGCTTCACAATAAAAATGGAAGATACTCAGTAAAGTCTGGTTACCACACGACAAGGATTCTGATGAAAGAGGCAGGACAGAGGGGAGAAGGGTCTACTGCGATGTCTAGCAGCAAAGTATGGGCAAGAATTTGGCAACTTCACATCCCGAATAAGATTAAAGTCTTTGCGTGGCGAATGTTTCACAATATTCTTCCTACTTATGACAGACTAAGGCAGCGACGGATTTTAGAGAATGATATGTGCCCCATCTGCAACCAATTTCCTGAAACTACATTACATGCGTTGTGGGAATGTGGAGCTGCTCAAGATGTGTGGGCTGGCTGTGCACACCGAATTTTGCAGAAAGGGTTGACTAATCAGGACAATATAAGCCTTTTATTTGAGAATCTTATGCAAAAGGCTACTGTGGAAGTGCTTGAGATTTTTTTGGTGCAAGGATGGCTAATTTGGCATCAACGTAATCGGGTTGTGCATGGAGGTAGTCTGCAGGAACCAGGTAGGTTGCATGTGCGGGCTAGCAGCTTTTTAGAGGAGTATAAGGAGGCTCAATCACATTTAGCGGTCCCTGTTACTATTGGTCACTCACAGTCATGGTTGCCACCTGAAGGTATGTTTTATAAACTTAATTTTGATGCAGCGGTCTTCATGGATGCTTTAGCTTCAGGTGTTGGTGTGATTATTCGGAATGCAAGGGGTGAAGTTATGGCAGCGTTGTCATCGAGAGGCAGTGCAGTGATGGATAGTGAAGAGGCAGAGGTCTTGGCGTGTAGACAAGCTATGGAATTTGCGATAGATGCTGGGTTTTCAGATTTAATTGTGGAAGGAGATAATTCAACTGTGATGAGGTCTATTGTCTCAGCTCAGACAGATTGGTCTCGCTTGGGAAATCTTTATGATGATATTCGTTGCTTGGCTGGAAGGATGCGACATGTGGAATTTCGGGATATTGGACGTAGCGCCAATGGGGTAGCACATTCTTTAGCTCGATTTGCTAGGCATATTAGTGAGGATATTGTTTGGTTGGAGGATTCCCCTCCACCGGCATTAGAAGCTTTGTATTTGGACTCGATTGCTATTGGTAATTAAATGATATTGATTTTACCTTCAAAAAAAAAAAAATTCATGTCACCATTTATATAAAAAAAAAAAAATTGAATCATAAAATTATAATAATAATCTAAGGTCACATATATAAAGTGAAATTAATAAATAATGAAACTCTAAGGTCACATTTTCATTTTCTTTTCTTTGCAACCAAACGCAGCATAAACATTGAAAAAAATCTCAATTGGTTTCCGAGATTGGGTTGTGATGTTAGATTGTGGGTTTTGGAAGAAAATGGTGGTATTAAATGTATTTGGTAGTCAAGAAATTGAAAGAAAATAATATTGTAGTCTGAGATAGTTTTTTTTCATTTATTTTTATTTATCTTTAAAATTAGGAATTAATATTTCTATATATATATATATATTAATTTTATGGCGTGGCTTTTTTAAATAACAATTAAACTTTTTTGATGCAAACCTCAATCGACACGCTTTGAGACACAACAAAAATAGTGGAATACTTGCCCAAGAAAGCTAAAATTCAGATTTTTGATAGAAACCCTGACCCAACGTTTATAATCGAAACGCAAACCA
This sequence comes from Castanea sativa, assembly GCF_040712315.1. NCBI lineage: Eukaryota > Viridiplantae > Streptophyta > Magnoliopsida > Fagales > Fagaceae > Castanea > Castanea sativa. The sequence continues at coordinate 22,887,612 of NC_134023.1, forward strand.
AAGGTATAAGTTGACCTTAACCCAATGATTATAAAAAATCACGAACCGAAGGTATAAAGTTTGAACGGTATAAAGTTTGAACGCCACAAAGAAGAATCCTTGATAAGTTCACAGTTCTTGAAGAACCAAAAGAAGAGCAAAGCCTCACCTTTTCTGATTTTTATTCATTAATATTATGAAAAACGTTTACAAACTTCAGAGCCTATTTAAGGGCTCCATAAAACTTGACAAACAAGAAAATATATTCTAAAATAACTCCTAATTGATACCTTACCATATCAAGAATCAAATTTGACCTAAAAAGCATTAAATGCACCTAAAAACAAGGAAAATACCTAAAAAACGTACTAAATAATAAAACCCTAAATAAAAGTTGATTTCGTCTGAAATTAGCAGATCCAAATAGGAAAAAATCTGTCTTAACTGATATAGAGCTGGAAAGTCAATCAGCCATTAATTCATGCCATAAATCACTCGCAATTAAGTCAGATCAGCCCTAAATAGCTTGAATTAAATTTATCACGTTTTCAGCTTCCTTTGGGCCAAGCTTGGAATGTCTTGCATTAGAATCAGCCCAAATCTCTTGAATCAGCCCATTAAGTGCTTCTTTGATCTTCTTGGATCTTGCTCTTATAATAGGCCCAATTGGAACATGCAATAGATCCTTGAATGCTTATTGATTCTCATCATTTTTTATATTCATTTTATTAACCATGCAAAGTTGAAGTATGCCAATGCAATTAGTTAGCTACATAGGCATTTTTCGTCACTCAGATGACAGAGGTGACTAAGTTGATTTGAAGCTCAAAAATATGAGGACCAATTTGAATGCTAAGGAAACACGATGACCAACTTGAAAGAGCCCCAAAATATATATATATATATATATATATATATATATATATATAGAGAGAGAGAGAGAGAGAGAGAGAGAGAGAGAGAGAGAGAGATTGGTTGTAGCCTTAAATTATAACCTTACTCAATATCTTTTTATTGGAGGTGAATTGTGATCCATCATTGGATTACATCTTCTTCTAATATCCTCCATGCTTGCAAATTTTCTAAAAAATTATATATCAATAGCTATGTCATCAATAAATTATTTAAATTGCAAGTTTTTGTAGTTTAAAATTATGCACAAAATATAAACTTATAGATCATATAGTAAATAATATGTGTTTAACACAAAATTTGACATGTGTATTAAGAATGTAAAGAACATGCAATTAGTTAACTACATAGGCGTTTTTCATAACTCAAATGACAGCAATGACTAAGTTGATTAGAAGCTCAAAAATATGAGAACCAATTTGACTGCTAAGAAAACACGATGACCAACTTGAAAGAGTCCCAATATATATATATATATATATATATATATATATATATATATATATATAAGAGAGAGAGAGAGAGAGAGAGAGAGAGAGAGAGAGAGAGAGAGAGAGAGAGAGAAATTGGTCGTAGCCTTAAGTTATAACCTTACTCAATATCTTTTTATTGGAGGTGAATTTTGATCCATCATTGGATTACATCTTCCTCTTATATCCTCCATGCTTGCAAATTTTCTAGAAAATTAAAGATCAATAACTATGTCATTAATAAATTATTTAAATTGCAAGTTTTTGTAGTTTAAAATTATGCATAAAATATAAGCTTATAGATCATATAGTAAATAATATCTTATTAACACAAAGTTTAACATGTGTTTTAAGAGTGTAAAGAACATGCAATTCTACAATTAAATTTTCAAAATATGTAGTAATATTTATTTTATTGAGTAAAGTTATAGCGTAAGGCTACAACCAATTTTGTAGCTAAACTCTTTTCTATATATATATATATACACTAGTCACTAATCCGTACAATGTATAGTAAAAATTTTAATTTTAGATTTTTTGCCTAAAATCGAATTTTGATAATTATGATAGTATTAATAGTTGTTAGGACATATGTGATTCATGTTAGGAACATATGTCAACATTTTATGTAATTGGCTAATCCTTTGACAAAACGCACTTTACTTGTATTTGGATAGATCTAGGATGTGTTTAATACTTCAAGAAACAAGGTTTCAAGTTCAAGTGTTAAGGCCATGCAAGTCTGTCCAAGAATCAAGTAAAGAAGTGTTGTTCATTAAAGCTCGACAGCTAGTATCTATCAAGGTTTAAAAAGTTGTTTCAGCTTGAGGCTCGATAGTTGCTCGATAGATAGGATACCTATCAAGGTTTATGAAAAACAAATTTTCAGTTTTGATTTTCATCCAATCCGTGAATGTATGTTTGGGCTTTCTTTTCTGACAACCCTAAACATATATAAGGATTATTTTAAGAGTCGTCATAGGTTGCACAATTGCACAAGAGCACAATTGCACAAGTGTGAAGAAAAGTGTGACCAGAAACATAATTTTCCCTAGTTCATCTTGAAGAAGCTGTTGTGTTTGTATACCGTAGGGTTTTGTGAACAAGCAACTTCGTGATCTTTATCGTGTGATGAACTAAAGAACTTTGCAGCCAACATCCTTCTCAAATTGTTGATAAAGTTGCGTACTGGGATCCGCGCATCTATTGGTTAGTCACGTACTGGAAGCTGTGCAATACAAGAGAGATTGTCACTACAGAACAAGTCAAATTGGGTATTGGGGTAAGGGTTCAACTGTAAGTTGGTATAAGGTACTGAGATTCCTTTACTTGTAATCGTTTGTTTTGATAATAGTAGATTCTCAGAAGTGGTGACCTTAAAATCACCCAGTGAGATTTTTGCCTCGGAGATTTTCCCCATTCGTAAACAATGTTAGGTTCTAAGACCTTAGGGACTAATGTATTAGAACTTCAATGTGTATTGTGTTGGCCAACCATGATCAAAACATTTAGTCTAGGTTTAGACTTGCTCAAATTTCGGTTTAATGTAAGTTTGGAATCGAGTAGTTGCAGGAAATTACTATTCTATTTCTGCATGGCTAGATCGATCGATCGAGAATCGTGGATTAGGAATTTTCTGCAGAATTTTAAGTCAGCCCAAACAGCAATTCAAGCCCATTAAGGATTAGGGTTTCAGATCTACTTCTCCCATTATATAAAGGAAACCCTAAGCACGTTTTTTTAAAAAATTTTTAGAGAGATTAGAGTGCATCTTGTGCCTCTTTTTGTGGATCTAGGGTTTTGTACCCAAAAGCCCTCTAATGCTCTTTATGCTATGTGTGTGAATCTTTTGTGAGATCTAGAGATGTTTGTCTTCACATACACTTAGAGTTATCAAGATCTAGATTGATGTCAAGAGCTTGGTGATCAATTCAGTTGCAGATTCAAGAGCTTAAAGATATACAAGCGAGAGTGCTTATACTTGCTGAGAATCCAAGAAAGAAGTACTCAGAGCTGTCACGTGGTCGTGGTAGTAAGTTTTCTACTCGAGGTAGCAATAGGATATTAGTGGTTTAAGTCGCTATTGTGTAAATTTCAATTCTTTCATAGTGGATTCAGTTTTACCTTGAGGATAGATAGGTTAAATCCTCTCCAAATTTTTTACCGGTTTGGTTTTCTTGGGTCATCATATCATTGTGTTCTTTATATTTCCGTTGCTTTGCATGATATGATTGTTTTGTATTAACCTAGATCTGCATAATTTACCTAAGTTAATCACTTGGCTAAATAACTAGGTTAAACTGATTGTTTTAAGGGGTCTAAAAACGTACAAACAAATCACCGCGCGTGTCAATTTTATTTTTCCGTTGTATTATATTTTAGTTGGTGATTTGTTTGTGCTGCCACGTATATTGCATGTTAATTTGATTAATTAATAAACTTGGCTAATTAATAACAAGGGGTCAATACATTCTTGGCCTATCAATAGTCTTTCATTTTTATTTTCTAAATATAAAATTAAATAATTATAGTAGTTGTTAATACTCTTTTATTTTTATTGTCTGAGAATGAAATTTTAAAATATGGTAATAATATTATTAATAGTTTCTTATTTTAATTTGTGGCAAGAATCAAATGGAAGATTTAAATATAAAATACGATTTAAATTAGCTTAAAAAATATGTATTATAATATAAATATGTAAAATTGTAAGACCTTCAAAGTTTATGTTGCAAAATATAATGAGGTTGACCAAAAGTTAGGAAAAAGTTTACCTCCAAACCTATTTGGAAAAATTTTCATCCAACTTACTACACGGTGGTTAAAAAAAAAGCATATATCCATATGTACTTTTAGTCACATGACCTATTTTATGAGTTATGTGACTTGTTTAAATAATGTACCTGAATAGTTTTCTCAATCACTATGTAATAGATTGGAGGAGACTTGTGTCTCAAACGTTAAATATCTTTGATTTTATATAGTGTATTGTAAATTATTGACTATAGATTTTTGTAACATAGGGTGAACTCCACAAGTGCAAAACCCACCCCATGTGAAATGTTCCCACAAGCGTATAACCTACCAATGAACACTTTTGTGATATTGGAAAGAGATTTAAACTATAAAGTACAAACATTTTTGTTGGAGATACCAAAAGGTGCTTGTTGCCAATGACAGAACTAAAATTTTAGTTAAGGGTGGCAAGATTTATATAAAATATTGAAAATAAATTTTATTTTAAAATATTTATTAATATAATAAAAAATAGTAAATTTATTAAACAAAATATTTGACTAACATAGAAAATATAATGTATATGTGAGCTATACTTCTTTTTTCCATGCTTAGCTTCGATTTATTTGCTCAAGTATGATATTATAGTTATTATAATCATTGTTATGCTAAAAGCCTTACACTACTTCATAAAACAAATATATATATATATATATATTCCAATCAAGTAAAACAATTAAAATAATCAATAAATTCTCATTACTATATGAAGTAAAAAGAATAATATAAATATACAATATTCAAACAAATCATTTGAATACTTAAAAGTAATATGAGAAAATAAATTATCATAGAATCGAATTAGATTCTCAACTTTGTATCACGTGTCCTTTTTTTTTGTTAAGTGAGTTATTGGGTTCAAAACTTTGCTCTCTCTCTCTCTCTCTCTCTCTCTCTCTCTCTCTCTCTCTCTCTCTCATACCCGATGATCTCTAAAGTGATTTTTTTTTACCTAATATTCTCCCTTTCTTAACTCTTTCAAGTGCCAGAGGTCTCTAAAACACTAAATTTGTACTTTTAAATCATAGCACGTTATTATTGCTAATAGAATAAGAAATAGTCCCCAAAAATCCATAACACGACTCAAATCGTTTTAAAGAAAAAAGATGCAAGCTAAACTATTTCATTTCGACACACTTCATCCCTTTTTTTTCTTTTTAGAAAAATAATATTAATAACATATAACAAATCCCGTGCATTGCATGGGTCACATCCTAGCTTCCATAAGCCAACTAAACATTAACATTATATTATAAAAACATTTATGCTAACTCCAATGCATTGAAGAAACAAATAATGTGATTAAAAAAATATATAATTAACTTACTACACCACTTAATAAATAATTTCTAATTTTATGACATTTACTCTATAGTCTAAATTCTTGTTTCCCTTAATTTTTTAATACAACATTAAGTTAACAAAAAAATTCTGCATGTTATGGCAATATTACTTCATGTTATCACTTTAAATATTTTAAACATTCTATATATAACCTTTTTACTTAGCTATTTGCAGCATTATCCGTGCATCGTGTGAGCCCATAGGGAGTAGAAATAAAAGATAAAAAATAAAATAAAATAGAGGAGAATCAAAGAAGAATTTTGTACCTTCAAATAAAAACACTAGCTGTCAATGCCATTCTTATTCAAAGTTTCATACCACTTTTTAAAGGGTATTTGGTAAGCCAAAGATAGATTTTGAAGAGAGTTAAATACTAATATGAGACTGGAAAGGAGGGCACGGGTAAGCTAAAGAGAAGACTTATAATATGTGGTTGGAAAGGAAAGTGATAGTCTAAAAAGCACCGAGTAAGCTAATGCTAAAAGTCAAAACTAAAATGCTAAAAGTCAAAGTTAAAAAAGAATGTGTAAAATTGAGAAAGGGCATAGATCTTGAGAGAGACACGGGAATGACACAAATTGGGGCGATAATAATGCTATTACACACGCTTTCTCTCTTTGTCGCAACTCACAAATGGTTTATGTGGCAAACAATGATGTGTCTATCAAATAGATTCACCATTTTTTTCTCCTAGTAATTCGCCGCGAAAGACCGTTGTTACTTGTAACTAAAGTGTCACGAATGTATTATTGTGTGCCTAATAATTTTATAGAAGTAATACTATATTTATAATATTTTCACAATATTTTCAGAATAAATTCTAGATAATAAGATGTCATTGATTCTAATTTGAATCTACCACTAAATTTTTTTTTTTTTTTTCATTAGTAATAGCCAATAACAACCTCTTACTTAAAATTTATTATGAATTATACATAACCTACCACTTAGGACCAACTCTTACACATGAGCGGATGAGTCTTATTTAATTGTGACAAAGTTTGTAAAATAACGTGTATGCATGGACTTTTTATTGTTTGGATTGTTTTGTCATAGGAAAAATGTTAGGACTACAACTTATTTTACAACTTGCTCACATGATAAGTCGTAAATGGTGGAACAAAAATGGTGAGTCCATATAAGTTCACAACTTGACCACTCACAACTTGCCACATGTAATTCTAGTATTGTTCTTTGTCTTGGCCATATAAAAGCCATATAAAACTGAGAGGTGCTACGTCTACAACATTTTCACAATAAATCATAGGTGGTTAGTTGTTATTGGTTCAAAATTGAACTTAATACTAAGATTACTTTTTTGTCTTAACAATAACAACGAGTAACAACCTGTCATTTAGGATTTTTTGTGAAAATATTATGGACATATCATCTATACTACTATTTAAGGAGCTTCTCCTGTTTGGATTCCTATTTTTTTAGTTCAAAAATGCCCTTACAATCCTGTGTTTAAATAGAGACAAAACTAAAGGACAATCCGGTAAAAATGCAACTCCAACTCCCACTAAAATATTGCCTAAAAAATAGGACCACTCTCCTATTAATTTTTAAATTGATTTATTCACTTATAAATTAGATTTTTAAAATAAAAATCATATATATATATAAAATAATTAAAAACAGTTTTTTTCTATAAAATAAGACCATTAAAAACTTCTAAAAAACTTCTATGATATATAAGCCGTTTGACATTACTTCACGTGTACACATATTAAAAATGAAGAGAGAGAGAGAGGTTGTAAATGCGACCGCGGGATTGACATCCAACGTCTCCTCTGAATGAAACGGAGAAAGAGAAAGAAACAAACAACAACGTTCATATTGTTCATGAGTTAGTTTTTGTTTGGTTTTTTGTTTTTTTTTTTTTTTTCCCTTTTTTGGTTTTAAAATTTTGTTTGTTTAAACAGAAAGAAAATGAAACAATATAAAGAATGTCTGTCTAAAAATAGAATATAAAAGCCGACAATTCCGGAATTTAGTGGCTCTAGGATTATGTCACCTAATTCTCCGCGTTCCTCTTTTAATTTTTTTATTTTTTAAATTTCCCAAACAATCAAACCGTTTAAAGCTATTGCCAATACCCAATAATAGCTTCTCCAACCTCCTGGGTCCCAAGTCCCAACCACAATTGCATTCTGAATGATACACATAAACAAGAAAAATAATGAAAACCCACTTCAAGAATTCCATTTTCTTTCATCTTTCTTCTAGATAATTATGCTGATCTCTATTTTACCAGAAAGAAAGTAATTGGCTTTTGTACATACATTTGTTTAACTGTTTGTTACAAAGTCTGTTTCTTTTATGTGATTTAATCAGCAAAGAACGTGATGCTTGAATATAGCTATGGAACCCTTCTTCATTTTTTTGGCTTAGCTGTACCTCATGGATAACCATAACGACGATACAACGCCAATTGTTCCGATCCATTACAATTTGGAGGTTCATTTTTCTTAATTCTTCTTCTTTATATGTTCTTAAAAACTATAGTATATATATGTGTGGCATTTGCCAACTTTTTTTTCCTTGTTAATGACAGATGGGGTCCTTAGATGGAAGAGCAGTGATTGAATTTGAGGATGAGAGCCTAGTTAGTCCTGCTGCTGCATCAATTTCTACAAACAAACATTCTTTTCATGAGATTACGCATATATCAGCTGCTACTTCAGCAAAAAGTTTTAAACAACACATGAGGAATAGTGTGATCGATAGCATCAAGATCGTAATTTTCTCAGCCAAAATCAACATACTCATGCCACTTGGCCCTCTAGCAATCTTGGTTGATAAAATGTCTGGCAGTCATGTGAGAAAACTGTGTTTATGCACATTAATTAGTATCTTCTTCTATATCATTTTTATACGGATGATATATTGTGTTTTGTTTTGATGATTTGTTTCTTCAATTGCATTTCAGGGTTGGGTCTTCTTTTTAAGCTTATTGGGTATTATACCTTTGGCTGAACGTCTAGGTTATGCTACAGAGTAAGCTATCTCACATCTTATCTGTAATGTTAGCCGAGTACTTTTTCGTTTTAGTGCAATTCTAACTTTGCATTTATTTGGATTGACAAATGAAGTATTTTACAATGCTTGGGCTTGCTTTGATGCAGGCAGCTGGCTTGCTTTACTGGACCAATAGGTAATTTTATTGCTAAATGTCTCCACTTGTAAATCTTTAATATTTATAGAACATGAATTTTTTTTTAGCAAGTGTAACATGTAGTTTTAGTTTATGTTGATCTGTTATGCAAGATTTCAACACAAATTCTGTCCTTTTGTGTGATTTTAAGCTTTGTTTCATTAACATTAACATTAACAGAGTATTGACTGATAAAACAATGATAGCATAGTTTAAAAATAGGCATAAACACATAAATTGAACTAATGAATTGGGTAAAGCACATCATTACATGTTATTTGGTAAAAAGTTAGTTTTCATGTGTTGTATTTGTCTTAAATACTAATGTTGCACTGAAAGTTGCTTATTATACCTTAAATCTAAATATCCTGAAAGTATGCACCATAAGCATGAAGTTTATTACATGAAATTGCAAGAGAGAATAATAATTTCCATTTCATGCAAAAGATTCTTTTCATTTTTCCTCTAGGGCCCGTTTGATTGGAGATTTCTAGTATCATTGTTTAAAATAATATGAGAACTGTGGTTTAAAAAGTGTTGTGAAAACATGTTTCAAATAACATGTTTCCATGTGTGAAAAAACATAATTGTGCGTTTGGTCTGTGTGTGTATTTTTTTTTTAAAAAAAGCTGACAAGCAGTTAATATTTTTTTTATTTGAGGAGAGAGAGAAGTCGGTTTGTGTTATCTCTTCTATTGCTAAATGTTGTGTGTTAATTTATGTTAGTCTTGATGGCTCACTTGATGATATGTTATCCTTTCTTCCAATAATCTAGAGAAATCCATCCTGTCTATTAACAATAAATCTGGATTAGATCAGGCCAATTAGGATGTATTAGGCTATGCATTTTTGAATGGGTTCCTTGAACCATGCATAATTGCTTACTAATGGAGGCTGAATTAAAACCTTATTCCCACAATCTCCACTTATACAAGTTACATGGGTTTTGTGTGTGTATGTGTCACTGTGACTGATAATTTTCTATTTTGGATAACTTGTTATTCTTTCATTTGAGCTTTGCAGTTGGAGGTCTTCTAAATGCTACTTTCGGAAATATTACTGAATTGATAATATCAATTTATGCATTGAAGAGTGGCATGATACGTGTTGTTCAACAGTCATTACTGGGCTCAATTTTGTCTAACATGTTGTTGGTGCTTGGATGCGCATTTTTCAGTGGTGGAATTGTGTTTTATGAGAAGGAACAAGTGTTCGATAAGGTATGTTTTTCATCACTGGAGGAGCATATTTTCTATTTAGCCTTTGAAACAAAAGAACCATATTTGGTTGACTACACTTTCTCTCTTGATTCATTCAAACCTTGGTTAAAAATAATGTTCAAATTATTCTATTCTTCTCAGGCAACTGCTTCAGTGGACTCTGGTTTGCTGTTAATGGCAGTCATGGGCCTACTATTTCCTGCTGTCCTTCATTCTACACACACAGAGTTACATTTTGGGAAGTCAGAGTTAGCACTGTCAAGGTTTAGTAGTTGTATTATGCTTGTGGCATATGCTTCCTATCTTGCTTATCAACTGAAGAGGCAGAAGAATCAATACATCCCAGTTGATGGGGTGGGTACTTTGATATCAAATTCTTACATGCGTTCTCTTTGGATCTTTGCTTTTGATGTTTGACATCGAACACATTACACAATATTTACTAATTTTACACCGTCAATCTTCTATAGGGTACTGGTAAAAGTTTAAATCATTGTATTATCATAATCTGTAATGTGGATCTTTTACCAATTTATTGTTTTGTAAACGCATGAAGAATTCCTTTAGGTTCAAAACTTATGCTTAGAACTAGTACTAAATTTTTTATATTGCTTTTCTAGCTGTTTCTATTGATAGTAAGTTTCTTATAATTGCATCAGATTAACATGTATTAGATAAGTTTGTATATTTCTTATGATATGTGTGAGATTAATAAGAAGACTCAGTCCATGATCAAATAAGAAACATATAATGTGTAAGCTTAAGCAAACAGTAGAATGGTATGGATAGACTAGGCTGTAATAGAATATTCATTCAGTTCTTATATAAGCTCTTGAAAGCTTGTTCAAGTTTCTACTTTTATCTGTTATTAATGGTTTGTCTGATAAATGGAATAAATTCAGGGAGAGACTCCAACTGAAGAAGGTTCAGATGAGGAAGAAGCTCCTGAAATCTCTATGTGGGAATCAATAATATGGCTATCTATTTTGACTGCATGGGTTTCATTCCTCTCAGAATATTTAGTTAATGCCATTGAGGTAATTATATGTTGTGAATCTGTGCTGTTCTTTGCACATCTTTAATACATCTTCTATTGGGATATTGATAGAGGTAACTTCTGAAGATAAAAAACTCATATTTTTTACCTCTTGGTGGAAATGGTGTCTATTTCTTTATTTTAAAACTGTTTTAACTAAATTATTATTGATCTTTGATGCATTTTGTTCATCAGATGTCCAGTAGTTTTTTCAACAAAAAGATCCCTTCATCTTCCTCTAAGTTATACATAATTTTCATTTCTTTTTAAGCAAATGTCTTCTTATATAATAAAAATCTTTTTTAGTTTTTTTTATAGTGGAGGGAATTGGTTTGTATCTTTTATGTAGTTCTGGGATGTTCTTACAGTAGAAGTCATTAATCATTATGCGTTCAGGGGGCATCTGCTTCACTAAAAATCCCGGTAGCATTTATCAGTGTTATTCTGCTCCCAATCGTTGGGAATGCAGCAGAGCATGCAGGAGCCGTTATGTTTGCCATGAAAGACAAGCTTGTAAGTGCTTATACTGCTAGTGGAATTCCACAACTATGCGTGACCAATCATACTTATTTAATGTACTGAAGTTTTAATTTACTCAATATCTTATGTAGGATATATCTTTGGGAGTGGCAATAGGCTCATCAACACAGATAGCTATGTTTGGGGTGAGTTTCAAACGTTATATAGTGATTATTTATTTCTTCTTAATGCCATTTTCTTTCTAAGTGCAACCATAGCATATTATATTTATGTCCCTTTCCAAAAAAACCATTTTATTCTTACTTTGATGTATACATTTTTCCAACTTGGAGGAAATGATTCTAGCTATATGCTTTGTAAAAGTAATAAAAAGAACAAAAAATAATATATATATATATATATATATATATAGAATTGCTGAAAATGTGTTGAAAGGTGCTTCTTTTTCTCTTTGTTGTTTGTGGCAGAACTTGGAATGGTTATTTTGGAATGATGATCAGAAATATTCTTGCATTGTCTGGCCAATTAGGTTGAAACTCTCTAAAAAAAAGCTTATTATAGTTTTTTAACAGTCCTAAGGAGTGTTTGATCTGCTTAAAATGCTTAAGCACCATGGTTACTTACAAATCTTGTCAGTACTATGTGGGGTAGTCCATTGTTATATGTAACACTTTTTCTTGCCCTCTTTGTGTTAAATTTCCACTGACTCATATAAAATGGTTGCTATGACTGCAGATTCCCTTTTGTGTGGTCGCTGGTTGGGTCATGGGGCGTCCCATGGACTTAAATTTTCAACTTTTTGAGACAGCTACACTTTTTATATCTGTTCTGGTGGTAGCCTTCATGGTGCAGGTAGGTAGCTGAGCCTTCATTGAGTTAGATGACTGTTATTCTTGGAAAAGATCAATCTACATTAATATTTAGCAATGAGAAGACATTTTCTGATTATAATGTTCTAATCGTGTATTACCACACAAAATGTGACAGACACACAAACATTAAAATTTGTAGTGCCTTTTGTCTGAAAATTTTTTCCTTCTGTGGATTGTTCTTTATATAACTACCATTTTGACCATGCAGGATGGAACTTCTAATTACTTAAAAGGATTAATGCTCGTTCTTTGCTACCTAATAGTTGCTGCAAGTTTCTTTGTACATATAGACCCTTCTTCAATTGGTTAGTTATCACCTATTAGAAATTTTGAATTGTGTCCACTCATTACTATTTATGCCCACAGAGTTACTTTATTTCTTAAATATTATGCTTTCAATATCTTTTGCAACAAGAAAAATTATAATTTTTTAGTTCCACATTTTGGAGGATCAGTTTGTTCTTGGAAAACAAAGAGGAATAATTTCTTAAATTGGTGGATAGCCAGTTTCTCTCACACACTCAAAGACATCGGTGTGCTCTAAATTTTTTGTTTATGCTTTAACTAAAACACCCTGGGAATATGGTTTTGCAGCGGACAAGCCCCCTAAACCAAGTCATTGAGGACATTTTATTATAAAGTGAATCTGCTAAAGATCAAGCTCCACTTTGTGCAGTGATGAAGTGTTTTTGCAGAAACTCCCTAAAACATAGTCAATTCATGGGTAAACTTTAAGAAGGTTGATATTTGGAAGCTCAAGGTTTATCTTGTCAGTGCATAGCTTCCAACATTGAACCATTCCACGATCCAAGTTTAAAGTGTTCTTTAGTGCACTTCTTTGATGTGGTGGGCAATGGATACTTACTTGTCCCTCACGGAAAACTAAAGAAAAATTGTTTGAATATAGGATCCAGGTTTTATATTGAATTTCACAGGGTAGGAATGGTTGAAGTCAAAATGTGAAAAGTCTCAAGGATACTCTTCTTTCTTTTTTTGGCTATTAACTAGTAACTGCTGATACAAAATGGACTTATGTTTTCATCCATATGTTTTGTCTCTTACTTCTCCATTTAATCAAGGCAAGTATAGTGTATACTATGGAGAGGTCTTGTTAGTACATATTATACACATATTGAGAAAGTTGTTCACTATTTTGACATTGTTAAATGGATTGCCATTCAGCCTTCTATCAGAATTGTTACTAGAGGCTTCAATTTTGTGTTTTTTTATTTTGTTCTTGTTTTTCCCCCCCTCCTATCAAGTGGGACAAAAATTGAATTGTTCTTTGATCTTTCTTTTTGGTTCTATAATTGGAAGAGTATAATAGTAATAATTTCCTAACTAAAATTGTGAAAGTGTAAATCTCAGCTCACATTGACGGCGCGACCCTTGGAAAACGTAGGGGATGAGATTGTTGGTAATCTCTCTGATTGCTTTCTGCTACTTAGCCAAGTTTTTCTAGTGATTTCAATCATATCAATGATAATTTTTGCATGTGTTGATGGTCCAAATGGTGAAGATCCTGCTAACAAAGACAAACGCGGTGGTGATGGTGGTGGCTGCGGAGGTGGAGGTGGTGGTTGTGGTGGTGGTGGCTGTGGTGGTTGAGAACAGCACTGTCTTCAACCCTTGTGTCATTAATATTCAATGCATTCGTCTTCTATAAGCCTGTCATATGCTGATCCTCCATACTACATGTTATATCTGTGGTACAGTTTTAGTCAAGGTTGAAAGGCCTTACAAATATGATGTATGCTGGGATGATTGTTTGCAGCTCATACTGTTTGTGGATTCTGTGTCTGTGTTTTGAGCTTGTCTTTTGGTTTGTATGTAGCATTGTATACTCAGTGTTTTCATTGAACAAATTCTTTTTTTTTGATACATTGAACAAATTCTTAATCATCCAAGAATTTGTACAAGAATTATTTGATTAGTCATGGGCTCAAGTTACTAATAAAGTCTCTTGTCATCCAATAAGACATTAAGGATTTGAACCTTGCCTACACCAAAAGGCTCAAAACCAACTGGTGTATTAGCTTGATGATAAAAAACAATTATCATGGAGGGGACGTAAGTTGAAAATTTATCCTATTTATTTTTTAAAAAATTATTTGCTTAGTTTATAAGATAAACTTAGGTATTATGTCTTTGGGCTTGCTTGAAGGTTTTAAGGCTTAAGGAAGAGTTGTTCATCAAAAAAAAAAATAAAAAAAAATAAAAGCTTAAGGAAGAGTTAAGACCTAAAGGAAATATGTTAGTGGGCGCTATATGCCCTAAGCTTCAGCCTAAACCAAAAAAAAAAAAATATATATATATATATATATATATATATATATATATATCAACATATATACTATATAATAAAAGTTAAGCATAAAAGCTATGGTTGTACCAAGTAGCTACATCGAATTGCAGCAATTTAAAATCAATTTTTAAGATAGACACAAATTCTTAATTGTTCTTATTATCAACTTTTTCTCTATTTATCTTTGGATAGACACAAAAGCATCTTAATTGTTCTTATCAACCTTTCCTCTAATAATCTTTAAATAGACACAAAATTTTTAATTTTCTTATCAACTTTTCCTCTATTTATCTTTGCATAGAAACAAAAACTTAATGTTGATATCAGTTTTTTTTTTTTTTTTCCCCTCCTTCATGTTATGAATAATCTACAAATTTTCCTTTTTTTTAAATACACGATTTTTATCCAAAAAAAAAAAAGAAAAAGAAATTTAAGTCCTTCAACTAAGAGATATTTTTGGATAGACTCAAGTCCAGGATTTTTTGGATAAATCCAAGAGAACATTTTTTTTTAGATAAAAAAAAAAGTTGTACGTTAAAGAAAGA
This sequence comes from Castanea sativa, assembly GCF_040712315.1. Lineage (NCBI taxonomy): Eukaryota > Viridiplantae > Streptophyta > Magnoliopsida > Fagales > Fagaceae > Castanea > Castanea sativa. Next base: position 22,902,728 of record NC_134023.1, read on the forward strand.
ATAAACCTTATTATTATTTCAACTAAAATTCTATTTCAACTAAAATTATGATTCCTTTCTTTTCTTTTCTTTTTTTCCATTTTGTTCATCATTTGATTTATTGAGATTCATAAAAAAGGGTTTCATGAAGCCAAACACGTGGAGCATAAAATGTCAAGTATTTTTTTTTTCTCCTAATTTTTGGTGGGTTTTACTTATTTGTCAAAAACATTGTTGAGACCCAATCGGCATGACAATAAATTCTTAGAATTATAAACATTGATAAAATTGTAGAGTGTTAAAGATAGAAAATGTTCATAATATAAGATGAGGAATTATGTAGATAACTTTTTATTATACATGAAGTTTTATTAGATTAGCAAAGAGGTTGACGTAAACTAAGAAGGCATGTAAAGATCTCATATTTAATCATCTCAAGTAAGTTTACTCAATGCATTAGGTCAATACTCATTCCTTCTTTGTTTACATTATACATCAAGAAAGTTTTTTTTTTTTTTTTTTATACAAGATAGAATTCTACTCTAGCCTAATCTAAGTGTATATGTGTGTGAAGCTCCCTCCTAGAGACTTGAACTTCGGCCCTTGCCCCCCACACTCCACAAGCACTTATACTTGTGGAGTAACCATCACATCAAAAGTGTGCGGTGGTCAAAAAAGTTGAAATAGTGCTAAAATGTTATGTTTTATCTCCTCAAAATGGCCATTTATTACAAGAGTATTAAAATAATTTCCATTTGATTTATACTAAGTGAAACTCTGTTAAACTTTCAACTTTCAAGTGCTTCAGTAATCATTAAGATAATGTTGATAATGTTAGTAAAATTATAATTTATACTTTCATTTATTATTAATTTTGTTATCGAAGATTAAACTCTATTACTAATAATATACTATGAATAAAACTATATTTTCTAAGTTCTAAAAAATTTTAAATTATACTTCACTTAAAATTCTATTACCAAATGCTTCAAGTAATATAAAATAAATTTAATATTTTCTATGAAAGTTTTTAATATTTATTTAGATTATAAACCATATAACTTTATGTTTTAATATGTATAATTTATATACTACACACCACGTATGTACAAAGTGACTCAATACATGTATGTATTACATGTTTCAAAATTAATTAGTTTTTATTGTATGGCTCACAAATTATTATCGTGTAGCTCACAAATTATTAATATAGTTTCAATATATATAATTTTTAATTAAGTCGTACATCGCACAAGCATAATACCAGTTAATAATAAATTTGGATGCGATTAACGGCCTAGTGTAGTCTACTAAGATTTTATATATAAACTAGTGTGTAACTCCGTGTATATGCATGGATACATTTAAAAACAATCACAATTACATATATATAATTTAGAATCTAATTAGATCTAGAACTCTTCTGTTTTTGCATTCAATAATTTACTTGTCTCAAAAATTAAAAAATTAGATGGAATACATGCGCAAAATTGAACTCCAATTAAAATTCAATTTAGAATCTAATTGAATTTTTAATTTTTAATTTTTGCACATAATAATTCACTTGACAAAAAAATTTAAAAATTAGATGAGACATGTGGCGCAAAATTATATTCCAGTTTAGAATTTAATTAGATTTTCTCTTAACTTTAACTATTAATAGATATATATATATATATATATATATATATATATATTATGTGACTTATAAACTTGAATTGCATTTAGTTATACAAAAAAGGCTCATAAATATAAAATAATTCAAAAATTATATTTTTTATGGTTTACTTTTATTGGACTCTTAGTTTTTTTACACTAAATTAACTCATTTAACACAAAAATTAAAAAAACTCAGATTAAATGGGATGCATGGCACAAAATTAAACTCCAATTGAAATCCAATTTTTACATTGAATTAACTCACTTGGCACAAAATTTTAAAAACTTAGATTAGATGGAACACATGACGTAAAATTAGACTCTAATTTAATTCCAATTTGAAATTTAATTGAATTTTCTCTCAGTTTTACCTATCATTATATATATATAGAAATGGGAGGAAGGGAGGCATATTGGAGAGTTGGATGCCGTAGGAGGATTTCTCAACCCAAAATTCAGTGTGAACAAGGTAAGAACGAAAATCCAAAAAAGCTAGGTAGAAAAACAGATCTTGAATTTATTTAGAAAAGCAAATCTGCTATTTATTTTGAAAAAGAATAAATCTAAGAAATTAGTTTTGATTTTATTTATAAAAAACGATAAAATAAACAGATGATCAAAATAATCATCACATGGACAAATAATAAAGTAGAATTAGAGCATGTTAATAACAAAATAAACAAAACAAGATTAGAATAATATATACCTGCATAAAAGAACGTACAACAGGGGATTTTCTTTAGAGAAACTAGAGATTTTGGGATTGCAAAATCAATAGTAGACTAAGAAAATAGTATTGATATTACTAATCTCTTGAATCTCCAAAGGAAAATCAAAAGTCTGTTGGAACTAAATAAAAATAAACACACATGATAAAGAATACCAAAATTTATAAAAATCACTTTTATAAGGACTTGCTTGTTTATATCTTCTAATCATTTTTTTTTTCAAAAATAAAAATGGGTCTAGTTAATGGACGCTTTTAGAGTATTTGTTAATGAATCACTTTAAGAAATTTATAAATTATACATGTGGGGAAAGTGTTAAGTACCCCACAATGCCTATCCAAAAAGATAGTATCTCGTTTCGAATTTAATCTTAAATTTCACCATTTAAACAATAACTAAAATATTTGACATTTGGTTTTAAAAAGATATGATATTATGCACGTGCAATAAAACGAAGCAAGCCTATCCTAAGATAGCATGTGGATGTATAACATGTATGATCTACCCTAGGTTGACATGTAGATGAATGACATGTGTAATACATTCTAAGATGACATGTAAACAAATGACGTGTGTGAAAAGCGAGATCAAAATAGCATAGTTAAGTAAGTGATTGGATGACATTTATTAAAAGGTAAATTGCATTATTGAATTAAATATAACTAACATCACTCCAAAGCATAGCCTAACAAATCTAATTTTACAATTCCCTTTTACAAAGTATTTTATCTCTTGCAAAGGGACACAAATATTTAATTCCTCTGAAGTCTGATGTTAATATCATTAATTTTATTATTTTTAAAGGAAAATATTTTATTTGAGCACAAAACGATTAAAAATGCATTTTTATCACCCAAGGTCTTTTGTGCAATTCTTAAAAGTTTTGGAGGTCATTTTTGTGATTTTGGAAAGTTTTGGGGTTAAAAATATAATTTTAAAAAGCTTTGGAAAGTTTTAGGGTTGAAAGTGACTTCAGGTAATTGTGGGGTCCAAGTATAATTTTGGAAATTGTTCAATGTTCGCTTGGCATGGGTTTATAAGCTAAACTTTTAGTTTTTATGTACAACTTTTTAAAACTTCACTTTTTCAAAGCACACTTATATTTTAACCCACTTTCAACCCAAAAAAAAAAAAATCAACAAAAAGCTAGATAAATGGTTTCCAAACAAACAAGGGAAAATTGGAGAGGTTTTGGAGTCAAGGTGTAATTTTGTGAATTTATTTGCTGATGGGTCCGCGGGGTTGGGCTTATGTGAATTTAGTTTGATTTTCAGGTTGGGCTTGGAAGAGTTGAGTTTTAAGTTGAATTGGTCTTGAATCTCTTGATCATTTTACTCTTCGAGTGGGCTGAAGTTTGTGTGCTTTGTACGAATGGGCTGGTGGAGTTATCAAATTGGGCCAAACGTTGAGAGAGAGACATGCTGGGCTTGGTGAAGGGAAAGGCCTTTAGGTGAGTATTGTGTTGGGTTTTTGGGCTTAGAAAAACTGGGCTGGATTTCTAAAAGGTTGAAGTAGCTGCTGTTTTGAAACACCCTTTCCAAATAACGTTACTATGCTAAGAATTTCGTTAGTTGCCTGGTTCTGAAAGTACGTGGGAAACTAACATCTCAAGTTTCTAAAACTCGAGATCAGACTAAAAATCGAATTTTTAATACTCGATTTTGGTGTTTTTCCATATACTGACGTGGAAAAAGTTTTCCGAGTGGATATGTTACAAACTCGAGTTTCTAAAACTCGATTTCTAATCAACATTTTTAAAACCAAGTTTCAAAAACACGTTTTTGACCACTTAAAACCTAAAATTTGACCTGACTAGAGCTCTCGTCACTCTCGTCACTCTCACTTAGTTACTCTCACTCTAACGAAGACTCTCTCTTTGATTCTCACTCTAACATTGCACTTCAACGCACTCTTTCTATTCTCACTCTAACAGAGACTCCATCCTGTTTTACGTCTCTCCCTTCAAGATTCAATCTTTCTCTTCGATTCGGTTTATTCCACAGCATTTGTCTCTTTCAGCTATTGTACCAAGGTATATCCTTTTCAAATATTCCCTCTTGAATGCTAAAAGAAAGTTTGATCCTTGAAAGTTGAAACTATGTTTGTTTGCATTTTTATTTATTTTTAATAGCATTCTTTCATATAAAAGAAAGACCGTTTTATGTGTTTGTTTGTGTTTTGGTTTTGAATACTTTTGTTGGTGGTTGTTCTTTAACAGCTTGTTTATATTTTGTAAGATTTAGTTAGTACTTGTTGTTATTTGTTAGTATCTTTGAAAGATGGGGGATTTAGTTAGTAATTTTGAATTCTTATTATTCGTTGCAAGTTTTGTAACTAGTTTGCTCAGAATTCTATTTGGGTCTACGATTTTCAAAGGTATAGCCTTTTTCTAATTAGTTCCCTCTTGAATTTATAGTTTGGTTCATATGCTTTGATGTCTGACATTGAAAATTGACAATGTTATCGATTGTTATATGCTTATTGTGTTACTGTTGAGATTTATTTAAATGGTGATACTTTTTGGCATTGTTCAAACTGCTATGGGATCAAGAGTCTTTTATTGGTTTTTTTTACAGTGAAATGCATATTGCGTTGTTAAAAATGTGTTTGTAATCACATACACTCGCATGAATTCCAATCACCATAATGTTTTCTTTTAATCTATGTGCTACTTGATCAAATGATGTGGCATTGAAGTGTTGCATCTATTGTGCATAAAAACTGAAAATTTCATTGATTTTCACTTTTGAATGTTGTTACTCCCTTTGTCCCAACTAGTTTTTTCTGTATTCCATTTTTAGATGTTGCAATATATAGTCTTATTTTGAATGGGGATCTATCTCATGTTGATTTTGTTGTTTAGGCTTAAGAATCTCCCATTATATATGTGCATGCTTTTTTATCATGACTGCAAATGACTTTCTTGAGTTTCTTCCCTAGTGTTTATATTTATTTGAGATGGTCAGAAGTTGGAGTTACATTTGGTTGTTTTGGTTTTCACAGTTGAAAGGCATCCTAATGCATATGCATTTTTTTCTAGGAGGTTATTTAAATACTCTGATAAGATTCTAAGTGAATGTGAACATCGTTTTATTGCTACTTTAGATGTTATGTTAACTAAATACAAAAATATATACCAACATGATTCTCACTGAAAAAAAATAACCAACATGAATCTTTAGTGTTCAACAATGAATCTTTAGTGTACAAACTTAGTACCACTCAGCTTAACTCAAATGAATAGGTAAACATAGGAACAGAAAAGATCAAGGCTAGATTGAATCCCCAATTACAGTAGAGTACTTTATTTAATCTTGAGTTATAGATGTACTTCTTCTTTCTTTTCATTCTTTTAGCATCCTTTTTTAAATAATGCCAATAAGCTGCTCTTCAGTATAGATTTTCCTTGCATGTAGAATAGCATTAATTTGCCCCCACACTATTAATGATTTCACGGTAGCACACTTTGTAGTATGTAGCCTCGGATCGATGAAGAGCTAGAGGTCATGCGCCCTGGTCCAGAAGATCCTTCATTGTTGACACGACAACGAAATCATCGATCAGAGGACATTTGGAATGGAGAGGTGAAATATTTAGTTCTAACAACCGATTTAATTTTTACGTTGTCTTTGACTTTTAGCAAGTTCTTTCAAAGTTGTATATCTAGTTCTAACAACCGCTATAATTTTTATTGATTTTGCAGGACCCGGGTCCACTTACGTGCCGTGGTCGCGCTAAGGAGATGGCAAACATAACGATGCAAGATAATCGGGTGATTGACATGATCAAGTTGGTGGGGCTAGAAGGATTGTTTAGGGCCCCTTCCATAAAGATAGATCATTGCCTAATATCGGCCTTAGTTGAGCGATGGCGGCCGGAGACTCATACGTTCCATCTTCCACATGGTGAGATGTCAATCACCCTAGAAGATGTGGAGGTCATTTTCAGACTTCCTATAGATTGTGAGGTCTTGGTTGGGCCGACTGCTGTGGTGGATAGGGATTGGAGGCAACTATGCGTGGAGTTGCTTGGTTTTGGAGTTCTGGCAAATGACAACAAAACTTTGGTGGGGCAAAGAATTCTCATCAGCCGCCTTGCTAAGCGCATTGCAAAGCCACCACCTCATGATGCAACGGAGGAGCAAGTACATCAGTATGCCCGGTGCTATATTTTAGCGCTACTAGGGGATAAGATTTTCATGGACAAGTCGGGAGATAGGGTGCATTTGATGTTCTTGGAGTTCCTACGGAACCTTCATGATCCGCCACAGTATAGTTGGGGTAGTGGTTGTCTGGCATGGTTGTACAGAGAATTGTGTCGGACAAGCGATAAAGAGGCATCACAGATTGGTGGGCGTTGCAATTGATCCAATATTGGGCATGGGCGAGGTTGCCATTAATGTGCCCGAGGATAGAGCCCCCACCTGGATGTGATTATGGCCCATAGCCAAAAGCTCCACTTGCATTTAAGTAAGTATTTTCCTGATATTTAGTGTGTTATGCAATGTACTCTTCTTAGTAACTAAGTGGTATTATCTTATCTTATGTTACTCACTCGTAACTGTAGGTGGGTGCGGGTGCCAAGCCCAAAGAGTAGGCCATCCAGCACGGCATTGATCTACTATCGCGAGCAATTAGTTAGAATGCAGCCGGACCAAGTAATAATATACAAAAATTTTGTTCGGTTATGTTAATTTTCCTTAAGAATATGTTAAAATCATTGCTTTAAAATATCTTATGTTTTAATTTTTGTTTTTCCCTTTATTTATGTATTCTCCCTTGTTTCACATTTTAAGATATTATGATAATTGTTTTTTGTTTCTATTATAGATTATGTGGCAGCTATATGAGGCAGACTTCGGCCACCTTCCTGACTTCTGCGTTGCAGGAAGGGATACATGGACAACAAGGGTGCCACTTGTGTGTTTTTACATAGTAGAGACACACCACCCAGACCATGTCCTTCGACAGTTTGGGTTGGCGCAAGAGCAGCCCGACCATGTTGTGTACGATAATAGACTGCATAGAATAGACTTGCGTGGGAAGGTGGAAAAGAATTGGAGGGAGGAGCATGGACCGTATATCCTTACATGGGATATGAGACAACAACGACTTTGCCATGCACCTCCTCAGACTAGTGAGATGCCTCGCGATCATGCCTATTACCGCTGGTACCGTCCGATCACTCGAAAGTGTGTCGACCGCAACAACACTAAATTAGATATAATGGTAATGTGTTCTAATTAGATTTTATTGCCTGCTTTGTTTTTTCTTCAGGACATGTACGAACGTAGAATCAATTTATTTCTTTTTTCAGCAAATCTGGTTAGATCTGACTGACATCCAAGTAAAAAGACTTTCTGTTACATATAGTATTCTAATAAAACTTTTAGTTCGTAGTTGAGTATTTGAGTAGATTAATAAGTACTATATTATCCATTCTATAATTGATACATAAATGTCTCAAATCTGATTGTACTGGTTCTTTCTTTGTTTCAGATTGAAAGTTGTTTAGCACTGTTGGAGATGTTTCCTGTAGGCAGCCAAGCACACAACCATGTTCGGCGTGTCCTAAATAATGTGGCTGGGCTTGGTGGTGGTCCTGCAGCAAATGGGCAGGCAAACAATGGGCATGAGACTGAATCAACAACTACTGCAACCCCAAGCACAAGCGCAGCACCCCAAAGTACATCGACCCGTGATCAACGTGCTACTGCAAGCTCAAGCACAAGTGCAGCTAGGGGCCGTGGTCGACGTGCAACAACCCTTCGGGTTGTAACTAGTCCCAAGATACTTGCACCCATTCCGAACGCATCTCCTCAACTCGAGGTCCATCCACCCATCCCAAATGCATCTCCTCAATCCGAGGTCCCTCCACCCATGGTAGATGCATCTCCTCAGCCCGAGGTCCCTTCACCCACCCCACCTTCGTAGCCCAGTTTTGATCTCGGTATTGATTTTCATTTTAACCCTCCTATACACCCCGAGACACCCTCATACCCACCCACCAGCTCCAGTGCACCCACTATGCCCATAGACCCACCTACCTCATCCTCATCCGACCCTCTAGGACCTCCGGTTGGGATTGACACTCTACAGCCAGCTACTAATGTACCAAACGAGCATCCCCCTCATCAGCCCTCACCCCCACGAGGTAGACCGCAACGCGCTAGAAGAGCACCCACTTGTGGGACAGGTGGACACAAAATAGGACACAAAGGCAGCTCTATGGTATGATAACATTAATTACAATGTAATAATATATTTTGTAGTTCACTTTATTCTTATCATTACATTGAATATTGATTGTATGCATCTAATGTCTTTGCAGCACGATGATGAGCCTAAGGATGATGCCCTGCAGCCTCCTCCCCCACCCAAACATTACACAAGGGTTAAAAAACTCAAAATTGGTTGGTCTACCATTTATTATCATTTTATGCCAAATAGGTGATAACGATGTATGTTGTGAGCAAGGGGATTATACACATTTTTTAGCAATAAGTTCATGCTATTCATAGTTCATTATTGTTGAAGACCTACGTTCTGTTTGCAGGTGATTGACATGGTATCTCTAATGTGCTACTTGGTGCAAATAATAGATAAGCTTGTACATGCTATGGTAATACAACATTGTTCAAACAAGGTTTTTTATATATTATTCTGATTTACTAATTTTTGTTTAACTTTTTTCCCCCTGAAAGTTAACACATTTCCTATTTTCCTTTTCACATTGCAGATCAACTGTTTAGTGTGTAGCTTCTGTTTTCGTTTTATTGGCTCCATAGAACTTCAAATTGGAAGGAGACTTTATTTGCAAGATTTTGGAGTTTCTGTGAATCATGAATCTGATCTGGAGACCTTTAAACACATACCGGAAGATTGCTGCCGAACTGATTCCTCTGATGGAGAAGACAATTCCCTTATGAACAACCATGACAGATCAACAGCAATCTCAAGTTAAGAAATTTGAGTCACAGAAGTTCCAGCATAGATCAACAGCAATCTCAAGTGATGCTTTTGTAGCAGCAACAACATCCTTTCCATCAACGGTCTAGGCAGTCTTCTCAAGCTGTCAATGCACAAATGAGTTTTTTGCAGCAGCAGCGAATTATGCAGCTGCAGCAACAAGAGAACCAACAACTCTTAAAGGCTGTTCCTGAGCAACAACCCCATCTACACACAGTTTCAACAGAAGACCTTGCCCATTAGACCTGCTGTGAGACCTATATATGAACCAGGAATGTGTGCTCGGCGTTTGACACAATACATGTATTAGCAGCAGCACCGACCTGAAGTAATATTGTTTTATTCCTTTATTATTTCTTTTATATTGCTTTTGTCAGTGTTTAGAGTTTCAGTGATCTGGTTGTGGGTTGGTTCTTAATGCAGGATAACAATATTGAATTTTGGCGGAAATTTGTGCTGAATCCAATGGCGGAAGTATGGAAAGAGGTTATCAATTAACATGTCTAAGGAGATCTGTTGTGAAGAAGAAAAGGAAAATTAAAAATATTTTTTTGGTTAGCATTTTCTTTCAAAGTTTTTAAATTTACAACTCCTAATAGCTTAAGTTTTTGAGACAAGTGGTAATTTAGAGTGTGTAGATTTGTATATCGGGAGGCGAAGAATGTTGTAGATTTGTATATCATACTACTTAGATATTCGAGGTAAGGAAGAAAAAGGGTGTGTGTGTGTGTGGTGATTGTTTTGCTACTAAAATGGTGTTTGTGCATTGGATGTGTGAACTTATTTTGAGTCAATGCAGTTTGGTGTCTGAAACTATGCCGTTCCACCAAGCTTACCAAGTTCTGCTTCCAAAGGAAAGAATAAATTATAAGAAGGTGAGGTAACAATTCATTCATTCTAATTTTTCTTTTATTTTTGATATATGGTAACATATCTTCATGTGCTTTTCATGTTTGTATTCCAGAGATTGTTAGCAGTACTAGATGACCTTGAATCTTTGAAACCATAATTCCAACGTCGAGTGGATGAACTAAATGAGGGCCACTCTGGAGCTGGATTGCCTCAACTTCATCGCCTGGAATTAAATTCATTTGGTTCGGAAATATATTCCTTGGAATGGCCTTCTATTAATAAAAATTCTTACTTGAGTGTTGATAATAGGTAGGTATGGACCCAACTAATGCACTATATTGACTCATCTTCTGGTCATTTGCTTTATCTGCCAATACAGTTCTTAGGAAGCTTTCCATCACTCCTTTCATTATTTCTTCAGTATTGTGTCTCACTCAAAATGTTTTTTTTCTTCATAATGTTGACTGTTGACACAAATTTGATTGAGGTATTTGCAAAGGGTGTGGAGAAAGAGTTTGTTATGCTTCTCACAGCAAGGGCCTCTAGGACTGAAAATCAAGATGCCATTGATGCTTGCATTGTAGGGATGCTTGCAGATCCAAAGGAGGTACAAATTTGGAGTTCTCTTTCTTTTATTTATTTATTTTTTTCATTTTGTGTTGATTGATGTCAGAAATTTCAAAAGATCGTGTTGTATGGTTATCTTATTGTTAATTGGGCAGGCAAGATCCTGTAGACAAAAGGACCGCTCTGACCTACATTGATGAAAAGAGAAATTGGCATCGTGCTAGTAAAGGTGCTCCTGAGCAGGTAAGCTTGTTTATGATGTTTTCATATGGAATAAGAAATTGTTCCTGAAATAAATAACTCATTTTTTTTTCAAAAAAATCTATTTACACAGATTATAACCCTTTGCAACTGCAAGGAGGATGTTAGGAAAAAGGTTCATGCAGTGATTGATAAGTTTGCTGAACGTGGACTTCGATCTTTAGGTGTTGCCAGGCAGGTTTGCAAATGTACCATTTATATATATGTAATGCTGATTTACTTCAATAATTAATACCATTGTTGCCTACAGGAAGTACCTGAAAAAACAAAAGACAGTCCAGGGGGACCATGGCAGTTTGCTGGTTTGTTGCCTCTGTTTGATCCTCCTAGGCATGACAGTGCAGAAACCATCAGAAGAGCACTTAACCTTGGTGTGAATGTCAAGATGTATACTGGTAGATGCCATTGAAACACCAGTCTCCTTACTCCTTGTATTAATTTTTATTTTTTTTTCATGGCTGATGATTTATATGCTTTTCTCTGTGTTTCCAGGGGACCAAGTTGCCATTGCCAAGGAAACAGGTCGTAGGCTTGGAATGGGAACAAACATGTACCCCTCTTCTTCATTGCTCGGCCAAGACAAGGATGTTTCCATTGCATCCCTCCCTGTAGATGAGTTGATTGAGAAGGCTGATGGATTTGCTATAGTTTTTCCAGGTCTGATGTGTGTGTGCGCGCGCGCGCGCGCGTGTGTACACATTTCTTATTTCATTCCCACCTGTTGTATTCTTCTTCTTCTTATTGTTTGAACAAGGTATAATTCTTCTTCAACTACATCAACAGGCAGCAGTTTCCGAATACTTTAATACAGATCCTCCTTCCCTTTGCAAACATGCACTTTTTTCTGTGTCAATATTTATTACTAAATTTCTCAAATTTTTCTTATGTTCTTGACTAAGTACTGAATTCTGTATCAATCTCAACAATGTAATCCTTTAGTTTCAAGGTTTTGACCATGCTTCTTTGTACTAAAACTTTTTTTTTCATCCCTTCCATAACAGACTACCTTTACTACAAAGAAAGACTATGGAAAAGAAGAGAGAGAAGCACAATGGGCAGCTGCATAGAGGACCCTGCATGGTCTTCAACCACCTGAAACCAGCAACCTTTTCACTGAGAAGAGTAGTTATAGGGAGCTTTCAGAGATAGCAGAGCAAGCTAAGCGACGTGCTGAGGTTGCAAGGTAAGCAATTTCATCATGAAAAAACAAAGTATAAATTAAAAGAATATGTGTGAATGAATGCGCTTAAAGTGTATTAGTAAGTTTTGTTCTTTCCACTTTAATTCTAACTTGTAGCACTCTTTACTGGTTTGACTTACATTTGAGATTTAGACCCAAGGCATGGATGCTTAAGTACCAAATTACATGCCTAATGATGTAAGCGATAGCAATTAGTTGAGGCAACTAGTCTTGGATTGGCAACTAGTCTAAGTTGTAAAATGCAATATATGGTTCGGCTTTTTTGTGGTTGTCTAGTTTCTAGGATTGGCACGATGGTCAGTCAATCCAAGAGTTGTATCTCTATTTACAACTTAAATGAAAAGAATTATATATCACAAGTGTACCAAGCCAAATTTTGATCTCTTGCTTTTCTTATATATAAAAAATCCTTGTTTGCAGATAGGAACCTTGACTAAGACAGTGACTACGGCATTGGAGTCTTTGAAGGGCTGGATCCCATGAATGTCCTTGCTTTAGCAAAAAAAAAAAACAAATAAATAAAAACCCACTTTCAGGAGCTCTTTGACAGTTTCTCTAACCAATTGATCACAAAATCCAAACTGACGCATATGCTCAAGGGCCCCATCCATGAGTGTAACCTGAAAAAGAGAACCTGTATATTTCATAAAAAAAAATGAAGCCCATTTGCTTGCTACTTTTCAGGAGCTCTTTTGCAGGTTGCATGCATGGATGGGGCCCTTGACCATATGATATGGTTATGTGTAGAATTGAGAATGATATGGTTATTTTGATATGTGCATGTGGATTAGTTTATGATCAATTAGTTGTGTTGCAAATTCTTTTTTCTGAGCTGCAACAAAGGAGAGTTTTTTTTCTTTTTTCTTTTTTCTTTTTTGGTACTGGTATCTAAGCCTTAATATAGGATTATGGATTTTTCTATTGTTTCCTCTCTATAAGTTATGTTTTATATAGACTATAGAAGACTATATTCAGCCACCAAAGACCATAATCCAATAAGCCAAGTGAATGCTAGACTGCTTGTTACCTAGCCTTCAAACCATGTTTGCATTGCCTCCATTATAATGATGACTCCCATTTGGTATATTAAGTATATAATATTAAGCTACTAACTTCCCCTGTAACTTATTAGGGATTTAACTTTTTGTATTGTTATTTTTATGTCAAAAGTAAGTTATTGTCTTCCCTTGCTTTCCTAGAGTTTGTTGTTGGTATTCACTTAAATCTATGCCAGCTTACATTTTACTTCCCTGGCTCATGTGTTTCTGTGTCAATTGACAGGGTCATCCAACTGTGAAGGATTCATTCATCTAAAGGTGTTGGTGAGCCTCCATTTTTTTTGGCCTTAGCTTTCTTTTTTGCCATCAAATATGCCATTACAGCTGCAAGAGCAGAAGTGGGTTGTAATGACTGGTTTCCTCTGGATAATCCCGCAACACCCGAATGCATCCGGATGGCTTGTTTGGATGAGTTTACTGCACCATTTATTAGCTTTGATTTCCACCCTAAGCTCATTGTTTGATGCAATAGTCTTATTTCAATTTAGCATATCTTAAAATTCTCACTTTGTACAGTTTACTTGTCTTTAACAAAGCTTCCAGCCAGGTATAAAATAAACTGACTCTGCTAGTCAGGGAAGAGCAAGGGGAACACCCTTTTTGTAAGTTAAATAATGGTATTCTCATTGTTTACACCAAAACAAGATGTACTTACATCAGCACAGTTAGAGGAACTCAACTTACAAGATGTACTTACTTAAAGTTTGTTTACAGAAAAAATGTTGTAATTTCATTGCTAATTGCTTCCCCATTTGTAATATTTACACCAGAAAATTCAGTTATCTTTTCTGTCCATTTTGTTAATGGAAAGTATGAAGCAAAATAAAATTGAGTGTTAGAATTTCTAATGCTAACCTAAAGCATCCTGCTTTCGCTTGGAGAAACCCCTTGGTCTTTGATGTTCTTTCAAATAAATTTTGAGGGAGTGACAAGAAACTTCTACGCCGGTGATAAACTTCCATTGTGGCATGAGGAATTGGAGCCACATAACACTGTTGGACATACTGAACAAGTCCTGAGCCAATGAACATATGAAGCGGAGAATAATAATGTTGATAGGTGTTAGGACATATGTGGTTTACTTGTTAAGAACATATGTCGTTCTTTTATGTAATTGGCTAATCCTTTGACAAAATGCACTTTGCTTGTATTTGGGTAGATTTAGGATGTTTTTAATATTTCAAAAAACAATATTTCAAAATCAAGTGTTAAAGCCATGCAAGTCTGTCCAAGAAATAAGTTGAAGAAGTGCCTGTCATTAAAGCTCGACAACTGGCTTGACAGCTAGCATCTATCGAGCTTAAGAAGCTATTCCAGCCCCAAGGCTCGACAGCTGCTCGACAGCATCTCGACACCTCTAGCTATCGAGGTTTAAGAAAAACAGATTTTCAGATTTTTTTTTATTCCAATTCGTGGATATGTCTTTGGGCCTTCTTTTCTCATAACCCTAGACATATAAAAGGATTATTTTAAGGGCCGTCAAAGTAGAAACAAGTTGCACAAGCATTGAACAAAGTCTGTTCAAGCAATTTGTGACCGGAGACAAAGTTTGTCCTAGTTCATCTCTTTGTGAAGAAGCTGTTGTATTTGTGCACCGTAGGGTTTTGTGACCAAGCATTTTCTTGTTCTTCATCGTGAGGATGAACTGAAGAACTTTGTAGCCAACATCTTTCTCAAGTTGGTGATCGAAGTCCCGTACTGGGATCCACGCAATTGGTTAGTCACGTACTGGGAGTCGTGCATCAAAAGGAGAGATTGTCACTACAGAACAAGTCCAATTGGGTATGGGGTAAGGGTTTAATTGTAGGTTGGTATAAGGTACTGGGATTCCTTTACTTGTAACCACTTGTTGTGATAATAGTGGATTCTCGGGAGTGGTGACCTTAAAATCACCCGGTGGGGTTTTTGCCTTGGAGATTTTCCCCATTCGTAAACAAATCACTATGTCAGTTTATTTTCTGCTGCACTTTAGTTTATTGGTGATTTTTTTGTGCTACCACGCATTTGGATGATAAATTGATTAATTAATCAAACTTGGTTAATTAATCAACTTAATCCATCACAAGGGGTCAATACGTTTTTGACCTATCAATAGGCCTCTAGCCTCACTTTAGTTATTTCTCTTTAGCCTATTGCATTTTTCCAAACAGGATCGAGATTTTAATCATTTTATATTTGAGAATGGTTCATGTACCATATTTTGCTGGATATATTTCCTATTCAATCTAAATGGGTTTAAGTTAATTGAGAGCTGCTCGTTGTCATCATAATCTCTTCTCTAGACCAATTACAGGTTTGTGGAAATTGATATATTTGCACCTCATTGAGGGTGACGTTTTTGATTCATATATTCCTGTTCATTGGTTAATGCTCGGATTTCAGATTTTAATACTTATATTTTAGTAAAGATGATAAGCGAGTAAATTCTTATTTCTTGTGATTCCTTTCTAGTGGATGGAAGATTATTTTTTTACCCTTTGATACACCAAAGAAGAAGAAGTGGAAAAAAAACCATCGAGAGAATCTAATTGAATTTGTTTTAGATGTGAAGGGTCTACTGAGATTGTGAAAAATTCATGGTAAATTTTAATTGATACCATCATTAGAAGAAAAGTAATAATATGGATACTTATTATCAACATCTCTTTTTAAGAATATGTTTTTCGCTTTTTAATAGGATGGTTCAAAATTTTGTGAAAATGAAAGGGGAAAATATAAAAAAGAAATCCCCAGTGAGTAAGTTGTGGACCTTGTGCAAATTGAAGGCATCAATTGTTTAGTATGCCAAGTGTTTTTGGTATTTATTGGTGTTTTAAATGATACAAAAAGAAAAAGAAAAAGAAATGTTGAATGTTGATCAGTTAATATACGATTCAATACATGCACATATCAACAAAAAAAAAATCAATACATGCGGACATGACTTTGAAACTATGTGGCATTTTACTGTCCAAGTCAAACTCTCAGTATACAACTCCAAAGCCACATTCAAAATTATTGCGGCTTTGGAGTTGTATAAATTCTCAAATGCATCAAGTACTGTGTATTCATGGTGGCAATACCAACTATGTGATGTTTTTATTGAAGCAAGTTAGTGATTTGCTGGGAGTGATCTAAGGTTTGAGACTAACAGGAGTTTTGCTCGAGACACAATTTGGTTATGTCTTGACAATGGGCTACGATTGCTTCATCCTTCTATGTTGTATGTTACGGAAGAATTATGGAAGTGCCTTCCTTCATCAAGGGACCGGACAAATCAGAGAGCTCTTGGAGCTTTGATTTTGACTATGCCCTTCCTAGCCGATGTGGAATTAGCTTTGCACGAATTTTACATTAAAAACTTTCCTTATCCCTAAAACCCTACATGTGTGTGCATACTCGAAGTATGTGTGGGTGCAAGCACCAGCGACGAGTGGTTTTCTCATAGGAAGTAGGTCTTGGCCTACAGTGGACTTGGCAGAGGGTGAAAGTGGAGTCACTACCTAGATTAGGTCTAAGAACCATAGGTATAATGTAAGATCTATGACTGGCGTACCCCTTTCAGAATCATATGTACCAACAAAGAACAACAAGGAAAAAATGAGCAAGTGATTTCATATAAACTTAGCCAAAAGTAATGAACAATTAATCTTTAGATTTGCAAAAGTTGAACGTACATAATCATCATTTGTCAGACATTAACAACAACGTCTAATGTTCGTAGGTAGAAATTTTTGGAAATCATCATTGCTTGAATCTGAGAAGTTTGAAATATCTCTTTCATCATCTAATGCAGTAATTTCATTAATAGACTTCACGGCTCGCTCTTGCGCCTTCCCCTTTAGATGCTTCCTAGCTTTTTGGATTGCATGAAAATGATCTAGTCGCCTTTGTATTTGATTGTTCTCTTGGTAACTCGGCTGAAAGTGCCTTAGGAACTTGTAACCTGTGCCATCGACAATACACCTCCAACTCACACCTCTTCTCATATAGGGTTGACCATGGTGGTTCTGCTATAGTGAACTCCATTGCGGTGGTATCTGTACTTAGTTTTGTAGGTTTGTCAACCATGATGTGCTTGACGCTTCCAAGACTCTCGTACGTGTATATTGGCATATTAACGAAATCTCTCTTCTTTCCAACCCATTTCCCTCCATTATGGTTTGTGTATGTCTATAGTTGTTGATCTGTTGTAAGTTGTGATAATCCATTTGTTGAAGTAGATCCAAACTTGTTTCACATTGTACGATATGATGTTGAGGCGTTGCGACTCATAGCTTAGTCAATCTACGAAGTTAGTGGGGTAGAAATAAGATCATTATTGTGGTGCATTTATAACCTCATTTCATGGTCCAAGCATTATGATTTCAGTTATTCGAGCTTGTTATGTCAATATAGGCTGGAAAACCACGATATGAACAGGATTTTAAATGTTCCCAATGTCACAGTGAGATTCTCTTGTTGTGGGCAGTAGTTGCGGTGTACTGCTATGACTGTTCATCACTCTTGTGCTATTCACGTGAAGACTATTCAGCATTCTTGTGCTTTATCTGACATGACTTGACGAGACAATACCGAGCTGTGTTAAATGCATCATAAACTTTTCAGGGGTCCTCTGCATCCTTGAAAACTGTGCATTGCAAAAGGATGCATATCTGTGTATTGACGTGAGTGTGGATGATATGACTGGACAGGGTTCAATAGTGCCGAGCTATTAAGCAGCACATACAGCACTACGAACATCAGTGTAGCAATGGTGGACAGCTCACCCCCATAAACTTTTCATGGATGCTCTGGTTTATTGAAAACGGTGCATTGCAAAGGGTATGCATATCTGTGTATTCACGTGAGTGCGGATGGGTTGCATATCTGTGTATTCAAAAGGTTGTACCGTATGACATTCAACTTATAAAATCTATTTTGTTTTAAAAAATTTCTCAAAAATAATTTTTAGCTCAATTTCACATCCTATTAATGCATTCAAATTATTCAACATTGATAATATATGCAGTTTGGTTGAAATTTTATATTCTCAAGATTTTATCGAGGAAAAAAAGGCTCATATGTCTAAAAGAAAAAAAAAGTGACATTTTTAAAAAAAATGTGAAAGGAACTCGAGCCTTTGAAACTCGAGTTCAGTTTAGCCTTCATATGTGAATAAAAAAAATGACATTTACAAAATTAAAAAAAAGGAAGTCGAGTCTTTGAAACTCGAGTTCTATAGGAAAAATGCTGAGTGAAACTCAAGTTCCATAGGACAAATGCTGAGTAAAACTAGAGTCTTTGAAACTCGAGTTCCATAGGAAAAATGCTGAGTGAAACTCGAGTCTTTGAAACTTGAGTTTTTGAAACTTGAGTTTTACTAGGAAATTTTTTTCCTAGAAGCATGCTCTGTTTTAGGCAGAGAGCATGCTCTGTTTTTAGAGTGTTTACACTAGTGGAACTCGAGTCTATGGAACTCGAGTTTCATTGGGAAATTTTTTTTTCCTAAACATGCAACAAACCAAAAACTGAAATGTGTGCACACATCTGCTGAGAAACAGAGATAGAGAAGCTGAGAATGTAATCCACAAACACTCATTGAGAGGTAGAGAAGTTGAGAATGTAAATGCACTTAAATTACATCAAAAGGCGTTCTCAATAGGCACCAAACTATAGAAATTGTTATGCTCTTTGCATAACCATAGTTTTACAATGTAAATGCACTTAAATCACAACAAAAGGCATTATCAATATATCAACATTATAAACATGTCCAACCATGCTTAATTTGCAGTTCTAACCATACTACTTAAATTACAATCTTCATAGAGGTACATTGGATAGAGAATTACAAGTACATTCAACAAAAACCAAAACGTTAATTGTGCCGATACAACGTAGTCACTTTTCCTAAGATTGGCGGTCCGCACAACAAAACGTTGTCCATGGAAGCATGCCTGAAAAACGTAAACTAATCATGTTAGGAGACAAGACAGTAAACATTAGGTAAACATAGAATGAACAACCCAATCCATAACTTTTTGCCATCTGTCACCTACCTAGTTTGGAACATGACCGCTTGTGGAAGCACCACGGGACTGCGGACATTTTCTACGGTTATGCCCGGAAGCATGACACAGTCCACATGTCTGCTTGGGTTGACTCTCTATCAAATTTGCGTCCTCCCTCTGCCATCCTGGTTCTCGATCCTTATTCCTCACTCCATCCATCTCATTCCTTATTCTTGACTTCATTGATCGACCTTTGGCCCGTAATAATGCTGGATAAGGCAACCACTTTGGCCCCATGGGATCCCTCCACAATGACTGTGACTTAGGAACCATAAATGCATGTGAGTAAGTGTGAAGGGCATAGTCCAAACTATAACATGGGTGAATATATGTGGTCGAATCAATCTGTAGCGCATCACATACTCTAATTGCATGTGAACACGGGATGGAAATGTTTTGCCATTTCCCATAACTGCATGTTCTTTCCAATAACCGAACTTCATAACTGTGGTTTGCCCCTCCTGTGCTACACATGTTGAGTGAAGTAACTACCTGATATATCATATGTTGATTGCTAAATGCCTTGAGATAGTGCTTCTCAGATTTACGCCTATTTTTCGACCACGTGGAGAAGGCATATGTACTCCATTTCTTACCCTCCGCTATTTCATGAGTATACTCCTTGTGCTGGTCGTGGAAATATTCAACAAGTTTGGACCAAGTGAACTCAACCATTGCGGCAATAGGAAGGCCCCGTGCACCTTTCAATACACCATTGAAGCACTATGATATACTGGTTGTCATTGCCCCAAAACGTCTTTCACCATCATGTGACTGGGTCCACATATCCATAGACTCTCTCATTAGGTATGTGTATGGAAGATAATCTTGATTCTTTTCCTTGCCATCCTTCGTCGTCACCTTCTTCTTATTCCTAATGGCCTCAATTTCCATCTGCTTAATGGACTCCATTATGGTATCAAATTTAACTACCTAAGTAGCATATCCCGCTTTCAACGCTGTTGACTTTAGAGTTTAGTTCTGAAAATGTGTGTTGAAATTGCTATCAACATGTCGAAGGCAATATCTATGAAATACCTGTGTTCTTCTATCATCCCCTCTAGGCCAGTTTGCAATGGCATTTTTTATACCGAGATGTCGATCAGAAATTATGCAAATGCCTTCGTCAGGTATCACGTGGCCAGTCGTATCTCTGAGGCATTGTAAAAACCACCTCCAACTGGACCCTGACTCACAATCCACAACAGCAAAGGCGAGAGGGAATACCTTGTTGTTAGCGTCGGTTGCCATTGCGACCAACAACTTTTCCTGATATTTACCATACAGATGGGTCCCATCAATACTAATCACCGACTTGCAATATTTGAATCCATCAATGCACGAACCGAAAGACCAAAACACATAATGCAACAATATTGTGTCATCTTCATTGGTGTCTGTGGTACGATAGAACACCTGAGTAGTCGGATCCTGATCAATATATGCCATTAGCAACTTTTGCAACTTTTAGTAAGACTCTTCCCAATTCCCAAACATCTTCGCAATCACCTTTTATTTCGCATCCTATACCTTGTAGTAAGAAGGCTTATGACCCTCATATTTCATCTCTATCATAGATATGAGATGCTTAATTGGGGTAGTGTGATCCTCACTTATCTTCTTAAGGATGTCTGATGCAATAAAATTACAAGTCATTATTCTACCATCATTTCGCACCCCAATCGATATACACATGTGAGGACCCATATACACGGTGACCATCCATAGTCCGTGGAGATCGGGCTTCATGACTGCGCAGGCATACCACTTGCATGACTCATCCATGCATTTCGCACAAAATTTTTTCTTCGTCGACTTACTGATCATAAAATGTTTGTTTTCTTTGAGGACACAAATTGTTAATGCGCCCTACACCTCTACTTTATTGGCAAAAGTCAACCCTTGCACAAATTCATCCCCTGTCTCCAAGTAGACACAAATGGTATCTCAATATATGAAGGATCAACCATATTTTCCCAAGTATTTGCAGAAAATGACAAAGTAGGAGGTGCGTAGGCAAGGATTGTGTTCGTAATGTTTTGGACACTAATAACATTGTCTGCATCAAGTTCACTACCGTCCAATGTCTCATCGTCATCAATGTTCCTCTCAAGGTCCCCAAAGTCCCCTCGTTCAATCATCTCTTCAAACTCATCTCTATCGACAAAATCTTCACCGTTAATGGCAGTAGTCTCATCAACATAGTCGTCATCATCATCGTCGTCATCATCATCATCATGAACATTATCCTCTACATGTGTAGAATACTCAAATTGAGCATCCGAAACTATAACCTGTAAACTTGTGGTTGTTTGTTGGAATTCCTCGATACCAACTTCTGCACGCGGCTCCAACTGTATGTACAACTCAATCGTAGTCACTTCGGGTATTCTCTCCAACTTGTTAAACATCATCTTTACATGTTTCTCTGCTTTTATCGCCATATACTTGTAATTAATCTTGTTCTTGAAGACTTCATTTGGCATACGATAAGTAATTTGTACGTTGTGCACAGTAAGATTCACACACAATTCTTCCATAACTGTCTTCTTCAATTCATCAAGGGTCTTCAACCTACGATCAATTTGGGTGAACTCCATGTTTATACCCGGCCCTTCAAATGGCAATCCCTTGTCCGCATTGGCGTTCTTAAGCGGACCACTGTGATATAAGATTATATCAATTACAGTAATTGTGAACCTATTCAAGTTAAGTTACTATGTTAGTTAAAAAAACATTTTAACTTGTCAAATTACACAAAGTACAAATTCCAATTCATTCAAAGGGCATGAATTTAATTACACATTCGTTACACATATCATAGCCAAATCATTTTTCCGTCATGCTAAGACTACCCATTTCATACCCAATACAACAACAAAAAAAAAGCCAAAATTATCTAATCATATTTACTTACCCATTTCATACCCAATACAAAAAAAGCCATTTCATTACACATTCAAAGGACATAAATTACATACCCATTTCATTACAATTCATTCGAAAGGCATGACTAAGTCACTCATTTCATTACATACCCATTTTATACCCATATACCCATTCAAAGGGCATGAATTACATACCCATATACCCATTCAAATAATTAGATACATAGCCATTTCATTACATCATTCACTACCCATTTTGTACCCAAAACAATGATGAATAAAGTCAAAACCCTTGTAAGATCATGATAAAAATAAGAGCCTACAAATGATGAATCATGATAACAAAAACCATGTAAATAAATACTCAGAAAATTAACACTAACAAAACAAAGTTCTATAATTCACAATATTGGTATCTTAACTAAGTTATGTTAACTATCTACAAAATAAATAGTCAAACTCTTTAACCCACACCCAACAACAAATAATACCCAACTACAATAACAAAGTCCTCAAAAAACTCATACCTGATATATGAATTTGTTGAGAATAAGGAGAAGTGAGAGAGGCAATGTGGTGAGTGAGACAGTGAGGCTGAGTGTGGGTGAAAGAGTTCTAAGTGAGGCTGAGTGTAGGTGAGGAAGTGAGAGCAAAGTGAGGCTGAGTGGGTGAGGCAGTGAGAGCAAAGCTCAGCTGAGTGTGGGTTATGAGTGTGCGTGGGTGACCTGATATATGAGTGTGCGTATTTATATTTTGCCCAGCAAAACTCAAGTCTCTAAGACTCGAGATCTATGTAATTTTTAATTAAATTTCGAGTCTTATAGACTCGAGATCTATGTGTCAAAAATGGTTTCCACCAAGAAAATCGATTGTCTAAAACTCGATTTTTTGTTTCATAAAACTTGATAGGCCAAAGACGTATTGACCCCTTGTGATGGATTAATTAATTAATTAGTCAAGTTCAATTAATTAACCAATTTAACATGCAAAGCGTGGTAGCACAAACAAATCACCAATAACTAAAGTATGCAACGGAAAATAAATAACACAGTGATTTGTTTACGAATGGGGAAAACCTACACGGCAAAAATCCCAACGGGTGAATTTAAGGTCACCACTCCTAAAACTCTACTATTATCACAACAAGCGGTTACAAGTAAAGAAATCTCAAGTACCTTACCAACCTACAGTTGAACCCTTACCCCAATACCCAATTGGACTTGTTCTGTAGTGGCAGTTTCTCCTTTTGATGCACGGCTCCCAAGTACGTGACTAACCAATTGTGCGGATCCCAGTATGCGACTTCAATCACCAACTAGAGGAGATTTGTTGGCTGCAAAGTTCTTCAATTCATCCACACGATGAAGATCAAGAAGATGCTTGGTTACGAAATCCTATGGTGCAAAGACACAACAACTTCTTCACAAGAAAGATAAATTAGGGCAAGAACTTCGTCTCAAGTTACAATTTGCATGAACAAGGAATTCTCAATGCTTGTGCAACTTTTCACACTTTTACGGCCCTTAAAATAATCCTTTTATATGTCTAGGGTTAGGAGAAAAGAAGGCCCAAAGACACATCCACAGATTAGAGTTAAAACAGAACTAGGAATCTGTTTTTCTTAAATCTCGACAGCTACAGGTGTCGAGGTGCTGTCGAGCAGATGTCGAGCCTCGGGGCTAGAACATCTTCTTAAAGCTCGCTAGATGTAGCTGTCGAGCTTTAATGAAGAGCACTTCTCAACTTGTTTCTTGGACAGACTTGCATGACTTTAATACTTGATCTTGAAACCTTGTTTCTTGAAGCATTAACCTCATCCTAAATCTACCCAATTACAAGTAAAGTGCGTTTTGACAAAGGATTAGCCAATTACATAAATAATGAATGGCATATGTTCTAAACAAGTGAAACACATATGTCCTAACAATCTCCCCCTTTGGCAATCCGTGACAAAACCACAACCAACAAATGAACATATGAGAGAAGTCATAAATCACTCAACCCATATACACTTGTTGAATATAATAAAATCTATCCTAACACAAACTCTTGAAAAACTTTGCAAGAAGAGAGTTTATGACAAGTAGACTTTGACAACCTGTATTTCTGAAACACTTTAAACAAAACTCATCAAGGCATCTTAGTGTGAAATAGAAATAATAGATTGCATACAAATAAAGAAACATGTGAATAAAGAAAGAAAAGAAACATCACATGTAGAGATAGGTGAAAGAAACCTACAACATCATATATATATATATATATATATATATATATATATATATAAAATAAAATGAGCACAATGTATGTAAAAATGGTCACAAGACCTAAGGTACAAGAAGAAGAAAAAAATGTATCTAAAGTAGAGAAAATAAAGAGATACAAGTAATCCTCACTACATCCCTCAGCACTCAACACTCCCCCTAACAAAAATGTTCCTATACAAACTCTCCCTAAGCATGACTACTCTCATAACCCAAAACTACTCTCCCTTTTTGTCACGAGTGACAAAGGGTAGAATGTCAAGTAGACATCTCATCAGTAGAGCTAGCATCTCCATCATCATCATCATCATCATCCGAAGCATCATCGTCATCACCATCATCATCCCCAGACGTGGAAGCCATAGGAGGTGGTGGAGGAGAAGCCTCAAGAGCAAAACCACCCATGGTCGCCTGTCGCCTAGCAATGCGACCAACTCGAACATTCACCTGATACAACTCTGTAGAGAGTGCATCGAGGCGAGCATCCATGCGCTGAAGCTGCGCCATGATATCTCCTAGTGACACATTGCTCGAAGAGAAGGAGGGAGCGGATGAAGCACGAGCCAATCTGGATGGAGCGGAACAAGAGGAGGGAGCGGCTAAACCTGTCTGACGTGACCGAAACTGTCCCTCACTACGTTTTACGGTAGCGGTAACTATGGCAACCATAACAGAAAAAGGGTCGGAGACAGGAAAAGGGATAGAAAAATGGCGTAAAATCCTCGTGATAGCGGAAGGAAAGATAAGCTTATCATGGGTAGTCGTATCCTTATACACATCTAAGATAGAAAAGATGAAATGTGAAGGAAAGTCAATGGTAAGATCCTCAATAAGAGACAACAGAAAATGAGCACGAGGCTCTGTGATAGAGTTGTAATGAAAGAGAGGATGTAAAATAAAAGTCATTACCATGTTTAAGAAACGAGGACCTTTAACAAAAGGTCGACATGACGTAAACTGGTGCTCACCCCAATCAAAAGGGCGCTCACAGAAAGTAGAAATCATCTCGTCTTTGGACACAGTCCGTAGATGCTCACAACAAGGGTAGTCAGGATGCGTGACCCTCTGAACATGGAGCACATCGGATACCAACTCCGGTGTGATGACAATGCGCGTACCTTGAACGCGAGTGGTAAAGAGAGGTACTGAATAATCAAATCCATGCATGTTGGAGTAAAACTCCTGAATCAGCACGGAAGGACAAGTGACCGGTACGTCACACAATGACTCTCATTCCCGTTTGTGAAAGACATCGGGAAGGTCAGTGTCGGCAAAGTCTGCCAGAACAACGTGGCATTCCGAATGAACACCCTGTTTAGAGAAGTTCTCCAAGAAATCTTGATGGGATTTCTCATCATGGAACCGAACAAAGATAGAAGTGGAATCAGAAGATGAAGAGGCCCTAGAACGAAGAGGGTTCTAGGTCGGAATAGACTTACGTTTAGGTGCCATAGACACTACTAACGCAAACAGAAAGAGAAGGGGGGGGGGGGAGATAGAAACAATCAGAAAAGTCCCAAAACGGTTCAAATATAACAAGTATATTGAAGAGAAAGGATGTATGCATGGGGAATGCATGAATATGTGACATGCACTATGAAAAACATCATGGGCTCAGCCCAATCCAATCCTACCAGCACACAAACATATTTCACACATCTAAATGCATGAGAATACTGTTATAATGCGAATGTGATACAATGCACGGAGTTTTTAAGATAAAAACTACAAAACCCATCCCAAAAATTTCAACAAAAACTTATCAATTTTGAAAAACCCCAAAATTTTTCAAAAACCCCAAAATCTAGGTTTCAATAACATGAAATGCATGTAGAATGATGAATAAGAAGCATACCAAGTGAAGAAAAACTTGAAGAAGCTTGAGGAAACCTTGAGAAAAAGATTTGGAGTAAAAGAGAGTGTTTGAGAAGTTGAAAAGACAAAACTATCGAGAAAAAGATCGAGAGAAATGAGAACCGGATCGCGCAGAACAGTTATATAGTACCTCAGTAAATCTCGACAGATGCAGGTATCAAGAGGTGTCGAGACATCTGTCGAGGTAGGTGTCGAGAAATACACGTCGATAGATCCAGCTATCGAGAAGGTGTCGAGAACCAAACACAAACAAGAGAGCTGAAGCTCGATCGATCCACCAGGTGTCGAGAAGCTATCGAAAGGACAGAAAGTTTCTCGATCGATCTAGAAGGTGTCGAGAAGCTATCGAGATTGTGATAAGAAAAAGCTGAGAAGCTCGACAGACAGCTAGGTATCGAGGAGGTATCGAGCCAACTTTTCAAAACAGTTTTTCGAGAAGGGAAAAACACAAACATGAATGCAATCAATCATGCAACTCAACCAATGATCCAATCAACATATAGGATTAAAAAAAATCTCTTAACAACAATCTTAAGCACATGGATCTCAAAACATGCACTCACACACTAAACACGTCTAACCAATTTTATATTTCAAAAAACAAGTTAAGACAGTTTAGTAAGCATACATCAACGCATGTAAACCTTGTGATGGCCAAATCACATTGTACCTGCACATGTATCAAAAATAGCAAAGAATATTGCGTGTTGTGTGTGAAAACATCGCAAGATTGCACAAGTGTCTCAAAGTTATGACGATTTGAGGTATGAGAAAATCACTTTAACTCACACACAATCATAACTGTTTGATGGGGACTATCACCTTTGAGGTACATCCTATAACTCCAACATCTCCTAGAAAACACGCTTGCAATCATATTTAAAGCATTTTTGATCTTTTTGCTTTTATTTTCTTTGCATATTTTTTTTTTATTAAGCAAACCATGCATGGGTATATAAAGGAGAGAAAAGAAATACCCTAATATGTTAAGCTTTTGACATTGTACTTTTGCTATGTTGAAGCATACAGATGTCATATCATGATTGGCAAGTAACAGTGGTGAGATGGTTATTTATGTCTTTCTCTTAGGATTTTTTAGTCTTACCCATCAAAAAGAGTGATACGAGTATTAAGTACAAGAGATCACTTAACCTTACTCATCACAAATAAAAAGCCACAAAGCTCACTTGCTTAGTTGTGCATAAGAATGCTCATCTAAGTTACAAGTGATACAAAGTTTAGAAAACTCTGTTTCAATGGCCATTTTAAGGTTCACAGGAACCGATGTACACAAACACACACTGTTTTTGTATATTTTTTATTTTTCAATTTTTTTTTTTTGAAAAACAAAAATAAAACAAACTGAAAACACACAAACAAAAACATGTTTAAACAAAGCAAACAAAGCATAAAAACTAGACTGACTCAAAACAATAAAGCAAAACACACAAGTAATGCAAAAACAAACACAAGAAGGGGAGAGAGAGAAAAAGTGAATAAATCACTTGGAACCCTTTTCCTTCCACACCTTAGAAGAACCTTTCCTCTTAGCAAATCCTTGAACCGATGATAAGGGGGAAGGATTGAAACCGTTCAAGTTCGAAAGGAACATAAGGGCTTTGAGAAGATCTCCAAGAGGAGCAAGAGAGGTTTGAAGCTGATTCTGGTTCCCAGATGCTATCATGCCATTGCTCTGTTGAGTGGCTAACCACTTATAGCAATTTGGTCGAGTATGACCGGTAATACCACAATGATGACAGAGATGCTGCTTCTTCTGTTTAGGCTTTTAAGAGTTAGCCTTCTTAGTCCTAGGGTTTTTAGTGTCCTTCTTCTCAAGCTTAGGGGGTGCTCTTAAGATAGATTTACCCTTGTCTAAGTTCTCACTAACTAATTCAGTTTTAACATCATTGTTCTCAATTTTAATATTATTAGCAAGAGGAACAAAAACAGTAGTACTAGCAGAAGCAATATTAGAAGAAGAGAATTCATACCCCAATCCTGTTCGATCAGAAGCAGATTTCTAAATGTTGAGCATCTCATCCAACTTCACACTTGATGCCTTCTCCAATTGAGCTCTAACTTGAAACAGCTCTGCTTCAAGCTTCTTGATCTTCTCAGCCAAGAAATTGTTCTCGAAACTTAGTACCCTAATGGTTTGATTAGCTTTATCAAACTTTATGGAAAGTTTCTCACGATTAAGTTTCACATCACTGAGCTTCTTGGTGGCTAGCCTATAGAGTTTCTCATGCTTCTCAGAAAGTTTGTACAGTTTCTCATAGGCTATATGGATATCATCTTGATCATCCATCTTTTCAAACTTGGATTCCACCGATTCCTCTTCATCCACATCTTCAACAATCCCTTCAGTAGGATTGACAGTGGCAGTAAAGGCATTCAAAATTCCGTCATCTTCATTGTCGGAATCATCCTCAGGCTCAGTGTCGCTCAAGGTAGCAGCTAATGCCTTGCTCTTCCCAATACTCTTGAGATATGTGGGACATTCCTGCTTCATGTGACCAAAACCTTGACATCCGAAGCATTTGGGTTCTGTGAGAACAGTGTACTGACCGCTATCCCTTGCATCCTTCTTCCCTTTATCTTGGTTCTTGAACTGAGAAGAACTAGATTGCCTACGGTCCTTGTCGAAGCCTTTTCCATTGGCATTTTTCATGAATTTCTTGAATTGCCTAGTGATGTAGGACTTCATCTTAGAGTTTTCATCGTCTGATGACTCATCTTTCTCACTGCTCTTGGCTTTTAGTGCCATGCTTTTGCTTTTTTCCGACTTGCCAATTCTTGTCAACCCTAGCTCATAGGTTTGCAGATTACCTACTAGCTCAGTCAGAGGAATCTTGTCAATATCCTTTGATTCCTCTATTGCCGTGATTTTGGCATGGAATCTCTCGGGTAGAGATCTAAGCACCTTCCTCACAATCTTGGGTTTAGGAATGGTTTCCCTAATATTGAAGGCTGAGTTCACTATGTCCTTGAGCTTGGCATAGAACTCATCAAATGACTCATCCTCCTCCATCTTAATTTCTTCGAAGCTTGTAGTGAGCCTTTGTAGTTTCGAATCTTTGACAGCCTTTGTTCCCTCATAGGTTGTCTAGAGGATGGTCCATGCTTCCTTAGCAGTTTCAGTAGAGGATATCTTCTTAAACTCCTCATTAGTGACCGCACTGAATAAGGCATTCAATGCTCTGCTGTTGAAGTTTGCCGCCTTGATCTTGGCTTCATCCCAATCGGCTGGCGCTTCTTCAGGCTTGGTCTAGCCTATCTCTACAACTTGCCACACCTTTTCATCTAGAGACTACAAGAAAGCTCTCATGCGTACTTTCCAGTATGCATAGTTAGAACCATCAAACAAAGGAGGTATAATAAGAGACTGACCTCTATCCATGACAAATAGGGGTCAATGGATCACACACAAAGATAAACCCTAATCAGAGTGTGCCTGCGCTGATACCACTTGATAGGCCAAAAACGTATTGACCCTTTGTGATGGATTAATTAATTAATTAGCTAAGTTCAATTAATTAATCAATTTAACATGCAAAGCGTGGTAGCACAAACAAATCACCAATAACTAAAGTATGCAGCGGAAAAGAAATAACACGGTGATTTGTTTACGAATGGGGAAAACCTACACGGCAAAAATCCTACCGGGTGAATTTAAGGTCACCACTCCCAAAACTCCACTATTATCACAACAAACGATTACAAGTAAAAGAATCCCAAGTACCTTACCAACCTATAGTTGAACCCTTACCCCAATACCCAATTAGACTTGTTCTGTAGTGATAGTTTCTCCTTTTGATGCACGGCTCCCAAGTACGTGACTAACCAATTGTGCGGATCTCTGTACGCAACTTCAATCACCAACTAGAGAAGATTTGTTGGCTGCAAAGTTCTTCAATTCATCCACACGATGAAGATCAAAAAGATGCTTGGTTACAAAACCCTATGGTGCAAAGACACAGCAACTTCTTCACAAGAAAGATGAACTAGGGCAAGAACTTCGTCTCAAGTTACAATTTGCATGAACAAGGAATTCTCAATGCTTGTGCAACTTTCCACACTTTTACAGCCCTTAAAATAATCCTTTTATATGTCTAGGGTTAGGAGAAAAGAAGGCCCAAAGACACATCCACGGATTAGAGTTAAAACAGAACTAGGAATCTGTTTTTCTTAAATCTTGACAGCTACAGGTGTCGAGGTGTTGTCGAGCAACTGTCGAGCCTCAAGGTTAGAACAGCTTCTTATAGCTCGATAGATGCAGCTGTCGAGCTTTAATGAAAAGCACTTCTCAACTTGTTTCTTGGACAGACTTGCATGACTTTAACACTTGATCTTGAAACTTTGTTTCTTGAAGCATTAACCTCATCTTAAATCTACCCAATTACAAGTAAAGTGCGTTTTGACAAAGGATTAGCCAATTACATAAATAATGAATGACATATGTTCTAAACAAGTGAAATACATATGTCCTAACAGAACTCAAGTCTTTAAAACTCGAGATCTATGTGGCGTTTTCTATCCACCTCATCAATTACAAAATGGGCCCAAAACGAGAATCTCTCACTCGAGTTTTACCCACATCTCGAGTTTCTAAAACTTGAGATGCTAGTTTTCAAAATCCTTACAAACCTGCGTTAATTTATTATATTCTTTGTCCTTACTGCGTTAGCTTGCAAATTCCCTCTACTGTTTTGTGTTGGTGAGAAAGGGAGGAAAAAGGAAGGATTTTCCCTAGGTGATTTTCTATTTAAGTAGGGGAGGGCTTCCATTTTTTTAGGTAGAGGATGGTCTAGATTATTGTGTAAGGTTGTTTTTTTGGTTTGTTTCTGAGAATTTTTTGGTAGATAAAGAAAGTGGGATTTTTCTACTTATTCTTGGGTTTTTTTTTGGAGCTTTTAAATGGCTTGAAGATGAGTAATGTATGGGGTTCTTGGGTAGAATAGAGGTCAAGGATGTTGGAGGATGAATACCCAAAAGGGAAGGGCTAATGAGGAGCCTTGGGTATGGGAGAATATTTATGAAATTTTGGGGCTTCCAAATGGGGTTGATGATTCTTGATAAATAGGGAAAAGTGAGGATTTGTATATGGGTTCCCTAGGGTTTTAGGGATAGTGGATAAGAATAGAATAGGATAAGAATGAATGATGTTAGTAGCAGATTTTATCAACTGGGACACGTATCATACCAATGGACTTCCTTAATTCACTAGTGCAATGATTAAAACCTGGACTGAAGCGCACTTAAGGAACTGTATGGACTTTAAATCGACCGTTAATAATTCACAATAAAATTTGACATGCCCATTAATTAAAATAAATTAACTTGATCTCCTTATATATCACATGTATGACATGATAAAAATAAATGGATCAAATATGATAAAGAAAATGGATTTGAATAAAAATAACATACATAATTTAAGAAAATCAGTTAAATTCCTTAATCAATTTAATGCTCAAATCTTAAAGACATGCTCAATGAAAGAGAGACCAAAATGGTATATTTAGTACCAAATTTTCATGGAAATTAGGCTAGAATATTAGCATGCATTCCTTAGAAAATTACATGCTTTTTCCACAATATAAATGCAAATTTCATTAATTAAGTTATATCTCATTCGATTGAAGCCTGATTTTTGCTCATATGTGGTCAAATTAAAGGTAGTCTTATGATCTTATATATAACTCCAAAATTAATCTAATTACATGGTTATCATTCAATTAAAGATCAACCAAATTTAGCCAACCACATAGAAATTGATGAAAATCAACAAAAAATGGGGTACAACTATTAAAGTCATGAAATCCTTTAATTTAGGGTTAAAACTTCTATCAAAATTTGAAATTAGACAAAATATGATATCAACATGAGTTTGTTTCAATTTGAAAAATGTTAAGAGATGAGGAGGTTGTAAACTGCTAAAAAACATGGAGTTATTGTGGGTTTGGCATCATCTTTATTTTGTTTTTTTTACTGAAAATGTAGTAATGTATATTTTTTCTTTGAAAATGTGAGAAAATAAATAAGTTTCTAAAAAGTTGTAAAGCTTAACAAATAAGCTCAAGCCAAATGGACACTTAGTCCATTGAATAGAAGCGAGCTTCAAAGCTGCTTAAATATTATTATGCTCTGTTTGTTTCGATAATGATGTTTTCTTTAAAATAAGTCATTTTTCAAAAAGCATTTTCTATAAAACAATCTCATTTTTCCTATGTTTAGTAGCAACCTTAAATGAATTGAAAAACAATCTCCTAACTTTCGTTATTTAGCTTGCTCTGAAATTAAGTTGTTTTCCAAAAAAATGGAAAACAATCTCTAAAAATAAGCCATTATTTTTATGTTGACCAAATATAGTTTTCCTTTGATTTATTTTTTTTAGGGGAAATTACTGTAAACCCACATGTGGTTTGGCTTGTTTTCACTTTGCTTTAAAACTTAACACTTTGCCCACTTGAGTTTCAATCTATTTGCTCTCCATTACCCACCTCACCCTCAAACGTTAGAAAAACACATTTTTAATTCAAGTCACAACATAACACAGATCAAAACACAAACCCTTTGAAATATTTCCTCACGAGCCCTAGAATCACGAAAAATCCTTGTATTAAGCTAGGGTTTTGATTTTTCTGACCGCGTTGCATAAAACTTTCATGTTCCTAGACATTTTGACTTTGGGTTGTCTCAAGGCATTGAACATTCGAAGATACAGAAAGCCAGGTATGAAATTTCTGCTTTATGTGTTTTGGGTTTTCACCTTTTCGGTGCTAGCTTTGATTCACAGGAAATTTGGGCAAAAGTTGATAAGCAATGTCATCTTCAAGTGGAAATTACTCAGGTTCAAGTGGGCATATGCGTACATATGAGACTTGTGTGTTGAGAACAAGTTTGACAGTGGATAATTTTGGAATAAGGTTTCAGGGTTGTAGTTGATATAAGGTAAGTATAATTTTTAGCTAATTTAGTTGACTCAAGTGAGTTTAGAATGTGATATGTTCAATTCAATTTATGAATAGGTTGGTCTCAAGTGCCCTTTCTTTCATTGGATTGATAATTCCACTTGTATGCGTAGGAACGAAGCTCTCTATTTAGTGCAACAAAAGCTAAATTTACTGCGAAGTAAGCTACTACTTGCAAATGAAAGAGAAAGAACAGCTATCCAGACAGTAGCAAAAGCTACCCAAATGGCAGAAATTGCTCAATAAAGGGCAGCACAAGCTACTGAGATGGAGAGAAAGTTTCGAGCATCCTCTATTAAAGCCAAGGAAATAACAGTGAGAGCTTTAGAGTAAGAGAGAAACTGTAGAATTGAACTAATTCTGTCATGGTCTTTTTTTTTGTTTTGGTTATGTTGTTTTTTTGTTTTGGCTTAAGTGAAAATGTTGGAATGATGAGATTGAATTTTCCTAATGGTTGTACTTTATAAGTAGGTCCTCAATTGGCCAATGTTGGCTTGAAGCCACTTTGTATTGTAATAGAACTATGTTAAATGTTGTTAACTTGAAGCCACTTTATAATATAAGCTTTTTAAGATAAAGTGTTATTTATGTTAGATGTTGTTGGTGTTTTTGTTTAAAGTGAATTGACAACTTGTGTCTTGTGGTTTTGTTGGATGCTTTGAACTGTGTTGAATGCTACAACTTGTTTAAAGTGCAGAATTGTGTCTGGTGTTTGTGCAGAAAGTGCATTGTGTGAAGATAATTGTGTTAGAAGTGTGTGTTGAAAGTGCATGACAACCATCTGTCAACTTGCAAGAAAAGACAACAAATGCACACATAAACCTGCTATATTCAACACATACACCTGTTGTATTCAATAAACCTGTTGTATTTAATACATACACACATAAACCTGCTATGTTCAATTGTAATAATCAACCATATGACAACAACTAGTCAAAATAATAATTTTGAACACCTGCCATTAAGTTGGGAAATTGTATACATATT
This sequence comes from Castanea sativa, assembly GCF_040712315.1. Taxonomy (NCBI): domain Eukaryota; kingdom Viridiplantae; phylum Streptophyta; class Magnoliopsida; order Fagales; family Fagaceae; genus Castanea; species Castanea sativa. The sequence continues at coordinate 22,937,024 of NC_134023.1, forward strand.
TAAAGTGGCATTGAATATTATCTTTCATCAACCGCCAGTCAATGTAAGGGTTCTTTGGCTCATCAGCATCCCTCTTCCTTTTTATGGGTAGCCTGCCTAGTAGCTTATAGATAGTAGGTGCAACAAGAGCAAGTTGGCCACTTAAGATCCACTTAAACTGGCTAGGCATGGGAGGTATGGGTGTCCTGTATGTCTCCACATAAGTATCTTTGTAGTATCAAGGATGGGTGTAATCCTCTAGTTTCTCACGATTCACAAAAATGGCTGCAACTCCATGCTTGCAAAGGATTCCTGTCAAGTCTCATACTCTACAACTGCATGTCTTCCTTACCAAGTCCACCACATGCCTCTCCCTTTCATTGTCAATTTCATACACAAACCTCCCAGATGGAATTGCACAGAAGCCCTTAGACTCTACTTTCATCTTCTCTAACTTGTCCTATATGTTTGGACATAACTTGCTACCATACTTTTCTATGCCAATCCTCTTTATGTACAGTCTGCCCATAAGCCTAACCCTAATCCATTCCAGCATTGATAATATTGGCTTGTCTCTAGCCATCACAATCATAGAGTTAAAACTCTCACTCAAATTGTTTACCAGACAATCTGTCAAAGCTCTAGGGAAAAAGTGGGATCTGGTCCACTGTGCAGAATCTATATTTGCAAGATACTTCCAAGTTTCTTCATCCAAACTCTTAATACTGCATCCCCCTCTCAAATTCCCTAACTGATGTCGTGCTAGCACACCTCCACAAGACATTCTTCATGTCACGACCCAAACCTGTACTTCAGAATTTAGAGCATGACCAGCATGTTAATATCAAGTTTACCTCAATACTAACACGAACCAACCTAAGCTAAAGGTACTTATCAAGAATTGTTTCTTGTATTCCTTCTTATTTTCTTACATAAAAACCATAATATACAAAAATGATGAAAATCTTGAAACTTCATTTCATTTGAACTTTGCAAGAGTACCACTTGGCTAAAACTTAAGGTATTCATGTAAATATTACATAGCTAAACATTTAGCAAAAATTATCATTTACAAACCCAACCCCAAAGACATACAACTGGGGTTCCAAACAAACTAAGGTTCTGAATTGCATCTGTTCTCAAAAGATCAAGTACATCTTGATTCCTCCTGTACAAAAAAAGAGCTAAACTACTATACAACAAAAAAAAACTATACAATCTAACAAACGAGAATCAAAGAATCCTTACCACCTCTAATACTATCGCTGCTTCCAAGAAGAACCTGTGCATTGAAATATAATATGGTGAGCTGCGAAGCCCAGTAAGGTTTTAAGCTCCACGGGCCTTTAATAAGAATGCATGTAAATCAAATATCTTATGGATGTTCAGATAGGAGAACATCTTTTCATGCATAGTATTTTATACTATTCATAATAACAACTTACACATTTTTCATAGGGAAATAATTGTTCTCCTTTTCCTTATCAAATTAATACTACAAAATCTTTCAGACTAAATTCCTTTCATTTCTTAGAAAGTCACTAAAATTTATATTAACTCTTTAAAATTATATAAAATAATCATTTCCTTCATAAACTTCTTCTCATAAAATATTATGACTTTTAACATAAACTTATACTTTGATTGAGGGCGGATGCACCACCATCCTCAATAATACTTTGATTGAGCGCGGATGTACCGTCACCCTCAATAATACTTTGATTGAACAACTCATGAACATATATCTTTACCTAAATCATGTTTATATGTAGTATCTCTAATTAAAAGGTTTTGATGCATAATAAATTTTCTAAATAGTCCTTATACTTATCAAACGCACATGTCACATATCCCTTACTTGAAAACAGAAGACACGAGAGATTTGTATAAGAGGAGCTCAAGTGTCCATGTTCTCGTTCTTGTCACCTAAATGAAAGACCAAAACTTATTACTGACAAACTCTTCCTAAGTATTTAAACCTAGACGTGAATCACAACCTCACTTTCAAACTCAAGAAAATCTTAATTCCCGCCACACAAAGGTTCCCCAAAGCACATGATACATTCACAAACACATTATGTACCAAACCATAGAGAAATCAAGGCATAAAATTTATCTATGATCCAAACATACCAAAGGATGAGCATACTAATTTATAACTCAAAACATTCACCCTAACTTTAGAATTAAATCCTCAAAGTCAGAGTTAACAATTACTATTTACTACTCATTTCAGCAGCATATGCCTCATTTGTAAAATACAAATGGGCTACCCATACACATCCAAACGTCATGAAATTTTACAGAGCCACTCACCTGGATGTCTAGTATATACCATATCAATTTCAGAGTCAAGAACAAAAACTATGATTAATTAAAAATCATACAAGACAACATGCTCAAATCTATTTTGACTTCATGCAACTTAGAAATTAAACCATTATTTTTATATTAATCCAAATGTTGTGAGACCACTTCCATAACAACCATGTGTGTCTTAGAATTCATAAAAACTACTCCTAGCATCCCAATTCATAGAATATGATTCAATCCAGATTTTTCTTGTTGTAAACACCAAATCTGTCACAGTGACTACTTTAACATGTTTCTTACAAAATCATCAACTAATAGCAATTGACCTTCACTTCAAGTGGGTATTTTTATACCTATACTATACGTGTTAGAATACATGGATAGGCATCTAAAAGACCATGATATCTTCAATCTTTCAAATAGCTAACACAAAACCACAAATTCAGCTTCTAACAATCAGATTAGAGAACATAGATGTGAAACCAAAACAAACCATTACACCATTAAAATACCTATAACAGAAAATAAACATATATACTTACCCACAAACTTTGAAGCTGAAACTTTAGTGTTAGGCTCTTAATTCTTCTTAGAGAGAGATATCTATGATTTTCAGTGAAATAAAAGGAGGGTTGTTGTGAAATGGTGTTGCCAATTAGAACAAAGGAAAAAGAAAACAAAGGAACAAAGAAAGATGAACCAAGAAGTTTCTGGTGCAGCAAAAAAAAGATAAGGGAAATAACTTGGGTGGGGCATATGTATGCTAAAGGGAATAGTGAGTTGATGACTCACCTTACAACTTTTAGCTTTTTAAAATTTACTCACCACCCCCTATAAACTTATATATTCTAGAAACGTCCAAAGAACAATATAATTTCGCATATAAACTCTAACCTTTATAAAACTTCTTTCTATAACATTAAAAGGGCATATATCTTCTATAATATCACAATATTAAAGCTTTATGCACTTAACAAAGTAATTAAGATAATAACAATCATATAAACCCTTAAAATTAATTATGCAATTAGTTTGGGATGTTACACTTCAACTCCATGCCCTTGTGGTTAACCTTGAAGTTGTTGTATATGTGCTTCACACAATATCTGTGCTTTACAATTGGGAATAGAGTCTCCATTACAGGAATAAGGCCTTGGGTATTGCAAGAAAGTAAGCAAGTTAGCAAGTAAGCATTCAATATGAAATCACAGGCAAGTAATAAACATGAGCAATATGATAATACCTTCTGCCTGTCACTGATGAATACCAGATTAAGATCCTCGGGCTTGCCAATGTCATCTGCAAACTGTTCCAAGAACCAGATCTAGCTGTCCTTTTTCTCTTGCTCAACCACAACCATTGCCACTAGGAATATATTGTCATTTCCATCATTGGCAGTAGCAAACAATAATTGCCCACCAAACCTACCCTTCAAGTGGCATCCCTCTAGTCCAACAAATGGTCTACAACCACCTAGAAACCCTAGTTTCTGAGCATTGTACTTAATATACATCCTTTTAAACTTGGGTTATGCATTCTCATCTTCCATCTTTGTTTGCTGTATCACCTTGCTTCCAACATCTATCCTCCTTATCATTTCTGCATAATCTCTTAGCAGGCCATACAGAGACTCTTCATTCCCAGTGATCAAACCCCTAGCGGCCTTTCTTGATCTATACACTTGACTAAGACTTAACTCAACTGAAATTCGCTGCATAACATGGTGCTTAGCACCTGAGACCTCCCAATTAGGATTTTTACTAAAATCTTCCAAATACCTGTTTGCCATATATGCTGATGTAATTTGCCCATTTTGAAATGATAGGGGCAAGTACACTTAGGATTAAGTGTCTTGATCTTAAATATGCACTCTCTATTCACCATTGAGGCGTAACACCTATATCCACTGTTATTCTTACAATGTACAGAAATCTTCTTCTTCTCATTCAACTTCCACTTGATATCAATGTGATGCTAAATCACATACTCCCTTAAAGCCTTCCTAAAAACCTTAGAGTTCGGAAATTTCATCCCTTTTACCAACCGAACATTTGTCATTTCAATCCTCTTATTGAATTCTAGGTTGCCAGGCCTATGCTCATAATCGAAACCATCCATACTTAATATCATCATCTAGAGCTGGTTCAGCCCACTTGTCACGTCCCGAATCTGATACCCGGATTTGTGACCATGACTAGCATGCTAATATCAAGCTTAAATCTGATATTAACAGGAACCAACTAAACTTTTAACAAAAATTTCCCTCTTTCTTTTCATTCTTATTTCTTTACTTCTTTGTGTAAATTTTCACTTGATATTCAAAGTATCTACACTGTACTCAATGAATAACATAATCCACCAGTTGCTTAAGTTCTAAATTTCACATAATACATCTCTTAATACTTTAAGGTACACAACTTTTATTAGATCCTAAAATACACAAAACTACAAAGCTAAACATCAAATTGCTAATTTGGAATCTATACATATAAAACTAAAACCAGCTCCTTCCAAAACTCGACTAAGGCTCCTTCTGCTCCAAAATAAAACCTGTTGACTGAAGGAGTGGAAGGGATGAGCTACACAGCTCAATAAGGATAAGATACATAAGAATTTAATAAGAATGCATGTAAATAAAATCATTTCATTTTACGATTATTCAGATAGGAGAACATCTTTTCATGCACAATATTTTATACTATTCAAAAAATAACTTCTATGTTTTTCATAGGAAAATAATTGTTCTCCTTTTTATTATCAGAATAATATTACCAAAACCTTTTAGGTTGAATTTGTTTTATTTCTTACTAAGTCGCCAAATATAATATTGATTGTTTAAAATCACACACACACACACACACACACACACACACACACACATATACACACACAGTCTTATTACAAAATAATCATTTTGACTTAAATAAGATAATTGGTAACTTTATCTTTAATTAGAAACATCTTAACAAATAAGAAAACTTTTCTTTATAAACTTTTTCTTATAAAATATTATAACTTTCATAGTCATAAAACTTAACGTTTCATAAAGAACAAATATCTGATGACTTTTAACATAAACTTGAACTTTCATCAAAAGCTTTATCTTTATAGAACACTAAAAAATTTTCATCAGATTCTTTATCTTTAAAGCACAACAGAACTTCAGAAACTTTTATCTTTAAAGCACAACAGACTTCAGAAACTTTTATCTTTAAAGAACAACTTTCATTTTCATCAGAAACTTCTTTTCATGAGAGCTTTTAACTTTTCATAATGCATTTAAAAAAATCATTCTCTCATGATCAATAAAATAATATAGCTGTTCATAACATATTGGTCAATTCATATCTGATAAATCTGTACTTATTTGGGAGACTTCTAGCACCACTGTGCTAGGCATCCAGCATTCCCCACAATGCTAGGTATTCCTAGGATCACATCATAATACATCTCTTCAACCATGGGGGTAGATTGACATTCTCCACAAGTTGGCTATTTTTTAACAAGGGTGGGTACAGCAAAACCAGTCTCACTTTTAATGGCCAATCAGATAAAATTTTCCATGGAAAGCCAGTAATTTAACCCCTACTGGCCGAGTTCAGATCACCAGAGGACATAACCCAAAAACATTTTATACTTATACATCATACTAAAAAATCTTATTTTTTATAACATTGCATAATAATAACATTTCCATTCTTTTCTTTAAACATCATGTTCGTGGAATTAGTAATAGCATCAATATGCTTAAATCATATACATAAGGTTTCGAAAGCTCACAAACATATCTTTGTCTGAAACATGATTATATGCCATATCTCTAATCAAAAGCCTTTTAATGCATAATATACTTTAAAATAACCTCATGACTTATCAAATGCTCATATAACTTATCCCTTACCTGAAAGTAGAGGAACTGAGAGCTTAAAGTCGAAGGAGCTTAGACTTGGGTACTGGTAACACCTAAACCAAATATCAAAGCTTATTACTACCAATTACTCCTTATAATAAACTTACACATTCATCTCAAAACCTATCTCTTAAAATCAAGAAAACTCTAATCCCACCTCAACGAGGTTCCCATAAACATATTATGCACACATCAACAATTGATGTACCAAACTAAAGAAAAATCATCATTCTCATATTTATATCATATCTCTAAAAGAGCCAACTTCATTTCAAAAGGTGCTTTGAGATTAGGACAATAATGCATGCATAAACATGAACTTTAAGCATGGTCATATAATCATATACACTCATATGGCAACATAAAACATGTTGAACAAGATAGCAACATGAAAAAGCAGTAGAATGGTTTAGAACGCCTCCTTTGAGTACTAAACCTTGAACCAAGATATAAAAAATTAATCTATGATCTAGACATACCAAAAGACAAGCATATTAAATTATAGCTCAAAACATTTAACCTAACTTTAGAATTAAATCCTCAAAGTCAGAGTTATCATTTATTGTTTACTGCACATTTCAGCAGCATATACCTCATTTGTAAAATACAAATGGGCTATCTAAACACATCCAATCTTCATGAAATTTTACATAGAAACTCCTCTGGATGTCTAGTAGATACCATATTAATTTCAGGGCCAAATCATAAAACCATGATTTACTAAAAATCGTACAAGACAACATGCTCAAATCTGTCCTGACAGAATTTCATGCAATTTAAAAATTAAACCCTATTTTTATATTGATCCAATTTCTGTGAGACCACTTCCATTAGAACCATATGTGTCTTAGCATTCATAAGAACTACTCCTAGCATCCTAATTCACTATATAAAATTTAATACATAATTTATCATGCATAAACACAGAATCTGTCACAGTGACAGTTTTGAAACATTTTCTTGCAAAATTATAAAATGATTGCAAATAATCTCATTATCATATGGGAATTTTTATACACTCATTATACATGTTAAAAAACACTTATATACAGTCATTTAATCATTTATAGCAAAATTAAATACAACAAAAATCCCAGCAGTAACATCAAAAGTACTAACCCTAACTTTTTCTTACTTCCTTAGTCATATACAATCATTAATTAGTAAAAACCCTAATTTACCTTCAACAAACCATCAACACAGTTTCAAAGCTTCTTAAAACACTATATATATATATATATATATATATATATATATATATATATATATATATATATAGTTGGATCTCCACAACCTATCCATATTATCCTAGTTATAACACTCAATTATCATGTTTTCCTCACAACCGTTGCATTTCATAACACATATCATAACCAACCCTATACCTCTCATGCCCTCATGCTCTCTCCAACTTCACGGGCCTTACTGTTCGGTTCTGGGAATTCACTTTACGACTATGGTGGCGCCAACGATGGTAAGAAGGGAACACGACAATGAAGTATCACAGTTTCGGGTAGACACAACAACACTACTAGCGGCCAAGGAAAGAATGGCTCTGATACCATAAATGGGGAAGGGGACACAGCGCAAAGGGCGGAAGCACAACAGATACACAAGCACTTAAAATAAATGTAATTGAAAATAAGGCGGTAGAACTAGCCAAGCAGTTATATCAAAATTAATTAAAGATATTGAAAACAGTTGTGTATTGAAAATAATTCAAAACACTTACAGTAGTAATAGCAGTTACAGTATTACAACAGGATAAGTAACAAGACTTGAAAACTAGAGATAGTTACAAGCTTTGTAGAAAATAGAGAAGTAGTAGAATTCTGAAGCAGAGGGATTCTAAAGGAAAGCCCTAAAGAGAATTCTTAGTAGTGAATTGTGTGAGAAGTGAATTTTGTTAGAATTGAATTCTGATTTTCAAATAAGGGACAACCCCCCTTATATAAGTAAATAAAGCAGTGAAATAGTAAAAGTGAATAATGACTTTTTTCACTATTCATATTAGGTTCCACGATGGACAACAAGAGCAAAATCCGAAAGCTTTATCCAAAGAATCGGCCTTATCAGGTTGGCTTTTGTGCCAAAAGTAGTTTGGCATATTATGTCAAAAGCAGGATTAATGAAAGCAATAGCAATGATGAAAGCAGCAGGTAAAGCAATAGTAAGAGCTTTATCCTTGGGTAAATATTGTAGTAGTATTGGCCTTTGTGCAGGCTAGACAAATAGTGAGATCTTTGATTAGGGCCTTTGTGCAGGCTAGACAAATAGTAGATCATCAGCATTAATTATCAGTATTAGTCGTTGTGCAGGCTAGACAAATAGTGAAAGCATTAATCAGTGCTAGCAGCATCTAATGGATAGCCATCATAGGGATCCCAAGGGGGATCATCATTACACTCATGTTCGTGGTAAGTAGCATACTGATTGCAAAAACCACAATATATCAGTGGTTCATATACAGGACCTTTTCCTGGTGTGTGGAACATGCTTGGGTCATCATGGCCTGTCCTTTGGAGATGGCAACATAGGGTTTAATCCCGAAAACATAAATTCTATTTGTGCATCCTATGAAATGGTAATCTTTCCATAGTTCTTTGATGACATCTAAAATTTGATTATTAAAGTAAATTCTCCAACATTTAGCAAGGGCATAGGGATATTTGTAGGAAAGGTAAGTGTCACCTTTATACCACTATCCTTGGCGAGTATAAACATTAATGAGAACGATATGTTTTGAGGGCTAGATATTCATCCAGTTAGCTCTTTCCCATTTTGGTAAAGTGCTTCAGCATCTGATGGAAACAAAAGGGCTTTTGATTTCTGCAACAGCCTTTTGAATAATATTAGGAAATTGGCTAATCTAGTTATAACTCGTCAGTTTTATGAGTCTGATGAAGCCAAATTCAAACATTTGGGAAAGCCAGCTAGAATCCCTATCATCATCTGAACCATCTTCATAATTAACCAAAAGGCCAGGGAATGGATGACTCATTTCATATACTCTAAGACCACTCCCAAAGTGTTCTTCCCATATTGACTACATACAAATGTCGTTAGTATCATCTGAATCAGCAGGATCAGGAATAGTGGTTGTAACAAGTGTTTTGAAATATTTGAACCAAAGATCAAGAGATCTGGTCATAGTCTTGCTTTCAAAAATACAAGATTGTATTTCTGTCGGCAAGTTGGCAACAACACTTCTTAGCAAAGATTGAGTCTTAAGACTTAATCTAGCATAATCAATACCCATTATAGTCTTTTTATCCATTGAATGGATTTCCTCTTTGCTAAAGAGTTGACTAGTGAAGGTTTTATCTGTAATATATGGATTATTAGGATGGCTCCTATGTACCCCATTTTCTAAATCAAGGTTAACAAGGTGGCTTGTATAGGCTTCATTTTGAACAGTAAGGTCAGCAAGGTGGCTTGTGTAGACCTCATTTTGAGCAGTAAGGTTAACAAGATGGATTTCAAGAGCTTGAATGGTTTTTTGCAAAAGGGTGTGTTGTTTTAGAGTGAAGGCAACTTGGAGATTGTCAAGAATAAATTTAATAGAGTCTGGTAATTCACTATAAACTCCATTGTGGAATTGCAGTGTTCTAGACAAAACTTCTTGCAAAGCAATTGCTATGTCACCATTGGAATATGTCACCTCTACCGGGACAAATTCGTGAAGGGATATTGCACCACTGGGTTTTACCCCAGAAGATGCGCCTTCATGCATTACAAAAGGTTGTCCTGCTGGGAGCCTTTTGTCTTGAGGATAACCCTGTGCAGGTGCTTTCCCCTTGTTCCTCTTCTCTGCCGAAGAAATCATAATATTCCACCTACTGGTGGTATAGATAACTTTAATCCACTTATTAGTGGAACTTATACCAGCAATATACGTTTCAACAATACACTTCTTGTCCTGCCAAGAAACGTTGAAAATATTAGCACAAATAGTAATGATAAATGTATTAGTATTATGACCATTACTTGTAAAAACATTTGTGAAATATTTGAAAGAACCCATTAATGGTTCTTAAAAGAGCAATTAGTACCAAATCGTGTAACATGAGGCAGGGTAATAATATGTTTCTTCCAAAAAGCATTAGGAATATCAAAGCAAGCATCATTTAGCAGGATTTTCTGAAAATTATCAGTCTTGGATTGCAATAATTTATCAGAAAACTGTTCAGCAATTCTTTTGTATCTAACTTCTTGTTTAAGGAAGTTAAGATGTTAAGCTTTAGCATGAATCAGACTCAGAGCATTATTAGTATCAATTTCAGATTTGGAAGCAAATTTGAATTTTACTTTCTGTCCAAAAAGATCAGTAGTAATTCCATCATATTCAACAAGAAAGGGATACAAAGAATTTATGAAAGGTAGACCAAGAATCACTTTATCAGTCATGTTCTTAACAAGCACAGAGGATATCTTAAAGCAAACATTATCATGGCAAACATGAGCATTTTTCAATTCATATCTGATTTTCATTTGGGAACCATTAGCAGAAACCAATCTTTCAGTTGATTTTTCAAAATATTTGGAAGGAATCAGGCCTTCCTGAATACAATTCATATCAGCACCAGAATCAATCATAGCAATAGTATTAAAAGCATAATCATGAGAAGCAACAATTTTGACTTTTGTAAACCATTTTGGAGGCAACACATGTTTAACAAGAGCAAGTTGATTATCAATCAAAGCATTACTAGAAGCATTACCAGGAAGAGGAGCTTGTTGAATGGATTCATCTCCATCTTCTTGCTCATCATGATCATTATCAGACTGGTGTTTATCCAGATTTTTACCAATTTTTAGCAATAACAAATCTTGTTTAAGATTAGCATGATTATCTTTAACAGTTTTAAATTCATTTTTTAAATTGATTATGTCTTGTTTAACAATAGCAATTTCATGTTGGAGATCATTAACAGTTAAGTCTTTGGGTTTCTTCTTGTTAAATCTTTCCAAAGTTTCTTCAAACTTATCTTTGATTTAAGTTTTTTTAACATTTTCATTTCTTGTTAAGTTTTGCTTAAACTTATCAAGATATTCGTTTTGTAGTTCAGGGTTTTCAATTTTACTTATCAAAGTGATTAGTAGGTTTTCTTGTTCTTCACCTTTGGTTAGAACATTAATAGATTTTATAACATTGCAACAAGAATCTCTACAACCGAGTTTAACATTGGGGGAACTTGAGGTTTCACTACAAGAGTGATAAGCAAAATCAGATGAGGAGGAGAAGTCTTCTTCAAAAGAATTAGTTAAAGCAGTAGATTCAAGAATTTGAAACAGTTCATTCTGATCATCATCATTAATATTTAACATGTTCAATTTATTTTTCAATTTACCAGGTTTCTAGTTACAGTCTTTACTACAGTGTCCAGGTTTACCACAGTTAAAGCATTTACCTTTACCTGATCTTTGTTTATTATGTCTTTTAAAATCATTAGGTTTAACAAAATTGTTTCTATATCTTTTATGTTTTTTATGATTATAATCTTTGTAAACTTTATCATGTTTACTTTTTCCTTTTTGCCTGGAAAGAGCAATAGGGGGTAAACCATATTGTTCACAGAAATTACCCATTTCATATTTAGCTTTTTTCTTAATTTTCAATTGTTGTCTTAACAATTTTTTCATCATTACACATGTTGATTCCAAGTTTTTTAATAGTACTGAAAATATCACCATAAGTTAAATTATCATAGTGAATAGAATCATTTTTTCCAATTAATTATTGTTTTACCTTATAAGCAAAAATAGGAGGCAGACCATCAATAAACTTCTCTTTCCAATAAGGCTTCGTGGAGCCTTTCCGGAGCATGACTCTGGAAATGAAAACATCTTGGTACCATCTGTAATCAGACATAGTAGGACATCTCAAATTATTCAGATAATCACTAATTCGAGAAGAAACATTAGATGGAGTACTAACAAAATGTTTGAGAATAGTATAGATTAAGGTATTGACACCATCAGGAATTCCTCGAACAATACTTTCATCAAATATAGGCATACCTTCATCATTCTTTTTAACAGAGTGTTTAATAGACTCTCTGGATTCTTCTGTGAGATGTGAATCCCACCATCCTCGAAGAGTTCTAGAAAAACCAGTAACAAGTAGTTCAACAATTTCAGGGTGGTCAAGATCATCATGGTTATTCATGTATGCAGTAGCAACCATAGACATGTGACCCATTTTGTTAACAATTTCTTGTTCAAACAAACCATCAATATTCCATTCATAAAGTTTTTCAATAGAAACAGAAAATTGAGTTTGGAAAAATCTTTCTTCAAACTACATATTAGGAGGAGTAGGTTTTGAATACCAGTTTTTTGTAAAAGACATGGGTTTGGATTTTCCAACAATTCTTTTAATTTTTGGTAAATCATCAAAAGCTTTTTTTTTTTTTGAGAAACAGAAGGCAAAGAATCATAATCTGTATCTTCTTGAGAACTAGATTCATCTTCCTTTCTTCAAATAGTACAAGCAGCACTTCTAGAAGTAGAAGTATTCTCAGTTTTAATTTTTAAATCAGCAAGCATTTTGTCAACCTTTTCAAGAGTCTTACTTTGAGAGGTTTTGAAATTCATTTTTTCTCTTTGACTGGGCAAATCAATCAAAGGTTTCTCAGGTTTTGAAACAGTAGTTTTTTCAACAATCTTTTCTTCAATACGATCAAGCTAATGACCACTAACATGCAATGATTCATTAGTAAAATTGTTTTGTTCAATAATACTAACAACAGGGGTTTTATTATCAGCAATTTTGATAAGAGAGGCTTTTCCCTCAGTATTTTGGCAGGTTATCAAAACAGTTTTAAGGGGTGGATGACTAGACCTAACAATGGTTTTTGTCTTCCTTAACAAAATTTGATCTCTTTATTACACATAAATGATGTTTTAAAGCTTCATCTTATGAAACATAATAATTTTCAAGGAAATCAAAAAACAGAATGTGTTTTTGCAATTGGTTCATTTTTTCTTTCCATTTCCTCTTAACTCGATCTTTCTCAGACTGAGCAAAAGCACTTTGGTAATATTTTTTTTTATTTCTGTTTTTGGCAGAAATAAATTCATTATACAAAGCAACCATATCAATTTCAAACTTCTTATTCAAAACATTTAGAATTCTTAATTAACTTTGGAAAACAGGGGTTTCAATAGAAGAAAAATCAGAACTAGTGAGGGAAACAGATCTTTCATCCTCTTCTTCTTCATTAGCATTTCTGTTAATATTAGAGGAAGGTTCAGCTTTAGTAGAGTAAAAAGCAGTGCTAACTTGGGAGTTACAGCTTGAAACTCCTTTTTAGCTTCAAATCAGTGGGTTTGTCAAAACTCTTTTGTAAAAACTCATCGAGATCACGATCTCTTTTAACAATGCTTTCAAATCCAGCAAAGGAATGACTTCCTTCGTTGATCCTCAAGGGTTTGTTATTATCAAAACTTATTTTAACAGTGCCATCAAGATATTGTTGAATATGAGTAAAATTAATTCATCAAAAACAAGTTTAACAGGTGGAGATTCTCATTCCAAAATCCATTCTTTGGGAAGAGTAACATCTTGCCATTGAATCATTTTGGGGACTTGAATCTTAGCATTAGGGGTAGAGCATTGGATTAACATGGTTTTACCAACAGGGTCCCTTGTCCTAGCATAGGGACTCAATTGGGAATCAAGCAATCTATAATAGATGCGGTAAATCAGAGCAAAAGGCTTATTGCCTTCATCCATATCATAACCAGATGTTAAAATATTCAAAGTCAAGGCTTTGACAATATTAGGATCATCCAAAGCAAGAGCAATATCAAGATAACAGTCAAAATAAACAGGACTATCATACAAAGAAGCAGTAATCATACCAAGAATGCTATCATTAAACTTTTTAAATCTAGCATCTCTTAAGCACATGAGAACAGAAGCATTAATACATTTTCTAGTTAGTGGTTTAACAACAACTTGAATAAGACCAATATGCAAATAATTGAGTTTTTTTAGCAATAAAATCATTAATATTCTTTTTAGAAAACAAACAACATTTTTCATGGGTTCTAGAGATAGAAAATGTTTGTTCAACAGTTTTAACTCTATATTGGGAAAAAGCAATGTTTTCAGCCCAAGTTGTCTTGTAGACAGCCTTGGTGCTGACCTTAGGGATATTCCATTTCTGGAAACAAAGTACTCACTTTCTTCTACAGTGTGATCTTCTTCATTCACAATATCAGGAGGACAACTAGTCCTGGAGCTAACAGAAGAGTTGGATCTCCACAACCTATCCATACTATCCTAGTTATAACACTCAATTATCATGTTTTTCTCACAACCGTTGCATTTCGTAACACATACCATAACCAACCCTATACCTCTCATGCCCTCACCCTATACCTCTCATGCCCTCACACTCTCTCTAGCTTCACGAGCCTTACTGTTCGATTATGGGAATTCACTTTACGACTATGGTGGCACCAATGACGGTAAGAAGGGAACACGGCAACGAAGTATCATAATTTCGGGTAGACATAAACAGATCACGAAGAACACAACAACACTACTAGCGGCTAAGGAAAGAATGGCTCTGATACCATAAAGGGGGAAGGGGACACACCGCAGAGGGCGGAAGCACAACAGATACACAAGCACTTAAAATAAATGTAATTGAAAATAAGGCGGTAGTAGTGTTGGATCTAACATATATACATATATATATATATATGTATGTATGTATGTATGTATGTATGTATGTATGTATGTATATGTATAGACTCACAAATTCATGATTTCCTAATTTTACAAACCACAGATACCATTACTAAAAATTCCATGAAAAAATCATGGATTCTAAGGTGAGAGTAGCTAGAACCCTTACCAAGTTTGAGGGGAAAATAGATATAGAATCACTCTTGCATGAAATATTTTCTCTTTCCTAGTGGCTAGACCCGAAAGTATGAGAGGTAGAGAGCTTGAGAGAGTTGTTGAGTCTTCTAGTTTCTTTGAGAGAGTAGAAAGAAGAAATGAGATGGAACTTATTTTTCTTTTAATATGTGGACCCATGGTTTTGAAAAAGAGACTCAAAAGAGCTTCTAGCTCTTTCCTTAAGAGAAAAGAGAGTAAAGTGAGGTGAGAATTCTAATTTATTGGACTCGTGGGAATAGAGAGGGAGATAGCTTCTTGGAAGTTCTAGGGGCTGTTTGGTAGTGTATTTTAAACAACAGTTTTCAATGTTCAAACAATATTACACGTATTTTCACACATTTTTTCACCCACACGTATTTCAAAAAAATACAAACAACGTTACTAGAACAATATTACCAAACGGGCCCCTAGTGTCTTGAGAAAAGTCAAAGAAGAAATGAGGTGGAACTTGGTTATTGCATGGCCGGCCAAGTCTTGGTCTTTGGGGTTTAAGGGGATAACATGTGTCAACATGCATAATGCTTTGGCCTTACATGTGTTGAATTTCCATTGGTTGCATGTTTAAGTGGAATTACAACTATAACATCTCATGCATCATACTTAATTGTAACACCACTAACTATGCATCTAATAACTTAAACCACTTAATATAGTTTTGTACATACTTAGTTTATATTTATAATACAATCAGCCATTCAATTACTTATAATCTTTACAATTCTTATTCAATGACATTATAAAATAATATGTTTATTAAATACTCTTCTATTAATTATAGAAAGAAAGTGGCTTAAAATAATAATTAACTATTCAAACACATAGTTTAACTATAAAATTGGGTCGGGGTGTTACACCACTCCTCATCTAAAATCTATGTTTAGAGGTGGAACAGTGCTTAGCTGAGGTGTATTAGTGTTTAGTTGAGATGTATCAGTGATTGGTTGAGGTGGATCATTGTTAGGCTCAGGTGGATCACCAAAAACATCATCACCAAAGCCTTCTCCTTCCAGACCTTCATTCAACCAATCAAACTCTTCTTCTACCCCCACACTAGCATCACCCCCTCTAGCAACCTCTCCACCAACCCCTTCACCAACTCCTTCACCAACCCCTTGACCAAATCCTCCACCAAACCCTTTAGGAACTTCAACTGCAAGTGGAGCATGACCACTTTCCACATATAGTATGATGGTGTCCCTTGGCCCTCCATGAAACTTAAACATAGATACCACATTTGTATCATCATATATGAGTCTCAAGTCTTGCTCCAAGTTGCCCCTAGGAGCTAAATAATGAAACGTAGACAATTCATCAATCCCCAATTCCTCACATATACCTTCTATTTCAAAATAACTAAGCCTATTAGGATCCTTATACATTATTTCAACTTTCTTACCAAAGTATTCTAAACTTAGGTTCCACAAAAAAGTACCCCCCATAATGAACCTCGAATTTCACTTCCTCATCATCCATCATCAATAACAAATTACCATTTTACATATAGACAATTAAATAATTGTAAACAACAGACATATAAAGAATAAATACTTGTATGTTTATGTTTTACTTTTGGGAGGCAACACACATATCAAGGGGACCACATTTTCTACTTTGCTTTTGTTTCTATTTTACTAATAAGCACATGCAAACACTAAAATTAAATCACATAGCCACAGTGAGACACAATTATCACGACAGACAAAATGCCCATAAACAAACACAAATCCAAACTACAGGTGGTCACATTTTTCATAAACATCAACAAACACAACCGATATTCTTATTAAATTACATGTAACACTGACTGATTACTCAAAAAATTATAAAACCCAAACAAACCCAAATAAAAATAGTTCAAAAACCCAAACAGTGACTGATTTATTGCTTAGATTTGAGTCCCTCGAACAACCCGTTACTCGTCTTGGTTTATTCTTGCAGCATAATTTCAATATCAAATGCAGATGGGGATTTTCGTGATTTTAGGGCTCGTGAGGAAATATTTCAAAGGGTTTGTGTTTTGATCCGTGTTATGCTGTGATTCGTATTAAAAATGGTTTTTTTATAACGTCTGAGGGTGAAGTAGGTAACGGAGAGCAAACAGATTGAAACTCAGGCGAGCAAAGTGTTAACTTTTAAACCATAGGTAAGCAAAGTGAAAATGGATCAAACTACAAGTAGGTTTACTGTAATTTTTCTTTTTTTTTTTATTCTAACAAACACTAAAAAATTATTTTTACATAAAATTTTCTATCAAGACAAACAAAGTGATAATAATCTAGATTATAGATATACATTGTAGGGTTAAATATAACAATACTCTTGAGGCTTAGGCTAATCTTAAGCCAAATTATAGAAATTTCAAAACTTTCAAACTTGATCCCTAATCAAGAAAAATGAAAAACGGTTTGGGCGTTTAAGATGAAGATAGATTTAGAAATCAAATTGCTCTGTTTTTTAATATATTGGACCTGTAGAATTGATTTTATGAAACTCAAAACTCTCGCACGCATGCACGCAAGCAGTCAGAGAGTCAACTCACTGCGCACTTGCCAGGTATTACATGACGTCATCTCCTAAATACCTTACAATTTTATTTATTTATTCTAAAAAAAAAAGAGAGAGAGAGAGAGAGTGAGAGAGAAAACTAAAAATCACATTCACACGTATATATATAGATTCTTTCTTCCACAGCCCAATTCCAAACCCTAAAAAGCTAAAAAGGAAAAAAAAAAAAAAAAAAAACAAGAAAACTTTTCTCAGAGTGGCGAGACTAAGGAGGAGGCAGTAACAGAATATTGTTTGGTTCGTTACGTTATTGCTTTTTTGCTTTGCTCCAATTCAGTTCAATTCAATTCAATTCAATTCAATTCATATTTCAAAATGGTAAGCTGTACATATTTCAGTTTCTTTCTTTGCATCTTCAATCACTCATTCTCTCAATCAAACTATTATCACTTGTTTTAGAAGTAATTCTAGTACCATCGCTTAGCCTTAGCCATAGCCTATTTTAATTTGTCCTCTAATGGTTACTAGGAGATTCAATTCATATATTAACTAACTAAAACCCACTTTACAATATTGTGTCCCAAAAAAAAAACCCCACTTCACAATATTCACATTCTTATCATCTTATGTACTACAACACACAATTGTAGGATTTTTTTTTTAGTATTTTGAGTAGCAATTTGTGTTTGTGTTGGCATTATAGTCGGGCCGAGGAGGAGGAGGGCGGGACCGGTTTCGAAGGGACTACCCATCGAGATTCGAAGACAAGATGAGTAGTAGCCATTCGGGTTCGGGGCGTAATCTTAATTCTACCAATTTGAATAACAGTAATAATAATAACAACAGTGGGCATCCGCCCTCGAGGCATCTCTGGGTTGGGAATCTTTCCCACAGCATACAAGAGCACGAGCTCACCAATCACTTCTTGCAGTTTGGAGAGCTCGAGAGTGTGGCTTTCCAGCCCGGGCGTAGCTATGCGTTCCTTAATTTCAAGAGGGATGATGATGCTTTTGCTGCCATTACCGCGCTTCAAGGTTTCCCTGTCGCCGGCAACCCACTTAGAATTGAGTTTACCAAGGCGGTTAGTCCTGCCCCCCTCCCACTTCTTGTCTTGCCTGTTACATTCCTCGCAATGCTTTTCTTTTCTCAGTTAAGTTTATTGTGTATATGTCTATGTATGGATCTATGTATAATATATACTGTTGGTTAAAATTACATTTCCTTTTGTCAATGCCATAATAGCAGCTTCCTTTCATTGTTTTCAAGCAAGAACAATAATAGCAAGAGAAATGTGACTCATCTTAACTCACTTATGTTGTATAATCTAACCTTATGTACCAAACCAATGAAAGCATTCCAGGATATACACAATATTGCAGTTAACAACAGTGCCACCCCACCCTCCATTCAATTAAATATTCAATCAAAAACTGCAAAGCATTATACTTGTCAAAAAAAAAAAAAAAACTGCAAAGCATAATCAACAGGTTGACAGGTTCCACGCTCCCATGTCCATATGTTCATTAATATTAGAAATCTTTGGTCTTTAGTGTTCCCACTAATAAGGCTCAAATCTGCCTTCTATATCACAAATTGGAGAGGCATGCAACTTATTTGGCTTTCCACTTCCTTTTCTATGTGCTCTTCCCCAGGAATTCCATATATAATCTGGTATCAGATTCCCTATAGTCTCAAAATTAATAGAAAGAACCACGAGGAAAGTATTTATCAGGAAACGAAAAGAAAAAGAAAAAAAAATGCAAAGCAGTGTATCTTCCCAATGCATAGGTGACAAAGATTTAATTGTAATGAGTGTGTGAATTGTTTTGGTAGCTGCATAGTTATTTGGGAAGTATGGTCAATTTGCAGGAAAATTTTCCACATAAAGACATTCCTTAATTTTAATACTTTGAAACCAAATGCAAGTTGGAGAAAATAAATTGCAGCAGCAAAAAAACCTGACATTGTCAGAAGGAAAAACAAAAATCAGCTTCTCACACTTGATGGGGAAGGAGCTTCTCATAAAACTGATGTAGATCATCAAATTTGCACAGAAAAATCTATCATCTAAAAAGCAATTCTTCCTGAAGTGCTTAAAAAATTTATTTTCGGTTGCACATTTTATGTTGTGATGACAGGTTGGAGAAATTCAATTTACTGATTCTCCCAATTGTTGTAAATGGGGGCAACATGTTTGTATTTGGCTGAGTTCTTGAGTATCCATCTGGGCAAACACCTTAAAAGTAGATTGATGTATTGTAGCAGGTTATAGTCTTTAGTGAATGACCAAAGATGGTGTTCTCCCTACATTCTCAGATAGGTATTTAAAATCATTAGAAATAGCTAGAGAAGTGAAGCGATATCTATTAGAATAGACACTACTTGTGGAAAGTTTGGAATTGCTTTTTATTAAAAGGCGGCTATATGGTAATAGTTGAGATATAGGTCATTAGTAGAGCAAGAACCACTATATGTTGCTTTATCAGTATGCTAACAATTTGACTGAAATCCTAAAAAGGGTTTTGATAAACAATGATATTTTATTAATAAAGAACATCTCACATACATGAGTACACAAAGTAGTCCTGAAGAGATGCAAAAAGTGATATTACAATCTAAATGAAACAGGATCAATGAAATCTGCAATGGAATTTATATCACTGTGTCCCAAAACATGAGACAATTCAAAAAAAAGTTCTTAGGGAAGACAATTTTAGCTTAGTAATTGAGGCATTCACACCCTCAAAAGTACTACATTGGTTCTTTTCCTTCCACAAAGTCCACAAAAAGGAATAAAAGAGTTCCTTCCCATGCAAATAAAGAATAATTCCCAAACTAGTTCCTTCATTCAGAAAGTAGTTCAAATACACTTTTGGGCTTGTTGGTTGATTTGTACTCCAAAAACTGAGAAGGTGAAAAGTCCACATTGCATGAGTTATTTAGGGTTCATCTCTCCAAATTCATTCAATGCCAATACAACTTGATTCATGAGAGGAATACATGAAGTTTTATTTTCATTTAGCTAGACGGGAGGAATTGATGAAATATGAGTTACTGATTATCATGACCGTCAAATAAAATCTCATTTCCAATATCTTAGTGCATTTGGTAAGTCCTCCATATGGACCACCACAGGTCCAATGTATGTTCAATTGCTGTTTCTTTCCTTAATCTCAGATTTGCACATGTTTTCCAGAGTGACGTATATCTGAAACATCCTTTTCCAGAGTCACAAGAGGAAGTAAAGTCTCTTGGAATAAGCACAGTATCTGTGTGTGTTAATAATCCATATTCTATGGTTCCATAGTCACTGAGTTGCTTCTTGGATTACTAAACTGTATGCACATAAAGATGTCCAGAACACAATTTTTAAGACCATAAGGTGCCATATGAATCATGATTATATGGTTCATTATGGTCAATTTCCTCAAAGCATCCATATGGCTGATTCCAATGCACTGCAACCTATTACAGAAAATCTGAGTGTAACTGACACATCTGTGCCAATTGTGGTAGAAGTTTTATCACGTTTCCTGGTTATGATGGGACTGCGCCTGCTCAGTGGCCAATTGATGAAAATACTCACTTGAATGAATTCTAAAATTTCTGGAGATTTCTTATTTTTATCAAATAATGAGGGGGAAAATGAATTTAAAGAGGCAATGCAAATCAGTTATGATAAAGATATAACAAACTTGGTGCCTCATGCTTTAGGCAACATTCTTAATAAGTACTTTAAGATTTTATTAAAAAGAGGATGCTTCATGCATTAGATAACTGTCCAATAATATGTGTTCTTAATTTTAATCACAAAATTAAGTACAATGCAACTTGCTGGATAGCCTCAGAGCAGTCATTTTTACATATTCTGAAAGTGTATCTAATTGGGCTCATATCAGTTGAGTAAAGGGGCATACACCACTCAGCAGAACATCATAGCCAGAGCAGATTGTTATTATCTTTTCATATTTGATCCTCTGAGCACTTTACTCATCTTCTTGACACAAAAAGCACCTTGTAACTTGTCTACCAAGGTCTTAAAATATTGTCCTTGGGAAACCCATATTCTGGGAAGTCCTGTTTGCTTTCTGCTAAACAATCACCAATAAATTACACTCTAAAAGTGATGTTATCCTGCAGGTACTAATGCTTTTATAAAATTGATGCTTCACACTCATCAAATATCCATGATCCATCTCTCCTTGTTTCAAAACCTTTCATAGCTGCTTTTGAGTAGGAATTATCTTTGTGAATACTCAACATTTTGAAATAATTCAATTCATTTTTATATGAGGTGATAAAAAAAGGATTACATATCCATGGAATGCAATTTACAGAACAAAAGTACTGTTGTTTCACTTTCTGCTAACTAATGCTTCTGAATATATGGTATTATAGTTGGGAATGGTGAGGAAGGAATGAAATGTGTGCAAGTGTAGTGGCCTAGTGCATCTGATAATGTTACTGCAGCAGCTAAATTTTACCTCAATGTCATAGCATATCAAATACTTCTTAACAGGCATCCTGCTGGGCTACATGTCATATTTAGCTTACACAGTAATTCTATTAATTGATAATTGATTGCTTTATTCAATAGAAACTCAATTGTGAGGTGGAGGGAAGAGGTTGGAATCATTGGTTTATTCCTTCTGTAGTGGTCTCTGAGTTGCTGTTGAACAACCAAATCTTTTTTAATGGGACTTTCATGATGCACTCTAAGCAGTTCTTCAATGTCTGAGTATTTAGTGTAGCACAAAAGCAGCAGCTTAGAGGGTGCAAATTCTGGTCAAGTATACTCTACCAAACAACATCTACTTATTTTGGGTTTGCCTTAACAGCCCAGTGATCTTAATTTTTGGTCTTTTTTTTTGGGTCCTGACTCCTGAGTCTTCCTCTTAATCTTTTTCATGTGTATGTACCGTGTGCATCTTGTACATAAACACAATATAAAATGCAATGTAATATTTTTTGCAACTGTGGAAATTGTAAAAACAAGGCTTTTGAAGTATTTAAATAAGGAATTACATGAAGTTTCCTATGCCTGAGCAAAAAAGAGAGTTTCTGCACATACCGTAATGTATTGGCCCCAACCACTGATTGGTTTCTTTTATTCTACTATGACTAAGTGAACAAAAATAAATACATGAAATTCTTGTATACATTTTCCCATGTTGTTTAATTGTATATGAAATCTGAAGTTGACTTTTGTTTCTTATCCTTTAGTTTGACATACTGCATGTAAATCACTTCTCTTGCCACACTCCACAGACCATATTTATGGTAATCCGTGGGAGCTCATATTGTTGCACAAAGGTAGTTATATAGTTATAATTTCTGAGAATAGGAAGTAGTCACTGAAGGATCAGGTACATTATTTAATGTCAAATTAGTGGGTGAACTATGTCTTTATTGGGCAGAGCACAGTTCTTTATAATACTTGTATGATATTGTGCTTATAAAAAACAATATTTATTGAGAAATGTGCAATAAGCTTCACGGTTTGTGGAAGTGAAGAGGCATATTATAGAGATTGCTAAATATCATATATTTCTATATGGTTTAAATTGTTAGTGAAAGAAATATAAAATCAAATAACAGAATCACTAATGTTGGATATATGATCATATCTCCAAGTTTCATGGAGTTGTGAAAGGACATATGATCCAGTTCATAAATCTCATTCGCATTAATGAGATTACAGAATTGTAGACATTGACTGCAATTGTTGTTTTAATTGATAGATACTTAGAAGTGAGTGTGGAATTGCTAATTATCATGGGTTTAAAAGCTGCACTGTTTAATAAGATCTTGCAATCACTGGTCAATTAAATCTAATTGCATTTCCAATGGTGGGAGATCACCATTTCGATTCCTGTAGACAAATTCTTTTTAATGTTATTGTAATTTGGGTTGTTAAGAACTAGATCCTTTAATGACATGGTCTGTGGTATGATTCCGTTTTAAGCAAATGTGAGATCTTGCTACTCATGGACCTTTTTTCCAAGGAATATATAATAACATTCATGCAGGTAGAGATTTATCACCCCTCTCCATCTCTAATTTCTTTCCCTATATCAATTACAAGATTAAGCCTAATATTGTTCATAAAATCTTTTTGGTTTGAGAATGCCCCTTTCTGAAGTTGGACCTTTTGCCTTCTCTACATAATATAATTCTCTGTGCAATTCCAAAAGGGAATTGCAAGTCTGCACAGAGAGACAGTTGCTTGATGAAAAAAAAAATTGTGGTTTGACTTGATTAAGTTGAAATATTTTCCCATTAATTGGAGCTGATGGAACATTCCTGATGGGGGAAGCACAAAAAATATTTATTTTAATTTAGTTTTACTTAGTTTTGGAGTCACTTGAATTTTATTTTAGGTATTAGTAGTTAATTAGGTTTATTAGTATTTTTTTTTAATTTCCTAGAGTCAAAGGTATTGTGTGTAATTAATTGAGATTTCCCAAGTCATTTAGAATTAAGTTTCCTTACTAAATTGGAATTAGAATTAGGGTTTTCCTGTGTCAATTAGAATTAGGGTTTATTCCTAGTTGTCTATATAAGCACAGTATTAATTTTTTCTGCATCAATTCTTTGGTGGCATTGCATTGCCTTGTCATGTCTAATTGATTCATCTTTAGCTTGTTTAAAGTATATGTTAATATCTTCTGCCTCTGTCTCCTCTGCTTTTGTTTTCATATTTCATAGGTGGTTAAAAATCAGGGCTTGTAATGAGTGAGCTAGTTGAAAATATTTTTGGGATACCTTTATTGGTTCTTAAGGCAATAATTGGGATTCTTTGCATACCTTTCAATTATATTTGGTGCCTGTATGAAAAACAGTATGAGATTAAAAATACTTAAGTGCGGTTAATTAGTTGAGTTGTTCATGGTGGATCATATTTTTTTCTGACCAGGCTTATTCATTCATTAGAAGGTTTCCACTTATTATAGAAGTTCAAATCTGTCTCCACTGAAGAGGAAGCTGACAGAGAGAGTGATAGTTTAACTAGGGAACCGAGCAAACTGAACATTGTTACTGCATGAGCTTTGTATCAATTTATGCTCCCTGTAGGACTTTTATTGTTTTGCAGTGGTAGTTTTTTTTGGTAATGCCAACTAATGAGAAGATTTCTTTGTTCTTCCCTTTTATTGGGAAATTAAAGCAAACCATTGTCTTGAACACGGTTCATTTATCAATTGAGGGTCAAGCTTGTTTGAAAGCAGCCAAAATGGCTTCAGACCTTCTGATTTCTTTATGAAGAGATGAAGGTATTGTTGCTGGCATACTTGTCAAACATTTTACAAGTTTTCTTGTTTCACTCCTACTTTGCTCTTCCTGAGTGGCTCAAGCATTTGACATAGATGTCAAAGTATTCTCTCTCAACTCCTGACAGGAAAATCAATGTCCTGAACATGGTTCCTTCATGAAATGAGGGTGGGCTTTCGTTGACAATCCAAAAGAGGTTTTTAATTGTTCTCCTCATCACCTATTTATTTTCTATAAGAGCATGCTTAGGGTGCTTCCAAATACATCCTAGTTGTCTTCTCTGAATCTTGGTTTCCCTATTCATTAGTGGTTTAAGTGGGCTAGATTTTGAACTTGGTCTTGTGATGGTTTAGTCATGTTTAGAGGAAGACAATCAATGCACAAGTGAGAAAGAGTGAGATGATTCAAGTGAGGGAGCAAAAAAATGTAGATGAAGACCAAAAGTAACATAAATGGTAGTAAAAAATGACATGTCAATTGAAAAAGTAACAAAGAGTACTTTGGATAGAATAGAATGTTGGAAAAGAATACATGTGGCCAACCTTGACTAGTTTTGTTGAAGATCCATAGCCGACCCAGAATTTTGGAACTAAGGTTTGTTTGTTGTTGTCTTGATCAGATAATGGTTAGAAAATTTCTTTTGTGCTGATTAAGTTTTCAAATTCACATGGCCTGTATTTGATTAGTCTTAAATTGTGCTTGTGCTTTATATTGTAAGGTTGCATCAGGATGGCTGACCTACCTAATAAATGTGATGATTTGGTGTGTCATGTCATACTCACAATTTCACTAGGTATTTTGGGTGCTTTGTAGTGGATGCATTCCTGCCTTATGGAAAGATTCTGGCAGTAGAGAAACTTAATAAATAAATAAAACTAATAATGGATTCATCTTGAATTTGTAAAATCAGCAGGAGACAGTTGTCCATATTTATTTGTTAAGTAAATAAGTTGTGAAGATTGCCTTGCCACTAATCATCTCATATATCCTTTTTATAGTTTCTGGAACAGAGTTGTTAGTCACACACACTTCGATACAAATTTAATTCTATTTCTCCCATCTTCCGTCCATCATATATTTGAGGCCTAGTACCAATTCTTTTATTGTGAGACCATCAATTCTATTAGGATGAAGCTTAGTTGCAATTTTTTTTAGGTTCTTCTGAAATGTGTTCTGAAGCATAAGTCCAACTCGCATTTGATAATTTGACTGCTTTGGTCAGATTTTGCACTTGAACCTAATGAGATTTTTAATCACAGGACAAGGCATCAACAGCATCACGTGACGAAGATTACTCTCAACGTCGGGATGAACAGCGCTCAGTGTCAAGAGGATCTCCTTTCTCTCAAAGGGAGTTCAGAGCACGCCAAATTAGTCCTGATCCTTTTTATCCTGACAAATCCAATTTGAATGACAAAAATTTAGAGCCTAGTCCAGTTTTGTGGATAGGGTTTCCATCATTATTGAAGGTTGATGAAATGATCTTGGGGAAGGCTTTTTCACCATTTGGTGAGATTGAGAAGATTACTGCATTTCCTGGTCGTAGTTATGCCTTTGTTCGATTCAGGAGTGTAATGTCAGCTTGCAGGGCAAAAGAAACTCTCCAGGGAAAATTATTTGGCAATCCCCGTGTACATATTTGTTTTGCAAAGAATGAAGCTGGCTCATCCAACAGTGGAAGGAGCTCAATGAACTCCTCGCTGTCGCCACATTTCAAATCAAATGTTCGCTCAGGATCATCCGAGAATTTTCGGCAGGATAGGAATTTTGGGAGCTTATCTGGAGATCTTGGCGTAAGATCTCCTCAATTTGTATCAGATATGGATCCTAGAGATTCTGATGCCTATAGTTTTAATAGGAAGCGCACTTTATGGGCTGGTGGAAATGATACGTCTGAGCAGAGAAGGTTTGGAGAAGTGGATTCTCTAGGACTATCACAGGACATCTATGACCATCACAGTAGTCCTACAAGAGAGAGACATTCACATGATTATCCTCAGAGATTTCGTCAAACAAGTCCATTCTATGATGAGCCATGGGACTTACCAGAAGATGTCCAATACTTTCATGGAGCCAAGAAATTGAAGACTGGCTCCTTTCCACCTGAGAAAGACCTTCCAGAGCATCCTTTTTCTGATTTTGAGCAAGAGAAACATATGTTCCCTAAGGTATTCTCTGATTTTCCCCAACCTGAGGCCTTTGATAGAAGCTTTGAGGCTGTACCTGGTGGGTATAAACCAATCTCTAATCGCATAATGAATTCAGTTGTACCTCATGGAGAAAGGAGTGATCACTGGAAAGAATCTTATGAAAATTTCCAGATGGGTTCTGGTTCTCTGCCATCAAATCCTATTGAGAAAAAAGGATTTACACCTGAATCTGATCAGTCTTCTATGACTGAATGGAAATGGGAAGGGACTATAGCAAAGGGAGGAACTCCCATCTGTCGAGCTCGCTGCTTTCCTGTGGGAAAAGTCCTAGACATGATGTTGTAAGTAGTAACAACATTCTTAATTAGAGATTTCTGGACAGTTGTCATGATATGTTTTAAACAGGAGTGTGGATGTGAAAAGGGCCTCCAGTTGCCCGTTTCTTTTCTTTTTGCGCCTGTCTCCTTCTATAGTTGCTAAAAGGCTTTGACTTAGTTTTTTACAAGTAAATGCATTAATTTCTATCATGTTATTCTTTTATCTGTAAGTACTTATGTTCATTGAAGATGCATTTAGGTGCCCCATGGAAATGGAAAATATCCATTTTGCTCTCCATAGAATCCCAGTGTTCAATGCATATAAGGGTTTCTATATATGATAATTTGTTCTGAAATATTTTGTTGATATAGTAGTTTGTTTTAATTCTGTGGGAAATTCAAATGCAGTTATGTAGTTGCTGAGACTATAGAACTCAGAGGATACAGATGCTCTTTTTCTTTTTTCTTTTTACCACCTAGCTGTTGAACTCCCACTCTCACTCTAACTCATTTTTAACAACACTAATATTGTGCTGCAGGCCTGAATTCTTAGATTGCACAGCAAGAACTGGTCTAGACATGCTCTCAAAGCATTACTATCAAGCGGCTAATGCTTGGGTTGTCTTCTTTGTACCAGAAACTGATGCTGACATGGGATTCTATAATGAATTCATGCATTATCTTGGAGAGAAACAGCGAGCAGCAGTTGCTAAGTTGGATGAAAAGACCACCTTGTTTCTTGTACCCCCATCAGACTTTTCACAGAAAGTACTTAAAGTACCTGGGAAACTGAGTATCTCTGGTGTTGTTTTGAGGTTAGAGCACCCTGGTTCCAACTTTGGGTCTCTTCACCATCAAAATGAGAAAAATAATACAAATGTAGTGCCCATTAACAGGGATTCATCATACACAAAGCCATCAACACCTATGCGAGCCATTTCTCAATTAGCAGGAGTTCCCAATGTATCTTTTTCAGGGAATGTGGTTACATCAGCTCCACCTGCATCATTTTCAGGTTCTGCTCATGCAGTCAGTGGCATATCCGACTCGTACAATGGGAACAGGCATGACTATCCACCACGTCAGGGAAACCCTATGTTGGGACAAAATTTCTCCTCTCACCATCCGCATAATTCAATTTCTGGTACCAGAAATGTACCATCAAGAGCATCCAATAGTGCTGTTCCTGTTGTTCAGGAGCATCATTCAGTCCTGCCAAACAGAATGCAAGAAAGTCATTATAAAGGTGGAATCTCTGGTATTCCATTATCTGGAAATAGCAAGTCATCTATTCAGGGAACCCAAACTTCAGCTTCTATGTCTATGCCTATTGGAGCCCTGCAACCGGATCAACTTGCACAATTGGCATCATCTCTTCTTGGGCAGCAGAGACAGTCTGGGAGCTCTGCAAACCTATCTATGGGTGATGATTTTAGGCAGATAAGCACAATGAATGAGTCTGGCAACCCATTAAGAACATCCCAGAGATATGTTCCACAGAATAATCAAGTTAGTTCTGAGCTTTCAACATCGCATTTTAGTCAAGTTCAACAGTTTCAGCAGCCACAACAGCGGACATCAAATGCACCTGTAGCGCCTCACATGGTTCAAAGAGAACTTCAGACAGCAGCTCAGGGAAATCAACTTCTGCAAAATAATACTGCACAGGAAGAAGCAGAAGCAGATCCACAGAAACGACTGCAAGCAACATTACAGCTGGCAGCTGCTCTTCTTCAGCAAATCCAACAAGGAAAAGGAAGTTGACCTTCTGTGCAGGAAATGGAAATTACTTTTTAGGAGAAGGCTACAGTCTATATATTTTGCAAAGGATCTTGGTATTTACAATTATGTATAAATTGCAAATAGGTTCTGGGTTTTCTAATCAGCTGCTGACTGGCTGTATCTTGATTTTTTTAGTATTTTTTTTTATGATCATGCTACTTGTTTTAAGTTTCATTCTGACTTAACTGACCAGCTAGTTTTTATGGCCACTATTTTTGGAAGAAATTGAAGCTGCCAGTGTCCTTTCCTGCGTAGTTGCATCATGATGTGAACTTCTTTTTCGCATTCTTTCTTGTTATGACAGGGGTACTGTAATTGGATTAAATAACATGCAGTCACTATTTTTAATGGGGAATCCCGTTGTTTATGAAGATATGGGCTGACCCACAACTTTACTATGGGAAGTTGACTTATTTGAGCTTTGGGGCTGAAGGGCCTTTAAACTATGGTGGGGTAGTGAAGAAAGAAATAACACTAACAACCAACAGATCCGATTTTTTTGGCGCCTTTATCTCTGTGCATTCTTTTCACCCTTGATGAGGGGTTCCAAATCTCCAGTAAACGCTTAGCAAGTCAATTTCTCCATCCAAATAGCAAATCAATGACCCTTTTTCAGTAACAAACACTAAATCCCAAAGGACTCAAAGCTTTACAAATGATCTATTGTCTCCCCATTACATCGACACATACATCACCGACTTACTAATGTATAACCCTGCATAATGAGGTTCTCGTAAATAAGGATGTTCCCCCAAGCCACCGTCCAAATAACAAAGTAAAGCCACCATGTATAACCCCACTCCTCTTCAACATCTATTCCATTCTATCACAGCCCTTTCTATGAGGTATATTAGAGTAAACAAGACTAAGAAATAACGCTACCAACTCTAACTCCCAATCATTAAAATCCCAACGAAATCTTACATCCCATCTCTTCCGTTCCTCCTCTGTTTATCTCACCCACGAAGACTCCACTAACTTGTTTCTATTTGTTGAAAATTATACAAGAGAAGATGACATCCTCAAAGGTTGATCTCCACACCAATGGTCATGCCAACACCAATTCAGACTACCAATGCCTACATCCAAATGGGTGTACTGTAAAATTTTATCCCACTCCACACCATACTTCAATGCAATACACGCCTTCATATACTTGTTTCCTCCACTCCAAAGCGCCAAAGCCACTTACCCAGCAAAGTTTGGTCAAAATTTGCTAGCTTCCTAATATCCAAGCCTCTGAACAACAAGCGTACAAACCATACCCCTCCCACCAAAAGTTGTAGAACGCACCTCCCACACACCGACAAGAAGTTCCTCTATAATCTCTCAACCCTTTTTGCCACTTGAGCTGGGATGGTAAATAAGGATAAAAAATGAGTAGGAAAGCTCCACAAGTAAAGTCTCTTCCAACCAGATAACTTACGCTCCATATTGATTTCAATTTGAAAAGAGGTCCCTAATATCGAGTTGTTATGCATGCTTCTTGTGTCATGATCATTTACCTAAAATATGGATTTTTATCTCTCGTTAGCCCTTGAGCTCAAATGAATTGGTATAAATGACCATGACACAAGAAGCATTCAGAGATTTAATGAGCTGAGCTCTATGTTACATTGTTGAAAATCTAAATTTTAATAAATGGTAATGCACTGATGAAAGGATGAGAATGATTCCTTAGCTGCAGGGCTACGGCAGTGAGTTTTAAAGGTTACATGCAGCCCTGTACCAGCAAATGTTTACCACTGTAAGAGTATTCCTGAGATTCTACATGAGGACAGGAAGAATAAGAAAGAAATTTGATAAAAAGACACAGAAATAAGAACATCTGCTTTGAAATTAATTTCTTGATAATAAGCAAAAAATTATATGCAATCCAAACATAGCCTTTTTTTTTTTTTTTTGTGGGTGGTGGGGGGTTACCTACAGTTCTACATTGCCTTATTACCCAAAATATTATAGAAATACACAAAAAGAATATAATGAATTCTGCACAAAAAAATTATCGTAGTGCTATACAGCTCAGGTAGGAATATATGACAATATTGATACATGAATTTGGTGTTGGAGAAGTGTCAAATCCTAAACATAGTAAAAGGTCGATGAATCTGTTGCATTTGCTGTGTCTCTGCAAAGAATTGATCGAGCTTCAATTACTGAACGAGGGGGCTCAAGATCTTTCTCTTGGAGAGAATTTCCTTGCAATCGCTGCATTTGCGATGCAAAAGTGTCATCTAGTATCTGCAAATTAAAACAAAATCAGATGAATGGTATAAGTTTGCGAAGTAACGTGAGAAATAACTACGCTAGTGCAGCACCCATCATAAACCTGAACAGATACAAAATGAATAATGATCGCGAACTACAATGCACTCCCCCCTTCTATTGACACGCAGAGTATTTCAGATATGATCCTTGTTGATATACAATCAACTAATGATGCCAATTAAGTTCAAAGAAGAGACTGGATCTTAAATTCACTTACCCCAAGAGCATAATAAGATCCATTATACCATACTCGATTTTCCTTTCTGTCTTCAAGAAAATGCAGAACAATCTAGTTCAAACAGTTTAAAATTTGAAACGAATTAGAGTTGAAAAGAAATTTAGTAAATGAAGTAATAAAATATGACACTCTCTTCACCTGTCCCATCCTATCCCAGTATCCGCGACAGGTTGCAATGAATATGTGACTTGTAAAGACCTCATGCAAGTTGGATATAGAATCAATGAGTTGAGAAGTCAACATTTGCATTCTTTCACGGACCTCAGCCTCTCCATCTTCTTCCCTTGTTTCCTCTAAAATCCTTTTGAGTCGTGTATTTCTATTAGCTTGCATCTGATACAATCATTTTCAAAGAAATTATAACTTATGTTGATTATTTTTTCACTCATTCAAAGTAAAGATCAGCAACATGACAAAGAACAATACATTGAAATTCATTTACAAGCAGATTGAATGGTAGGAAAATAGAACAGAAATTAGTAAAAAGGCACTTGACTGTGGGGTAGGACTCAAAGGTAGTTGGATTGCTTACATTGCTAATGAACTTCCCTACGATTGCCTGCAAGTAATTCTTGTATTTTGTTCTTAGGAGAACTGTGATCCCATTCATCTGCTCTCCAAATAGTGACTTCTTATCACCCATGACAGGCAGACATGCTGCCCATGACTTTAAAATTTCCTCCACTCTACAGTGTAGGACATCAAGAATTCTCTTCATGGTGTTTAGAAAAATTCCCAACTGTTGAAAAGAAAATAAAAGTGAGATATATTAATATATAAAGAACTGCAAGTCCCACAGATACACATGCAAACACGAATATGTCTGTCTGTGTGTTACTGACTAAATTTGAACTCGGTTCAATTCAGGAAACTTTTTAAATTCCTGTTGACCATATATTAATACCATGCTCTGGAATAATTGCATGCAAAGCACTCACTTGATTAGGAACAGAATAGATTGCCACTGATTGTCTTCTTGTGAGCTTCTGAACCTGCAAATTAAGCTTCTTCTGAATGCTATCTTTCAAAGGTGTCAAAATATCATTGTATTGCCTCTCCAGTGCTTTTATGATTGCTCTTTCCACATTTGCAGAAGCCTTTCAGGAATCAATAAACCAGTTGCAAAGTGTTAGCAGATGCAAGAATTGTGGGAAAAAGTGCATATATACAGAAGCACACAAATGCTTACAAAGATAGGACTAAAGATCTGTAACACACGTGTCTCTGACTTTTTTGGGGGTGGAGGGGGGGGGGGGGGGCAGAGAGAGAGGGAATACTAGGTGCTTTGATGGTAATTGTAGGAAGAAAATCATAACTTACATTTTCCAAAATCAATGAGTACTGAGGCCATCGATTGATTACCACCTCATACTGATTAAGGCTGTCTCTAATCTTGTCGTACATTTCCTCAGCAAATGGTGAAGTGGAATGATTTGTCATCACTCCTGACCATGGCACCTGCATCATTAATTGGACTGAATAAGTTAATCAAACTCGTCATTAGCACTAATATATTTGCTTTGTTTCAGATCAATGCATATACCTTTTCCGCTTTGCAAAGCTCAAGTAAATTAAGTTGCATATCTTGCACCCACACCATTATATAATTGTGAAACAAATTCCTGGAGTCTACACCACCTTGCACCAGACTTAAAGAAACAGAAAACAGCATGTCAGAAAAGAAGCTTCCACTTCTACAATAAGATGCAAGTTGTATTGCTACCACATTTTTGCTACATTGTCAGTAATTCAAATATATGAGAACTTCTTCTGGTATATCCGATAAGGAGCTTGGATTTTCTTTCACAAACCTGATATTCCATAATTCAAGATCCCTTTCAAAATCGGCAGTTGCTATTAACAGTTCATTTACATGTGGCTGTGGGCTAGCTGGAGGCCATGCAGCAAGGAAACCTCTAAGCCTGTTACACAATTCAGTGCTGTAAACGGCAGCGGCAATGTTTGACAAGTCAATGGAGCTGGAAATAGCATGTGTCAGAAGATATATGACACAATAAAAGCATGCAAAATTAAAACATTAAGAAATTTATAAATATATAAAACTGTAAATCCATTAATAAACTGAAATTTGACAAAAAGAAAATGATTTCAAAAATCAATACAGCAAAAAAGAAAACAAAATTTGACAGAAATCTGGTAGCTAAAGCTGAATCACCATCTAAAATAAAAGGAAATAAAGAAAGAAATTAATATAATAAAAGGATTTTTTTTTTTTCTTCTGGTATGTGGTCTTGGCAGTTGGGGGCACTTGGGAAGTAGAGGTGTGTAGGAAGCAAGTATTCAAGTCTTAGTAGCTCAGAAACTTAAGATCCTTTCCTGTGTCATTTATGAGTTATTGAACCTTTTAAGGTTTTAGTAAGTGTTCTATGGACAAATTGCCAGTACCTGGGGAGTACATGCTGGTTGTGGATCTTGATGTCTGCCTGAATTTCTTTACTTATGTTTATACATAGATTCTTCATCTTTAAGTATGCTGTGGAGATGGTAATGGAATCCATCAAGAAACCTTCAGAGTTGTTTGAGACAAACTCATCAGTCTCAACCATGTGCTTCCGACATCTCCTTTTTGCTGCTGTCTGCAAATAACTTCCATTTGGTTTAGAGTTTCATTTTGCCTGATTTGACAAAGAAAAGTGCAAAAGGAGACAGAAAAGTCCTGCTGCTAGTTCATACAATGAGATATTATATGGCTAATCACTTATGTACCATGCCTTCAGTCCCATTCCCCATTATCCCACTAATAAATATGTTGGGAAACTGTCATGTGATGCATGGAAGAATTCAGTAGAAGCTAAGAGGTCAGTTGCATCAGGCTGCATGAGAGTCTCTCGCTTTCTTTCCTGCTATCTAGTCTAGTCTAATTTTTAAGAACAAATGTCCCAAGGCAGAATATGGGATGGAAGGCCCTATATTGTCTGGACTGGTACATCAGTTGAACAAACATTAAACCAGAAATTTCATCTTCTATGTGCATTTATATTTGTAAGCCTATTTGAGGAAGTAGTGTATAACGGTATGTTATCATTAGTGACAAGTTTAACTTACCTGCAAATAGTTTCTCAACGTGTTTTGGGAATCTAGAGAAAGGATATCATGAAGGAGAGTGTAGACTTGGACAGCAGGTGCTAGAGCTGGCGCTGCAGATTCTTGCATTGGACCAAACAAGTCTGCTAACCCTGTAGGAGAGTCTTCATCTAATGATTTGTAGTTCTCAAAAACATTTTCCAATAGACTCTCTGTCTGGGTTTCACAATCCAATAGTAAATTTTTCTGCAAGACATCAAGACAAGAAATGTGTTAACTAAGATACTTTTACACAGGGTCATACATGAACAAAATAGAAATTCTCACAGGCATAATTTGGACCAATTTATGACAAAATGAACAAGGTCAATCTCAAATTGGCCCAAATTCTACATCAAAGCAGTAGGAATGCAGATGGAAATCGAAAAATAACATAGAGAACATGGCTCCATATGTTTCTTCCACAATCTAAGAAGCCCTAGCTCTGAAAAGAAAAGAAAATTTTATCCTCATTTCACTCCTTAGCAACATCAAGAGGCTCTGCCTGTTTGGTGAGCATTGTTACTCAAATGGGCAAAGGTAGATAGTTTTTTCCCATTAATCCCTGCAAAGATCTCTATTGATTAATTTTGTTGCATCAACCACCAGGTACTTACCACTTCAATTTTTTACCACAAATAAAGTAATCATCATCAAAAACATCTACTTGGCCACTATCACTTATTAGTAAATCAAAAGCACACAATTTGATTTAAAATATCAGTAAATGGTAAGGGACATGATGTGGATCTTCTAAAGAGGCTTACCTCCTGTCTTGTCAAACTTTTCTCACTTCTAGCCTTTATTATGGGTACAAGCAACTCATTCACGAGCTCTAAGCAGTCTTTTGTTGGAGTCGCCACATTCATGACATGAGAAAGATATCTGCAAATAAAGCCAAGGTAAGTGAAAGCATTGAGAGGGTTAGAGTTCAGTTTAAAATTTGTTAGTTACTTCTTTAAAAACAAAGTGAACTATTTTTAGTAACTTTGAACTGACTTGACAAAATTTACATTTGTGTAGTACCTCAGCTTAGTATATGAATCAGAAACACCATAATAGTCTGCAAATTCAGTCAACAACCACTTCCAAGGTCCCTGTAACCGCAAGTTCCGGGAATGAAAATGCTGTGCACGCATTGCTGCCTCCAGCAATAAATCATAGGCTAGAGTTTCTACAACAGGTGCACTCTGTAACATGTGAAGAAAAGACAGATTGAAGTTAGATTTACACAAGCAAGCACAGACAACAGCTCCCTGCCTCACACTTGCATATCATCACTTGTACAGCAGTTTGTTATTCTACTAATGGAAACTGAGCACAATCTAATATAAAACACGATAAGGTAGAAACTGTTCCACACATATAGCTGCAATGATCAAACACACACATACTATCTGATCCAACTTGGAATATGGATAAAATGAATAGTATTTATTTCCAGTCCAACTCCTAACACAGATGAAATTACTGAATCCATAATCTCTTTGAATTCTGGTAATAAGATTCTGATAACTGACACATACAGCTTCTGAAACAATTCACATCCTTATAAATATTTGCGTTACTACAGGAAAAGCAAAAACAAAAAGCACAACAACAACACTGACAAACTTAAGATGTAATCTTTAAAATATCACTTAAATCCATTATTGAGCCTTTCTAAACAAGTTCCATATGAAGTAAAAAGAATAAACTAGTAGTTTGCACTTTCATAACTGAATAAGTCTTTAAATCATTCAATTTTCCATGAATATGTTATTTTACTATACTGGAAAGTGAGGATCTGTGGTAGTCAGATCAGTTGAGCTGAAGGACATGAAACCTTTATGTGATTAGTCTCATTGTTTGTGATTGTACTCCCAATAAAAAGCTGGATCTTTCCAACACATTCTTGATCTTCATGGTATATGGGCCACCACCGAATTCTGTCACTCTGCATGGTAAGACAGCCACAATAAATACCATAAGGATTGTGTAAGATAGCCTCTATACCTATATGAGATATTGAAGATGAAGGAAGGATACGTACAGGGTTGTCAGTGAGGGATGAAACTGGGATTGCAGTTCGACCTTGGACTGATTTTTTTGCGTCTTGAACTTCCACCAAAAGAGCATCCCCTTGGCTCTCCGGGTAACTGAAATTACATACATGTGTAAAATCTCCCTGACTACTCATTGCATAACATTTATCTCTAAAATTTCAAGTGACATCCTCTAAAGGGGTTCACCTATGGTCTAGTTGTTGTAAGCTATGCTTCAGAATATAACATAACTACCTTAAGTATGTACAGTGTTCAAAAATCACCACTAAACCAGCATAAAAAAGAACATGCTTTAAGTCAAATGCCAATATAAGATCAAGACCTATTGGGTCCAATTTTTACTATTTTTTGACATAAAATCAAGATCCAATGACCCAATTTACAATTCTTTCCATCAAGACCATCATATTGTTAAGAATTTTCAGACTATTAAGTTTCTGTGTTTAAAATCTGGATCCTGTCAAGCATGTTAATTATCTGAACTGAAAGAAAATTAAAGCTGGCCACTTCCAGGGCACAAGCAATGGTACTTACAAGACATGGCAGTCACCACTTCCAGGGCGCAAGAAAATAGCAGAACCCGGTTCTACTTCAGTATCTTCTGTAGCACTCTTCAATTGAAATAAGCATGATAGTGGCTCTACAAGCATGAAAAGATAACTATTAGATGTCTACTGAAACAATTTAGTGTGAAGTTTTAAGGTATAAAAAATCCTTAATATTGTTGAGGTATGTAAGATTGACATGAAGTGAAAACCACTAAAAGCATCCTGAAGAGTATAAGTCTTTTAGCATTTGATCTCTGGAGATTTTGAGGATTATGATTGAGAAAGGTACACAATGACCTTCTCAATAAATTGTTACAAAATTTTAATGAGTATGATTTTGACTCTAATAAGATCTGAAGTAACAATATTGGAGCTAATCACTTGTATTATCAACTACAGATGGTAGATTTACTAGAAGCTTCATTATCTTAGGCTCAACAAGTGTATTTACGGTCACATTTATAAGTAAAACATATTCCAAAATATTTCTTAAAACAAACCTTCTGATGTCACTGAGAAAGAGGCAATCTTCAGAGAATTCATGCTAGTTTTCAACAGTGATGAAACATGCCGAACATACTCTGCCCCCGCTTGCATGTAGATTGCACCTCTCTGTGAATATGTGCTCTTAAGCTTCCTCCTTGGTATTACTCGAAGTTTCCTCACTGACATTATCCAAAAACTACACTTTAGTTCTAATTAAGAATACATTTCAAAGGATCTAAATCTAAAGGAGAATTGCTTTCTTCACATGTTCTGTTTGGAAATGATAATATCAAATTCATAATCAGAATAGAATCCGTTAAGCAATTTTAAGAAATACTTGAACATATTTAATGTATATATGGACCTTCAAAGAAATAGAACCATAGACAAAGCAAGAATACCAATTAAGACAATCGAAATCAAGTTATATTCTTGTGGCCTCATATATCTAGTGGGATGTTATGTAACTCGAAACACATCTTTCCACATGGTTAATTTGAATATAAAACTTGGTACAGTTACAACATTCAGATTTTACCTTCCACTCTTATTTTTCCAACAACCTTCTTTGCCTTTGAACCGCATATTTGTTCAACACTCTTAGTAGTCCTGCCTTCCATTGGTTGTGCAGCTCGGGGTTGTAATAAAAAATTGTGTAAACTATACAATCAGAGAACAAGGATAAATACTCAATAAAAGTTGTAACTAGCCATGACCTAAACAGTTATATTAATTTTCACTAGCATCAGACAAGATAACCTACCCAAAGGCACTTCGGAGAACAATGCACTCATCACGTAGAAACTCAGGTGCTTCGGTGCAGCCTCTTGCCCATGCATTTAGACATAAGCGTATACAAGCATCATAAGAAATCAGTGTTTGCCAGGCATATTGACCACTGCAATGATTCAATTGAAAAACAAAATTTTTAGGATCCAATAGTGACATAGAAATAAAATTGGTAGAAGTTGATAAAATAAAGAGATGATACACACAAAAGGATTAACTTTTGTGGATATAGCAGTAGACAACAATCTCCT
Organism: Castanea sativa; assembly: GCF_040712315.1. Classification (NCBI taxonomy): domain Eukaryota; kingdom Viridiplantae; phylum Streptophyta; class Magnoliopsida; order Fagales; family Fagaceae; genus Castanea; species Castanea sativa. The sequence continues at coordinate 22,975,875 of NC_134023.1, forward strand.
AATGACTATTATCAAATGGAATTTCACATAGATTGTACCTGGTGTTATAATAAGGTGAATGATCCAATTGGCTGGCTTGAAAATAAGAAAATTGCGTTTCCTTTTCACCACTTATGGATTTGTTTACTCTGCAATACAAGATTAAGGGAGAAATAAAGAGCAACAAAATGTTCAAGTTGTTAGAATAGTGGTAAAATGATTAAATTCACCCCCTCGTATCAGCTTAAGCTTTTGTGACAAATTATAATTCATGGTATCAAGCAGGTGGCCCTAAGTTCGAACCGTGTCTCCACTCAACCTCCAATTTAAAAATGAAAATTCCACATGTTAGGCCACACGTAAGAAAGGTCTAATGAGGTCAAAAACTACAATACCTTTCCCCAAGTTCATTGGTTTCAAAGGACTCTGCTTTCCATTCTGCTAAACCTTCTTTACTTTCAAAAAATTCATCTGATACTCTTGTTGGGTATACCCCTTCATCAGGTAGATCAATTTCTGACAAACCTTCAGAAGCTCTCCGCTGTTGACTGTCAACCTCGACCTCAAAGCTTCTCTCTTCTCGTCCGATATCAGCAACTATGGGAGGTGCACTTGGAGTTCCCAAGTCCTCTAAACCTTGCACACTTCCATGAGTTGGAGGACCCTAAATTAAAATCATCACCAACATAAATCACAATGAGAAAGAAGAAACATTCTTTATTTAACACAGTCTTTTCAACTGTCTTAAATGTTAATAATAGTACATCAAGTCCTACATGTAGATTGAATAGAACCCGTCTATGAAGTTCAGTGCCACCACCACTTGGGGCTGTAGTGGAACCCTTCTGAGCACATTTTCTAGTACCCAATTCACCATCAGTAGTATATCTTCTGAAATTTTCAGGTACTTCAATCTTAAGCTTTTCCTTGGACAACCCTCCTTTATTCAAAGAAGACCCATGTGCTCTACTGAAATTTGTACTAGATTTGTAAGTGTAACCAAAAATTTCATCATCATTATAGCACTGTAAGATTGGCTTATCCAAGAAATCAACTTCTTCCTCTGAATCCGAGTAATTAGTATCCTCCTCGTCCGGAGCAGAAGCTACGCTCTCATATTCATCGTCGTCGTCAAGGCAAGGAGTGACCAAACTGTGTGGTGCCAGCAGGCCACAGTGGAACTTGAGAGGAGGCAATACATGGGTGAGACTTGAACCATTGAATGATCTGTGTGAAAGAGGAGATTTTGGAAATGGGTCACATCCAATCTTCTCTGATAAAGGAGATCGAACTAGTGGGGGTTCTTCCACTTGTAAATCTAATCCCTGAAAACCCAAAACTCAAAAGATGAAAAAAAGTCATAGAATCAAAATGAAAGCGAAAAAAGCAGATTAGAGATAGACCCATAATTTGAAATAGAAAGAAAAGGGAGAAGAGAACAAAACAAAGAATAAAGAACTCAAATTTCGGTAAAAGAGAGAATAATTTTTACAATACAAAATGTACCTGTTTGACCCACTTGACTGCGCTTTCATCCAGGCCTTCAGTGAACATCTTTGTGTGCCTTTTGGTTTGAGAAAAAGGGTTTGGCAATGAGCAAAGCTTGATTGAAAGGAGAGGAGAGGATCTGAGAGTAGAAGTTGAAGAAGTAAAGAAGAAGAGAGAGCGTGGGTACGGTGCTTTGGGCTTTTTTTGAATGCAACGGCTAGTTTGACACTTTCTTGTTTTTCAAAAAATGGGAGCTTTCGGCCTCAATTATTTTAAATTAAATTCAAAGTGTTGATTAATGTGATCATGGGGTATGGCCAGATTGGATGCAGCTTTTCCACTTTACCAGTTTTACTAGAGTTCTGAAATCACCACCAATCTTAACTAAATAGAAGATCCACGCTTTATAGGCAAAATTTGGGAAACAGTACAGGAAGGAAAAAATTTTAGGACGAAAGCATGCGTTCAAACTTAATTTGTTAGTTGGACTTTTTTTGGAAGTCGAGTTTACTAAACTCGACTTCCCACTAAAAATAGTTTTGACGTGGATTAAAAAAAAGAGGAAAAAGCCAGGTAGACATAAAATCGAGTATAGGATACTCGACTTCCATTAAAAGTCGAGTATCCTATACTCGACTTCTATTGCAGTTAAAAAAACTAAAACCATAAAATCGAGTATTGGATACTCGACTTCCATTAAAAGTCGAGTATACTGTACTCGACTTCCATTGCAGTTAAAAAAAATTTTGCAACTGCAATCCGAGTATCCTATAATCGATTTACAGCCCTTCAGTCTTCTCTCTCTACGCCGTTCTTCTCTCTCTCTCTCTCTTCGGCGTCTCTCTCTTTCTACGCCGGCGTCTCTGAAATTTTTCCCTTACTATTGCTTCCCAAATTTTGCCCTCTTTCTACGCCGTTCTTCTCTCTCTCTCTCTCTCCGGTGTCTCTCTCTTCCTACGCCGTTTTCTCCGTCCATCATCAACCAGCAGGTTCGTTTTCTCTCTCTCTCTCTCTCTCTCTCTCTCTCTCTCTCTCTCTAATGTGATTTGTTTCTCTTTAATTATTGGCTGAAATGGGTTTTGATTTGGTTTTTAGGTTTAGTGATTTGGAGATTTGGGTTTAGTTTTTATTTGTTCTTGTTATGCCTCTGAATCTTCTAATTATTTCTTTCTCCCTTAAACCTATATAATCTGCCCAAATCATGATTGCTTTTCTATGAGTTTAATAGTATCTTAGTTAATTTGTGTAGAATGCTAATGGTTGACTGAAATATGTTAGGAATGATTCAATTTTTGAGATGGTGGACACAGGAAGTTTACAACTTTCTTATGTACTAATGGTTGACTGAAATATGTTAGGAATGATTTTTTTTTTTTGATGTGCTAACTTTTATTCAATGGTGGGCAGAATGATTCAGTTGTTTGTTGACCGTTTATTCAATTTTTTCAATATCTACAGAGGAATGATTCAATTTTTGTGTTGGTGGGCACACGAATATGGTAGTTCAAGCCAAGTCATTTGTATTGTTTCCCTTGATTAACATTGTTCTAGTAGAGCATAGCTCCTCTTTATCCATCTTATGCTTGAGCTTGACTTTTTGATCTCCTTTTCTTGTTATGCCTTAAACTTTTTCTTTCTCCCTATTATTTATAGCTGATATGACACATAAACTTTTTGCAGCATGACGATAAATCCTAGACCCATTGATCGTAGTGTATTGACGGAACAAGTTAAACATCGATCTGAGTTACTGTGGAACCCTGGGGGACAAGTAATTGCATGAGTTTTTTGTTACTATGCATTCATGTCACAACTCTAATTAGCCATAAATACTAAATATTTGCTTAAGATTTTCATCTATTGTTATAATATTTGTAGGATCCTCCTGGCACATTGGATTGTCGAAGTCGCCATGAAGAATTGAGACTTCGAGATCCTATGGTAGATGATCTTGTCCTTGCCATTGTAAGGTTGCTTGGTCTAGAGGGTCTGCACTTGGTCCCATCCATACAGCTAGACCATGCACTGATCACTGCATTTGTAGAGCGATGGCGCCCAGAGACCCATACATTCCACCTACCACATGGTGAGATGACGATCACATCGCAAGATGTGGAAGTTATCATGGGGTTGCCCATCGAGGGTGAGGCAATGGTTGGGCCTTCTAAAAGAATTTGGGAAGACGTGTGTGCTGAAATGCTTGGAATTCAAATTCCAAATGGCCCTCAAACTGTGTTAAAAGGTCAAAGGATTCTAATACCCGCACTTGTTGAAAGAATCAGACAACCACTGCCTCCGAATGCCAATGAGATTCAAGTTCATCAGTATGCTCGTTGTTATATACTAGCCCTACTAGGGGATATGGTATTTCTTGACAAGTCCAGAGATAGGGTCCATCTCATGTGGTTAGAGTTCATGCAGAACCTTCGTAATCCACGCAAGTATAGTTGGGGTAGTGCAGCCTTATCATGGTTGTATAGACAGTTGTGCAATGCAACCAACAAGAAGGCAAAGCAGATTGGCGGACCACTGATTTTAGTCCAATTGTGGATATATGTCAGGTTCCCACATATGTCCCCATAGATGGTGCCCCAACCCGAAGGTGTTTATGGTCCACCACTACCACCAATTCCTCTTGCTATGCAGTAAGTATCTATTGCATAATTAGTAAAACCCATGTATTATGCCACATTTTTATACGTAAATAGCTAATGCTAATGACCATGCGATGTTACTTGCTTGTAGGTGGACATGGGCGATGTGTACAAAGAATGCTCCCACGCACGTGCTTTCCGCATATCGCAATCAAATTGCCACGACACGGCCCGACCAGATATAATATTTATACATCCATAACATCTTATGTCCTTCAAAAAGTTTTTCATTGCCAACTATTGTGGTACTTGTTATGCAAATTATGGGAAATTAGCTGAATGTGTTTGCTTTACTTGGTGGCTTTTGTAGGTTAAGTGGGAGCCATACGGAAATGACTTGAGCCACCTTCCTCCTAGTTTTAGCATTGAGGGAAGTAACGTATGGAGGTCAACCGTTCCACTTATATGTTTTTGGCTTGTAGAGTTCCACCTACCCGATCGTGTCCTGCGACAGTTTAGGCTAAAGCAGGAACAACCCACAGATGCTAATACCAATCATGCTTTGCACAAAATAGATGCGAGGGGCAAGGTAGAGAAAAATTGGTCGGTGGAACATGCAGTCCATATTCAGAAGTGGAATGATCGTGACGAGTACGTTTGTAATGCACCCAGGATGGAGGAGGTGATGTCACGTCATCATCCATATATGGTGTGGTATCGTAGAATCACTCGACTGTGCGCTAGTGCTAAGATGGACATTTTGGTAATGTGCATTAATTAATTTTTCACTTATATGTTGTGTTTGATGTTATGTATGTGTTGTACTTAATATATGCCCGTGATTTAATGACAGCTTGCAACCCAACTGGCTATCCTCAACTGGTTCAATGAAGACTCTTATGAATAGAAGTTCATTAAGAAGGCCCTTGAGGATGTGGATGAGGTTGATCGTATCGATGTGCCAGCCAATGATGAATATGCAAACCAGACTGAAATACCAAATGTAGGGCCCAGTACGAGCTCAGCTGCTCCAATGACACGGCATCGACTAGCCCCTAGCCCTCCTCTGGCCACTGTGACCCCTGTTCCACCTGTGTCCACCCCTGAGGACACAACCAGCCCTCCCATGCCACCCATCCCTCCCATTGACACTGGATCTCACTCACTATTTACCCATGTTGAATTTGAGTCCTCCCTACACACCACCACCGTTGACCACAACTCACCCACAGCCCCGTCCTATAGCTCCCCCCAGATAGTTATACCCACCCCTAGCCTTCAAACACCCCACGTTGAGCTCATGTCTACCAGCCCAAGTCAGACGCAATCACCTCCTACCTCCTCTACCTTGATACATGTTCCACAAGCCACGCATCCACACGAAAGTGACTTTGAGCAGGGGCAAGGTGACCAAGCTGAGCAGCCACAGGATGCAAACGCTGACGCTCCACCCAAACGAAAATCGACTCGCACCATCCAACCAAGGAGATGCGGCACAGGTTCCCACCTGGTATTCCAAGTGCTTTACTCTGATTTTAATTCCATATATTTTTTGGGTTTCTTTGTGCATGAATTTGTTTGTTTGTAAAAGCTTAAAATATAACATTATGAGCAGGTAACAAAGCATGTTACGGCCAAACAATACACTAGAAGCAACCAAAAAAAAAAGTAAACGCGGGGAGGGTGCATCCTAATTATTGGAATCCTATAAGGGCTGCTGCAGTCTTGAGATTGTTATTGTAAGTATGAACTAATTTCCTTTTTCTTTTATGGAAATTTATATGCAACTAACCCTTTGTGAGTTCTGATTTTATAGCTAATTTGTTTTTTCTTCTTAGCTAGACTTCTTATGGATATAAGTCTGAGTTTTTATTGATTTTTTGCTTTACAAAGTTTGGACTTTTGTTGGGTGGTGAGGGTGCGCATCCAAATAGTGGTGCAGTCTTCTTTAGGGGTAGAGTTCTATGAACAGAACCTCTATCTCCTCTGCTACAATTAGTTAAATGGGTACCTTTGTTTATGCCCAAAATGATGGTATGGACAGAAGGGCTTTGTGGACAGACTTGGAGACTATTAAACTTTCTGTTGGGCAGAGTTCTTGCTAATTTAGCTTAGTTTAATCAATTTAGACAGTTGGTAGTAGAGTTTGGAGGTGGAGTATCTAATCATTGTTATTCCATGATTACTTTTGGGGATAAACCAAATTTTGGTCCAAAGCCTTTCAATTTCTTTAGGTTTTGGGCTAATAATGAAAATTTTCTTGACTGGGTTAGAGAAGCTTGCAATGGTGTGTTGGAGGTGGTTCTACAATGTTCATTCTTTATAATAAGCTAAAAGCAGTAAAAGCTACTTTGAAGAAGATAAATGGTAATCAGTGCAATTGCTTGTCTCAAAGGGTTGTTAAAGCTATGCTAGAATTGGAGCAGGTGGAAAGTCAGCTTCTTTCCTTCCCTAGTGTTGAGTTGGTTAGCAAAGAGAGGGATTGTTTGCATCATTACCTTTCATTGGTTACCTTTCAACGCCCCTGGAGTTGGAGCAGGTGCAAAGTCAGCTTCTTTCCTCCCCTAGTGTTGAGTTGATTAGCAGAGGGAAGGAATGTTTGCATCATTATCTTTCATTAAGTAATGCAGAGGAATCATTTATGAAGCAGAAATCTAGAAATTCTTGGCTCAATCATGGGGATCAAAATACTAGCTTCTTCCACAGAGCTTTAAGCATTAGGACAGCAAGGAATTTCATTAGATGCTTGGTGAATGATGGAGTGAGGATAGAGGATACTAAAGCTATTAAAGATGGGAGAATTTAGGCCTATATTTTGCTTGGTGAAGTTAATCCTACTAACATAAATCTTGCCCAAAAGTCCCAAACCCACCAAAGATGGGAGAATTTAGGCCTATATTTTGCTGCAACTTTATATACAAATGTATTACCAATATCCTTGCTAATAAATTGAGACTTCGTGACCTCGTGATGCAGGAGCAAAACCAAAATTATTTTTAAATTTATATTTTCAGATTTAATTTTTTTTATTTATTTCATAGGAAATTGGATAGTTTGTAGACTTTTATTCGGATAAGTATTAGATTTGATATTAGATAGGGATTAGTATTTGAGTTCAGTTAGGATTAGTTTCATTAGTCACTATCTTTCTCTTTATTTCCTAGAAGGTCTAGCTCTATAAAAGCTCCTGATTTATTTGTATTTGAGAAGAGAATATTGATTAATGAGTTTCAGATTGGAGATTTTCCAATCCATTGGGTGCTAATTCCTAACACCTTAGCTGCTAATGCCTAAGTTTTTTTTGCTAGGTGCTGATTCTAAGCGACCCCTAGGTACCAATTCTTAGGGTTTATCTTCTAATTTTCTTCTTTTGCTGATGTTGATTCATAGACTGGTGTTGTATGTGCAAACAGAGTGGAGGTCTTCACTAGAATTATGCATTGCAAAGTCCAGGATTGGGTGAACTCTAACCTGAAACTCTTAATATAATGACCTGTTCACTCTTAATATAATGAATGAATGAATTATTATTCTTATTATAGTAACTCTAAAAATAGTATCATATTTGCAAGAAAACAAATCAAACTACAAAAAATCAACCATTTATTTAGGAAATTCCGAATTGTAAGATTTTATTTGAACAATTTGGTTTTTTAATAGTAAATTATTTTGATAAAATAACCATATTTTTCCTAAAAAACCGTGCAGTTAGATTTTCTATACCTAAGATTACTCTCTGCAAACTAGCTTTGGCAGCTGTTCTGTGCCTTGTTTTGGCTCAAAGGATGTTTGTGTTCATAATGGTAAGCTATGGTTTGCAAGGAAGTGAAGTGCTCTCTCCTCAATTGAATTCTGTGTAATAGATGATATATCCCCTTTCCTCTCTTTGATCTGAGTAAATTTCCTTTTTCTTAGGGGGTTCTTTTGGTTGTTTAGCTGATAGCTAGCTGATTAGTGGGAGTCGGTTGTATGGTTAAATCGGCTTAGCAGTTAATTGTTATTATTTGGTTGTAGCTTTCTTTTGCTGCTTGTTTCTAGTTTGTTTTGGGACCCTTCATTAAATTCATTTGCTCTGTTAATAAAATGTTACCCTTTAATCAAAAAGGAGAAATTTGATTAACTGGCCATCTACATCACCATACACAAAGCCTGATAAATTAAAGCTGTGGGGACTGATGCAAAGGCTCTTCTGGTGATGCTCAGCTATTGAGTTTAAGTCAAAGGAATGAAGTGCATATAAAACAAAACTTGGTAGCATATGAACATAGCTCCAATTCAATTAACCAAATCAGCATATGATGATCTTGAGTTAATAACTTCTGATCATCATCTGTAGTTTACCTTGCCTCAGCAGAGTCATCTGTAGGGATTGGCTTCATGACTTCCATCACATATTGGCCAAACATATCCAACCCCACCAGTACCAAGCTGATCAATAATAGTAAGTCTTTACATATCAGATCATAATTAGAACAAAATAATGTTAGTACTTTATTCATGTGCCCAATATTGAACAATCTATCACGTATGTGACAGGACATATTAAAAGTATCAAGCTAAACTAATGAGAGGTTGACTAATCAATGAAATTCTCAAATTAATAAGAAGCCATTCATTACTATGTGACTAATCTATCAAACTCACAAGATTATAAAATTTTATTATAAAACACAGTGTAGCATTAGTATTTTGTATGAATAGAGAGCCTATATGATAGTCCTACAGCAGTTTAACTGTTCCATCAATTGTTTTTATAGAATCTACTGAGCAAATTCATTATTTGGAAAGGAATCTATTTAAGTAGGAAGTTCCCATCGTGGTACATGAATAATTTCTTGGATTTGAAAAAAAATTACTTGTTTCATAATTTCTTATGATAATGACACATGAAATTCAAATGGACCCTTTCATGTTTAGGTAAAACAAATAGCCATTGATAGTTTATACATGTTCAATTTGACTTCTGCATTTGCATCTCCAGATGTGGGTTGATGTTTGGGTTCATGCTCAGCTTAAACAATGATATATTAAGCGTATTATACTTTCAAGTCTTACATTGGTGCAGAATGGCAATATAGACTGCCCAAGAAGAGTGTGATTAGGCAATGTGTCGACTAAAACTAGCATGTATAAATATTGTCACTTGTAAGGAGACAAAATGTAACACTTCCATAATTTTTCTGATCCAATGAGAGGAGATTTTCTGAATCTAGAAGTTCATTGACAATAGAAGATAATTTTGGTTGACAAGAAGACAAATGAGTCATTGATTCAAATATTTAAGAGATGAATATGTGGCGGGACAAGGAGAGGAGAGGTGTGAAGAAATTCCTTTTTCTTTAAACCCTTCTGACTGAATATGGAAATGTAACTCCACATTTATGTATCTGTTCTGCCTAAACTAAGAAACAGGTACAAACATGCAGATGCAGCCAGTAAACTGTGAACTCAGAAGAACAACAAAGTGACAAGCAGAACAGAGGTTAGATATTAAGAGTTTCAGGTTAGATATTAAGAGTTTCAAGTTAGAGTTCACCCAATCCTGGACTTTAAAGTCCAGGTTGAGCACTTTAAATTCCATCCAAATGACCTTCTAATACTTAGTGCAACTAAGGTGAACTCTATCAAAGTTATTGAGCTAGGTATTAAGGAGTTTAGAAGATTTTCTGGCCTTTGTGCTAATCCTTTTAAGAGTGAGATTTTCTTTGCCACAAGTACACGTGTTCTCCCATTTGCCACAAGTGAGATCTTATAGATTTCCCATTTGCCACAAGTACATGTGTTCTCCAGCAATCTTACTTCTTGACTATGGTCTCCCCCATTAGAGCTGTGTGGATTATGTGTTGTGCAAACCTGATATACACCGTTCTGCTGGTTAAATGGCCTCACATAGTGTCTTGTCCCTTTTTCGTAATTTGCTTCATATTTCTTCATGGCATGCTTGCTGAACTTCTGACCATGTTCAATATCACCCAATATTTTAGTGCGCCGATCATTGAAATAGGCGACAAGTTTGCACCAAATGTAGTCAACCAATGCAGATATGGGCAGTCCACGTGCACCTTTTAGAACTCCATTGAAACACTCAGACATATTGGTAGTCATTGCCCCATAGCGGTGTCCACCATCATGTGGCAATGTCCACTTATCTAGACCCTCCTTCGTTAGATAGGAGTACGGCTTCTTTTTTGCTATATTGGGATTAGGATCCTTTCTGAATTTGAGTTCAACTTCCTTAAGGCAATCCAATATTCTTTCAAGTTTACGATCTTGATGCTCGTATCCTGCTTTCAAGGCCAAAGACTTTAAGAATTTGGCATTAAATTGGGTGTTGAAGTTGCTGGCCACATGTCTAATGCAATATCTATGATATACCGGAACATAATTATTGGGCCACTGGGCAATGGATGATATTATACCTTTATGTCGGTCTGATATTATGCAAATGCCAGAATTGGGTACCACATCCCGTATTGCAGTCCGCAAGCATTCTAAAAACCATCCCCAACTGGCCCCCGTCTCATCATCCACAACCGCAAAGGCAAGCGGAAAAATCTCATTATTAGCATCGGTAGCCATTGCAATCAACAACTTTCCTTTATATTTTCCATAAAGATGAGTTCCATCAATACTAATCACTGGCCTACAATGTGCGAATCCAGCAATGGAAGGAGCAAAAGCCCAGAACACATACTTGAATATAATAGTACCCGGTATGTCCCCGTTGATCGACCAAAACTTTACTTGTGTACCTAGATCGCTATCCTTATATGCTAACAACAACTTCTGCAACTTTTGGTACGACTCTTCCCAATTCCCGTGTATGTTTGCAATAGCCTTTTGTTTCGCATCCCATATCTTGTAGTATGATATATCGTGGTTAAACCTTTCCTTCATCAGATTTTGGAGATCCTTTATTTTGCTGGTGTGATCTTCAAGTACATATTTATGCAGTTCTTTGGCAAGAAAATTCGAATCCATCATTCTGCCATCTTTGTTCACCCCAACTGATGGACAAGTGTGAGGACCGCCGAATACTTTGACAGCCCATAATCCGTTAAGCTTCGGTTGCGAGAATGCTCGGACTTTCCATGCACATGACTCATTCGCGCACTTCACACACAATCTTTTCTGGTTGGACCACTCAGTTATATAATTCTTGTTGTTATCCAGAGAGTAAACTATTAATGCCTGTTTCACAGCCTCTTTATTAGGAAAAATCAACCCTTTGCTAAAATTCATTCCCCGCCCCCAACTTGATGAAAATGGTATCTCAACACTTGAAGGATCAACTATATTATCCCAAGTGTTTGCATGGAATGACAGGCCATGAGCATCATATGTAGGGACTGTAGCATGATCACCATCGCCTATATCATCTTGAAACTTTATAGCATCATCATCATGATCATCCACGACATCATCACAAACATTGTCAACATTTTCATAGTTTATAGTATTCTCGTGAAAGTCATCTCTCCCAATCATCTCTTCATACTCATCTCTACCATGATCAACATCATCTTCATCTTCGTCTTTGTCTTCGCCTTCCCCCCCTAGAGATTGAATATATTCTTGTTGATAACTAGATCCGCAAGCCTCCATTGGAGTTGGTGTCTCTTGACATGGTAGTGTATAACCCCCAACTATAGTGGACGGGGTAAGAGTCGGATGACTATCTGCATGTAATAATTGGAATTCTTCCCCGCCACCACCCTCTAAAGTTGTTTGTTGCACATCTTCACCGCCAACTTCTATACGAGGCTCCACACTTATATACAACTCAGCAGCTTTTAATTGGGGTGTAGAGTTTATCCTGTCACACATAATCTTAACATGCTTGTCTCATTTTATTTCAATAGGTGTGAAGACAATACGGTCACTGAACACTGCAAGAGGAGCACGATATTTAATTTTTATGTCCTGCAACCGACGGTCCAAATTCAGCTCTTTCATAATTTTCTTTTTCAACTTCTTTAAATTGATCTCTCGCCGTTTTTTTAGCTGAATAATTTTTAACTTTGTACCAGGCCCTTCATATGTCACTCCGTAAGTCACATCATTGCAGAGCTCCCCACCATAATATAGATATAAATCAATCGAACTCATTATAAGCCTACAAGTCAAATAAGTTTATTGAAAGTTAGTGACAAATATAACACCTTTATTCAATATGAACTACAAGTATTGCCTCAAGGAAAATATAAAGATAACATGGTCGCTAACCTTAAAAAAAAATTTAAACAACTATAAACAAATTTTTAAACTCAAACAAATTTGTACATGGTCACTAACCTTAAAAAATTAATACGTTACACCTTAAAACTAACAAGAGAAGTTCATGTTTCTTGAATCCTGCCACTATAATTTACAATGTTTATTAAGAGAGCTGAAACTTTTCTTTGCTGGGATCAAAAAAAAAAAAAAACAGCACATCATAATAATATAACAGCTCATCAAGTTCATGTTTCTTGAATCGTGCCACTATAATTTACAGTGTTTATTAAGAGAGCTGAAACTTTTCTTTGCTGGGATCATAAAAAAAAAAAAAAACAGCACATCATAATAATATAACAGCCCATCAAGTTCATGTTTCTTGAATCATGCCACTATAATTTACAATGTTTATTAAGAGAGCTGAAACTTTTCTTTGCTGGGATAAAAAAAAAATAAAAAAATAAATAAAAACAGCACATCATAATAATATAACAGCCTATCAAGTTCATGTTTCTTGAATCCTACCACTATAATTTACAATGTTTTATTAAGAGAGCTGAAACTTTTCTTTGCTGGGATAAAAAAAATAAAAATAAAAAGCACATCATAATAATATAACAGCCCATCATAATAATGATAATAAACTACCATTACAAACAGCACATCATCAACTGAAAAAGTTAGTAATTTATTATAAAAAATAAAAAAAAAATTGAAGAAGGTTGAATAACCAGGTATAACAAAAAAAAAAAAAATATATATATATATATATATATATATATATATATATATTTAAAATGTTTGAATAATTTACCTCCCTTATTGAAGAAGAAGAAAAAACCTTTTTAATTTGTAGAATGTGATGTGTGGTGAAAGGGAGAGAATTTGGGCGTGGGAGAGATCTGGGAGAAGTGAGAGTTGTGAGAGTAAGGGATTAAGAGTCATCAGAGTACTAATATGAGACAATTGAGGTGGGTGTAGTATTAATTGGAAATCGAGTACACTAAACTCGATTTCCATTTAAATTTTTTTTTAACCATGCTCGCATAAGTGACTTGGGTGGGAATAGCCCAGAAGTCGAGTATGCTATACTTGACTTTTAGTAAAAGTCGAGTATAGTATACTCGATTTTATGTGCGTGCTTACGGCGACCTTGAAGTCGAGTTCACTATAGTCGACTTATAAAAGTCGAGTTTGTTGAACTCGACTTCTACGGGGTGTTTGTTTTCCTTTTTTTTAATCCACGTCAGACAGAAATATGTGGTGGCGTGGACTGAAGTTACCCGGAAGTCGAGTTTAGTAAACTCGACTTTCAAAAAGAGTCCAACTAACAAATTAAGTTTGAACGCATGCTTTCGTCCTAAAATTTTTTCCTTCCTATACTGTTTCCCAAATTTTGCCCACGTTTATAAGTTACGTGACGTAGCTTATAAACACACATCTACTAAAACTCTTTCAAGCGAGAACATTAGACTAGTGGCTAAAATAATAGAGAAAATCTCTTTAGCAAACTTTATTAAAAAAACACACACACCACATAAATAACTTCTCTATAAAAAGTATTTATAAAAATAGAATTTCTTCTAATCCTTTTAGAAAAAGAAATAATAAACCTACTTCTAGTTAAGAAAGGAAAAACAATTTAACTAGAAAAAGAAAAACAATTAAAATTCCAACACAACTAGGAAAAGAATTTTAATTCAAAGTACTAGAGTAAATAAATCTTAATTCAAATAGGAAAAGAAAAACTCTTTGTTCTTCATAACATGATTTGCATCATTACACCTCTTTTCACTGCTATTGTCTATTGAATTACTTGTTCCATATGTAGTTAACAAGCATACCAAAATTCATCTCAATTGAATATTGTTTCCAATTTGATCTATAAAGTTATAAACTTATCTTTTATACATCATTTTAAATACAAAAACTTAAATTTTAATTCTTTTATAGATGAGATATTTATTGATCTTAATTCATCTTTATAATTTACAAGTATGGAGAGTAAAAGAGAAAAATCTAACCCAATGATTCATTTGTCAAAATTTGCATCTAAGTGAAAAATATTTAGTGGTGTAAGATTGTTTAAAATTACATTTAGTGTTATGATTTTAGTGTCCCACATTGCTTAAGTGTAAGCTTAAACATGGGTATATAAGCTCTTAAGCACCCTCCTCTTGCAAGTTGATTTTCAAGAGTGAATTTTACCCATGAGTTCCCAACATTCAGTATCAAAGCTAACCACCACCTTAAGTAATCAGCTTTGTAGTCTCCTCCCAGAGAGGACGACCTAAAGGCTAGAGTGAGCTATCATGGACGTTGGTTGCGAAGCATGGTAGTAAATATGATTTCAGTCTCTTAAGTTTATATGAACTTTTCTTTTTTTATGTCTAAAGTTTAAAAAATTTCCTCTTTGTTCTTAAGCTATTGAAAATGCTTCACTTTCTTTTTGAAGAGCTTTTTGAATAGTTTAGGAGTGAAAATAATGGATGATTTATTTCTTTTTTGTAATATATATATTTTTTAATAGTTTAAAAAAGAAAAAAAAAAAAGATCATTCTAAAGTTTATTGACAAAAAGTGTAGCATTTTCATAGTCTAGGGGGGAAAATCTTTTCAAAGTTTAATGACAAAAAAATGGCAATAGAACTTTTGACATAGTTGGAACTGTAACTATTCAAGGTGACCATCTAAAGTTTGAGTTAGATAATGATGATTAGTTAACTCATTTTTGTCAATACAATGTGGAATTTCATTACTTAGCTTCACTCACATATGAAAATTCCAACACCTAGTGTTTGGTTGGTTGAGTTTGGAACCCTAAGCAGACTATCAAATATAAGCCAAAGAATGGTGAAATCATGAAGGTACAAATATATGTTAGTTATTTGGGGTCTTTTATGTGTGTGTGTGTTCAATTGGAACGCATCTAGATCAACCCAATACACTATGTTTATCAAATAGGTTAAAGTGGGTCATATATGTGTCAATCCAACATGACTTGTTTTTTAAGCATACTACGTGAGTCATGTCATGTCAACCTACTTAATAAATAGGTTGTGCTAGGTTTGATGGATTTTGACCCTACTATTAAATGGTTTGAGCTAAGGTTGATTCATATAGTTCAATAATTGTACTTCAACAAAACACGAACACAGCCCCTTAACATGAATTGTCACTACCCTCTCTTTTTCCATGATTTACCAAATTCTGCTACTTTCTAAAGTTAAAATAAAACAACAAAAAAAGTAATTTTTTTTACATGACTTTGGGATATATTAGATGATGGTAAATGATAAATTTGACCAACTCCATGACGTCCAAAGAAGTCGTCCAGAGAATGAAGATGTATCCTGTGCAAGAAGGTCGTCCATGTGAGGATAACCGCCCGTGAGAAAGTCGTCCATAGGAGGACGACGTGCTATGGGAACAAGGTATGCTCGTCAGAAAGGCTCCTGGACAAGTGTAGGATTAAACATGGTTTGCATCTCATACAAAACATATGCAGCGGAAATTTAACGGATCTACTTCATTCACAATCGATAACATGCACTATGTAAGTTTCAGAATTCAAGAACAAGAGAGCATACCTTGGTGTGGTGAATTTCAAAACAAAGATCGGAAGCACTTGGGAATACTTTTGATCTTCACTCCAATTCCACTTTATGCCCAAGATGTGTGGTTTCTCAATCAGTTTCAAAGGGAGAATGATAGAATGTCTTACTCTTACATATGTCTCATACAAAAATCTCTACAGAAAATTCTGTATATTTCTCCATTTGTATCTAATTGATTATCTAATTGGGCTGGCCTTTTGGGCCGTTCCAATTAAGCTTAAGTATGTGGCTTGGAGTGAGACCAAAAGGGATCAATAAGACACTAGCTCCAATGGGCCTTGGGCTTTTCTGTCAACTCTTGACAAGTCCAAAATTACCATTAACTATATTTAATAGCACTATATAAATATAGTTGTACTCTAGGCCTTATCTATAAATTATATCCCAAGACTTTATTGTATATACAACTCCTTCATAAAATATTCGTAGTAATACAAAGTTATGAATATAGATTGTCACTTTGTAAATTACTACATCTTATCCTTGAGTACCCGATTTAATCCTTTAAAATTATTCAACATATATTTATGAAATCCAATCTCATAAATATATATATTTTAGTAACTTCTTGTCAAAGTGGTTAGGCCTAACTCTCTGAATAATTGAACCCATTAAATTTATCTCTATGGAATATTTTATATCTCCGTTAAGAGACTATGAATTTCATCTTAAGAATACATGTTCCATTAACACTAAATGTGGCTGCCCAATATACTGAGGTTTTGACCGTTACCTTAGATCTCATTCCTGATATATCAAAGCAACCTACATTTCATGATCAGGTCCATTATCCTCTCAGAATTAAGAGTTCATGCAAATAGAAGTCGTGAAATTTATTATTCAATTGACAGTCGTTAGGAGAATAATAAATCTCACAGTGGTCCAGTTTAATATGTCTTAACTCTTAAAACATATCAACACATCAACTAGAAGTTTCCACTTCTATGATCAAGGCAAATCATCTTAGTTGATATGTTATAGTCTTCGCAGATGAAGCGCCAAATTTTATCACCGACTACGAACTAAAATTCTGAGTTTACAAAGAACTAAAATTCTGAGTTTACAAAGAACTTGTGACTTATATCTTTAGTGACTAAAGCACATAAATCACATACTATGCATCTCATGGACAATATAATAATATCTAAATATTCATGTTACCATTATTTTATATTATAATAAAACAACTTTATTAATCACAACATTAAGTCATACATAATAACATACATAGCATCATACAATAGAATTTAAGGGCACTAATCCTAATAATCTCCCACTTGCCCTAAAGACTATTGTGCACTAATCTGACTCGCATCTCCTCCAAATGTGACTCGAAAGTCTTTTGGGGTAAGGTTTTGGTAAAGGGATCCGCCAGATTCTTTGCACCATCAATCTTTGCTACAACCACATCTCCTTGAACAACAATGTCTCGAATGATGTGGTACTTTCTTTCATGAGCTTTCCTTTCTTGTGATTTCTTAGATCCTTGGATTGTGCAACTGCTCCACTATTGTCACAGAACAATGTAATAGGAACTTGCTCAATTCTCATAACACCAAGATCAGAAAGGAATTTCTTGAGCCAAACAGCCTCCTTTGCCGCCTCACAAGCAGCAACATATTCGGCTTCCATGGTGGAGTCAACAATACAGAGATTGCTTAACACTCCTCCAACTTATGGCTCCACCTCCCAAGATGAAAACACTACCTGACGTGGATTTCCTGAAATCTAGATTTGACTGAAAATCTGAATCTGTATAGCCAATGGGAATCAAATCCTCACAACGGTAAACAAGCATATAATCTTTTGTTCTCCGTAGATACTTGAGAATATGCTTTACAGCTTGCCAATGTTTAGGTCCTAGATTTGATTGATATCGGCTGACCATGCCACTGAATAACAAATATCCGGTCTAGTACAAAGCATGGCATACATGAGACTTCCCACAACAGAAACATAGGGAACTCGTCTCATCATATTTTCTTCCTCTTGAGTCTTAGGCCTTTGGTCATCAGACAGATGAACTCCGTGTCTAAAAGGAAGTAATCCTTTATTGGAGTTTTTCATGCTATACCGTTCAAGAACCTTATCTATATATCCAGCTTGTGACAAACCTAACATCTTATTCTTTCGATCTCGTTAAAGTTTGATCCCTAGAATATAGTTAACTTCGCCCAAGTCCTTCATATCAAATTGGCTAGACAACCAAACTTTAACCGATGACATTACCCTTACATCATTTCCAATCAGTAGAATATCATCTACATAAAGCACTAGGAACATTACTACTTTGTCTTGATATCTTTTGTACACACATGGTTCATCAAGATTTTGTTCAAAACCAAATAATTTGATTGCCTGATCAAATATGATGTTCCATGACCTAGATGCTTGCTTGAGTCCATAAATGGACATTTTCAACTTGCAAACCATATGATCTTGGTTCTTTGCTATGAAACCTTCCGATTGCAACATATAGATTTCTTCTTCAAGATTGCCATTAAGAAATACAGTTTTGACATCCATTTGCTAAATCTCATAATCATAATGAGCATCAATGGATAAGAAAATTCTGATAGATTTAAGTACTGCTACTGGTGAAAAGGTTTCTTCATAATCAATACCTTCTTTTTGTGTATACCCTTTCGCCACTAGCCTTATTTTAAAGGTTTCAACTTTCCATCTATCCCTCTCTTCCTCTTGTAAACCCATTTGCAACTAACAGGTTTAATGTCATTAGGCGCCTCTACAAGATCCCAAACTTGATTGGAATACATAGAATCTAATTCTGATTTCATAGCTTGAACCCAATGATGTGCATCTATATTATTTATTGCTTCATCATAAGTGTAAAGATCCGATTCAGCTTCTTCTGAGATAGCTTCATAAGTTTCTCCCAAACCTATAAACCTATAAACCTATAAATCTTATAGGAGGCCAAACAATTCTCCCACTACGACGAGGCACATGTGTACTAGACATCTCATGAGTAGTATCTTATGGTGTATCTAATACAACCACATTCTCCCTATTTTTATTCAATGGTTGTTGATTTACAGATTCATTCATTTCAGCCAATACAACTCTATTTCTAGGAGTAAAATTATTCTTATAGTCATTTTCCAAAAATTTAGCATTTGTACTAACAAAAACTTTGTTGTCATTTCGACTATAGAATAAATAACCTCTAGTTTCTTTTAGATAACCCACAAGCAAACATACTTCTGATTTTGGTTCCAACTTATCAGACTTCCCTTTTAACACATGTGCTGGACAACCTCAAATGTGGAGATATTTCATGCTAGGCTTACGCCTACTCCACAATTCCATGGGTGTTTTGGGAACAGATTTTGATGGAACTAAATTCAATAGATGCATTGTTGTATCTAAGGCATACCCCCAAAAAGAAATTGATAAAGTTGAGTAACTCATCATAGACCTAACCATTTCCAAAAGAGTCCTATTCTTTCTCTCCGCTACACCATTTTGTTGAGGAGTTCCAGGTGCAGTCAATTGGGATACAATCTCATTTTGAATTAGGTAATCCTTGAAATCCCCAAGAAGATATTCACCACCTCGATCTGATCGAATGACTTTTATGCATTTACCTAATTGATTCTCAACTTCAGCCCTAAACTCTTTGAACTTTTCAAAGGTTTTAGACTTCCGTTTCATTAGGTACACATAACCATATCTTGAGTAATCATCCGTAAAAGTGATGAAATACTCATAACCTCCTTTTGCTTGGGTTGACATAGGACCACATACATCTGTATGAACTAATTAAAGCAACTCTTGGGCTCTTCTACCTTTTGCATTAAAAGGTCGTTTGGTCATTTTACCTTCCAAACAAGATTCGCAAACAGGAAATTCATTTAAGTCCATGGGCTATAAAAGTCCATTTTTGATTAGTCTTTGAATCCTATTTAAATTAATATGACCCAAACGCAAGTGCCAAAGATATGCATCATTTGTAAAAGGAAACTTTCTCTTTAATGATTTTACATGAGAGCTACTATCTAATTCAAAATTATGTAATTCATGCTTATCAGGAATTAAAATATAAAGACCATCCACAATATTGCCAAAATAGATAAACATTTTATCCTTCTTTATTACAACATTGTCCTTTAGGATAACACAATATCCATGTTTACCCAAATAAGTTGCAGAAATTAAATTCCAACGAACATTAGGTACATAAAGACAGTCCTTTAATATTAAAACCCTAGACTCAAAGCACAAATTAACAACACCAACAGCTTCAACCGAAATTCTGCTCCCATCAGCCAAAGTAAGAAACAATTCCCCTTCACTCAACTTAAAGGTCTTCTGAAATCCTTGCAAAGAATTACAGATATGATTAGTACAACCTGAATCCATACACTAGGAATCCGTGGGATTCTGTACCAAACATATTTCAAGAAGAAAGGAAGTTTTCATACCCTTGTTCTTGGCAGCCTTAAACTTTGGACAATTTCTCTTCCAATGTCTTTTCTCACCACAATAGAAATACTTTCCTTTGGTCTTCTTTCCTTTATCGGTAACTCCTAAGGCAATTTGTTTACCCTCTTGCTTAGTGAAGTTCTTCTTCTTCTTTTTATTACCCTTGCCTTTTGACTTAAGTTGCTTCACCCACATTGGCTTCAACACTAAAAGTACCAAGGATGCCTTTCGCCGCCACTAACTCATTCATTAATTCAGACAAAGAATAAATCTTTTTGTTCATGTTATAATTAAGTCTGAATTCTTTGAATGATTCCGGTAGTGACTAGAGTATCATATCCACTTGGGATTCTCCATCAATGTCGGCATCTAAAATCTCTAATGTATTCATATTAGAGATCATTGTAAGACAATGCTCTCTCACTGAACTACCTTCAGCCATTTTGATATTATAAATTTGCCTCATGGTTTCTTGCCTTGCTGAACGGCATTGCTCACCAAACATCTCCTTCAAACTATGCATAATATTCGAAGCTATTTCTACATCTTGCATTTAATACTGTAGAACATTTAAGATAGATGCTAGGATATAGCACTTGGTCATCTTATTAGATTTCTGCCAATGATCATATCGTTGTTTTTCTTCAAGAGGAGTATCTAATGAAGGAAAGCTAGGACATGGTTGAGTAAGCAAATATTTGTGCTCTTCAGCAGTTAAAACGATATTCAAATTTCTTTTCCAGTCAACATAGTTGGATCCAGTTAGTTTGTTTTGATTAAGAATAGAAATAAGTGGGCTAAATGATGCCATGTTCAAATCTGAAAATAATAAACATGAATATAATAAGTATATTGAACATTATCAATTTAGCATATAAGCATATAATATGGAACCTTAATAAAACCATAAAACAATATATGCAATGACAACCCAATCTCATGTTTAAAATTTCTTGGAAGCAAGTAAATTATAAACACTATGATTGATTGAGAACTATTCTCATTATTAGTGCATCATGATAACTCTTATCAAACACTAATAATATGTCATTTTTCCTTTAGCCTCTAAGTAATAATGACATACCTCCGAAAGGAGGTTAACATTAAACTTAGTCTAGTGTACACCATTGACTGAATTCTATGTGAGTCATTAAGTAACTCCACGGTAGCGTGGTCGTTCTTAATGTAAAAACACATATTATCCATCATTAAGAAGTTTTAAAATACCCTCCGAAGGGAGCAAGGCATATACGCCAAGGCGAGGTGCTTAATCACACTACTATAAACCGACAATGGAGGCCATGAAATCCAACCTTTGTATCTCTCTCCCACTAGATATTTTAAAATAAAGGTTTTTATTTGGAAATCATGTGTAATCTAATCACACACAGCCTTGCACTTTTAAAAACTTGAAAACACTTAGAAAAAAAAATCAAAATTTCATTCTTTCGATTGATCGAATGTGCCGCTCGATCGGTCGAATGTGCCCCTCGATCGGTAGAAAAAATTAAAAAATTCGAACCTAACTATCTGCCTTGCTCGATTGGTACTCGATCGCTTCTCGATCAATCAAAAAATTAAATTCGATCAATCGACTAGCAATCGGGTATCAATCGAATCAAGCAGATTGGCCACTGATTCACTTGATCGATTGAAAACAATTTTCGATCGATCGAAACTCGTGAACTTCGAATTTCCAAAATTTTTCCTGAAGCGTTTTCAACGGTTTTTCATGAACAAACAACTATCATATGAACATAATAGACAAAGATTGATATCTAAACTAATTTCCATTGATGCTAAAGCCTTAAAGTTCAAATTAACATACTTAATATCAAACTTAAACAACATCATAACATCAATCTCAGTTTTCATTAAAACATAATTTCAATCACCATGCAGAAAATCGATCAAATAACTTTCTAACATCATGAAACTATCATTCTTGATTCTAAAACTCACAAAACATGTTATGCAAATTGGAAATTGAAAACCGCTCTGATACCAATTGTAGGATTAAACATGGTTTGCATCTCATACAAAACATATGCAGCGGAAATTTAACGGATCTACTTCATTCACAATCGATAACATGCACTATGTAAGTTTCAGAAGTCAAGAACAAGAGAGCATACCTTGGTATAGTGAATTTCAAAACAAAGATCGGAAGCACTTGGGAATACTTTTGATCTTCACTCCAATTCCACTTTACGCCCAAGATGTGTGGTCTCTCAATCAGTTTTAAAAGGAGAATGATAGAATGTCTTACTCTCACATATGTCTCATACAAAAATCTCTACAGAAAATTCTTTATATTTCTCTCTTTGTATCTAATTGATTATCTAATTGGGCTGGTCTTCCGGGCCTTTCCAATTGGGCTTAAGTATGTGGCTTGGAGTGGGACCAAAAGGGATCAATAAGACACTAGCTCCAATGGGCCTTGAACTTTTCTGTCAACTCTTGACAAGTCCAAAGTTACCATTAACTATATTTAACACAATTATATAAATATAGTTGCACTCTAGGTCTTATCTATAAATTATATCCTTATAATTTATTGTACATGCAACCCCTTCATAAAATATTCGTAATAATACAAAGTCATGAATATAGATTGCCACTTTGTAAATTACTACATCTTATCCTTGAGTACCCGGTTTAATCCTTTAAAGTTATTCAACATATATTTATGAAATCCAATCTCATAAATATATATTTTAGTAACTTCTTACCAAAGTGGTTAGGCCTAACTCTCTGAATAACTGAACCCATTAAACTTATCTCAATGGAATATTTTATATCTCCGTTAAGAGACTATGAATTCCATCTTGAGAATACATGTTCCATCAACACTAAATATGGCTGCCCAATATACTGAGGTTTTAACCGTTACCTTAGATCTCACTCCTGATATATCAAAGCAACCTACATTTCATGATCAGGTCCATTATCTTCTCAAGATTAAGAGTTCATGCAAATAGAAGTCGTGAGATTTATTATTCAATTGACAGTCGTTAGGAGAATAATAAATCTCACAGCGGTCCAGTTCAATATGTCTTAACTCTTAAAACATATCAACACATCAACTAGAAGTTTCCACTTCCATGATCAAGACAAATCATCTTAGTTGATATGTTATAGTCTTCGCAGATGAAACGCTCAATTTTATCACCGACTACAAACTAAAATTCTGAGTTTACAAAAAACTTGTGACTTATATTTTTTGTGACTAAATCACATACTATGCATCTTATGGACGATATAATAATGTCAGAATATTCATGTTACCATTATTTTAGATTATAATAAAACAACTTTATTAATCACAACATTAAGTCATACATAATGTCATACATAATAACATATATAGCATCATACAATAGGATTTAAGGACACTAATCCTAACAACAAGCCCCTGTTAGGAAAAATGAGAAGGTCGTCTATAGAAGGACGACCTTCCCTATGAACAGGGTACACTCCTCAGGGAGGCTCTTAGACAAGCTCCTGACACTTAGGTGAAATCCAAGTTAAGTGCAATAATTCCTTATCACATGAATAACTTCCAGTGACAGTTATATGAAAAAGTGTAACTCCTAAACGGTTGTGGAGGTTATCCTTGAACCCTCAGACCTCCTCAAATATAGGGGAGGTTACAAGTCTAATAACCATTTCTAGGGTGCACTATATAAACGCCCATTCAGACTAGACAAAGGTACGTTTTGACATTTTCTAAAAAGTTAGAACTCTAAAATTTGAGAGAGAAAAACTAACTTTGGCATCGGAGGGTTCTTGGCCGGTGATCCCGGTCACCTTTGATCAATGTTCTTTCTTTTTCAGGCCATTAAGACAACCAGTAGTCCTGTCAAATCCGAAGTATCCAATCTACTGATTTTCTTCGCATCATCAGCAAATATTTGCATCTGAAAGCTTGGATTTGCATAAAAAAACACTAGAGCTTGTTCAGAACCTCCAATAAAAATTATGGCTAAATTGCTTTTACTTTAACTTAAATTAAGTGCAGAATAAGAGTAAATGAGCGCAAACAATCGATAAAACTACCATAAGCCATATTCATCCAATATTAACAATAAAAGATAAGTTTAAAGAGTAGAGAAAAGAGATGCAAACACAAGATAACATCGAGACGTGTTATCGAAGAGAAAACTGAAGAACTTGGTGAAAAACCTCTCCACCGCCCTCCAAGCGGTAAATCGATCCACTAGAGAATAAAGTTGGAGTACACGAATAACAAAAGACCCTCCAAGCCTAGTCTATCCAATGTACTTGAGTCCTCCTAGCTCCTGCTACCAACTGGCTTTCCCGAACCTTGTCTTCTCTAGCTTTCTCGGATCCCGCAATTCAGCCCGATTGCATCCGCCAATGAATGACTCCTTCCAATACTTCCCAACAACACCAAAACCTCACTTGACACTCAGATTGGGTGTGGTAAGTGTTTGGGCTATTAGCCTATCATGGATTTAGAGATGGAAAGGTAGGAGTAGAGAAAATCCACAAGGAAATGTGTAGATGATTGTAGGTATAACAATCTCTAACTCTCAAGTGTAAGGGTTTTCTCTCTGAAAAGTACTCCTTACAATATGTGGTAATGAAGGTATATATAATATGGGTAAAGACTTGGTAAAACAAAACATGACATTTTGCCAAACAGAATGTTTCGCGAGTATTTTGCAAGAAGGCCTTACCCATAAGACATTCGTGAAATCCTTCATTCGGGCATGAATCTTCGCCTTCCAGTCATGTGCTCTACACATGGCTCTTTCGCGGGATAGCTTCTCACGAGGCACTCACGAAATCCACTTCTTCATCGTTTTAAGCTCGAGTCTTCACACTTTCTCACACTCAATCCTTACAATTAAAAACCACCTAAATACAAGGGAATATAATTGAGGAAATTACAATCAAATTTGGCATGGAATTAAAACCAGCATAAAATAGTTGTAAATTACAATTTTATAGCATCATTACTATTGAGGATATTAGATGAACTATCAATGTTTTGAAAATTTACACACTATTCATAACATCATATTTTTTACAATAAATTGAAAACTGTCTTTCAGTCTTTATTAATTGGGATTAAGTTTAAGTTTTTGGGTTCTCTACTCTTTCATATTTGTTTTGTTCTAAATATGCCGTTTCTTTCTCTCTTTTTTATTTTGTGTTGCTAAAATATTATTTTTGTCTTAAACTTTGCATGAATTTCGTATCTTGCTTCTAAACTTTAAAATGTTCATTTTTCATTTCTAAACTATTGAAAATGTCACTTATCATTTCTCTATTTGAAAACTTTTTTTTTCACCCCTAGACTATTGTAAAAAATTCCTTTTTATCCATAAACTATTGAAAAATAATATCTTTAAAAATTTTAGAATGAAAAACAAAAATTTTAAAGTTTAGGGACAAAAAGTGAAATTCATGAAAAGTTTAGGGCCAAGGGCCAAAATGTAAAACAAGCCCAAATCTCCTTTAGGGTTCTTTAAATATGATTGTTTTTGAAGAGTCAAGCCAAAAATTCAAAATGTGTGATGAACAAAAGCTAATGGTGTTTTAAAAAAAGAGAAAAAAAATCGAAATTACACTTATAAAAAATGCTTAGAACATTAGGGCTAAAACTTTTCTCTACATATAGTAGGAAGAGGAATTTGAGAAAGGTGATGAGGAAGAGAGAGAAAACACTCATTGGTACCACTGTTTTCAACCCTAGACCTCAGAATCATGTAACTCTTTGATGGTTGAATCGGTTGTTACTCTGAGGTTATGGTTTTGACCAAAATGTGGTTTAGTTTTGTGTTTGATCTAATTGAGGGATTTTAAACCAAGCTTAGGATGCTCTTAAGGACTGGTCTAAGCATAATGGGGTAAAAGGGTTGGCTTGCTTTTTGTATAATTAAGGAAAGATTTTGACCAAGTATGTTTGGTTGCATATTCTCAGCTGATTTAGCCCCTTGGGAAGCTCTTGTTAGTGGCAGCATGTAGCCAAGGTTAGCTAAGGGCCCAAACATGCTTTAGGGGCTAAAACTAGTTTGGTCAAAAAGTTTAGTCACAAACAACAAGAGCTAAGGCCACTTTTGGATGAAAGTTTCAAATACTAGACCCTTTCCATTAGCTTTAAGTGTTGTTAGTATCCCCAGCCCACTTAGTAGCACACATATCCTTGGCTTATGCAAAAGTTCCAATAGAGTCCACCCATACCCTTCAAACTACCCTCGCTCAAATTCCCATTATGTCACATGAGCTTAGGTCATGCTTAAAAAAACAATATATAATGTAATATATAAATTGGGCTCATAAGAAGGTCAGGCTTGGTTGGAATTACCTTTGTCAAAAATTTGTCGTGAAAACAACCATCAATACATTCTTTGTAAAGGCCTTGAAAAGGCACATAACACATGTGAAAAGGCTTGTTAATTAATTACTTAATTAATGTTCTTGAGTGATTCAAGAGTGTGGACCAAGAATCCAACAAATGGAAGAAACAGTGGAGTCTAAAAGTCAACGAAAAGCTCAAGTTAATACTCTATAAAATTGTATGGGAATCATTCCCCTACAAATAAATTCATTAGAAGATGAACATATAAAAGACCTGACCTGCCCTCATACTACCGACGCTATGAAACAATGGTGTATATCTTCATTGAACATCCTTTTGAAACAATTATATGGAGATGCACAAAATGATCAATCAATCTCGAATCGATAACTAGGAAATTAGCACTAGATTGGATCAGATGCTTCTGTGAACGAACAATAAATCTTGGTCATGATAAAATAGAGGGAACATCAATTTTTTCTCTTAGCTAAAACCGTTTTTGATTGCATATGGTGGCACAAAGACAACCTTATCTTCAAAAATACCTCCACTTCGCCCTTCCTACTTGCTACACAAATAAAAAAGCCTTTTATTTCCACATTGAAGCATGAGAATCTAAAACCCCCTGAAGAGCTAACCTTTGGTTCACGATCACATTCAGGATAGATGAAATTTAACTTTGATTTTACCATTCCTCTCTTCAGTTTGTAGAGATTCACATAGTTAAATATTCCCTAGAAAAGCCTCAATTAATGCTATTTGACTTCTTGAACAAAATACCTATTAATCTTTAAATATCTTCTAAAATTGTTGGAAAATTCATTTGAAATAATGGCCTTATTTGCTAGCACTTTATTCTGGTGTCACCAAGGTCTTAAGTTCGTCAATTGAAGGGGGGGCTAATATTGTGATTGACCCTTTAAAAAACTTATGAATTGAGATAGTTGATATGTCAAAATTCAGATTATGTTTTACCTATTTCACTTACAGATTAGAATGAGAACTCCACTAAATCACCACAAACATACAAGCCCTCTTATACAAATTTATTTTCTAAGTTTTCTTTCTTTTTTTAGTCCATATTGCTAAATGGGCTGATGCACAATTTAACTTGCCAGAACTCCTTTTATACTTACTTGGAGACAGCAACCAATCTCCACCCTCCCTTCGTAGGCCTTTACTGGGACTAAGGAAGTTGATGGACGAGTTCCCTTTGTTATCCTAAATATCTTCTTAAAAAATTTTATCCTTACTAAAAAAAAGTAAAAAAAAAATGCAATTATCTTCTCTATATATATATATATAGGATTTGAATATATAAGATTTAAGAGTTGTGGTGTGCTTTTATGTTAAAATCTTTTTATCTCTTTCTTGTATGTGTTTCTAAAAAAAAAAATACTAATTATTAGCTACCATATACATTATTTAAAAAGAAAAAAAAAAAACCCCATAGATATCATTCATTAGTGTTGAAGGGGATAAAAATAGTAAATGGACGGAGATAATGATGACGGATGGACACCGTAAGTGACGCGACCATGATGGTCAGTTTTTGCTGATTACCCGTCATAGGTGGATTGATTGTAGGATCCAGGTGGCATGTAATTTGATATGCACCAGATGAGCTTTTGCTTTATCCCCACGCAAACGTGCACACTTGGACTTCTTGCGACACACATTTGAGAAGACTCCTATATGGAAATAAGTTTGAGAAGGAAGTTGTATCCTAAATGAAAGGTAATTCCGCCCAATATAAATACCTCAGAAAACCTAAATATGAAGGTACGCATAATATTCTTAACTCTGGCACTCTAGGGTTAAAGAAACAAGATTCTGACTTGACCTTCGGAGGGTATTCGGCCAACACCACACCGGTGCTCTTTTCTAGGTCCTTTATTTTCTTTTTGCAGGTGTTGCTTTTGTTTGAGGAGCTTGCGACTCACTGGTGATTTTTTCGGCATCATCAGTTGGCGCCGTCTGTGGGAATTGAGGAAGAAGAAAATCTTCTGATTATTTTAGCCTCGCTCTATCCCCGAGACAAAGAGTCGCATGGCACTCACCCGATCGATGGCAACGAACAACAATCAAGGCAACGAACAACAATCAAGGCGACGAACCACGCGCCATCGCATTGGAGAGGCAGGTCCAAACGCTTGCGGCAGCGGTTGAGCGCCTCACCAAGCAGAATCATGATTTGGAAGAACAGTTTCGGCAAATAACCGCACATCAGAGTGCACCGCGGGGAAGATCGGGGAGGGCGCTAGTCCCGAAGGAAGGAACGTGGAAAGACACGAGCGGCGACGACGCTCCGACTAGACCGACGACAAGAAACCATTCAACCACTTGCTTTAGACGTTGTGCCGACTCACATAGCCACCGAAATGCAGGAGATGAGGGAACGTATGGACGCAATGATGAGCGCGCTTAAAGGACGGGTATCCAGCAATTTGGACGACCTAGTCCATAGAACGGATTCACCATTCACAGCATTGGTAAATTCGTGCCCCGTTCCAGCAAAGTTTCGCATGCCCCATGTGGAAAACTATGACGGATCCAAGGACCCGTTGGATCACTTGGAGTCTTTCAGAACCTTAATGCATCTTCAGGGTGTACCAGATGAAATTATGTGCGGGGCTTTTCTCACCACCTTGAAGGGGCTGCCGAGGGATTGGTACGACGGGTTGACACCTAATTCCATCGGCACTTTTAAGGAACTACGTGCACAGTTTGTATCACACTTCATTGGAAGTCATCGACACAAGAGGTCTATTGCATGTATACTAGGGATTAAACAACGAGAAGGCGAAACATTAAGGTCCTATATAGCCCGCTTTAACAAGGAATCCCTCTCGATAGACGAGGCAGACGACAAGACACTTGTAGCAGCATTCACAAACGGGTTACAAGAGGGTAAGTTCTTATTTTCCCTGTGTAAGAATGACCCGAAGACTATGTCCGATGTCTATTACGGGGGCGACGAAGTATATGAACGCGGAGGATGCCTTGCGGCCGGAGAACGACTATAAACCAAAGAAAAGGGAAAGACGGAAGATACGAAACCGGATAACGGACGAAAAGTGGCTAGAACCGGGGATCGACGAGAAGGCCCGGAGACCCAAACCACCTTCGGGGAGGTTTACAAGTTTCACCCCGCTTTCATAGCTGATTGACCAAGTGCTTATGCAAATCAAAGATGAAGGAAGCTTGACATTCCGGACAAGTTGAAGGGAGATCCGAACAAGAGGCCAAGAGATAGATATTGCCGTTTTCACGTGACCACGGCCATGATACGACGGTTGTTATGACTTGAAACAACGGATTGAAGCCCTTATAAGGCAGGGAAGGTTGCAAAGGTTCGTGAGGAAGGAAAGAGCGATCGGCCTAGGAGCGAGAATCCTAGACGGGAAAACGGCGCCCCCGAGACCACCGGTAGCGGACATACGGATGATAATGGGGGGAGCGCTTCGGCGAGATCGTCCAAAAAGGCCGGGGAAGACCTACTTACGAACAGTACAAAGTGTCCGGTCGACGGGCTCTTCACTTAGAGAGAATACGACGGAATGACTCCGGTATCGAGTTTTTGAAGAAGAGGCCGGCGCCTTCACCACCCCCGTGACGACGCGCTTGTGGTTAGCATACGGAGTAGGAGACTTCAATGTCCACCGAGTTCTTGTGGACAACGGGAGCTCGCGGAGACATCCTTTACTATCACTGCGTTCCGGCGAGATGGGAATTGCAAAGGAGAGCCGATCCCGGCATGTACGCCCCTCGTTGGCTTTGGGGGAACCCGGGTCCGCCCTATAGGATCCGTCACATTGATAGTGACGGTAGGAGACTACCGCAACGAGATAACTAGAAACATCACCTTTCTAGTGGTTGATTGCTCCTCGGCATATAACGCCATACTCGGGCGTCCTACCCTCGACGCATGGAAGGCCATCACTTCAACCTACCATCGATGATCAAGTTCCCCGAACATGGAGTTGGAGAATTGCGCGGAAATCGAGGTGAGCGCACGGGAATGTTACGTGGCCATGATGGAGATGGATGACCATGTACGGACATTGAATATCGAAGAGCGAGAGGACGATGGCGGGGGCAGGTGGAGACATTGGAAGAAATACAACTAGACGATTCGAGGCCCGGCCGAGATCACCGGGATAGGAACCTCGGTTGACCAAACGGTTCGACGTGCCCTCCTATTGTTCCTCAAGGAAAACCAAGACGTGTTCGCATGGAGCCATGACGACATGCCGGGGAATAGACCGGCGGTCATAGTCCATAAATTGAACGTGTCGCCTTCGTTCTCTCGGTCAGACAAAGAAACGCGTATTCGCCCCGAAGGGATCGAGCCGCGGCGGAGAGGAAGTGCGAAGCTACGAGAAGCGGACGTCATACGAGAGGTGTACTACCCCGGGCGGTGGCGAATGTGGTAATGGTTAAAAGCAAATGGGAAGTGGAGAATGTGCGTTGATTTCATGGATCTAAATAAAGCGTGCCCAAAGACGGTTACCCGCTCCCACGAATTGACGCCTTAGTGGACTCTACCGCAAAACATGAGTTGTTGAGCTTCATGGACGCCTTCTCGGGGTACAACCCAGTTAAGTTGGAGAAGACGGATCGAGAAGACATCATTTGTGACGAGTCGAGGGCTTTTTTGCTACAAGGTGATGCCATTCGGGCTCGAATGTGGAGCCACATACCAACGATTAATGAACAAGATGTTCGAGCACCGGATTGGTCGGAATGTCCAGAGTCTACGTAGATGACATGTTGGTAAAAAGCGTAAAGGCATCGGATCATGCGGGGACCTCAGGGAGACTTTCGACACTCTTCGAACGTACGAAATGAAGGCGAACCCAAGCAAATGCGCATTCGAAGTAACCTGCGGGAAAGTTCTTAGGGTTCATGGTGTCCCGGCGGGGCATTGAGGTCAACCCGAGAAAGTGAAAGCAATTATGGATCTATCTCCACCAAGGACGGTGAAGGAAGTGCAAAGCACGACGGGGAAGATAGCGACCTTAAATAGGTTTGTATCAAGAGCAACGAGACAAGTGTCTCCTTTCTTTAGGACACTAAGGAGATCTTTCGAGTGGACGGACGAATGCCAAAGGGCATTTGAAGAGGCGAAGGCATATCTCTCTGCCCCGCCATTGCTTAGCCCGTCTACACGGGGAGGAATTATTCACGTACCTTCGTCTCATCGGCGGCGGTAAGTGCGGTTCTCGTTAGAGAGGAAGGGAAGGTACGGAAGCCGTGTACTTTGTAAGCCGGGCGCTACGAGGCGCGAGAGGAGAGGTACCCACGGATGGAGAAACTCGCTTTCGCACTTGTAACTTGACGGCCGGCGAAGCCGTATTTTCAAGCACACGCGATAATAGTCACGACGAATCGGCCATTGCGGAGAGCGAATGAACAATCTGAAACCGCCGGACGGATGGCTTTGTGGGCTATCGAGCTAAGTGAGTATGATATCCAATACCGGCCACGAACGGTGTGAAAGGACAAATATTGGCGGACTTTATTGCGAGAATTCACTACACATGAGGAGCGAGGGCGGCGAAGAGACTCCTACATGGAGAATTCACATAGACGGATCCTCCGATAAGCATGCGGGAGGGGTCGGAGTTGTACTCCATACCGGAAGGAGATAAGATTGAATGTATGATCCGTACGGAATTCCTTACTACGAATAATGAAGCGGAGTATGAGGCCTGGTGGCGGGATTGGAGCTTGCAATAGCGGCAGGGCCGGGGAAGGCAATGGTCTACTCCGATTCCCAAATCGTAGCTAGCCAAGTTAATGGAAGTTATGATTGTAGGAGTGAACGAATGAGAAGGTACCTCGGAGAAGTGAAGGGTCGAACGAGTGACCTACAATTCGTGATAACTCAGATCCCGAGAGAAGAGAATCAAGAAGCGGATCGACTCGCAAAGGCACTTCGGCCGAACCTATGGTCGTCCCAAAGCAGGTATTATCCTTCGTCCAATATTCGTCGTTACTAGATAACGTTCAGGTGCAGGAATTAACCACTAAAAATGATTGGACGGTTCCAATTGTGGCGTACCTCAAGGACGGCAAGCTTCCAGACGGGAAGGAAGAAGCCAGGAAATTGAAGGTTAGGGCTGCCCGATTCATGCGATCAAAGGCATCCTCTACAAAGAGGATTCTCCCGACCATATCTAAGATGCACAGGCCATGACGAAACGGAGACTACGTAATGAGGGAAGTACATTAAGGGATCTGTGGAAACCACTCAGGATCAAGGTCTCTGGTACACAAGCTACTCCGAGCAGGGTATTATTGGCCGACAATTCAGAAGTATGCCCACATGTACGTGAGAGCCTGCGATAAGTGTCAACGGTTCGGCAATCTTATCAGGCAGCCAACGGAGGAACTCACACCCATGACGGCCCCGCTGGCCATTCGCACGATGGGGGTTAGACATCATGGGTCCATTTCCAATAGCGGCGAGACAAGGCGAAGTTCTTGGTGGTCGGTATCGACTACTTTACCAAGTGGGTGGAAGCAGAAGCTCTTGCTACCATCACGGAAAAAAATATTCGCAACTTTGTATGGAGAAATATTATTTGCCGATATGGGATCCCGAGAGTGCTTGTATCAGACAACGGGAAGCAATTCGACAACGATGCGTTCGAGACTTTTGTTCTCGAGTGGGAATCAAGAATCACTACTCGTCGCCCGCTCGTCCACGAGGCCAACGGACAAGTTGAAGTCACGAACCGGTCCTTGTTAAAGATCATCAAGACCGGCTCGAGGGGGGCAAAAGGGCATATGGCCGGACGAACTACCAAGTGTCCTATGGGCGTACGGAACAACGGCAAGGACGCCAACGGGAGAGACAACTTGTTTCGATTGGCGTTTGGTGCCGAAGCCCTCATACGGCGAAGTGGGGATGACGAGCTACCGCGTGGAAAGTTATGACAAGAGTAAGAATGCTTTGAAGCATTACGTTTAGAGCTTGACCTTGTTGATGAAGTTAGGGCAACCGCGGCCCAAGCGGCGCGGTACCGGGACATGATGGCAAAACATTACAACTCTAAGGTTCGGCACGGGACTTCAAAGTTGGAGATCTAGTGTTACGAAAAGTGCTTGGCGCTACGAAAGATGCATCCACAGGAAAGGCCCGGGTCC
This sequence comes from Castanea sativa, assembly GCF_040712315.1. Classification (NCBI taxonomy): domain Eukaryota; kingdom Viridiplantae; phylum Streptophyta; class Magnoliopsida; order Fagales; family Fagaceae; genus Castanea; species Castanea sativa. The sequence continues at coordinate 23,009,701 of NC_134023.1, forward strand.
CGGCGGGAAGGCCCGTGCCGAATCATTTCATGGCGCGGGGAAAGGAACGTACTACTTGGAGACACTTGACGGAAAGAAGTTGGGCCATCCACGGAACACGGAGCACTGAAGAAGTACTACCAATAGTGCGGCCAGTCACAACACCAAGCTTGCCTTACTTTTCGGTTTAATTTTAGACGATTATGGCTTTTTAGAGCTCGAGTTTTTCTTTTTCATGAACAATTTGGTTTGTTGAACTTATGAGAGGAATTTTTTAAATGCATGCTGATGAAAATCTACAATGAAATCTACAAATCCACATAGTGGACGGATCACCCAAAGGGTGAGAAATCTACGAGTCCACAAAGTGGACGGATAACCCAAAGGGTGAAAAACTTTGAAGCCCACAAAGTGGACGGATCATCCAAAGGGTGAAAAATCTACAAGTCCACAAAGTGGACGGATCACCCAAAGGGTGAGGAACCTACAAGTCCACAAAGTGGACGGATCACCCAAAGGGTGAAAAACCTACAAGTCCTGAAGTGGACGGATCACCCAAAGGGTGAGGAACCTACAAATCCACGTAGTGGACGGATCACCCAAAGGGTGAAAAACCTACAAGTCCACAAAGTGGACGGATAACCCGAGGGTGAAAAACTTTGAAGTCCACAAAGTGGACGGATCACCCAAAGGGTGAAAAACCTACAACGTCCATAGAGTGGACGGATCTCCCAAAGTGTAAAAACCTACCAGTTCACAAAGTGGACGGATAATCCCGTGAATGAATGTCTACATGGTGGACGGTTAGCAAAAATACATTTGAAAGACCATTCATAAAGTAGGACGGATTAGCCGAATATACGACGGATAATGAGCAAGCAACATGCAACAAAAGATTTGATAAGTCAAGTTCAATAATTACAAATGACGGGTTAAATAAAGTTCTTTTACAACGGTGAAAACTTTTACAAAAAAAAGCAAGTATCCTATTCATTCTTTGGAGAGTTCTCGACCAATGGACCGTCATTTGGGCGACTAGGAGGAAGAACTTCGCCTTCGTCGGCGGAGCGGTGACGGCAAACACTTCGTACGTGCTTTCGAACGGACGGATTGTGCAAGTGTTTGCCCTTGAGCGTCGATGGATATATGGGATACGTCCGGAGTCGGTATGATGACTTCACTGACGGATGGCATCATCGAACCCGTCGGCAAAGGAGCCCCCGGCTCGAGTCGAAAGCGATTCGGAATCACGATATTCTTGAATGGCTATCTCCTTTGCGCTTTGAAGCTTGGACGTAGTCTCCGTCGAAATTTGCTTCTCCTTGTCACTCGAGGATCTCACGAAGATGCCCGTTCTCCTTTTCCACCTCCTCGACACACTGCTCGAGTATTTGAGCTTTAAATCCATGTTGATCTTGTAGGTCTTCGGCTCGTGCGGCTCGTCCTCCATCGTACGGCTTTTCTTTCTCAGACGGTCCATGGATGTCTCATGATTGAGACAACGGCCATGGAGCCCTTTCATCATCACCATGGCCTGGAAGCGAAATACAACGTTATGACGGATGATAAGGAACTTGGCAACAATATTAGACGGATTCAAAATTACCTGTGCAAGGGTGAAAAGACCCGTCTCACCCATCGCTTCCGTTGAATGGTTGCCGAGGTCTGCATAGTCGTCAGCTGTCAGCATAGACGACATCTTCTCAAGGGCATAGCTTGAATCCTCTCGGAAGAGAACGGGTGGTTTCTCCCCGGAGGCTGCTGGGCCTTTCATCAAGCTTTTGCCCTTTCCATGCTTGGCGCCCATCTTCTCTGCCTTCAAGGCCACGACGGGTTCAGTGGAGGTCTTTTGCTTCTTGGGAGGACGGTCCGTTTTCTCAGCTTGGTGTTTTTGACGGTACGGGTGGGACCGTCCCCTTTGTTTGACCCCACTCTTGCTTTTTCTTCGCCGCTTTGTTGCTTAATGAATGCCCTCCTCTGGCGGCGTCCATCTCTACGCAAATCAAAGACGGATGAGAAAGGAAAGTAAAAGTAAGACGGGGAGAAAAATGAAAGACGGGTATAGTTTTGATGAACTTACGTTTTCGAATACATTATCGTATTGACGGGCGACGGATGAAGGTTCGGGTTCGTCACAATGCCAATGAAGCGTATCGAGTGTGACGAGTTGAGCCCCGAGTCCTTTCTTGCGGTTTTGTTTTGTTAAAAATTTTCTCCGGAAAATTCCCTTTGCTCCAAATCAGCACGAGGACGGTCCCGAGCTTTGCAATAAAGGACGGTTAGAGCTTTTAAAAAAAAAAAAATTATTATTAACTTCAAAGGCGGACGGAAGCAAAAGGAATACACATACCGACGGAGGCATTATGCCCGTGTTGTGTCGACGGGCATGTAAGTTACATCTCTGGACGACACATCCATTCGTCCCGCTTCCAAAAGAAGTAGCGACTCTTCCGGTCTGCAGTTCGAGTACCGGAGTGTCAGCCGACGAGCCTCGATAAAGGACTTCTAGGTTTGTAAAGCTATACATCCCCCTTGGACTTGACAATCTACGTGGGACGGTAACGGTGGAAAAATTCTTCCACCGTCGACCTTCGGGAGCCGTCGGACATTGCCCGTACAAAACCTCGGCCCCGAATGAACACTCTCCGGGCATTGGGGGAGATGCAGTGACGGATACACCAAGGTATTGAAGAAGTCGACGGTGAAGAGAACTTAATGGAAATCTGAGCCCCGCCTTTAAAGCTTGCTCGTAGATCCCAACACCGTCTACTCCCTTGTAGTAGCATTTCTTGGATTTTTTGGGAAGACGTAGACGAATGTTATCCGGTATTTGGTACTTGGTCCTAAGTGTCTTTGAGTTGAGATTCGGTCATGGACGACCTAAAATCATTTACCGTCCGAGAGGCGGCATGACGAACTCCCCAAGGCCATCTGGGCCAGTGCGGCGGATGGGGGGGATCCACACCGTCCCCGAAGCTCTTCTTTGTGGGACCGACTACGAACTCTCCGTCTCTAGACCACTTGAGTCAAGGGAAGAAGAGGTACTTGACGAATTCCTCTCTTCACTTGAAGTGTCATGATCTTTTGGACTGACGGAAACTTTTCATCGTAGCCCACCCCTCGCGGACAAACGGCCCAGGGTTACTTGACGCACTAGACATTACCTACATTTATGACGGTATAACCTAAGACACCGACGTTTCTAAGGAAAGTGCATATACTTAAAACAATGAAATCCAAAGAAAGACGGAGAAAGGATTTGGAATACATACGGATCTGGCGGAACGACGGGAAGGCACTATAGGCTGTGACGGTTGCGCTCTGCTCACAAATTTTTTGACAAGAAGAAGAAATGAAGGGAGAAATATACGGCCTTTTATAGAACAAAGGGCACGGAATACGAAGCGACGCCTCGTTTTGGGGAAATAGCCAATCCACGAGGGCCGTGTGCTCTTCGTCGAAATACGAGCCACGTGTCATCCGTCGGGGTATACCAAGCCCGTTCCCATTTAATACATTGTCTTTAGTCACTCCGCTGAACCCGTCGGATTATGGGGACGGATCCAAAATTTGAAGGGGGCAAGCTGAAGGGGATAAAAATAGTAAATGGACGGAGATAATGATGACGGATGGACACCGTAAGTGACGCGACCATGACGGTCGGTTTTTTGATTACCACTTCGTAGGTGGATTGATTGTAGGATCCAGGTGGCATGTAATTTGATATGCACCAGATGAGGCTTTTGCTTTATCACACGCAAAACGTGCGCACTTGAACTTTGCGACGCACGTTTGAGAAACTTCACATATGGAAATAAGTTTGAGAAGGAAGTTGTATCCTAAATGAAAGGTAATTCCGGCGATATAAATACCTCGGAAAACCTAAATATGAAGGTACGCATAATATTATTAAGCTGCAGCGGCTGGGGTTAAAGAAGCAATTCGGCGACCTTCGGAGGGTATTCGGCCGACACCACACCGGTGCTCTTTTCTAGGTCCTTTATTTTCTTTTTGCAGGTGTTGCTTTTGTTTGAGGAGCTTGCGACTCACTGGTGATTTTTTCGGCATCATCAAGTGTTATCTTTTTTTGGGATGTGATAAGAAATCATTCATTAGTTGATAGCATTTGACTTTTTTTTTATAATTATTAAAAAGAAGCCCTTAATTAATTAGGGTAAAATATAAAACATCATTTATTACATACTTTTATACAAATTTATTTCCCTTTCAATTTGATTATAAAAATAAAATAAAATAAAGTTTAACAATAACTCCCCACCCACACCTATCTATTTGATAATCGTGGCACTCTAAAACCATCCATCACTTTTATCAGTCGCGTGTTTCTCATTGCAAGAAGGTTCCAGTTATCTCATTCTCATAGCACATGGCATAGGGTTCCCCTTCCAACTCTTGCCTTTCTTTTATCCGTCACCCCTGATTTCTCTCCGCTCAGAGAGAGAGACAGAGACAAAGAAAGATTCTCAGATCAACAACAAAACCAGATCTGTGCTTTGATCCGATCTCGCTCCACAGGTTCGTTTACCTCTTCTCTTTCTCCTTTTTCCTGTACAGAGTTTCACAGATCTGTGCCATTTCTCTCATTCTTTCTCCATTTTCAATAACTGAACCCCTTGTCTTTGCGTTGTTTTCTGTATTTGTTACGATCTGTTTCTGAAAATGAATTCTTTTACATGTTTTTAGCAATGATTATGTATACGGATCTGTAATTCTTGTTGTTTTTTTTTGCTTTGCTTTCTTCTTTGTGTAGCCTTGTAGCTGTAACTCACACACAGATCCACCATCACTGTTTCTAAGATCTGGGTCTTTTCAGTTTCGCAATGGCTTTATCAAAGCCATTCTTGAAATGGGTTTTCGTGTGTTTGGTTATTCTCTTTGCACATACTACTTGCAATGCATTTTACCTTCCTGGGAGCTATATGCACACTTATTCACCTCGGGAACCCATATTTGCCAAAGTCAATTCCTTGACTTCCATTGAAACCGAGCTTCCTTTCAGCTACTATAGTCTCCCTTACTGCGAACCCCAAGAGGGTGTCAAGAAAAGTGCTGAGAATCTCGGCGAGCTTCTCATGGGAGATCAGATCGATAACTCCCCATACCGTTTCCGAATGAATGTTAATGAAACAGTTTACTTGTGTACTACCCCCCCGTTGAAGGAGAATGAGGTTAAGCTCTTGAAACAGAGAACCCGTGATTTGTATCAAGTGAATATGATTCTTGATAACTTGCCTGCCATGAGGTACTCTAGGCAAAATGATGTGAGCATTCAGTGGACTGGGTATCCTGTCGGGTTCACTCAAAATAATAATGACGATTACATCATTAATCATCTCAAGTTCAAGGTTTTGGTTCACGAGTATGAAGGGAGTGGTGTGGAGATCATTGGGACTGGGGAAGAAGGTATGGGGGTGATTTCGACTGATGCCGATAAGAAAAAGGCGTCCGGGTTTGAAATTGTTGGTTTTGAGGTCGTCCCTTGCAGTGTTAAGCATGATCCCGAAGCCCTGTCGAAACGTAAAATGTATGACAATATTGGCACTGTGACCTGCCCTTCTGAGCTTGACAAGTCTCAGATAATACGGGAGCAAGAGAAGGTGTCATTCACCTATGACGTTGAATTTGTGAAAAGCGATATAAGATGGCCATCGAGATGGGATGCTTATTTGAAGATGGAGGGTGCCCGAGTCCACTGGTTCTCTATCTTGAATTCAGTAATGGTTATCTTTTTCCTGGCTGGTATAGTTTTTGTTATATTCTTGAGGACAGTGAGAAGGGATCTAACAAGGTATGAGGAATTGGACAAAGAATCTCAAGCTCAGATGAATGAGGAGCTTTCTGGGTGGAAGCTTGTTGTGGGTGACGTCTTCAGAGAACCAAATTGCCCCAAGCTACTTTGCGTGATGGTCGGTGATGGGGTTCAGATTTTAGGGATGGCAATTGTCACTATTGTTTTTGCAGCTTTTGGTTTCTTGTCACCAGCTTCGCGGGGAATGTTACTTACTGGAATGATTGTTCTGTATCTTTTCCTTGGAATTGCTGCTGGTTATGTTGGTGTACGCCTCTGGAGAACCTTGAAGGGAACTTCAGAAGGTTGGAAGTCTGTTTCCTGGTCGGTGGCATGCTTCTTTTCTGGAATTGTCTTTGCCATCCTCACAGCATTGAATTTCATTCTGTGGGGCAGCAAGAGTACTGGTGCCATTCCCATTTCCTTGTACTTTTTGCTGCTGTTCCTCTGGTTCTGCGTTTCAGTGCCACTTACCCTCCTGGGAGGATTGCTTGGGACACGAGCTGAGGCAATTCAGTACCCTGTGCGAACCAACCAGATCCCTAGGGAAATTCCTGCACGCAAATATCCATCATGGCTTCTTGTTCTTGGTGCCGGGACCCTGCCATTTGGAACCCTCTTTATCGAGCTATTCTTTATTCTTACTAGCATCTGGCTTGGCAGGTTTTATTATGTCTTTGGGTTCCTGCTGATTGTTCTTCTATTGCTAGTTATTGTTTGTGCTGAAGTGTCAGTGGTCCTCACTTACATGCATCTATGTGTGGAGGATTGGCAGTGGTGGTGGAAAGCTTTCTTTGCTTCAGGTTCAGTTGCCCTTTACGTGTTCCTGTACTCCATCAATTACTTGGTTTTTGACCTGAAAAGTTTGAGTGGGCCTGTGTCAGCCATTCTATATCTCGGCTATTCACTGATCATGGCATTTGCAATCATGTTGGCAACTGGCACCATTGGCTTCCTTATGTCTTTCTACTTTGTTCATTACTTATTCTCATCCGTAAAGATTGATTAAAAAGTGATAGCTGGTATTCTTCATCAACCAGTTGGAGAAGGCTCTGGTATGTAGGAAGAGGAAAGTAATTTTCTCGGATAATCTTTTTGGTGTTTACTTGTCTGAGGCTGACTGTTCACAGCTCATATTAAGAGGCTCTCAGATGGTTTGATGATGCTATCAAAGCCTGTTATATTTTCTATGCATCTTGAGTTTAGAGAACAGCAAAGTTGTAATCCCCCCTTTTCTCTCTTTGTTGTCCTTTTTTTCTGCTTTTCCACAATTACTAATATTGAGGTTCATTTGCACTATCTGTTTCAGTTTAATCAAATTGTTCTAGGAAGTTGTAATTGTTTGAACTTCTATCCTTAATCTCTTTCATTTTATAATTGAATAGAAAGGTTGATTGGTCATTTGATTTTACTCATGCTGATGACTGTTTTTAATTTGTAAAATCAGAGTAGTTGCTCTTTAATTTGTATATTAGTTGAATTGGCTACGTTAAGCATTCATGGAGAGCCCCATTGTTGGAGATTCGAATTTACTCAATTTAGAACTCCATTGCTGTAGGTAGGGTCCATTCCTTAAATTTAGATTTAGTAAGGTGTAGACTGGAGAATATCTTATTAATTGTTATAATCTGAGAACCCATTACTTGTGGTCTTCAGCATCCATGTATGGTTCTAAGACATGTTTGGATGACCTTATTTTCACCAGCTATTCTGTTTAAATGTGCAAAGTATAATCATACCTTGACAAGGATAATGTTTTAAAAAATTGTACATTTTGTTTTAAGATGAAAATAAGTTAATCTAAACATTCACACGCATGCACCTCGCATAGTTATAGTGGACTTTGTCATGTTTGTGTTTGGGTTAGGGTCTAGGTGTTACTTGTGAACTAAAATTTTGTTTGTCTTTGTGTATTACTGTTTTGGGTAAATCTCTCGTTAATGTTTGGATTGCTTGATTTCATTGAAGAAAAAATCATGGATCTATGCCTGATGAAAATGCTAACGAGTCCCTGAGAAAGATAAATGCTCTGATTTGCTACATATTAAGATTGATTACATAATGAAGGCATTAATTAACAGGTCTATTTTCAGTCCTTAACATCTCATTTCTTACAGAACTAGACAAGGATCACAGGATAGGTAGACATCATGTTACAGCAGAGAGGGAGAGGGAGAGGGAGAGGGGGAGACAGAGAAGTGGTCGGGTGGGTTGTTCCAAACAACAAGAGGAGTAAATATAATATATATATAATCCCATTAATGGAACTTGAGGCTAGTCAAGACATTGTTGTTGACAGGGTCAGCCAGATGATCCAAGAGGTTTTGGTAAGGTCCAACACCTGTAACAAGACCTTGAACAAAGTAACCCAAGATAGCTAACATGGCCAACCTTCCGTTCTTGATCTCCTTGAGCTTCAAGTCATTCAATGACTTCTCGTCCTTTCCAAAGCCAAGTGGGTTAAACAAGGGTCCACCAGGGTAGGCTGGGTTATCAGACCCTCCCAAATACTTCTCTAACCCCAAGAAGTACTGTTTGCTCATAGACCCTGGATTGTACCAGTCTTGGAACCTCCTGTGCTCTGCAAATCCCATCAGTGCCAACTCAAATACAAAAAGTGTGTAAGGGTCTGCCCAGTAGTCGTATGTCCCGGCCGGTGGGATGACTCCAGTTTTGAACCAAGGGAGGGCTGTTTCCGGAGGAATGAGGCCAAGCTGCCCTAAAATCTCGGGTGCTATGGCACCAACTGCACCCAACATGGCATAACGTCCGTTGATTACCTCACCATAGGCTAACCATCTGGGTTCAATGAACCCTCCTGTACCCTCTGGGTCCGAGAGGCCCAGAGGGTCGAATCCATAGTCACCAGGGAGGCTGTATATTTTTCAGAGTTAATCAAAATGAAGCCCAAGGCAGGTGCATTAAACATCCATAATAAAAAAAAATAAATAAAAAAGGCTATGATGCATGGACATAAGTCATATTTACTTGTAAGTCTTCAAAAAAAAAATAAAGGGTAAATTACAACTTACAATCTTAAAGTTTGGGATAATTGAATTTTACACCCCTGACGCTTTAGAACTTGAATTTTACCTTCTAAAATTTAAGGTTGTTTGGATTTTACACTCCTAAATTCTAAAATTTTAAGATGTAAAATTCAAACAACCTAAAATTTTAGGTAGTAAAATCTAAACACTCCTAAAATATAGGGGATAAAATCCAAATTTTGAAATGTCTATATGTAAAATCCAAACATCACCAAACTTCTGGAGATGTAATTCAAATTTTAAAACTTTAGATTGTAAAATCCAATCACCCCAAAACTTTAGGGGTGTAATTCATTTACCTTAAATAAAAATACTATCAAATCTTTAAAAACATATCTGAAATTATAGGAATTTTTTTAATTAAAAGCTTTTTTTTTCTTCCAACATAATGAGAATACGCATGCGTTGGAAAAATAAAAAATAAAAAACAGGAATTTTGAAGTGTTCAAGCTCCTAAAAGAAATGAAGAAAATTGCATGCATGAGTTTAAGAGTTACCTGCCGTCCAAGTAAGTAAGACTCTGCTTGGATGCAAACCACAAGGGTCTATCTGCTCCTTGCTGATATCAAAACAATCGAGCACATAAAAAGGGAATAATGTTTAATAAGTAAGTAAACTGCTTTGGACACAAATGTACACACAATCTAATACTATAGTGAATAATAGTATAAGAAGAAGAATAAACAAACCTTAACAGGTGGAGTGGTCGCTGCCCTTACTGAAAAGGAAGCTTTTCTTGAGGACCCAATTGAAGATCTTGCTCCAAGTACCTTCCTAGCTGCCTCCACTGAAGAGGTCAGAGATGATGATGATACAAGTGCTTGTGTTGCCATTTTCCTTTTTCTTCTCTCTCCCAAAGTTTTGTGATCAAAGTAGTAGTAGGTAGATTAGAGTACTATATGATTGATTATCTAAAGAATGAAATCTGGCGTGAGGATTGTGGATTGCCCCTTATACAAATGGCAGAAAATATGGGCCAATCAAAGCCTCTACTTGTGGACACAGTGGCACTAGTTTTCTGGTTGTTACACGAGGTGGCCCGACTTTCAGATTAGCCCAGTATCTGATTCTCCAACAAGGAGCGTACACGTGGTATTGTTACTTGGATAAGGGATTTGCCTCTTCCAGATTTTCTCTCTTTCAGAATCTCCATTCTTCACGTGGCTGCCTCTAAATCACTTATTTTACTACTAGCGAGATTTTAAAATGTGGAATTGTTCCTTTTCCCTACTCTTTTTTTAAGGTCCTGAGACATCCCATCATATATATTACTAGATACTTACAAATTACAATTTTTATGGATGCGAAAGATTGAATTATATATATACTCGGCAAAATATATATATATATATATATATAGATAGATAAATTATATTTACATTTTTTAAGGTTTCATAAAATAACTATCTCCTCCTTAAATGTTACATGAAATAATTACCCTTGAAGTTTATATAAATTCAAGCTCTTGCTCTCTCACACAACACATTATGTAATAGAATTATCTATTTTAATAAAATAATAAAAATTTCTTATCCAAATTATGGATGAAACGATACTCTTCCTCATATTTGTATAAATAAGTAAAAAAAAAAATTTTTTAAATAGAAAATTATATTTGAAAGTTGCAGTATGAGAAAAAAAATAAACTTATTTATTGTATATATATAAACCTCAGGGGAAAGTCATGTCTGAGACGTTTGAGGAAGTAGCATTTCAAGAAACCTAAAAGAAGGTTGGTCTAAATTTTTTGATGTTGGTGTAATTTTCTTTTTCCTTTTTAATGAAGAAAGAAGTATAAATAGTAAAGAAATGAAATACGTTAAATTACAAATGACTAAGGAGGATACAAAAGGGTTCATTACAAATCAACAAGAACTTATTGGTTCAATGGTACTTTCAGCTTGAAACCACGGATCCTTAATCCCAATATTGTTGTTGTGAAGTTCAAATATTCAAGGAGATTCTAAGAGTCAATCAAAGGGTGTGAATCATGTGTTGGAAGTTCATGAGTAAGAGCACTTGTAGCAATGGAACTAAAAAGCTACATAGCTATTTTAGCTTCACCAAAACACAATAAACCATCATCCAATAGTGGAGCTATATCTATTTTTTTTAGCTTCATTGCTACAGTGCACAGCTATTAAAGCTAAAAAAAAACAATTTTTTATTCTCTGCTTGGTTGTATGTGTGGATGTGATGGTTGTGTGTAGTGGATATATTATTTTATTGTAGTAGATATCTTATTTTATTGTGATGTTTATATTATTTTATTGTGTTGAAAACTAAAATAGATCCACTGCTGTAGCATGAGTGTAGGTAAAATAGATAAAGTAATTTTTTGTGGTGCCAAATAACTAAATTTTTAACTCTGGATGCTCTAAGGAGTTCAAAGGATTTTCAATAAGTTATCTACAGAATAGAGACTGAATTTAAGGGTTTGAATCATACTGTAAACTTATCATAGTAAATTTCTTCATTAGGGTAAGAGTGTCCCAGTAGTGGTTTTTCCTTTGAAGTGGTCTCCATCAATTTTCCACTTTGTTACCATATCATTTTGTTTTTATTATTTATGCTTATTGCTTTATAATATGATGACATGCTATTTTGTGATATTTAACATATAATATTGTTTATTATATAATTGGTTAATTGGCATAGCCAATTTAATATGCTGCATAATTAACTAGGGCGTCCAAAAAAAAAAAAAAATCTTATTTCATAATTTGATTTGTTACTCTAATTCCTTTGAATTTTTTTAGTTCATAAAAAATTAAATAATACTAATTAATTATGCGAGTATATCTCTATCTCCAATAATCCTTTTGAGCAGTGAGTATATTATTAATCAGAATCTTATTTTAAAAAATAAGTAGCAATTGGGTTAAAAGAGATAGTAACATGGCAGCTCATGCTTTAGCTAGGTATGCTAGTTCTCATTGATATGTACTAGATTGAAGATGTACCTCCAGTTGCTTTGGAAGCTATGTACTAGGACTCAATTTTATTAATTGCATAATGGATTATTTCGCTCTCAAAAAAAAAAAAAAAAAAAAAGTAGCAATTCTTATTCCACTTCTAGTCTTCTACTATCTAATATTGGGGTGCTCATCAATTGGGTTCGATACTTCGATCTCACCTAGCCCTTATATTTTCAGCGTTTCAGGGTGCAAAGATGGACAGCCAGAATTGCAACAAGCTTGGTTGTTCCTCTAATTTTCTTCTTTCAGTATTGGTGGTCGTTGTTAGCGTGAGCGACAGACCTATTCTTTTCTTCTTCTTCTTCTGGTTTCTCTCTCTCTCTTTTATTTTTTTGTGGGAAATCAAAGATTTCACAATTTCAGTTAGGAGTTAGGACGGATTGATTAAGGGTTTGATTTTCTTTGTTCTGTCTGGTTGATATCAATGGATTTGATTTATAAACTTGCACAAAACAAAAATAGCTTTGATTAACCGTGGACTGCCAAAGAATTAACTTCGAGATACACTCAGAAACTTCAATGTAACCCAATACTCTTCTCAAAAACTTTTAAAAAATATATTATATATAACCCAATACAGTTACATTTGATTTTAATCTGACCTTATTATCATCAAGGGAAAATTCTTAGGTAGTCCCGGAGCATAGAGAAATGTCTCCTCTCTCACATTATGTAGGCCCCACCATGCATTTAATGAATGGATCCCACCATGAATGTGAGAGGAGGAGCACCATTCTCCGTGCTCCGGGAGTACCTAAGAATTACTCATCATCAAGACCCCATCAATCCATTAGAAATTAAATGGTCGCTGAGTGTGGACTTAATTGTTGTATTTATACAAACCTTAATGGAGAGTGCATTTCGATGAACGGCTAGAGAGAGTGGTGTAGTTTACTCTAAACTTTAGTTGGGGTAGAATCTTATAATTTTCAAAACTTAAATAATAGAGTTTTGCCAAGAGTAAACTGTTCTAACAACTAATGAGTCATTTGTATGTGAAATGAGACAACACATAAGTAAAAAGAATGGCAAGCTTTACTTTTGATTCTCATTTTCAATTGGACAAAGCTAATGGCTACAATTTCACTCAATATTTTTTTTTTTATTGGACATAAATTTTGACAAATTTTCATGCTTGCAAAATTTCTAAAAATCAAAGATAAATAGCTATGTCATCAATCAAATGTTTAAATTTCAAATTTTTGTAGTCTAAAATTATGCATAAAAAATATGTTTATGGATCAAATATTAAATAACATCCGATTGACACGAAATTTGACATGTGTGTGAAGAACATAAAGAACATGCAATCCAACGGTTAGATTTTCAAAATATATAGTCATGTTAATTTGTTTGAGTAGAAGTTATATCCAAGTTTTGTTCTTTTCAATTGATCCTTCAAGTTCTAAAAGTAGAAATCAAATTCTTAAAGTTTGTAAGAGCACTAGCATTAGGGGATGCAAACAAAAAAAAAAAAAAACATATTTTACAACCTCAAACATCACTTTATTTATTTTACAATTTCATTTTACAACTCATCCTACATCCCAATTTCTATTTTTACATACAGCTCATTAAAATAATACTATAAACTACCCATCAAATAATAATATAAATATAAAACTACCCATCTCAGAGAGAGAGAGAGAGAGAGAGAGAATAAAATATAATATTTTAGTTTAGAAACTCATGAACACTAAGTTCTAAATATAAGGATTTACTGTTCACAAGTTGTAAAAAATTTTAAGTTTGCATTCTTGGATGTAGCTCTTTTTTGGATTGTCAGTTGCTATTTTAGGAATTGGGGGGAGGGGGTTCTACACCTCCAATGCTAATGCTCCAAGAGCACTAGCATTGTTTACACCCTAGTTGCTATTTTACAACCTAAGACAACACTCCATCTGGGTTTGTATACTTAAAAAAATTTGCAACCTATGACTAGTAAAGTTGCATATATACAACCTTACTATTCATAATTTGTTTAAAAAAAATTAATCTAACGGTTGTGTGTGCAATAAAAAAGATAGTGGGAGGAAAGAGAGAGAGAATAATACTATTTATTATTTTATTAGGCAGTTTATGTTAATTTATTGGATTGTATGTAAAAATAAAAATTAGGATGTAGAGTGAGTTGTAAAATGAGTTGGAAAAATAAATAAAGTAGTGTTTGAAGATGCAAAATGAGTTTTTTTTTTTTTGTTGCATCCCTGGATGCTAGTGCTCTAAGACCATCCAATTTAGTCCGCATGCTAATTTAAATAGTAATTTGTCATGTGGTTGGTACATTTATAATAATAATAATAATAAAATTTGTGTAGCCTAAAAATTATATATTAGTTAAAACTTAAAAGTGACACATTACCATTATTACTCACTATTATTATGAGAAATTTAAAAAAGAATCCTACTTTTCTAAAGTTTAGGTTGCGTTTGTTTTGGCTTCAAACCACTTTCGGAAATACTTTTCCGTAAAAGTGCGTGTTTGGTTGTTATCAAAAATTGGGTCAAATTGAAAATATTTTCAGTGTTGACTGGAAAATAAGGGACCAAAGCTGGAAAATTGATTTCGTTCGTTTTTTCACTTCAAACCATTTTCGGGTCACAGACGCACAAAGAGAGAGAGAGAGAGAGAGAGAGAGAGAGAGAGAGAGAGTAGGGAGAGTGAAGCTAGCAAGATCACACCCCAGATGCGCCGGTGAGATCGCACCCCAACACCGGCGCTGCCTTCGAGATCTCGATCTCACCGCTCTCTTCCTTCTTCTCTCCCGGATCGCGCCACCTTCGCAATCTCGATCTTGCCTCTCTCTTCCTTCTTCTCTCCCGGATCGCGCCACCTTCGCAATCTCAATCTCGCCTCTCTCTCTTTCTTCTTTGCGCCAGCGATTTTTTTTTGGGTTTTGTTTTTTTTGTGCTTCTCTGTTGAGAAATATGTTATATATTTGTTTGAAATGATGTTATATATTTGTTTGAAAGATGAGAAAATGTGAGAAAATGTGAGCAACAAGTAGAAAATGTATTTTCTATAATATTTTCAAGATTACAACCAAACACCTGAAAATATTTTCCAAATTATTTTTTAAAATGCCACCAAACACCTAAAAATATTTTCCTTTCCAGAAAATATTTTCACCTGAAATTATTTTACACCCGAAAAATATTTTACACCTAACCAAACACAGCCTTAAATGGTAGTTTCATCCCTTAAAAGTTATTGTAATGACACGATTTAGTTCCCAAGCCCAGAAAGTAAAAGGACTTGGGCCCAAAGAGCCCAACACAATGAATTTGTAGAGAGTGAGTTGAGAACTAGACTTTAATGAGTTGGACAACGATCACAGCAGGTTAAATGATGTTAGAAAATAAGAATAAACAGGTTTAGACAATGAAATTCCTCCTCAGCAAGGTCTGAGGAAAGCAATTCTTATATATTTCTATTAGACTTAAGGACAATTATAGTTCTTGAATGTACAGTGTTTCTTTCTTCTTCAGATTATCTCTCTCCCTCCCTGTAATGGGGTTTTTCTTTTTTATATTCCCCTTCTTTACTTCATCTCAGCCCTCCACGTGTAGATCAAATTACTGGTTCTGATCCTTGTCCCATCGGTTCCTTCTTGAAGTCTTTGTGGGCAGCTATAAGGCTGAATGGTACTGTTCAGGTATCATTTCCACATTAATGCGGCCAGAGAGTTAGCTGCAGAGTATTTAATGCGGAGGTCGCAGCTTCCCCTTAGATATTTCTCAGCTTTCCTTTGTCCTATTCTCTCTTGATGCTTATCCTTACTTAAAAAATTGTCTGGTGTGTTGTTCTTGATGGTAGGTCGAACTTTTGACCTCTACTCTGCCTAACCGAGGAAGCATTTATCTTTGGACTACTTTCTCAAACCTTTATGACCAAAATCCTTCCATAACTTAGTGATTTATACTTCTTCGTTAAGGTCTAATCGTCCTCGAACAGCTAAATGTCCTGGGACAAGGCCCATTGCCCAATATACCTTCCTGGGCCCTTCATCCCTAAATTACTATAACTTTTGAGTAAAGTTTGTAGTGTGCATTTATGGTAGAACTCATTTCCCACTCCTTGTGAGTTTCTTTCTTAAAAAAAAAAAAAGAAGTTGTTTCAAAAGTGTTTTTAAAACAATTTTTTATCACTAGAAATAGAAATTGAGGTGGAAGTAGAACCCACATTGAATGCTTGCTTGGCTCATTGCTTTAGTTAACTAGAAAGGAGGAGACCCGTTGTGGGTATCTCTCCCTCTATGAACATAGAGAAACGCATGAGACATTACTCCAAGAGGATGTAACAGCCATTTGGAGTAATGGTCAATGTTGTTCAACTTGGAGGTGTGGCTATAACAGACATAGTAAAAATCAATAGCTAGTTCATTTGTTTAAATTACAAGTTTTTATAGTATAAAATTATGCATAAAAAATAAGTTCATGGATTATATAGTAAATAGTATTTGATTGAAACAAAATTTGACATGTGTGTTAAAAGCGTAAGAACATGCAACCCAATGATTAGATCTTAAAAATATGTAGCTATGTTTATTTTTTAAAAAGAAATTGTTGCCTTAGGTTACAACTAAGTTTGTAGCCAAACATGATAAATAAGTTGACACGACTAACCATTTTTTTTTTTTTTTTGAGAATTGACTAACCCATTTACTAAACATATCGTGTTATGATTTAGAAATTCTAATCCGTTTAATAAATGAGTTGGGTTAGTGTCAATTCATATAATCAAATACTCATGAGTTGACAGTTACACGACATGAACCCGACACACGAACTTGAATTAGTACTCGATTATAGGATGCTATTCAAAACCTTATTGATTGACAAGTAATTTTTCAACCATCATTAGCCAATCGACTTAACTTTCTAAATAAAAAGTGCCTAAGGCCGAGCGCTTCCCTCTTGAGGTAGGGGTGGCGTGGTATTTCCACAGGAGAGGTTTATCGTGGCGCACTGTCATAATGATGATGATGATAGTGTGTAGGCGCACACTACCAAAACTATTTGGGGGAACGCAATGGCCGCTCTGCTGCTCTAGTTTTTGCAGTCTGAGCGAAGGATTGTCCCTACATTTCTCTTACCATTTCTCTTTACTTATCAAAAAAAAAAAAAAACTTTCTAAATAAAAGTATCATGCCTTCGAATCCCTTTTTATTTGTTACTTTTTTTTTTGTTCAGACGGTCTCTCTCTTGGCAAACTTGTCACTATTTGATGTAAATATTGACAAAACAAGTAACCAATTGAGATCTTGATGCCCATTTGCCATAAATCTTAGCAAAATTGGTTGTGGATCTCTGTTTCAACGTTATTGAGTTGTGGTCGCTAACTTGATTTGGTTGTGTGGATGAGTGAGGTGACTCACAGTTGCTTGCTGGGTGAATGATATGCTTCTCGTTGTAGTTGTTTGTGTGCGTGTGTGTGTTAGTTTTTTTTTTTTTTTTTTGGAAAAATTGGTTGGTGGTGAAATAGCCAAAGAAAAGTTGTTTTTGGATTTTTTTTATTAAACAAGCTTTAAAAATATTTTTATATGATTTTAAATAAAATTTTCCAAACACAATTTAATTTGAAAACATTATAAAATAGAATCTTGATTTACATCTCAAAAGCACAAAAGACCAGATTGAATTATTTTACAAATTTTAAAAATTTGAATTGCTTCTTTGAAATTAATGGGACCTAGGCACTGTTTGTTTATTTGTAAAATATTTTCTAAAAACATTTTCAGCAGATTGCTACCTCATAGTCATTGTTGGCGCCTCTTAGTGGTGTAGCATCGCCTCCCAGCTGCAATTGGCTTTGCCGACCACTATAAGCCCACCTCTCCACTGAGCACGACAAAAATGGGCTACTACGATTAAGAATGACAATTTTGCCCTGCCTATCCCACTCCGCATTGTGTGAGTTTTTTCCGCACTCTCAGGCGAGGTGAGGATGGGTTTAGACCCGTCTCCATACTACCCTGCCTCACTTTATTAATGTTATAGACTTAATTTGTATTACTAAGTATTTATATGCATTGATATTAAGAATTTTTGTTTTTATTGTGATATTCTCTTGTTAAATACTTTGAATAATAAGATTCGGTTCTTACTAGAAATTAGTTTGATTTAATGTAATATAAATTCAATTTTAATTTCAAGTATATCCATATTAACAAAATATTTGTTAAGAAAAAATATGAAGACATGGGATGAGGTGAAAAAAATTAACACGAAGTTGAATTTTACTAGGCGTAATGGGGCCTTGCAAAGCCCTAAAGAAGTGACGGTGAAGATCCCATCTTTTGGCCTCACCCTGCCTCATTGCCGTTCTTAACTACGACAATCATCTATGTGAGCAAAAAAGAGGAAAAATATGTTTTCCATTTTGGAAAACATTTTA
This sequence comes from Castanea sativa, assembly GCF_040712315.1. Lineage (NCBI taxonomy): Eukaryota > Viridiplantae > Streptophyta > Magnoliopsida > Fagales > Fagaceae > Castanea > Castanea sativa. The sequence continues at coordinate 23,027,911 of NC_134023.1, forward strand.
CCAAAATTTTTTGTTGTAAAGTGTTTTACAAGTTTTTATATAGGTTTTGTTTTTCAAGTCAGATAAGTTTTAATTTCAATCTGTAACATCCACTTTATGTTAATTGCTCTTAGTATCAAGTTAAGACAACAATCAATTTTTGATATATGCAGAATTTGAATTCTAAGTTTATTATTCAATGACAAAATACTTTACGAATTAAGTTAATTGGAACCTATAAATTTAATCATATTTTACTGCGAAACAAACATAGAAAATATAGACATATAAATGAAATATTTTACAGTACTTGCCCTAGACAATTAAGGTATGTTTAATAACTGTTTTTTTCTCCTTATTTTATGTTTCCAAAAACAATTTTCTATTTTAAAGACTAAAAAACTTGTTTGGAAACCCGAAATGAACAGAAAACAAAAATTGTTCTCAAAACTCAATTTGTGAAAGAAATTAAAAACAGATGAAAACATGCAAAAGACTGTTTTCAGTTTCTAATTCTCAAAAGTCAATGAAAAAATGCATATAATAAAATGAATCTGTCTCATTTAATGAGTTAGTATTAGAGTTCAAATCCTAGTAACATCTTTTAGTATTTTTTATTTTTGTCTTCAAAAAACACTATATATTTTTTAAATTTCAACTAACCGAAAATGTTTTGATTTCAAAAATACAAGAAAATTGTTTTTTCTTTATATTCTGAAAAATAAGCTTTTGAAAATTGAAAATAAAAGTGGTTACCAAATATAACCTTAAAGTTCATGGTGCTTAAAAAAAAGAAAAAAAGAAGAGGGTGCAGCACAGTTGGGATGAAGCTGACCACAGAGGATCCGGATCTCATAAAAATCTTAGCAAACATTTTAAGTAGTAGCAATTAAACCCTTTTAGCTTTTGCTTCATCACTCGTAGAGGATTTCTTCACTCTACACCTCATTTCCTTGGCGTATGCTTCCAAAACCCCAAACCCCAAACCCTATCCTAAAACCCTAAAACAGCCTCCATTCCCAAACCCACACACACTCTTCTCTCTTTCTTCCTCTGCAAATCACAAAGATGATGACAAGTATTGCATCAAGAAGGTGTTGTTCAATCATCTCTAAACGCTCCATCGCCGCCTTCGCTTCTTCTTCCTTCACAACTAACCACAACAACAACAACAACAACAACCTTTCCTTTGCTCTTCAAACCCAATACTTTCACCATTCATCAACCCCATCTTCCCACCCTGTCAACAATGGAGACATTGCATACCCATTTCTATTTCCTAAAAACAGAGCCTTTCATTTCAAATCAGGGCCGTTGAATTTCAAGGCCTCCTCGCCTTCTCTCGCCGAGTACGCTGCCATAGCCGATTACGAATCCGAAGTCTCATCTTCGTCTTCGTCGCCGAAAGCTGATGAAGGTTTGGAGGTCGCTAAGCTTGGAATCTCTCAGGAGATTATCTCTGCTTTGGCCAAGAGGGGTATCACCAAGCTCTTCCCTATTCAGGTCTCTTTGGCTCTTACCCTTTGTTTATTTTCACTTTTCCTCTTATGGGTTTCTCTTAATTTTCAATAACAAGTAACAAAAATCATTTCTTTGTAATTTCAAAAAAAAAAATTATGTCCTTGTTTGTGCGGCTAGTGATAATGGTTACCCTTTTCATAACTATAAACAAAAAATTTTGATCTTGTTTTAAAACCTGTGTGTCTTGCCTTTGATAATGGGGTCTTTAAATTAATGGGTTTTTGTATTGGTGAATTTTAGTGAAGTTTGGCCTTCAATGGCCTAGATTTTATGAGGGTTTTTGTTTTTGTTTTTGTTTTGTTTCGACTCTGAAGCTTAAGCCCTCTGTTTTTGTTGTATAGTGTGTTTGTGCAATAAATTTTTTGGTTTACGTCTCAAAAATGTGATTATGGCTAGAGATTTTACTTGAAAATGTGATTTATTCTGTGTAGAGGGCGGTGCTGGAGCCAGCAATGCAAGGGCGTGACATGATCGGCCGTGCTAGAACAGGAACTGGCAAAACTCTTGCTTTTGGAATTCCCATTTTGGATAAAATCCTTAAGTTCAATGCCAAGCATGGGTTTGTTTTATTTCTTCACTTGCTTCTCTTTCTGTGGTGTACCAGCGTGATCCAATTCCAATTGTTTCTTTCTTAACAATTTCATCATACAGGCGTGGAAAGTATCCTCTGGCCTTGGTTATGGCTCCAACTAGGGAACTTGCTCGCCAGGTCGAGAAGGAATTTGCCGAGTCTGCACCAGGCTTGGATACCATTTGTGTTTATGGTGGTACACCCATCTCAAGCCAAATGAGGCAGCTTGATTACGGTGTCGATATAGCTGTTGGCACGCCCGGTCGCATTATTGACCTTCTTAACAGAGGTTCTCTCAACTTATCAGAAGTTCAGTTTGTTGTTCTTGATGAAGCTGATCAGATGCTTCAAGTAGGCTTTCAGGAAGACGTTGAGAAAATCTTGGAGAGGTTGCCACAGCAACGTCAGACTCTGATGTTCTCTGCAACTATGCCAACTTGGATTAGACAGCTCACCCAAAATTATCTTAAAAAGCCACTAACCATTGATCTGGTGAGTACGCTTCATCATTTTAGTTAGTCATTACTCATTGGTTATGAGTTTTACAAAATGACTACTCTGTCACCACCCTAGACTTCTGTGTTGAAGGATCCGATTCTTTGCTTCTTATGTTTTTAACTTTTCTGTGAATTTGATTTGGTTGCAGTGGTTATTGTCAATATCATTATAGGAGTAGGAGTAGTAGGGATGGAAAAAAAAAGTCTCTTATTTTGTTAATTTCATAATGTTTTTTGTACTTGTTGCTGCAACCTTGAGGTTTGTATTTATGATAATATTATTTTTGAATCCGGTGCACTTATTGCTCAAGTGTTCTGTAGGTTGGAGACTCCGATCAAAAGTTGGCTGATGGAATTTCTTTGTACTCAATTGCTTCGGATAGCTATGGAAAAGCTTCAATTATTGGCCCTCTGATAACAGTATGATTCCAAAACATTTTCTTTTTCAATTTTTCTTTCTGTTTGATGTAATTATTTAATAACATTATTTATTTATCAAAATTTTATGAAGCTTCATTGTTTCTTGATGTAAGAGAAACTTTGTATGTATTCTTGTTCTATCACTCTTTCAATATTGCTTCCATTCTCACCATCAGATTTGTTTGTCAGGAGCATGCAAAAGGAGGAAAGTGTATTGTTTTCACTCAAACAAAGCGTGACGCTGATCGATTGGCATATGCCATGGCAAAAAGCCTCAGATGTGAGGCTTTGCATGGTGATATCTCACAGGCTCAGAGGGAAAGAACACTTGCAGGTTTCCGAGAGGGGCATTTCAATGTTTTGGTTGCTACTGATGTTGCTTCTCGTGGGCTTGATATTCCTAATGTTGATCTGGTAGGACTATTCTGCACTTTTCTTTCTAATTTCCTATGTAATCTTTTGTTTTGGTGATTATGAATTCTCCTATGTTTGCAATCAACTAGTGTTTTTCTTTATTGACAAATGAAAATAGATCTATCTCCTCCATGGTGTGTGATTGATGATGTTAAGCATGTGCTTGTACTCTTACATTTCTCATTGAAATTTGTTTTCTCTGTTACCCACCAAAAGAACTTGGTGCAAAAACCAGAATTTCTAGTTACTATCCATTTTCTGTAAGCATTTTTATTTCTCCTGTTGCAGATTATATATACAGTGATTTCTACTGTACAAGACCATTTTGCAAGCAGTTGTGAAAGAAACTTTAGCTGTTGGGTTGACTGACTTTATGTGCTGGAGCTGTTTTCTACTCTATACTACTATTTAAGGGGTTTTCCCTGTTTGGACCGGATTTTTTTGTTCTAAAATATCCTTACTTCCCTATATTTAAGTAGAAATAAAACTAAAGGACAATCCGGTAAAAATATAACGTTTAACTTCTTCTAAAACATTGCCTATAAAATATGGTCACTCTCCTATTGATTTTCAAATTTCTTTATTCACTTATAAATTAGATTCTCAATATAAAATTATAACAATTTTTTTTGGCTATGACCACTAAAAAAAAAGCCTCATTGCACGCGCGAAGCGCGTGTGATAAAACTAGTTTATTTTATTTATTAGGTTCCCTTCTATCCAATCAGTTAGTGAGATGTATTATTGTGAGATCAATGAGCGATCATACTCTCTCTCTTTATTATGTTATTAGCAATAAGGTCTAGGGACTAAGTGACTAGACATAACCAGGCCATTGCAGCTCTGCATACATATATTCTTGGTGTTTATACTCATTCTGCCCTACCTGTTTATGGGGAGAGGAGATGTTTATTTAACAGCGATTCTCTTTTGTTTCTCTGGATTCTCCAACCTGCTTTTCTAATTAGTGGATGTTTTGTTTGCATGTAATTGTTTTCTGGTGGTCCTATTAATTTTCTAGCTCAATATTTTAACTCAACTTTTGCTTAGGTAATACATTATGAGCTTCCCAACAATTCCGAGATATTTGTTCATCGGTCAGGGCGTACAGGTCGTGCTGGGAAGAAAGGAAGTGCTATCCTGATTTATACATCAGATCAGACAAGGGCTGTCAAAGTTATAGAGCGAGATGTAGGATGCAGATTTACAGAGGTCAAGATCCTTTGCCATTTGCATCTTCTTATTTGTTCTGAGTTTAAGATCTATTTGAAAGTTGGGCTGACGCAACATTTTATATGCGTTGATAATGAGATAGAATATAGGCTTAATGCTTTTAAGAATGCAATGCAAATCTCTGGTCAAACCATTGGGGCTGATATGCCTTAACTCAGAATCATACACACGACATGTATATATATGTGTGTGTGTGTGTGTGTGTGTGTGTGTGTTGTATTGGTAGAGATAATGGGGAGGGGGAGGTGGGGTTTGATTTAATACAAGTTGAAGAGATTATATATGTTACAATGTCTGTAAAATAATTCCTATCTGGTAGTGAAGCTGTGTTGTATGATTAGATTGACAAAAGTTAAAATCATTGAAAATATAGCTTGGACGGTATCGTGATAGGATGTTATGAATTATGTGAATTTGTTTGTTTACTCTGAACTACAAATGAGCAGCAAACTAACTTTTTCATGATCATATATATTCATGTTCACATTCTACAAAATGCACTCATAAAAGCAGTTATGACCAAGACTGCAATACACAGCAGTAGAAAAATTTACCACACTAACAAGCACTTGCTTTTTCTGCATATGAATCTAATCCTACTGCTGGTCTGTCCTACAGCCCTTTAGATACAAAACAGAGATTTGTCATCTAAAATCTATAGTGTGGTTTTGATACTGATTTCCACCTACCAGATGTTCTATGTTAGACTGACTTCTTGATTACTTGTTGATGATCAGCTACCTAAAATTGCTGCTACGGGTGGAAGCATGGACATGTTAGGTTACACAGGTGGTGGTGGTGGTGGTGGTCGATTTGGCACGAGAGATCGTCGGTCTGGTGATTCTGGTTTTGGCCGGTCAGGAGACTATGGGCGTCCTGGATTTGGTCGTAGTGGTGGTTATGGTGATTCTAGCTCTGGACGCTTTGGTGGCTCAGGCTCACGACAATCTGGTGGTGGTTTTGGTGGCCATAGCACAAACCGGCCTGGGAACCGTTCTGGTGGTTTTGGGGACTCTAGTGGTTCAGGTCGTTCTGGTGGTTTTGGGGACTTTGGTGGTTCAGGTCGTTCTAGTGGATTCAGTGACAGTCAATCAAGTCGAAACAGCGGTGGCTTTGGTGGTGGTTTTACCAGTCGTTTTGGCAGCTTTGGGGATGACAAAAGGTTGGAAGTTATTGTAGATTGTTCTAGTTTTGTTTTGTTCTTTTGTTTTATTTATGTATTTTTATTTATTTATGGGTCATAGCCAACAAATAACACTCGAATGCTTGAAATTGCAGTTAAGGAAAGAAAAGGAGACGACTCCCAGAGGGAAGAAGATTACCAAGAGACAATGATTCAATTTGATTAATTGAGTTTCATGGAAGGGGCATGGCTTACTGGATTCTCCACCACAAGAAGTACTAATATTTCTAGTTACTCTTAAGACGTAGCATCTAAGATATCTTCTTGTTTATATTAAAATTATATTCTTAAATGAAGAGAATAATCTTATGTTGGTAGTCGAGGCCCATGTAATTTATTCTGAAACAGTCTGTTTTCGTTCTTTTTGTTTTTTTTTTTAACCCTGTTTATTTTCCTTTTCATCTTAGTACTCAAAATCTGAGTGTACTCCTTTCCTAGTTAATATTTAGATAAAATTATGAAGCATAACAATGTTTGGAACGTTGATTTCACTAAAACAAATAATCCTAGTTTGGATTGTAAAAATGGTGCTTGATTCATTATGAAATTGTTCCTTACAGAATAACTATAATGTCATTAATGTGGGATAGGAAAAACGGGCGAAAAATTGAGACGAAGACAAGTTGATATTTGGAATATTATCGCACGCCAATGTGTTATATGGATCTTTTGACATTTAAAGAGTGGTTGGCTTTCTTTGCAGTAGTGCCTGTACTAGTTGTAATAAAAATAATGTCTCCCATTGTGACTAAATCTCATTCTATAGCAAACATTTATTTAACATTCTTAACAATCTGACCAGAGGTTGGAATCTGTATAGGGGTGGGAACAAAATCGATTCCTGTAAAGTTTGGAAGTAAGTTGTGAAAGTCTTTTATTTTTTATACTCACATCTGCTCTCTAGATTGCCTACTTCTGAACATTTTATTAGATGCCAATATGTCATTAGCAAAAGGTTCTATTCTCAAGCTTTGATATTTTTATGGTTTTTACATTCCTTCCAAACTCCTACAAGTTAGAATAGAGCAACTTAATTTTGGTCTACTTTGAATCCCTAAGAAGGGAAAAATGAAAGAGGTGGTAACTTGCACTTAGGCTCTCAAAATCATTCTCAAAACCAAGGCATGAACTTTTTCTCTAAACTGATTAACTGATGCTATTTCATCTTTTACTCAAGTGGCTCCACTATTATATATTGAAGCAAAAGGCCAACTACAAGTACAACAGCTTGTTTGGCTTGGAATGAAATGGTTAGTAGAGAATCCTAATTCCATTATATATTCTTGTAAGCATTCCCCACAAAAATGAAAAGCACTTATTCCTTCAATGAAATAAAGGTGAAGTATCAATATTTTCATATCATGAAAATGACAAATAAAGTGGGAATGATATAGTAGTAAAATATATCTCTTTACTTTTTATTCAGTCTTTTATGAACTCTGAAATACATTAGAGAAAATATACACCATTTATTTTTTATATAAAAAAAAATGATTTCATTCCAGTTTTCTATGAACTCATAAACTTCCAAACATGATGAAAATAACATTTGGGAAACTGCAAACTATCATTCTTTCTATTATTTTAGCCAGTCGCTTGGGCACTGAGCATGACTACGATATTTGACACCAAAACTTCAAATTTTTGCTTCAACTAACTTCCAACCATGATTGGTCAGCAAGACTACCTCTTGAGATCCAATCTGAAACCTTGTGCAGAGAGAACCACTCTACTGCCAATAGATGCCTCTTTCCTTTGATCTGATTGGTCCTAGGTTGAACATTTTGAGGTAAGGATTTTGAAGATAAATAAAGTGGAGTTCATGGTAGGTTCATGTGAAGGTAATAATACTCCAATCACAACTTAAAGCCTTCACAAGTAATAAAAAAAAATAGAAAAAAAGCTGTCCCTAACATTGTTCTTAGAAGAGAGCAAACTCTGAAGCCAACACAAGATTGAAAGAAAAAATGCCACTATTAAAAACATGCACCATCAGAAGACGTGAGACAATTTACCAAAGAAAGTCCATAAATTCTTAAGAGTTGAACAGATCAGTCACAAAGGGAGAGTGGAATAGGCAAGAGATTTAAAAACTCAAATTCCTCCATATATGAGAATAAGCATTTTCTTATTAAATCATCGAGAAAGTAATACAAGACCTTTTTTTTTGACAATATGTTTTTGTTATTGCTGGACATAAAGTGATAAAACAAAAAAAACAAAAAAATATTACCACCCAAAAAAAAAAAAAAAAATCAGTGACTAGTACCAAAACTGTCGTTAATGAGATTCTAATGCTGTCAAGCATTAAAGAGCTTTCTGAAGGGCCCATCTTTCCGATCTTTTGCAGCTTCAGTTAAAGCGAGGAACCTCTTGAACCCTGTCGTAGCTGCACCTCTTCCAAGTGCAGCAGCTCTGGCTAGCACATCCTCTCGGTAACCAATTAGTCCAACTGAAGCCGGATTGGGTATTGCAGGAGATATAGGGGCAGGAGGGGCAGCTGGGACAACTGATGGTACCACGGAAGGTTGTGTGATCCCTGGCCCATGTTTGTTCAAGTCATCTAGTATACTTTGCTGATCAGCTTTTTTAAGGCCCTGCAAATGCCATGCAAAAATTAATTATACATAAAAGCAAAACTCATTTGAGGTATATATTTAACTCCAGCACCTACCACTTCTAAAGAAGTTTAAATATTTTTGGTAAATTGACCAGCATAATTAAAAGACAGTGGGGTACACAAATTCAATTGTTAACAACATGTCCACATGAAGATTGTTTAATGTACAACTTAGACTCACGACTCAAGGATTCAGAAAACCCCAATAGTTTCACAAGTCCATCAGTAGTCTTATTGAGTCACCTCTCACGGCTTTGACCTATCTCCATTCAAGTTTTTTTTTTTTTTTTTAATTATTATTTTTGGTTGGGGGCAGCTGGTGCTTGACACTGTACATGAGTTAACCAATCATTCAGCCAGCAGTGTATGACTAAACCATATATTGAAGAACAGAAAGAATTGACTATAACCTTTAGCTCCAGAATGCGCTGAAACTCCATTGGTGTTCCTTCCTTCTGGCAGCAATGCACGATATGTGTCCGCCACAGAATCAACTGGGGACGGTATAACCTGAACAATGAATATACATAAATTCGTATCAGAAAATAAAACTAAAACTTTCCAGGAAGCAAAATATATAACCAACCTTCAGAAGTGCTTCAGCTTTGCTCATCTCACGGCTTACAAATTTTGAATAGCTAGCAGCACCTGATGTCTGTTAAAAAGGAATACCATGAAATATTTAACAGGTTTGCTTTTCCTAATCGGAGACAATAAATACACTCCAGCAAACAATCATATGTAGTCAAAGAAAACACAGCAAATGCATGCAATACGTTGATGTTTATCCGATAGTTGAAACCAACTGTCTAGAATAGTTTGCAGATGGTAAATGATACGTTTTCTTGTCCATACTTATAAAACATTCATGAATATTCAGTGCTGTTACATCCAAAATTACATGACTAATATTAATCCAGTTGTTCCAAGTCAGCTGCACGAGTTTGCTTGCCATTTCACTCAATCAGAGGCCATGTTTTTAAATGAACGAGTACAAGTGGAGTGGATGGATTGGTGTGGACAGCCGCTAAGGGGAAAATTTGAACTATAGATAATCTCTGTAAAAGGCAGTTGTGTGTGGTGGATTGCTGTTGTACATGCAAGCTGAGTTGGGAGTCTGTTGATCATTTGCTGCTTCATTGTTCTTTTGCTCATGATGTGTAGTCTACGGTTTTTGGCATGTTTGGGAGCTTGGGTTATGCCTCAGAATGTATTGGCTTTGATGGAATGTTGGAAAGAGGGGTTTTGGTCAGCATTGTTATGTGGATATTTGGGATGCTTTTCTCTGTGTGATGTGGACTACATGGAGAGAACGGAACCAGTGTATTTTTTAAGGAGTTGAGCACTTGATTCCAGATGTGAAGCTGTTATTGCTACGGATCCTGTATGACTGGATGGCTGTATTGAGTGGCCATTCTTTTTCTAATCTGCAGGAATTCTTAGATTTATGTTCTCTGTCTGGATTTTTCAGACCCTCTGTTCACTTCCCGTGTATAGTGGATGTAATTTTCTATCTCCATTGAATAAAGATTTTTACTTATCAAATAAGAAAAGGAATAAGTACAATAACCAGTCAATCTATACTATCAATTTCCTGCCCTTTCACTAGAGTACACAGAATTTCCAAATGAGAGCTACAATGCTTAGCAGCCAAATTTAAAAAATCTGTCAACCTCGCAAAGATAGAGTTGGGCATCTAGAATTATCTGGATTACAATGTTGCCCACAAAAGTGGATAGTTGTAATGGAATATAATGGAAGCAAATTTAAATCAGAATATCGATTAGATTTTATAGATTCTGTAGTAGTCAAAATTTATTAAAACATTTTTCACTCTAGAAAAGTGAACATATAACAATATGATATTTAATTGGGAAAATAATAAAAGAGAAGGGTTGAGTGCAACAAACATAAACTTTCTCACCAAACATGAATTTCCATATCTATCATGTGGGAGAAATACATGAAAGCTATTTATAGAAAAGCAGTAACTCACTTGTCGACCAAGTGCAGGAATCTCTAGAAGAATTGTCTTTACCGCTTGAGTGTCCAATAGCATCTGCAAAAACATCAAACCATTCATTTACATGTCAATTACATAAAACAACCACAAGATTACGTTCAAGAAAAAAAATAGATTTTTTTGTTTGTTGATAATTTGATAGTTAGGGAAGGGGGAATTTGAACTTTTCAAAAAGCTTTTTATCAAAGATACAAAGGACATTCTTCTCATGAATTTGTTCATACTATTGAACTAAGAATTTTAAAACAATGTAAAAGAATGTGAAGAATACTAAAGGTCTAGGCAAGCAGCTCCAAATTAGGCAATTCACAAGTGAAATACATAGTCAGCATTTTTCTGGTAATTTGAATGATTTATTTATTTTTATTTTTTATATAAGTAATAAACTTCATTGAAAAAAGATGTAAAAAAATAGAGAGGAATGAAGCACACAGGCAGTGTGCTAGAGGCAAATAAGAAAACAATGAAAGTACAAAAATCAAGCATATCAGGAAAAGAATTGAAAGTTAAAACACCCAAAACATTTTCCCTTTCAAACAAAGTCTAAAGAAGAGAAGCTTCAACTCATGCATCGATCTTTCATTCCCTTCAAAGGTGCGTGTATTCCTTTCCCTCCAAATGACCCACATATGACAACAAGGGATCATTCCCCAAAGCGCCCTAGTTCTGATTCTATTAAACTAGCCAAACCAACATGCTAGAAGTTCCACAGCACTACACAGGATGGCCCAAAGAATCCCAAATAGTGAACACCATATTCCACAACTATTGAGCTACTGGGCAGTGTAGGAGTAAGTGATAGCAACTAAAATATTTTAAGAAAAATAGAGACTGTTATGCATAGTGCATCACGCGCAATAGTAGAAATAATGCAAACTTCAAAGTGCACATGTGACTCACGAGTAGCATATACCCTGAGCATGAGGAGAACCTCCTTAGAATTAAAATTTAAGGGGCATCATTCATAAATAACCCACCAGCCAAAAGATATAACTTTACTTTCCTTGAAACAAAAGGTCTTTAAAACAAGTCTTTCTTGATGCCAACACACTTTATCAAAACAGAAACAGAAATAAATAATGAAAATAGTCCATACCTGTTGGGCTCCAGTTTCTGATATGTGCTTGCATTTAAAGATGTTTGCATAAAATCGAGGACCAAGAGAAGATGCAAGCTGCATGGAATAAGAAAGAAATTAGAATATTGAGCCGACAAACTTGAAAGACAGATTCTTTGAAAGAGCGTAAGCCCTTCAACTGAATAGGCACAAAGTTTAGTAGTCAACTAAATATTGCACAATCAAGGATGCATAAAGCCTATAGAGGCATGATCTTCGAACAAAACACACAAACCAGAATATCTGATTGAACTTGGTAAGATACAAGGTAGGACATTTAAGTTGGTTGTACATATCCATATGGTACCATTTTTTTTTTCTTGATCAATAGATCAATATGGTATCATCTTCTTTTTTAAAAAGAAATAATTTATTATTATTAGTAGTATAAATAAGTTATCATTTATCAATAATAGAAAACATATAATAAAGCTATATGCACGATTCTTAAACTTCATAAGACCAAGATCTACGCTGAGCATCAAAACCTAAGATGTTATCTTCTTCCTCATAATCACCTTGTCTAAGAAAAATTGGAAGTAAATGGGTGAAAGAAGGCTTCCAAGTACAGGAATGCTACTTGTGAGGATCATATTTATGCCATTAACATACCTGCAAGAAGGTGGATATGGTCAACTGTCGAAAGTTGTCAGGCACTGTAACTTAAGGTTCAAATTTTCATTAATGTACTTACTCTGATTGCTCGCCTACGCTTTCAAGGATACCCCACAGAACACACATCATTGCAGCCATTTCAGCATCAAATTTAGTTTCCAGGCCATGCACTAGGGTTACCAATGCTCTTGTTATAACCGAAGAAAACTCATCCTGCACAATATAATTACTCATCTAGAAATGAAGAGAAGAACATCAATAGCATAATTTATTTATGGAATAGTGAGTACCTGCACTTCTGACATATCCACTCCATCTGCTAATTGAGAGTCGATTATTTTTGAAACACTTTCCGCTAATTCACCAGACTGTCAAAAATAAATCCCAAGTTTTAATGACTGCACATCAGCATTCATAATATCTAAAAGTTTATACAATAGAAGTATATGGAAAAAGTATACAATTAGCCACTACTAAGCCCCAGGAATGTGGTGTCCTAATTTCCATGGGATTATGTCATATCATATGCATTTCCTGGAAACATGCTTGCAGCTCATAAACTACAAATTCAAGGCTTTGAATAAAGGTTCCAAAGAGGATCTTCACATGAATTTAAAATTTTGAAAAGATAACCAATTTACAGTGTGAGAACAAGCAGTATCATTAAACTATAAGTTAGTCTTTATAGAAATCAAAGACAGATTAGTAGTGTAAGAAAAGAAAATGGTTTTGAGGAAACATGATGAATCTTGAAGGTTGCTTTTTGTTTTTTAAAGAATCTTGATGAGTTAAATTAACAGTTACAAAATCAACGATAGCATACATGCATAAATTAAGATGACATTCAGCAATTAATTACAAGCACCATGAATTCAGGAACCAACTTACTGTTTTATGACAATATTCAGCTGAATTTACAATATAACAAATCACCATTTCATCCCTGTCAGAAGTCTGCTTGAAATAATCACATGGGTAACAAAAGATAAAATAAGTCTCTGTTATAGAAAATAAACAAGTTTTGAAACAATCATGAAGATAAATAAGGTCTGCCAATACCTTTATCTGTCCATCCATACCCGTGGCTGCAGCAACAATCCCTGTACCACCCCTGGGTAGTCTTGCAAAAAGTTTTGTCGCATATGCTTTAAGAATTCTTTGAAATACCTAAAGTAGAAAAGGGCACAAGGTTATATTCCATATATATATAAACCACATATATTACCATTGTAATAATAGAACCATACCATTCCAGTCTCAGTTGCACTTAATCTGAGATCATTTCTATGCATTGCTTATTAATTTTGTATCTAGAGAAAAAATTATTTGAAATTTGGATATATTACTCATATATAGGCTGTGCGTGTGCGCGTGCACGCGTAAAGTATTAATGAATTTCTTTTTCCTGTCACTGCACCAATTTCGGTGAAGATTCAGTTTTATAACAAACATATTTGAAATAGAATTATTTCTTCTGGTTAGTTTTAAACATCCATTAGCAAATATCCTTATTTACATGCTACCAACCCAAACCAGTAATATGATCCATGAATCTGTATAAGTGTGAACCTCTTAACCCTAAGACACGCATGATTGTTGCAAACTGGTGAATTAAAGCACCACGCTTTTGTGCTTCAGGAAACAGCCACGATGCATGGGGTCAGTAAGCATAGACAAAAAAAAGCAAGAGCGCATACACGGCACAAACATGGAGATAAGCAGACATGTTTTAGTGCTTTTGGTATGAGAGTATAAGCATTTTGGAACCAAGAATGGCAAATTAGAATCACTGCTTTTAAACTTTCCATGTCTACAAACCCACTAACACATCAAGCATCCAGAACTGTTTCCAGATATCTTGACGTATAAGTTGCTAATGTATCTATTAACACTTTTTTATCAGTAGCATAAGAAATTCATTTAAAAATAAGATAAGTTGGATGAGGCCCAAGTACACAAGGAGTATACTACAGGACACTTACAGAAAAAGAAAGAAGAAACCAAGCAGGTCAGCCAAGATACAAACTATCAAAAAAAAGACAAAAGATCAGAATCAATGGCAAGGGACTGAGAATTAAGCTGTTCCTACTCAAATATATTGCCCAATGCCCACCATTTGTGACCTGAGCAGTATTACCAAGCATTCGGTCTTCAAAAATGCAAAAATTCCTCTCTCCAAATAGTCTACATCAAACAAGACAGAATAGCTACCCAAATTTTGAATGTTCCTTTTTAGCACATAGACTGGTCCAGCTGATTAATAGATCCGTCACTCTGCTAGGCCTCATCCAACTCATACCTACAAGGCTCAAACAAAACTCTGTGGCCACTCTACAATGTAGGACTAGATGGCCCATAGTTTCCTTGTCAGACTTGCACATGCTACATCAATCTGGAATAATAATGCCCCTTTTCCACAAATTGTCAATTGTTAAAGAGTTTTTTTTCCCTTCACTATGACCCACGTAAAAAACCCGACATGAGGAGAATTGGCTCACCATATTGTTCTCCTCCTTTTCTTATACATTTGATAAGTAATAAAATTTCATTGCAAATTAGAGGAAACAAAAATACATGGGACCAAAGCACACAGTTAGTCTGCTAAGGAACCAGCAAACCATCAAAACTAAAGAGTATTGGAAGTACAACTATCAAGCAAATCAGCCAAAGAATTTTTTAAAAAATTAGCCCACTCAAGCAAAGTTGGGAGGAAAAAAAGCTTCAAATCATGGATTGATCTCTCACTTCCTTAAAAGGTGTGAGCATTCATCTCCCAGCAAATACCCCACATAAGGCAATGAGGAATCATACTCCAAATCACCGCAGATTTACATTTGTTACATTTTCCTACCCAGAGTTTCACTATGCCTCTTGGCATAACCCAAGAAACCCCAATTAATGAAAATTCCAAATTGCACGGCTCTCTAGCTAGAGGTCAATGTAACAGTAAATGATCAATTGTCTCCCCATCTTTCTTAGACATGCAACACCAATCTATCACAACTATCACAACTACTTGACGCTTCCTCAAATTATTGGAGGTCAAGATTCTCCCCAAAGCCATGGTCCATAGGAATGGACGTATCTTAAAAGAATACAAATCCGTCAAGAAGAATCCCAGAATTCCAACTCTTAAGATTTCACTAAATTTAGTCTTAAAAGTGGTTTTCATCAATATTTGATAATGAGATAAAATATTTATATATATATATATATATATATATATATATTTTACTAGGAAACCCCTCAAGGTATGGGCCAATGGGACCACCCTTGAGGGGCAAACCCCAGATGCCTGCACACCCCCACTGGGCATGCATTAGGTAAATCGTGAAATGCCTCAGTTAGGAGACGAACCAGAGACTTCTGGGTTTATAGTTAGTCCAAGCACATAATCATAATCATCTAAATTCTTAGGATAACTTTCAAAGATATTTTTTTAACATGTAAGTTACACATGCATCAATGGGTGTTGAAACCATGACCACTCCCTCCACCTAGAACTTATAATGGGAGGAGAAGCTAGTTGAGCTAGAGGCCCTAGAGCCCATTGGTAACTTACAAAGATAACCAAGAAAAGATGAGCCAAACTCTTTATAAATTATAAGTTAAGCAGACACTTGGGGCATCTAGTACCCATGACCTCTACCCTCATCATATGATCCACCCTATTCTGTGTCCTTATCCTAAGGGAGTCATAAAGAGCACCTATTTTGTTAATAAGAGAATACTTAATTCATGCTTAGCAAAAATAGAGTACTTAATTCATGCTTAGCAAAAATAGAGTACTTAATTCATGCTAACCACGACCACAATTAAAATATAAAAAATAATTCTATGTGATGATGATTAACATCATTGCAATAGAGTACATACCAGTCTTGACCAAAAAAAGAAAAAAGAAAAAAGAAGAAAAGGACAACAGACCGCAAATGGTACCAAAATAATAAATTCAAGAACTCACCTTGAACAAATTAAATAATGTCTGGTTCTTTGTTAGAGCACTGCATCTCTTTAAGCTCCTCTTGATTATAAGAAACAACTACAAAAGGCAACAAAGGTATACTATCAATGCACAACAAAAAAACTATTTAGCTTTTAAGTCTACTTGCCTATCAAGACAGGACATGCTTTTATGGATGCATCCAAAACAAAAGGCATGAAACGAATTGTCTACTGAGTCTACAGGTTATTTTGGCAAAATATGAGGATCTAATCCATTAATGGTTAGTCCTTCTGTCTTTGATCTTTTATTTAACAACCTGAATAATCAATGTTGTTCTAATCCATTAATATATCCATCAAAATGATGTTGTTATATTGCAGCAACTGCACTGGACTATAGTTACTACCATTGAGAAACACCCAGCATTTTTTTTATTTTATTAGTAGCACAAATTTTATTTAAGGAGAACAGCAGGGGGTATATGCAGATTTCTCCTAGATGTTACAATCTAAGATTAAAAAAAGAAAGAAGTCCAAGGAAGAGTTACAATGAAGGCTGTCTAGAACACTTGTCCTGTCAGATTTAGATGGTGTGCTTTTTGCATTTTTATTATTATTTAATAATACAGTGTCAAAACATTTGCCCAATTATACAAGGTATCAATGATCTTAAGATAAAGACTTAAGTGGTTCCAATTAAGCTCAATATTGTTAAAGTTTTGATTATTACAGTATCACCAAAATGTCTACATAATAGAAAATGGGACTGAACTCTAAACCTTGCAGCCATCATCACAGCAAAACTTCCTTTCCTAGCATGTAAGCACCTCCACAACTGTCTTAGGCATTATCCAATGTACCACAAATAAGGATGGCACAGATGCTACCATACAATTTAGTAGGATCACAGGATGTGATCTAAAGAGGATAACATTTAAAAAAAAAAAAAAATTATAATGCAATGATTAAGTGACGCAGGACAAAACCAAAACAATGCAACAATAAAAATGAAGGAACTGAAAAATAAAGGATAGAAAACCTAGAAGTCAGCATTGACTTGTTTGAGTCAGCACCAAGCAATAGAGAAAAAATCTCTAGAAGTCAACACCTAGAGTTGGTTGGAGTTAGCTCAACTAGTAACGTCTCTAGTTGTTGAATAAAAGATCTGAAGTTCAAACCCTGCCTATACCAAAAACCCATTCTTGGCCTGATGATAAACCCTATTTCTAGTTGACTGGGGAAACCCTTATTCTAATTGGTTTAGGGTTTGGGAAATCCCACTTATTGGATTACAAAAATAACCTCTATTCCAAGTAATATAATACTAGAAGCTTAATTACCTAAAAAGACCTAAAATATAATTTTAATTGACCAATAAAAATACAATTTACTTAAAAACTTAAATAAATCTAGATTAAATCTTACATAGATCTAAATGGTCCTATCTTGTGTTTTGGAATTAAAAAATATATTTAATTTCTTCATTGGGTCAATAGGAATCCTTTTTAATCTATTCAATCCATGATACCTTTCCCAATGTCTTTATTCCCCCCCTCATCCGAGGCTCAGACTTAACCCCATTTCCTTCCATCTTCTAGGGTTGACTTCAAATTGAATCCAAAACCAAAGGAATTGGAGAAATTGAAGCAAACCATGAAATCCTAAAAAGGGAGAAAGTCACTTGCATTAAGAAGCTATAAATGCAGCGAAATGAGCAGCAATCGCTCATTGTGCAAGCAATCATCCTAGGTGACAATACCTGTCAGGGTGCAGCCATGTGGTTGGAAGCTTAGGATAAACTATAGACCCAGACATCCTAGGTTCAATCCCCACTAGGAGTTCCCTTAGATTACCTGATACAAGAATCTAGTGGGTGGGGTCATGTATTCATAGTTTACTCCCTAGAGGTGGGCCCCAAGGGCCCTGCCTCCATGAGGTTCCACATCATAAAATAGATATTAAACAAATTAATCTAGATTAAAATAAATAACTTTGTGATTCCCTTTTCAGTAGGTTTCACTAGAATGACACCTGAGTCCACAATTGAATATAGATCCAACAACCAGAGATCTACCTGAAGTTTAAGGGAGACTACAAAAAATATAAAATAGCTATAGAAATTGCTCAAAATTGAACAGTAATTATAATCTGAAGTAGTGGGCCTTGGCTTTTAGGTCTCTCCAGGGTGTGGATCCGCTGGGCAATGCCTAGAACAGTAATTGAGGTACTCACTGGGATAGGAACTTCAGGAATCCTATAAGAGGCAAATTTGGAATGCTGCTCCTTCATGCATTATGTCAATTTCAATAATGACGGAAAAAAGTCCCATTGCTTACCTGCATGCTACTTGATAATACATTATTCTGACTTCCCTCCTCAATATCCCACGTCTCCTCCTATTAAAAAAAAATTAAAAATTAAAAATCAATAAAATAAGCACAAGAAAATCATAGAATGTAGTGAAAAAGTAGTACAATCAAAATACCTGAACTAGTTTCTCTAGATTCTCCATAAGTGTCTTCTCTTCCAGTTCTACATATATTATCAAGTGGGGTTCAAAGCAAGATGAAATAATTCCACGGAAGTTGAACTGCCAAATTAGACAGTGCAGATAATTCTCAGGACCTATGCTTCATCTGTACTAGCTAAAACTGAGAAAGAAGACCAAATCTATAATCTCAATAAGAAGTGCTGAATTAAAAGACCAACAAGAATACCCTTGGAAAGAACAGAGGAGCTATAATAGCAAAATTCAGAGAAGACCATCCTAGATTAATCCCACTTGCATGATCTATGTTGTTAAAAAAAATATTGGCATGTATGAATATCCTTTCCACAATAATTACTAAGAACTACAAATTAGAACATGACACACCCAAGCACTTAGACCTATTTTAGTACATCTAGTGCTTTAGAGCTTCCATTGGAAAAGCAAATAGGAATTAATTACCAAAGCATTGCAACTGTAGTGACTATATCATAATGTGATAAGGTGTCTTCATTAACATCATAATAATGTAATATAAGGAATTTCTTTCTCAAAGTCAAGTTTTGTGTTACTTGTTTTAGAGAGATTGCAGGGCTACTAACCATGCACTAGGAATGTAAGTAGCTAGGTTAGAAAATCCTATCCATGATTAAAATCAATTGGATGGATACATACTAAAGAGGTGAATATGACTGAACAAACATTCAAGCTGAATGCGGCACTTAGATTTGGAGACCTCAGATATGTTTCAGCTATATAGCAATGCTTATACTATCAATAAATTACATGCAAGAGCAAAGATAAACAGATAATTATACCCCAGCTCCAGGCACTGACAGATCTCTATTCCGATCATGTTCCTGTCAAAGAAATATCAAAAGGAATAACGGGTGACAATATATTCTAATATTGTTTCAGATTTTTACTAAACAAACTATACACAGCAATAGTAAGCAATTTATTATGCATACTTCAGTCCCACTGTCTTGATGTGCAGCCAGTTTTCTTTCATACTTCTTTCGAATATCTGAAATGCTTTGACTAGAACTTTGGCCTGTACCAATTTCCTCAATCTCATTACCTATCTCCCTGCTACGAGTTCCTCCCCCAAATTTCTCAGCCAATTCATCCTCAAATTCTAGAGTACGTTGTAGTGCCTAAAACAAGACCCCAGCATGGAAAACGTCAATGTAAGAAAAAAGACAAAAGAAATTAAAAATGATTATGGGACAGGTTGCAGTATACAATTTATAATGAACGCTTCATGTGATATTTATCATTACAACTATCATTTTAAGCAAAACTGATGGGGAACAACTTGGTTTCCTAGACACAGTGCCCTGTCTTGCAAGGAAAGTGAAGAGGCAACCTCTGTGTTCCTTGTGCATGGAGTAGTCTCTTTGCAATAAAATGCATCTTTATTATCAAATAAAGAAAGTGAAGAGCTGAAAAAGGATGAACAAAGGGGAGAGAGAAATAGAGAGGGGGGGGTGGGGGGTGGGGGGGGTCCATGTGAATCTTAAAAGGCCAACTTTCGATTCATTTATAACACCACCAAAGAACAAGTTACAAGCATTTACAATAAATATTGTTTCTCAGGCAAATACTCAAGTTAATTAGGTTGCAGCAGTTCAATAGAAACTTTCTGCCCATCTAAGGTTTCCATTCCATATAACCTCAACAACAGAGATCACCTAAAGCACCTTACTAATCCAAACTTATTGTTTTCTTCCTTAGCAGTTTAAATTGGGCAATTGATCATTTGAGTTTGTTGATGGTAGGACTAGTAGAAATTTATGTTCGCTTTTGTAATTAGTTGGTCTCGTAGAATCTGTGTGGGCTTTTGAAAATTACTAGCCAAAGAGTCCATTTTTATCCTTCCTTGACTTTTCCTTCCAAAAGGGAATTTACTCTTTCTCCAACCAGTTTATGATTATTACACAAAAAACCTATAGACAAAGAGATGTCTCAAGCATGCATCTTCATAGGAAGCAAGTGCTTGGCAAGTACAGAACTAGGTTCAGTATAGTTCTCAACTACTCCAGAAAAATAAACTAACTTAATTTTGAACTGCTACTTAGATTAAAATTCAGTTTTTCTAGACAAAATAACAAATTGTTAAGTGTTTAATAACAGTTTTGCAAGATGTTAGTGATTTGTTTTAGTTCTGCATTTATGTCCTTCAATAATTAATGTTGACAAAAGATGTAACAAATACAACTTAAAACTAAAAAGTACAAGGAACCTCATATGGGATAGGATCAATAATCCTAAATCAAAATATTCGTGGTTGGTACTGAAAAAATGATAGGTACTCTAATCAACTTTGCAACTTGCGAATGCTCTATCTCAATGGCACCTCCTCCCCTTGTAAGAGCAAGGTGGAGGTAGGAGTCATAGGTTTGTAATTACCAATAAAGAGAAAACAAATAAGGCTGCAACTAGGCCGGTTGGTCCAGTTTGGAGGCCAACTCAAGGTTTTAACCAGGCACACTTTGCTTGGCCAAGCCAGCCTGTCCTTTAGCCCATTCCACGCAACATGAGCCAGCTTGCATAATAAGTTGGGACTGGGTTTGGAGTTGGGCTAGCTTCTAATACTAGGCTGGGTTAGGTTGATCTTCGGGCCCAGTTGGGATTGGTTTAGGCCAAGCTGGAACTTAAATCCAAGCCAAAATTATAAATTACAACATAAATTTTTATTCTGTTAATAAAAAGAATTATAAAACTAAGACTGATTTACTTTGAAATTGATTGGTTTAATCATAATGAGAAAACACAAGTTTAATGACTATCAAAGAATTGCAACTATATAAGATTAACTTTGATATACTTCAAACACAAACCTTAAACAGAAGCATCATAAACATGAGATTCATAGAAAAAACCAAAGTTATACCGTTGTAGAAATAGTAAAAATATCTAGATATGAAATATAAACAAGCCAAACTCAGGCGGAGAATGGCTGCAGAATCCAGGCACAAATGGGCTTCCCTCTAAACAACAAATATTTGAAAGGCACCCCATTCATGCAAGGCAAGTTAACCACCAATTGCTCATGGCAATGGAAAGGAATCCTTCATTCCAGATTCATCATCAAGAAAGGTATATGCACCAAAATTGGTAATGGTAGACACACACCTATTCGGGATCACCCTTGGATTCCCTCACTTGATGGATTCATCCCAATTCCAAACCCGGCACAACCAAGCTATGACATCCATAGAGTGTCCGACCTCATTAACCCCAATTCCTTCCAATGGGACAGAAAATTTCCAGTATTCGACTCACAAACAGCCAGAAAAATCCATAATATCCACATTTCCCCAAGACAATCACAAGATAAATTCATTTGGGTCCCAAACAGTTCAGGAAAATTAAAAACAAAATCTGCATACCTCACCTTCCCAAACCCAACTCCTAATACTACCAGCCCCCTCATATCAAAAGATTGGAATTCTCTTTGGAATGCAAAAATGTGTTAGATTCAAAGTGATTCTTCAGAAAAATAGCATGGGACATTCTTCCCACAAAAGCCATTCTTCAACTCACATTACATCCAGGGACCAATCCAGCATCTTCTGCAAAGGAGAAAGCAAGATAGCCTTCCACCTATTCACACAATGTCCATTTGTTCAATCAGTGTGGCTCTCCTCTTCTTGGCCTCTCCACCTGGATCATGCTCTGCTAAATCCATGTACCCTCCTCCCTCTCTTTTGAAGAGGCCCCAAAATTTTTACTCTTTGCAGCTGTTATCTGTGACCAAATTTGGCTCCAAAGGAGCAAGCTTAACAAGAGTCCAATCACTCCCACCCCATCACCCCACCCCCTCCAGCCCCCTCCACCAGCTTGCACAAGAGATAAACAAAAATTTTCTCTTCCACATCCAAGCTTGGGAATTCGCAAACAAGCAAAACACAAAACCACCTCATACCCCTTGGTCCCCACCCCTTCCTGGCTGGTTAAAAATCAATCAACTTTGATGCAGCAATTACGCCAGACAATCTATTCCTTGCTGCAGTGTGTTGTGATCATTTAAGGAAATGTATATATGCACGGACAGGTATTGAAGTCAGTGGAGATCCATTAAGGGTTGAAGCTAAGGCTGCACTATTAGCAGTCTCATCAGCACATAATTTGGGTTTGGACAAGATAATTTTTGAGGGCAACGCTCCTTTCATTTTTTGCTCTTTTCAGCTGTTGTTAGACAAGCCAATTGTGCTGCCAATGTCCTTGCTTCCTGGGCTCCTTTTTGTAATATTTTCAAGGCCCTTCTCATCTCCATTCTTCCTATCAACATCTTGGAGGCAGGGAGGGCAGATGGACCAAGCCCTGAACTCTTCTGATATCACTAATACTCATCATTCAGCAAAAAAAAGTATTACACCAACTGATTTGGCTAAAGGACTATGCTTATGGGTTGAACCAACTGCTGGATTCAGGTTCAAGGACCTCAACTCTAACCTAGATGGAACTTATTTCTGGCTTAGCCCAAGTCAAACCTAACCTTAAAAGGCCCCAAACCAAGCTGCCCAAGTTTGAATTAGCCAGGGATTGGTACAAGCTAGCTTGCCCAATATGCACCCCTGCGGCTTGTAAATCTGCAATGGTATTGTCAAAGAATAATTATGGATGCAAAGAAAAAATATTTTAGTGAGGCAAATGCTGCATAAACATCTCAAATATATAGCCCAACTGGCCCCAAAAACAAATCATAAAAATTAAATTTCAACCGCAATGTCAAAGAATTCTTAAAGTGCATTCAATGAAGATTTCTAGTAAACTAATCAAATTATATGCAAAGGTACAACGAATATTTCAAATTCCATTTGAGAACCAATTTTAAGACGAAGTTGAGTTGCAAGCAGCAGTAACATAAGGTGAATCCAAAAAGGATGCGAACCAAAGTTGTAGAAGAAAACATGATAGAATATCATTTAATTAAATTAAATCCTCAGATGCATTAAAGTATCTGTAACAATTAGTTAAAATGGCACTTTTACAAATTAGAACACATTCATTGATTAAACTATGTAATACAATCTTATACCATATTTCACTCCTCAAGTAACCGTAAAAATTAAGAAATAATTTGTCTGCCTGTTCAATATGGATTTTTTCAAGTGGTCAAACCTTAAAATTGATTAAATCTATTATTTAAGCTCAAGATAGCATTTGGTTAGTCTAAGGATGTCTTAAATTCCTTATCGAAGAAAAATGGAAAAATATATGAAAAGATTAAATTTATCTAAAAAATTGAGATATCAATAAACTCACAACCAGGTTGAATAATTGATTAATGAATAAATCAAAAATACCTTGAAAAATAAAAACAAACAGGCAATAGTAGTATTAATTATGCCCATCAATAAAAAGTGTTTAAAAATATGGCTTACCATCAATAATGTCCCAACATCTGGTTTTCCCTTCATATTATCAAGGATCTCCTCAAGTTGTTTCCTGAAAACACAACCTTTTATCACAAACTAGGTTCTACATGATTACCCTAGAGTAGAGATCATTATCTGATAGTCCTCAAAAGCCTAGATGTAGTTAATATCTTGAAAGCATGAGTGTAAAGGATGGATTATTTTCACAAGTAAAAAGTTTTTATAAAAAATAAGCAATTACCTAGTGTACACAGGGTGTGTACAGTATACATAAGGTATCCATTAAAGGCATAACAGGAATAAATTACAAATAAAATGATACCAGAATAAAGGAAAATTACAAAGGAATGAGTAGTACTATGAACCAAAATATGACACCACTCATATATTGATCTAGTAAACACGTTCAACCACTGAATTTTTCACGTCTTCAAAAATACAATGATTTCTCTCCTCCATAAAGTCCACAACAAGCGCAGAGGGGCTATGTACCAAACAAAAAAATTATTCTTGCCCCAACCAGACAGGTCACCCACATTTCTTGGCATTGCCCATTGGATTCCAAATACTGAGAAAACATGTCCACAAAGCATATGCAAAATCACAATGCAACATCAAATAGTCCATGGACTCCCCACTGTACCTACACATGCAGCACCAACTGACTAATGTAGTGGAATTCAACCAAGTATACGCCCCTCTCTCTATAGGTAGCTCAATTAAGTTATGTTCTAAGATAAATTACAAAGTACTGTCAAGTTCCAGCCCCAGCCTAGAGTCTCCGACCAGAAATTTAAACGGTTCTTGAACAACCAACCTATTGGCGTTTTGCCTAAAACACTATCTTTAAGGCACCCCCCTATTGATGTTGATTGGTGCTAAAAATAGCCCTCCCTCACTTAACAACCAGACTGAGTCATGTGTTTTGAACCGTTGCTTCCGTAATAGGCTGGTTATGGGCTTTAGTAATTACAACTACGGTTCTGGGGACCCAAAATTTAGCAGTCACAAGCCTGTTCCCCTACCTCAGTACGAATAGTTTTTGCCTTTCAAATTTAAATTCCAGATCCTTCTATCGTACCTCCATTCTTTGCCAAAATCTCACAAGTCATACCACTAAATCTTCCTTTGATTATTCCCTCCCAAATTTCCATTCCTGCCTTGATATGGGTTCCCCAAAGTTTTTGCCGTTGGTTGTGACGGGTCACCATTGTTTCCAACTTGCCTCCATTAAGTCTTTCTTCTGCCATACTCTCCTTGTTTGGAGTGTGGCTTTGTTGCATTTTTCTTGTTTTTCTATTACTGATTTACTTGATAATTGTAATCTTTGTTCTTGATTTTTGCCCTCACAGTACATCTCCAATGTAGTCGGGTTGGCTTCTTATTTAATAAAAATTTTCGTTACCATCAATAAAAATTAATTTGTTATGCTTCCCTTCGGTGGTTGTGCCAAGACAACAAAACCACCCTAACCTATACCTGATCTCCCTGCTGGAATAAGCAAAACTTCTTTCCACAAATCTACCTTTGTTGCATGTCCGAATCAGGATATCAGTTGCCCAGTATCAGTCTCTGAAATTGTCTAAAAAACCTCAAATGGTAGAGCATTTACATTGTGAGTAAAAGGTAAAGGGTGAAATTTTATATCAACCAGTGTTGGTAAAAACCCACATAAGAGAAACTAAAGTGAAGAATGTAAATGAAACTAAATCTGAAGAAAAAAAAAGGAAACGACATGCTATCCACTACATTACAATGAAAAAATCTTACCTCTAATTACATGTTATACTACAAGCAAATGGGACAAAGCATTTAGTTTGCTTCATGAAAATGGGTCAAAAGACTCAGAACTTTGTATAAATATGCGGTGACAACTGAACACCCATGTTGATGTCCAAACATCACTTTTCCCAGGTTTTGATATTTTAAAGTGTTCTCTTCCAAATATTACTCAAAACTGCTAACAAATTTAAAAAGGTTCTGGCTTTTATGGTAAAGTTTGGAAAATCATGAAAGTTATTGAGCTATCAATGATGCACTCAACTCATGTTATTTAAAAAAAATGATTTGATGTCAAAGACGCATAGATGCCATACCTTGTTTTCTTACAAGACTGGATACAGAGGCGATAAGGAACATGCCATGAAGGAGGAAAGATCTTCCAAATTTCTTCATTTGTTCTTATTCGGCGCTTTATTCAGGCATATCTCCTTTCGGTTTTATCCAACTTAGCTAGTTCTAATGATATAGAAAAATTGAAAAGTTCAAATAAAATGAATATCTGCAGTGATTTCCTCATAAGGAAAGCATAACTATAACTAAGTACGAAGTAAGACATACCAGCTCCTTCAAAAAAATATTTCATTAGAAGTAAGCTCCCGGCTGCAGAAATTGTTTACCAACTCTTCCCTCACCGATGGCTCCAAAGAATCAACAACCAAGCAAGCATCAGATAGCTGCTGCAGCAAATTAGTTTCTTCTGTCTCTTTTCCAGTACCTAAGCTGAGATTAAAACAGGAACAGAGGAGGACCTTAAAAAGTACAGATAGCATCTGTAGCAACAAAAACTAGATGGATTCCTGGGAAATTATGTTTATTTAAGACGCATAACGAGGAGATGATTCCAAGAAGACACTTCAGAGAAAAACTTGTAGCACTAAAATTGCTTGTCAATATCAATATCAACTGTGGATGTCCCTGGAGTTGACTATCCCTCAGAAATTCTTTCTTTCATTAGCAACTTAAATGAAATATGAATCTATTAATCAGAGTGGCTGTGTGCACATGAGTGCGTGTGTCTTTCCATTTTATGCTTCCCTCCTCTATTATCTAGTTTAAGTAGGTCGAAATAAGTATATTCTGTAATAAGTGAAGATTTTGAAAAATGCAAATGACAAGAATGCAGCTCTTCTAGATAAAACTGGTTCTTAAATATGGGAAGAACCATAAGGACAAATTACCAGGAGAAATCAGAAAACACATGTGACTTGAGAATTTGCTTGATATTCTTAAACTTCTCTCTGAGTTCGGTGATCTTTGGAATATCTCTATAGGCCTCAAAGTGACTACATAATTGGTTCACAGCCTGACCAGCATCATGAACCAAAAATTTTAAACTTTTTTTGAGGGAAAAAAAAAACTTTGTATGAATAAATACTGATAACATCTTCATAAATGCGAAAATTTTATCTTTAAGACAAACACAAATTATAGTGTTTGCTAGACCACTTTGCTGCCTGCTGCAAACCAAGCCTGGAGCTTCTAGATTAAACCCCGTAAAAAACATTTAATTCCATGACTACAATTCCTATTAGACTAAATGTGAGCCATTCCTGCAACCTTTACTACATCAAAACACAACCAATTACTCCAAATACAATGCTGAAATTCAAATTTCCTGAGTCAATTTAAGAAAAGCACAATCTGTCCTGCATCATATAGTCTGTTACACACTGACAATAAACCAAAAGGTTGATAACCATATTTCCAATTCCGGCGGGAAAAAGAAAACTTAAGTTTTTGACATTGAAGTACCACAAAATAATATGCCCTTAGAGAGTGGAAAATTACCAAGCTAGAGTACACCACAAGAGAAAAGATTAAAGAAGTATCAAAAGAAATCTTTGGCCTACAGTAGAGATGACAACAAATCTACTAACAAATAGGGTACCTCCAGTTGTGCAGCTGCCTCCTTATATTGTCGTTTTGAAGCCATAACTTGAAGCTGCTCTACAGCAGAGACTATCATGGCATGTAAAACAGTGTTGAAGTAAGAACTTACAAATGCAAGCACCTTTTATTTATTTATTTATTTTTGGGGGGGGGGGGGGGAATCATTTTTGGATAAATTATAAAACTTCATTGAAAGGAAAAATTAGAAACAAAGAGCCAAAGCACATAGGAAGTGTGCTGAGGAAAACCAAAAACATAAAAACAACAAAACTAAGATGCATAGAAAGTACAGTTAGCAAGCAAATCAGGCAAAGAAGTAAAGTTGGAAACACCCGATGCCTTTGTCCACCCAAGTAAAGTTTGGAAGAAAGGTAGCTTCAGCTCATGGATTCAATTCTCCTCCTGCCAAATGCTCCAGATTAGGCAATGAGGGATCACATTCCAAATCACCCCATTCCTATGCCTACTAAACTTACCTGGCCAGCTGGTTAGAAGCTCTAAGACCCCACTGGGCATAACCAAACAAACCCCAAACAGTGTAAACACCATGCTCCACATCTCTATGGCTACAGGCCAGTGTATAAGTAGGTGATTACAGGTCTCCACAGCCCTCTTACAAATACAACACCAATCAATAATAACAAGATGACGTTTCCGTAAATTATCATTAGTTAAAATATGACCCAATGCCATCATCCAAAGGAAAAAACTGAGGTTGGCACTTTAGGTTTCCACAGAGTCTTCCAAGGAAAAGACAATTGAGAAGGGGATAGTAAGACTTAATAGTAAGATCAAACCTCAAAAACCCCCCTGGGAAGAAGGTTTCCAGCCCAACTTATCCACCCCCTCCCCTTTCCACACACCAGAATAAAGTAGATCCATGAAAGAGAACCGATTCTAACTCCCACCAATTGGTTAAAACTGACATTCCAATGATAGCATTTCCCTAAGAAAGATATTAACTCTGGCACTGAAGCATATATATTATGTTTAATACCATACAACCTGGAAAGTTCTCCTTTAGAGGTGGTCCAGCACACCAATAATCATGCCAAAACTTAACAGAAAAACCATCCCTCCCCCCCCCCCCCCTCCATTTTGAAGTGGTTCACAAACATTCCTAACCAACCAAATGGTACTTAAATTCATCTCCCATCCCTCCCCACAAAAAATACCTTTGTATTGCAACTGCCTTTACATTTTCTTCCTAATAAAAAAATTCTTTTTTTATTTTTTCTATTTGATTGATAGAGTTTTATTAATTTTTTTCCATTAAAAAAGATTTATGTATCTAACTCAAGCAAAACACACACACACACACAATCCATAATGTTTCAATCAGACAAGCTTAGTAAGAAGAAACCCTAAAAACTCAGAGGAAAACTCCATGTACAAAACATAAAAGGATATCAGAGTCAAATCTAGCATGGTTAGACGATGAAGAGCTGTAATTGTAGTTGTTACATGCTTCTTTGCAAAGTCCAACTTTTTAATGTCACGGCATATTTCTTGGACCATTGTTTCACTTTGCTCAGCTTTGCTTTTTATTTCTCGGATCTTATACGTGAGTTCCTGTTTGACAGAAGATAGAACGCATATCAAAAAAAGGAAACATAGACAGCCCCAAGATAAGACAAGAAATGAAAAATACAGCATTACTAAGGCTTAATCATGTGAGTAAAGCAAAATCTTAAGGTTGATAAACTTCATCAGTGCAACCAATTTTGGTAATAATCTGAATAAACATTTAAAATTTCAAATCTAAAAACCAGACCTCCACTGCATGCGTAGCAGCAGCAAGATCTTCCTTTGCTTTGGTTCCGGAATTACTCTGAAGTCACAGTAGCCAAGCCATCAAAAAACTAAATAAGGTATAATCATGTTTTTAAAAATTGCATGAACACTTTGCAGTTAGATGAAAATAGTTGCAACTGAATTTATTGCCCAACTGATTAAAATATCCTAATTGAATGATTCTGCGAATTCCACATTTTATATCTTCTTTAGAAGTCTAGAATTCTACAGAAAAGTGAGTGGCATCCAAAGCCTCAGCTCTCCGTATTAGAAATGGCAAAGCCCAAACGAGAGTGTAATGCAGTTTAAATACTTTTGATAATTGATAGATCTTCAAAAGACAAACATGAAAAGATCATGACCTGTTGACGAACAGCTGCCAATATTCCAGAATCCACATGATTAATCTCACTTTTTATCTTTTGCATGAGTGGCTCAACAACAGATAACGATGCCTCTGAATATTCACCACATTTTAAAATGTCAACATGATAAGCATCAGATAAGGATACATATATTAGCTAGAAAGGATGTAATTTTTTATTATTATTATAAGTTAGCTAGATATTATATAATAAAGATCTCGAGCATGAAATGAGTCCCAAAAATTAAAAATAATTCTTCATGTATGCAAACTTAACTAGTAACAACATATACTCTGTAAATTCACTAACAATTTCGAACAATGAGCAACTCCCACCTGGTAGTTGCAAAATTCCATTCAACCGACCAACCCATATCATGTTTTCAGGATGATAACTAGGAATACATTCAGAAAATAATCCCCAAATTATCTAATATTAGAGATTTTCATATTCTTATAGAGGCCATCTATTCATATATATGTAAGTGAATGCATTTTTTACTAGCCTATGCTACATTCTGTAACCTGCATACATCCTCTTTTCTGGTTTGTAATACATATGCATAACATAACAAGAGGAACAAAATTTAGTACGCACACACACACCCAGCAAACCTGTAGGGAACATCTGGTTGATGTATTCCAAGGTGCTTGACTTGTCCATCTTTGCTGGTAATAAGAACTGAAAAATTCCGTGTAAAAGCTTGCCCCCTAAATAACAGTCAACACAAAAATACAAAATTTTAAACTCATTTCATTTTGGCATCATATGTGATAACACATCCACTTCTCTTTCCCAAATGATGCACCCACCTTTCAAGTGTTGTAGACTTGCAGTGTTAATCCCACCCACTACCTGCCAAATCCAATTATTTATTTTTGTGATGCATGATCTCTTCTCTCCTTGAATAAACAAAATGATTTTGTTCATATAGGGTCCTAATTGCATGTCGCATCATTCCGTATTTTATTGAGAGAGATTCATATGGGCAACAAGGATTCGACACAAAGCAAAGTTGCACCCCTCTAATTTACACAAGGAAAACTTGCTAAATGCTCTAACATCACACTTTGTGTAATATATATATCGTAGAGAACCTTTCTAAAGAAGAGTCCTTTAGACTCACCTCTAGCCAGTAAAAACTTACAGAGAACTGACCCCACCAGCCAGAACTAGTTGATGTAATCAAGGGCACTCACCCCTGACAGGCTAAGCATTTTATGCTCATGCCCAAGAACAACAACCAAATATATATATATATATAAGTTAATTCCCAAGCATTGGAATTAAGGAAATAAAATTGATGCCATGAAACCGTGTCCAAATCATCTATCCATACAACTAAAACTTGTACCACTTCTGATTTTTGGTTCAACCAAATCAAATTGGTGCCCATACAACCCAAAGTAAAAATCTATAAAAAGAAAAGCTTGTCAGCAATTTAAAACAGACAGAAATGCCTACTTTCTTTAAACACAATTCAAGACCCTTACATTAGCCCAATTTCTACACTGCCCAAGCATTTACACTTAGAAAGGAAGAAAAAAAAAGTTGCATAGTTCAACACCAATTACTATATTGAAATTGTCCCAGTAATGCAGCAGCTTAAAATTGATTAAATGGAAGTGGCATTTGTGAATTGTGATTCAGTTCTTGGAGCTAAGTTTGACTTCATCCAAAAAAAAAAACCCAGTTAAGGAAAAATAGTTGTCTATGGATTAAAAAAGCGAAAAGTAGAAAATCGAAAGAGTGATAGTGAGTAGATCTACAACTGTAAACAACAGATCACAAATAATATAATTGAGGTGTGAGCAAGAGAGAGAGAAGAGAGTAGTACCTGCAACGACAGGACAGAGGGAGGAAGTTAACGTTGTCGTTGGGACTGAGAGAGAGAGAAGAGCAGAGAATGGAAACCAATATGTGTTTCGTTTTTGTTTTTGTTTTGGGTAAATTTCATTAACCACCTCGAGCATTGGCTACTATCAGTCACGTTCAAGACATTTTAAAACTAACCAAATTGGTCCATAAGCTCAAATCACCATTAGAGATTTTCTTCCTCTCTCACTCGGCCTTGTCTCTTCTCTATTTTTCTACGTGACTTTCTTCCCTCTAAACCCCTCTTAAACCTTAATGGCCTCTTTGGAACTAAAAAAAAAAGGAGAAGAGTAGAGTAAAGAGAGAGAGAGAGAGGAATTTAATTACATTATTTGGAAGTTTTATAAGGAATGAGGGGAAAGAGTTTGGAGGGATTTCAACTACCTCTAACCCTACATTTTTAATTCTCTCAAATTGGAGAGGTTTGAAGGGAGAGTAGAGTAGATACATTATTGACCAAATAAATTACCCAATTTACCCTTTCTAAATTAACAAAATTACAAACCGATTATATAAATAATTTTTGTTTGTTTCCTAAAAAAAATTAAGGGAAATGAAAAAAAAAAAGTTGAACCCAAATGGTTTAACACTACAAATGACAAATCTTCCTAGTTTCTATCTAATATTTTCTCAGCAACCAAATAGAAAAGAGAAACCCAAAACCGAATACTACGCAAAGTCTCTAATTACATAGATCCAAAGATCCAATACCCAAAACCGAATATTTTCTTCATTTCTTTTTTCCTGAGCTCTGTGAGAGTTCTAGGGTTTGGAGAGAGAAAATGAGTTTGTAGTGAATATATAATTTCATCGGTGAGGATGGTTGACACGTGTCGTGAGGAAGAAGAATCGTTGTCGTCATTTTCTTCACCGTGGTGATCGGGGTGGTGAGAACGAAAACAACGTGGGTTTTTTTGGGAGGTGGAAATCATGGATTGCAAAGTCTGCATGCTTACATGAGATTGGTGGCCGATGAAAGGTGGAGGTGGAGGTCAGATCGGAGGAGAAGGGTTGAGCCTGAGCCAAGAGAGTGAGCACGATTTGGCTTTGACGGTTAGTGATTTCTTGGAGAATGGAAGCGGTGGAACCGAGTCTTGGTGTAGCAGTGACAGCGATTCTAGTCTCTCCGATCTCTCTCTCCTCGCCGATAAAATTTCGATATCTCTCTCTCTCTCTCTCTCTCTCTCTCTCTCTTTGTTTGGTTGCTCATAAAATTTTGAATTCTAATTTTACTTTGATGTCATATGATAGATTGAGTTTTAATTTGGTATCAAAGCCATGGATGGTAGATGTATGAGTTTTATTTCTTTGCAATTAAGAAGTTACTAGGAACTTATATTACTGCATAGCCACTACTTGCTCCTTGGTAGCGTTGGTCAGACTTAAGACTTGTTGGCAAACCATATTTTCGCGTTGGTCAGCCCGTTTTGTTAGCCAACGAACATGTGTGTGTTTGGGTGGTCCCGCAATGGAGTTTCCCGAGGAGGTGGTCCCAATAGCAAGGATACCAATGGTTAGTAATAGTTCCACCAGTAATCATTAATTGCCTGGAAATAGAATAAATACGTTTATTAGTTCATCATCTGTTTATTTGATCACACTTAGGTTAGGCACACACTAATAAGAAACATTGACTATAATGATATAGATTATGATGAAGGTTATAGCATGAGAGATAGAGACAGTAACTGGTATAATGATAATATGGATTATGGGACAAATTCTGATTCTAATAGTGATATTGATGATAATTATAACTATACTAGTAACATTAATAATTGGAGTACATTAACAGGAGATAAAATCAACCGACAGACTGATAGACACAATAATAGTTTTTTAGATATAATTAATAAAAAATTAGAATCTTTAGAAGCTGTTGAAAGATTTGTTACAAATACTAGAGTAGAAAAGAAAAGCAATAGTTTTTTGGACCTCTATGAAAGAATAAAAGTTTTAAACTCACCTTTAGAAAAAGAAAGAGGATTTGAACCCCATCATAAATCATCTTTAACAAAAATCATGGCAAATAACTGGTACAATAGGCAACAGAATAATTCAACAAGTACCGACATATCAATGAATTTGATAGAGATAAAGAATACTAGAAAAGATAGCTTAATATGTGATGATAACAATAATTTTCAAAATCCAAAAACAACTGACAGACCTATATCTATAACATATAAAGACAAAGAAAAAGACTTACAGACAAAAAAAAAAAGTATTATAGAAATAATGCAAGAAGAAAAAGACATAGAAAGACAAAAAAGCAATAACATGAGAGATGGCCTAATTATGGAAAGAACAACACTTATAGAAGATAAAGGAATATTAAAGAAAGGAATAGTAAAAGAAATGATAGAAAAGATGGAAAGCCAATGCAATAGTACTATTAAGCTAACCAACTCAAAAGAAACTCTACGTAAGAAGTTAGAAATAGGAAAACACATGTCAAAAAAGGAAATAGAAAAAGAAAGATATAATAGTGATAGTTTTGATAAAGTCAACAAATGACAGAAAAATGATAATAATGATAGTTTAAAAGAAAAAATAGATGAAAGACTAAAAGCAATTGAAAGATCCATCATATATACCCAAAATGATATTTTGACAGAATTAGCTAAAAAGATAGCAATTTTGAATTCACCTATAGACAAAAAGACGATAGAAAAAGACATAATAGTTTTAAATACCGCTAAGTTATCAGATAGTAAGAAAAATGACAGACACACTAGAAATATTATTTGTCATAAATGTAAAGAATATGGGCATACTACAAAACAATGTGACAGACATAATAAAAATGTAAGACGTATAAGTAAATTAGAGTTTGAAAAAGACAAAATAAATGAATTAATGGAAATATTTAATGTTAAGCAAAACAAGATAGACCAAGTAATGAAAAGAGGAAGAATTAAAATTAAAATCAACTAACTCTAAAACTTGGACCTGTCTTTTGTCTTTTTATAGATGAAGTGAACCATGGTAAGTCTTGAAAAGTAACCTGAGTAGACTTCATGGAGAAGCTTTATTTCATATATTCTCGCAGGTTACCATGGAGAAGTCTACTTAGGTTACTTTTCAAGACTTACCATGGTTCACTTCATCTATAAAAGGACAGACTCTGAAGACAGAAGACAGGTCCAAGTTTTAGGGTTGGCTGATTTAATTTTAATTCTTCCTTTTTCATTACTTGGTCTATCTCGTTTTGCTTGGCATTAAATATTTCTATTAATTCATTTATTATGTCTTTTTCAAAATCTAATTTACTTATACATCTTACATTTTTATTATGTCTGTCACATTGTTTTTTATTATGCCCATATCTTTACATTTATGACAAATAATATTTCTAGTGTGTCTGTCATTTTTCTCACTATCTAATAACTCAGTAGTATTTAAAACTGTTATGTCTTTTTCTATAGTCTTTTTGTCTATAGGTGAATTCAAAATTTCTATCTTTTTAGCTAATTCTGTCAAACTATCATTTTGGGTATATATGATGGATCTTTCAATTGCTTTTAGTCTTTCATCTATTTTTTCTTTTAAACTATCATTATTATCATTTTTCCATTCTTTGTTGACTTTATCAAAACTATCACTATTATGTCTTTCTTTTTCTATTTCCTTTTTTGACATGTGTTTTCCTATTTCTAACTTCTTAGGTAGAGTTTCTTTTGAGTTGGTTAGCTTAATAGTACTATTGCTTTGTCTTTCCATCTTTTCTATCATTTCTTTTACTATTCCTTTCTTTAATATTCCTTTATCTTCTATATGTGTTGTTCTTTCCATAATTAGGCCATCTTTCATGTTATTGCTTTTTTGTCTTTCTATGTCTTTTTCTTCTTGCATTATTTCTATAAGACTTTCTTTCTTTTCTGTCTTTAAGTTTTTTCTTTGTCTTTATATGCTATAGATATAGGTTTGTTAGCTGCTTTTGGATTTTGAAAATTATTGTTATCATCACATATTAAGCTATCTTTTCTAGTATTCTTTATATCTATCAGATTCATTGATATGTCGGTACTTGTTGAATTATTTTGTTGCCTATTATACCAATTATCTGCCATGATCTTTGTTAAAGATGATCTATGATGGGGTTCAAATCCTCTTTCTTTTTCTAAAGATGAGTTTAAAGCTTTTATTCTTTCATAAAGGTCCAAAAAACTATCGCTTTTCTTTTCTACTCTAGTATGTGTAACGGATCTTTCAACAACTTCTAAAGATTCTAATTTTTTTTATTAATTATATCTAAAAAACTATTATTGTGTCTATCAGTCTGTCGATTGATTTTATCTCCTATTAATGTACTCCAATTATTAAAGTTACTATTATAGTTATAATTATCATCAATATCACTATCAGAATCAGAATCTGTCTCATAATCCATATTATCATTATACCAGTTACTGTCTATATCTCTCATAACCTTCATCATAATCTATATCATCATAGTCCATGTTTCTAATTAGTGTGTGCCTAACCTAAGTGTGATCATATAAACAGATGATGAACTAATAAACGTATTTATTCTATTTCCAGGCAATTAATGATTACTGGTGGAACTATTACTAACCATTGGTATCCTTGCTATTGGGACCACCTCCTCGGGAAACTCCATTGCGGGACCACCCAAACACACACATGTTCGTTGGCTAACAAAACGGGCTGACCAACGCGAAAATATGGTTTGCCAACAAGTCTTAAGTCTGACCAACGCTACCAAGGAGCAAGTAGTGGCTATGCAGTAATATAAGTTCCTAGTAACTTCTTAATTGCAAAGAAATAAAACTCATACATATACCATCCATGGCTTTGATACCAAATTCTACCTAAGTTACTATCATTCACCCAAGTAAACCTTCCCAAACGCGGGACCCATGCCGGGGTATGGAAGGCTTCCCAAGAACGCCCTATCCAGGGGTATGGAAGGTCACCCCAAGAACGCCCTTACAAAGGAACATGAGTGGTACCTATCAGAGCCACGTATGTAAAGCGTACGCTGTATGGCGGAGAGCCTTTTTTTATCCTCATATGAGAGGTGAGAGTTCCGTACACTTTTGATCTGGCTCTGATACCAAATTCTACCTAGGAGAGAGCACAACAATAATATGGAAGCATAAACAATGATAAAATAGATGATAAAGAAGAAAATAGCAAAATAGATATATTCAAAATAAGGTTAAAATGGAATATGGAATATGAAAACAGAAACTAGTAAAATTTTACTTGAATAAAAACTTTTGTCTTTGATTAAATATGAAAACGTATGTCTTTGATACAAGCTTTGAAAATAAACACTGTTTGAACAGTTACAAGGTTACAAAGTAAAATCTATCTGTGAGGTTACAAAGTTCTGTCTGAAGGGAAGGGTTACAAGATTACAAGAGGGGAAGGATTACAAGAGTCTTTCTAAGGGAGAGAGAGGGTTGTCTTCTCTCTAAACTTTGGACATGGAATTTGAACCTAAAACTTGGACTTGTCTTCTGTGTTTGGAGTTTGTCTTTTTATAAATGAAGTGAATCACGGTAAGTCTTAAAAAGTAACCTGAGTAGGTAAAGTTAACTCAAGTTAAACTGTCGGTAGAGTTATTTTGTCGGTAGAGTTATTTTGTCGGTAGAATCTTTTTTCTATTCATGAATAGTAGTCTATCTGAGAATCTGTCACAGTATGCATGCTAGTGAATAGTAGTGAAAATCTGTCTATATCTGTCTAGACTGTCATGGATCTGTCTGAAGCTATTCAAGCATGCTAATGAATGGTGGAGATGAATAGGGGATAACATTCTGTCTTGCTTGCTTAGCCTATTTGTCTATCAATCTATATCCATGTAATTATCATAATCTAACGGATCAGAGTCAGAGTTGATTGTATGCTCATGGAATGCTCCATAATTTTCACATAGAGTATAGTATACTATAGGAAGGAAGCTAGGAGCACAATTCTTTGTCATTATTCTATGGTCCTTAGTGATCTTTCTTTTTCCAATGAGCCTCCTTGCTGAAGGTCTTGGTCCATATAGAGCTATACGGTTAGTATAGCCATATAAGTGGAAGTCATTTTGTAATTCTTTTTGTACTTCATAAATCTTATTGCTCATGAAATTAGACCATTCTTGTGCCAGGTCATGTGGATCATCAAGTGATAGATAAGTCTACCCTGTGTACCAATAAAGATTAGGGCTGCAACTGAAATCACTGATGAGAACCAAAACGTGTGCTGGCCTGACTTCCATATAGTAGCTAGTGTCCCATGCTAGGAGAGTGCTCCAAATAGTAAGCTTCATATAATTAAGTCCTCCAATCTGTTCAGCTGCTTCTTGGATGACTTTGGGAAATAAACTAATCTGAGTGGCAGAAGTGAGGATTAACTTGCTGATAAACCCTGCTTCTAGCATTTCAGACAACCATGAAGGATCACAAATATTGGATCCTCTGTCTCAGTATTGATAAGCAATCCCGGGTAGGGATGTTAACCATCATAAACTCTTTTTGTTTCTCCAAAGCTTTCATACCATTTGACTTTATGGGATAGCCACACATCGTCTGTCATATCTGTCCTGATAAATGCTGTAGAGACTAAAAGTTTAAAAAGATACATCCATCTGTCATAAGAACTAGTTAGGACTCTATGAGTTAGTATATTCTGTTGGATCTCAGGGGGCAAAGTTTGAATGGCATGTCTCGTTTTTTGCTGAATCTTAGGGTGGAGCTTTGAAAAGCTTGTTCCCATAAGATAGCTTTTTAGAGACTATGATTCCGCCTTTGTGGAGCTTGAATCTCCAACCTCCTTGCCAGGGATTTGACAACCAAGTGCCTCAATAAATGCACTAGTGTTAACAAGATGTGTACGTTTTTAGACCCCTTAAAACAACCAAATTAACCTAGTTATTTAGCCAAGGTATTAACTTAGGTAAATTATGCAGATCTAGGTTAACACAAAACAATCATATCATGCAAAGTAGCGGAAAAATAAATAACACAATGATATGATAACCCAAGAAAACCAAACCTGTAAAAAACCTGGGAAGAATTTAACCTAGCTATCCTTAAGGTAAAACTGAATCCACTATGAAGAAATTGAAGTTTACACAATAGTGACTTAGACCACTAACATCCTATTGCTACATCGAGTAGGAAACTTACTATCACGACCACGGGACAACTCCGAGTCCATGAACTACTTCCTTCTTGGATTTCTAGCAAGCACAAGCACTCCCGCTTGTATATCTTTAAGCTCTTAATGCAGCAACTGAATGATCATCAAGTTCTTGACATAGCCTTGATCCTTGATAACCATAAGTTTGTGTGAAGGCAAACACCTCTAGATCTCACAGAAGATTCACACACACAGCATCAACAACTTCTAAAAAACCTAGCTAGGGTTTTCCCTTTTATACCTAGGGCAAAAAATAAAACCCTACACACAAAACGGGCTTGGGCTGAGTTGGAAATTTCTGCAGAAAAACAATCTGCACGACTTTCGATCGGTTGAGTCTATTTCTCAATCGATCGAGCCAGGCAGAATTGCACAGTAAATTATGCAGCAACTCGATTCCAACTTTACATTAAAGACACATACTTTGAGCAGTCTAAACAAGACTAAACCGTTTTGATCATGGTTTGCCAACATTACAAATTAGTGTTCTAATACATTTAAACCTAAAGGTCTAATAACCTAACAAGATGCAATTCCAAAGCCTTAAGGGTCTTTTGGAATAAGGGTTTCTGTTTGAGGGTGAAGGTCGCCTATAAATTATCAAAAAGTAGTTTGATGTGAAAAGGAAGGTTTGTAAATTCTCCATCATTAAAAGTGAGATCAGTGCTGAGGACTTCTTGCAGAATTTCACTTTTACCACCACATGAATACATTGCCTCTACTAGCAACGTATCCTGAATGGATATTGTCTCTATTGAGACGCCTTCATGCTTATCCGAAGTCTTTCGGATTTCTCTTTCTTTGGGTTGCACCGCTGGTGCCTTGCCTTTTCCTTTTTTGTCTACTCTGGAAGGTCTTTTATCCATATTAGTCTGCAATTGGGTTTTGATAAAAAGATTATGTCATGAAATAATATTTTGAAAATAAATATTTTCTTGCAAAGCTTCTTTCAAATTCATTTTTAAAATCTTTTGGGCAATGTCTTTTTGTAAAATTCCTTTGAAATATTTTAAAAGAAAATCTTTTTTAAGGTTTAAAGCATAAACAAAACAAACTTCTTTCTATACACCTTTGTGCTCTGGCTAAGTAGTGGTATAAGAGTAGTCATAGTGAAGTCTGTCAATGTTGGAGTGACTGGAATCCAAAAATTTCACAAAGTCTGCCATGATTCTATCCGTTTTATATTTATTACTATATATCTCATTTTGCGAGAATATGTGAAATAAAGTTTCTCCATAAAGTCTCTCATCAACTACTAGAATAGTCTAAGGAGGATTTGTCAAGAACTTGTGATTAACTGTTAAGAAATTAAGTTTGTCTTTGATCAAGAAATTACCACAATTAATATTTTCTTTAATAATTTGTAAAGAGGAATTTGACAAAACTTGTTGTACTAAAATATCATTTGAAATTATTGTAAACTAGTTACTAGGATCAAACTAGTTACGAGATAGTTAAATTTAAAATCACTTATATTTATAATAACAAAGATAAAACAAATGTGTGATTGCATTAAAAGTAAATTAATATAAATGAATCTAAATGAATCTAAATGCTTAGAAAGACTTTTAGAATAATTTCCCAAAAATTGAAGAGACCAATTTGATACTGTTAAGGTCTAAAAAATAATAATTATGACTTCTTAGGATCAAGCATGCTATCTACTATAGTCGGACCTAAACCACTATTATGCCTTCATAAAAAATAAAGGATTTTCAAATTTTAACATAAATATCATTCTAGAATCCCATCTATTCTTTTTATTCTTCTTAAACATGCACCTCTAAATTCTAATTAACATGGAATATGAGATTAAAGGAAATCAAATATCAATAAGAGCCTAATTAGCCCAGCAAAAATAAACTAAAAGAAAAAAGAGAATTCAACATATAAATAAAGATGGTAATTTTTTTTATAAAAAAAATCAAGGCAATGAGAGAATTTTATGCAAAATCTACATTCATTTTTGCACTAATAAATCTATATGACTTCATTTTACATATAAATTAAAGTTATTTTCTATTATAAATTATTACATATAAATAAACCTCATTACATAAATATATTCTACACTTGTATGATTTTGGAGATCATTCACCTAACAATCTTCACCCAAGCATCCTCCTTCTAGCTAGAGTCTCATCTCTTTTCTTTAAACCTGCATATGAACAATTTTAAGTGAAATAGTTTCAGCCAATGATTTCGAGTAAATAAAAGTCACTTTTGCCCAAATCTAAGTGCCCTTTTTTCTCCTTTTGGAGTGTGGGTGGGTTTTGCCTTTTGTAATTGTATGCTCTTACTATGCAAAACCAAAAACAAAAGATCCTAGAGTTCCTTATGTTTCAACATCTTATAGCCTTACACATCATCAAACAACATCAACATGAGATGTTAATTCTGTTAAGCAATGTGAGAAAGAGTTTTTTTTTTTTTTTTTTTTGAGAAACAGACACACACACACACACACACACACACACACACACACACACACACACACACACAATATATAAGGGAAGGGGGATGAGATAAGGGAATACACTCACATGCCAACACCAAAACTGCATGCGGCAGTTAGTGTCGCGGAGCAAATGATAAACCCCTTCTCAGTATCATACCTTACAGATGTGGGACAACTCAACAACACTGAGTATCTTTTTTTTGAGAAACACACACACTCACACATGTATATATAGGGGAAGGGGGATGAGATAAGAGAATACACTCACACGCCAACACCAAAACTGCATGCTGCAGTTAGTATCACGGAGCAAGTGATAAACCCCTTCTCAATATCACATCTTACCGATGTGGGACGACTCAACAATACTGAGTATCTTCTTTTTTAGAAACACACACACACACACACACACACACACATATAGGGGAAGGGGGATGAGATTATCTGGCAAACTGACTGAAGCCATCCTGTTCATATATTCATTGCATGCATGTTTGCAAAATAAAAAATAAGTTTTGTCTTATTTGCTCACCATGACCAATATATATCAATCCTAATAGAATACATATGAGTTCAAAATAAAGATATCAGTTTCGATTTTTGTTTGCAGTGATTTTTGACTTTCATCAACCAAGACCATTCGTTATAATGAAGAGCTACATCATTGTAGAGTTTATATATGGTATAGAATACGACTAATGGCAATTGACAACATAGTCACATGCATCTTATTTCATTCATATATACTTTGGTTCATCTTATTCATTCAAGTCAAAATTTACTTCTCAAAGCAATGAAGGACACCACAATGATGCAATCATTTACAATAAACTTAATCCAAAAGTTCAAACTCTGAATCTAAGTATCATGAATAACCTAAACCTAAAACAATAGGTTATCCATGAAAACCGAACAAATTTTGGATAAAATCTGAAGCATTCAAAAGCATCAATCATTGCTTGGTATAATAGATGTATAGAATCAAAATGGGTAAAATACTATTTTGGTTCCTAAACTTTATCAAAAGTTTATTTTTCATCCTTGAACTTTAAGGAGTTCATTTTTCGTTCCTAAACTATTGAAAAGTTCATTTTTCATCCCTAATTATTGAAAATGTTTTATTTATGCCCTTAAACTTTACTTTTCATCCCTAAATTATTGAAATCAATTCCTTTTTCCATCCCTATTTTTGTCTCTAAACTATTAAAAAAACTCTTTACAAAGTTTAGGGATGAAAAAAGAACTTTTTAAAGTTTAGGGACGAAAAACAAATTTTTGTCAAAGTTTAGGGACCAAAATAGTATTTTACCCAATCAAAATTCATGGCTATGTATACGTTTTCTAAAATAATAGAATAAAAAGAAACCTAAAATCAAGTTCAAAGAATAGGTGCCATCCATAGAAGCTAGTAATTCATTTTAAGTTTGAGAAACATAATCCAAACAAAAAAAATTTGTTGGCAACCTTTGTTATATTGTATGAAAAATGCCATTTTAAAAAAAGGCCAATGAAACATCACTTAAGAATTTTATCAAACTATTTGTGCACATGTAACACTATGAAATTTATCTAAGTTTAAAGTAGGGGTCTAAATAGTAGCACAAAAATTATAAATTGATGCATAATTCAAATGTAACAACAAAACTCTAAATAATCA
The DNA here is from genome assembly GCF_040712315.1 of Castanea sativa. NCBI lineage: Eukaryota > Viridiplantae > Streptophyta > Magnoliopsida > Fagales > Fagaceae > Castanea > Castanea sativa. The sequence continues at coordinate 23,070,906 of NC_134023.1, forward strand.
CTATCTAACACAACCAATTTGCTTCAAAATAAAGGATACCATTTAACCACATATTAAAACAACTTTAAATATAACAACTTGCTAAGCATTACCTCCAAATTATTTGCAAATAATAGATTTATCAACCAACTAATTATTGCCATAGTCTCCATATATATTCACACATCCATTTCTTGATAATAATAATAATAATAAAAACTACAATCTATTCTTCCCATATGTTTTCGATTTGCATTTCCACAAATTGGGCTTTATGTAATACTGCAAATTAAGTAAAAAATTCTTCAAATCCCATGTTAGAAATAAAACATTTCATTCATATACTAAATTTCAACGAAACCCACCAAACAAAAAAGTAAAAAAAAAAAGTTTTGATCTTTGGAGTTATAAACTTGTTGGGAAGCCTTTAAATCATTGTGCAGGATGACTCAGTCTTCTAGGTTGGAGAAATGAACAACCTAGGAGGAGATCATCAAGGCCACTCTTGCCTTCAACAACACCATTGTCAATAGCTCCAATTTAAATGATTCGGATTCAACCATCATGCTTTTTCATCATTGTTAGATTCAAAGAAAGGCGAGAGATAAGAAGAAGGAAGGGTTGTAGAATGAGAGAAGGTTGCTTTGGCGTTTTAGATAAAGGGACAGAGAGAAGAACGTAGAGAGAGATAAAGAAAGAAGTTGAGGGAGAAGGAATATGAAAGGTACAAATTTGTAACTTCCTATAGCCGAAATGTTGTGTTTGTTGGTTTTTAAGGGAAAATGCTAGTGAGAATTAGATTAAGAGTTTGAAACTATAGGTTTTAGCAAAGATGAAGAGAGAAACTAATATAGATAAAGATATAGATATATAGATATAGTGGTGGGAATTATGTTGGAGATAGTGGTGGGAATTAATAAATGGGCTTTCTGGTGGAGATAGTGGTGGGAATTAATTTAATAAGAAGTGGGCTTATGGTGGAGATAGAGGTGCGATCTGTAACTTCCTAAAGCCAGAACATTGTGTTTGTTGGTTTTTAAGGGAACATGCTAGTGAGAATTAGATTAAGAGTTTGAAACTGTAGGTTTTGGCAAAGATGAAGAGAGAAACTGATGTAGATGTAGATATAGATATAGATCTATAGATATAGTGGTGGGAATTATGGTGGAGATAGTGGTGGGAATTAATAAATGGGCTATATGGTGGAGATAGTAGTGGGAATTAATTTAATAGGAAGTGGGCTTTATGGTGGTGGGAATTATGGTGGAGATAGTGGTGGGAATTAATTTAATAGGAAGTGGGCTTTATGGTGGAGATTGAGGTGAGATTTGTAACTTCCTAAAGCCGAAACGTTGTGTTTGTTGGTTTTTAAGGGAAAATGCTAGTGAGAATTAGATTAAGAGTTTGAAACTATAGGTTTTGGCAAAGATGAAGAGAGAAACTGATATAGATATAGATATATAGATATAGTGGTGGGAATTATGGTGGATATAGTGGTGGGAATTAATAAATGGGCTTTATGGTGGAGATAGGGGTGAGAATTAATTTAATAAGAAGTGGCCTTTATGGTGAAGATAGAGGTGAGATTTATTTTATTATTTCAAAATTGATAAAATCTATTTTTAAATTGTTAGGAAAATACAAAAAAATATTATGGAAATGACATGGCTGCTCACGTGGCTCAACGTGAGCGTAGCAACATTAAATGCTACGCTTCAGCTTTTAGTACTATATAGATTGTGTGAATATGTCATCTGTCACAATCTTACTTGGTATTTCTGTCAAACTATCAGTCCATTTAAAGGAAATTGTAAACATACTTTCATCTTTTATGTCCTTCCCACAAGATGTTTGGACTATATGTCGGTACATATGCAAAAAGGTAGTGGAAGAATAAGGATAAATCTCTGTCTCTATATCCTGTTTAAATTTCTTTATGTCATAATCTATCAACTAGTTAGCAAGTAATAATTCTGTCAAATGTCTTTCTATTCTACAAATTCTTTCTTTGTTGATATCTTTTAGGATAGTGACTTTATTAAAGAAACGAATTTCTTTTAGGGTTAGGGGTGAGATGAATCTAAAAATTAGCACATTAATTTTAATTCCTTCATCTGTCTTCAAAAGGGGGTAAAGTAAAGCCATAAAAGGATTTCCTAAAATGACCTTAGAAGAAAGGTCTTTAATTAAAACAAAAACTGTCTCAAAGCATATTCCATCATTACATATATGAATATTAGGTATTTTGTAATTAATTATGAGCTTTTCTCCATTGGCTTAACTTAATCTTTCAGATGACTTTTCATAATACTTTAAAGGTACTAGTTCTTCTTGTATACAATTCATATCAGCACGTGAGTCTATTGGAGTAATTTCTATCAAAGATAATTCTTTATTAATTACTAAAGTGATTTTTGTATCCATTTTTGGAAAATTACTTTATCAATTAAATTCAAAAAATTATGTCTATCATTATTATCTTTCTCTAATGAAGGAGGTTCTATTATGAGTTTAGAAATTTCTTTTAAATTCACTATTTTTGTAATGTTTTGTTCATTTATGTCTGTGGAATTATCTTCTTTAATTCCTTGTTTTATTATTTTTGCTTTTGTCATTAAGTCTTGTAAAGTTACTAGTTTTATATCTATCTTATCTTGCTCCATTTTCGTCTTTTCTTTCTTAGCCTTTTCTTTTTCCTTTTTAGCTTCTTTTCCATAACATGGTATCCATATTTTTTACATTTGATGCATGCTACAGGTATATCTATAGAATCTCTCAATTTCAATAAATTGTCTTTTTTTGTCTTTTAGGTGACTAGGTAGATTATCCATCAATTTCATTATTATATTTTTTTTTTTCCTTTTTCTTTTATTAATTTTGAGTGGGTTGGCTGATTTTAATCTTAATTCTTCCTTTTTCATTACTTGGTCTATCTCGTTTTGCTTGGCATTAAATTATGTCTTTTTCAAACTCTAATTTACTTATACATCTTACATTTTTATTATGTCTGTCACATTGTTTTTTAGTATGCCCATATTCTTTACATTTATGACAAGTAATATTTCTAGTGTGTCTGTCATTTTTCTCACTATCTGATAACTCAGTAGTATTTATAATTGTTGTCTTTTTCTATCGTCTTTTTGTCTATAGGTGAATTCAAAATTTCTATCTTTTTAGCTAATTCTGTCAAACTATTATTTTGGGTATATATGATGGATCTTTCAATTGCTTTTAGTCTTTCATCTATTTTTTCTTTTAAACTATCATTATTATCATTTTTCTATCCTTTGTTGACTTTATAAAAACTATCACTATTATGTCTTTCTTTTTCTATTTCCTTTTTTGACATGTGTTTTCCTATTTCTAACTTCTTACGTAGAGTTTCTTTTGAGTTGGTTAGCTTAATAGTACTATTACTTTGGCTTTCTATCTTTTCTATCATTTATTTTACTATACCTTTCTTTAATATTCCTTTATCTTTCATACGTGTTGTTCTTTCTATGCCTTGTTCTTCTTGCATTATTTCTATAATACTTTCTTTCTTTTCTGTCTTTAAGTCCTCTTTCCTTAAGTCTTTTTCTTTGTCTTTATATGTTATTGATTTAGGTTTGTCAGTTGCTTTTTGATTTTTAAAACTATTGTTATCATCGCATATTAAGCTATCTTTTCTAGTATTCTTTATATCTATCAGATTCATTGATATGTCGCTACTTGTTGAATTATTCTGTTGCCTATTATACCAGTTATCTGTCATGGTTTTTGTTAAAAATGATATATGATGGGGTTCAAAATCTCTTTCTTTTTCTAAAGGTGAGTTTAATGCTTTTATTCTTTCATAAAGGTCCAAAAAACTATGACTTTTCTTTTCTTGAACGGATCTTTCAACAGCTTCTAAAGATTCTAATTTCTTATTAATTATATCTAAAAAACTATTATTGTGTCTATCGGTCTGTCGATTGATTTTATCTCCTGTTATTGTACTCTAATTGTTAATGTTACTATTATAGTTATAAGTATCATCAATATCACTGTCAGAATCAGAATCTATTTCATAATCCATATTATCATTATACCAATTTCTGTCTATATCTTTCATGCTATAACCTTCATCATAATCTATATCATCATAGTTCTTGTTTCTTATTAGTGTGTGCCTAACCTAAGTGTGATCAAATAAACAGATGATGAAGGTTATAGCATGGGAGATATAGACAGTAATTGGTATAATGATAATATGGATTATGAAAAAGATTCTAATTCTAACAGTGATATTGATGATAATTATAACTATATTAGTAACATTAACAATTGGAGTACATTAACAGGAGATAAAATCAACCGACAAATTGATAGACACAAAAATAGTTTGTTAAATATAATTAATAAAAAATTAGAATCTTTAGAAACTATTGAAAGATCCACCACATATACTAAAGTAGAAAAGAATACTGACAGTTTTTTGGACCTACTTAAAGCTTTTGAACCTCATCATAAATCACCTTTGACAGATAATTGGTATAATAATGGAAATAGTGTAAAAGAAACTTGGCATAAGAAAGCTTTATGAAGATGAATATTTAAATATAATTGACAAAATGATATTCTAGAAATGGTATACCGAAATAACTCTGGTTGTTCATAAAGAATTCTCATTAACAGTTATTGCCCTTGTTGATTCAGGTGCTAATATGAATTGCATACAAGAAGGATTAATACCTTCCAAGTATTATGAATCAACAATAGACAGATTAACTCAGGCTAATGGTGATAGACTTAAAATAAGTAATAAACTTACTAAGGCATACATATATAATAATGGAATCAATTTCAGAACACCTTTCTTCTTAATAGATAAGTTGTCCTCTAAAGTTATCCTAGGAAATCCTTTTTTGGCCTTACTTTATCCATTTTCTACGACAAACAATGGAATATATACTCATATTTTTTAGACAGAAATATTCTTTAAGTTCATTCTACCCCCTGTCCCTAAAGATATACAGTTGTTAAAGGAAATTTCCATCTTCAAAGAAATGTGCACTGATGAAATTGGGCTAGCAACAGAAAGTGTTATAAACCCCGTGGCAGATGATGCTATAATCTCTACTCACCAGCAATAGCACTTAAGTATATACATATTATTTTTAAAAAGAAAGATTTTCCAAAAGTTTCTTTGAAAGTTTGATAGATAAAAGTTTTCTTCCTGAAGAACTACTGGCTCTAATAAGGCTATCAGTGTGTCTATCATTACTATTGAAAGAAATAATAACTGTTTCGTCTGTCTTTTGGGCTATAAAATATGGTTCTGTGTTTTCTATCTTTGGTGTGGGAGCAATGGCCTCTAGTTTCGATCTTTCAGGAAGGTTTATGTATTTCCATTATATTTTTCTGGGAACCCGAAGTCTACTATTTGGGATTAAGGCTTGAAGAAGGAGTATGTCCTTTAGGGGATGGTTCTACCATGGATTGAGGGTCAAGGGTTGTTTTCATGAGTTTATAATAAATCCTATAAATAATGGCTAAGGTTCTGAGCCTTCTTTCATATAATAGCCATCAGTTTTAACATTCAAAGTTAAAGCATCCATAATATTTCTATCAGATAGTCTTAAAGCAAAATTATGATAACAATTAAAGTATACTGGTCCATTATGTAAACTTGTTTCCATCATTCTAAGAAGTGAATCATTAAATCTTAAATGTCTGTCATCTCTTAAACAAAGTAAAACACTTGTATTTAAAGCTTCTCTTGTTAATGGCTTTATAGCTACTTGAACCAAACCAACATGTAAAAAGGCATATTTTTCTTTATGTCTATTAATAGAGTCTGCTGAGAATAACTATATTGTTTCATATTCATTATATAAAGAGTAAGTTCTTTCAACAATTTTTATAATGTAATCTGTGAAGAATGATAACTTAGAAAATGAAGTCTGTCAGTAGATTTTATCAGTTTTTTTTGTTGGTATATTCCATTTATTACATTCTAACAAATTCCTGTCTATATCTTTCATGCTATATTCCTCAAAATTAACTATTCTATCATCATCCATGTTCTTATCAATGTGTGCCTGCCCTAAGTGTGACCTAGCAATAGATGATGAGCGACTAAACATATTCATTCTATTTCCAAGCAATTAATAATTACTGGCAGAACTATTACTAACCACTGGTATCCTTGCTATCAGGACCACCTCCTCGGGAAACTCCATTGCGAGACCACCCAAACACATGCCTGTCTATCGGCTAACAAAACGGGCTGACCAATGCGAAACGATGGTTTGCCAACGAGTCTTGAGGCTGACCAACGCTACCAAGGAGCAAGTAGTGGCTATGCAGTAATATAAGTACCTAGTTACTTCTTAATTGCAAAGAAATAAAACTCATACATCTACCATCCGTGGCTTTGATACCAAATTCTACCCAAGAGAAAGCACAGCAGTAATATGGAAGCATAAACAATGATAAAATATATGATAAAGAAGAAAATAGCAAAATAGATATATTCAAAATAAGGTTTGAAAACAGAAACTAGTAAAATCTTACTTGAATAAAACTTATTTCTTTAAAACTAAATTGAAAATACTTCTGCCTGTTACAAGCTTTGGAAATAAACACTGTTTGAACAATTACAAGGTTACAAAATAAAATCTGTCTGAAAGTTTACAAAGTTCTGTCTAATGGGAAGGGTTACAAGATTACAAGAGGGGAAGGATTACAAGAGTCTTTCTAAGGGAGAGAGAGGGCTATCTTATTTCTAAACTTTGGACCTGGAATTTGAACCTAAAACTTGGACCTATCTTCTTTCTTTGGAGTTTGTCTCTTTTATAGATGAAGTAAACCATGATAAGTCTTCAAAAGTAACCTGAGTAGGTAAAGTTAACTCAAGTTAAACTGTCGGTAGAAACATGCGAAACCTTGTAGAAATAACTTTAGTATTGATGAGCAGTAGTCTGTCTAGGAATCTTCTTTTTACGCATGCTGGTAAACAGTAGTGACTTATGAATATTTTTCTGTATCTGTTTAGATTTTTTTGAATTTCTCTGGAGGCTATCTTGGATTTGTCTGGAGGCTATTCACGCATGCTGGTGAATAGTTTTCTGTCAAAAAGAAATTTTCTGATCTTTTGGCGGAGAAAACACAACAGTAGTTCATCTATCTATAGCAGTCATAATTTCTGCCTGGTTTGTCTTTGTCTGTCTGTCTGTCTATCTGTCTATCTGGGAATCTGTCTAGGTACTATTCACACGTGCAAATGAATAGTGATCTGTCAAGATTCTGTCGTTTCTATCATATGTCATAGGGGTCTTGAGAGTCTTGGAATGCTTCTGTATGAGTCCTATAATTTGGAGAGGAGGATTCCATTATTGTGTCATCTTCATCATATAAAATTTGTGTTGCAGCCTTAAGCAGTTGTTTTTTGAGTTGTCTTCTGTCTGAAACAGAGGCAAGCTGGCACTGGCCTTGACTTTTTTCTAGAAGAAAATGAGAACATTCTGTCTTGGAGGAAGAAGATTTTTTCTGTAAATCCTGGCAGATGTGATCAAAATTAAACTTATTCTACCATTTTAATGTAAACTTTCTGGTAAGCATAGGAAAAGGATACTGGGGACATTTTTCTATCTTATATTCCCATCTGCTAATCCATGGAAGATTTGGAAACCTGTAAAAGATGTGGAAAATCCTTTAGATGAGGAATGCCTAGTTCTTTCTTGAAAGTCTCTTAGGCTTAGAGGAGATTGGGAGGGAGAATTTTGGCTTCGGGACCATAGGAATTCCACCAGTCTATGAACCATCTTGGTAATCATTATGTCTTTCTTTCTATACATATTAAAACGAAAAAGCCAAGTATGTCTATAAATATTATTTTGGAGTAGAAGGAACCTATCCCAGGCTTCCATATAGTCATAGTAATTATAAAACTGAGGTTCAAATAGTACGGAAAAGTTTTTAGTAATCCAAGGTTGTGCTTTCCACTGAGAGGGGATGAGGATCTGTTTTATGACCACTTTAGAGTAGCCAATTCTTTTTTAGTGTTGGGAGCAAGGCATATGTGTTAATAGTATTGAGTCTGTATCAACTAAAATATGCTTATAAAATGTTTGGGTTTGTAAGGTTTCCATCTTAGGATGTTCCCATCCCGGGGGTATAAGCTGTCTAACTAGGGAAAGGGTATCTGTTATGTGCTGGTATTCTGGTTCAATCCATAAAATAAAATTCTAGGAGTCTTTTGGGAGTTCAATATTGTGATTTTCTTTCGGTGCTTGGGCTTCCTGAGAGGTAGAGGATTTGTACTTTGGTTGGCTAGAGGGAGAGGCTAAAGGGGGAAAAGAGGTTGTTGCTATATTAAATGGTGTTTTTAAGGGAGGAGTTGGGGTTGGGGGCAAAGCATATGTCTGTTTAGTTGTTGGATTGAGGCTTGGGGAAAGTGGGCTAAAGGGATTTGGGCTGTATGCCAATGGGGATCTGTCTTGGGGTCTATGTGAAGAAGAAGTGGGTGAAGTGAAGGAAGGGGAAGGAAGAAATCTGCTAGGGGGAATAGGAGGAGCAGCATAGGACTGACTAGTTCTGGGTTTTGGGGAGTTACTCTTTTCTGAAGGTGAACTCATCTTCCCTGTAAAAATTCACGGGTTAAAAAATCAAAGTTTTGAATTAGATTCTCCTTTAATGTATTCAATATCAAAGTCAAAAACACTTAAAATAGCTTGCCATCTTGGAAAACTTTGTTAAAATACAAGATTTTGAACATGTTTGTGTAAAACTTCTTTAGCACTTTTACAATCAACTCTAATTACATTAAAAAGATCATTTTGGAATTTTGAAACACATAATATAATAGATAAAATTTCTTTTTTAATAGTGTTGTAATTCAGTTGGGTAGCAGACCAAGAGCCAGAATGGAATCTGAGGATCTGTTCTTTATGACCATCTTTTGCCAATTCTTTTAGGATTCCACCATAGCCTATATCAGAAGCATCTGTCTCAACAATCTTGAAAGCATGGGGTGAAGGAATAACAATACAAGGGAGTTGTTTAACATATTTTTCAATTTGTCGAACTATCATAGTATGTCTGTCTATCCAAGCAGGAGGATTCCTTTCTAATCTTTTATACAGGGGTCTGCATATTTTTCTTCATCTTTGAAAATAGTCTGAAACATAATTTAAGCTGCCAAGAAATCTTTGTAACTGATTTTTATCTTTTATTTCATCTGCAAATTTATTTGCAAATTGAATAGCTCTATCAATAGGACTATGGGTTCCCTTATAAATATTGTAAGGTTGAAATTTATCAACCATTTTTTTGGCTTTATTCCCTGTCAATTTGCTTGAAATTCAGCACTTAGAAACCTTGTATTTAGGTGGGATTCATGTAAGGGTAGTGTGTGAGAGAGTGTGAAGAAATGCTCAAGAATGTGTAGTGAAGCATGGACTCGCGGCTGGATCTCGCGGGTAGCTCGCGGCTTGCAAGTCGCCAGATGATGCACACGAGTGAAGCATGCAGAGAAGTTGAACAGTCACGCCAGCTGGAGCACTACAGGACAAAAAGTCCAGTCTGACCATTCTATTTGCTCACGGCTTGAACTCGCGACTCAGTCAAGTCACGAGGCCAATCCGCCAACCAGCCCTGTTTGGAAAAATCTGACTCTTCGCATTCCTTTCTCACCCCAGTATAAATACCCCTTATTCCCACGAAATGTAGAGAGCTTCCAGAGAGAATTTTGAGAGAAACCCTAGAGAAAAACAAGATTGACTCATCCACAATCTTCACATAGAGACTCTTCAAATTCCTCTACTCTCTTCCTCTCCATTATTACATCCTTAAGAGGTCCATTACCAAAACCTTTTCTCACCATACCTATATTTGTGAGAAGGCTGTTTGGTGCTTTGGGAAGCAATTAGGAAGGCACCAATTTTATATTGGTTGATGCTATGGGCTATAGCGGAATCTGGTAAGCTAAAGAAGAAATAGGCTCGGCGCAACCTCGTTGGAGTAGGAGCTTGGAGGGCTTAGGTACACTGGGTAGATTAGGCTTGGAGGGTCTTCTGTTGTCCATGTATCCCAACTACATTCTTTAGTGGATTATTGACTACTTGGAGGGCGGCAGAGAGGTTTTACGCCGAGGACTTCGGTTTCCTCGTCGATAACACATCGTTGTGTTGTCCTTATGTTTGCATCTCTCTTCCCTTAATCTTTGCCATTTAATTTCTGCTATGGATGTGATTTTATTTGGTTTAGATTAGGTTATCAATTCTGTTTTAGCTTATTTACATTTTCCGCACGTACATTGTTTGTCTATAAGCTTGAATTGGTAATTTGTTATTTAGGGGTCTAAACGTTCAAAGGTGTTTTACATGCTTTTTTAACTTTCAAATATTATGTCCTAAAAATTGGATTTTATCTTGAAACAAATTTATCTTAGTGGCTAAGACAACTAATCCATTGTGTTTTATTACTTTGACATATATATCAAAATGTTTCCAATGGTCATCAATTGATTTAGAAAAAATTAAAACATCATCTATATAGACAATCGAATATTCTGTAAAAGGTGTAAATATATCATTCATTATATTTTGAAACTCACTAGGTGCATTTTTTAAACCAAAAGGCATAACATTCCATTCATAACGACCAAAAGGAACTGTAAAGGCAGTTTTATATCTATCTTTCTCATCTATCTTTATTTGCCAAAATCCACTTTTCGTATCAAATTTAGAAAATATGGTTGCATCATGAAGTCTATCAACTAAATCTTTTTTACTGGTAAATGGGATATCTTATCCATTGTAATGCTTTATTTAAAGGTTTATAGTTTATAACTAATCTTGGAACTCCTCGTTCCAATTCTGCCTGTTTATTAACATAAAAAACAGCACAGCTCCAAGGAGACTTGGTTTTCCTAATTAAACCTTTAATCAATAGGTCTTCAATTTCTTTCTTACAATGTTCTAATAATTCATTATTCATTTGTATTGGTCTGGCTTTAGTAGGTATCTGTCTTTCATTAAAATCTTTTTCGTAGGGTAGTTGTACTATATGTCGGTGCCTGTGCCAAAAAGCAGTAGGAAAATTAGAACAAATTTCTGCCTCAATCTGTTGTCTAAATAATTTTATTCTATGATTTAATATGGGGTTTGTCAACTGATCAGCAATTTTTTCATATATTATTTCTGACTTTAGAGATTCCAAATGTCTATTTTTCATGTCGATTCTCCCCCTATCAATTTCCTTTATTATCGAAGTATTAGTGAATGAATAGATTTCTTTTGGGATAGTTGGTAGGATAAATTTAAAAAGTATGTCTTTTCCTAGCACATTAGTTTAATACCTTCTTCTATTGTTGAAAAGGGGTAGAGTAAAGCCATAAAAGGATTGCCTAAAATGATTTTAGAAGAAAGGTCTTTAATTAACACAAAAACAGTCTCAAAGCATATTTCGTCATTACATATGTGAATATTAGGTATTTTATAATTAATTATGAGCTTTTCTCCATTAGCCTGAGTTAATCTTGCAAATGATTTTTCATAAGATTTTAAGGGTATTATTCCTTCTTGTATACAGTCCATGTCAGCACCTGAGTCTATTAAAGCAATTTCTGTCAAAGAGAACTCTTTATTAATTACTAAAGTGATTTCTGTATGCCATTTTTGGAAAATTACTCTATCAATTAAACTCAAAAAAAAAAAATCTGTCTATTATTATCATCTAATAAAGGGGGGTCTATCATGGGTTTAGAGAATTCTTTTAGATTTATTATTTCTGCAATATTTTGTTCATTTATGTCTGTCGAATTATCTTCTTTAATTTCTTGTTTTATTATTTTTGCTTTTGTCATTAAGTCTTGTAAAGTTACTGGTTTTATATCTATCTTATCTTGCTCCATTTTCATCTTTTCTTTCTTAGCCTTTTCTTTTTCCTTTTTGGCTTCTTTTCCACATTCCATAACATGGTGTCCATATTTCTTACACTTAATACAAGCAATAGGAATGTCTATAGAATCTTTTAATTTTAATAAATAGTTTTTTTTTTTATCTTTTAGGTGGTTAGGTAAATTATTTATTAATTTCATTATTATGTCTTTTTGTTTCCTTTTTCTTTTATCAATTTTAAGTGGGTTGGTTGATTTTAATTCTTCCTTTTTCATTACTTGATCTATCTCTTTTTGCTTAACATTAAATATTTCCATTAATTCATTTATTATGTCTTTCTCAAACTCTAATTTACTTATACGTTTTACATTTTTATTATGTCTGTCACATTGTTTTTTAGTATGCCCGTATTCTTTATATTTATGACATAATATTTCTAGTGTCTGTCATTTTTCTCACTATCTGACAACTCAGTAGTATTTAAAACTGTTATGTCTTTTTCTATCTTCTTTTTGTCTATACATGAATTCAAAATTTCTATCTTTTTAGCTAATTCTGTCAAACTATCATTTTGGGTATATACGATGGATCTTTCAATTGCTTTTAGTCTTTCATCTATTTTCTCTTTTAAACTATCATTATTATCATTTTTCCATCCTTTGTTGACTTTATCAAAACTATCACTATTACGTCTTTCCTTTTCTATTTCCTTTTTTGACATGTGTTTTCCTATTTCTAACTTCTTACCTAGAGTTTCTTTTGAGTTGGTTAGCTTAATAGTACAATTGCTTTCTATCTTTTCTATCATTTCTTTTACTATACCTTTCTTTAATATTCCTTGTCTTCCATACGTGTTGTTCTTTCTTTGCCTCGTTCTTCTTGCATTATTTCTATAATACTTTCTTTCTTTTCTGTCTTTAAGTCTTCTTTCCTTAAGTCCTTTTCTTTGTCTTTATATGTTATTGATATAGGTCTGTCAGTTGCTTTTGGATTTTTAAAACTATTGCTATCATCGCATATTAAGCTATCTTTTCTAGTATTCTTTATATCTATCAGATTCATTGATATGTCGCTACTTGTTGAATTATTTTGTTGCCAATTATACCAGTTATCTGTCATGGTTTTTGTTAAAAATGATCTATGATGGGGTTCAAATTCTCTTTCTTTTTCTAAAGGTGAGTTTAAAGCTTATTGACAACTTCAAATAAATCTCTCTCTCTCTCTCTCTCTCTCTCTCTCTCACACACACACACACACACACACATCCTATGGAAAAAGAATCAAAATATAAAAAAATAAAAATAAAAAGAAGAAAGGATGAAAGAAAATAGCAATTGGGGGGGGGGGGGGGTTGTTGTAATAGGAATTTTGTTTCAATTTGTTAGGACATGTGTTTCACTTTTTAAGAAAATATGTCATTCATTTATGTAATTGGCTAATCCTTTGACAAAATGCACTTTACTTGTAATTAGGTAGATTTAGGATGAGTTTTATACTTCAAGAAACTGTGTTTCAAGATCAAGTGTTGAAGTCATCAAGTCTGTCGAAGAAACATGCTGAAAAGTGCAAGTCCATTAAAGCTCGACAGCTATCTCGATAGCTAGCATGTGTCAAGGTTTAAAGAGTTGTTCCAGCCCCGCAGCTTGACAGCTGCTTGACAGCATCTCGATACCTCTATCTGTCGAGGTTTAAGAAAAACAGATTTTGAGTTCTGTTTTGATTCCAATCCGTGGATGTGTCTTTGGGCCTTCTTTTCTCCTAACCCTAGACATATAAAATGATTATTCTCAGGGCCGTCAAAGAGTACACAAGTTGCACAAGCACTGAGAAATCATTGTTTAAGCAAGTTGTGATCAAAGACAAAGTTCTTGCCCTAGTTCATCTCTCTTGTGAAGAAGTTTCTATGTAATGTGCACCGTAGGGTTTTGTAACCAAGCATCTTCTTGATCTTCATCGTGTGGATGAATTGAAGAACTTTGCAGCCAACAATCTTCTCTAGTTGGTAATTGAAGTCGCGTACTGGGATCCGCGCAGTTGGTTAGTCACGTACTTGGGAGCCGTGCATTGAAAGGAGAAATTGTCACTACAGAACAAGTCCAATTGGGTATTGGGGTAAGGGTTCAACTGTAGGTTGGTAAGGTACTTGGGATTCCTTTACTTGTAACCACTTGTTGTGATAATAGTGGAATTTCGAGAGTGGTGACCTTAAAATCACCTGGTGGGGTTTTTGCCGTGTAGGTTTTCTCCATTCGTAAACAAATCACCGTGTCATTTATTTTCCGCTGCATACTTAGTTTCATTGGTGATTTGTTTGTGCTACCACGCAATTTGCATGTTAATTTGATTAATTAATAACTTGGCTAATTAATCAACTTAATCTATCACAAGGGGTCAATACATTTTTGGCATATCACAATTTTTTTTCACAAAAGAATCTAGCAAAAAACCAAGGTACTGTAATATTCCAAATTGAATGACGTCAATAATCCATCTGTCCAAAAAAAATTTTCAACCACCGAATAAGCTTGCCATGTGTGTTTGTTTTATTAGTTAAATTTGTTTTATTGTTTGGCTCAATCAGGTTTGAGCAAGTGTGGATGTAAAATAGCAATTTGGGGGTTGTAATGGTAATGCTCTTACCATTTTGTGTTATATACTTTATAATGGTACCATCTTAGTGCCATTTGGTGGAATGATCATAAAGTAATTCAATTGGGAAGTTCAATGGTTCAAACATGATACCCACTACTCATGAAGTTGATTTTTTTTTTTTGCAAAGGTAATTTCCAACAATCCGAAGATGATTCGATAACGATGTTTGTTCCAACTTATAAAGAACACCTTGTTTCTTCAAGTATTGTGAGAAATGAGAACAGAGTTTTGAAGAAGTATTCTACACCATGCGCTTGTACTAATAAAAGATTATCTTGTTCCATTGCTTTGCACAAAAGGCAGCAAAATATTGTACAACACTCTATACAATGTTGCCACAAATCACAATATGATGAGTTCAAAAAATTGAAAATATACATAATAATTATTGTAGGGGTATTGGGCCCAGTAATTTATGAAGGACGGCCCAACGAAGTCTTTTGGGCTAGAAACCCAAATCCGAAAACATCAAAATGATCGTGGAGTATTTAAATGTCCCAAAACGTCCGAGGAGTAGATTTGTCCTCGGAATGTTAAGCCGAGGACATAGGAAGAGAAATTTAGTGTCCCCGAGTTAGGTTATAAAGAGTCCTACAACTATGGGGATACACAGTATACGTGGAGGACAATAAGAAAGAGCGGTGGAATGTCTAAAGTAAAGCTGCTACCACCGCCCATACATTAAAAGCTCTGTAATTGATACGCTGACTGTATAGATGGAAGGATGGGACCTGAGCATAGAGCTTGGAACTTGGTCCCTAATCCCAGCGGGCTTTAGGGAAGAATGGATGGGACAAGTATCCAAAAATCAGGATTGCAACCAGAAAGTGGAAGATGATGAAGAGAAGGAAAAGAATATAAATAGAAGGGAAGGCATACGAAGAAGAGGGAGGCTTTTTAAGAAAGAAAAAGTGTATGATAATCAATATTTGTATCCAAACTTGAGAAATACTATTATAAACTATCCTCGGAAACAGTCCGAGGAGGAATTCTCAGTCTTACTCTTTGCCAACGATTCTTTGTTTTGTTCCATTGGGCCCAAAGCCCGTTCTTTTTGTAATTGTCTAAGCCATCCTTGAAATCTAGATTACAAACCCATCCTCTACAAATTCATTGTGAAGAAAGGCCTTTCAAGCCCATTTCCTCCCAATCGTGGTTCAGGAATTTGAATTGTGTCCTTACAATTGGCGCCGTCTGTGGGAATTTAGTCTTTAAGGAAGTTTAGGACATCATGGTAGGATCAGGACCACAACGCAGCGCGGAGTCCGTGGGCTCTCAGCGTGAGGATCACTCCTTGCATCCTGATCACGGAGAGAACCGAGAAGGAAGTGTACATACTACACACACCATCGAAGTGCAAGTCATTCGGCAAGGAGGAAGCAGAGTTCCTTATGAAAGAAATGCCGGGGCCATGCGTAAGGAGATTGACGGCCTAAAGAGGAGATTGCGCCACGAAAGGCGAAGGAGAACTCCTCCGGCCTCGACCCCTCTTCGGAAGGATCCGAGGATGACAATTACGGGCAGAGATCCGAACTCCCCAGGTGAATATGTCTTTTCCGAAGAAGACACCGCATGGGAGGCGTGGCGTAGACTACCCCCTAGGGGCTTAGGAAATGACGCAATGGGAAGAGCGTTACACCAAATCTCCGTGTCACCCTTCACGCGCTTGATTGGAAGAAGGGAGGTTGCCTCGGCGCTTCACACAACCGGCCTTCACTCTTTACAATGGTCGGACGGATCCCCGTGGAGCACGTAAGCCATTTCAGCCGTAGAGAATGGCGTTGCATTCCAGGAATGAAACTTTGTTATGCAAGATTTTTCCTTCTAGCCTAGGGCCCGTAGCCATGAGATGGTTTGACGGCTTAAGGGCAGGCTCCATTGATTCTTTCAAAGAGCTTACTAGAGCATTTGGTTCTCGCTTTATCACGTGCAGTAGAGTTCCTCGTCCATTGGATTCTTTACTATCCATGGCCATGAGGGAAGGGGAAACCCTGAAAACGTATTCAGACCGGTATTGGGAAATGTTCAACGAAATTGACGGAGACTTTGACGATGTAGCAATAAGGACCTTCAAGGTCGGCCTACCAACGGAGCATGACTTGAGGAAATCCTTAACGAAGAAACCTGTCAGAAGCGTACGTCGACTAATGGATCGCATCGACGAGTACAAAAGGGTTGAGGAAGATCAGCAGCAGGGAAAAGGCAAGGCGAAGGTTATCCCACAAGAAAGGAGGGATTTCAGGTCGGACAGATACAACAACAATAGGCCTGCGCGGGATTTTTCCAGGTAGGTCGGTCACATACCCCCACAAGTGGTCAACACCGTCTTCGGGGAGCCGGTGCTGCAAGAACGTTGGAGAAAATAAGGCATGAGCCTTTTTTCAAATGGCCAAATAAAATGGCAGGGGACCCTTTGAGACGCAACCAAAATCTCCACCGCCATTATCACCGGAGAGAGGTCATACCACCGAAGATTGTCGCACTTTGTGGAATCATCTGGAACAATTGGTTAAGGAGGAAAGCAAGGCGCTTCGTACCAACCGAACGGGCGAGGAAACCAATCGGGAGTGGCAAACCACGACGGTCCTTCATCCGTACCTCCTCTAGGTACTATCAATGTCATTTTTGCAGCACCTGGGATCGGCCGGCTCTTTCGGGGTAATGTCGCGTGGCTCGAACATTGGCCGAAGAGTCACGGATCACCAAGAGATTAAGGCAAGCATCCCGCCATCTAAGCTCGAAGAGGACAAGATGGGGACCATCCAGCCTCATGATGATGCCTTAGTGGTAACCCTCGAATAGGGAACTATGATGTAAAGAGGGTAATGGTTGATCAAGGCAAAGGGCGCGTAGATATCATGTACCCCGACCTATTTAGAGGCTTGAAATTAAGAGTTGAAGATCTCATGCCATATGACTCACCCTTGATAAGCTTCGAAGGGAGAGCGTCGTTCCGAAGGGACAAATTAGACGCCCGTGCAATCGAGGTTCGGAGGTGGTAGACGTAGATTTCATCGTGGTCGATGCTTATTCTCCCTATACGGCTATTGTGGCGAGACCTTGGCCGCATGCGTTAAGCTATGGCCGTTTCCTCAACCTTGCATGTCAAAGTCAAATTTCATTCTCGAGACTGTGTGGTGGAGTTACTTGGGAGTCGGGCTCGTGGCTCGACAATGTGTCACGGCCGCAACTTCGCGTCGACTGCAACTGACTCCTCGTCTCGGCTAACGAGAAGCATAGCAATCAAAGTCTCTTCCCACGCCGAGGTAGATGAAGCGGTATGTGAAGAATTGGAGAAAATTCTCATAGACAATGATCCCGAGAAGTTCTTCCCAGGTTGGAGTTCAATTGCCGCAGGAAGAGAAGACAAAACTGATTTTATTTTTAAAGAAAAATATGGATGTATTTGCTTGGAACGCGTATGAGGCCCCTGGGGTTGATCCGAACTTCATATGTCATCATTTAAAGGTCAATCCAACTATAGTACCGAGGAGGCAACCACCTCGGAGGTCCTCCAAAGAACATTCCGAAGCCGTAAAAGAGGAAGTGCTCAAACTCAAAGAGGCAAGTGCTATCAAAGAAGTGTTTTATCCTGAATGGTTAGCCCATACGGTGGTGGTGAAAAAGAAGAATAGGAAGTGGAGAGTTTGTGTAGACTTCACAGATTTAAACAAAGCTTTCCCGAAGGACTCATTCCCAATGCCTCGGATTGATCAATTGGTTGACGCTACTGTTGGACATCCTCGGATGAGTTTTCTTGATGCTTTCCAAGGTTATCACCAGATACCTTTAGCCGTTGAGGACCAGGAGAAGACTGCATTCGTCACTCCGACAGGAAATTATTGTTATAAGGTAATGCCCTTTGGTTTGAAAAACGCAAGGGTTACCTACCAAAGGATGATGACGAGAATGTTTGAGGCCCAGCTAGGAAAAACTATTGAGGTATACGTGGATGATATGGTGGTAAAGAGTAAAGAAGTTTCTGCACATCTGGAAGATCTGAGCAACACTTTTCAGAAGCTGAGAGAGTATAAATTGCGGCTCAATGCCTCTAAATGCTCTTTCGGTGTGGGATCGGGCAAGTTTCTAGGATATATGGTGACTCACCGGGGAATTGAAGTGAATCCTGCTCAGGTTAAGGCAATAAACAACACACCACCTCGGAATCCTAAAGAAGTGCAAAGGCGAGACAGTGTATGACTCGCCGCTCTCAACGATTTATATCTCGGTCCGCGGACGATGCGTACCTTTCTTTCAATTATTGAATAAATGGAAGGGTTTTGAATGGACCGATGAGTGCAGCGCAAGTGGCTTTCCAACGCCTAAAAGAATATCTCTCGCGACCACTCGCTTATGTCTCGACCGAGGTTGATGAAATTCGTTTGCATATATTGCGGTGGCCAACCATGCATTAGTTTGGTTCTTATCCGAGATGACAATAACATCCAGAGACCGGTTTATTATGTAAGCAAATCTCTCGCACGAGGCCGAGCTGAGTTATTTGCCACCGGAGAAAGCTATCTTGGCAAGGTACATGCTACACGAAGACTTCCCCATTACTTCCAGCCTCATACAGCTTGTTGTTCTTACACAACTCCCTCTTAAATCAATTTCGAAGTGCAGATTATATGGGAAGAATTGCCAAATGAGGAACTGCCTAGGAGCTTTCGATATCAAGTATATGCCTCGCACCTCTATAAAGGGAAAGGTCATCGCGGACCTTGTGGCGGAATTTGCCGAGCCTTCGTTAGAAGACTATCAAGAAGGCATGGGTAAAAAATCGCAGAGGCATGATTTCGTGTGAAGGGCCTCCATTATGGAAAGTCCATGTTGATGGAGCAAAGAAATCGTAGGATCGGGTATAGGACTAGTTTTGATATCCCCGTAGGGAATTACTTTTGAGAAATCTTTGAGATTAGGATTCTCGGCCACCAACAACAAAGCAGAGTATGAGGCCGTCCTCACAGGGATGAACATGGTTCATAAAATGGGAGGAAAGACGGTGCAAATGTTCTCAGATTCACTATTGGTGGTAGGCCAAGTAGAAGGGAAGCTAGAAGCAAGGGATTCCAGAATGCGAGAATACCTAAGTATATGCAATCTAAATTTGAGTCTTTTTTACTATTGCATGTATCCAGATGTGGCAATACCCATGCCGACTCATTAGCCACGCTCGCAACGTCCTCGGCACAAAGTCTACCACGAGTTATCCTCGTTGAAGATCTATTGAAACCCACTGGACGGATGGTAACTCCACTCAAATTCTTCAAATTCCTAGTTGGATGGATCAAATAGTAACATTTCAGGACCAAAAATTGTACAAACGTTCCTTTTCGGGACCATATTTGTTATGCATGCAGAGCTACTTTTGGAAGAGTTACACGAAGGGATTTGAGGAAGTCACACGGGAGGAAGGTCTTTAGCTCAGGCTATTGGTGGCCAAATATGCGAGAGAAGCGCAAGATTATGCAAAGAAGTGTGACCAATGTCAAAGGTTCGCTCCAAATATACATCCCATAGCCTTTTGCTCAATGGGGCTTGGACATTGTTGGACCCTTTATTTCACCAAATGGGTTGAAGCCGAGCCATTATCAAATATCGGAGACATGGAAGCAAAAAAGTTTGTGTGGAAGAATATCGTTGTTCGGCATCCCTTATACTCTCATTTCGGATAACGGTTTACAATTTGATAGCAAAGCCTTGAAACACCCTTCGCCATGACTTATAGCAATGATGATCTATTAATGAGAAACTTAGACTTAGTTGAGGAACGGCGAGAAAATGCCATGGTTCAACTAGCTTATTATTGACTTAGTATTAAGGAAAGTTTGGAAGATTTGGATGAACGTGTTGTACCACGTCCCCGGAATGTAAATAATCTATGAAGGTACTATTACTAAATAAAAGGCACTTCGGCCGTTTTTTGTTGTAAACTACATTACATTCATTATCTTCGTTCGTGGACCACATACCTCGTCTAAATTGATATTCTTAACCTAAGTTACGTCCGATCCTCGGATCATCTACTTTGGGAAAATTAACATTTCAATTTATTCGTCTAAGTCCTCGGACCACATACCTCGTCTAAATTGATATTCTTTAGATCCTCGGATCATCTACTTTGGGAAAATTAACATTTCAATTTATGACCACATACCTCGTCTAAATTGATATTCTTTACTAAGTGTTAAAACCTAAGTTACGTCGATCCTCGGATCATCTACTTTGGGAAAATTAACATTTCAATTTATCCTCGGACCACATACCTCGTCTAAATTGATATTCTTAACCTAAGTTACGTACGGTCCTCGGATCATCTACTTTGGGAAAATTAACATTTCAAATTTATTTATCTAAGGGATCCTCGGACCACATACCTCATCTAAATTAATATTCTTTACCAAGTGTTAAACAAAACCTAAGTTAGGCCTGGACCTCGGATCATTTACTTGGGAAAAATTAAACACTTCTTTTCTTTTTGTCAAAAACATCAGATCTTTGCATGTCTAAATCAAAAGACTATATGCCTTATTTTTACATAGTTCAACTAGAGATCCAAAATGAAAAATCAAATACTTAAATGCATCATTTAATGCAGTTCCCGGCATAATTAAACCTTCCTGGATTATCAATTTCAATTCAAGTTGTTGCTATTAACTTTGGTAAAGAACAAAAAGATGGTATTTATGGAATGATATGATCAAAACAAAGCAAAAAAGTAAGAATCATCTAAACAAACATTCGTGCTTATATTAGATTCCAAATAGTACTTTTTCAATCACACTTAGAAATTACACTTAGAGATAAAATAAAATAAAAATAAAATAGAGAAAGGCAGCAAGCATTCATTGTTTCAGTTTGATCTTCAGAGGGCCTTTGGGGTCTTTAGGAGATGGAAGCTGAACCGAGGACTCAACGGCAATTCCTTTGCCTTTGGGATCATCTATCAAGGTTATTGGATTAGCTTGATCACCCAACTCATCCTTCGAAGATTCCTGAAGGTCACTTGAGGGCTGTACGTCTTCAAGCGCCTTTTCTTGTACTGGATCAACTTGCTTACGAGCATCTTCAGGAAGAGTTGAATCTCCAGCAAATCACCCCCTTATCCTCAGATGATCCCTGGGCAGCTTCAGGAATGGTAGAGGCTCGAATTGCCGGAGGATAGTAGACACTCTCCGCTTTCCAAAGAATGGAAGAAGCATCAACCCCAGCTTGGGAAAGTGCCTCATTCCACACTTGGAGGCAGTAATGCCTACATACCTCGGGAACCTGAGCCTTGAAAGTTTAGGTGACCTCCTTCACACCTATATCATAACCGTCTTGTTCGGCTTGGTCCCTTGAGATCTCGGCCTCTTCTTTTGCTTTATCAGCCTTTTTCTTCTCCTCAAGGGCTTCCTCTTTGCCCTTGATGGCCTCCTCTTTGGCCATCTCAGACTCGTTCAGATCTTTCTTAAGATCCTCAACGAGCCTTCGTGCTGCTGAGAGGTTATCCTCGGCTTGACGAAGCATTAGGCACTGATCCTCGGCTTGTTTAGTCGTTGTTTTCAGATCAGCCTCTAAGCCCGCCTTATCACTCTCGGCCTTAGCCAATTTTACTGTGACCTCCTGCAGTTTCTTCTTGTGAAGGTCCGAGATCTTTTGGGCGGTTTCACGCCTGGCTTCCTCGGCCCTCAGAGACTTGTAGGAACTGATGGCAATCTCTTCTGCCCTATGGGCAGATTGAACGGCCTACGAACAAAACATATAAAATTTAGACACGTATATATATATAGGAAATAAAAACAAAAGCCAAGGTTTTAGAGAAAGAAAACTCACCATTGCAAGCTCCTTCTTCAAAGTCATGAAGACGGTGTGGTCCCTTTTCTTTCTAAGCTCAACCATATCCTCGAGGAGTAACAGCGCCTGCTCCAATGCATCTGCAACGCATGCAGCTATCCTTTCATCGGAATTTCTAATGGACGCATCCACGGTAATGACCTCGTCGTCCATAGACATGTCAGGAAGCCATACAGGGGCGCGCACAGCCACCTGTTGGTCGGTTCTTCTTTCCGACCTAGTCTGCATGGTACGGGCCTGCTTTCCACCCTTTTCCACCTCGGGCTCCTTGGAAACAGAGCCCTTTCCTACTTCCACCACTTCCTTCCCTTTCGACTGATCCCTTTTTCTTTTGAGATCAGCTATGTTGGTGCGTTGAGTTTGGGAGGATGGGGGAGGAGGAGGAAGCCTAGTTTCAGGGCCTTTGTCAGCACCCTTTTCTTGAGTCCGAGGGCGCACCTCTTTTGAAGGTTCTTGGACTCTAGGGCCCTTGTCAGCGCCCTCAAGGACATCTTTTAGGCTGGGCTTAATCTTTCGTTGGATGCCCATATTGTCAAGTTCTTCAGTAGTAACCTTTGAGATTTGGGTAGAAGTACCGAGGATGGAAGTTGAATCTTCAGGAGAGTAGGGTTGATTAAAAACCTCAAACTCGTCCTCGGAATTTGGTACCTCAACTATTTCTTCTTCTTCTTCCTTTACAGTAGAGTGGGAAGACGCAGCTTCACCAGAGGTTAATTTTGTGGAGAAGGGAACTGTGGGAATCCCAACTGGAACGAATTGTGGTGGTTGGATTGGTTGGGTGACCAAAGTACCTTGAGGAATGGTAGTCCCCTCCGGTAGCAAGAAACCCTCCACGGCAATGCTAATCCGAGGAAGACGAGGATCGTGGGCTTTAATCACGCACTTCGGCGCCTGAAAAGCTTTAGATATCGGAGTGTAGCCGAGGATCAGATGAGCCGCACGGAGTTGGCCGTCGGTATGCACGAAGATCTCGGCTTGTAGGATCCTATCCAACCGCCCGAAATCAACAAGGTTATGATGACGATCCGCTACGTGTGGATCTGCAGAGTTATCCAAGTAAAAGTGGGTAAGAATAAGTAAAAAGACGAAAGATAATAGTATGTAAAAGAAACTTCACCTGGAGTCCCTTCCCTTGTCGGACAGGGGAGGCCGTCGTGCCAATTTCCTGATACGATCAGGAAGTCATTTTTTAGGCCCTTATTTGATTCAGGCAGACATTGAATTAGCCTAACTTCTGGGTATCTAGACTTTAGGTAATATTCATCTTTTTTGCTTAGGTAATGGAGGTTATAAACCCAGTTCACGTCGTGGTGAGTGAGCCCTAGGTTCATCTTCTCATTTAAAGCATCTATGGAACCTAGGATCCTAAAGACATTTGGGGCGCACTAGGTGGGAGCCAATCTAAAGGCCCTAAGATAATCCCTAGTAACAGTTCCCATGGGGATTTTCATTCCCCCTTCGATGAACGCAATCATCGGGATTACAACTTCCCCCATTTTTCTTTTTGTATAATACTCTTCCTCGTTACAGTACCTAATGGATACATCCGAGGGAATTTTGTACTTAACCTTAAACTGCTCTATTTTTTCGTTTGAATCCACCAGGGACGCAAATCTACCCATTCTTTTTGAAAAAAGGGGGTGTGAAGAAAACTAACTACGCCGAGGATGAAAGATACAGTGAAAAAGAGAAGATGGGAAGGAAAAGAAACAAAAGAAACAAAAAGCTGATAAGGAGGGGAAAGAGTATTGAAGAACTTACTTTTAAAAAAGAAGAAAGCACGGTCACCTCGGACAGGGTACTTGATAGACAGAGAGAGAGTATGGGGAGATGGAAAGTGTGGCAGGTACGTTATGAGGTTTCTGTAGTGTGAAGAATTTTGAAGAAAATTAGTATTTATATGTCAAAAGGTGTTTTGAAGCGGGCGAATTCCCGCCTCAACACAGGAATCGCTCTCGACCGTTGGATATGTGTCATATCAATGAAACGTGGGGGACATAGAAGCGCCAATAATTAATTTGGGGGCGTTTCGCATACCGAAGTATCGGGAACACGCGATGGGTAATTCAGAAGTTATTTCCGTCAGCAATACTCCAGGATTCTGCAGGGTAAAAAGGTCTTTTAAGTCGAGATCCTATTTTCCTCCCGAGGTGAAAAAAATAAAGAATCTCGAGGGGCTATTGTAGGGGTATTGGGCCCAGTAATTTATGAAGGACGGCCCAACGAAGTCTTTTGGGCTAGAAACCCAAATCCGAAAACATCAAAATGATCGTGGAGTATTTAAATGTCCCAAAACGTCCGAGGAGTAGATTTGTCCTCGGAATGTTAAGCCGAGGACATAGGAAGAGAAATTTAGTGTCCCCGAGTTAGGTTATAAAGAGTCCTACAACTATAGGGATACACAGTATACGTGGAGGACAATAAGAAAGAGCGGTGGAATGTCTAAAGTAAAGCTGCTACCACCGCCCATACATTAAAAGCTCTGTAATTGATACGCTGACTGTATAGATGGAAGGATGGGACCTGAGCATAGAGCTTGGAACTTGGTCCCTAATCCCAGCGGGCTTTAGGGAAGAATGGATGGGACAAGTATCCAAAAATCAGGATTGCAACCAGAAAGTGGAAGATGATGAAGAGAAGGAAAAGAATATAAATAGAAGGGAAGGCATACGAAGAAGAGGGAGGCTTTTTAAGAAAGAAAAAGTGTATGATAATCAATATTTGTATCCAAACTTGAGAAATACTATTATAAACTATCCTCGGAAACAGTCCGAGGAGGAATTCTCAGTCTTACTCTTTGCCAACGATTCTTTGTTTTGTTCCATTGGGCCCAAAGCCCGTTCTTTTTGTAATTGTCTAAGCCATCCTTGAAATCTAGATTACAAACCCATCCTCTACAAATTCATTGTGAAGAAAGGCCTTTCAAGCCCATTTCCTCCCAGTCGTGGTTCGGGAATTTGAATTGTGTCCTTACAATTATTATGTTTTATCTTCATTGTTTTAGAAATCATTTTGATTTTTTCACAATCTACAAAATTCTACACATTTCTATTTATCATGTTTATATATAATAACTATTATGTTTATTCTCACCAAACGGCTTTTCAACAAAACAATGATAATAAAAAATAAAAATAAAATGTTTAAAAATTTTTGGCTGTGTTTGTTGTTATAATTATTGATATTGTTATTGCTATTGTTAATTAATATTATTCATATAAGATAAAATATTTCTCTTTCTTCTTATTTTTAATTGCATCTTTGTTGTTGTTGTTGTTGTTGTTATTAACTCCTTCTATTGATTTGTCACATAGTTAGTAGTTTTGTTAAAGACCTTAATCAAGATGCTAGGGAACTCGATTCTCAACCAAAAAAAAAATAGAGAGAGAGAGAGAGAGAGAGAGAGAGAGATGGATTGTCCCCCATAAATATTTTATAAAAAATATTAGTATATTAATAGGTACTAATTTTAGCAATTTTTTCCAATAAAATAACACTTTGCCCCCCTTAACAATGTCATCAATTCTTTTAAGAGTAATATTATAGTCACAAACTTTTTTACAACATTTTTAATAATTATTGAGATAACAAATTCTTATTAGTTCGTACACTTGCATCACTTTTTACTTACTAGTAATCACTCACTATACTAGCAATTTGTAAAAATTTTGTAGTTTCAGTATTTTCCACCTTTTAAAGGTCATAAAAATTAATAGATTAAATTTAAAACAAAATATCAAGCCCAAAAAATCTAGCCCAACAACAAAGATTACCAATAATAAAGTTCAAAAAATTAAGTCCTATCAACTTATTTTACTCAAAACAAACAACATAGCCCCTTAAAAAGTTTAAACAAACATCCTTAGTGGTAAAGTAGTAGAGTCAAAGACCGAAGCCGCCGCACACAGAGAGCAGCAAAGCCGCCCCCTAACTCCAAGTCCTGGCTTTGTCCCTGGAGAGAGAAGATGTTAGGAATCTTATTTTTGTTGTAATAATATGTTAATAATTTATTTTTACATTAATGAACATTTATTTATGTTGATATTTATTTGTGTGTGTGGGTATAAATATATTGTTAGGAACCCCAAATTATGCTAGAGACATATAGATATTAGTCTTGTAATCTTCTAACAAATGTTTTATCTTTTTAGTCTCTTAGTTAATTAGGAATTAAGCACATATAACACATGATTAATTCTTAGAGCACATGATAAAATAGTTATCCAATCATCATGAGCCATGTGGACCCATTAGATTAGATTAGAGCTAGTTCCTTATAAATACTTGATTGTAACTCTCAGTTTTTTTTTTTTTTTTTTTTTTTTGGAGAAAAAAGACATTCTTATTAAAGCGAAGAGAAATCTGCCTAATAAGTATGATGTAGAACACAATTTACTGTTTAATTATTGTAATTTATTATTTTTGATATTTTTATGTAAAAACGTTATTTTAGGTTTAGGTGATTTAATTCCTTGTTTTTAGATGCATTTAATGCTTTTTAGGTCAAATTTGATTCTAGATATGGTAAGGTATCAATTAGGAGTTATTTTAGAATATATTTTCTTGTCTGTCAAGTTTTATGGAGCCCTTAAATAGGCCCTTAAGTCTGTAAACGTTTTTCATAGAAAATTATTGAATAAAAAATCAGAAAAGGTGAGGCTTTGCTCTCTTTTGGTTCTTCAAGAACTGTGAACTTATCAAGGATTCTTCCTTGTGGCGTTCAAACTTTATACCTTTGGTTCGTGATTCTTTATAATCATTGGGTCAAGGTCAACTTATACCTTTGGTTTGCGTTTCGATTATAAACGTTGGGTCAGGGTTTCTATCATAAATCTGATTTTTAGCTTTCCTGGGTTAAGTATTCCAATATTTTTGTTGGGTCTCAAAGCGTGTCGATTGAGATTCGCATCATTTGGTATCAGAGCACAGATTCTAAAATCAGTTTTCTATCCTTTTATCTTTTGTTTCCTGTTATCATCCAAAAAAAAAGTGAAAAAAAAAAAGATGGTAATTATTGAGAACATTGTGGAAGATTCAATTGAGGTCAAATATGAGGATGAGTCCACAACTCACAATCCTCAAGTCTCAGTTGATTTGTTGAAGATGACTATACAATATCTTGATTTTCTTGGAGTAGAAAATTTTAATTTTATTATCAACCCTTTATTGATTGATGTTGCAAATAAATTGAAAGTAGATGAGAAGAAATTTTCTGCTACACTTTATGAAGGATTCAAATTTCACAACCGGATCAAGTCATTAAAGCATTCGAAGTATTTGTTTATTTGGAGCGGAAGATTTTAGATTTCAAAGATCAACTCGAGGACGAGTTTGTTTCAAGTGGAGGGGTCTGATGTAGGACACAATTTATTGTTTAATTATTGTAATTTATTATTTTTGGTATTTTTATGTAAAAACGTTATTTTAGATTTAGGTGATTTAATTCCTTGTTTTTAGGTGTATTTAATGCTTTTTAGGTCAAATTTGATTCTAGATATGGTAAAGTATCAATTAGGAGTTATTTTAAAATATATTTTCTTGTCTGTCAAGTGTTATGGAGCCCTTAAATAGGCCCTTAAGTCTGTAAAGGTTTTTCACAGAATATTATTGAATAAAAATCAGAAAATGTGAGGCTTTGCTCTCTTTTGGTTCTTCAAGAACTGTGAACTTATCAAGGATTCTTCCTTGTGGCGTTCAAACTTTATACCTTTGGTTCGTGATTCTTTATAATCATTGGGTCAAGGTCAACTTATACATTTGGTTCGCGTTTCGATTATAAACGTTGGGTTAGGGTTTCTATCATAAATCTGATTTTTAGCTTTCCTGGGTTAAGTATTCCAATATTTTTGTTGGGTCTCAAAGCATGTCGATTGAAGTTCGCATCAAAGTATCAAAGGTGTGTAATGGGACATCTTTCATCCACACTGAAAAACCAGTAACATGTCGTGCATGCCTAACTACGTTGTGAGCTACAAAATTACCCTCTCTACAGATACGTGAAAAACTAATACATTGAAACTGTTCCACATAAGTTTTTACATCCCAAATTAGAAGGCCAAAAGAGGCCAAAGAGGTCGAATCATCCTTCAAGGCATTCATAACTATCTCCAAATCTCCCTCTAAAATCGCCGAAACAAATCCCAGGTCTATGGAAAAATCAAGAGCCTTAGCTATTGCCAATGGTTTGAGTTCCACTATTGATATGGGAAGATGAACATTATGAGACATGCAAGCCATAACCATACCTTGACTATTTCGAATAACTACCTCAATTCTTGCTGTCTTCATCAGTGAACATTGCCCCATCAAAATTTATTTTGTACATCTCACCTGGAGGCGCTGTCCACCTTGTTCTTGGTCTAGCTATTGGAGACCACTTCTTTGGTTGTGCAGCCCGAAACTCCATAAGAGAAGTAAATGCTCGCTGCGACACTTGATCAAGAAAAAAACCTGGTGGAGAAATTTTACCTTGTGCGCCTAAACCAGATGGTCCATGTGAGCATCGAAAAAAAATTCTGGGCTGCAATCTGATTCCAGAACAAAGGACAGCAGCTGTGGAAGGTCTGAAAAACTCATATTTCTCTTAAAAATCCATTGAGGGTCTTTGTCCCAAATTGAAAATAATCTTGGGCAGTTCCAAAGCGCATGCAGCACATCTTTATGTTGGTTTGTGCCGTGGGGACATGTTGGATCATCAATGACGCAGCGGCAAACCAATTGGACATGGTAGGAAGTGCATTACGACTTGCTCTCCATAGAAAATTTTTAATTTTACTAGGCAGCGATAATTTCCATATACGTTTCCAGAGGGTTTTTGTGTGAGCAGGATGTACATGATTCACATGGCAGAGATTGTAACTCTCAGTTAGACATTAAATGAATAAACTAAAGTATTTTTTTGAGCATTTCTTTGTCTCTTAATAATTCTTTGAAAAATTTTATGGTTTCTAGCACCCATAGAGATATATATAGACAAAAACGGTATATTTATTTTCAAGTAGAAGCATGTATAATTTAATATAAAGTAACTTATAAACTGAACTTTTCCTAATTGTACTATTATGATGTCAACAATGAGTTGCATATGAGCATTGACCTTAATTGTAACCAAAATGGCATCTCCATTCTTTAAATGGCGAGCACCTTGAATCAAATCCCCGGCAGGAAATCAAAGATTTTGGGGTGAACGAGACAACTATCAATGTTATCTCGCCTACTCTCGCATCCTCTAATAAAAACAAAATGCTTCCATTTTTCTTTTGAGCCGTTATTCTCCAATTTTACAGACACAAAACCTGCACAATATAACCTCATAACAACGAAACAACTGGAATTTCATTGAAAAAGAAGCAAGGTACACGTTAAAGCAATCATGAGCCTCTATGTCATAAAATTGTGGACTTCGTGTTTGGTTCTCATGGGCATGGTGGATTTGCTAAAAATACAAGTGGGGCATATTTGGTTCCATTTCCAGATTACTTATTCATCCCTAAGCTCCCTCCCCCTCCTCCTCTCATTGAACCTAAACATATCAGTTATGGAGCCCTGAGAAAAAAACTTGGCACCTGCAGGTGGAAATCAATGTCATCAACGAGCTAACAAATATAAACGTGGTTGCAAAATAATTATGCTCTACGCTAGAATCACTTAAAACCTATAACAAACAATAAATTTTTTAATGGTCCATTTGAATTAAGAAAGAGGGAGGAGGAGTAGAGAGTAGAGTACGGGGATATAAAATTATAAATATGCGTTTTTTCAATTAAAAATAAGAATAAATACCAACCCCACCTCCCAATGGGAATTACAGCTTAGCTGCTTAATTATAGGCATATCTAATTTAGATTTCATGTGAAAAGCTTATGTTCAATCCCATCTCCTAAATATTTATGTTCAAAATATGTAAGACTGCTTAATATAATTCCTAAATTCATGATGAATTTTGTTAGAAGTGTAACTAGTTTCCAAGAAATAATGATTTCAAATAACTCCTATGGCCAAAAAAGAAAATTACAAAAACTCCTATAAAGAAACTAAGATGTACAAATGTTGCAACACGACCAAAAGTTATGGATTCCTTTTATAAGCCAAAAGAAAATTGTAATGTTGGTTTCCTCTTGCTTTTTTTTATGGACACTGGATATGCAGTTTTAGTCTTAGGCTTCACCCTTATGTCAAGTTATATATGGTCCCTTGGTGGTACCATTTTTCAATTGCACTGAATAATATTGTTAGAAATTTTCTACTGCACTCTATGAGTCTATCGTACTTGCTTTAAAAATATAGGATAGGCAAAAAATCAAACATAAGGACTAAAACCAAGTACTTAAATACTAAGTGAAGATGCTCCATACATGAGGATATAACATAACATCCATAATGGAAACTATAAAATAAACGTAGATGTTTATACTTTTTTTGTTTTTTTGAGAAGGAAAACATTGAATATTATTAAGAGATAGGCAAATCAACCTGATAAGCAGCTAGAGTATGAAATGGAACATCTTCCATCCAAACAAAAAAACTAGTGATATGACATACATATCTAGCTAGATTTTAAGTTACAAAATTATCATCCCTACCAACATGTAAAAACTAATACAGTTGAACAAACCTGCCAATATCTGAGCATCCTGAATTAAAAGACCAAAAGAAGCCAGGGATGAAGAATTATCATTAACTGCCTTCATCACAATGGTAATGCAACCCCTTCTTTTCCAACTTTCTGAAAAGGCCTTTCGTCACCAATGTTCCATGGTATATGCTCTTCTCTTAAGCTCATATTTAGACTACTTGAGCTACACAAATAATGTCATACTTCAAAATGTGAGACCTAAATGACTTTTGTATTAAAGAAAAACAAGGTCAAAATAAATCAACTTGCCTTTAATTTGTACGTACGACCATATATGAAATTAGTAAAGGGTGACCAAAAAAAAATCCATTAGTAAGAAATAATAAGATGGCTCGACTAACATGGTTAACATAACAAGGGAACAAGGTAATAGAATAGAAGAAACTAATCTCTTAAAACTGATCATTTCCCAATTACTTCAACTCACAATTCTACATAAACTAACACTCTTTTATTTACTTAATCTCTCTTGTTAAAACAATTATATTTTATTATAATAGTGTGCTTATACACAAGGACCAAAACGGACGAAGATCCTGCTTCATTCCTTTCTCCAATTCAAAATCTTGTCGTATGTGTCTTCTCCAATAATAATTTGATATCTCGCTTGAATATAAATTTTTTATATCTTCAAAATTTGTAAAAGATGAGTATCATATATTCACAACTTCTAAAATTTGTAACATATGTGAAGAAGCAGGACCCCACGGAGGTGAGAAAATTGAGCCCAGTGGAACTTTGGTTTCGACCCTTGATAATTTTAAAAACGGCAGTGTATACACTAACTCCTTGTAATCTATATAAAATTAAAGTCTTGGAATTTTTGTTGACCTTATGAGAGCTTGCCACATACGATTTGGAGGCCTAACAATTTTTCACATCATAATCATGAGAGAGAGAGAGAGAGAGAGAGAGACCGCTACTGCTTACCCAAAAAAAAAAAATGCTACTATTGCTAACATAAAAGACCTAGAACTCTTCCCTTCCTTTGCCTTCTTTGTTTTCCTTTTTACTTTGCAAACCTTTTGTTTATTCCTCTAAAGAATTAAAAATAGTTTGTATGGTGGGTTTTTTTTTTTTTCTTTTGATTTTGCAGGTTTGCTAGGAAGACAACCTAGCAGTTAAGAGAATTAGTAGTTGTAATTACCTAATTTTTCTTTTAAGTGCAATGATGTTTTATGCTATACAAAGAGTAGATAATTGAAGGAACCGACAAAATCTAAACCTTCCAAAGGTGTTGTTTAACAACCCTCACGAATCTAAATCTACAACCATAAACCCTGATCTTGGTACGTGTTTTTTTTTTTTCATATGCGTTTTTCTAATTCTTGAGTTTGATATTGAATTAACAATGTAGCTGTGACTCTTTTTTATTTTATTTTTATTTTGGTTTTTGATTTTCCTTTTGATTTTTCATACTAGAAACACAACCTAACAAGAGACTTAGTGGTTGTATTTATCTGATTTTTCTTTTAGTTGCAAGGATGTTTTTTAGTATCCCTCACTTAATGTCACATACAGAGAGTAGATAATTGAATTGTAGGTGTTCTATAACCATCAAAATCTAAACGTGGTTCCAGAGGTGGTGTTTTAAAGGGTAGTTTTTGGTTTGCTTTTTATGTTAGAATATCCTCTTTCTCTCCTGTAACTATCGAATTATTAAAATTAAAAATAAAAATACAAACTATTCATGAACTTTGAAGGTTGTGAAAGTATTTGGTTGTGATTTGTTTTTTATTATGCATCTTTGTAGATTTGAATTTTGATCTAAATTATAGAACATGCTATTAGTAAGACCTCCCTTTTTTTTTTTAAATATGGTCATTAAATAAATTTTGATGAATGATCAATGTGATTGACCATAATTTAATATTAATTTATTATTATTGTTAGGATGTGTGTCCTTAAATCCTATTGTATAATGCTATGTATAACATTATATTGTGATTAATAAAGTAGTTTTATTATTATCTAAAATAATGGTAACATGAATATTTGGACATTATCATATAGTCCATGAGATGCATAGTATGTGATTTATGTGATTTAGTCACAGAAGATATAGATCACAAGTTCTTTGTAAACTCAGAATTTTAGTTCGTAATCGGTGATGAAATTGGGCATTTCATCTGCAAAGACTATAACATATCAACTAAGATGATTTGTCTTGATCATGAAAGTGAAGACTTCTAGTTGATATGTTGATATATTTTAAGAGTTAAGACATATTGAACTGGATTGCTGTGAGATTTATTATTCTTCTAACGACCGTCAAATGAATAATGAATCTCACGACTTCTATTTGTATGAACTCTTAATTCTAAGAGAATAATGGACATGATCATGAGGTGTAGGTTACTTTGATATATCAACAATGAGATCTACAGTTACGATCAAAACCTCATTATGTTAGGCAGTCACATTTAGTGTTGATAGAACATATATTCTCAAGATAGAATTCATAATCTCTTAACGGAAATACAAAATATTCCTTTAAAATAAATTTAATGGGTTTGGTTATTCAGAGTGTTAAGTCTAACCACTTTAGTAAGGAGTTACTAAAGTATGTATTTATGAAATTGGATTTCATAAATATATGATGAATAACTTAAAGGATTAAACCGAATACTCAAAGATTAAAGATGTAGTAATCTTCAAAGTGACAGTCTATTTTCATGACTTTATATTATTACGAATATTTTATGAAGGGACTGCATGTACAATAAAGTCTTGGGATATAATTTATAAATAAAGCCTAGAATAAAATTATATTTATATAGTGGTATTAAATATAATTAATTGTAACTTTTGACTTGTCAAGAGTTCACAGAAAAACTCAAAGCCCATTGGAGCTAGAGTCTTATTTGTTCTCTTTTGGTCCCATTCCAAGCCACATACTAAAACTCAATTGGAAAAACCCAAAAGGCCAACCCAATTAGATACAAAAGGATAAACATACAGAATTTTAAAAGAAGACATCATTGTGAAATTGTGTGTATATGTGAGTAATAGCCACTCAATTATTCTCCCTTGGAAACTGATTGAGAGACCACACTTCTTGGGCGTAAAGTGGAATTGGAGTGAAGATTAAAAGTGTTCCCAAATAATTTTGATCTTTTATTTTGAATTTCACCACACCAAGGTATGCTCTCTTATTCTTAAATTCTGAAATTTACATAGTACATATTATCAATTATGAATGAAGTAGATCCGTTCATATTCCGCTTCCTGTATTTGTATGAGATACAAATCTGTTATTCCATGTGTTTTTCCAACAGTTATTTAATATTAAATGAATTTTTACATGACTAATAGTGTTATTTTATTTATTTTTTATATACATTATGGCAATATAGTTGAGATTTCTATGAAAACTACTAATCGAGTAAATGCTAAAAGAAAGATAGAGGTAATAGATGCTACCAAAATATATTGATATATGGATAAAATTTAGCTACAAAATCTATTGTAGCTTAAGGTTACAACCTTACTTAATATCTTTTTGTTGGAGATAAATTTTGATAAATCCACCACTGGATTACATCTTCTTCTTATATCCTCCATATTTGCAAAATTTCTAGAAAATTAAATATCAATAGCTATGTCATCAATAAATTGTTTAAATTGCAAGTTTTTGTAGTTTAAAATTATGCATAATATATAAGCTTGTAGATGATATAGTAAATGATATCCGATTGACACAAAATTTGACCTGTATTAAGAACACAAAGAACATATAATTCAATGGTTAGATTTTTAAAATATGTAGTAATATTAATTTTATTGAGTAATGTTGTAGCCTTAGGCTACAACCAATTTTGTAGCTAAACTTTGTCTTTGATATATGTTCATTTTTAACTCCATTTTTAACTCAGCATAGCATTGACCAAAGTGAAGATATTTTACATTTGCTAACTATCTGATGCATTGCACAGGCTAGCAACTGGTATTTTAAAATTTTCTTGCAAGCTATTTCAACATTCTTTATATTTAATTAATGTTTTTGTTTTTTTTTAATAAAAAAAGTATGATTTATTTATGGATAACAATATCAACAGAAAACATCACAAATCCAAACCTTTGGGTAAATACAATAATATGCAAATACAACAAAAACATGTCACAAAACAAGCCAAACCAATATTAAAACAGTTTAAAAATTAATATGCCAAACCATATGCTTATGACCAAATTGATTACGTAATTACTATCTTGTACTTAGAATTATGCGACTCACGTTGTCTAAATTTGGATAAAAGTCCCACACCACAGTAAAAGCATAATCATCCCCTGAGACCCGACCACTAGTACTTGCAAGTTGCAACACCATCATGACCATGTCGACATAACAAGTAACAACCCAAAACTTTACAGTATTGAACCCAAGTTTTGAGGCTAGTTTAGAGTTAAAGGATGCTTGTATCCAATTCTTTTCAAGAAAGTAAAAATAAATAAATAAAATAAAATAAAAGTCCCTACTCCATAGTCCATTGATTAAATAAGAGATTCAATAAAATGTGAAAATCCAGATTGAAAATTCCCTCTGGTTTAAAATCATGACACAATACTTAAAATTGTTGGGGGAATATCAATTAAAAAAATTGTTATGCGAATATCTATTAAAAGAAAATTTTCCCAATGGACTTCCCATTTTAATTTTAAAAAAGGAAAAAATATTATACGCAATATATATTTTCCCATTGTAATTTTAATTTATTTTTATTTTGTTTTGTTTCACTTTTTTTTTTTCCTGAACATGAAAATTTTATGAAATTTCACAACAGACTCCTTATACGAAAACTAGACCAAAAAAAAAAAATAGAACCTTGGTTGATACAAAAGCAAAGATGTAGCCACCATAAAGCATTTTCAAATCCATTCCTATGGATATGACTTTAAGCATTTGATACATTATAGGAGCTTACATTAAGAGGTGCTTAAAGGCTAGTTTAGAGTTAAGGATTCTTGTATCCAATTCTTTTCTACAGGACTAAAAAAATAAAAACAAAAATCCATAGTCTAGTTGTTAAATAAGAGAGTCAAGAGAAGGTAAGAATGTAGATGAAAATTTCTCTATGGATTAAAATCATGAGACAAATACTTAAAACTATTGTGGGAATATCAATTAAAAAAAATTATTGTGCGAATATCCATTGAAATAAAATTTTCCAATTGGACTCCTCATTTTGATTATAAAAAAGGAAAAAAAAATATTCTAAGCAAAATATATCTTCCCGTTGTAATATTAATTTTGGTTTATTTTTAGTTTGTTTTGTTTCACTTTTTTTATTTTTAGAACAGGAAAAGTTTATGAAATTTCACAACATAGTCCTCACAAGAAAACTAAACCCACAAAAAAATTATATTTATAAAAAAATTTTAAAAAAAATAAAAAGAACCATGGTTGACACTAACGCAAAGATGTAACCAGCATAAAGCATTTCCAAATCCATTCCTTAGCATCCAAATAAAAATTAAAGAAAAATTCTTTAATTGAACAATGACCAAAAGAGAGTGTTTATCTACTCAATTGGTATCCAATGAAAACTGAAAACGCTCACAAATGCCTCTCCCTTGGGCTTGTTCACATAGATTTACGGCATCATTGAAAACTCATTCTGAATCTAATTATATATGAACAACAACTAGTTTTTATTTTCATGTGTATTGCAGCATCCTATTAAGCAAGGTATCCCAATTAAATAATAAGACGTAAATGCATTTTTAGTCCCTACATTTTGGCCTGATTTCTATTTTGGTCCCTACATTTTAATTTTATCACTTTTAGTCCATAAACCAATTAACGCGTTCCATTTTGGTCATTTCCGTCAGTCAGCCGATAGAAATTGCTAAGCTAGCTGCCGGAGGAATTAAAAAATTATAAAAATGCCACGTCACCATGACACATCAGCATCTATTTTTTAAAAAAAAATTGTCAATTTTAATTAAATAATAAAAATAAAAATAGAAGTAAAAACTAAAATTCACATTAATTAAGATTGTTCTTCAAAGTATTCTTCATTTTACAACTTGTTCTTCATATTCTTCTCAAATCAAACCCAACAACCAAGAGCTCAAACCCAGCTCAAGAACACAAACCCAACAACCCAAGAACTCAAACCCAGATCACTAGGACATAAATGAAAATAAAAAGAAAAAACCCAACCCACCATTGCAACCCAACCACCACCACCACCACCTCTGAAATTCCATTTAAACATCAAATCAAACTCCAAAACCCAAACTGAAATTCAAAAACCAAACCCAACCAAATCCGAACCCATAGAACAATCACAGCCAAATACCCATCACCTGCAACCAACAACAGCAACGGAAACCCACAACAAAACCCCACATCCACCAACAGCAACAACAACCCACCACCACCAACACCAACACCAACCCACAACACACACAAGACCCACAACCCCACGACTACCCACGCCCATGGTGAGCAAAACCACCCACCCATGGCTACCCATGACCCACAGTGTGCAAAACCATCCACCTATGGCTACCCCCGCCCCCACGAACCCACGCCTACCCACAGCCACCCACAACCCCAACGAACCCACACCGATCTGAAGCCCACCCACCCAAAGCCGATCTTGAGAAGAGAGAAGCTTCACCGAGGAAGAGAGAAGCTTCACCAAGAAGCTTCACGAACCCACAGCCACCCACAACCCCAATGACCCCAGTTGGCTCACAACCCACCCACCTCAACCCAACCTCAAACCCAGCCACCCCGAACTCAACCCCAGCCACCCCAATCTCAATCCGTCCACCCCAAACCTGATCTCAACCCACCCAAACAGCTCAAGGATCACAAATCCCACCCCCGAAAACATCAAAAAATTCAACCAAAACCCACCTCTTCTCAAATCCAAACCCATCATTAGAGAGACCCACAAACAGAAAACCACCACCACTAATTCCAAAAAAAGAAAACCCACACAGAAAATACCAAATTTAAACCTTGCAACCAAACCTACCCCAAGCCAAACCTCAAATACAGTAGCGGGAAACTCAGATTAACCGTTGATTGGTGGTTGTAGGTCTCGATGATGATGTTTCAGTGGTTATAGTGGTGATTTGAGAGAGAAGAGAGGTTTGAGATATGAGTGAGAAGAGAGAAGAGAGGTTTAAGTCAAAAAGGAGATAAGAGAAGGGAGAGTTAAAAATTAAGTAACGTCTTGATCTTAATTTTAGTGATTTTTTTGTTTTATTTTTGTTTTTTATTTAATTAAAATTGACAATTTAAAAAAAAATAGATGCTGATGTGTCATGGTGATGTGGCATTTTTTATAATTTTTTAATTCCTCCAGCAGCCAGCTCAGCAATTTCTATCGGTTGACTGATGGAAAGGACCAAAATGAAACGCGTTAATTGGTTTAGGGACTAAAAGTGATAAAATTAAAATATAGGGACCAAAATAGAAATCGGACCAAAATGTAGGGACTAAAAGTGCATTTACGCCAAATAATTACTAGTATGTAGCCCATGTTTATGCACAGGAATGATGAATTGTAGTGGTGATATTCATATTAGCTTAGGTTATAAAACATATAGAATAATAGTTCGACTAGAACTTTTGGAGGTACTAAAATAGTTTTTTCTTGCAATTTTCATGATATTAGTTATGTCAAATTTTTTATTACACTGCTATTATGTATATAATTTTGAAATTACTATTAAATACTATATATACAATATCAATTCACAATCAAAGATCGTGAAATTCAACTAAATACAGCACAAAAAACCTCTACCAGTGTACATTGTAGACGTTTGCATGAACAGAATGAACAATACTCTATTCATGCAAATATGTCTTTTTGCATCTTGTACTAGTACTAATAAAAGAGTGATCTTGATCCCTAACTACCCGATTTATGTAAAAAAGGATAAGCAGCACCTTATACAACACTCCTTATAATATTGTTGCAAATCAAAATTTAGCATGTTCAGAAAATATCAAAAATATACATATTAATTTTATTTTTATTCTTTATTATTTTATTACCATTTTAATTTTTTCAAAATACACTATGCTCTGTAGGTTTATATTTTTTATGTTTATACTTAATCACCATTCTATCAATTTTCACCAAGTTTAGTTAGAATGGGTTTAAACAATGAAAATAAACATTAAAAATTTATATTTATTATAATATTTGAGGTTTTTTTTCTAATTATTATGGTTATTGTTAATATTATTTATATTTCAAAATTATTATTATTATTACTTTTTCATTACATTATTCGGCATTATATTAGTGGCGATGATGCTCAACATTGAATCAACATCAATGGCTAATGTGTAAAGTCTTTTTTACTCGCTTGGATTTTTTATAGATAATTTTCTTACTTTTGTGATCTCTAGGACCTATCTTGCAATGTGTCTAGAAAGAGAAAGTGGTTTAAGGTCATTAAAAAAAAAAACTGCAAAACATGTGGCAAATTTTGAGGGAGAGATAATAATAATATTAACAATAATAATAATATTATCAATAACAATAACAATAACAATAAAAGTATGGAAAATTTTTATTTTAATTATCCATCCTCTATAGTTTGGTTCTATATACCTATTGCTGCAAGATCGCAAAATTACCACAATCGCTAGATCTGGAGAGACCTAATACCACCACCATATTCATGTTGATCGGTGCATGAAAGAGAGATGGAGAGAGAAAAGAGAAAGGTAGAAAAACTAAGAATTAGGGTTAGCGAGAGAGGGAAGAGAGGGTTATATATTTGGGTTAGCGAGGAATAGTATCTCGCTGGATGTGGCGAGTTAGGGTTGAATGTTAAATTTTTTTAGTAGCGTGAGTTCTTTTAAATCTTTAGCTAAAATAGCTACACTGATGTGAAAATTCTTAGCTGCGATTACTGGAGCATTAATTTCAATCAAAGAAGAATTTGGTCTGCTCGACCACAAAACAGTCTTGGAGCTCATAGTAAGCTGAGTCGTGGCAATAGCAGTGCTCAAAGCAGTCTAGGCACCTAGCGTTAAACGGAAACTAGCCGAGGATGCCATATTATAAACCAAACTAAAAAGTAAAAACCCAGCAATCATGCTTAAACAATATGGAGGAAAAATCTTATGCCCGGTTGAATATTTCCCCAAGGAACATCCAGAAAGGGTTTTGAATAGCAACAATGAGCGCTAAAGAATCCCTTTCCAACAAAACCAAGTTATACTTGTATCCCAATGATCCCATGGTTGAAGAACATCAGAAAGTGAAATGGAAGATTGAAGAAAACAGCATCAATGATAAGTCGTTTTCATCTTCTACTGAATTCGTCTGCGACAGGTTGTGGTTCACACCCTACACGTCATTTTACTGTTTTAATTAAAACACAATGGAAGCCAGAGCTTTACATAAGACAGTCCTTTCTTATTTGCTAGTTTCTCAATAGAATTTGGCCATTCTCAGTTTTCTGAGCATATAAGACTATAATTAACACATCCCGACTATTACTCTACTGACCTAGACATTTTCCATTTAGCTTATCATTGGGACAATTCATTCCTAAACTCTATGCCAATGTGCATTGTACATATTTGCCAAAACAATACATTATTCAAGCAAATTTATACAACTGTGCATGCTTTACATGAACCATAAACGTAAACATATAATTGTCTTTTTTTTCAAAAAAAAAAATCCATAATCAAGAATTTAGTTTGGGTTATTAATGGTTAAAATTATCTGTATATGTCATTCCTACACAAAAAATATATATAAGGAATGTTTATACTTAATTTATAAGTAAAATTAGATTCAAAGTACACACATTAAACAAATTCTTTACTCAACAAATATAGCTTTGTTTCTATTTTTAAGAGGACACTTTGAAACCAACAAGCAATAAAACTTAACATGTAATCTTAAACCTTTGACTTTGAGCAATATGACATGATTGTACTATTTCTTTTCATGGAAATTTACTCATTTAAGATGAATTAATAACTCCCAAATTTAAGAACCAAACATTTATCTCTTTTCCCTCCTTCCCTCAACATTTTAATTAGCCGCCACCTCCAAATAATAAAATTAAATCAGCAAATATTTAGTTTTAAAGTGCAAGAAAATAAATCATTAAAAAAACATAATTCAAAGAAACCATAGAAATTTAAAGAATATAAATTATTGTTACATAATATAATGAAACTCATAAAACAATGAAGCATAAATACCTAATGATTGCTAAACTGATTACTACAATAAAATATATAACTCAATCTGTTACAATACGAATTGGGCTGAGCACAAATTAAAATACACCATATATATTAACCGATTATTATTAGATGGCTAATAATCGAAGTTGGAAGTATGAGGGAAAAGCATAAGCTTCACCCAAGGACAATAGAATCATTTTGAAAAAGTATTTTGCATCTTTTTGATCCCTAACTATGTACAAAACGATAAGCAGCGCCTATAACACTCTTTATAATATTGTTGCAAATCACAACATGGCATGTTCAGAAAATGTCAAAATATACATAATAATTCTTATATATGTTTATTCTTTCTTATTTTAGTATCATTTTGAATCTTTCAAAATACAGCAAGTTTTTATTTTATATGTTTGTTCTTAATAATTATTCTATATATTATTTCTCAACTAGGTCAGTTAGAATAGGTTTAACAGTGATAATAGACATTAAAATTTTATATTTATTATAATTTTTTAGGTTGTTGTTCTAATTATTTATTGTTATTGTTGTTGTTGTTATTATTATTATTATTATTATTATTATTATTATTATTATTATTATTGTTATTATTATATCACTTTCATCACATTTGTCGGCATTTTGTTGCAATGATGATCAGCATCGAATCAACATCAATGGCTTGTGACAGCTTTGGCCAAATAAGTGAGTGTGGATCCTTAAATTCAAACTCTTTAAAGTTTCTTGTGTCACTCGTTAGTGTGTTCAATTTTAATGTCTTGTGTAGGACGCCCAAAGTGGAGTTTGACATGTGGCTCATCCGCGCATTTTGGGGGTACGACTTGGCAATTGAAACGAAGCCTCCACAATATAACATAACATAAAAATGATCACAGTCTTATTTAAAAATGGGTTCAGCTTCTGTCCAGTGGCTAGTGGCCACTGGACACGTTGGATTGGTGACACGTGTCCAGTGGCACTGGCCACTAGACAGAAGGCAGATCCTTTAAAAAAATTTGGCCAAATAAGTGAGTGTGGATCCTTAAATTCAAACTCTTTAAAGTTTCTTGTGTCACTCATTAGTGTGTTCAATTTTAATGTCTTGTGTAGGACGCCCAAAGTGGAGTTTGACATGTGACTCATCCACGCATTTTGGGGGTACAACTTGGCGATTGAAACGAAGCCTCCACAATATCACATAACATAAAAATGATCATAGTCTTATATAAAAATCGGTTCAGCTTCTGTCCAGTGGCCACTGGACATGTTGGATTGGCGACACGTGTCCAGTGGCACTGGCCACTAGACAGAAGTCAGATCCTTTAAAAATAAATAAATGCATGATCAATATAAATAGAAGGGTAGCAACTCACTGTTCACAAAAGATATGCATATTCCTGTAATTATCGTTGTAATCGTAAGCAGTAGCTCGATGGAGGAAGGGAAAGGGATGAGTAAAGGAGAAGGTGTTCTTTGTCCTATGATGGTGTGTTTTTTGTGTGAATGGGGTCTTAAAAAGAGCAATGGCATGTTGCATGTTAGTTTGTGTTGTGATATTTTGGGGTTTTTAGGTACACCTCTTTCTTTTCGATTCACTTGTTTCGAGTTGGCAAGGATCCCTTGGTGGGCATTGGAGCATTCTATCCTGTGGATGTTACATTTTTAGTGCTTCAAACAAAAATCTGCCCTCAAATCCACTTATAGAACACTAGTTCACCCCCCAAAGTGTTCTTTTTCATGCTCTAAAACTTTTCTTGCATTCATGTTTGTTTACTATGATAGTAATTGCGGTGATACCTTCCTTTTTAATGATGTTTGTGTGTTCAACATCAAAATTGTATGCAAATGGATGCATATTAATTATTATATATGTTTATTCTTTCTTATTATAGTATCATTTTGAATCTTTCAAAATACAACAAGTTTGTATTTTATATGTTTGTTCTTAATAATTATTCTATATATTAATTCTCACCAAGGTCAGTTAGAATAGGTTTAACAGTGATAATAGACATTATAATTTTATATTTATTATAATTTTTTAGGTTGTTGCTCTAATTATTGTTATTGTTATTGTTATTGTTATTGTTATTGTTATTATTATTATTATTATTATTATTATTATTATTATTATTATTATTATCATCATCATCATCATTCCTATTAATGTTTTTATTATATCACTTTCATCACATTTGTCGGCATTTTGTTGCAATGATCAGCATCACATCAACATTAATGGCTTGTGATAGCTTTGGCCAAATAAGTGAGTGTGGATCCTTAAATTCAAACTCTATAAAGTTTCTTTTGTCACTTGTTAGTGTGTTCAAATTTATTTATTTTTCTTCACCAAGGGGAAAGACCAAAAATGCAAAGGTGTTACTCAATTTTGTAAAAACAAAAACAACAGCGCCTCCAAGACTAAGAAACTTCTCGTATAATTCCGTATTTAGTATAAGAGGGATTGGACCAACGCAGGCTTAATATGTTATGAGGTAAACCTGAATAAGGATAATTTCTATGATAATGCACTCCCTAGATGGTTCCAGTGTATAAATGAAAATCAATTTTGACAGGTCAAGGCAAATGATTAGAAGTAAAAAAGACATTAAATGCTTTTTACTTATCTTCTTGAGAAGAAATGCATCGAGCAGCAAAAAAAAAAAAAAAGCATCTTGCAGCAAGCTGGTAATTGATGATATCATTGATATTACGGTTTCCATTTCCTTTGAAATATTTGCCTCGTCAATCACTTTCTTTTAACTATAAGCTATTGTTGTCCTAAAGATATATTAGACATATTAACCCAATGTAATAGGAACAGTGATAATAGGATTAACAGTGATAATAGACATTATAATTTTATATTTATTATAATTTTTTAGGTTGTTGCTCTAATTAGTTATTGTTATTGTAAGCGCACAATTGTACCTGGACCCAAAAGCAGGTGATGGGCTCAGGCCCACTAGGCCTTATACAATTAAATTTGTAGAGTATGGATTAGAAACCTAAGTTTGGGATGTTGGAAGTTCAATTAACGGGCTAGAGTGCCGCAATCTATGGAAATGATAAACAGGTATGACAAAAAGACCTCCTCGGACGTAAGCCGAGGTGGTTTGTATAAATATTCTCCTTCTATGCCAAAGTTTACAATTCTTAGTTCTTTTTTAGCTAAGGGGCCCATCCCCTTCTCTTTCCTCTCTCGTTTCCTTATATACTTCTGCTCCTTCACTGATTCATCCCCGTGTCATACTAATCTTCCCCTATAGATACTTGTCTCATCCACCACCTTCTTGAAGTCCTCAAATAGTAGCAGGA
The DNA here is from genome assembly GCF_040712315.1 of Castanea sativa. Classification (NCBI taxonomy): domain Eukaryota; kingdom Viridiplantae; phylum Streptophyta; class Magnoliopsida; order Fagales; family Fagaceae; genus Castanea; species Castanea sativa. The sequence continues at coordinate 23,115,379 of NC_134023.1, forward strand.
AGGTTGAATTCTACTGTTCAGAGGTCATTTCTCCATTAATGCGGCCAGGGAGGTAGATGCAGGGCCTTTAATGTGGTGGTAGCAGCTTTTTCCTCAGATATTTCTCACACATCCTTGCTTCTAAAGGGTGCTTGGGTCATCCCTTTACCCACCAGTTTCTTTTCCAAAATCCTGCCTCTAACCCGTTTAGCGAGTCCTAGGGTCATTGCCGAGCCTGTCCGAGGAGACACTCCTCCTCGGATAACTCCTTGGACCTCCACAGTGCGGACTGACTTGTGGGCCTAAAGGCCCTGATCAAAACAAATTGGTACCAGCCAATCAGGCCCAAAGCCCAAATGTTCATTCAAGAGCTTTTACCCCCCCACAATAGCCCCTCAAAACTTTATTTTTTCCCTTCCCATCCGTGGAGAGAAATAGAGTTTTGAACCGAACAGCACATCTTCCATACACTTTATAAACCGCCACACGTGTAGGGGTCCTTTCGTTCCCTGAAAACGCCTCTGACGCTTCGAAGCCCGAAACGCGCGCATTTATGACCGCAAGTTACATCCTGTTCCCCACGTTCGACGGTGGGATGCGCATCCAATGGCCCAAATTAGCTCTAAAAATTTGAGCGGGACAATTTTAATTTCGAGGCTGCCTTCCGCACGTCAAAACGCCTGGAAACCCGCACCTTCATTCATTTCTTCAGAAATCAATCGTATCTAAGTGTCAATCATTACTTTTTCTCTCCAGAAGCTCGTGAAGAATCGCATAACCAACTCTCGTAAGTTCTTACTTTCTTTATTCATTCCTCTCAGCTTCTGTCCTCGACTACCATCTAAACCTCTTTTCTTCTTTAAACTCTCATTTTCGCTTCTCCCAAATGGGTAGATTTAAGTGTTTGGTAGATTCTAACGCCGATATGGAGGGTTTTAGGGCCAAGTACCAAATTCCCAATGACATAGGCTTAAGATACTGCCCAGTAGAAGCCGTAGGTAACACTAGGAGAGAGGGAGAAGTCATCATTCCCATGATTGCCTTCACAGAAGGTGGGATGACTCTCCCCATGAGAAACGTGACCAGTGAATACCTTTGCAACCATAGGTTATGCCCAGACCAATGCGCGCCAAACGTGTTTAGGGTCTTAGGTAGTGTCAACGCTCTAAACGAGCAAATGGGCCTAAACCTCACATGGCACGACGTTGCCTATATGTACGAGTGCCATAAACTCAAAAATGTAGGATATTACATTAAATCCCGGTCTCGCATAGTTAGACTGATTTCCTGTCTTCCTAAATCCAACAAAGGCATGAAGGAAGACTACCTCATCGCCTTAGGAAACTGGTATGACGGTCCTCACTGCCCAGTCGAATGGGGAGAGCCAAGTGTGACTCCTTAGGAGTTAAATTTCTTAACCCATGATTCAATCCCGTTGTGTTTACCATTTTAATTCTTATTGCACAGTATTACTTCTTGTCTTAATGTTTATCACTAATCTGACCATGTTCGTCTTCTCGGATGCTTTTTCTCATAGATAAACAACACGTACGCCCACGCCTCAGCCTTTGCAACGTTGCTGACTTGAACCGTGTCCTCCGCTCCGAAGTATTCGTCAGTGAGGACCTACAAGTGAGGGCTGCCCACCTGATACTGGGATACGACCCCATATCAGAGGACTTCCAAGAAATTGACAACGCAATCATCGCGGGAGATAAGCGACACAGAAGGATAGACGTGGCAAGACCAGGCTTCCTTTCCAACTGTGAACTCCCCGACGATCCCACCACCATTCTATACACACGCCCTATCGCAGCGATTCCCCTCTCGGCGCACTCCCAGACAACCGCCGTCCGAGAAGAGCAAGCGTCCTCGCAACACTCGTTGGACAAGGAGATAGACCAATTTCAACTCGAGGATGTTGAAAGGCCTCGAGGAGATCCACTTGTCATTCTTTCGGACGAGGAACACGCGTCCACCGATACTTCAGGGATACAAGGTCTGGTGATTGCCCAGCCTGACTCTAGCTCCGAAAAAGAAGAGATGGACGCTTTAAAGCAGCTGCTGCACAAGAGGGGCGCGAGAGTCTCTCAAAAGGGAACAGGTGGGTCGCAAGTCCCTCCGTCCCTGCCCCCACCCCCTCCTCCCTCTAATCCTAAGCCTCCCGTTGCGGAGCCTAAGAAGAAGAGGAAGAGTGAGGCCGAGGATACAAATGCGGAGAGGCAGAAGAAGTTGAAACAACAACAACAACAACAACAACAAAAACCTAGCAAGGGAAAAGGACGTGCCTCCTCAGTGGAAAGCGGGGAGAACAGGGACCTTGCCGAGGTACGATGTGCACCGGCTAACTGGTCTCCCGAGCTCAAACTAGACGGGGCACCAATCTCCTCCCAGTCTAGTATAAAGGCGTTCCAGCAAGGCCATGCCCTCCACCTGGCCGACACCCTAGAACGTCCCCTTCTTCTGCCCAAGGACATGGACGCCCTGGACAAAATGAACCAGCCGCATCTGTTCCTTTCACTAAAAAGGGACTTGGCCCTAGTAAGTATTTGAGTCTTATCCTTACCTTATTTTTTCATTACACCTTATCGTAAGAAATATTCTTATGTACTTGAGACTTGCGTTACTAATAGTGCATTCATTTTGATATTTCACCACAGACCATCCAGGAAGTCTTTGCTGCCGAGAAGTGGGTGGAAGATTCTCAAAAGAAGGCTGGACTTAAACTGGAGCTTAGGCAGGAGACCAAGAAGTCCTTAGGCCAAGCTCTTGCACAGAATGAGAAGCTAACCACGTAACTAGCGGAGCAAAAAAAGGAAAAGGACGGTGCCGAGGCCAGCCTGAGGACAATGAGGACCCAAGTGGAGGGGCAACGCAAGCTTCTTCGTCAAAAGGATGAAGAGTTATCCAAAGCTCAACAGGAAAACTCCGACTTGAAGAAGGAGCTCGCTAGGATGAAGGACTAGACTCGTACCTTCAAGGACTCCATGGAGGCCGCGAAGAAGGTCGCTTACAAGGAAGGGGTAGTGGCGACAGAAAACCAACTAACTGAGGAGTTCGCCGGCCTGTACCGAGAGTATTGCCAGCAAGTTTAGGAGGAAGCCTTAAATGTGGCAGGGATTCCCTCAACTTCCGAGCTGAGGAAGCCCAAAAACATCTGGCTTCCCCTAGACATCCAGGAGATAGAAGAACTTCCTCCTGTCGCCCCTGCCCCTGAGACAGCATCTTCCATGCTCCCTCCTATAATCCCAGAGCCCATTCCAACTCCTACAGAACCTAAGAGTTCCAACAAAGAGAAGGAACAGGGTGATGGGGCCGAGAAGACTACGAGCCAAAGCGCCGAGCCCAATGTCCCTCCACTGGTGGCAATAGATAAGGGAAAACAAGCCCAATCCTCATTCGACATAGAGCTGAAATGCACAGAGGCTGCCAGCACTTCCAAGCAGAACCCCCCTTCTAAGGCTTAGGGTTTAGGCTAGTTAGGACTTCTCATTTTGTTATGTAACCAATTTTTGTTTTGAATGTACATTAACCGAAAGTAATGAGAGACTATCTAGTTTGATTTTCATTTGACTTCCAACTTTTAGTATAAAATTAACCATCAGCACAAAAATGAATGAATGGAACAATTAACTCCACTTTCAATATTTGAATTATCATAACTTTAAACAGCAATACACATACTTAGCTTATACTTTGCAAATTATGCCTCAAGAGTATAACATATGTGACACAATGATGCACAATCAACAACTTAACTTAGAATTCAATTTGGGGCATAAAGTAATCCAAGTGTTTCATCAACATCTCAACACTAATATGATATGGATTTTGCTAATGTTCCTAAAGTAAAGGGTTCAAGGACCTAAAATAAACAAACTTCCTCTTAACAACAAGTAGGATATCAATTTGTACAAGGCATATGGTCCGAGAACCATGCATGTCCAAGCTTCTAGCTAGTACTTAGAAATTGTAACTTGAAATGTTAATTTTCCCAAAGTAGGAGGTCTGAGGACCCGACATAACTAAGATTCTGTTTAACAAAAGATAAGATATCAATTTTCACAAGGCATGTGGTCCGAGGACCATGCATGTCCAAGTTTCTGTTTGATACTTAGAAATTGTAACTTGAAATGTTAATTTTCCCAAAGTAGAAGGTCTGTGGACTCGACATAACTAAGGTTCTGTTTAACAAATGATAAGATATCAATTTCCACTAGGCATGTAGTCCGAGGACTATGCATGTCCAAGTTTCTGTTTGATACTTAGAAATTGTAACTTGAAATGTTAATTTTCCCAAAGTAGGAGGTCTGAGGACCCGACATAACTAAGGTTCTGTTTAACAAATGATAAGATATCAATTTCCACAAGGCATGTAGTCCGAGGACTATGCATGTCCAAGTTTCTGTTTGATACTTAGAAATTGTAACTTGAAATGTTAATTTCCCCAAAGTAGGAGGTCTGAGGACCCGACATAACTAAGGTTCTGTTTAACAAATGATAAGATATCAATTTCCACAAGGCATGTAGTCCGAGGACTATGCATGTCCAAGTTTCTGTTTGATACTTAGAAATTGTAACTTGAAATGTTAATTTTCCCAAAGTAGGAGGTCTGAGGACCCGACATAACTAAGGTTCTGTTTAACAAATGATAAGATATCAATTTCCACAAGGCATGTAGTCCGAGGACTATGCATGTCCAAGTTTCTGTTTGATACTTAGAAATTGTAACTTGAAATGTTAATTTCCCCAAAGTAGGAGGTCTGAAGACCCGACATAACTAAGATTCTGTTTAACAAATGATAAGATATCAATTTCCACAAGGCATGTAGTTCGAGGACTATGCATGTCCAAGTTTCTGTTTGATACTTAGAAATTGTGAGAGATAAACCCAAGTATATATTGATAATTTGAACAACGAACGATAAAAGTACTTTTTATTAATAATAATACCTTCGTAGGTTGTTTACATTCCAAGGGCGTTGTACAATTTTTTCATCTAGATCAGCTAATCGATATGATCCTATGCTAGCTATAGAGATGATCCGATAGGGTCTTTCCTAATTTGGTGCTAGCTTTCCCATGCTGGGTTTTTAGCAATACCCACAACTTTCCTCAACACCAGATCCCCAGGCACTAAGGGCCTTAACTTCACATGGGCGTCATACCCTCGTTTAAGCTTCTGCTGATAATAAGCCATCTAGACCATAGCGGCCTCTCGCCACTCCTCAACCAGATCCATGCTTTTTCCAAGGAGGCCATCGTTATTTTTCGGGCTAAAAGAACTCGTCCTTAGCGTGGAAAAACCAGATTCTAAAGGTATCACCTCCTCGGCCCCATAAGTTATGGAGAAGGGTGTTTCTCCAGTGGATCTTCATGGCGTAGTCCGATACGTCCAAAAAACGTGTGGTAACTCCTCTACCCATCTACCCTTCACGTCATCCAGCCTCTTCTTAAGTCCACTGACTATGACTTTGTTAACGGCCTCGGCTTGCCCATTTTCTTGAGGATAAGCTGGGGTGGAGTATCTGTTTGTGATGCCCATGTCACTACAATATTTCCTGAAAGCTCTACTATCAAACTGGACGCCATTATCTGAAATAAGTGTGTGAGGTACCCTAAACCTAGTGATAATATTCTTCCAGATAAACTTCTTAGAGTCGATATCCCTAATATTTGCTAAGGGCTCGGCTTCGACCCATTTGGTGAAGTAATCGGTTCCCACGAGTAGCCATCTTTTGTTTCCCACAGCCCTCGAAAAAGGCCCAACTATATCCAGTCCCCATTGAGCGAATGGCCAAGGACTGGACAAAGGATTAAGGACACCCCCAGGCTGATGAATGTAAGGAGCGAACCTTTGGCATTGGTCACACTTTCTCGCATAGTCGTGAGCTTCCCTCTGCATATTAGGCCACCAATATCCCTGAGTCAGAGCTCTATGGGCTAAGGACCTTCCACCAGTATGACTTCCGCAAATTCCCTCATGCAATTCTTCCGAAAGTGCCTCTGTTACCTCAGGATGTACACATAGCAAGTATGGTCCGGAAAATGAGCGTTTATACAACTTGTGGTCCTCGGACAACCAGAAACGAGGCGCCTTTCTACGGATCTTATCTACCTCAGACTTGTCCTCGGGAAGAATATCGATTTCCAGAAAAAAGACCACATGGTCAATCCAGCTTGGTCCAGGCCTTATAAGATGGATACGGACGGCACGTGCAGTGGTCAGAGTTGGTTTTAGCAAGTTTTCGACGAGAATAATCCTAGGCATACATTGAGCCGAGGATGTCGCCAAAGTGGCCAATGAATCCGCATGTGTGTTTCCGCTTCTAGAAACATGAGAAAGGATAAAAGAGTCAAACTCGGATTGTAAACATTTGACCTGGGTCAGGTACTCTTGCATTCTTGAATCCTTGGCCTCCATGGTCCCTGCCACTTGGCCCACAACTAATTGAGAGTCCGAGAACATATGAACCTCATTTCCCCTCATTTTTCGTACCATATTCATACTAACCAAGACCGCTTCGTACTTGGCCTCATTATTAGTGGCCGAGAACGCTAATCTTAGTAATTTTTCAAAAACAATTCCCTCAGGGGATACCAAAACAAGTCCAACACCAGACCCCCTCTGGTTGGCTGCCCCATCAACGGACACTTTCCAAATCGGGGGTCCTTTGTCCGTGATCATGCCAACTGATTTTTCATCTATGCGCGATTCCTTCGCAGTTTCTTCTAACGATGGTTCAGCAAACTCTGCCACCAAATCCGTAAGAACCTAGCCCTTCACCGAGGTGCGTGGCATGTACTTGATATCAAAAGCTCCCAAAATAGTTCCCCACTTAGCTACCCTCCCCGAATAGTCAGCAATTCGCAACACCGACTTGAGGGGCAGTTGAGTCAAAACCACTACGGTGTGGGACTGAAAATAGTGAGGAAGCTTCCGCGTGGCATGGACTACAGCCAGGATTGCCTTCACTAAAGGTAAATAACGCACCTCAGCCTCATTCAAGGATTTGCTAACATAATAAACCGGTCTTTGTACCCCGCTGTCGTCCCTTATAAGAACCAGGCTAACTGCGTGAATGGCTACGACCAGGTATGCAAACAGGATTTCATCGACTTTCGGTCGGGACATGATGAGTGGCCGGGAAAGATACTCCTTAAGTTTATGGAAAGCCAAAGCACACTCCTCGGACCATTGGAATCATTTCCACTTATTTAACAGTTGGAAAAAAGGTCTACACCTGTCTACTGATCGAGAGATGAATCTGCTAAGAGCAGCAGTCATTCCGGTCAATTTTTGAACTTCCTTTGGATTGCAAGGGGGTTGCAAGCCCTGAATAGCTCTGACCTGCGCTGGATTCACCTCTATCCCTCTATGAGTCACCATGTAACCTAGGAAATTTCCGGAACCCACCCCAAAAGAACACTTTAAGGCGTTAAGGCGCAGTTTGTATCTCCTAAGTATTTGAAAGGTGTCATCCAGATCCTTTACATGCATAGGTATTGCCTTACTCTTTACTACCATATCATCCACATATACCTCAATGGTCTTTCCAAGTTGTGATTCAAACATTCTAGTCATCATCCTTTGGTAAGTAGCCCCGGCATTTTTCAATCCGAACGGCATCACCTTATAATGGTAATTCCCCGTTGGAGTTATGAAAGCAGTCTTCTCCTGGTCACCCAACGCCAATGATATTTGGTGATAACCCTGGAAAGCATCTAAAAAGCTCATCCGAGGATGCCCGACCGTAGCATCCACAAGCTGATCGATGCGTGGCATTGGGAACGAGTCCTTCGGGTAGGCTTTGTTTAGGTCTGTGAAGTCCACACCTATGTTTTAAAAACCGGACGGGACCGGCCGGTCCGACCGGTTCAACCGGAAAAACCGGTGCAGTCCGGTCCGGTTATATGTCTCAAAACCATTCAAAAACCGAAAATTTTGAAAAAAACGGTTTTATTTCCGGTTCGGTTTTTAAAACCATGGTCCACACACACTCTCCACTTTCCGTTCTTCGTTTTCACCACGACTGTGTGCGCCAACCACTCCGAGTAGAAAAATTCTTTAATAGCACCAGCCCTTTTGAGCTTGAGCACCTCTTCTTTGACAGCCTTGGAATGCTCTTTGGAGGAACGCCGAGGTGGTTGCCTCCTAGGAACAACAACAGGGTTGACATTCAGATGATGACAAATAAAGCTTAGGTTAACCCCTGGAGCCTCATAGGGATCCCAAGCAAAGACATCGATATTGTCTTTCAAGAACTCCACCAATTCCATCTTCTCTTGGTGTGGTAACCATATCCCAACTTGAAAGAACCTTTCGGGGTTATCGGCTATTAGAAACCTCTCCAGATCTTCACACATGGCCTCCTCTGCTGTCACCGCATCCGACGCATCCAGAGTTATTAATTGCTATAAGTCCTTCCCAGCCGAGGCTGAGGACTCTGATTTGGCTTAATGCAGTACTGTAGCCGATATGCATTGCCTAGCCACTGATTGGCTGCCAAGAATTTCTTCGATGAATTCCCCCGAAGGGAATTTTACTTTAACATGCAAAGTCAAGGAAACAGCACCCAAAGCGTGCAGCCAGGGCCTAGCAAGGATGGCCGTGTATGGGGAATATGCGTCAACCACAATAAAATCCACCTCGATCGTTTCTGAGCCAAACTGTACAGGCAATCGAATCTGTCCCTTTGGTATAACAGCCTTCCCTTCAAAACTTATTAATGGCGAGTCATAAGGAGTGAGATCCTCTAGTTTCAACTTATGCCCCTTGAATAAGTCAGGGTATATAATATCTGCCCCGCTGCCTTGATCGATCAACACCCTTTTCACGTCGTAATTCCCTATTCTCAACGTGACCACTAGGGCGTCATCATGGGGTTGGATAGTCCCAGCCTTATCCTCATCAGAAAATCCCAAGACAGGCGCACTCTCTCTAATCCTCTTCGGCTTCAAACCTGACTCCTTGGCCTGGGAGTGTGACACTGCCATCACCCTGGTAGGATAGGGACCGGTCCTACCAGGTGCAGCGAAGATGACGTTAATCATCCCCAAGGGCGGCCGAGACGAGTTGTTCTTCTGATTATTTGAACCTGACTGACCGTCATGCCCGTTAGGTTGGTACAGTTGCTGCTTCAACTTCCCTTCGCCAACAAGCTGCTCTAGATGGTTCTAGAGGGTCCGACAATTCTCGGTAGTATGACCCACATCCTGATGGTACTGGCAAAAAAGGTTCTGATTCCGTTTCATAGGGTCCCCCGCCATCTTATTGGGCCATTTGAAGTAGGGTTCCTTACGGACTTTCTCCAGCAGTTGGTGCACTGGTTCTCGGAATACAGTATTAACTACTTGAGGAGTGGCTGGACCAGATTATCTAGAGCAATCTCTCCTCGGCTTATTGTTATGGTACCTGTCCGACCTGAAATCCCTTCTCTCTTGCGGGATAACCTTCGCCTTACCCTTACCCTACTGTTGATCTTCCTCAACCCTCTTGTACTCGTCAATACGGTCCATGAGGCGACGTACACTTCGTACGGGCTTTTTGGTCAGGGATTTCCTTAAATCATGGTCAGTGGGAAGGCCCACTTTGAAAGTATTAATCGCCACTTCGTCAAAATCTCCATCTATCTCATTGAACATCTCCCAATACCTGTCGGAGTATGCTTTCAGTGTCTCACCCTCCCTCATGGCCATAGATAATAGCGAGTCCAACGATCGAGGAACTCTGCTGCAGGTAATGAACCGAGACGCGAATGCCCTAGTAAGTTCCTTGAACGAACCGACAGACCCCGACTTTAGTCCATTGAACCATCATAGCAACAGGTCCCAGGCTAGAAGGGAAGACTTTGCACATCAAGGTTTCATTCTGAGAATGCACCGCCATCCTCTGGTTAAAGTGGCTCACGTGTTCCACCGGGTCTGTCCGGCCATTGTAAATGGTGAAGGTGGGCTGGGTGAACCATCTAGGGAGCCTTCCCTTCTCAATCCTGCTTGAGAAGGGTGATTTAGAAAGTTGGTGTAACGCTCGGCTCATAGCATCGTTCCCCAAGCCCCTGGAGGGAAGCTTCCTATGCTTACAACCTGGTAGGTCATCCCCTTCGCAAGAGAAGGTTTCACTAGGGGAGTCCCTGACCTTGAACTGTAACTGCTTCCCCGGGACTCCCCTGAAGAAGGATTGGATGGGGGCGAAGCCCGCCTTCGTCTGACGCGGAGTAGCTTTTTCTTGAGGTAGTCAATCTCCCTCTGCATGGCCCTGGCATCGTCCTTATGGGTGGCACTGCCTCTACCACGAGTATGACTCACGCCAGGATATACGGTATGAACACTTCTCTCTCGATCCTTCCGGCGCTCAAGACGCTCAAAAAGATCTTCGGGCTGGGATCCCAGAGACTCTACATGATGCGGACCTGAGCCTGCCATGATATTCCAATTCCTTCAACGCTAGATTCCCCACAGACGGCGCCAATTGTAAGCGCACAATTGTACCTGGACCCAAAAGCAGGTGATGGGCTCAGGCCCACTGAGCCTTATACAATTAAATTTGTAGAGTGTGGATTAGAAACCTAGGTTCGGGATGTTGGAAGTTCAATTAACAGGCTAGAGTGCTGTAATCTGTGCAAATGATAAACATGTATGACAAAAAGACCTCCTCGGACGTAAGCCGAGGTGGTTTGCATAAATATTCTCCTTCTATGCCAAAGTTTACAATTCTTAGTTCTTTTTTAGCTAAGGGGCCCGTCCCCTTCTCTTTCCTCTCTCGTCTCCTTATATACTTCTGCTCCTTCACTGATTCATCCCCGTGTCATACTAATCTTCCCCCATAGATATTTGTCCCATCCACCACCTTCTTGAAGTCCTCAAATAGTAGCAGGAAGGTTGAATTCTACTGTTCAGAGGTCATTTCCACATTAATACGGCCAGGGAGGTAGATGCAGGGCCTTTAATGTGGTGGTAGCAGCTTTTTCCTCAAATATTTCTCACATATCCTTACTTCTAAAGGGTGCTTGGGTCATCCCTTTACCCACCAGTTTCTTTTCCAAAATCCTGCCTCTAACCCGTTTAGTAAGTCCCAGGGTCATTGCCGAGCCTGTCCGAGGAGACACTCCTCCCCGAACAACTCCTCGAACCTCCACAGTGCGGATTGACTTGTGGGCCTAGAGGCCCTGATCAAAACAAACTAGTACCAGCCAATCAGGCCCAAAGCCCAAATGTTCATTCAAGAGCTTTTACCCCCCCACAGTTATTGTTATTGTTATTATTATTATTATCATCATCATCATCATCATCATTCCTATTAATGTTTTTATTATATCACTTTCATCACATTTGTCAGCATTTTGTTGCAATGATCAGCATCAAATCAACATTAATGGCTTGCGACAGCTTTGGCCAAATAAGTGAGTGTAGATCCTTAAATTCAAACTCTATAAAGTTTCTTGTGTCACTCTTTAGTGTGTTCAATTTTATTTTTTTTTCTTCACCAAGGGGAAAGACCAAAAATGCAAAGGTGTTACTCAATTTTGTAAAAACAGAAACAGCAGCGCCTCCAAGACTAAGAAACTTCTCATATAATTCCATATTTAGTATAAGAGGAATTGGACCAACGCAGGCTTGATATGTTATGAGGTAAACCTGTATAAGGATAATTTTTATGATAATGCACTCCCTAGATGGTTCCATTGTATAAATGAAAATCAATTTTGACAGGTCAAGGCAAATGATTAGAAGCGAAAAAGACATTAAATGCTTTTTACTTATCTTCTTGAGAAGAAATGCATCAAGAAGAAAAAAAAAAAAATGCATCTTGCAGCATGCTAGTAATTGATGATATCATTGATATTACGGTTTCCATTTCCTTTGAAATATTTGCCTCGTCAATCACTTTCTTTTAACTATAAGCTATTGTTGTGCTAAAGATATATTAGACATATTAACCCAATGTAATAGGAACACCGAAAACACAAGGGTTACATGATTCAAACTTGTCAGCCTACATCCACGGAGGAATCCCTTAAGGGCTATATTTGTATTGTTTAAGAATGTAATACAAAACTTGGGTTACAATGAATCCTAACATAAGTATATATAGGCAACTCAACCCTACACTACTAATACAAGTAGGACTGGACTTGAGCCAATTACATTGGGCTAATATGTCTAATATATCTTTAACAGTCTATATACCCACAAGCTGCGAAATTACAACCAGAAAGATTCCTCCTAGAATCCTTCATCTAAATAATTTGTTGCGGGGTGTCCTTACCAAGACATGACAAAAAGATATCGATCTCTTAGACCTTAACCGTTCTTTAAGATCAACAAGCTCCACTTCTGCATCTTCTTCAACCAGAAATAACTTCTTTAACCGATGTTGTGCCCCCACATGTTTCCCTGAGCGAGAAGCTGAATGGGGCTATCTTTTAGAAACGAAAGGAACCCGAGTTGAATGAGACAAAGAATGACAGTAAAAGCAGCCGCTAACCACGTCGATCTCATTTTCATATGAAAGTGTATGAACGGGGGAAGCTTCATCGAAAATTCAACGATCAAAATGAACATTCCTCTCAATGGAGGGGCTGACCCCATTTTGATAAAATGAGGAACTGTCATTAGTGACTTTCTCGAGCCCATTGAGAGGAACATCTGACCAACGAGCTGAATTCTGGGCATTGATTCGCATATACAGAAGAAAAACCCGAAAATGCAGAAGAATCATTGACGAAAAGCGTGTATTTTGGGCTTCTCTTGTTGTTTAATATACCACTGATGGGTGCACTGCAGAGGGCAGAAGAAACGACACAAACTGTGATTAAAGTTTCGTTTATTTCAATAATTGGCTAGGCGATGATCACTTATTACTGGTTTTTGCTTCTTTAGGCCCCAAACCACTATTGTTAGTGTGTTCAATAATGGTTAAGGCATTGGGTTGAAAAAAAATTCCCCAACCCTTGATCAACCACAATAGTTTTTCCCTGCTTCTCAAAAAAAAAATAGTTTTTCCCTTATTATTTACCTTATTATTTTTCTTATTATTTCTTACTACATTATAACAGTTTTCAAATACAATCTACTTGTTTAATCTTTTGGTCCTCTATCATTATAGGCTTTCATCAAGGTGGAACCAACTTTTATTAGCCTTCATTATTTTCAAATTAGTGTTTTTTTTTAATCTCTATACTCTTTTAAAACTAAGAATTCTCATATGGTCATTCATTTTTAAAGTTCTTATTATGGCTGCAATCTACAAGAAAGAATTGATCAAAAATTGTTCAAGTTGTAGCATAGGAACATATTGCTATAGAAGTTCTTCGGCCAAAATGGGGTTTACCCCTTTCAAAAAAAATTTCCAGCATTTTATCTCATTTCTCAAACTATTTAAGGAAATGTCCCTATTTTAAAACTCAATTTTTAAAAAATCGAGTTTCAAATGTAAAACTCGATTTTTAGACAATCGAGTTATAGCGGAACTGAACTTAGAAAAAAAAAATTCTGGAACTCGAGTTCAACAAATTTTTTTTTTAGTTCACTATAACTCGATTGTCCAATAATCGAGTTTTAAATTGGAACTTGATTTTCTAAAAATTGAATTTCAAAAAATGGGCATTTTCCTAAATAGTTTCACACAGGGGCATTTTGCTGGATATTTAAAAAATAAAAAAAGCTAAAGCCCATTTTCTCTGAAGTTCTTGCATTGGAAATATTGCTTTAGACAATCTTTTTTGTAGTTTCCATAACCTCTGTATTTCTTGTTTGTGTATGGGCAATTCTATATAGGAACGAGAGGTATGATATAAATTGAGAAGAAAAAAAAAACCAAACTTAGGAGGGGAATACTTATAAAAGAGACACAATAGGGAAATGTATTAACATGATATACATACGGAGATGTTAGAATTTTTTTTTTCTTTTTCTTTTTTTCTCTTTTCGGGTTACCGTTGGTATGATTGTTGTATTAAAGATTTAAAATATTGCAAGTTTGAATGCCAATCTCTTTTTATTTCAAGAGTTGCATTAAACCTAAGGGCTTTAGCTACAATGCTAACGTTCCAAGTATTGTTTAATCACTTGCTATTTTGATAGTAGATTTTGCTATTTTGAGAGAGAGAGAGATAATAATAATAATAATAATAATAATAATAATAATAATAATAATAATAATAATAATAATAATAATAATATTTTTTATTATCAATAACAATAATAGTAAGAGTATGGAATTTTTTTTGTTATATTTTAGAAGAAAAAAAAGATAACTACAACAATAACAACAAACATAATGTTTTATGTTTATTATAATTGATCTGTTGAAAACCTCCGACTAACTGAATTTGGTGTATATAAACATAATAATTGTTATTCATAAACATATTAAACATAAACTTCTAAGACTCATTGGATTTTAAATAAGATAATGCCTTTTTTGTAATTGTAATTTGGGGTGAAAATGGGCAAATGCCCATTTCGCGCAAAAAAAAAGGGGCAAATGCCCCCTTTCCTAAACTAATTAGGAAAATGCCTCTTTTTTGAAACTCGATTTTCTCAAAATTGAGTTTCAAAAAAAAAATTTTGAAGCCCTATCGCGACGTTTTAAGGAGTCTATAGTGACGTTTTAAGGACCTATAGCGGCGTTTTGTAACTCAAGCTCTATGAACTCGAGTTCCATGCAAGTTTTTTTTTTTTTTTACATATAACTCGAGTTCATGGAGCTCGAGTTACAAAACACCACTATAAGTCCTTGAAAACGTCACTATAAGCTCCTTAAAACGTCGCTATAGGACTTAACTTGATTTTGAGAAAATCAAATTTCAAAAGAGGGACATTTCCATAATTAATTTGAAAAATGGGGCATAATGCTGTTTTTTTTTTTTTTTTTTGCGCGAAAAGGGCATTTGCCGATTTTGGCCTTGTAATTTGCGATAGTATTGTATTGGATACTTGTTGCTTTCAAAAGTTAGGTATTAAGATTTTTTTTTTCTTTTTTTCTTTTTTGTTAGTACTAGCATATGGTGCAACACTCAGCAATCATTCCTATCACTTTTGGTACTGTGAATATTTTGGCACCATTCTTTTTCTTTTTTTTTTAATGTATAGTCAAATATTATTTGATATAATCTACTAGAATATTTCTATCCCCATTTCAATATTCATTTGTGCATTAGTTTTCATGTCTCATTCTGCTACACCATGAATAGGCAATCAAGATGTTAGGAAACTCAATTCTCAACCCAAAAAAAAAATAGAGAGAGAGAGAGAGAAGATGTTGGGAATCTTATTTTTGTTGTAATAATATGTTAATAACTCATTTTTACATTAATCAACATTTATTTATGTTGATATTTATTTGTGTGTGTGGGTATAAATATATTGTTAGGAACCCCAAATTATGCTAGAGACATATAGATATTCTTGTAACTTTCTAACAATTGTTCCATCTTTTGAGTCAATTAGTTAATTAGAATTAAGCACATTTAACACATAATTAATTCTTAGAGCACATGATAAAATAGTTATCCAATCATCATGAGCCCAACCAATTAGATTAGATTACAGTTAGTTCCCTATAAATACCTGATTTTAACTCTCAATTAGACATTAAATGAATAGACTAAATTATTGTTTTGAGCATTTCTTTGTCTCTTAATAAGCACACATAGAGATATAATATTGACAAAAACGGTATATTTATTTCAAGTAGGAGCATGTATATAATTTAATATGAAGTAACTTATAAACTGAACTTTTCCTAATTGAACTGTTATGATGTCAACAATGAGTTGCATATGAGCATTGACCTTAATTGTAATCAAAATGGCATCTCCATTCTTTAAAAGGCGAGTACCTTGAATCAAATCCCTGGCAGGAAATTAAAGATTTTGGAGTGAACGAGACAACTAACTATGTTATCTAGCCCACTCTTGCATCCTCTAATAAAAGAGAGGTGTTACGTCCACAACATTTTTACAACAATTTTACAACAAATCATAGGTGGTTAGTTGTTATAGGTTCAAATTTGAATTTAATACTAAGATTACTTTTTTGTCCCAACAATAACAACCAGTAACAACTTGCCACTTAGGATTTGTTGTAAAAATGTTGTAAAAATGTTGTGGACATATCATTTCTCCTAATAAAAACAAAATGCTTCCATTTTTCTTTTGAGCCATTATTCTCCAATTTTACACACACAAAACCTGCACAATATAACTTCATAACAACGAAACAACTGGAATTTCATTGAAAAAGAAGCAGGGTACACGTTAAAGCAATCATGAGCCTCTATGTCATAAAATTTTGGACTTTGTGTTTGGTTCTCATAGGCATGGTGAATTTGCTAAAAATACAATATTTGGTTCCATTTCCAGACTATTTATTTTATTTATCCCTACGCTCCCTCTCCCTCCTCCTCCTCCCATTGAACCTAAACATATCAATTGTGGAGCCCTGAGAAAAAACTTTGCACCTGCAGGTGGAAATCAATGTCGTCAAGGAGCTAACAAATATAAACGTGGTTGCAAAATAATAACTTCCTTAAGGAATGTCACTCTTGATGAACTACTAGGCTCTTGCTTTTAGCTAGGTAGTTTGTTATGTAAGGTTGAATTTATTCAACCATTTGTCGGCTTTATTCCGTGTCAAATTTGCTTGTAATTCAACAATTAAATACTCTGTATTTAGGTGGGAATCATGTAAGGGTTGTGTATGAGAGAGTATGAAGAATTCAAGTGTGTGCATTCAGAATGTTTCTCACAACTGGATCTCTTGAGTGGCTCGCTAGTGGTGACTCGCTAGAAGTGCCACACGTGTGAAGCATGTAGGAAGCTAAAGGGTCATGACAGCTGGAGCACTACAAGGCAAAAAATACAGTCTGTCTAGTCAGTTAATTCGCGACTAAAACTCGCGACTAGTCCCAGTCACAAGTCAAGTCGCCAAAACCCCCTATTATGCAGAAAAATGACTTTTCACATTCCTTCTCATATCCTACTATAAATACTCTTATACCCACAAAATGTAAAGAGCTTCCAGAGAGAATTTTGAGAGAGAAACCCTAGAAAAAAAAAAAAGATTGACTCATCCACAATCTTAGACATTTGATTCTCCAAATTCCTCTACTCTCACCCTCTCCATTAACATATCCTTGAGAGGTTCATTAGCCAAATCCTTATTTCACCATACCCAAATCTGTGAGGAGGTTATTTAGTGTTTGGGAAGTAGTTCAGAGATGACCAATTTATTTGGTTGATGCAATGGACTTATTGTGGGATTCGAAAAACTAAAGAAAACACGGTTAGGCTTAACCTTGTTGGAGCAAGAAGCTCGGAGGACTTAGGTGTATTGGATAGATTAGGCTTGAAAGGTCTATTGTTATTCGTGTATTCCAACTTTATTCTTTAGTGGATCATTTCATCGATTAGAGGGCGGCAGAGAGCTTTTTCGCCGAGTTCTTCAGTTTCATCTTCGATAACATGTGCTAATGTTATCTTTGTGTTTGCATCTCTCTAACCTTTACTCTTGCCTTTTAATTGCTATTGTGTTGTGATTAATTATGGTTTAGAATTGTTTGTTTATTTGGGTATTGCTTATACTTATCATTCCGCACATCTATTGTTTGAGTATAAGCTTGTGTTCGTTAATTTTAAAAAGGGGGTCTAAACATTCACTAGTGTTTTACACACCAAGTGAACTTTCATGTTATGATCCTTGTATCCTACATAGATTAAGTGTAATTAAACATCTATTTATAAGCTCTTACCATTTGTTTATAAGCTCTTAAGCACCCTCCCCTTACAAGCTAGTTTTCAAGGGTAAGTTCTACCCATGAGTTTGTTATATTTGGTATCAGAGCCAACCATCACCCCGAGTAATCGGGTGTAACAGATTGAGTATGAGATCAAATAAGTTGCAGTTTTGTGGTCGGATCCCGGAGGGGGCGACTTAAAGGCTACATTAAAATAATTGATAGATGAGTGGAGCCGTCAAAGGAGAAAGGGCTACCATCTGGTTAGCGTCGCTAGAGTGAGCTGTCGTGGATGTTGGCTGCGGAATGTGGTGGTATGTTATGATTATATTGTTCTACATGGATTAAGTGTAAGCTTTAATCATATTGTAAAATTGTGATTTACAACTATGTTTTATGTTGGCTTTATTCCACAACAAAAACTGTTGTAATTGCTTTAATTTTGTTCCTTTTATTTTGTGGGATTTTATTGTATTGGATTTAGTATTAAGTTGCTGAAGAATCAAGCATGAAATGAAGAATTAATGCAGTTTCATGACTAGCTCGCAAGAAATTTGCAAGAAGGGTTCTCGCGAAAAAGTCACGTGAGAAGCACATGACTAGAAGCTGAAGAGTCGTGTCAGGCTGTCAATTTTGCGATTGCCTCGCGAGAAGGGCCAACCCGCGAGGTACCCACAAAGCATTTGGCCTAGAGGATTTTAAGTGTGACTTTCTTACTCTTCACCTATACTATATATACCATCATTACCCACAAAAGTATGGGAAGCTATTCAGAGAGAAAAACCCTAAATAGGTTTTCTACAACACAACACACCTATCTTTTAGAGAGAGAGCTACTCATCCTTAATGAGAAATCATTCTAGCCTCTTCTCCTTCCCTCTCCCATTGTCATGCCTTGAAAGAAGATTTGTACCCAACCACAAACCACACCTATTCAAAGTGTAGAGAGTGTTTTGGAGCTTGGAAAGCTTGGGGGATTTGCCAAAAGAAGCCAGTGAGGCTTGACTGATGCAATCGGGTGTATTGCGGGATCCATAAAGTTAGAGAAGACATGACTCCAATAAGCCCATTGGTAGCAGGAGCTTGGAAGGCTCAAGTACATTGAGTAGACTAGGCTTGGAGGGTCTTTTGTTATTCGTGTACTCTAACTTTATTCTCTAGTGGATTGATTTCGACTTGGTAGGTCACGAAGAGATTTTTCGCCGAGTTCTTTGGTTTCCTCTTAACTTCAACAATTTATCCGAACCTCTATAGCTCTCTTTTAAAAGTCGGAATTCCCGTGCTTATATATGCAATTATATTCTAGGAATAAGAAATTCTTACAAAGTTCATTTTGAATTGTCAATTATTTTAGACTTTAGAGACCAGAGAAAAGAATGTTTTCAAAATTCTTTTCTAATATCATTTGATTGGGGCGGGGGGGTGTTAATCTACCATAAGTATGATAAAAATGAATTGAAATAATTTTACGGCAAGAATTTAATTAAGAGGTTATATATACCGGAGATATTACAAATAAAACCTCTCTTTTTATGGGTTTCTCAACAAAAAAAAAATAAAAAATAAACTGTCTTTTTTGGTTCTACATATGCTTATGATATCAAAGATTTAAAATATGACCAAAATTTTAATAATAAATTCTCTTATTTCATGTTTTTAATTTGACTCTAGGAGCTTTAGCTATAATGTTGATGTGTTGAAGTAAAGCTGTTTAAGTACCTGGCATTTTGAAATTAGCTATTCTTACTTTCTTTCTTCTTCTTTTTTTTTTGAAGCTATAAAAGGCCTATCTTTTAGTGCACTTACTAGAAATATTAATAATAAACAATTTTGTTATGTTATATCAGTAACTATGACAATGACAATAACTATAAAAACTACAATGATAACAAAAAAAATATATACATAAGAAACATATTTTTTTGTATATATTATAATTTTTTTTGTTAAAGTGCAAAACACAATCATGAAGTTTGAGAGAATTTGAATTTTACACTTTAAAGTTTTAAAAGTTGGATTTTATTCTCTAATGTTATATATCGTTTTTTTTTGTTAGCTCATTTATTAGAAAAATGTTTATGTCTTCGTTAAATGACACATCACCATGTCATATGTATTATTTGATCCAATCAAATCATGACTCACATTATTGACTATTCCATGTTGTGGGGTGTCCGAGGACCGTGAAGAACAAGGAGCGGGATGCCCTTCACCAATCCGTTGGTAAAATGCCTCAAATCCAAGAAGATGGTATGTCCGAGAAAAGAATGAGAAAGGTACATGATGTCTTATGAGCGTCCGAGTGGGAGAAGTAACACTCTAGGAGGGGAACAGTGTGGTAATAGGAAGCTCCCTAAAAGGGTATACCTACCACTCCTACATTGAATGCTCTGTAGCAAATTTATCAGCTGCATTAATGAAAAAGTGACCCCTGAACAGTGTCTTCACAACTAGCATCTCATTCTACCACCTTCAGCTGAGCCTTGATGGGACAAGTATCAAAGAAAGAGTTTGGGACGTGCACGTGGAAGGCCAGAATGCAAAGAAAAAGAAAGAGGATATATAAGAAGAAAGAAGGACTACACTAAGAGGACTTAGGGAAAAAAGCAAGGAGAGAGAAACAACTAGTGTTCAGATTGAGATAAATCCGAGAGGGACTTATATAAGAACACTTCCTCGATAGGGTCCGAGGAGAGTTTTTTTTTTTTTTTTTTAGTTGCGTGACACTTTCTTCCTTAACTATGATTCGCATCATCAGCCTAAAACTTAACGAACAATTATACTGTGATTACCTTCCCATCTCTACATATTAACCTTAGGCTTGGGTTGGAATACAAGGCACCACTGTTTTAAGTGGGCTTGGGCTCCTAAATCCAGCTCATACACATATCAAATTAAATAGCCTAAAAAACTTTAAATAATTAAAACAAATCTATAAATTGTTTTTTTTTTTAAGTAAAAAAAATCTTTAAATTTAAAATTGCATAAAATTGAAACAAAATATAATAAAATATAAAAATTCAAAGCAACTAATAAAAATTATTTTTTAAAATAAATTGAAATTTATTAGTAAAGTAAAGAGAAGAACACCTTAAAAAATTCAATCTTTAGCCAGCAATCAGTAATCAAACTAAAAAAAAAAAATTCCCAACGAAGAACTTTCATAGCCCAAACGAAAATCTTCCTCCATTCTCGACCACAACTACCACTATTGCATGATGTCCTAAAAGATCATGGAAGCTTATTAATGGCATATATTAATAAGATACTATAGAAAATAACATGAAAGCATGGAATAGAACATAGAACAAGATACAACAAACTGAGGGATATTATTAGATTAAACAAGCTTTTTACAGGACTGGAAGACATAAACTGGGAAATATTACATAAGGTTTTCTTTTTCTTGCTAACTCTCTCCAACTCTTTTTTACTCTGCTGAACTAAGAACACAAGAGGCCTATTTATTGGCAATAATTTACAAAAATATTGTACATTCAGAAGATAATCTTTGAGTTGTAAGGGCCGGCTTGTTCTTGACATTTGTCCAAAGGAGTGAGGGTCCTAGTATTGGAGTGACAAATGTCTTCTAGAAGTATGGATGCCAGTGCAGAAGATATGATTCTCTAGATATGTTGCTGACAAGAGACAATTATGTTGTGAAAAAGGAGAAGGACATAATGCAATAGTGGTAGTTGTGGTCTTAAAGCAATAGCTACGGCAAAACTATTATAGGCAAAGGAAGAAAGTCCAAAATAGTAGCTTTGTTGAAAAGTCAATAATAATGGCTTCTGACACTTTTTTTTTTTTAATAGATATATATATATCTCTTATATATTTATCTTTTAGTCGTCCCACCCATCTCTACCTTGGAACCATTCTTCATCAACATCTGCATCTGGATCATGATTATGATAGTAAGGGTCATCATAGCCACTTAAAGGATTAGGCATCTCCCAATGATCTTCATGTGGTCATTGCTGTCTGCAAACATTTGGGTCGGCTAGTACTATGTCTGGAAAGATTCTTTGATTGAGAGATTCTGCCATTGTGAGGGAATAGTGACAAGATATCCAAGACACGTCCACATGTGTGTGAAGAGTACCATCAGCATTAGTCACCCAATGTATATCTGGAGGGTGGAGGATTCCTTCTGCCTGAATATTATTTTTGAAATTTAGCTTGGCTACTATGCAAGCAGAAGTAATTTTGTGACCAAAACGGGGGTGGTCTATTTTGGGATACTTGAACCATTGGCCATCATGAGCATCATTTTTCAAAATTTCAGACCAGAATTTGTGAAAATATTTATTTTCACGAGGGAAAATATATGAGTAGAATTCTGGTTCGAAATGGAGGTACAAGTAGTACTCATTGAGTAAGTACCACATGTAGAGGTAGTGTACAACAGTCCAGTTTGTTAGCCAAAATGCAAATGGAGTTTTCCATGGTTGTTCAATATCTGGGAAAATGGCAAGGAAATGATGTTGGTGTTCTTTGAGGTAATCATGGAGAACTCTAATGATTCTTTTGGATCTGGCTTGAAGGGTTAAGGTCCTTATTTGGTCTTTTATTTCTGGGGGAAGTGTTTCTATCATATTAAGGATATCATTAGAGGCTGCAGTAGAAGGGCCTGAGGATGAGGATAGATCTGTTATTGGATATACACATAAAGGTGGAGGAATTATTGTGGTATGAAGGACTGGAGGCTTTCTAGAAAGGTAATCAGTGATAAGGTTATTTGTATCTTTGATGTGTTTGACTTGGAAAGACCATTGTGAAAACCAATTTGACCATCTGAGCAACTGAGGATGTGAGAGCATTTTTCTTTTGAATTGGAGCATTTTAGGAAAAGAGGACATGTCCATCTCTACTAGAAAGTTGTGGCCAAGGAGGTGAAACTGGAACTTTTCAATTCCATGTTTGACTGCCAGGATTTCTTTGAAAGTAGAATGGTAATGAAGCTCTGAAGGCTTGAATGCACCGCTTTTATATCCACAAATATTTTTTTGCCATCAATTTCTTCAAAGAGAGCTGCTGCCCAATACTCATCACTTGCATCTGTCTGTAGAACTCTTTTGCCTGTTCCCAGAATCTGCAAAGGGGGAAGTTATCCTGCTAATTTTTTCAATTGTTGGACTGCTTCTGTATGAACTGGATTCCATTCTGGGGGAGATTTTTTCAACAATTTAGACAATCCCTGTGTCTGGAGATTTTCGGGATGAAATCTGACATGTAGTTAACAATTCCAAGAAACTGCTGGATCTGTTTGGTGCTGGTGAGCGTATCTGGAAATTCACTAAGAGAAACTGCTATGTGAGGCTGCAAAGTGTACTTTCCATCTGAAATGTTTACACCCAAGAAGTCAATAAAAGATACTCCTATGACCATTTTCTTTTCTGAAAGCATTATCCCTTGAGCTTTTACTAAATTGTAGAATTCAGTAAGCAATTGTTCATGGGATGCTGCATCTTTTGAAAATAGGAGAATATCATCTACATAGATCAATGCACTTGACAAAAGCGGTTGGAACAGCGTTACCATTGCTTTTTAGAATTGAGATGGAGCATTTTTAAGACCAAAAGGCATTACAGTCCATTGATAATGGTGGTTTGGGATGCAAAATGTTGTCTTGTATCTTTCTTCTGGATGGATTCCTAATTGCCAGAATCCTGCTTTGAGATCAAACTTTGAAAACACTTTGGCATGGGAAAGATGTTGGAAAAGGGCACTTTTGTTTGGCAAAGGGAACTTGTCATCGGCAAGGAAATGATTAAAATCTTGGTAATTAATTACCAATCTAAGCTTTCCTCGGACTTGTTCAGCATGCTTGTTAACATAGAAAGCTTCACACGCCCATGGAGAAGTTATGGGTTCAATGAGTTCGTCTGAAAGAAGGGTGGATAACTCCTGCTTAGCCAAGGATAAGTGTTCTGGTTTCATTCCTCTATGGCTGGATTTTATGGGGTTAACGTCTTCATTCTTTTTGAAGGGAAGGGTTATGAAAAAAGATGGATTTTTCCACAAAGGATTTGGATTTTTAAGGAGGAATTCAGAGTGAGTGGTTGCATAACATTCATTGATAATCTAGAATCTCAAAGAGTCAAAGGGATCTATTGAGAACAAATGAGGTACTTGGGTCTAGGTGAGAAGGTGTTGTTTATGCAAAAGTCCTTTTGATGACCATCTGAGACTGGGTATCTAATGAAGGAGATCAAATCCTATGAGAAGGTCTCTTCCTGTGAGTAGGGATCCAAGGACTTGGTGTTTAATGGTAAGGGTTGGAAAAATTCGAATGCGAATGGGCTTACTTTTCTGGGTAATCAAAAATGTTTCTCCATTAGCTGCTCTGAACATTTGGTGATGGGGTAGCCAAAAGTTTTCGGGTAAAATCTTAGGATGGAGAATTGTTGCTGCTACTCCTATATCAAACAAGGCAATTACCGGGATGGGTCTGGAATAAGCATCAAGGAGGGTGTGAACCTGAGCTATTGGTGTGGGGCCAGTTAGTGGAGCTATAAGAGGCTGAGATGTGTATATGGTTTGAATTTTTGGGTCTGAATCATCAGTATTGTTTAAATCTGACTCATCTTCTGAGGTAGAATAAGCCATGACTGCCAAGGCTTGGGGAGAGTAATCATCATCCAGTGAGAAGAGTGATTCAACATCTGAAAAGGAGGTGTTGTCTGCATGAATTTGGGCTTGCTCTAAAAGCTTTGCTGCTTTTTCCTTTTTTGGACAATTTTTTGCAAAATGACCGAGTCTTCTACATACAAAACAAACTTTTGAAGTTTTTCCTTTGAACTGCTTTCTTCTGAGGAACTTTCATTTCTTTTTCCTGAAAAACTTCTTCTTTTGTTGAGAATGTTTTTTCTTCCAAGAATACTTTTTGAAATGATCTCTTCTCTTGGTTGGACAAGCACAATTTTTGTCATAGCACTTAGAGGGCGTTTGGATTCAACTTATCCGGGCTGCGTTTCAGTGTTTTCAGCTTTTTTTTTTTTTTTTCAGCCGTAGTTGTTGACTAATTCCTCATGAACAGTGCATCCATGCACTGTTCATGGACCCACAAATTTCACTTTTCAGTAACTTTTTCATTAAAAATGAGTCCCACGGCACTATTCACACATTTAAAAATTATTTTGCTACAGTGTTTTCAGTTTTCAGTTTTCAGCAATAAGTTCTATCCAAACGGACTCTTAATCTGCAAATCTTTCCTTTTACAATTGTCCTTAAGCTTGCTGTGGACCTTGTCAATTTCTGAAAGAAACTTTCTTTGATTGCAGAGTTTTTCAAGAGCAATGAGCACATGCTGATAGATTTCTCCTAAGGAGGCTTGTTGCAAGGTGATTTTTTAAAGGTTCATTATGCGGAGGGTTTCATCTCCCAATGGTTCTGGGAAAGAGTTAAGGAAAGTGTGCTTAGAATTGACATCATCCATTCCATTAAAGGAGTAATACCTGCTTGACATTCGGTCAAAATGATTTTCCAGATCTTTTCTTTCAAAAGAGCAACATTTCATCAGTAAGAATTCTTCTCTTGCTACTTCAGTGTAATGGGCCAGTGAACCAAGGAATTCATTATGAAGAATTGTGAAAAAATCTTCTAGAGTGTTGCACTGTGCTGCTTGTCTTTGCCTGTATTCTCCAAGATTGATCCACCATTGTCTCAATCTTCCTGTAAGTCTTGCTACAAACTTGGCAATGATCTGTGCAACAGTATTACTTGGGGCTTGGAGTTCAGCTGTACACCATGAATACATGTTAAAAATCTCATCATGCCATTTTGATGAAGGACTGTTATCAATGGTAAACAAGTGCTTTGAATCTGTGGTTGATGAGTAGGTTAATCTTGTGTGGTGATCAAGGATGAAAGGTGGTGGAGGAAATATTGGTGGTGTTGGTGGAGGTTGTTTAGGATGAAGGACATCCTCTTTTTCTTCTACCTTTGGCTCTGTCATAAATACTCTGTCTAATTCAAGGCCAAACAAATCTAGATCTGTGTCATCAATGACTGGGAGAACAAAAGGTTCTGTTGATTCTTGAAGAGTTAGAGTTTTAAGAAATGATGAAATCGGGTTTAGGGGATCAGAGTTTATGACTAACATGTTCATATCTGGGGGTCTTGAAGAAGCACCAATAATTGGATCTAGTGGTTGGTATAATGGCTCTTTGTCTTTTTTGATGAGAGGAAGTTCATTTTGTGGTCTGGTTTGAGATTCTAGTTGGAGTGATGTTGGGCTTATTATGCTGAGAAAAATTTCACTTGGTTTAAAAGGATTATGAGCAGGATGTGTCATGGTTAGTGGTTGGAGGTTCTGGTAGGGGGAGATTGGGGAGAATGGTGAGGTTAAAGGTATGGACAGATCTTTATACAATGATTGACGAGGTTGATAAGGCATGTAGACTTGCATTGGAAGAGCTTGGGTAGCCACCTTTTGTGAACTCTCTATAGACTGGAGTTGCATCAACAACTGTTTTCTTTCTTTTTCTTTTTGCCCAATGGGGGGAAAGGAAACAAACAAATCTTTTACTGTGGAGGCAATCATTGTCAATTCTTGTTCAACTGACTGTATTTTTTTCTTCAAATCTTCAATAAGAGAATTTGAAGATGAGAAGGTATGAGTTACTGCTTCAGTCATCTTTTGTTGATTATCAAGGATCTTTGAAAGGACCTGGTTTTGTGCAACGGCATGTTCTGCCTGCTAATTTAGAGCTGCTTCAGCTGAGGAGACTTGTTTTTTGGTTCTATCTGGATTGGTTCAACAGGGTTTTTGATTTTCCAAGCATGTTTAACGTTGGCTTGTGGATGGTCAAAACTTTCAAGAGGAGGAAAATTTTGTGAATAGAAGGGTGAAGCATGGTCAAACATATAACAAGGTAAGATCTTTTGTGTATGGGTTTGACTGGGAGGCTTGGGTTGACATTTTGATATTTGGGGGAGGACTTTCTGGTAATATGGAATTAGTGGTGGTTTCTGGTTTTGTTGGTTTTGATCATGACTTTTTCTGCATGGGGAAAGGGATGGAGTTTTTTGCATTCTGGTTATGGGATAGAGGACATAGTAATCAAACTTTCTAGAGGGTTCGCCAAGGAGGTCAACTTCTAGATCTCCTGCATCATATCTTTCTTTAAAAAGCTGCTGGGAAGACTTTTTCTTTCGTCTTTTCTGCTTTTCTTCAACGACTTCTTCTTCTTGACAATCAGTACAGTCACAAACATCCCACCAGATATGGCCGGAGGATGTTTTTCCTTCATAGCAAGGTTTTCCACTTTCTCGAAATGCTTTGATTTGAAGACCTTCATATGAGACAGGTTGGATCATAGCCATTTGAGTAGGAAAGACTGTTACTTCATCTTTTTCTAGTGTGGCTGCCAAAAACATAACTTCAACTTCACCATTTTGTTTTTGATGAAGAAAGGAGTGTTGGACTGGATTGGCTGGGCCGCCTGATGAAGATTCTCATATTTTGTAATCCATGATTTTGGAAAGAGTTTTGTCATTTGCTCTTTATTCAACTGTCTTGGAACAAATGTGCACATAGGCGTCATGCCTGACTCAACTTGGATTAAAAGAGCATCATTAGACTGAGCTATCTCTGATATAGCTATGTCAAAAGCATGATTTTGGAGTCTGTAGGCCAGCTGATAATGGAGTATGGCTGCAAAAGTATCATGCACTTGTGAGGCTCCTGTGATCTGAACTTGGACTTTAAGAGCATCACAAAGGTGAGGGTCTTTAAGAGACATATTAAAATTGGGAAAAATTGTGACAAAGACTGTTCCCGCATTGAGGGTGGTTTGGACGGTTCCTATAACTGCATTATGGTATTCCAAAAATCTAGAATCAAGAAGAGAAATTCTAGAAGCTATAGGGAGTCCTTTTCTTCCATGAAAGGTGAGTGCTAGTCTTACTGCACCGAAATGGAGGTGAGTGTATCCTTGTTTTTGCCATGGAATTACAAACTCTCGGGAAAGGGCAAGGGTGATAAAATTTTCTTTTTCACTAGCTGGAATATTGAACTGGTCAAACTTAGAAGCTTGGACATATTCTTTTACACTAGGAGGATGAGAAAGACCTAAAAACTTTTTTAAAGATTTTTTGAAGGTATTTTGAGGTTTATCAAAGGCAGTGTAAGGATTTACAATAGGGAAATCAATAATAGGAATTTTACTATCTTCAGGTACATGAGAAATTTCATACAAGTAGTCTAGTCTATTTGCAATGGATTTACGAAGGGAAAGACCACACGTGGTTGTAATAGTATCTGTAACTGCTGAGGATGAACTAGCCATGATAGTTTCTAAAAATAAGAACTGTTTTCCTCAGGTCTGACAGGACTAAAACGCAACTTTTAGGCTCACACGTCTACTAGATGACTTAGGAAAAATAGGTTCTTTGAAACGTTAAGAACAACCCCTTAGTGTTCTACTTGATTATCAAATCCAGTGTTCTGATGTGATAAATACAGAGGATCCACTTATTGTGGCAACTGTAAATCACAGAGCATACTAATCAGGACAATAATCAAAGTATACTAATCAAAGGAGGATGAAACTGAGGCACTGGCTCTGATACTCGAACCATTCAATAAACCGAAAAAGAAAGAGATTAAAAGTTTTAAAGGTCAGACTGAGATTCGACCAAAATTGAACCATAATGACGTCATAAATAATTTAATAATTAAAATAAAATGCAAAAATGTACCAAATTTATAAAAATAAACAATCTTAATCTAAAAATATAGAATATTAAATCTCTTTCAAATATATTTTCATAACTTTTATATTTTAATACTTTTAGCCAAAAAAAAGAATGAGACAAACCAAATGCTTTTAGCCCAACAAATGCTTTTTTTTTTTTTTGCTGAGAGCCTAACAAATGCATTTTAAAGTTTCAAATGAAAAAAAAAAAAAAACAAAAACAAAAACCTACTGCCACAAGGCCCACAACAAATGTCTTTTCTGATTTTTTTTTTTTTTTTAATAAAGAAAAAACATTATACCCCAAAATCAGTCCGTCACTTTTTAACCCCTTCAAATTTAAACTTTAAATTTCAAACGAAAAAGGAGAAACAACCAAAAAAGTCTAAAGTCAGCCACTTATCATACCTCATCTTTTCTTTTTCTTTTTTTAAATTACTATTTCCAAACAATCCTCCCGGGTATATTTTCAAAGACTATTCCGTTAGTAAGCATGTTTTTAAAACTATTTAAGAAACTAGTATCTCAAGTCTTTAATGTTCGAGTTTGATAACAAACTCGAGCTTTTAAAACTTGAGTTCTAGTGATGAGGTGGAACAATTTATTCACTTGGAACTCAAGTTTCTTAGACTCGAGTTCTGTAGAAGTAGATCTTGAAAAAAAGAAAAAGAAAAAGAAAAAGAACTAGAAAAAAGAAGAAAAACAAGATCCGAAAGAGGAAGAAGAACATAGCACTATTTAGAGAAGAGGAATAACAGAGGAAGAAGAAGAAGAAAAAGAACAAAGCATGATTTGGAGAAGAGGAAGAATAGAGGAAGAAGAAGAACATACGCAAATTTGGAAAATGGTAAAACTCGAGTCTTAAAAAAATGAGTTCCATCTGAATTTTTATTCCATGTTAGATTGCCACCACTTGCAACTCAAGTTTTAGAAACTCGAGTTCCATCTTTGAACTCGAGTTTTAAAAACTTGATAGTTTTCTAAATAGTTTTGCAAACATGACAACTAACTAAGATGTTACAAAAATGAAGCTAAATGCAATCCAACCCCCCCATATGTTATATCACCCTCTCTTCAATAAAACATTAGAACCAACCTATCCCCACTAACCACTCTTTCCTCTTCCCTCTTCATCTTTCTCTTTTCTTCTTTCATAGTTTCACTTTCCATGACTCTCTCTATCGCCATAATCTCTCAATATAGATCTATCCTCCCTCAGACAGAAACTAAACAGCAAGATCCAGTGACGGTGGAGCATATTGGCTAAATGAGATATCAAGCTCTGGCTTCCGGTGAAGAAAAACAAGATGGATCAAAGTGGAAATATGGCCAATTCCAAAATTCCCAATGAAAGTAATAGCTCATAAAAGAGAGAGATCAAAACCAGAAATGCACAATTCAAAGAGGTTCGTATCCTTTCACAAAATAAAAAATTACTAGGGTGATTGCAATTTTAAGGGGAAAGATAGTAACACCAATGATCCAATGATTGTGGCAAACCAACCACTCATTGGAGCTTAAACAGTGAGCAGCACACTAGAGTAGAGACCACTACAAACATGTAGATAAAGACCAACAATAATACTAGAGCTAAGATGCACATAAAAATTATATAATTGGAAAAGCATTTTATTGTGGGGGAAAAGCGTACTTACAGATTTGAATTAGCGTCATTGCGTAGAACTTGATAGTTTACCTTCAACAAATGGACAATTTTTTATTACCACTAAAAATCTCAAAATTGAAATCCCAAGTTAAATTCTTCAACTAAACTTTTTTTTTTTAATACACTATCTAAATAGATTGAATTAGGGTAAAAACAAAAAAAAACAAAAAAAAGGCAACTTTGTAAAATCCTCATAGCAATGTTTTGACAATGTTCACTTCTCTCTTTCACTTGTTTTGCTTTGATACAATGTTTTAACTGTGGGGAGTAAAAAGACCCTGATGGGGATGTGGGCCTTTGGGCCATGCTAAGGAAGGCCGACCTGCTCTTGGGTTTAGAACTTGTTAGTACTACGGGTCGGCCCATACGCCGAGGATCCGAGGATCCAGCCGAGGGCGAATTTCCCTTTGGACGGACACCGGAGAACCCGGGACTCATGATAAAGGTTAGGGAATGACACGGTCAAGACCGATGGTTAAAGGGGGTAAACCCTTGAATGTCCTAGAAGCACCGATGCTAAGGAAATACCAAAGATAAAGGCTGCCACCTCCACATTAAAGACCCTGCACCTACCACCCTGGCCGCATTAATGGGGAAGTGACACCTGAACAGTGGAAGGGAAACTTCTGGTTACTATTCAAAGGCACTGAGAAAAGAAATATCTAGGCTAAGGGGGAGTTGGGGCAACACGTGTACGAAGTATCAAAAAGAAGATTATTTAAGGAACAACCTAGAACAGAAATAGGGGGACCTTCTTTGTAATCGAAAAGAAAAAGAAAAAAGAGAAAGAGATAATATAAGAACAGCTCTCAGCTTACGTCCGAGCAGGTTGATTTACAATATTCCTTGTTGTTTTCAAATGTTTACAATCTTTGGCTTGTCATTTAATCCTTAAACACTTCTAACCTGGGTTTCAAGCCCACACTCTACAAATCTTATTGTTTAAAGGCTCATTGGGCCTGAGCCCGTGATTGCCTTTGGGTCCAGGTGCAATTGTGCACTTACAATTGGCGCCGTCTGTGGGAAATCTAGTCTAGAAGAGGTAGGGATACTATGGCAGGCTTAGGTGCTCACCATGCAGAGTCACAGGGATCACAGCCGGAAGATCATTTCAAACGTCTTGAACATCGAAGGGATCGTGAGGGAAGTGTCCATACAGAATACCCAGGCGCTAGCCATATTCATGAGGGGGGTAGCGCCACCCACGATGAGGGTTCTAAATCCATGCAGAAGGAAATCAACCGTTTAAAGAGAAAGCTACGCCGCGCCAAGCGTAGGCTTTCACCGTCCTCATCTAATTCTTCCTCGGAGGAGGATAGAAGAGGTGGCTACAGCTCAAGGTCGCGCTCTCCCACCAGTGCAACATCCTCCGGTGAGGAGGATGACCAGCCAACTCGCAGACGTAAGAAGCCTCATTCTAAGGGCTTAGGCAACGATGCTATGAGTAGGGCGTTGCACCAACTCTCCAAATCTCCATTTACACGGAGGATTGAGAAAGGAAGGCTTCCCAGAAGGTTTACCCAGCCCACTTTCACCATCTATAATGGCCGGACTGATCCGGTGGAGCATGTGAGTCACTTTAACCAGAGGATGGCGGTGCACTCTCACAACGAGACCCTGATGTGTAAAGTTTTCCCCTCTAGCCCGGACCTCGTTGCTATGAGGTGGTTCAACGGCCTTAAGTCGGGGTCTATAAGTTCGTTTGGGGAGCTTACTAGAGCATTCGCTTCACGGTTCATTACGTGTAGCCGAGTACCTCGGCCATTGGACTGGTTATCCATGACCATGAGGGAAGGGGAGACGTTGAAAGCATACTCCGAATTCTTGGGAGATGTTTAATGAAATAGATGGCAACTTTGATGAGGTGGCACTTAATACCTTTAAGGTAGGCCTTCCTACGATCACGACTGAGAAAGTCTTTGACTAAAAAGCACATTCGCGAGTGTACGTCGCCTCATGGACCGTATTGACGAGTATAAGAGAGTGGAGGAAGACCAACGGCAAGGAAAGGGAAAGGAGAAGGTTATCCCGCAAGAGAGAAGGGATTTCGGGTCGGACGGATACAACAATAACGGGCCGAAGAGAGATTACGTCGGACGATCTGCCTCGGCACACCTCGAGCCGTGAACACCTTGTATTCCCTGGAACCGGTACATCGCCCGCCGGAGAAAGTTCGTAAAGAACCCTTCTTTAAATGGCACGGTAAGATGTCGGGGGACCACTGCGAAGAGGAATCGAACCTCTTTTGCCGGTACCATCGGGATGTGGGCCACCTACCGAGAAGCTGTCGGACCACGTGGAACCATGCCGAAGCGGCTCGTCGGTGAGGGAAAGTTAAAGCGGCACTTGTGTCGGCCCACCGGCGGGGTCGGTCAAGTTGGCTCAAACAACCAGAGGAACAATTCATCTCGGCCCGCATTGGGAACAATTAATGTTATTTTCGCTGCACCTGGTAGGACCGGCTCAGGTCCCACTAGAGTGATGGCGGTTTCCCATCCTCAGGCCGAGGATGTGGGTAGCAGGCCGAAGAGGTTGAAGGGCACTTTGCCCGTCTTAGGTTTCTCCGAGGAGGATAAGGTAGGGACTATCCAGCCCCATGACGATGCTCTTGTGGTCACCCTCAGGATAGGGAACTATGATGTGAGGAGGGTGATGATAGATCAGGGCAGCGGTGCAGATATCATGTACCCTGATCTATTTAAGGGGTTAAGGTTGAAGTTGGACGATCTTACTCCTTATGATTCGCCGCTTATAAGCTTTGAGGGGAGAGCCGTTGTGCCGAAGGGACAGATCCGTTTGCCCGTTCAATCCGGCTCAGAAACGGTTGAGGTGGATTTCATTGTGGTTGACGCGTACTCTCCATATACAGCCATCCTCGCCAGGCCTTGGCTGCACGCGCTTGGAGCCGTCTCCTCTACCTTACATGTTAAAGTTAAATTCCCCTCGGGGGAATGTGTTAAGGAAATCCTCGGCAGCCAATCGGTAGCCAGGCAGTGCATATCGGCTGCGGTACTACATCAGACAGAAGTCAAGTCTTCGGCTTTAATCACCAAAGACTTATAGCAGTTAACAGCTCCTGATTCATCTGGAATGGTGACAGGAGATGAGACACATTGCGAGGGGTTAGAGAAGATTCCAATAGCCGATGACCCAGAGAGATTCTTCCAAGTCGGTGTACTTTTGCCACACCAAGAGAAGATGGAATTGTTAGAATTCTTGAAGGACAATGTTGATGTTTTTGCGTGGGATCCTTATGAAGCTCCAGGCGTGGATCCGGGCTTCATTTGTCATCACTTAAATTTCAACCCAGCTATTGTTCCGAGGAGGCAGCCACCTCGGCGATCTTCCAGAGAACATTCCGAAATTTGTGAAGGAAGAGGTTCTTAAACTCGAAAGGGGCGGGGGCTATCAAAGAAGTTTTCTACCCCGAATGGTTGGCTCATCTTGTTGTTGTTAAAAAGAAAAATGGAACGTGGAGGGTATGTGTGGACTTTGCGATGTCTGAACAAGGCTGTCCTAAAGATTCGTTCCCAATGCCACGTATTGATCAGGCGGGTGGATGCCCTTTGTCGGACATCCTCGGATGAGTTTTTGGACGCCTTCCGGGGTTATCACCAGATTCCCTTGGCATTAGAGGATCGGGGAGAAGGCTGCCTTCATTACTTACCGACGGGGAATTATCATTATAAGGTCATGCCATTCGGCTTGAAGAATCTTGGGGCTACCTATCAAAGGATGATGACCGAATGTTCGAACGAAATGGGGAAAACCATTGAAGTATATGTTGACGAGATGGTGGTGAAAAGCAAAACAATACCCTCGCACGTGAAAGATATGGCCGACACTTTTCGAGATGCGAGAAAGTACAAGTTGCGCCTCGACGCCTCAAAGTGCTCTTTCGGCGTGGGGTGCGGAAAGTTCTTGGGATACATGATTACTCATAGAGGCATAGAGGTAAATCCGGTGCGGAGTCAAGGCTATTCGGGACTTGCGGCCTCCTCGGAACCCAAAAGGAATTCAAAAGTTAACGGGAATGATTGCCGCCTTGAATAGGTTCATATCTCGGTCAACGACCGGTGTCGTCCTTTCTTCCAAGCTTGTTGAATAAGTGGAAAGGGTTTCAATGGACCGAGGACTGCGAGTTAGCTTTTCAACGACTCAAGCAATATCTTTCTCGGCCACCCATTCTATCTCGTCCGGAGGCACATGAGATTTTGTTTGCTTATCCGGCAGTGGCGGGTCACGCGGTCAGCACAGTGCGATAAGAGATGATAGCGGGGTGCAAAGACCGGTATATTACGTTAGTAAGTCTTTGGGTGATGTCGAGGTGCGTTATCAACCCTTAGAGAAAGCGCTCCTGGCCGTGGTTCATGCCACGCGAAAGCTTCCCCATTATTTTCAGTCCCACACAGTGGTTGTTCTGACCCAATTGCCCCTCAAGGCAGTGCTGCGTAGCGCCGACTACTCAGGAAGGATAGCAAAGTGGGGGACCATCCTGGGGGCTTTTGATGTTAAATACAAGCCTCGCACCTCGGTGAAGGGCCAGGTCCTCGCTGACTTGGTGGCGGAATTTGCCGAGCCATTGCTGGAAGAAACTCAAAAAGAGGCCCACATGGGTGAAAAATCAGTTGGTGTGACCACGGCTGCGGTATCTCCGATTTGGAAAGTGTATGTGGATGGGGTGGCTAATCGGAGAGGATCTGGTGTTGGACTTGTTCTAACGTCCCCTGAGGGAATTGTCTTCGAAAAATCTTTGAGATTGGCGTTCTCGGCTACTAACAATGAGGCTGAATATGAAGCGGTCTTGGTAAGCATGCAGATGGTACGTAAGATGGGTGGAAAAGAAGTCCATGTGTTCTCGGACTCTCAGTTAGTTGTGGGCCAAGTCAGGGGGACCATGGAGGCTAGAGACCCAAGAATGCAAGAATATCTGGCCCAGGTTAAGCGTCAGCAAGCAGAGTTTGACTCCTTTGTCTTAGCTCACATCCCTAGGAGTGGGAACACTCATGCCGATTCCTTGGCTACGTTAGCAACGTCCTCGGCTCAGGACTTGCCTAGGATTTTCCTTGTGGAGGATCTGCTGGAGCCCACTCTTGTCATTGCCAACGCGCCTCGCATCCATCTAATAAGGCCTGGACCTAGTTGGATCGACCCGGTCATATCTTTTCTTAGGAATGATGTCCTTCCTGAGGACAAATCGAAACGGATAAGATACGGCCGAAGGCGCCACGTTTCGGTTGTCCGAGGACCGACTGTACAAACAATCCTTTTCGGGACCGTACTTGTTATGTGTACACCCGATTCAACGGAAGGGCTTCTAGAAGAATTGCATGAAGGGATTTGTGGCGGCCACCGGGGGTAGGTCCTTGGCCCACGGAGCTCTAACTCGGGGCTATTGGTGGCCCAATATGCAAGGGAGGCTCGAAGACTATGCCGGGGGAAATGTGATCGGTGCCGAAGGTTCGCCCACAATATTCATCAACCTGGTGGGGTTCTTAACCCTCTCTCCAGTTCTTGGCCTTTTGCGCAATGGGGACTGGACATAGTGGGGCCATTTCCGAGAGCAGCAGGAAATAAAAAATGGCTCCTTGTGGGAACAGACTATTTCACCAAATGGGTTGAGGCCGAGCCCTTAGCAAATATCAGAGATATTGATTCCAAGAAGTTTGTTTGGAAAAATATTGTCACTAGATTCGGTATACCGCACACACTTATCTCTGACAATGGCGTTCAATTTGACAGCAAGGCCTTTAGGCAATATTGTGGTGACATGGGTATCATAAACAGATACTCCACCCCAGCGTATCCTCAGGGAAATGGGCAAGTCGAGGCCATTAACAATATCATAGTCAGTGGGCTTAAGAAAAGGTTGGACGATGCGAAGGGCAGATGGGTAGAAGAACTCCCTCATGTTCTATGGACGTATCGGACCACACCGCGCAGGTCCACGGGAGAAACGTCATTCTCTATAACTTATGGAGCCGAGGCGGTGATACCTCTGGAATCTGGTTTTCCCACCCTAAAGACGAGCTCCTTTAGCCCGGAAAATAACAATGGACTTCTGGAGAAAGATCTTGATTTACTCGAGGAACGACGTGAGGCAGCTATGGTCCAAATGGCTTATTATCAACAGAAGCTAAAACGAGGATATGATGCCCACGTGAAGCTAAGGCCACTTGCACCTGGTGATCTTGTGCTAAGAAAAGTTGTGGGCACCTCTAAGAACCCAGCTTGGGGTAAACTAGGACCCAACTGGGAAGGCCCCTATCGCATTGTTTCAGTAGCAGGCATAGGGTCATATCGGCTAGCCGACCTAGATGAAAAAATTGTACCACGTCCATGGAATGTAAATA
The DNA here is from genome assembly GCF_040712315.1 of Castanea sativa. Lineage (NCBI taxonomy): Eukaryota > Viridiplantae > Streptophyta > Magnoliopsida > Fagales > Fagaceae > Castanea > Castanea sativa. The sequence continues at coordinate 23,151,820 of NC_134023.1, forward strand.
ATCTTAGAAGGTATTATTATTAATAAAATGTGCTTTAGTCAGTTAACCTTTCAAAGTTATGAGTACCTCTGACGCATGAAGTCACTACTTTTAAGAATCAAACAGAAACTTGGTTAAGTGTCGTCCTCGGACCACAAACCTTGTGGAAATTGATATCTTTTCATTTGTTAAACAGAACCTTAGTTATGCCGGGTCCTCGGACCTCCTACTTTGGGAAAATTAACATTTGAAGTTACTGTTCTTAAGAATCAAACAGAAACTTGGTTAAGTGTCATCCTCGGACCACAAACCTTGTGGAAATTTATATCTTTTCATTTGTTAAACAGAACCTTAGTTATGCCGGGTCCTCAGACCTCCTACTTTGGGAAAATTAACATTTGAAGTTACTGTTCTTAAGAATCAAACAGAAACTTGGTTAAGTGTCGTCCTCGGACCACAAACCTTGTGGAAATTGATATCTTTTCATTTGTTAAACAGAACCTTAGTTATGACGGGTCCTCAGACCTCCTACTTTGGGAAAATTAACATTTGAAGTTACTGTTCTTAAGAATCAAACAGAAACTTGGTTAAGTGTCGTCCTCGGACCACAAACCTTGTGAAAATTGATATCTTTTCATTTGTTAAACGGAACCTTAGTTATGTCGTGTCCTCGGACCTCTTGCTCTGGGAAAATTAACATTTGAAGTTAATGGTCTAAAGAATCAAATGGAAAATTAGTTAAGTCTTGTCCTCGGACTATAAACTTGATCAAAGTTAAACTTCTTATTGTGTCTGGGAGTTAATGCCTTACCGTTCAAAAACTCGGATCTTAAGTTTTATTTCATTAAAAGTATTAAGCAAATTTATGTAAGGAAGGACTGGTCCTCGGATCTTATATCCTGCTAAAAACAATGCTACACATTATAAGGTTTTAATCATTATATGAGGTTTCTCTTTTTTAACCAAGGCATTGTTTAAACATATTAGCCATTTCACTTTTTATTAAGTTTTTAATAACACGCGAATGACTGCTTGCAGGTTATGATTGTGCAAAACTTGAAGTTAGATTTGTTTGCTCTGCCCCTTTTTGACCATGTACTAATGGCAATCTTTATGACCAATATAACAAGAATAAAGTAAAATGGATGCGACATAAATCAGGATCAAATGAAATAGTTCTTCATTAATCACTTAAATGTACATTACATATTTAATCCAGGTGTAGAAAAAGAAAAGTCCTAAAGCTAGGTCCTAAGCTTTTGGAGGGGGGTCTTGCTGAGAGGTACTGGTGGCCTCGGTCTTTCTCAACTCCAGCTCAAAGGGAGTCAGGACTTGCTTTCCTTTGTCTCGTTGTCTTCGTTGGGAGGACGTTAGGTTCCACTTTCGGCTCAAGTCCTTCTGCGCATCCCCGCCTCCTTCCTTCTCTTTGTTGGAACACGAAGGTTACGTAGGATGGAATTAGGTGTTGTGGGACCATTGGAGGCGGAGAGCGAGGGGAGAGTTGACTCGGGGGTAGGAGTAGCAGCGGGAGCCTCTTCAATCTCCTGTATCTCTAGGGAAGCCAAACGTTCTCGGACTTCCTCAAATCCGAGGATAGAGGAACTCCGGCTACGTTTAGGGCTTCCCCAGGACTTTCGACGGCATTCCGACACAAGCCGCGAAGGCCTCGTCGGCATTGCTCCTCGGTGGTTGCTACCCCTTCCTCGTAGCTCGTCCGCCGCGGCTTTGTAAAGAGCGTTGGAATGAGTTGGCTTCTTCCTTCATCAGCACAAGTTCCTTTTCCAAATTCGAGCGTTCCCTTTGGGCTCGGGAGAGCTCATCATCTTTTTCGCGAAGGAGCTTGCGCAGCCCTTCTATCTGGGTCTTCATGGTCTTCAGATTCGCCTCGGCCCCATTCTTTTCTCTCTTTAGATCAGCCACCTCCGAGATAAGCTTCTCGTTCTCAGCAAGGGCTGTGCCCAAGGACTTCTCAGTCTCCATCCTAATCTCTTGCTTAGTTCTGGCCTTCTTCCGAGTGTCTTCTATGAACTTCTCGGCTACAAAGACCTCCTGCATGGCCTGTAACAAAGTATGATGGAATCAGGAATAGTAAAAAACTTATGAATATTGTTAAAAGTGGAATCTTCCTAAAAAGGGGGAAACTTACCAGCGCTAGGTCTCTTTTTAAAGAGAGGAATAGTTGTGGCTGGCTCATTTTTTCCAAGGTTTCCATGTCCTTGGGCAGCAGAAGAGGGCGCTCCAACACTTCCGCCAAGTGGTGGGCATGGCCTTGTTGAACCGCCCTTATACTGGATTGGCAAGAGATGGTTGCACCATCCAATCTTAAGTCAGGGGACCAGGTGACCGGAGCTCGGCGCACTTCGGCCTCATCCCTGATCTCCCCGCTTTCAACTGAGCGGGCCCTACCCTTGCCTTTGTCCAGCTTCTGCTGCTGAACCGGTTGAGTTTGTTGTCGTGGTTTCTTGGGGTCCTTGCTGATCGTCCCCTCGGCCTCCCCCTTTCTCTTCTTTTTGGGATCCTCGGCTGGGAGTTTTGGCTCGACTGGAGGAGGAGGAGGTGGCAAAGTTGGAAGAACTTGGGACGCCCCCGTCTTTTTCCCGGCGACCTTCGCACCTCTCTTGGTTAGGAGATCCTGCATCCTATCCATGTTCTCCTCGGATTCGTCTTCCGGTCGGGCAACTACAAATCCTACAATTCCAGAGGCCTCGGTGGATTCTTCCTCCTCGTCAGAAAGTACGACGAACTGATTCCCTCGAGGTCTTTCGGTGTCTTCAAGTTGGAATTGATCTATCTCTTCGTCTAGTGTATGTGAAGAAGACACCTGCTCTTCCGGAACAACAGTTGCCTGAGAGTGCACGACGAGGGGAATTGCCGCTATGGCCTGGTTGTACAAAACGGTGTGAGGGCCGTCAGGGAGATCGTGGTCGTCCAAAAAGTGGGGCCGAGCTACGTTTATTTTTCTTCGTCTTCGGTCACCCGCGATTATGGCGTTTTCTATTTCCTGGAAGTCCGAAGAGATGGGATTGTACCCCAGAATCAGATGAGCAGCTCTAAGTTGTAAGTCCTCGCTGACAAACACCTCGGAGCGAAGCACTCGGTTTAGATCGGCAACGCTGCAGTGGCTCAGGCGCGGACGCACGTGCTGCTTATCTGCAAAGAAAGACGTGAAAGTGAACAACATGGTCAGATTCACATAGCCAGTGATAAAGTTAAACAAATGTAAATACATGTTAGTGTGCATGTTTGTGAGTATTAAAGGAAGTTGTGAGATGGGGAGGTTAATCCTAAGGTCTCGCACCTGGATTTCCCCACTCAACTGGGCAGTGGAGGCCGTCGTGCCAATTCCCAGAGACGATCAGGTAGTCATCCTTCATGCCTTTGTTGGATTTGGGCAGACAGGAGATTAGCCTAACGACGCTGGAGCGGGATTTAATATAGTAACCTACGTTGGAGAGTTTATGGGACTCGTATAAAAAGACAACATCGTGCCAGGTGAGGTTTAGACCCATTTGCTCGTTTAAAGCATCGACGCTACCCAAAACTCTAAAAACGTTTGGGAGGCACTGATCGGGACACAACCGGTGGTTGCGAAGGTACTCCCTAGTTACAGGCCTCATTGGGAGGGTCATCCCACCCTCTATAAAGGCTATCATTGGGATGATAACCTCTCCCTCTTTTCTAGAACCGGCCACGGCTTCTGCCGGGCAATATTTTAAACCTACATCGCCGGGAATGTTATACTTGGCTCTAAAGCCTTCCATTCCAGCGGCGGTATCAACTAGACACTTAAACCTACCCATCAGAAAAGAACGAAAGGCTAAACTCTAAAGGGGAGAATATCTACGAGGACAGCCGAGGACTATATCCGAGGAGAAAAGGTTAAGAATAGAGAGAGCAAGAACTTACAAAGTTGAAGGTGTGCAAATTTCCACGGTTTTCTGCAGGTAAAGTATGACTGCTGATGTTTTGATGGGATTAGCCCCTAGGGAATTAAATGTGGGCGCAAGTTCCCGAAGCGTCACGATGTGCGGAAAAGCGGCCTCGAAATTATATTCGTCCCGCCCAAATTTTCGTGGAGTAACGAGAACCGTTGGATACCCATCTCGCCGTTGAACGTGGGGGACAATGTGTAGCTTACAGCAATAAATGCGCGCGTTTTTGAAAATAAAACCGCCAAGTGGTAACTTCTGGGACGCGAAACGATTTCCACACGTGCAATCACTCACAAAGTGTATGGAGTAGGTTCTAGTCAGGTCAAAACCCTATTTTTCTCCTCGGACGTTGAAAATTAGAGTTTTGAGGGGCTATTATGGGGAGTAAAAAGACCCTGATGGGGATGTGGGCCTTTGGGCCATGCTAAGGAAGGCCGACCTACTCTTGGGTTTAGAACTTGTTAGTACTACGGGTCGGCCCATACGCCGAGGATCCGAGGATCCAGCCGAGGGCGAATTTCCCTTTGGACGGACACCGGAGAACCCTGGACTTCATGATAAAGGTTAGGGAATGACACGGTCAAGACCGATGGTTAAAGGGGGTAAACCCTTGAATGTCCTAGAAGCACCGATGTTAAGGAAATACCAAAGATAAAGGCTGCCACCTCCACATTAAAGACCCTGCACCTACCACCCTGGCCGCATTAATGGAGAAGTGACACCTGAACAGTGGAAGGGAAACTTCTGGTTACTATTCAAAGGCACTGAGAAAAGAAATATCTAAGCTAAGGGGGAGTTGGGGCAACATGTGTACGAAGTATCAAAAAGAGGATTATTTAATGAACAACCTAGAACAGAAATAGGGGGACCTTCTTTGTAATCGAAAAGAAAGAGAAAAAAGAGAAAGAGATAATATAAGAACAGCTCTCGGCTTACGTCCGAGCAGGTTGATTTACAATATTCCTTGTTGTTTTCAAATATTTACAATCTTTGGCTTGTCATTTAATCCTCAAACACTTCTAACCTGGGTTTCAAGCCCACACTCTACAAATCTTATTGTTTAAAGGCTCATTGGGCCTGAGCCCGTGATTGTCTTTGGGTCCAGGTGCAATTGTGCACTTACATTAACCATTGTGAATTTTTTTTTTCTTTTATATTATTTTTTGATCAAGCCCTTGATTTCATCTTAGGGAGAAAAAAATCATGCCTGCAAATTCCATATGATGACTTTATGTGATTAAGATTTTAGAGTCAAGTAAATTATATAATTTTCAAAGCATGTGGAATAATCATTTTATCCATGAGTACTCGTTTGACTAAAAAAATGTGATTATTGGGCACCAAATTGCCCACGATTTCCTAGAAAACAGATCATAAATCAAGATAGATCCATGATTAATTAACATTCAATATGTTGCATAATTTTTTATACAAATAGATGAAAGATTTAGAGTTCTAATAGACATTGGAGCTACTTGTAAAGGGATTTTGAAAAATGACATTAAGAGGTCACTGACATTTTTTTTAATATCATAAAGGAGATTACTGTAATTTTCCTCTTGAAATATTATGGGAAAAAAAGAATAGAGAATAGATAAAGTGATTTGCCAATAGTCCATTATACCAAAAGCCAAATAGTTAAACTTTCTATTCAATTCATAGATAATACATTACAATTTACAATGAAATGCCTAATGAGATTTGCAAATTTTGAAAATAAACCCAACTGTTAGTTTAAGCTAAGTATATTTTGAATTTAAATTTCATATCAATATAATTTTTTTTTAGAAGGAGATTGTAATTTTATTTAATGAAAATCAGCCAAATCGGCTAAGATTACAGCCAAAAGGTGTGAAGGAACATCTTCCATCCACACCGTAAACTCACTAACATGTCTAGCATGTTATAAGCAGCAAAGTTACCTTGTCGCTTAACATGACAAAACTGAACTACGTGAAACTATTTGCTAAAGTGATATGACAAAACTGAACTCAATTCACATTACTTCATGGCTCCAATCACATTAATCCCTTGACAACTTAGTGAATCATACTTTCTAACCATGACAACTTAGATGGCCCGTTTGGTTTGTGTTTTAAAAAACAAAAAATAATTTACTAGCCCGTTTGATAATATTATTCTAGTAACGATATTTGTATTTTTTAGAAATACGTGTTAATGAAAAGTGTGTGAAAATACGTGTAATACTGTTTAAAAACTGAAAATTATTGTTTAAGTTGTGGTACCAAACACCCCAAATTTTTGTTAATAATAACTCACTTAGGGATCAAGATTTTAATGAAAACTTCTTCAAATCTAGGCTTTAATATGAAACCACCCCAAAACCATACGGGAAATTATTCAAGCACTACCTATTCTCTATTCACTGTTCAAGACAATTTCAGCAGTCCCATAAAAATGGCTACAAAGGATTGCACTAGTTTCTTCTATTTTTTCACCTAGCATTCTTCATGCAACATTCTCATTCCTAAATACTGTCAAAGATCCAGCAAATAGCTGCAAGCGCTGAGGTAACTCGCATGCAGATCTTACCAAATTGGGAAGTCCATATATATATCACAATCACCAAAATTTTAGGGTCCTGAATGAATCATGAGTACCTATGACACTGTCAACCTAAAAATAATTAGAGATACAGAAAAGATGACAATGTCATTTCACATATTGTTCACTACAAGAGGGGAGAAGCCAAGGAAAATAAATAAATACAACAAGCAATGTCGAGTTTGACTCTAGCTTCTGCATTATACATCCAAGGTCAAATGCTGGAAGTCAGGAACCTTATCATCTAGCTTGCATCAAGAATTTCCTTGGAGATGCCATCTGAAGTTGATGGTTATTGTAAACCCCAACTCTAACGGTATGCACTTCTAGCATTAGGTTTGGTCAGAGCCTCAACAAGCCTGAACATCCAGCGGTCCAGCATTCCTGTTGGCACAAACAATAAAAGAAACTTGTACAGACCAAAACGATAAAAACGACACATTACACACCAAAATGAGGAAATCAAATGAATGCAAGAAGGGCCCTTCCATGAGCAAGGAAATGCTGTGAGAATTGCAGGAGGACATTTCAACATCAAACAACCTAGACTCTAAAAGATAAACTTACTGGAATTTCAATGAGTGGTAAACATCATTTTTCAAACTTGCAATATAGGGAACAAGTCTCCTTGATCTTGCTTAAAGTCCATATATTGACCACCACAATATCCTAATTATTTGGCCCAACTTCGGACTTCCCAATTGCCAAAAAAAAAAAAGATGAATGTAAATAACTGTATTGATAAAAAAAAAAATTAGAAGGCCAGGTTGCTCTTTTTTTTTAATAGGTAAGAAAAAAAAAATTTTCAAAACAGGTCTATTTCATGTACAAAGGGCATGAAGAAGCATAAGAATTACAACAAGTATATTTTAGCACTCTTTTAACAAATTTTTGTTATATGCTTGTACTTTAGCAAACTTTGCTAGTTTTCAACTTTTAACTTTTATATACAGCTTTTAAAAACCTCACATTTTTCTCACTTTTTTAAAGTACAAACACACTTTAACAAAAAGCAATCAGAAAAAAGCTAAATAAGCTAATCCCAAAAGCACACTATAAACAACACAATTGAATCACAAACCGTAAAACCCCACGTGTGAGACCACTCATGTAAGGAACCAGAGATGGTTGCTAACAACTTAACCCCCATACTTTTCACATCTATGAAAGTGCGCCGATTGCGTTCCCCCCCATACATTCCACATCAAACAAAATGGAACAAGGTTACAAATATCTGACAAATGCTTACTAGGTTACATTAAAATCCTCTGAAATTTCCCTAACTTTCTATCCTTTGGCATTTCTAAAAACAGTTTCTACCCAAACTTCTCATTTTGAATGAACGTGGCTTCTATTTTCCAATAATGAGTTGTGCAAATCAAACAAAATAGAGATAAGGAAGCAAACCTGTTAACGCAAAGGTACCACCTAATACTGCACACAGCCGGGTGATGAAGTGCAGAAAACTGTGACGTTCTTCTCTGATTGTCACAGTAATCGGTGACAGGTCATACAAGAAGTAGACAGCTGCATATAACAAAAGAAATGTGCTGATACTCAGTATCAAAAATCATCCCCCCAACCCCCTTTCCAAAAAAAGGAGAAAGTTTAATAAATTACATAAACCAACCTGGCCATGTCCTATCAGAATCTTTCATGGGGGAAAAGTATTCCGTGACAGAGAATTGATTAGTTGGTAAAACTTCTTTTGAGATATATCTATATTCGGTCGGAACAATCTGCATCACAAGCAAAAACATTGGTCATACAGACTCAAAAGGAGAAGGCAAAATCAATAGAGGAACTCAAAATAAGAATTTATTTGGGGTTCTTTCAAATCTGTCATGCAAAAGGTAAAAGGAGGCTAGTGCAGATGATAAAAGGAGGAAAAAGTGGTTGGGATTACATCTATGGATGTGAGAGAAAGCAGTGTTGGTAAAAGCGAGGGGCGCACTTACGCGTCAAGACCTCTTGGGGCCTAGGCGCGAAGTGCAAAGCGCAAGCGTGCACCTAATTGAAGTGAAGCGCACATTTAAAAATAATAATTTAATAAATTTAAAAATAATTATTAATGAGAAATGCAACAATCAAATGATCAAACTATCATAGAAATTGAAATAAAAAATTTTATATAATTCATATAACATTTAGATAAGCCCTATTTTTGCAATTGTAACACAAAAATTGCAAATCAAGTCTTTTTTTTTTTTTTTTTGGATAAGCTAGATATGAGTACTTCCATGTAATATCCTTTATTAAATCCCAATATCCATAATGCCCTATGACTAATTAGTAATATTAGTTAATAATTTAATCACTTGTAACTCCATAGGAATTAGTCTACTATGTTCAACATCAACCACTAAAGTAACTAAACAATTACCACAGATATGTTATATCGTACTTTTTTTTTCCATGAATGAGCTAAGAATATGAGGACATAGCAACATTGTAATTGGTACCAAGCAGATATCCAAAAGGGAAAAAATAGAATAACAAGAAGAAGCTGAGTGGGTTACTGTTTCAAGTAGAAAAATCAAGAAAAAAACAAAAATAGGGAAGAACTAGGAGGTTGTGGGTTGGGTTTTAGCCTTTTAGGACAAATTACACTCAAAAAATCTTTTTTTGATAAGTTACACTAAAAACATGCCAAATCAATGGTTTATATCAATAATGTCAAGATCCTGAAGTTTAATTTCAGTTCTGATTTATTTTTTTGAAAAATATTAAAAGCACCAAAAAGCGCACTTTGAGCTTTTTGAAATAGCACAAAAATGAGCGCCTAAAGTGCGCTTCTTTGAATGAGCCTAGCTTTTGAGGCAAAAAGCGTTGGGGCTTTGGGGCTTTGAGCTTTGAGCTTAAGCGTGCTTTTAACAAAACTGAGAGAAAGTAGAGCCCCTTCTTCAATTTTTTTGATAAGTAATGCAAATTTTATTGATATTGAATAATGCTATATGTTCATGATAATGAACACAAGTAAAAAAAAAATAAACAGAAATTTCAAATGGAAAATCTAAGAAAATCTTGGATCTTTAAAATGGAAGATCAGTGAATTAAACCCAAAACTAAGGACCAATAAAAAAAGAGCGAAGGAGCAAGTATTTCAATTGATCCAGGTAACTTCCAATATCCTCAATCATACGACTATTCCACTCCTTCAATACAATCCACATCACACAAGCCAGCACCAAGTTCAGAACATCTGAGCCATGCTTCCCAAACCAATTTCTCCAACCAAATAATAAAGTTGCAACAATCCATGGCATTACCTAATAAATCCCAAACATCCAGAACACATCTCAGCATCTCCCCACAAAGTTTTGAATACCATTCCGGATTGACTACTGGAACGGAATATTTCGGTACTAGAATGTATTGGTGTACTGTTTTGGGATTAGTAAACCAGTTTTTTTTTCTATTTCTTTTTTTTTTTTTTTTTAATCTTTACATCCCAAACCATGTCATTTTTGAAACTTAATTCAGCAAATAAAAACAAACTAAACCCGAGTGTACTTGGTGAAGGCTGAGATTGAATTTTAGACCACAGATGTACAGGTCAATCAAAAAAGAAAGCCAGTGGATTCATACCTTTATGTAATATTTGAATGTCCCACTTGTGTCTTGCAATATACGTTTTGTCTCATCAAGTGGATTGTGAATTCCAGGATATTTTGGGCCAAATGACAAATCATGGATGATGTGACTGATGTTCACATGAATAGATCCTTCAAAAATCTGTCAAGAATAAAAAGAAAAGAATGGGTACCTGGTGTGTAGAAGACAAAGACCAATTAAGGTAGGAACAATCCAATGTGACCTTGAGCAGAAAATTAAAATAAGTTACTTTAGAAAAGCAACGTAACATAAAACTAACCCTGAAGATGTCATGTCAAGACCTATTAGAGAAAAATAGGGGGAAGGGCACTGGTGGGGTTCAAACCCCAGTGCCCACACACCACAAGAGGTGCTGACACCACTGTGTATCCTTGAACCCCAGATATCTATTGTTACTATTACTAACGATTATAACTATCAAAAGTCTCAATAAATATATAACCAAAGGGCTTTCTTTTGGATAAGTTATAACCAAAGATTTTTCTAAACAAAAATTTTGACAGATATGATGCAATGTTGATGACAATATATATCCAATACTTCAATAATATTTTTCAAAAGAAAAAGAAAAAGTTTGAGGATGTATTTAACATGTTGATAACTTGTTGTCAGCAAAAATTTCTCATCACCATCTGGCACCTTTCTTTGGCTATGTTTCCCAAATTTCCAAATGTTAGTGAAACGAATAACATAAACCCATCCCTCTTCTCTTTAAATTTTGGCTAACTTTACTATCCAACCAATGTTTTACCCCCTACAAAAGAATCCTACAGTTTCAAGCAGTAGCACTTTGCTACCATCTACAATGAGGAAATCAAATAGAAAATAATTAGATGCACTTTCAAGTTTTAGATTGTTCATGATTATTGCACCATTAATAGGGATGATACAACAATTAAGCTTTTACAAAAACTTACCCTTTTTTTTTTCAAGTACAAAAACCTAAGCTCTGTTACAGTATACAAAATCTACTTTGTACAAAAGGTTTTTCAAAGCAAACATGTCCCGATGAAACAATGTGGACAAATCAGCCACAACAATTACCTAAATAGTCACATGAAGCACATCACTTCTCATTATTTTCTATTTAGGAGACACCGACAGCAGAGGACAAAAACTTAAAATATATTACTTTCAGTGTCTTCATAGGTAAAAAATAGAAAGAACTGTGGACATAAAACTACTTTCTTAATGAAAAATTTTATTGAAGCCAAAGAAGATATTGTTAGGGATCTGTAATTACTCCCACAAAAAGAAGATATTGTCAGTGAGAATTAAACTACACCTATCATCTAGTAAAGTGAGAAACCCAAAGAAATATAAGTATAGCTGTTAAATAAATAAATGAGATGTAACCATCTTATGCAAACTTGTTCTACTACTATGATCTTTTGTGCAAACAATACTACTAAAAATGACTGATCGATCTTTTTGAGGTAGTTTTAGATGCCACATATTTGTTACCTGTACAGAGTTTCAAACTAAAAAAATTTTGTAACCATTTTAACACATGTTCTATGACCAAGTCACACCAAAGCCAATATTCCCTTACTCTGAACCTCAACACCAATTGTTACCTTCAATATTCATACCCCTTTTATTCTGTAGCAGACATCATTGTAAGCAAATGTCAGAAAATAAGTCTTCATCCTTCATTATAATTGAACAATAAAAACCCTAAATTTTAAACAAAGCAATATAATTTCAAAACCCTGCTGATTAATAGAAAATAAAAATTTTGAAGATGGAAACAAAATTTAGTGCCGTAAAATGTTAGATGCTCCACTTTGCAGATTCTAAGACATTATATGGAATCACATTCCCACAGAGAATAGAGTTCGATATGCACTCACCATTTGGGCAACATAAATGTTTAGCCCATGAACTGAAATGTGAAAGTTTCCAGCAACTCTTTGGACATCTAAGACCCCATAAACCTTAAAAAGAAAGTAAAACAAAATATTAAGAGCTTCTTTGGTAAGCATGATATCCAAGCTAAATGGACAAGCTGAAATCTTAAACATTGAGAATTCCAAAGGACAACTACCCGGCATCCTTCTCCATGTGCTAATGCTTGCTTCACTTTCTTGATCATATTTTCTGCAGCTTGATCAAAGAATTGAAATTTCTGGTCCGAATCCTCATGCTCATCTTTATTACCATCTGATCAAAGTTGTTCATTAAATATTGAACATTGCAACAACTAAGCACCATATATCTCTTAGTAGAAATATAAACTTGTTATGATCTATGTCGCATGATAAACATCTTTAGACCAAAACAATTCTATGGGCACCAAGGCAGTTACCATGCTTATCCTCTGCATGTTCCTTTTCTACTAGATCAGACAAATATTCAGTGCCGATGATATGACCATCATTGTTCAAGCGCAACTGCATACAATCCAAATTTGTTAGCAGAAGGGGAGAGAGAGAGAGAGAGATGCGGGGCAACCAAAATTGACACAGCAAGAAAATTGAAGAACATAAAATTTAAAAACAAAAAAGTAATAATACCCTAGAAGCCAACACCTAGGCTTGGTTGGAGTCAACACCAAGCAAGAGAGAGCAAACCTAGGAGTCATCACTTAGGGTTGGTTGGTGTCCAACCCAGACAATTGGGAAAATTCCAGGAGAAACTTTATCAATCAATCAAACTGTAAAACAAAACTGAAACTTGGGTTCCTTAAATAGAGTTCTAAATTTATTATCCTAGTAGGAATAGGAAGTAACTTAACTACCCGGTTAAGAAAAGGAATTAAACTCCTAAACAAGTTGGGCCATATTCTATTTTGCATCTACATCAATAAGTTTGCACATTTGGAGGCCTATTGAGGTTACCACTTATTGAGGTTAAAATTCTCTGAAATTAGAGACAAAAGTCTGTAATTCCATTTGTGTTTATAGTTTTTTTAGAAGCCAGTAGAATTTCATTGATCACTTCATTTTTCAATACCTTAACCTACAGATTTTTTTTGTAAGTTCTATTTTTGATAAGTTAAACAAATTCAGAGGCATGTTTGCTGTGCACTTGGTGTTTACATAATTCCCATTTCTTCTATATGGTGGAAGTTAATTTTGCCATGCTTGAATTAGAAAGGACCATGTTATGAAATCATGTTGCTCACGATTTTTAGGAAAATAAGGAAACCATTCCAAATCTAAACAACTATGGGAAGAGAATGATAAAGACTTTGTCCTTCAACAAAAATCTTAAATAATAATTTTTTCATTATTTATCAAAAAAGCAGTTCAATATATAATATATCTCCAAACATCTAATTCTTTTTTAATAGGCAAATAAATCTTACCAACTTGGATTAAACCCATGACTTGACCCTCCACCCCTATTTATTTATCTTTCATTGGTGCCTCCACCCTTATTTGTGGAGAGAAAATTTCCCTTGATCTAAAGCAATGTAGTCAAAGGTGAGACATGCACTTGACTAGGTGCTCAGGCGAGGCGAGACGCCTTTAGTGAGGCACTTGTTTAGGCCCCTAAGGTAAGTGCCTCAAACAAAGTGTAGAGGCTTGAGGCAAGAGCCTCAATGAAATTCAGCAAAAAATAAATAAACAAATTTGAGGAAATTTCTATAATTTGGCCAATGAAAATGTAGTTTTGTACTTTAATTCAAGTCAATGAGGGTGTGTGTGTGTGTCTCTCTCTCTCTCACTCTTGATCAATTTAGGAAAGGATTTCATTTTTAAATTTCAATCATATAGACTTTTAGATTTGATGATTGTTAACACATTAGGGTGCAACGTAGTGGTTGGAGGCTTGGGATGAGCTGTAGACCAAGACATCCTAGGCTTGATCCCCACTAGGAGTTCCCTTGTATTGCCTGATATATGAATCTGGGGGTGGATTCGTGTATTGGTTTACTCCCCATGGGTGGGGTCTAAAGCGCCCAGCCTTGGTGAGGCTCCACGTATCAACAACAGATTTGATAGCTGTTCTATGCATGTGTGTGTGTGTATAAAGGCATGTTGTAAAGCCTGTTCTTAGTTAATTAATAGAACCTCCAACAAATTTGAAATTTTCAAACCATGCCTAAAAAGCAATAGATGCATATGATTTGAGTTCATTATTTACAAAATAAGTATATTTAGAATGGATGTCTTTTTAGTGCCTCATGCCTCGAACAATACAAGGGCTTAGCGCCTTAAGGTTGCCTCTTGCCTTTGACTACACTAATCTAAAAAACATCGACCTTCAAACCTTTATACATTGCTATTAAGCTAGCACAGTTTATCAATGTCACATATGTGTACTGCATTAGATTTTTTTTTCAAATATAAAATAATAAGTTCATCAAAGAGTGCAAAAAAAGGGCACAAGCACAACCTCAATACACAAGCACTGCTTTAAATTATATGATAAATACAAGTCTATAACATGCAAAGAATAAACTTTTGGAGGTAGGAAAAGGTCTTACCTTCCATATGTTTGTATCGAGATCCACTTCATGCTTGCCAGACATATCAATTGCATCAACACTTAAAACTGCACACAAGCCAGCACTCAGAGATTGAAAAACAAAAAAAATATGTAAACAAACTGGCATTTAGTTAAGCGGGTAGAAGAAAGAAATATGCTAACCATCACAGGGTAAAGAAGGAAATGTCATATTTATGTGGATTGGAAGAGTTTCTCCACGTTTCAAATCAACGGACATCTGCCAAATACATAGAACATTAGTCCAGATGACCATATGCTAATAAAAATTTTAACGGTCACACCAAATGGATCACCCATTATCTAATTACTTGGTCAATCAAGTTTGTCAAAAATACATAGATAAGAGTGTTCCTTGAGTCAAAACGTCTATATAGTCTTATATTTCAGTTTTGCATCCAGTAATTAACAAATTCTAATTGCTTTTTGCTGTAATTTCCTCCAAATAAATATTAGTCTTTGAATTGCAAATTTAGACCAACTATAACCAGTGATCAACTTAATTTCATAAAAAAAAATTAAATAAAAGAATAAAAATCCACATTATGCATATCTATAGGTTGGGATGGCAAGTGCATTGCAGGTTCAAGTCCATGAATCAATCTCTCTAAGAATGTCTACCAATAACCCCTCTCAGACTTCACAGCTATGCTCCCCTAATGGCAAGTTGTTCAAAACCGTAACGAATTGAAACATTGAGAACAAGAAAGAAACCGAAATGGGCAGCAAAATAAACAAATAAAGCGCGAACCTGATGAACCGTATATGTGGTAAGATAATATCTCAGCTCGTGCAGGAACAACAACGCCATTATCACTAAACCCACAACAGAAACTACCCAAAAAAACAAAAATTCAATTAGCAGCCATGAAATTAAAATCTTAAAAAAAAAAAAAAAAATAGAAAGAGAGAGAGAGAGTTGGATTACCAAGTGCTCCAGATTGAGTTTTCTGAAGCAAGTGATCCTCTGCGCGAGGAAACGCATCGATGCTCTTTATAGCTTGCTTCATACCCATCTCTCCTTTTCTGCACCCCAACATTCAAAATTAAACTCTTTTTCTTTTTCTTTTTTTTAATCAACTCAAGATTTTCTCATTTATTTGTGCTTGTTTGAATTTGTGGAATTAATATAAAATAAAATAAATTTCATGAATTTCTCTTGTATATACAATTTGGTTGGTTTTTGATCGACCCGTACGGGAAGATCTATATATACTAATAATGGTAGAATCGGGCACGATATCAAAATTGGATTGCAAATGTAAAGTCTAAAATTAAAAAATTTAAAAAAAAAACACGAACCTGGTGAGGAATGAATCGCAGAAAAGAGAAAACAAATGGAGTTAGGGTTTTGGGATTTGAAGAAGGTCGGATTTATCGCCGTTCGGTGGATATATATTATAATATAAAGTTTAGGAGTAATGTGACGATAAGAACAGAACACCCTCGTGCTCGTGGTAGTCTCTCTTTGCCTCGGCGACTTCGACTGCTTTGAAACGAAGAAGGGTGGGTGTGGGTGTGGGTGTGGGTGGGTGATTGCTAATTGCTAATAATTATCCTAATAATTCCTATTCCAAACATGGAAATGCTTTTTCTTCTTTTCTTTTTTTATTTTTTTTTCATGGTTATAATAATGATTTGAATTTTATATGTTTTTACTACTAAACTTTAGGTGGAAAATATATATATCTTCAAAAATTAAATTAATAATAAATGAGTGGGTGGGTTCCAGTTAGCTCACCTGTTAAAGTCTTTGATGGTTGTATAAGAGATCTAAGGTTCAATCTCTGCCTATACCAAAAATCGATTGGTGTCTTAATCATACCAAAAATCAATTGTTGTCTTAGTCTGATAATAAAGAGCAATTATCAGAAACGAAGAAAAATGTATTTTGATATAAAATATTGTTGTTAAATAAAGTATTTATTGTTAAGGGTTTTGTAACTTATTAATAGGTTTATTTCTTTGAAATGGTAATTAAAAATTATTAATATTTAAATTATGGATAAAATATAAAGTTTGAAGTTCTCTATTATTCTTTGACCATTTTAATTTATGTTTTAATCACATTTTTTTAGAACTTAATTTTGACTAAAAAGTTTCTATCAAAAAAAATTATTTTTTACTAAAAAGTAGAGATAGTTGTGGAAATAATTTAATATGAACACACAAAAAAAAAATACAAATTATAAGATTGAGATTATTACTTATAAAAACATCCTCTTCTTTTTTTAAAGATGCTTTATAAGTAATAATCTCAATCTTTTCATCCGTATGGTTTTTTTCTTAAGAAAAGTATGAATTTTATTGACGACAAAATATGAATTTTTATGTTTTCATTAGTAGTAAAACTACAAGCATAATATTTTTTACAACAATTATGTTGGTAATTTATTGTAGTTTTCATGAAGCTACTACAAATATCATTTGTTTTTACTTAATAATTAGTGAGTCACATGATAAAAATATATTAACTGTAAGGATCAAAAATCACGCATAGAACCAAAAGCCAAACTATCCTTCTAATAATTCAAGGCCCAAAACAAATAATTTGTAGAGAGAGAACAAAAAAACAAAGGACAGTAGTGTCCCGAGGATTTCCCTTAAAATAAAAAGGAACAAGCAATACTCGTCCTCAAAACTTTCTCGAGGAGAAATCTTTTACATTCAACTATCGAGATTTTCTCCCTATCCTCCGAACCCCCAACTCCTTTCTCCTAGCCTCCTATTTATACTCCTTACCTTTGTCATCTCAACTATTCATCTCCCACCTAACCATTTTTTTTTGCTGACACTTGTACGTTTGTTTGTTGAAGGTGATGGAAAGAAGTTGTGTATCTATGATTTGCACTTTTCAAGTCACTTCCACATCAATGTAGCTGATAAAACTGGTGTTCCTCATTTAATGCGGCTAGAAAACTAGATACAAAGTATTCAATGCGGAGTTTACCTACCCTCAAACCTGATATTTTCACCCTCTTCGCCGTATATCTCCAGTTTACCCTTTATACTTCTCCATGCAACCACGTCTTCATGTCCTCGGGTCCTCGGCTCTCATCCTAACTGAGATCTCCTTTGTTCTTTAATCTTCATCCTCAGTCCTAAAGAATGTGGATAATAGCCCAACGAGCCCAAATCAATATATTTGTTATAGAGAGTGGATTTTATAGGGAAGGAATTCAATAAGTCAAGTACATGACATAATAGATATGATCATATTAGAAAGATAAGAAAAACACAACTTAAACGAAATTATGATCCTCAATTAAGTCTGAAGAGGAAGTGTTTTTATATTAACCCAAACTTTTTCTCTCAAGTACAAAGAATTCTTTCTTTTTTCCCTTCTCTGTCATTCCCCATTTCTCACAGGAGTCTTTTCCTTATATAGTCCAGTTCTTCTCAATCCCAACCTTCCACATGTTAACTATGTAGATGATCTCCTAAATGCTTGTCTCATTAGAACCTTCCTATAAACTTTGTGTGTAACTGTAAGGCTGAATATCAATATTCAGTCGTCATTTTCACATAAATGCAGCCAGTTGATTTAGTGCAAAATATTTAATGTGGTGGTAGCAGCCTTCTTTTCAGATATTTCTTAGTTCACTGTTAACTCATTTCTCTGAAGCTTATCTTCCAAAGTAAGTTTGCCTCTCGCATGGTATTCTCTACGAGGTCGGGCCCCAGCCTCCCATATCGCCCCTTGAGGAGGTTGGGAGACATCATTTGTTCGTTGTCATTGACCCTTATCCTCGGTCCATTGGCCCACATGCTTTACTTATTGTTTGATAATCCTTGGGCGTGGCCCACGGCCTAACACTCCTACTTGTCTCTCTTTATCCCCACAAAAGATGTTTAAATTTTATTATATTAAAAAAATAAAATTATGATATGAAATTCAATAAAATAAAATTTATTTTAATTTACTTGAAACTTTTGCAAGAAGAATTTTAAATTTATTGAAATTTCGTAATAGAGTTTTATGTATGTAAGTAGAAGGTTTTAGTAATAGAGTTTTAAATTTCTTTGAATTTAAATAATAGAGTTTTATATAAAGTAAATTCTATGAGTCATTGTTTATAAGAATAGTTAGTCTTTTTTATTTATTTATTTATAGAATACTAAGTATTTTAACACATATATACGAAAAGAGAGGGAGAAAGTTTAAAAAAAATTGATAGTGGTGTATATCTAAAAGGGCCTAACTGTTGGATATACAACACAAGTTTTTAATCTTTTTAATTCACACTCATTTTTTAATGTGAGAATAACCCACTTTATTTTCTTTTAAGAATATTAAGTGTTTGATGTAAAAAAAAGAATATTAAGCATTTTAATATACACACAAGAAGAGGGAGAGAAAGTCTTAAAGAACTGATAGTGATTTTAATTACCTAATTGGTAAGTTTTTTTTTTCTAAAAAATAATAGGTAAGTTTTTATTATCAAATAATAGATATGAGATTTGAAAATTAGTAATTTTTGTTTGATAATAAAAAAAAAATTATGGAGTATGTAAGTGCACAATTGCACCTGGACCCAAAGACAACTACGGGTTCAGGCCCAATGAGCCTTAAACAATGAAATTTGTAGAGTGTGGGCTTGAAATCTAGGTTAGAGGTATTGAGAACTTGATAACAGGCTAAGAGTTACAAACACTTGTAAAAAAAACAAACAATAAATGCAAATAGACCTCCTCGGATGTAAGCCGAGGACTACCTCTGTATTATTTCTCTTTATTTCTTAAAGATTACAATTTCTCTCTCTCTTTTTCTTCTTTCCTCTCCCCTTAAATACTTATTTTCCTGATGCTCCCCCCACGTGTTTCTCCAACCCCCTAGATATTTCTTTTCTTAGTGCCTTTGAATTGTGACCAAAAGTTTCAGTTTTACTGTTCAGGGGTCACCTCCCCATTAATGCGGCCAGGGAGGTAGGTGCAGAGTCTTTAATGTGGAGGTGGCAGCCTTTGCATATGATATTTTCCTAACATTGGTGTGTCTACAACATTCAAGGGTTCCCCCTTTTTAACCATTAGTCTTCACAAAGTTGTGTCTTGACCTTCATAATGAAGCTCCAAGTTCTCTTGGGTCCGTTCGAGGAGAAACTCAACCTCGAATGTGTCCTCAGATCCTCGACGTATGGGCCAATTCACAATACTAACAAATTCTTAACTCAAGAGCAGGTCGGCCCTCCTTGCTAGAGCCCAAAGGCCCAAGTACTTGCTTGGGTCATTTTACTCCCACAGAATATATGTCATAAGTTGAAATTTTATCGTATTTATTACAAAAAAAAATGGTAAAATACTATTTTAGTTCCTAAATTTTACCAAAATTTTATTTTTCATCACTAAAATTTAAAAAGTTTTTTATCTTAAAATTTTGTAAAGAGATTTTTTTCCCTAATAATTTAGGAAAAAAATATATGAATGGAAAATAGTTTAGGGGTATTTTTTTTTATAAAAATAAAATTTAGGACTAAAGTGCAATATTTTCAATAATTTAGGATTAAAAAAACTTTTTATAGTTTAAGGTTTGAGGATGAAAACAAATTTTTATTAAAATTTAGATAGTATTTTAATTTTTAACCCCAAAAATAAAACCTTAGAATATTGGTAATAAGTTCATTAGAACTTTGTTTAAACAAAATTTCATTAGAACTTGGAGAGCTGGAAGCCCACAGCACACGCAGCATGAGCAAGACGGAGTTGACTTGACTTCATTCAAAAATTTCCACTGGGGATCCCCCCCCCATGACAACAATGCACACAGCACCACAGACCATCTCAAAATCCACCACGTGTACATTTCAACACGTGGCTTTACGTCATTGGTCAGGTCCGTCACTCCAACTGCCACGTAGACTTCCCTAAAATTAGTGAAAAAACAATTTAGCTACCCGTTTTATTTATTTCACACAACCCCCCGCACCACTCCAAAAACAACAAAAACAAACACAACCGAAAAAACAAAACAAAGCAAAGCAAAGCAAAGCCTCCCCCTTCTCTTCTCATCAACCGTTCGATAAGTCACCATTTCACTCACTCTCTCCAGAGAATGCGATCTACACCCCACTGGTCTCTCCCTCTCTCTCTCTCTCTCTCGATTCGAGCTTGAGCTTTTTCACTTTCCATTACTATTAATTTTGTTTTCTGCTATATTCAGAGGCTTTACCATAAATTTAATTTGTAACCAAAAACAGTTCGATACGTAAGTGAAACGTTGAAACTCGAATCGATTCTTATACACTCTATTCGATTCGAGCTGAGCTTTTTCTCACTTCCGATACTAACAAAAAAAAAAAAAAAAATTCAGCACTCTTTTTTGTGTTTTTGTTTTCTCATTTCTGCTATATTCAGAGGCTTTTGCATAATTTTGTGACCAAAACCGTTCGATACGCAAAATAGAAAATCGGACTTAATCTTTGAAACTCGATTTGAAATTTATATGCTAAATTCGATTCGATTCGCTTCGAGCTGAGTTTTTGTGGGTTTTTTGGCTATATTTTTACAGAGGCTATCGAACAATCCAGAATGGAATCCAATTTATTCATCAAGCTAGGTTTGGTTTTATTTGCGCTTTGCTTTGTATTCGATCGATCCGAATCCGCGGTTTCGAGCGTAGATCTCGGCTCCGAATGGGGGAAAGTAGCGGTGGTGAATCTGAAGCCCGGCCAGAGTCCGATCTCGATCGCGATCAACGAGATGTCGAAGCGGAAATCGCCGGCGCTAGTCGCGTTCCACTCCGGCACTCGTCTTCTCGGCGAAGAGGCCGCCGGAATCGTCGCGCGGTACCCGGAGAAAGTCTATTCGCAAGTCCGTGACATGCTCGGAAAGCCTTACGGTTACGTTAAGAAGGTTCTCGATTCAATGTACTTGCCGTTCGACATTGTGGAGGATTCTCGAGGCGGTGTGAGTTTCAAAGTCGACGACGGCGGCGTTGGTGTTTATTCGGTCGAGGAGTTACTGGCGATGATTTTGGGTTACGCGGCGGATTTGGCCGAGTTTCATTCGAAGGTGCCGGTGAAGGATTCTGTGATTGCTGTGCCGCCATATTTCGGGCAAGCCGAGCGGAGAGGGTTGATTCAGGCGGCGCAGTTGGCCGGAATTAATGTGCTTTCGTTGATAAACGAGTATTCGGGGGCGGCATTGCAGTATGGAATCGATAAGGATTTCTCGAATGAATCAAGGCATGTTATCTTCTATGATATGGGTTCGAGCAGTACCTATGCTGCACTCGTGTATTACTCGGCTTATAAAGCTAAAGAGTTTGGGAAAACTGTGTCAGTCAACCAATTTCAGGTGAGCTTCGAAACATTGCTACTTTGGTTGGGTTTAGGAATAGGGTAGAAATATTTGTTGTGAATTGCAATTGTTTTAAGTTTGAAACTTGATTCGTATTCTTGTGAATTTGTGAATGATTGGAAGCTGTATAGATTAAACTGTGAATGAATACTTCATTACCATGCTTATTTTAGTAGTTCCATGAGAATCCATTTATGGGTTTTTTAAATTTTTTTGGAAGGTATCCATTTTTGCTAAAGAGTGTGGGAAGACTTTGTTAGTAAACCAATATCAGTTGAGCTTCGATACATTGCAACTTTCGTAGGAGTTAGGAATAGGATATAATTATTTGTTGCAAATTGCAATTGTTAAGCTTGACACTAAATTCGTATTCTTTTGAAGTTGTATATGATTGAAAGTCATCTAAGTTGATAAAAGTATATAAAAGAAGGAACTCCAATTTGCGATTCATTTCATAGCAAACATTTTATTAGTAATTTATTTCCTTGCAGTTGTTGAATTTAGTAGTTGCTTGAGAATCAAAATTTTTTTAAGTATCCATTTTTTTAAAAGTATCCATTTTTTCTAGATAGACGAACACGTGGAGGTCAGGAGTTTGATATTTGTTCCCCATTCATGTTGCGGATGGGTAACAATACCAGATTCGTTGGAAAGTTTCACATTGATGGCACAAACTCCTCACATTGATAGACTATTTTAATGATTTAGATTATGTTGGCTACTTTGATTTGATGTGAAATAGATGTTAGTGTCAATGAACTCTCGCTCAAATGGCATTGCCTCCCCCCATAAGAATGGCTGGAGGAGGTTGTGGGTTCAAAACCCACCCACTTGGTACGTGTGTAATTTACCAATAAAATAAAAAAAAGATGTCAATTTCAACCATTCTTTACTTCTTTATACTTCATATAATCAGCTTGTAGTCACTCTCTTCCTTAAAGTATAGGCTACTTGTGCCAATTTTTATTAAGCTTTATTATGACATAGCTTGTACTCGTAGTTGTTATATTTTAACCCTTTGTAGCATTTGTGTTTTGTTGCCTTTTGCTTTGTTCTCTATACTGTTTCTTGTTTTGTTTCTTACACTGGCATATTTTAGTGGTTTTAGCTTTCCATTAAGCTCAAAAATTTTATGCAGGTTAAGGAAGTTAGATGGGACCCTGAGCTTGGGGGTCAGAATTTGGAATTACGGCTGGTGGAGTACTTTGCAGATGAGTTCAATAAACAAGTTGGAAATGGAGTTGATGTGCGGAAGTCTGCCAAGGCAATGGCTAAATTGAAGAAACAGGTTAAGCGTACAAAAGAAATTCTAAGTGCAAACACAGCGGCCCCAATATCAGTTGAATCCCTCTATGATGATCGGGACTTCAGGTAGGTGGATATTGAAGCACATTATCCATTCCTAGTGAAATATTATAACACACATAAATCTTTTTACCTATCAAAAACAAAATTATTATAACTTATTTTTTTATTTTTTGTTTATAAGCTTTTATTTACATAAAGAAAAAGTGACGTTACTGTTGAACTATTGAAGAGAGCTTGTTTATCGCTGTGAATCCTTATTCTTTGAACTGAAATTAACCAGGCCATTTACATACAAACTCTGGATTCTTGTGAGACTTTGAGCCTTTTTTATTTTATTTTCAATGAGGCCAGATTGCTGTGCCCTTAGAAACACTATTGTTAGTATTGACTATGCATGCTCTGTCAATTGTTGATTGACTGTAGGTTATAACATGATTTAATGGCTTCAATCCTCAACAACATGAAACCTAGTATGTCACGTCACTTCTTTCTGCTATGCATGAAGCTTTGATGACATTGTTTTTTTCATGAATATAAACTATTTTGGTCACTGAAACATGTGAAGGGTTGACTCGTAAATAACCTAATAGAATGCTATAGATCCTCTTTCCTTTTCCTTTCTTTCTGCCTTTATTTTTAGTGTTGGTTGTTTTAAGTATGAGGGAAGAGGCTTAATCCAAGCATTAGGGAAGCATGCAAGAAAGTCCCAACTAAAATGAAAGAGAACCTATCAAAAAAAATAATTATATTTTTCTATAGACAACAGTTTACATTATATTTCTAAACATAATTATCTTGTCCCCTTTATCTTACAAGTTATGCATACTGATGGTTGGCCCTTAGGTAATGAACTGATTAATTATTAATACTTATAATGAATTTTCTCCCCTACCCCAGGAGCACCATAACCCGTGAGAAGTTTGAAGAGCTCTGTCAAGATCTGTGGGAGAAATCTCTTATACCTGTGAAAGAAGTGCTTCAGCATTCTGGTTTGAAGTTGGATGAGATATATGCAGTGGAGTTGATAGGAGGTAGTACCAGAGTCCCAAAGTTGCAGGTTTGTAATGTCATCTTCTTGATGAATTTGCTCTTTAGCGAGAATCTTATCTCAAATTCAAGTAGTGAAACATTAATCGCATGAGGTTAGTTGCATATTATACTCAATTAAAGATTGGGTTCTGAGTTCAATTCTATGAGAGAATTATCTTGACTTTACTTGCTTAGTTTAAAAGTTTATTTCTTGCCCTTGTGGCACTATTAAAAGATATGCTTCAACTTAATTTTTTTTAAAGATACTCTCTGGAGTTAGTTTTTAAGATTCATTCTCCATTTTTTACTTCTGCGTGTCAGTTAGAATTTGTCTTCTAGACATATATTTCTGAATTATATGTGCAACAATAATAAACCTATGACCAATCCTTTGAAGCTCTGGCAAAATTCTTATTGATTCCTCAGGGTCCAATATGAATGATTTGTGTATGGTTGGGAGGTTTATGTGTTTATGAAATTTTGGCATATATGTAAAAAGTGCTGCATAGATACTCAATTTATTTGTTTGTTTCAATGAAGAGGTGAATGCAAAATGTGTATTCATCCTGTGCACACATCAAAAGAAAAATGCATAACTCACAGCTTTGCATGAGATTCAGCTAGATATTAGTCATAAATATGGTTTAACTACATATTAATGTGCATGCAATTGCATGTCATTTTGTGCGGGCTTCATGATACAGGTTAAACTGTCAATGTCAAGATGCATGGTAATGTTCAGCATGCCAATGTGCAATTAGTTTTTTATTTTATTTTTATTTCTAGTGTTACCTGTCACCATTATGATTTGTTATATATCAGTGTCTCAATTACTTCAAATTATTTAACTAATGAGTTATGGTTCAAATGACATTTCTTCCTTCCATAAGAATAGGTTGGAATGTTATGTTGTGGGTTCAAAACCCACCAGATGTGTATCATACCAATTAAAAAAATATATTGAAATTGATTTAATTTTATTGTACAGCACTAGCTTTTGAAATTTATGTCTGAGCTTTCATTTTTGACAGTCAATGAATCCAAAAAAAGAAAAAACTTATTTTTCCCTAATAACAGGCTAAGCTCCAGGAGTTTCTTGGAAGGAAAGAGCTGGACAAACATCTGGATGCTGATGAAGCTATAGTTCTTGGTGCAGCACTACATGCCGCAAATCTAAGTGATGGAATCAAATTGAACCGCAAGCTGGGAATGGTTGATGGTTCTTCCTATGGGCTTGTTTTTGAGTTAGACGGCCCTGAACTTTTGAAAGATGAGAGCACTAGGCAGTTACTGGTACAACGAATGAAGAAACTTCCAAGCAAGGTAAACAACAAAGCAATATGAATCTTTTTATTTTTTTTTTAATTTCTGTAAGAGAAAGGTTGGTTGGAAAAATACTTTGAATGCATTAGTCTTCCTCTCTAATTCTACTATTTATGTTTGGGGTTGCTTGCATAACAGATGTTCAGGTCCATTATCCATAAGAAAGATTTTGAAGTTTCACTTTCTTACGATAAAGATCTTTTACCACCTGGTGTTACCTCTCCCATATTTGCTCAGTATGATGTGTCTGGTTTAACAGATGCGAGTGAAAAGTAAGATTAGCAAATTCCTAAATCTTATGTTCATGTGCATTTTTCTTTGATTCTTCAAGCAATAGCAACCCTCTCTCCACACAGATTTTTCAGACAAATTCTAATTTGGATTTATGGCATGTTCTCTTTATGTTTTTCAGGTATTCATCCCGGAACTTGTCATCCCCCATCAAGGCAAATTTGCATTTCTCTCTCAGTAGAAGTGGAATTCTTTCTTTGGATAGGGCAGATGCAGTTATCGAAATATCAGAATGGGTAGAAGTTCCTAAAAAGATTTTGACCCTGGAGAATTCAACTACTGCTTCCCCCAACATATCAATTGAAGCTGGTGCAAATAATGCTTCAGAAGCTGGTGCAAATAATGCTTCAGAAGAAATTAATGATGACTTGCATGTGGATGGTGGGATTAGTAACTCATCTAACTCTAATGTAGAAGAACATAATACCACAGATCTTGGTACAGAGAGAAAGCTGAAAAAGAAGACATTTAAGGTCCCGCTTAAGGTAAAAAAAAAAAAAATTTAAATTTTCTTTAGATGTATTAACAGTTGTCTAAAACATTTTCTGATATTAAATATCCATTTTCCACACTATCCTTGCTTACTTCCCTCATTTATTAATTATAGATTGTTGAGAAGACATTGGGGCCTGGAATGTCTCTTTCAAAAGAAACATTTGTTGAAGCTAAACGTAGATTAGAAGCATTGGACAAAAAGGATGCAGAGCGAAGAAGAACTGCAGAGTTAAAAAATAACTTGGAAGGATATATTTATGCTACTAAAGAAAAGGTTTGGAATTTTTTACTAATTCAACCATTTATTTCATTTAACATATTAGATTTTTTCCATTTGCATTACTCATGATGACTTTGAAGTTCAAAGTTTACTTTTAATTCCTCCATATAAGGCCCTATTATGGTTTCACTCTCTTGCCTTATGTGTGTGTTTGGTTGGGGTGAAAAGGGAGAGGATGGAAATAGGGGGAAGAAAAAGAGGGAAGAGACTAAGATTTTTAGCACTTTGGCTAGATAGAAAATGTTGGGGATTGGGATTTTCCATCCATTTGGTTCCTTCCAAGTAGGGGAGAAAATGACCGTATGCAATGAAATTATGAAATTACACACACACACACACACACTATCCCCATCATTTCAAAATACAATAAGGGCACAATATTAATTTAATTTATCTCCTTCCACTTTTCCATCCCTCTTACCAAACATGCATAAGGGGAAACAAAAATCTTTTCTTTCATCCCAATTTTCAATCTTCCCTCCATTTTCCATCTCCCATTTTCCATCCTCTCAACCAAACAAACCCTAAATCCATAAAGATGCTCTAATATACCTTACCTACTGGAGAAAAATACATTTGGCCGACACCTATTAATCTTTTAAGGATCCATAGTTGATTCCAAAGTTTTGAGACTAAGGCTTTGTTGTTATTGTTATTGTTGTTGTCTACTGGACATATAAAGAGGCTTTCTCAATTGATGCCATTTTTTTTATTCCAGCTTGAAACATCTGAGGAGTTTGAACAAATTTCTACTGCTGAGGAACGTGAATCTTTTAAGGAAAAGCTTGATGAGGTTAGGATTTTTTTTTTGACCAAATCAGAATGCTTGTAGTCACATAGCTGTCACTAGATATTTTTTAACTTAAGAAACTTGAATTGCCTCAGGTTCAAGATTGGCTGTACACAGACGGTGAAGATGCTACAGCTGCAGAGTTTCAGAAACGCTTAGATATGTTAAAAGATTTTGGTGATCCCATGTTCTTCAGGTATATCTTGTAATAAAATTGTTGTTGAAATTAAGGCTATCTTGAGTTGAACTGAATTGAGTATGTCTGCTTCTAACATTGTGAATTTAGAGAGGCTAAACATGATGTTTGACGAGATAGCAAGATTCATTTGGTAGGATGGGATAAAGTTTGTGCGCCTATAGCTAATGGTGGCTTAGGGATAAGAAAACTCACTACCTTTAATAGAGCTTTATTGGGGAAATGGTTGTGGTGGTTTGGAAAGGAAGAGGGTCGGTTATGGAGGCGGGTAGTAGCCTCAAAATACGGGGAAGACTGGGGGGGATGGACCTCAAAACTGGGTAGGGGAGCTCATGGGTGTGGTTTGTGGAGAAGTATCCGCATGGGTTGGGAGGATTTCAGCAGAAATTGTCAGTTTGTGGCCGGATTGGGGAATAGGGTGAGATTCTGGCAGGATGGGTGGTATGGGGATCAACCTTTTCAATTGGCTTTTCCAAGGCTGTATGGCATTGCCATTGATAAGGAGGCTTCTATTGAAGCTTCTTTGCATTGGCAGGGGGCGGAGGGTAGAAGATCTTGGAATGTTCGTTTTAGCAGATTCTTTAATGATTGGGAGATGGATGAAGGGCTGCAATTTCTTCGTATTTTGGGTGCTTTAACCCCTCCTATGGATGTTGGAGACCGGATGAGATGGAAATTGAAGCCTAATGGGGCTTTTGATATCCGGTCGTACTATTACAAATTAAGAAACTCCCCTTCAACTATCTTTCCTTGGAAAGCGATTTGGAGAGTAAAAGCCCCTAGGCGAGTTTCTTTTTTCGTTTGGTGTGTAGCTTGGAATAAGATCCTAACGGGAGACAATCTGAGATTGAGGAGATTGAATTTTGTGGATTGGTGCATTATGTGTCGTCATTGTGGAGAGACGGTAGATCACTTACTCCTTCATTGTGAGGTGGCCTATCAATTATGGAGCTTTGTCTTCGGAACTTTCGGCCTGGCTTGGGTTATGCCTAGATTGATTTCAGACTTGCTCTTTGGTTGGTGGAATTGGCTAGGAAAGCACTCATCTCAGATCTGGAATTTAGTCCTGTTGTGCCTCCTTTGGTGTATTTGGAAGGAGCGGAATCGGAGGACTTTTGAGGATTTGGATTGCTCCAATGATCAGTTGCTTGCTTCTTTTAGTGGAACTCTTTTTGATTGGTCTCGGGCGTGGGGACTCACGTCTAGTGACTCCCTCCCTTCTTTTCTATGCTCCCTTTTCCTTTTGTAATTTCTTAGTTGTTTGGTTCTCTCTCTTGTCTCTCTTTGTTTTTCCTCTTGTATTTTCTAGGTTGCTCTATGTTCTTCAGGCATAGAGTAGCCGCTCGTAAATATATATATCTCTTACTTATCAAAAAAAAAAAATGATGTTTGACCTAGTGAAATTTTGGTTGTAGATTGAAAGAGCTTACTGCACGGCCGGCAGCAGCTGAACATGCTCGGAGATATCTTGTTGAACTGCAACAGGTACTTCAAATGGTGACAGTTTAGTTATAACAAATTTCAATTGAGAAAAAATCCATATGTATTTTGGCACGTGCGTCAGGAGGAGATCAGTATGGTGGTTGAACCAGTTAGTGTTTTTCAAACTGTTGAAGCCAGGGAAAATATATATTAGTCAGATAATTTAGTATAAAGTAGGAAGAAATTTTATGTGTTGAACATTTAACCCTATAGAATTGCATGAGTACTTGGAAGTCAGTAAGGTGGAACTATACAAGATAAAAGCTTAATTTTGGAAACAAACCTAGCCTCTTAAGAAGGGAAACAGTTTATCATCAAGTACATAGTATATATGATGGTTGGCTGATTGGCACAAAAAATAACCATACTTTTAGTTGTAATTTAGACATCAATCTCTTTCTACTATAGACTAGAATATTAGATTATTTTGATGGTGTTCTAATTTATTTATATTTTCTAAAACAAAAAGGCTTAATTACTTTTGTATGATGGACCACAACTCATACAACAGAGGTCACTAGTTTAATTCTCTCCGTGCTCCTCTTGGGGCCAAAACTTACTTACAGGGGAAAAAAAAGTACAACAAAGCTGCCGTTGCTTAATTCACTGAATCAAATTTCAAATCATCTTAGAAAAAAAACAATTGACACAGGAGAATGGACTGAGAATGTTGTTTTGATTATTTCGTTTCTCTTAGTTTTTCATCTCATCAGATTCTTTTTTCACTATAACTCTTGCATTTTTTATCTTGAGAAAAAGGAGGGGAAGAGGAATAGTTCTCTAATCCAGAAAAATGAAGGGTAAATCAATTCATTACTGCAATTAGTTGACTAGATGATTCTTGGCATTCCAGTACTTTATTAACAAAATTTGGGATACCAGTATGCATTTTCTATCCTCTTTCTCTGACCTTGGTATATGCTGATACATCTTTAAACTGAAGCAACAGGTGCAGCTTGATAGGTCACTGATATTATACAAAAATATGTTTCATTGGATAGATATCATATTGTCTTAAATGAAGAATGAATATGCAAAATATTCTTCTGATGCCTTTCGGTTCTAAGTCTAATTTCTGTGTTTGAAAGACTTTCTCAACTAAATATTTTTCAGTTAGTCCACAAAAAATTTCCCTGGCTACTGTCGTAATATGTTTCTCCTAGACTTGCATGTCTGAAAGTGAGAGTTACCCATGTCTGCTAAGTCATGCAATTTGCAATTCTGAAATGGAAGCTTAGACTATTAGAAGCTATATCTCACTAATGACTTGGAGGGAGTTCTTGTCGTTGATAGTGATTATATGTGTTTAAAGTAGGAAAAACCAAAACAATGCAAAAGTAATATTAAATAACAAGAATTAAAGGATAGGTGACCTAGGAGTCAGCACCAAGCAAGAGAGGACCCAACTAGGGGTCAGCACCTAGGATTGGCTGGCGCTAGCACCATTAGAAGAATTTCTAGTGAAATTTATTCATCATCAAAACAGAAATCTCCATTGGAGTACATTATTGTGCTTATATAGACTACTAAAACCTAATTCTAACTAACATAGAAAAACATAATTTTAATTTACTTGGGAATTTCTACGTATTGAATTTCAAAAGTAACCCTAACTCTAGAAAATTCAATAAATTACTAATAATCTCAATAATACCTATAAAAATGTAATTGACTTCCAAAGTAAGTAAAAATAGATATCACTTTGTGCCTCCCGCATCATATACACTATGTATTTGGCTTTTGTTACATTTTCAATGGTTTAGGGGATCTAGACAAAGATAACAGTGAGGTTGTTGGCGCAAAATCCATTGGGTACATGTGTAACTTATGGAAAGAGAAAGATGATAGTGAGAGACTGAGAGTGAAACCATGAGAGATGAGAAAAGCATAATAGACAAAGAAGTTTAGGTTCACCTGGAAAGGAGTCTTTTCTTTACTTCTTTTGCCTTTATTGTTGTTAATTATTGTCAAAAATAATAGATGAGGCCTTCTTTGGGGACAAAGGGCAGGATGATCTCAACATATCAAATGGCAAAAATGAAAACCATGTCTAGTGAAATATGAAGTAAATAATGTCATGCCTTTTGAAACTCTTTTTATTCCCTCCATTATGACTTGCATTTAGGAATTTAATTGGAGTTGCTTATACCTATCTACATTTTGCCATGTTTTGAGGGAAACAGCTAGCCATTGTTCCTGTTCGATGTACCACTACAATCTGTACATTTAGTAGCATAGTGGTGGAAATTCTGGCTAAAAATTCTCGAGTAATCTTGAATATTTACATTTTTTGAAAAATAATTTAAACTGTAAATTACAAATTTTGATTGAGAATTTGGGCATTTTTAAATGTAAGTTACATGAAAACCACAGAATGAGTGGGAGTGTAGAGTGAGGGGGATATATGACACATGACATATTTTTTCTATTTTGGAAATATTTCAATAAATACAAAAATGTTCAGTTTTATATGGTAGAACATTGTCTTTCCTTCTTTTTTTTCCTATGTTATCTATAATTAGCTATATTTATGATATGACAAGTGCATTAATGATTTCCTCTTCTGAGAATCTGCAGATTGTACAAGGCTGGGAGGAAAAAAAACCCTGGCTTCCAAAAGATAAAATAGATGAGGTGTTTGAACATTTATCCTCTTTTAAAATTTGTCTTCAATTTGTTGGAATGATTTTGAGTTATTGTCTATTGAGCCTTGGTATGGGAATTGATTTCTTGTAAATACAGGTTATAAGCGATGCTGACAAATTCAAGACTTGGTTGGATGAAAAAGAGGCTGAGCAGAAGAGGTAAGCTGTACTTATAACTTTCTGGCTGAATGCATAACTGTGTACAATAGGACTGTGCTATGGCTGCATCATTAGTGTATAAATGTGTGTGTCTTTATAATGACTAACAAATACCTCATTTATGAGATCCAAAAAAAAAAAAACTCATTTGGTTCTATAAAAGAGGATCGGGACCAATGAGTCAATGGCTGATTGTTCCTTTGAAAGAACAAATGTTGCAAAATTCAATGTCAATTATGCTCCACCTGTTTCAGCAAAAAATATTTTCTCAAAAATGATTTCTGCATTTTTTGGTGTTTGGTGTGGTGAAGACCTTGGTCAATGGCAAATAACCCAAAAGAGGCAGAAAATGTTTTCTGCCATTTGTTAGTGCCCTCATTTGTCATCCCCCTCCATTCCTTTGTGCCACCGTCACCACCATCTCCAGAATTACCACCCACCACTGCCTATATAAATATTAACAATTTCCATGCAAACCAATTACCAAAAATATTTTTAAGATTATTTTCAAGGTTGCAACCAAACACAGGAAAAATGAGTCATTTACTCATTTTCCTTGAAAAATGTTTCCCCCCCCAAGAAAATATCCAAAACCATTTACTTCCTTGGACACTTCATTGGTAGTGATGGTCGAGTTTAATTTTCAGTCTAATCCAGTTTGGGTTAATTTATAAGCTTTGTTTAAATTTTGGAGGCTGCTGACAGTTAACCATGATAACATCAAATTTTGGTTGAAGACCACCTGTTGTAACTTCCATATGATAACCATCATATATTTACTTTTTTTCATTTTCTTTATTTCCTTAAGGGTGTGTTTGTTTGGAGGTAAAACACGGTGGATGAAAAACTTTGGAGAGAAAATAAGAAGAAAAACTTTTTTGGAGTGTGTTTGGTTGGGTAGGAAGAAAGGAAAATAAATGGTAGAGCTGAGGTGTTTTCTTCCCAACCCACTTAAATGTTTTCTCCCCAAAATGGAAAGAAAACTGAGTGGGGATGAATTTTTTCTTGATTGACAAAAATACCTATGTGCATGTGCACATGGGCTTCTTCAAGTTGCCTTTATTTTTTTTTTCTAGACCTGGGCGTGCTTCTCTTTTTTTCTATTCTTTTTGACTTTCTAGGCCTGGCGTGCCTTTTTTTTTTCCTCTGGGTAGTAACTTTGCCTCTTTTTATTATTATTCATTTTATTTCTTTTGATTTTCTAGGGTCTGGGCATGATAGTTGGTTTTTTTTTTTTAACTAGATGTGATTTATTTTTTGGACTTGATTTATTTATTTTTGATAAATTTGGGTGATTGCTCTTTTTTTGTGGTTATTTATCACTTTTTTTTTGTTTTAATTGGGCATCATTATTTAACAAGGGTATATGAGTAAATTTATTCAAATTCATTTTTCCCATCCCTTCACTTTTCTACTCCCAACCAAACAAAAAGGAGAGAAAATAAATTTTTTTCTATCCTCCTACTTTTTCATCTTCCCACCATTTTCTATCTTCTCATTTTTCTACTCTTCCAACCAAATGGATCCTAAAATTTTCTTTTTGACTGTGGAGAGGGGGAAGGGAGCTTGGATAGACATAAGATGGTAATCATCTTTAAAGGACACAGGATTTCAAATCAATGTTAAGGACTAGTTTTTTTAAAAAAAAAATTTATATAAATTAGTAATTTGAACAAATTAATGCCTTTAGATCTAAATGGGACAAGCCAGAACCATATGCTCTACGTCATCTATATGTTGACACTGTTTGGCAAGGATTGATCATTATGAGTACGTAAGGGGTAATATGAGAGTTAGCATAACTATTAACTTGTCAACCACTGCACCAACTAATTAGAGTTGTTTTTAGGTAATTTTATTTCATATTTACTAAATATACATCCCTCTCACTGTTATTTTGAATATGATTACTTGTATATAATACCATTTTAAGCCCCACAGCATTAGGAACTGTTTGCCTCTATGAATTTGTTGTGTAAGGTTTTAGAGAAGAGGCTTTGTAAATGGAGCTTCTCTGAATGATGCTGGAAATTGTGTTTGAGATGTTTGATTGACTAGAAAATGAGTATCAAGGTTTACTGCTTGAAAACACACTTTTTTGCCTAAAAAATTGCATTTTTGATGTATACCATAGCAAGAATTTGCTAGTATATTCTGAATGCAACTTCTGAACCTTTTTAGTTTCTGTGCTCCTTTATACGGTATTCCTGCTGACAGTTCAAGACAGATATGTTGGCTTGAGTGCACATCAGTGGTTTAAATAATTTCTGGGGTTTTTTCAAATACATTCAACGAAATGGCGGAGAAAAGTTTACTAAAAATTTAATGGAGCTTGTATTAATATTATTTGTATCTAGATAGTTTTTTTTTTGATAAGTAATCTGGAAGCTTTTATAAATAAAGGAAATAACGTCATACAAGGAGTTCATGATGATGAACAATAAGAAAAAACTACTAGGAATAAAAGTTAAGGGAGGGCAAAAACTCAGCGAGAGACGAGCAATTAGAAAGTCCCCAACAACGAGACCACTCTAAGAGACTACGGTGGCACAAAAGATTCAACTCAACCAAGGACTTCTCTTTGTCTTCAAAGGAACGACGATTTCGTTCCAACCACACAATCCACATTAAGCACCCTGGAACCAAATTCCATATGTCCGACTTATCCTTTCCATGCCACTGATGCCAACAAGGAATCAACTCCGCCACCGACCCTGGCATAACCCAAAGAATCCCAAAGGTCTCGAAGCATACAAGACCAAAGAGAATGGGTAATGTGACAATGCAAAAGAAGATGGTTAACCGACTCCCCATCCTTGCAAGACAAGCAACACCTATTAACCAAGGGCCGACCCTTAAGCATAAGGTTGTCCAAGGTGAGGATCCGACCATGAGCAACAGACCACCAAGTAAAGAAAGCCACGCGCTGGGGGATCTTCGGTTTCCAAACCCCCTTCCAAGGAAGCCAAGAATTCGAAGCACCTCGGATCGCGAGGTAGTAAGACCGAGTGTCAAACATACCATCCCCTTTAAGCCGCCGCAAGAATGGTATCTCTCCTACTCCCCCGAGGAATGCGGGATTGGATAAGCCGGAGAAGAGAAAACGAAGCAGCCAACTCCCAATCTTCAAACGCTCTATAAAACGTTAAATTCCAAACTCTAACAAGACCCCTTCGGAATCCACAAAAACCTCGTAGATACAGCATCCTTGACCGATGAACACACATAAAGCTCAGATAGAGAACTTTTAGGGTATCGTCACCAATCCACCTATCATGCCAAAAACGGATACGAGTTCCTTGCCCCACTACAAAAGAAAGATGCTTAGAAAAGTCCTCCCATCCTTCGTTAATGCTTCTCCAAAGGCCGCACCCATGGGACCTCCCCGGCAGCCTCCTAGTCCTCCACCCCCTTTCGATCCTCGCCATATTTTGAAGAGATAACCCGACGCCACAAGTGGGTATCTTCATGGCCATATCTCCACAAACCCACTTCCCTAATAAAGCTTGATTAAACGACACCACCTTTCTTAACCCCAATCCACCCATCTCAACGGGTAAACACACCTTATCCCAAGCCACCAAAGGATATTTAAAACCCCCTCGAAGACCCCCAAAGGAAATTCCTCCGAATACTTTCCAATCTAGTCGCCATCGCTTTAGGAATAGTAAAGAGAGATAGAAAGTATGTCGGGAGACTTGAGAGAGTACTCTTAAGTAAATACGAGCCTACCACCCTTAGAACAGAGACGCTTCCACCCGCAGAGTCTCTTCTCCATCTTTTCCAAAATAGGATTCCGCATCAAGGGAGACTTAAAAGAAGATCCCAAAGGCATCCCCAAATATTTCATAGGCAAACCGCTCACTCTACACCGAAGCACATTAGCCAAAGCATCTAGATTATTCACCTCTCCAACGGGGACAATCTCGCTTTTCCCAACATTGACCTTCAAACCCGTAAACGCCCGAAAACAAGACAACACCATCCTAATAGCGCAATGCCTCCCTTGAGGCCTCACAAAAAATGATGGTGTCATCCGCAAATAAAAGATGAGAAATACTCACCCCAAAGACAGAGTTCACAGCCTCCCAATTCGAAATCCCCGAATAAGATTACACTCCTCGCCTTCTTCAAAAGTCTACTTAATACCTCCATTATCAAAAGAAACAATAGCGGGGATAAAGGGATCCCCTTGTCTCAACCCACTCGGAGCTACCAAAAACCTTCGGGGACCCATTTACTAGGACAAGAGAAACGGACGACGAAACGCAAGCCTTGATCCACCCCCTCCATTTCACCCCAAAACCCATCCGGCCTAACAAATAAAACAAAGGCCTCCCGCTTACATGATCATAAGCTTTCTCAATATCCAAACTTTGCAAACCACACCAGAACTCGCTCTTCAACCTACTATCCAAGCATTCATTTGCAACAAGCACCGAATCCAAAATCGCCTTCCGCCAACAAACGAATTTCCGAGTCTCGTAGATGAGATTATCCAAAACCCTCCGCATCCTATTAGCCAACACCTTGGATAACAAACCTTGTAAACACTACCCACCAAACTAATGGGGCGAAAGTCTTTAATATTAACGTACTACACTTCTTAGGAATTAAAGTGAGAAACGAAGCATTCAAAGACCGTTCAAACGAAGAATGGCTATAGAAATCTTCAAAAAAGTCCATTACATCCCTTTCCACGACACTCCAACATTTCGAAAAAGGCCATGGTGAAGCCATCGTGACCGTGGGCTTTATCCCCCTCCATCTCCTTTAATACACTCGAAAGACTTCCTCCTTCGAAAACTCCTTCTCTAATAACACCCGATCATCCTCTTCAATACTAGCAAACTCTAACCCATCCATAGAAGGACGCCCCACCTCGCCTTCCTTATACAACTCTTGGTAAAAATGGACTATTTCGAGAGCGTACATCGTGCTCATCCTCATAAAGAATACCATTCACCTCCATCCTTTTAATCCGATTAGCATTTCTATGGGAGTTTGCTAATCTATGAAAAACCGAGTATTATTATCTCCTCTTTCACAAATAAGGCTCTAGACTTTTGCCTCCAAGAAGTCTCCTCAAGAGAAGCCAGATGCTCTATGTCTCCTTTGAGTTGAATGCGCCGACTCTGATCCTCATTTGAGAGACCCACTAGCTCCTCTCTCACATCTAACCCCATCGCCCTCGCTTAGCTTATTCTTCTTTCTAAAAGCCAAATCACCAAATTCCTCCCCGTTCCACTTTTTTAGGTCTCGCTTTTAGAGCCTTCAATTTTTCGGGCCAAGATGAAACTTGGAGAACCCTCAAAACTGTAGCCATCCCACCATTGCTTAACTCTATCCACAAAACCCTCATCCTTTAACCACATGTTCTCAAATTTAAAGGCACTGCGACCACGCCGAACAACACCAGCTTCTAACAAAAGTGGGCAAAGGGTCGAAAGAACTCGAGGAAGCACCCGTTGGGATACATTCTCAAAATGCTCCTCCCAATCAAGAGAAACCAAAGCCCCGTCAATTCTTGACATAGAGGGAAGACCGGAATCTCTAAACCAAGTGAAGGAAGCCCCTCTAAAGGTAAATCAACTAAAGAATTATTCTCTATGAAATCGAAAAATGCGAGCATAGCAGGGCTGAAAGTCTCACAACCAAGTCTCTCACTTGGGTATCTGATAATATTAAAATCACCTACAAGACACCATGCCATGGGCCACCTGGCTCGCACCTGAGACAACTCCCCCCACAAATTAGGCCGTTGACCATTGACATTAGGGCCATACACACCTGTACAAGCCCAAACAAAATCATCCACCACACCTCTCAATAATACACTGACAGAAAACTGACCCACTATAACATCCAACTTCTCAACAACCCTCTTATCCCAAATCAGCAAGACCCCACCTGAAGATTGCACAGCATCCAAAACAGCCCAATCAGTGTACGGACTACCCCATAAACTCCGAACAAATGCCCCATCAATAGACGATACTTTCGTTTCTTGAATACACACAAAATCGCACTTCCACTCTTTTAGAAGGTTCTTACACACCTCTCTCTTCCGGGGATTATTAAGCCCCCTTACGTTCCAAGAAAGTAGTCGTAGTGTCATTTAAAACTACTAGCAGCCCCCGAGTCCGTCAAAGCATCTCTGCACTTACTCCTAGCAGTGGCACCCTCATAATTGACATAAGAAATCAGCCCCTTAAGCTCCCTGAGGCCTCGTGTCCCTGAAATAGCGGGTCTCTTAGACACCTCTTCGTCCTTCACCTTGAGACACTCCTGTTCCAGGATACGAAAAAGGGCCAAACATTGAGCTTCATGTCTCACAATAGGAAAGCCCACCATTTTACAGAATTTTCTCATCAACTTGGATACCCAATCCGAGGGGGGACCAGCCTCAGTCATCTGTGTTCCCTCTACAGAATCCAGAGTCAATGAACCCACATTGAGATCGTTAGGAACCCAATGAGACAGAGGTTCACATTCCAACACACAATTCTCATTCTCTCCACTGCCACAACCACTGTCCACCACCCCACTGGACTCCCGAGGAAGAAAAAAAAACCCAGATTCTGACTGAGTAGCCCCAACTGAATCCACCACTTCTGCCTGAGCATCTCCTTCCCCGAACTCAACCTCCAATACTTTACCCAAGTCTAAACTAGGAACCAATCCGTTATACATCCCCGGCCCCTTCCTTGCCAAATCCGAGCCAACCATCAAAATCCCGGTGTCACCCAAGTCCCAACACCCAAGCCGATGATGCATCTCGGTGTCGGGGCTCGAAAACCCAGCCGGAGCCTTGCCGGCGTCGATACTATCTTTATCGGCGCTGCAAGAAGCATCTCCATCGATTCCGGTCACTGGGTCATCACCGCGAGCAGACACCGACCTCACCTCTTCATCCCAAGAGCTCGAGCCCACTTGTCCCACTCCCTGGACCTCCATCGGCACCTGAACTCTGGCTCCCAGAGCGTGGGCTTCAAGATTAGAGCTCTGGCAGTGGGCTGAGTTTAACTTTACTGGGGTTTGGCGTGGCCTCCATTCTCTTCTGGGCTTGGCTGGAACGATGGGGCTGGAGGGAATAAAATTAAGAGTAGTGGGCTTTGAGGGTTTTAAAGTTGGGCCCACTTCATTTACCTCAGACCACACAATAGCCCATTTCCCATCAAGCCCACGTTCCAAGCGCATAAAGAGGTCCAAGGAAATTTCTGATTTCATCCCATCAGTTTCAGTTTCCTTTCCCTTAGACATGTCCTTCGCCCCGAGAAGCTCCTTCTGACCAAGGGTACTTGCCTTGCATGAAACACGGTAAGCGCAACTTGGATCTGACACAAGCTTCTCTCCAACCTGCTCCCTCTGTCCTAGGACCCTTTTCTTGCTGAAATTGCGACTGCTCTCTGACAAAATCTTCACCCCTCCCAAGGCAGATTTCTTCTTCCCTTCAACCCCTCTGCCAGTGGTATTTTTCCGATGCCCCACCACCACCGACGCATAGGAAGATGAGACATCTGTATTGGGAACTCCAGTGTTTGGTTTCCCTATTTTTTTCGCACCGCCTTGGAGATGATGGCTGTCACCCACCACCGCCACCTCCACCGCTATAGCACCCTGATTTCTCTGCGAAGATCCCTGTCTGAAGAGTGAGGCTGGTTTCAAAATCTTCCTCAGGTTTATGCTAAAATAGTGCCAGCCACATCCCACCCTTCCTTCAGGTATCACAATAGTACCTTTCCGTCGACCATGCAGAATTTCAGATACCATTAAAAACTTACCATGTGCGTTTGACCCCAGTTGAAGGATGAACACCATGTTACCCTCTCTAAACGTTCTTGCATATTGATCAGGTGATTTCTTTGAAAGTAAATCCTCCAAGTGGAGCAAGAAAAGGTTTGCACTTTCCTTCCCCAGAAAAACAGAGCGCATTGAAGAATGACCTCTCTCAAAAATCCGTAAAGAGAAAAAAGAACCCCCCTCCTCAACGGAAAACTCAAAAGTTTTGGATTCAATGAAGAAAAACGTGGAACCCCCCATGAAGAAGGCAGAGCATAGAAGAGACTACTTGCAGAAAAGGTTAAAATTGGATTTGAATTAAAGCACCTAGTTGCAACGATGATTTTTTTGGGACACTGTTATAGAGGGATGAGTGATGCAGAACACAGTAGAAAATAGGAAATAAAAAGGAAACAAGTACTAACAAAAGGCATAGAATTTGTGTAAATAATGAAACTAGTTTATGAAGCTATTAGTTTCATATGTGTGTGTGTGTGTGTGTGTGTGCAGAGAGAGAGAGAGGGGGGTATCCAGCTATACCCAGGGTTATCTATATTAGATATGATTATGATACAGATATTGTATCCAGATATACCCAGGGCATAGAATTTTGGTTTTGGTTCTAGATAGTTGTCATGTCAAAACCAAAATACAACCTGGACTGGACTTATAATATGTTATGTTTTGGTCAAGTGATCCATTGTACCAAAGTTATTGCTGAGTCCATTATGCTATCCAATTGAACTATCTGATTCCTTTTTTATTTACAGTGCAGAATCATTTGCAACCATTTAGAAAATTTGTAGTCTTAAGATGAGAATTAAATGGTTAATTTTATGTCATCAAGTTATCTTTTTGTAAAACTCTTGTACTAAGTAACATGAGTAGATAAAAAATTAAATTTAAAAAAAAATAATAATAAGTGAACAGTGATTGGATTGATGATCAAATAGAATCCTGGGCTTGAACCAGGATTGATCAAATTCCATTGAGTTTGAGTCATAGTGATCATTTATCAAAGAATGACTGATTATCAAATGATTGAACAACCATGAGCAATTTACTTACAATATTTAGTTGATATTCATAAATAGTATCTAATGACTTAAGAGCTCAATGCATCATGTTTAGCATATAGACGAATATTTCTTGCTCATTTCCAGTCAATGACTTATTCACAAACCTTGTGTGGTTGATAATCTTTATTTCCCATCTCATGTAAAAATATAAAGCATTATTGGCTCTAATGGATAATATTGTGGTTGAAAAGGAAAGTAACTGATTTTCAAGAATGGGCCAAGCCCTCCTTTCATAAATTTAATTATTGATTTGTTTGCAAATACGATTCTCCCTAATTATTGATGTCCTGCCTCTTCTTTATGTTCTTCACATTGCCCAGCTGTTTTTTCCATTTTCTTTTTTCTTTCTGACCTTTCTTTCTTTTCTTTTTTTCCCAAAGGATTTCTGGATTCAGTACTCCAGTATTCACATCAGAAGAAGTATATATGAAGGTTTTCACTCTGCAAGATAAGGTATTGTTCCCATTCCCTTTCTTATGAAAAGTAAATGCGTATATAGCCTACAACTTATATCTATATGTTTTAATACTCTTCAATTAACATTTAATTGATATTTGTGTAGGTTTCAAGCGTTAATAGAATTCCCAAGCCAAAGCCTAAAATTGAGAAGCCTACAAAGAATGAGACTGAGAGCAGTGGGGACAATGTGACTAATCCCAACTCGACTTCTGAGGAGAACCTCAACCAAAGTGACGAATCATCGAAGGATTCAGATGGCTCATCAAATGAAAAAGTTGACCCAGAGTCCAAGGCTCACGATGAATTATGAGCAATGGAAGTTACATTTAGGCTGTAATGTTACGTTTCCTTCCTAGTTAGAAATATTAATTGGTTATGGAAGAAAAAATAGGATAGACGGAGTTGCTGCAAATTTTTGTACCGTACAAGAATATAGAGTTGAGCCCATTTTTAGGAAGGGTGGTTATCTTAACAACTTTGAGATCGATAGTCTTCACGTCTTATGCTGTATAAGGAGTAGTTGGAAAAAACTTTGGTAATTATACTGGAATCATATTATTTCCCACATAACTTAGTGGCATTATTGATGATCACTAGGCCATGTTGGAGATTTTGATCTTCTATAAATGTTCGAAGTACATGTGAAAGAGATTTTCGTAAGTCATGTAACATTTTAAAATTATCCAAGTTTTGGATTATTCATCCTGAGCATTAATGTACAATTGCGAATTGTGCGTCCCAGCTTTCTAATCTGCAACATATTCATTTATATTGTAGTATCACACTGTTGTCACGTATGAGTGCTTTGGTTACTCTGGATTTCTATAGAAATGTATTTGGTATTGCTTTTGTATATATAGAAACGTATTCATATTGTTGATTATTGGCTCCTTGAGAAAATGTAGGGATTTTAGGTGGAAAAATGCTTTGAAGGTCAATTTTGAGGGGAAAATGGTCTTTTTGCGAAACAAGTGAGCAAGCCAATTTCAAATTCAGCGTTAGAGCAACCACATCAATCCAGTTAAAATCATGTTAAACACAAAAAATTACTAATTTTACACATTTTAAGCACACATCAATGGGTGTAAAAACATGCAAAATTGTGCAAACTCAACTCGAGCTACAGTAACTGTGTATATTTACACGGTTACTATAGCTCGTTTATAGATTATTTTATTAATTTTCGTTCGCTCGTTTTTTCTCTCTCTTCTTTGTGCTCAAAAACAGTTAACTGCTCATCTTCTTCTTTTTCCTCAGATACACACAAACACACTCACACACAAACCCATCCACACAGACAAATCAACACAACACAGAGATACACTTGCTCAAAAAAAAAAAAAAAAACAGAGATACACAAACAAGATCGGTGCTTGGATCGGAGCTCGAAGCTCGGATCGGAGCTTGGATCGGAGCTCGAAGCTCGAATCGAAGCGGATCGGAGCTTGGATCGGAGCTTAGAGGTTTGTGGAACGGAGCGGATCGGAGCTCGGAGCTTGGATCGGAGCGTGGAGGTTGTGGAACGGAGCGGATCGGAGCTTGGAGGTTGTGGAACGGACGGATCGGAGCTTGAAGGTTGTGGAACGGTGCGGATCGGAGCTTGGAGGTTGTGGAACGGAGCGGATCGGAGCTTGGAGGTTGTGGAACGGACGGATCGGAGCTTGAAGGTTGTGGAACGGTGCGGATCGGAGGTCGGAGCTATGGAGTTTTTCAGGGGAGAGGGAGCTCGGAGCTATGGAGTTTTTCAGGGAAAGGGAGCTCGGAGCTATGAAAAACGGAGAGGGAGAGTTGTTTCGGAGGGAGAGTTTTTCAGGGAGAGGGAGAGTTGATTCAGAGAGTGTGGGTATAGAGAGAGAGAGAGAGAGAGCAAACACAGAAATGGGTAGAGAGAGAGAGAGAAAGCGAAAGAGAAATGAAGAGAAGAGAGAGAGAGAGAGAGAAATTAATCAGAAATGAAAGAGTGGCGCGCGTACAGTTAGTTGGGGGAGAAATAATATAAAAAAAAAAGTAAGGAAATTATTATTTAATTAATAGATGTAGTAGAATAGATGAACTGATGTGGGTTATT
The DNA here is from genome assembly GCF_040712315.1 of Castanea sativa. Lineage (NCBI taxonomy): Eukaryota > Viridiplantae > Streptophyta > Magnoliopsida > Fagales > Fagaceae > Castanea > Castanea sativa. The sequence goes on from NC_134023.1 coordinate 23,195,048, forward strand.
TGTAAAAATGAATGTGTAAAATTTTAAAGTAGGTTTTTTGTGTAAAATAGACGAAATTTTTAGACGAGCTGATGTGGTTGCTCTTAGTCATCCAAAAAACTGGGCTGTTTGGTTTAGCATGTTAAACTTATATTTTTACATTTTAAACAACATTACATACATATTCACATACTTTTTCACTTACACGTATTTCAAAAAATTACAAAAATTTCATCTCAAACTACTCTACCAAACATTCTCTTATACTTCTTGGTTGAAGGTAAAAGGCTACATCATTAGCACCACAGTCAACGGACTAGAGCCTCGATTGGCACCTTAAACACAACCTAGTGTTTCACAATGTTTGACTGAGTGACACATAGCCCTTTTCTTTTCTTTTTTTCTTTTTTTTGATGAACCATAGCCCTTTTCATATTGTAACACGAGTTATGTTACTTAAACATAAGATCTTCAGTTTTACTTGAACCCTTCCATATAAACGATCATTTATTGACCCACCAAGCAAAATGCAAGCAAGTAGAATAATTTGGGATTTGAGAAACACATCAGAATCACTTAGGTCACTCAATATCAAAGATCCAAATCTTTGATTATCTCTGTCCTGTGTTAGCATTCCTCACCCACACACTTTATTTTCTTCTTTGACACAATTCTCTTGAGTGCCTTTCTATGATGGTAAATGCAATTACTTTGTGAATTTTATCAGTGTACATTAGTATTCTTGTCACTATTCAACATTATTGGGGGTTCTCAAAGTTATTTTATATATATATATATATATATATATTTTTTTTTTTCTTTTTTCTTTTTTTTCTTTTGTGGGGAAGCGGCCTTAAAAATAGATAACATATTGGAGTTGGTGGGGAAACGGACCCAATTCATGCTAACAAGATGAGATTGCCAGCCCATTGAAAGGAAAATAGTCCTCGAACCTTGGAAGATAGTGTGATGCCTTTTCGCCGAGGAGTATTAGAGCCGGTCCCATCATCAGCAGCTGAGGATGGAATACTTCCTGCGCTTCTGATGAAGGGCATAGAGAGATATAGAAGCATCCGAGGAGTTATAATGAAGCTTCTTGATAAAGTAACAGTCACATCCGCATTAATTACATTCACTTATTTGACACAATCGCATTTATTGTTAAATGACTAGCCTGAACAATGCTTGAAGCTCCAAAAGTTTATCTTCATCATGAAAATGGTAGTGTCGGTGTCTGATGGGATAAGCAACCCGCTAGCTGTATGAGGACAACACATTCCATAGAAGGCAAAGAGGAGCGAGTATAAAAAGAAGTAGGAGACACAAGAGAAAGGGACACAAAAAAAAAATAGAGAGAAGTAGAAGTAAGAGACTAGAGAGTGTTTGTAGGCTTGTTCTTGAGTGATACATTTCTTATGCAAGTTACATCTTTGTTTAAGCGTGATTTTGGTCTTATTCTACTTGTTCAAATCTCTCATTGTGTAATCCTTGTAACCCTCCTTGTTAAATAAATTGTGACAAAGTTTATGGACAAGGAAAACAAAGTTTACCTTTAGAAATGAGGGTTGGGATTTTTTTTTATTATAGAAAAAAGACATTCAATTTAGGGGTAATTACACATAACCCACCAATGGTTTGAGCGAAAATCACTTTGCCTACCCTTGATTTGAAAAGTGTCACTTAACCCACCTAGTATGTTTCCGTCAATCTCCATAACCCACCTTAAGCTTAGCCGTTACAAAAACACCTCTTAACCTCAAAACACAACATAACGCGAATCAAAACACCCAAAACTCAGAAATTTTTCGAGAGAAAGACCTGTGGTGAGATCAACATGTTCTTCGGGTTTGGAGTCACAAGTTTCGCAACATCGAAACTAGGGAAGGTAGTTTCGGTAAAGAAAATCAAGGTATTTGTGTCTGTTCTCGATTTAGGGTTTCATATTTTGTTCAAGTGCCAACTTACTGTGTGAAACTCTAAATTTATACTTCCCAAGAATCGTGTTTTGTTGATATGTCTTCATGAAGTGGTAATTTCTCGAGTTCATGTGGGCATATGTGTAATGATCAAACTTGTGTTTTGAGAACAAGTTTGAGTTTGCATAATTTTGGGAGGAGGTTCTTGGGTTGTAGGTTGGTCCTAAGTGTCCTTTCTTTATTTGGCTTGATAACCCAACCTGTCCTTATGGGAATGAAACTGCACATTTGGCTCTAGAGAGGATGTCTAGGCTTTAGAGTGTTCTCCAACTTGCCAATGAGAGGGAAAGGACAGCTATGGAAATGGTAGAAGAAGTTAGGCAAATGGCAGAAAAAGCTTTTGAAGAGGAAGCCAAAGCTAAGGAGAGGGAGAGAAAGGCTCGAGCTGTCTGTGCAAAAGCAAAGGAAAAGGCCATGTTTGCTAAAGAGAAGCAGAGAATGTGGAAGTTTGCATACATTTTTAAACTGAAATGGTGAAAATTTTGACCCGTTTTGCCATGTCTAGCTGAAATGGTGGCTAGGGGTGCAGGTTGAGGTGTAGATCCAGATCTGGTACTAGGTGCAGGCACCCCTCCCCTTGCCTGTAACAAAATCCAGTTTCAGTACATGAATACCTTTGTAAGTTTAAAAACAAGTTTTTTTTTTGCCATTTAAATCCCAATTACTTACAGCTTTTTCTTTTTGAAGCCTCTGTCTCCTCTACCATGGTGTCTCCCAGTGATGCCAGCCTTGCACCCTCTTGAGTTATGCCCTTCCTTTGTGCATTTCCCACACCTTACAGGTCTGTTTAGCCTACTTGCTTTGTGAGGGTTCCTAGGCTCATCAAGAGTCCTCTTTCTTTACTTGGGTGGCCTGCCTGTTGGTTTGTATATGTGAGGTGCTAGGGGAGCAGGCTGTCCAGTCTCAACCCATTTTGACTGGCCAGGCATGGGAGGAAGTACCTCCTTGTATATCTCCATGAAAGTTTCTTTGTAGTAGCATGGGTGGGTGTAGTATTCTGGTGTCTCAATGTTTGTATAAATGGCTATTATGGCATGTTTGCATGGAATGCCATTTAAATCCCAATACCTACAGCTGCTTTTTTTCTTGATAAGATCAACTACATGCCTCTCATACTGACTGGCTACCTCATAAAGGAAACTGCCAGTTGGGGTAGCACTAAATGGCTTGCTTTCAAGCTTCAATTTCTCCAACTTATCTTGTATGCTTGGACACAACTTTCCAGCATACTTCTCTATCCCTTACCTTTTTGTGTAAAGCCTAGTCATAAGTCTAACTCTAATCCACACCAACATTGCCAAGATAGGCTTGTCCTTAGACTTCAATATCATTGAGTTAAAAAGGCTCACTCAAGTTATTTACTAAATAATCTGTTAAGGCCCTAGGAGTGAAGTGTGACCTTGTCCACTGTGCAGGTGCAATGTTTGCAAGATATTGATATGCCTTTTCATCCAAATCCTTTATATACTGCATGCCTCTCTCAAACTCCTTTACTGTTGTGGCAGCAGCACACTCCACAGTGCATCATTCAGCTCCAATCCCTTGTGATCGACTTTGAAATTGTTGTAGATGTGTTTCACACAATATCTATGCTCTACAGTAAGGAATAATGTCTCTATTGCAAGTATAAGCCCCTGTAAATAACTAAACAAACAAACAAAACATGTTAGTTCAATAAACAAAATAAACCATTCAAATATAAGTGAACAAAACTTTCAAACCTTCTGCCTATCAAAAATGAAGACCAACTGAAGCTCCTCTGGCCTCCCTATATCATCAGTAAATATTTCCAAAAACCATATCCAAGACTCCATGCTTTCTTGTTCCATAATAGCCATGGCTGCTGAAAAAATGTTGTCATTTGTATCCTTGGCAGTGGCAGATAAAATTTGCCCACCAAATCTATGTTTTATGTGACAACCTATTAAACCTATAAATGGCCTGCATCCACCTAAAAATCCTACCTTTTGAGCATTGAACCTAACATACATCCTCTTAAATTTTGGCTGGGAAGTCTTATCTGTCATTTCTGTCTGCAGTATAACCCTACTCCCATTGTCTACGGTGTTTATCATTTGTGCATAGTCCCTAAGGACACCATATTGCAGTTGCTCATCTCCATTGATCAAATCCTTCACCTTTCTCTTTGACCTATACACTTGGTTTACACTTAGGTCAACAGATAAATTTTGTATCACATGGTTGTGTACACCACTCACCTCCCAATTTGGATTTTTGCTAAAATCCTCAATGAACCTTTTAGCAACATAAGCTGATGTTGCTTGGCTATTTTTAAAAGACTTGGGGCAAATACACTCATCAGTCAAGGTCTTAATCTAAAATGTTAGCTCTCCACTTATCTGAGATGCATAACATCTCTACGCACACTCATTCTTATAGTGAACTAATATCTTGGTCCTTTCATTCAGCTTGAATTTGATGTCAACAGGTTTTTTGATTGCATACTCCCTCAAAGTAACTCTGAACACCTTTGCATTAGGAAATTTCATCTTCTTCTTCAGTACAACATTTCTCATGTCACTTTTAGTATTAAACTCTGACTGCTTAGGTATTTGCTCATCATTAGACCCATCCATGCTTACCAACTTATCCTTAAGAGTTGGCTTAACCCACTCAGGGGCTGCATGAGGTGCACTGCTTGATTCTAGAGCTGCATGGGGTGCATTGCTTGATTTTGGGGTTGCATTAGAAACATTGCCTGATGTTGAGGTTGTATTGGGTGCATCACTTGATTCTGGAGCAGAACCTTGTGGAGTTGAGTTTGGAGTAGCAAATATGTCATCACCAAAGTCCTCCCCTTCTAGGCCTTCATATAGACAATCATTATCATCATCTCCTTCAACCTTTGTACCAACCTCAACATCCTGTTTTTCAACTCTTGCACCAACCTCAACATTCTTAACTTCATCATAATCACTCTCAAAATCTATTTCATCCACCCCTCCATCCTTCATCACCACCTTTACCATCATCTACCACTCCCCCTCCATTAGGATGCTTAATTGCCAGTGGCTCCACATCTATGTCAGTATAGATTATGATTTTGTCAATTGGTCATACCCTATGAAGGGTAGTCATGTTCACCACATTTGAATCTGTTTCTATGACCCTTAAATCATCCTCTAGATCACTTTCAGGAAGTAAATACTTATATCTACTGTGTTCTTTAGGAGCACCAATTAGATGGCATAAATCTCGAATTTCAAAGAAACTCAACTTGTCATGGTCAATCTCTATCAATGTATGTACAGACCCACCCACATATCGTAGGGTTGGGTCCTCCGCAAAACATCCCCCAACATGAATTTTAATATCAAATGTAAAGTCAATTATCTGCAATTAAAATAAGTTGTTTGTTTATAAACTGACATGCAAAGAACGACAACAAGTCAAACATAGTGTTGTTTTATTTTCATATAAAATTTGTTTTGTTGTTGAGAGACAACACACAGATAAAGGACCACATATAGCACATGCAAAACCAGATTCCCAACAAATTCATAGGGACCACATTACCCACAATTCACAAACAAGTGTAATCATTGACAAATAAACTTGATTCTTTCAAGTATACGCATTATATAAACAACTATAACAGTACATTAGCTACATCCTAAGTGATTCTACATATAAATAGCAAAATGCACATTTAACATACACTAATTTTGAGAAAATTTTACAAACCCTAACTACGAGGGTGGGTCATGAAAAAAAAATGCCGTAAAGAACCCAAATGTAGATCAACAGCAATCACATATACCTTCCCTAGCTTCGATGTTGTGAAACTTGTGTTTTCTCTCCTTCTAGTCACTCCAAACCATGAAGAACACATTGATCTCACCACAGGTCTCTCTCTCAAAAAGTTTATGAATTTTGGGTGTTTTGATTCACGTTATGTTGTGTTTTCGGGTTAAGAGGAGTTTTTGTAACAGTTGGGCTTGAGGTGGGTTATGAAGATTAACGAAAACATACCACAGGTGGGTTAAGTGGCATTTTTCAAACCATAGGTAGGCAAAGTGATTTTCGCCCAAACCACAAGTGGGTTATGTGTAATTACCCCTTCAATTTATTAGGAAAGAACGGCTAAATTAGCCTGAATAAAAGGCAAGGTGCGGGATGTAACATCCTTCATCCATACAGTACACTCAGACATAGTTATAGCTAGTCTAACTAAACTATGAGCAACTTTATTGCCGTTTCTTCTAGTATGAGAGTAGGATAATTCCGAAAACAAATCAGCGAACAATACAACATCATATACTAGTAGTCCATAAGAGGATAGTCCTTTGTCAAAACTCCACATGGCCTTCACTACCATGTCTGAATCTCCCTCCTCTATCTATGCCAATCTCTCTACCAAACTCCAAAACTCTACATGCTGTTGTGGCTTCCACATCTTCTAGTTGGTAGAGTTGAGTTAATTATTGAACTAACGCTACCACAACTAGTCCAGAGTTGTTACAGATCACCACACCTATACCAGTCCATAGACCAAAACCCTTTCCATAGATGCTTGTCATATTCTGGTGGCACCTCCAATACACATTCAACTTCCTCTTCTTTTAAAAATCTATACCCAGACTTGCAGATATAGTGACCATCAGCAAAAAGTGGCTAGAACAAAATGTCATCAGATGGCACACAGGCTAAAGAAATCCTCTTGATCAACTCAACCTCTTCAGGGATGAAGATCCCATCAATTATCTTGGCATTCTGCTGTCTTGTACCTTCATCAATTATGCAGTCCACTGTTGCATCCTCCATGAACTCAATTATGGGAGAAGTAACTAACGGGGGGCTGTTTTTGCGCGTAGCCATGTGTCTTCCGCCGAAGGGGTGACTTTGCTAGACCCAGATTTATTTTGGGGAGTTCAATTCGGAACTCGACATTGGGCCGTATAGACCAATGACTTCCGATACATTTTTAAACCTACAAAATAGATAAAGTCCAAAGTTTAAGAATCGTGAAAATAGTTGAAATAAATAAATAATATGTTTAACATAATAACTTTGATTAAGTCATTAGTTAAAGATCTTAATGATGTATATTAAGTGATTTCCAATATTAGAGAATAATTAATTAAGTGTCATATGTCTAGTAATAGGATGAATCCAAAATAGTCTATATCCAATTGTGGTTTATGGCCCATGCACAACATAATAAGGTATTTCCAAATAATGTCAAGTAATTTATGTCTAACTGTGGTTCATGTCCAAATGATATATGTCTAGCGGTAGTTTATATCCGTATAAAATATGTCTAGAGGTTGTTCATGTTCTAATGATATATGTCCAGCGATGGTTTATGTCTAAATAATATGTATCTGGTAGTGAGACGAATTCAATTTATTAATACATATGTTTATTACTGAAGCATTAGTGAATCCATATTTATTATATAGTGAGATAACATTAAAGTAGCTTTCATCCAGTGGTATAATAATGATGAGCTAACGTATACTTAAAAATGTAATCTTGAAGATAGAGAAACATTGACTTATTTTGTATGCTTTTGACTCTAGCCATATAACATAGCTTTATACGATTTGTGGCTTTGGCCTTACAACATTAGCAAGCTAATAATATTCCAGTGGTATAATAATATTAGTCCAGCAGCACAATGATAATGAATTAAAATATATTCAATAATGTAAATTCAAAGATAAAGACAATGACTTATCTTTGTATGGTTTATGGCTCCAGCTATATAACATCAGTGGACAACATTTCAACGGCATGATAAATGTGAGTTCAGCAGTACAGTATGATATTATAAATTCGTTTATGGAGACTTCATGATTGAAGGGGAAAATGGGTGCAACTGGAGAGAGAGAGAGAGAGAGAGAGAGAGAGAGAGAATATATGTCCAACCATATGCATAGGTTAGTTAAGTCTATCCCCTTTATCATGCACTTAAATGATTTTTCCCATGTAATATTCTTTTAGTTTTTAGTTAAATATGAGTGATATTGTCTTCCATAAGACGGACTTTTAGTATTATAAGTTCGTGCCTTTTATAAGAAGGGCTTTTAACATTATAATTATATGCCTTCCATGATAATGGCTTTGTAACATGTTCATGGAAGAGTGTTTGATATTTTTTAGGATGTTTGAAGATAGTAAGAAATATACATGTTTTGTGAGATATGATGTTTGTAAGATATATTAGAAAATATATGTGGGAAGTATGTATGGATAGTTTATAAGGAACAAAAATAAGATAGATAATTTGAAGGTTAGATATAGTAAATATATGAGCTTATAGTTGCTGCTGGAGTGGTTTTTTGTGTTATGTAATGGGTTATGTTGCTTTCTAAGAAGAAAGATTTTGTAAGAGAGATGTTTAGAGATTGGCAACAAGATGACAATATTTCAGAATAATAGAGTATGTGAGAGATGGGTGAGATGGGTAGTGGTGTGTTATGTTGTGTGTTGTTATCTAAGAAGAGAGATTTTTGCAAGAGAAATGAAGAAAGATATGGAGATGCATTTATGGGTAGCAAAGTGAATGAAGTTTCAGAATATTAAGAATGAGAGAGTAAGAATATGATAGGTAATAGTGTGTTATATTGTGTTTTGGTCCTCTTTATATAGAGCTAAGTATGTAACTAGATGAGATTTGGTTGAAGGAACAATCAATAAATAAAGAAATATTTTTAGCAAAATGAATGATTTCCTTATTAGGTTTTTGGTTTTTAGTCAAAAGAAGAAATCTAAAACTTTAAGTCTACTGTTGCAGTTGACATAGCAGTACAGCTGTAGCTGACAGCTGCACAGTAGTAGCTGTCCTAACACAACTGGGTGATGTTAGCTGTGTGAGGTCTTCTGCTGAAGAAAATATTCTGTACTAAATTCATGGGTTTGGCTAAAAATGGTAAAATATATTTTATGAGATCTTCCTATTTCTGGTACTGCATTTAGAGGCTAAAGATCTTAGCTTAAAATGGTATGATTTCTTTTATAGGATCCTTTCTTCTTTGTGAATGATAGCAAGCTGCTGTGATTGGGCATTAATGGGTTGATGATGTCACTTTTGAACATGTGTCAGTTGCTGCAGTTGTTGCAACTTCTGCTGGAGTTAAGATAGCTTCTGCTGGAGCTGTTGCTAGTACTTTTGGCTAAGTTTCCTCTTTTGAAAATTTATATGTTTCATCTATGGTTATATACAATACGTTTTGATGAAGTCTATACAATATGTTTAGTATGTAATAAACTAGTTGGTTGATATTTGATGAAGTTTTAGAAATGTAAGTACGGTTTTTTTTTTTTTTTGGACCAAATCTTGGAGAGCAAGGAGAGCATTTAATGCTAGATATGAGATATTAATATAGATTTAGCCATGTGCTTGGAATTGATTTATGAAAATAGTAATATAATTTATATGAGATAATATAATTAGATTTTATGATGAACATTAAGTTTTATGTAAAGAGTAGCGATGGGTTTTATCATTTTATGATAAATATTAAGTTTTATGTAAAGAGTAGTGATAAGTTTTATGTAATATGAGGGGCTTACCAAATGTTACCTATTGCACATTGACCTGTCAGAGTTCAGAGAATTGGTGAAAACATGACAAGCAACATGTTTCCTTTATCAACTTTGAATCGTTGGAGCTTTACTAAACATATTTTTTGGCCCTCCAAACCACGATTCCCAAAATTCCCTCGATGAGAGTCATGAGGTTGGATCATGAGCTAAAAGTTAGATGATGTGCCATGAGATTGAACCATGGGCTTTGATGAGATAATATTGCCATGAGTTTTGGACCATGGCCTTTTGTGTCATTTTGTGTAAACATGGGCTCTTTTGGTCTTTAAAAGAGATTTTCTTAAAATTCATGATAATATTGATGTGGTGTGGGTTGCCAATGAAATAAAGTCATGTACTGTGAAAACTTTGTCCTTAACAGTAACCAAAGTTGAATGTTTAGTAGGGCAATGATGTTGCTAGATTTTAATCTTTTTTCCATTGCCAATGTGGAAGCAAGAACTTATTTGGATAACCTTTCTGCCTTTAAGTATACTCTTCCAAGCATACAATCCTGATGTTGAGTCTTAGGCTTCCATAAAAGAGTAATTTGGAAAGGAAAAAAAAAAAGAGCCTTAAAGATTCAATGGAGAAGTGAGTTTGTTCTATGCATGAGACACCAAGCTTGTTTGGCAAGAAGAGAATCATTAAATAATGTAAGGTCTCTAAAACCCATCCCGCCAACCAATTCAGAATTTGTCAAATTTGCCCACTTAATCCAATGGATCTTCCTTTTGTCACCTCGTTGCCCCCAATTTTTATTTTGATCATTGCTTTCATATCATGGTAGAGACCCAATGGAAGTGTCCGAGATAAATTTGGCCAATGGCACTTTGATTGATTTTTGTGAGGATTTATTCACTACTTATAGTCCAAACTTGCAACCTGAGTCACTATCCCATATCCTTAGTTGGTTTCTGATGAGATTAACTCCCAATTATCAGGTGACTTCATGGCACAGGAAATTCATATAGCCCTCAAGCAAATGGCGCCAATGAAAGCCCCATGCCCTGACAGTATGCCCCAACTGTTTTACCAACACATTTGGGGGATGGTGGATTAGGATGTAACAACAACCATCCTTTCTTGGTTAAATACAAGTAAATTGTCTCACCCTATAAATCATACATTCATTGCTCTTATCTCGAAAGTAAAGAGCCCTGAACTTGTTTTTGAATATCGCTCAATTAGCTGATGTAATGTCTAGTATAATATTTTTTCTAAGGTTTTAGCAAATAGATTAAAAAAAGATTTTGCTAAACCTTATAACTGAGCATCAATTTGCTTTTGCAAAAACCCGTCTTATTATAGATAATATTTTAGTAGCTTTTGAGACTTTACATTGTATGAAGAATCACAATTCAAGAAAAATAGGGTTTATGGCACTTAAGTTGGACATGAGTAAAGCTTACAATATGGTGGAGTGGGTTTTCTTAGAGAAGCTTATGGAGAGAATAGGGTTTTGTTCCAAGTGGATTGGTTTAATCATGGAATGTCTGCGCACAGTTTCATATTCAATTCTTGTGAATGGGGAGTTGAAGGGTATGATTAATCCATCTAGAGGAATAAGGCAAAGAAATCCCCTATCCCCCTTCCTTTTCTTACCATGTACAGAATGTTTACATAGATTAATTAAAAAAACAGCAAGGTCAAAGGAGATAAATGATTTTTCTCTTTGCAAAAGAGGGTCCAAGCTAACCCATTTGTTTTTTGCAAACGATAGCCTTCTTTTTTGTAGGGCTAATTCACAAGAGTGTGGAAATGTTCTCAAACTTCTTTTGGAGTACGAAGCTTCTTTTGGCCAAAATATAAATAGAGAAAAGTAGCACTCTTATTCAACAAATCCACACAAGAGGATGCTAGGCAGGAAATAATGAGGGTCTTGGGGGTTCAAGAAATAAAGTTTTATGAAAAATACTTGGGGCTTCTAGCTTTGGTTGGTAGGGGTAGAAAAGCAAGCTTTAACTACATTAAAGAAAGGGTATGGAGGAAGTTGAAAGGGTGGGAAGACAAACTTTTGTCCCAAGCGGGTAGGGAGGTTTTAATCAAAGCAGTGATTTAGGCAATACCAACATTTGCTCTGGGTTGTTTCAAGCTACCATTAGGGCCTGGGGCTTTCATCAGTGCCATTTGCTTGAAAGCTGTATGAATCTCACATGCCATGAAGTCACCTGATAATTGAGAATTAATCTCATTAGAAACCAACTGAGGAATATAGGATAGTGACTTAGGTTGCAAGTCTGGACTGTAAGTAGTGAATAAATCCTCATAAAAAATCAATCAAAGTGCTCCTTATCAGATCTGGTTGGTCTTGCCATCAGCCAAATAAGGGTTGGGTTTTAGTGGGATTGTTTTGATTTGATTTTAAATAGGGGAAAAGCTTGTTTGTAATGAGTTTGGTTAGGTTTATGGATTTTCTATGCGGTAATACTGAAATATTTTTTAATTTTAATTTTTAATATTAAAAATGTTGCCAGGAGACTCTTGACACTTGAAAAAGTGACTTCATTGCCTTCTTAGCCACATAGGGAAGCAAATTAATGAGAATTAACATAAGAGCAAATAATGCTTATTTGAAACTTTATGGACAAAAATGGCTCACTTAGTAAATTTCAAGGATTGATAATTAATGTATTTTGTTATAAAAAGTACTATAATTCAATCCTTTATAAAATTGATTACAAGAATTGTATATAGGGCGGCTCAATACATTATGGGGTCTAATGCAACATTTTAAGTCAGGCCTTCTCTTACATTTATATATTTAATAAATATTTTTAGTTACTTTTATTTTAAATGTGATATATTTGTTCTCATTTAAAATTTTGTATTTTTAGATGCATGAAAGAAACAATATGTATTGGATTAAGTAACCAAACACTATAAAATTATGACTAATTTTATAACTAAACTGAGTTTTTGATTACATCTCATAATAAAATATGATTATAAATTTATTTGGGGTATCTTAGAAATAAACTCAGAGTTTAGGGGCGTGTATGTAAGTAAATATTTTCCCTTATTTTTCTCTTTTGAGAAGGAAAGCCAGAAGTCCTAAATAAAAACTTGAAACCTTGAAACAGAGGGAGAAAATATTAAAATAGCATTAATTTTCAAACAATATAGTTAGTAGTTAAGTTTTACAAACTATATTTTTTACTAGCATCTCGAGTTTAAAAGACTCGATTTTGGATCGAGTCTTTAATGCTCGATTTTTATGGTCTGATTCTGTCTGATGTGGCATTTTTTTACGTGGCGACTACTTGAAAATCGAGTCTCTAAGACTCGATTTACCACCAAAAAAAAAAAAAAAACGCAGTCAGCCCACCTGGGTCGCGCGGCCTGGGCACGCTGCCTGGGTCGCGCGCCCAGCCGCGCCTTGAGACCCAGGCCACCGCGCGCCCAGGTCGCACGGCCTGGGCGCGCGACCCAGGCCAGCCCAAGTCGCGCGGACCTGGGCGCGTGCTGCCTGGTCCGTTTTTTTTTTTTTTTTTTTTTTTTTTTTTTGTGGAGTTCAAATTTCATCTGGCTTGTAAATCGATTGTTAGAGACTCGATTTCCAAGTAGTCACCACGTGGAAAAAATGCCACATCAGACAGAAACAGACCATAAAAATCGAGCATTAAAGACTCGATTTATAGTCCCAAAATCGAGTCTTTTAAACTCGAGATGCTAGTAAAAAATATAGTTTGTAAAACTTAACTACTAACTATATTGTTTGAAAATTAATGCTATTTTAATATTTTCTCCGAAACAGAGTCTTATAGAATAGAGTGTGTTATGTCGCTCAAACAGAGTCTTAAGAACGCCACCCCCTTTGCCTTTGGACTTTCTTAACTTCTCTCTCTCTCTCTCACTATTTTTCGACTCTTCTCTGGGTAACCTCTCTCTCTCTCTCTCTCTAAATTATATAGATATATTTCTTTTATTTATTGTTTGAAACAAACCATTTTTTTGTTGTTGATACACGCTATCTATCAATTGAAGTACTTATAAAATCTCTGTCTCTGTCTCTGCGTGCGTGTGTTTCTTGTGGGCACAGTTCTCTTTTGTCAATTTCGGCTTATCTGTATGTATGCAAGTGTGTACCTATGTTAATTCATGTATATCCCTCTTCTTCCTCAGTGTGATTATTATTATTATTATTATTATTAGGTGATTCTGATTTTATGGTGTGAGAAAAGAGAGAAACTACGACCCAGCAATGTTTGAGAAAGTATTTCGGCAACTTCTGTTGGGATATATTGGTCGATACATCAAAGATATCCCCATTGATCAGCTTAAAATCGACATTTGGAAAGGTATTCTTTCTTTTTCTCCATTTTACATTTACTTCTATTTCAATCTCAATTTTAAACTGTACTTGGTTTTTCTTGTGGACAAAGCAATATCACATTTTGGGACACTTCTTCAGCATATTTGGAACATATTGGCATTTGCATTTGCATTAGCATTAGCATAAACGGCCTAGCCCGTCAGGGGTGAATGAATTCTCCTTGGATTACATGGCAACTGGTTCTAGCCTGGGGGGTCAGTTGCTTGTAGGTTTTACTAGCTAGAGGCGAGTTCAAAGGGCCCTTTTTTAGAAAAAAGTTTTCTACTTTAACGAGAGAAAAATACTGGCCCTTGTCAGGGGTGAGTGCTCTTGGATTACCCAATAATTGGTTTTGGCAAGTGGGTTAGTTGCCCGTAGGTTTTACTGGCTAGAGGCGAGTTTAGAGGACTTTTTTTAGAAAAAAGTTTTCTACTTTATTACACGAGAAAAAATATTAATGCTCTTGGATTACCCAATAATTGGTTTTGGTGAGTGGGGTTAGTTGCCCGTAGGTTTTAGTTACTGGCTAGAGGCGAGGCCAGGGGGCTCTTCTTTAGAAAAGTTGTCTACTTTATCAAACGAGAAAAAAATATTAGGCATTTGGGTTGTTTAGGTGATCATTATTGTAAAATGAACTCTTGTAATTTTCTATCTCCATTTGGGAGTTTACTACAGTATGCTTTTATTGGAATAAAAATCTGCTGTCTCATACACTTATCAAAAAAAAAAAAAAATCTGCTGTCTCATTCCAAGTGTAACTCCTACTTTAAGCTCCATCGATTTCAGTTTATTTTATTTTATTTTTTATTGTATATACTTACTGCTTCATTTGGGGGTTTACTATGATACGTTTTTATTGTATATTACTACCACGTATCCAGAGAATAGTGCAAACGTTGAAATACCATTTGTATATTCCTGCTTTATTTGAGTATATTCTTGTATCACCTGAAAAAATATTGTTATCTAGTTTATATCCATTAATATTAGAAATCTTCTTCTTGTGTAGGAAAAGTATTCTCATTGGAATTAGAAAATGTAGAGCTTAATCTTGAAGCCTTCGATTATCTCCAGTTGCCTTTTGCCCTAAAGCAAGGTATTGTAACCTCCTCCTCTTACCATCACAGTATCGCATTTATAATTAAATGTATTTCAAATTGGGAACTGAAGTATGTTATTTTATTTATTTATTTATTTTTTTAATGTCAAGTTGAGTATTTGAATGAAGATGAATGCATTTGGAAGGGAATAAGTCTTCTTCCGTGAGGGCATTTTGGTGGTTTTCGATCAAAGTTATCAGTGGGACATTAAAAATGAAATAAGAGTTTAGAGAATAATATTTACTCAAATTGAGGAGATTTCAATGGTTTTATAATGGAGGTAGCAGTGAGAGAAAAAAGATTAAAAAAAGGGAAAGGCAGATGTATGAAATTGCAGTTAAAAGGAAGTAGATTGAGGGTGGCAAATATTTTGAGATGTGACTTGGTTGCAAAGTAATTGCAAACCTACTTTTTTAATGCATCTGCTGGCTAATTAGATTTTAAGTGGCAGGTAACATATTTGGAATATTGGACTGAAATGCATTTAAAACCTTTAATTAACCTAGAAACAGCTCCTCATGCCTTCTACATAATTTTAATTACCAATATAAAAATAGCTTTTTATGTGTTTTAATTTTTGGTTTGATGTTTGATGTGGTGTATAAGGAGGGAGTGAAGACATAGAGAGGACTATGCCTGACCTCAAATTATTTTTCTTTAGAACCTTATTGGATTAGATGTCAGTTTTACATAGTCTATCTTTATGTTTAGTTATTAATTGATAGATTCATGTAATTTGTGTTATTGATTGTATGGTCCCTAGTGGTATACTCCCTGTATACGTGGGTGACTCAATTTTTCTGATATCAATAAAGATTGCATTACTTCTCATTTTTTTTGAGGCTCAAATGGAAGGTAAATGGTAGTATATATATGTTAGCTATCGTTCTTTCAGCCTTCCTGATGTATATGTTCTAATTTTTTTTAAATTTTTCCTTAGCAAAGCTTCTTGCAACTTGTACTAGCCATTTGTAATTACATCTAACCATGGATTTCTTTTTTAGGTCGGGTTGGTAAGTTGAGCATTAATATTCCATGGACAATGCTTGGCCGAGAATCCATCATTATTACGTTAGAGGATGTATTTATTTGTGCATCCCAGCGGGATGATCAAGAGGTATTCCACGTTTTTGTTGAAAAAGAAGGCTCTTTTTTACAACATGGGGAAAAATAGAAGCCTTGATGTTAGATGAAATACTATGTTTCTTATTAGCTTCTAAGTTCCGAAATAAAGTACTAAAAAAAATCTCAAGGAAGATGTTAATTTATTTAAAATTTATGGGGCTAGTTACTCTTATTTTTAAAATAAAATTCTTATGGGGCAGTCATTTTTCCTTTGTGGCAGTGGAATTTGGATGAAGTCGAAAAAAGAGAATTAGCTGGAAAAAAGGCTAAACTTGCTGCAGCAGAGCTGGCAAAATTATCGAGACGTGTATTTGGTGAGCTATTTAACTTTCAGTCTCAAGTTTCCATAATTATTTGGTTCTTATAGATATGGTACCACATCCAATTTATCATCGGGTGTTTTAAGGAATCAAAAGTGGAGCTTAAGCTAATTTTTTAAAAATTCTTTGTATGATTGGATGACTACATTTAGTGGCCATTTCCTTTTCTAATTTACCCAAGTTTCTAGATTTTTGTACTTTTAACTGACTTCTTGCCTTTAAGTAAAGCATTCTGTGTACTTGTTTGTAGTATTTTATTTTTAAATAATTTTTTACATACCTATCGAAAAATTATTTGGTTTGTATAAATGTGATACCACATTAATATTTTCTTTTTTAGTTACTTAATACAATTGGATGCATACATCATACAAAACAATGTTATTAATTCCATTCCGTTCCAGCCGGAACGGCTGAAATTTCTCGTGCCGGTGTGCAATCCAGAATGGTACTACCACCCATTCCACCTCGGGTCAAATTCCGGCCTGTTTCGGGGTGTTTTGGCCGTTCTAGTCAATTCCAGTCAATTTTGGGTAAGGATGACAATTTAGATCCGACTCGTGAATACCCGGTTCGGCCTGACCCTAATGGGCCGGATTTTACCCACCCTAATAAAGAATAGGGTTGGGTATGGGTTTTAAAAAAAAAACCCAAAGCGGGTCCGGGTCGGGTCCAAATTTTATCAAAAAAATTCCGAAACCCGGCCCGGACCCGGTTATATTCCTAATTACTAAAGTACCCCGTTATATATATTTCTCTATAAACCCTAACACTTAACACTTCAGTCTTCAGCTCACACCTCAGCCGCCTCTCATCTCAAGTCCGGACTCAGCTCTTCTCTCACTCTCACTCACTCTCAATCTCACTTGCACTCACTCTCAATCGGACTCAGTTTCACTTCACCAATTTCTTCTCTCACACTCTCACTCTCACTCTCAATCTCTCTCTCACTCTCAATCATTCTCTATGATCGCAAGGCTTTGAATTTATATCGAATCGATTGCATTTCGTTCCGATTTGAAACTGTAATTCTCTACTTTTCTTTGAATTTCTAGTTAATTTTTTGTTGTTTTTATCTCAATGATCATTTGCCTTTAGTGTTTTAGTGTATTTTTTGAGGATGTCGAATCATTTTAGTTGCACTTAATTGTGATTTGATTTTCGTTAGGCCTGGCTCTATTTGGTTACCGAGAAAGTGTGAGAAAAAAGAGGAATCGTTAGAGTTTTGATAGATTGCATTTTCAGCATTAACTCCGAGATTAGTTCTTTAGCTCTGTTCGATTTTTTGCTTTTTGGAATAGTTTGATTGAGTAAAATTTCCTTGAGTTTGGAGTTAATTATTCGTTGCTTTGATTCAATTCTCATGTATTTTTTTGGTTTTTAGTTTGATTTTGAGGTTTTTGAATAATTTTAGTTACTAAATTGTGACTAGATTTTCGTTAGGGCTCTGTTTAGGCTTCAATTTATTATTATTATTATTATTATTATTATTATTATTATTTTTATTTTTCGGTTGGGCCACCATTTGGGCCGTGGATTGGGCCCAAATCTGGTTGGCCTAAATGGGGCCCGCGGGCCCTGCAAAGCCCGGCGGGGCGGGTCTGGGCCTCGGGAAAAAAATCCGTTTAATAAACGGGCCAGGTTCGGGCTGCGGGTCCAGGTCCACAGATTGGGTCGGGTTTGGGTATGAAAAAACCCGACCCGTTGCCATTCCTAATTTCGGGTGGAATGGAATTTCTGCCGGTATTGGTTTTGCCTTAAAAAACAATTATCCTGCAACTACATTGTTTTACATCTCAAATCAGATGTTCACAGATCCATTCACACATGTAAAGCTTTTAACATTTGAGTTTCAAAATAGTTTTGTGGGTGGCAGACAGATACTTGACTCAGTTCTTATTGCCAATGAGTGTGTTGATAGTTGAGTGAAGAGAAAGATTCCGGGGGTTATTTGTAAGCTAGACATTGAAAAAGCTTATGATCATGTGAATTGGGAGGCTTTACTAGATCTATTGAAGAAAATGAGCTTTGGGGAGAAGTGGTGTAGATGGATTCGCACTTGTATATCAACAGTCCAGTTCTCTATTTTGGTTAATGGGGCTCCAACAGACTTTTTTGGGAGCACGAGGGGACTAAGACAAGGGGACTCGCTATCTTCTATGTTGTTTTTGGTTACGATGGAGGTTTTTAGCAGGATGTTGAAAAGAGTTGAAGGTGCTGGCTTGGTCAGTGGTTTTAAGGCTGAGTGTAGACGGGGTGAAGGGGAATGTGTCTCACATCTTTTGTTTGCGGATGATACTATTCTGTTTTGTGATGTGGATGTGGAGCAGATCCTACATGTTCAAATGCTACTACTTTGTTTTCAGGCTGTGACAGGATTGGAGGTTAATGTCTTGAAGAGTGAGATGGTTCCAATAGGGGAGGTTAATAACGTGCATGCCTTGGCTGAGATTTTGAGTTGTAGGATTGGGACTTTGCCTATGACCTATCTTGGTATGCCGTTGGGGGCTTCCCATAAGTCCCCTACTATTTGGAATTCTATCTTGGAGAAAATTGAGTGGAAGTTGGCTGGGTGGAAGAAGCTGTATTTGTCAAAAGGCGGAAGACTGACGTTGCTTAAGAGTACGTTATCTAGTCTTCCTACTTACTATTTATCTCGTTTTACCATCCATTTGCATGTGGCTAATAAGATTGAGAAGTTGCAAGGGGATTTCTTGTGGGGGGATTCGAAGGCACATTTGATGGGGTGGGATAAGGTGTGTGCCCCTATGGCGAATGGTTGATTGTGTGGTTAGAACGAAATTGTCGTTCCTTTGAGGATCTTGAGAAGACGTTGGGTGAGTTAAAGGTTTTATGCCAACGTAGTCTTTAAGTGTGGTCTCGTTGTTGGGGTTTTACTAATTGTTATTTTCTCTCTGAGTTTATGTTTTTCTTTAGCTTAGTTTCCTGATTTCTCTTATTGTTGTGCTGTTTGCCTTTTTTTTCTTGTTGTTCATCATCATGAACAACTTGTACTTTTCCTTTTTTTTTCTCATTTATAATAGTTTTCTAATTACCTATAAAAAAAAAAAAGGAAAATGGTTATGGCGGTTTGGGGTTGAGGAAACACGACTTTGGAGAAGGTTTGTAGCTTTGAAGTTTGGGGAAGAGTGGGGGGGGGGGGGATGGTCTTCCAAGCTGGGTAGGGGTGTACATGGGTGTGGTTAATGGAGAAGTATCCGGAAAGGTTGGAAGGTTTTTAGCAAAAATATTTGGTTTGAGTTTGGGGTGGGGGATAGAGTGAAGTTTTGGACAGATCGGTGGTGTGGGGATTTACCACTCCAATTGTTCTTCACGGTAGTGTATGGGATTACTACTAATAGACAGGCATCTGTGGCCTCTGTCTCTTGAACGGTTGGGGATTGAGGCATGGAGAAGTTGGAATGTTCGTTTAATTAGGGAACCAAATGATTGGGAGATGGGTGTTATGGATGAATTCCTTCGTACCTTGGGATCTAATTTACCTCAAACTAAGAATGAAGACCGTATGAGATGGAAGTTGACGAAGAATGGAGATTTTGACATCCACTCGTTCTATAAAAAGCTATGTGGTCCCTTGCCTATTATCTTTCCTTGGAAAGGTATTTGGAAGGTTAAGGCTTCTTGGCGTGTTTTTTTTCTTTGTTTGGACTGCAACTTGGGATAAGATTCTTACAGTCGACAATTTGCGGGGTAGAGGCCTTGATTTTGTCGACTGGTGCATTATGTGTCGTTGTAATGGAGAGACAGTGGATCATTTGCTACTCCATTGTGAAAAAGCTTCTCGGTTGTGGGGCTTGGTTTTTAGATCTTTTGGGATTTCATGGGTCTTGCTAAAATCGGTTGCAGATACTCTTTTTGGTTGGTGGAATTGGTTTGAAAAACACTCTTCTAGCATTTGGAATTTAACTCCCTTGTGCCTAATGTGGTGTATATTGAGGGAGCGAAATCGGCGAACTTTTGAGGACATGGACAAATCCGATGACCAGTTACTTGGTTCTTTTAGTGGTTCTCTTTTTGATTGGTCTGGGGCTTGGGGACTCACCTCTAGTGATTCTCTCCCTTTGTTCCTTAGTTCTCTTCTTTGTAATTAGCTTTTTTTGTCTGTTTGTTTCTTTTTCTGTACTCATTGTTTTGTCTTATACTTTTTCTCATGAGGTAGCTTTTTGAATATACATTTTTCTTACTTATCAAAAATTTTTTTTTTTTGACAAGATCTAAAGCTTTAAATTCAGAAGAAAATAATCACAACCCAAAAAGAAATTAAGAAGAGAGAGGGATATTAACAACAATGGCAGTGTCCAACCTTCATTTGCATGCTCGATCTTTTCTTTTCCCTTTTCATTTTTGGCTTTATTTTCTTTCTGCATTTCATTTTTTCGTTTGCTTGTCTTCGCGTCTCGGCAAACCTTTAGAGTGCTAAGAGCTTGAGACTTTTTTCTTCGCTAAGCTGAATGCTAAGAACCTGAGACTAGTTATTTCTTAACAATAGTTATCTGGTTTGGTAAAGTTTTTAATGGCTCCTACTTCCAAGATATAATTGTCTTTTAGTGAAATCTGAAAATTATTATTTTATTTGATTTTTGAATGGTGTGATGGGTTATTACTTATGAGTATCTACCTGCCTATTGAAGTACATTAGATACAGAGTGTGGCGTGGAGTTTTCTTTATCACACAATGTGAGGGCATTAATTTATTATAATAATAAGTATGAAAAAAAAATTTATATATATTTTTAATTTTTTTTAAGAACCCTGAAACACCTTGAAACAGTATGCTGAAACAGGCTGGTACTGAAATATTCAGTTCCATTGGACAAATCGAAACTGAATTAATAACATTGATTCAAAGAAATTATTGGCCATATATAAATTTTAGTTTTTGATTATCACACAAAGTAACAAACCAAAAGGCAATGCCAATATGAGAGAGAGAGAGAGAGAGAGAGAGAGAGTTACACATGCAGTGAGGGACAAATTGATAATTTATGAAAAAGGAAGGTTTGGATGTTGCATTGGTGCTATATGTGCAAATGTAATGGTGAATTGGTTGACCATCACTTTTTGCATTGTTCGATTGCTATGGATCTGTGGTCTATGGTATTTGGAGTAAGTTGGGCTATGCCGCAATCTGTTGTGGGGCTTCTAGCTTGTTGGCAAGGTAGGTTTGGTTGTCATCGAAATGACCATATTTGGTTAATTGTTTCCCATTTCTTAATGTGGTGTCTTTGGAGGGAGAAAAATAGTAAGTGTTTTGAAAATAGTGAGAGATTCATACTAGACCTCAAGTTATTTTTCTTTAGAAGTTTATTAGATTAGTTGGCTGCTATGTGAAACCAACTTTTCTTGATTTCCTTGATTCTTGTAGTATTTGTACTTGAATTGTTGACCTCTTTTACACTCCCTGTGTATTAGGGTGTTCCATTTTTTATATCAACAAAACTTATTACTTATCAAAAAAATGCAGTGGGACAAATTTAGGGCTGTAAAACACGAGCCAAGCTAGAGCTCATCACCAAACAAGATTTTATGTTCAAGCTTGGCTCATTTTCTTGTCGAGCAAGCTCGAACCTGCTCATGAGCTACTTGATTAACTTATTATTTTCCTAAATATTGTGAAACCATGACTAAAATGTTTTACCTATTCACAATTCGATGAATTTTTACTACAAATAGATACTTTTAGACAAGTATACATTTAAAAATATAATATTATATATAGTTAAATCAAACCCTTACGTTCATGAGCTTATTCATCAACACATTATTATGATTGAGTTTGGTTTGTTTAATAATCGAGCCTAAACTTAAGGCTTGACCTTGGCTTGTTATTGAAATAAATGAACATGAACAAGCTTTTTCTTGAGCCAAGTTCGAGCTATTCATAAATGGCTTGGTATATTTACAATCCTATAGGGGATGAAAAAATGTGGAAGAAGACCAAAAATCACATTAGTAGAAGTGATAAAAAAATGACATGTCAATTAAGGAAGTAACAGAGAGTTTGACTTTAGATAGAAAATAATAGAGGAAAAGAATGCATGTAGCCAACCCTATCTAATTTGTTGAGGATTCATAGCGTACTTCAAAAATTTTGGACTAAGGCTAAGGCGCATGCACTTGATGGCTGTTGAATCCACGACCTCTCCCTCCAACCTACGTTGACAAGGGAGGAGGTGATATCTGTGTTAGAGCTCATTGGCAACAACTTACAAGAAATTAAGCTAACCTAAATGCCAAATATATAGACTGATCAACTAAATAAGACACATACTAATATAATAAGACTTGTGGTGTTGAACATCAACATACCATGTTAGGAACCTAGTGGTTCCTAATGGGATTGGATGAGAATTGTAGGGGAATGTATGAGAATTGTAGGGAAATTAACTTAGTTTGAGGTAGTCACCCTCTATAGAGAAATGTTAAGAGAGAGAGAATGGAAATGCACTAAGCAATCAATTGGTTTATTTTTCAATGATGAAAATGTGATTACAAGTAGGTATTTATAAAACCATAAAACTACTCTATTGGCTCACATGGCCTTATCCTAATTGTCCTATTATTCTCAATGTGCTTCAATAATTCCAATATGTGTTAAATGTGATTAAAATTCTTGGAATTATAACTAACTAACCAACTAAATTACTAAATTCAACATTACAACAATTATTGTCTATATACCTATAGGGGTTCCTAATATTTCCTTCCTCTTCAAAACACTTTGCCCACAAGGTGTTGTTGTGAAATGACACCTTTATGAGGGGAAATCGGCCACTAACCATACTCCAAAGCACCTTGAAGATTGAACACACCAACTACTTCCAAGCACTTTGCCACAACCCATAGTTTGATACCAAATGTTGTAAATCCATGGGTAAAATTCACCCTTGAAAATCGGTTTGCAAGGGGAGGGTGACTAAAAGCTTATAAACACATTGTACTTAATCTATGTGGGACACTAGGATCATAACATACAACCATGCTCCATGGCCGATGTCCACGGCGGCTCACTCTAGCGACACTGACCCGATGGCAACCCTTTCTCTTTTGGTGGCTCCACTCATCTATCAGTTATTTAATCTAGCCTCTTGGTCGCCCCTTCCGGGATCCAACCACAAAACCGCATCTCATTTGATCCCATACTTAATGAGTTACACCCAATTATTCTGGTTGGTTCCGATACCAAATGTTGCAAATCCATGGGCAGAACTCACCCTTGAAAACTGACTTGCAAGGGGAGAGTGTCCAAGAGCGTATAAACACATAATTAAGCTTATACTTAATTCATGTGGGATACTAGGATTATAACACACTACCAGCAGTTACTAGGTTTATGAAAATACTCTCGACCCACACAGGAAATCCAAATGTAGAATAAACTAAAATAATAATGACCTAATTAACTACCTTGAACACCTAGTCTTTAACCAAAAAGGCTTCTTGAATGTCCTAGGGTGCTTGCTTTGCTCTTAGGCTTCCCAAAAGAGTACTTTATGCTAATGCACCTTAGGAGAGGACATGATAATGTGAGCTTTTCTTTGGAAATAGTTTCTCAATGTAGTTTTGACATTCGGTTCTTATCTGTTGTTTCATTTTTCTGCAGATAATCAGGCTGGGTTTAGTTCATACATTACTGCAAAGGTGACATTACTTTTGGTCTGATTGTTATTTCTTTTTCCACTTAGACTGAAATTTTGTCTGTTCATATTTATGATATCTTTTATTTTCCACCTTAGATTCTTGACAGCATCCGAGTCACCATCAGAAATTTTCATGTTGTGTACCAGGATACGCAGAATGACTTGGTAAATCTATTTCTTTGACATATTCCCTGTTCGTTCACTTTACCTTTTGGGGTGCATTTTTTATTTTTTATAGTTCAATTGTTACAATTGGGGGGGGGGGGGGGGAATTTGAACCCACCCAATCCTCTTTATAAAGGAGACCAGACAATGCCATTGGGCTACAAGGCTCTTGGCTACCTTTTTGGTTATAAGTCATATATTAGTTTCATTAGTGGATTTATTGGAGCAATATTATTGTTTTGTTTAAATGTGACCATTTAAATTGCTAGTTTCAGCATTGATTGCTCTTTGCATATATATATATATATATATATATATATATATATGTAGTTAAAAGTTGGGTTGAGAATTTGAATCTTCTTGATTAAGTGTTGAGATTTGTTTTATTTTGTTGCAGTACCATAGTTTATGTCAACTATAACAACTTCTGTCTAGTTCAATGTTAGTGTCTCCATATTACGATTTGGATCTGCAGGCTGTATTTAGCATATAGGTAGTGTATACATAGACCTGTTATTTATCAACAACTTTCATATATATAATAAAAGAAAAAAAAGATTTATCTCATATTTCTTGTTATGAAACATGGAAGCAATTGAAGGTGAGGTTGATGGTGCACATTTATTTATTTAGTTATTTTTTATTTTAAAGAAAACAAATAGCAGGACTGAATTGTAGCTCAACAATCTTATTTGTATATTTAAATGGAAGTGAACCTTTATAAATTACCATTCTGACTAGCTCTTCTTGATTAATCATGTACAATTTTTTCTGTTCGAAAATGTTTCCCAGGAACATATTACTTTGGGTTTAAAGCTTTCCAGCTTGACGATTATGAAGCAAAATCCTGTTTGGTAATTTTTTCATTTCTTATGTTTTCTGGTAGTTGTATCATTTATTTAAGACTCTAACATTCACCTGACCGAACAGTATAGTGAGGAACCAGGCTATTTGACTATTTCTGTTACTGAAATTGCTGATAAGTCCTACTCTAGAATTCATGAATTTATTTATTTATTGATAAATTGGAATTCATGGATTTAAATTTAGCTCCATTCTTTGTGTTTGTCTAGTGCTATGGCTTATACATAAAGATTAGAATGTTGGATCTGAAGTATTTTTGAAAAAAGTGTCAATGAAACTCCCTAATTTCTTTTTTTGATGTGCATATTGGTTACCTTTGCTTTAGCCGCCCTAGTTTTGTATTCTAGTTTTGAAGTTCTCTTAATTTCATCACTTTGTTTCTTCTTTCGCTCTTTCTTTATTTATTTTAATCTTAGGAAAAGACTAGGGATGCCACCCACGAGGGTTTGGGTGGAATGGTCAGGGGTAGTGGACAAATTCCACTCCAACTAGGAGCGCCCTGTTTCAATTCCTCATGACATACCCTCACTTTCCTGATACCTGGGGTTTACTCTCCATGGGTTGGGCCTTAGTGAGGTTCCATGATATATTTTATGGATGGCTGGGAATCTTTTATAGTTTCATGATATGTGCTTAGTATTAGTGTTAATTGGCAGTTAATTTTATTGTTCTCCAAATGTCAGGTCATATAATGAATTGGTAAGGGGGGACCAAGTCAACAAAATTGTGGAGATTATTGGTTTGGAAATTTATTGCCGCACATTTCATGGAACAATGGACTTGATGACTCTGGAAAATGCTGGAAACTCCAAATTACGGGGAAGTGAAGAATCTGGAGGGAAGAATTGTGACTCCTTATTGGCACCTTGTGATGTGTCATTGTCTCTCTTGGTATGCAAATTTGACTTACAATCTTTCATTCACTATATTTTTGTCCATTTTGTAATTTTGAGCCATGGTTGTGACTTGGACTTTAGAAGATTGTTTTTGGCTTTGTGATTTGGTTGTTGAATGCCTTATTGTTGGACATGTATCTGTTTAGGTGGTTTTAGATATCCTTGCAGTCCTGTTGTTCCTTTTTTCGTTGGATATGTTCCTCTTAAGTGGTTTTAGACATCCTTGCAGTCCTATTTTTCCTTTTTTTGGAGGACATTAATTTTATTTTATATGACTGCTTTTTTGTTGTTATACTTCATGTGTCTGTGGTAGACAGCCTATTCAAGGCACAGTAAGAAGTTGGGTGTCCAGACTTGATGCAGTAGCATTTCAAACTGATCTTAGCTTAAAATTCTTGGAACTGTTTGTGGTTTTTCCTTTTCTGACATATCTCTATATAATTTTGTTATTTACTACTAAATTTGAAGTTGTTTGCTTTATTTCCTTTTGTATCAGATTATTAGTTTCTCCTTGATCAATTTGCTTGAAATTGGTCCACTTGGTTGCAGAAGTGGAGGTGATGGTTAGGATACTCTATGGAGGGGTAGTTTGGTGTTTGACATTAGTGTTTCTCTTATTTATGTTTTTCAAGTTGCCTTTGAGACTATTCTTAGTGGTCAAATCTTGGTTTTGATTACAATATTTTTATTTGAAATATGTTTTGATTCTTGTAGCATAATGCAGTAACTGGCAAAAAAGCAAAAGAAAAAGAAAAGGATAAAAATTACTGAGATAAGGTAGGACAACCAATGCTATAGAAGCCAAAGGTTAAAATAAGACCTTGAGATATCAAAATGGCAAACAGTTTGCTGCTTGCTTCATTTAGCGGCTCTCTTTTTGATTGGTCTAAGGCTTGGGGACTCACATCTAATGATTCTATCCCTGTGTTCCTTAGCTCTCTCCTCTGTAATTAAGTTTCTTTGAATTTTTGTTTTTCTCTCTTTTGTACTCTTTGTTTTGCTTTATGCTTTTTCTGACTAGAGCAGTTTTTTGAATATACATCTTTCTTACTTATCAAAAAAAAAAAAAAAATGGCAAATAGTTTGATAACAATGGAAACATGACTTGTTTGATACCCCTGTAGTGAATAATAATGCCCATGGTATAGAAATCTGCGCTCTCTCCCACAAGAAAGTAATCAATGATTGAGGGCCTGCTTGTGTGTCTGAGTTGGGGGTAAGGCATGGGGTTGATTTCTTATGATGGCTGATGTATATAGGGCACAAGTGGGTGGTGTTGGGGAGTATAAGATGCGACGGAAGTTCAGAAGTTCCTATGTTTAGTTGGATGGATGGACAGATTGTTCTTTCATATGGACTTCGAACCACTTCTAAGGTCCCTTTCTTTGTTTGGAACACAGCCCTAGATTGCTACTTAACTGCTGATAACTTGTAAAAACAGAACGCTGTTCGTTATATTCTTTTTTGCTATTTATATGTTTAGAAGGGATGGATAATTCATGGATCATTTGCTACTTTCATTGATCATTGCACGGAATCTTTGCTCCTCAGTCTTTTCTTTTGTTAAGTTCATTAGGTTATGCCTGAGTCTTTGGTTGACTTGTTGGTTTCGTGGCTTATAAAGTTTGAATGGGAAAGAGCCTAGTTGTTTGGGGAGCAATTTCTTATTGTTTGATGTGGTCTGTATGGCTGCAGAGTAATAACATGCATTTCAACGTGGATTCTCTATAGGCCTTTACATGGTTTCTTAATCTCTCTTTTAGATTTAATTGACATTCTTAACTTAATAATTTTATATGCAATCATCATTTTTTCCTTTTCATGGGTAGTGCCATTGAGTATACTTCCTCTGTATGTAGGTTGCCCCCATTTGGGGATATCAGTTGAACTTTGGTACATAAGAAAACAAAAGGCCAAGGTTGTGGCACCATAAAGTAGTTGTTTGAGGGTGAGGTTGCGGGTTCAAAACCAATTGATTGTGTGTCTAACTTATTGATAAAAAAAAGAGCCGCTTTGTTCAATTGGGAAATATTGACATTTTATTTTTGTTTTTTCTTCTTTCCTTTCTTTAAAAGAAGTTCATTTCTCATTATATAAAAAATATATTGATAATTATTTTTTGTATTGATGATACTAAAGTTTGTTCTTTTATGTAGGTTAACAGATCAGGAAAGCTTGATAACAATGCACCACAATATTCTATGACTGCTGAGTTAACTGGCTTGGTTGGTTTTTAATTTTTTTTTTCTAAATTTTAATTAGAAAAAGCTTACAATAATTCTAATTGGCATTTTATTCTTTGTAATATGCACTTTCTGATTTTATTAGGTCATATCGTTGAATGAGGTTCAGTTGCAGCAAATTTTGGTGTTGTGGGATTATTTAGGCACATGTCATTTGAGAGAGAGGTAAGTTCATTATTTCATTTATATTGTTTTCTGTATTACATTTTTGTAATAATTTTATTGAGAAGTTATTCAGTATGGATTGTCTATCTTAACAGTTTAAATTGGAATTTTTTTTCTTTATTTAGATTTTTGCTTTTAGCTGGCATCACTGCAAAATTTTTATTTGACTTGATTTGCTTACGATTGGTTTGACATCTTATGTTGGTTTTGGTATTATGACATATGATTTGTTTTAAAAAAATGTATGATATAGTTAGTGGATGTACCTGTCACATTTCCCTGCTGCTTATGAAGAAGCTCTGTGAATTGCCATGTTTAAGGACAGCACCTGCTTCAAGTTTCAGTGGGTAACTGCTCTTAAGCAAAAGATAAATTGGAAGTTCCCTTCTAATAGAGAAAGCATATGAGACAGTCCCTAGTGAAATACACAACAACTTGTTTTTGACAAGTAAGGAATTCTATTAAAATAATTAGGCTAGGAATGAGGAAGAGGAGCTGAGGTTTAGCAGATTGTCGAAGTATTTTTTTTCGTTCAGGGAAGGTGATTTCGCTTACACCCTCCAACGGAGCTCCAATTCTTTTGGCTGTTTTCTACTGTTGACTGAACTTAAAGTTGGCGGGTCTAGGAGGTCCATTATTAGTCCAGTAGGTAGAGCAAAGAATGGATGGAGGATTTTTGGGTTAGAGTTAAGGAAGATATTGGAACTTGAAAACCACGCGAAAGGTGGTACTGGGCAGTCAAAATTTGTGGCTCAGCCCCATAAGGATAACTCAGGGACCCAACTTTCTAAATCCTTTGCCGATATGGTGCGTGGGAATGAGGTGCAGGTCAGAGGTAGAAAACAGTCAGAGAAGCAAAACCTAGTACTTAAACAAAAAATGTTGACAGAAGCGCTGGTGACCTCGCCAGGTTCGATGACTCTAGAAGGTAGTGTTGTGGGTTCTTGGCGCAGTACAAAGGAGTTTAACTTTGGAAGCCCAAATCCGGTAGGAAGTAAAAGGCAATCTCCGTTGAAATTCAAATCAAATGGGTTTGTTCATGCTTTTGGAAAAAAACGGGAACTGGGATATTCTGACTGGGCAGGTAGCTTTACAGTAGTAGTGAATGGAGAAGGAAAAAGGAGGGTGGCGAGGAATAAAGGAGGTCTGAGGAGTTCCTTATGGGTATCAAGGGATCAAAGGGAGCACATGCCTAGTGGTTCACGGGTTCACGGGTTCACATAGCTCCTGTGGTGGGCTCAGACCATATTGGTGGTCAAGTGGGCCTTCCAGAGCCCACCAGCCCAAGTAAGTTGGAAATGGGTGAAAGCCCAACATCTGGGGAGCCGATGCCTTTAAGTCAGGAGGCCCACGCCTTGGAGATGTCCATAGCACCTCACGAAGCCTCGGTTGCTCAGGACATCACATGGGCTGAACTTGATCTCGCTGAGGAGTCACCGGCGCTGTCGAAGAAGGCCAGCACAGTGCGACAACCAGCCCCGACGACGGTGGCATGCTCGGTGACCCAAACTGAGATGTTTTGTTCTCCGGCGAAGGCATCGGTGTTGGAAGGTGGTTCTTTTCCCGATAGGTTTCTTGTCGGGGCTTCACCGGCGAATCTGGAGAGGGTTGTTACAGCTCCTTTCCACACCCCGAGTGCTATTTTGGTGTCTGTTCCTCCATCCGAGCACTTGGGTTGCCCTGCGGAGACATTGGCGGAGGTCGAGAGTCTTTTTTCTGGTGGGCTTTGCGCCGATGAGCCTCTGTACACACTGGGTAAGGCAGAAACAGAGGGTGACTGGGCTTTTAAAGGTCTTGAGCTGTCCAATCTTGTTCTGAGTCCACCGAGAGTTGGGTTTGAGGTTCGGGGTGCTCCGGGTGGTGATGAAGATGATCGGGTTGTGGGTGCAAGTGATATCATGGGGATAGACACCTCCCATGAGGCCAACCAGATGATGTTGGCATTGACTGAGGTCGAAATAGCTCATACTGCTTAGGTACTGGGTGATGTGGAGTGTTCTTCCCCATTGATGTCTATTAATCCTCTGGGGGTGGTTGTGGCGGCTGAAGTGAATAGTATTACTAACGTGAGTAGCGTGTCTAATTGGGTGAAACATAGACTCCCCAGTTTTTGTAAGTTGATGGGGCTTTCTTTGGGTCGACAGGAGAAAAGGTGTATTATGCTATTACAAAGACTTGAGACGGAGATTGAGGCAGCCAAGCTGGTGCACAGGGAAGATGCTTCCCATCGAAAAGCCGTCTCCAAGGACAAAGGGAAGAGGGAGTTGAGGAATTTGATTTCCTTCGTTAATTATGATGGGAGATAGTTTTCTTTTCTGTCTGCTTGACTGGGGTAGTTGTAGGGAGTTTACAGTTTCAATGAAGTTAAGAATGGTGTCATGGAATGTCTGCGGTTTGAATGATTTGCGGAAACGTTTGGTAGTTAGAAATTTATTACGGGCATGGAATTGTGATGTAGTTTGCCTTCAAGAAACTAAGCTTGCAGGCATGGATAGACAGTTGATTTGCAGCCTGTGGAGTTGTCCCCATGTAGATTGGGCAGCCTTGGATGCTGATTAGACAGCTGGTGGGGTTTTGATGATGTGGGATAGGAGGGTGTTAGAAAAGTTGGAGGTAGCGGTGGGTCAATTTTCGTTATCAGTTCGGTGGCAGGGCTTGGGGGATGGTTTTATTTGGGCATGTTCTGGGGTTTATGGCCCGAATGACAATAACTTGAGGGGGCTGATGTGGGATGAGCTAATTGGAATTCAGCAACTTTGGGAAGTTCCATGGTGTTACATAGGGGATTTCAACATTGTTCGATTCCCAAGTGAACGGTTGGGGGGTTCACGACTTACCCTGACTATGGAGAATTTTTCTGAGTTCATTGAGGAGCTTAGCTTGATAGACTTGCCTTTGGAAGGAGGGAGTTATACTATGAAGCACGGACGCGGCTGGGACGGTGCCGCACCGGAGTCCGACGCGGTTGCCTGCGCGTCGGTGTCGTGTCTGAGTTTTTTTTTTTTTTCATAGATTCGCGCCGACTCGGCTCGATTTGCGCTGACTCAGCTTGATTTGCGCTGAATCGGCTTCGATTCGCGCCGAACCAGGCGGCTGGAATCAAGCCGTATCGGTCGAATCAGCCAGCGACCGAAACGGCCGATACGTACCAAAATGGCCGAAAAAGGCCGAAATATGCCTTGAATCACGCTGGAACAGCCGAAATCAGCTTTGAATGACGCCCAAACATCCTAAATCTGTCCTTCCTTAATTTTTTCCTTAATATTTGTTGCTTCTTTTGTGTTTTGTGTTTTGTGTTTTGTTTTGTGTTTCTTGCCTTCTTCTTTCTTGTTTTGTGAATCAAGGCATAGTAATGTGTTTTTTAAGAATATTTTAATAGTAAAAATATATAGAAAATATAAATAAAAATATTTTTAATAATTTTTTAATCGCCGCACCCCGCCGCACCCGCACCCAACTTTTTCAAAAATTACCAAGTTTCGCACCTGCACTCGCACCCGAATCCGGAAACGCACTCGTGCTTCATAGGAATTATACATGGTCGAGTGGTTCAGATCAGCCCTCGATGTCTAGGATAGATAGGGCTCTGGTCTCTCATGATTGGGAGGATCACTATCCGGACGTGACCCAACGGGTTTTACCTCGTCCTATTTCAGACCACTTCCCAATTTTAGTGGAGGCAGGAGGGATTTTAAGGGGGAAGAGTCCTTTTAGGTTCGAGAACATGTGGCTAAAGTCGGATGGGTTCAAAGATAGGGTTCATTCTTGGTGGAATTGATACTCTTTCTCAGGTACTCCTAGTTTTGTACTTGCCAAGAAGCTGAAGGCATTGAAGGAAGATATTATTCAGTGGAACCGGAGTGAGTTTGGTAATGTAGAGCGTTAGAAAAAAGAATCGTTGGAGGCCTTGAAATTATTGGATGTTAAGGAAGGGGAGCACGGCCTTTCTGAAGTGGAGTTAGATGAGAGGGCTGCGTTGAGATCTCAAATTCAGAACCTTCTCTTATTGGAAGAAGTCTCGTGGAGACAGAAATCGAGAATGCTTTGTATTAAGGAAGGAGACAACAATACCAAAATTTTCCATAAGTTGGCCAACTCTCGGAGAAGGTATAACCATATTAGTATGTTGGAGGTGAATGACGTTAGCTATGAGGACGAATCCGAGATGGCAGACCAAACTGTACAGTTTTATAAAGAATTGTACAAGGAGATAGAGGAGTGGAGGCCTTTTGTGGAAGGTTTGGAGTTCGATTAGATAGAGGGGTTGGAGAGGGACTGGCTTGAACGAAGGTTTGAACAGGAGGAGGTTCTTTGAGTTGTCAAAGAGATGGAAGGAGATAAAGCTCCAGGTGCTGATGACTTCTCTTTGGCTTTCTATCACCATTGTTGGGGAGTTGTGGAAAGAGATGTCTTAGCCGTGTTTGAAGAGTTCTATCAACACAGTAAGTTTGAAAAATCTCTTAATGCAACCTTCATAGCCTTAATCCCTAAGAAGAATGGTGCTTCCAATATTCGGGATTTTAGACCTATTAGCTTGGTGGGGAGTGTTTACAAGATTTTGGCCAAGGTGTTGGCAAACCGCTTGAAAGAGGTTTTGGATCAGTTGATATCTGAGTCTCAACAGTTTTGTGGGTGGTAGACAGATTCTTGATTCAGTTCTCATTGCTAATGAGTGTGTTGATAGTAGGGTGAAGAGTAAGCTTCTGGGGGTAATTTGTAAATTAGATATTGAGAAAGCTTATGATCATGTGAACTGGGAGGCTCTGCTTGATTTGTTGAAGAGAAAGGGATTTGGGGCGAGGTGGTGTAGGTGGATCCGCACATGCATTTCTACAGCCCAATTTTCTGTTTTGTTTAATGGGTCTCCAACTGATTTTTTTGGAAGCTCGAGGGGATTGAGACAAGGGGACCCGCTTTCCCCCATGTTGTTTTTGGTAATGATGGAGGTCCTTAGAAGTATGATGAAAAGAGCTGAAGGGGCTGGCTTGTTTCGAGGCTTTAGGGTTGATGGTAGGCGGGGGGGGTGGGGTTTGTGTATCGTATCTTTTGTTTGCGGATGATACGATTCTGTTTTGCGATGCTGATGAGAAGCAGATTCTGCATGTCCGGATGCTTCTTCTTTGTTTCCAGGCAGTGACAGGTTTAAAGGTTAATCCGCTTAAAAGTGAGATGGTTCCCATTGGGGAGGTTCCTAATGTCCATGTCCTGGCAGAGATTTTGGGATGCTGGATTGGGTCTCTGCCTATGACCTATCTTGGTATGCCATTGGGGGCGTCCTACAAGTCCCCTATTGCTTGGAATCCTATTCTGGAGAAAATTGAGTGTAAGTTGGCCGGCTAGAAGATGTTATATTTGTCAAAAGGTGGAAGACTAACGTTGCTTAAAAGCACATTATCTAGTCTCCCTACCTATTATCTGTCTCTTTTTACCATCCCTACGCATGTGGCCAATAAAATTGAGAGGTTGCAAATGGATTTCTTGTGGGGGGAATCCACGTTTCATTTGGTGGGATGGGACAAGGTGTGTGCACCTTTGAAATATGGTGGGTTAGGAGTAAGGAAATTGACTAGTTTTAATAAAGCCTTACTAGGGAAGTGGTTATGGCGGTTTGGGATTGAGGAGACAAGGCTTTGGAGAAGGGTGGTAGCCCTCAAGTTTGGGGAAGAATGGGGGGGTTGGACATCCAAGCTAGGTAGAGGGGTGCATGGGTGTGGCTTGTGGAGAAGTATTCGCATGGGATGGGAGGATTTTAGCAAGAACATTCGCTTTGAGGTAGGGGTGAGGGATAGAGTGAAGCTATGGACAGATCAATGGTGTGGGGATTGCTTCCAATAAAGAGGCATCGGTGGCCTCTTCTCTTGAACGGTTGGGGATAGAGGAGCGGAGAAGCTGGAATGTTCACTTTACTTGGAGACCAAATGATTGGGAAATGGGTGGCGTGAATGATTTTCTCCGTACCTTGGGCTTTAATCTTCCTCCTACTGAGAACGAAGATCGTATGCGATGGAAGTTGATAAAGAATGGGGACTTTGATATTCGTTCGTTTTACAATAAGTTGAGAAGCCCCTTTCCCATTATGTTTCCTTGGAAAGGTGTTTGGAAGGTTAAGGCTCCTCGGCGTGTTTCTTTCTTCGTGTGGACTGCTGTATGAGATAGGATCCTTACAAGTGATAATTTGAGGGGTAGAGGGTTGGATTTTGTAGACTGGTGTATCATGTGCCGCAGTAATGGGGAAACGGTGGATTATTTGTTACTTCATTGTGGGAAGGCTCATCGGCTGTGGAGTTTGGTGTTTAGATCTTTTGGATTTTGTTGGGTCTTGTCTGGTTCAGTTGCGGATACTCTATTCGGTTGGTGGAATTGGCCTGGAAAGCATTTGTCTAGCATTTGGAATTTAGCTCCATTATGCTTGATGTGGTGTCTTTAGAGGGAGCGAAATAGGAGGACGTTTGAGGACATGGAAAGTTCTGATGACCAGCTTTTGGCCTCTTTCAGTGGCACTTTGTTTGACTGTTCTAGGGCTTGGGGACTCACCTCTAGTGATTCTCTCCTTATGTTCCTTTGCTCTCTTCTGTGTACTTAGTTTCTTTTCTTTTTTCTTTCGCTCTACCTTTTGTATTTTTCTCTCTGCCTTATGTTTTTCTGCATAAGGTAGTGTTCTTGAATATATATCTTTATTACTTATCAAAAAAAAAAAAAATGTATGCTAAGAATGGACATATTATGCCTTAGAAGTTAACTTTGTATGTTTGCATGTCTCTTTTCAGATTCATAAATAAGTTGATTTATTAAAAAGAAAAAGTTTTAGAAAATAGAGTTGAAATTATTTTGACATGGTAGAACATTATGGAGTATATGGAAAAATTTTGACACCTGGAAGACACCATGTAGTGTTTGGAGCACCTATTACAGTTTCAGTGTTTGTAAGTAGTAAAATAAACCTTAAAATATTTGACACCTAATGGCTGACAAGGATGATTGTTTGGGTGCCTGCAATAGTATGCAGAGGATGTTTTTGCTTTGTTTCTTTTATTCTTGTAGTATGGGAAGATAGCTAGTATTCTTCTTGTGTACTTGTTGGTTCTTTTTGAATGAAAGGCAAAACTTAGGTACAATATTTAGGTGTTGTTTTTTATATTTCCCTCTTAAAAAATTCAACCATGTGGCAATACTTAACTAAAAATACACTTCCATCCCATGATAAAAAAGCCACATGACTGAGTTTTAAGAGGAGAACTTAAGGAATAGTACCTAAGCATTATACCTAAATTTTGTTGTTGAGTAAATATTTGGGTCTTCCTTTGGGGGCAAAATTTAAGGACAAGTCAATATGGATTCCTATTCTTGAAAGGATGGAAAGAAAATTAGCAGGTTGGAAAAAATTATATATATCCAAGGGAGGTAGAGTCACTTTAATTAAAAGCACTCTCTCTAATCTTCCTACTTATTTCCTTTCCTTATTCCCTATTCCTGCTTTTGTGGCCAATCGAATTGCTAGACTTCAACGAGACTTTCTTTGGGGTGGTTTAGGAGATGAGCCCAAATTTCATTTGGTTGATTGGTCTTCGGTGTGTACTCCTTTCTCTTCAGGTGGGTTGGGGATTAGGAACCTGAGAACCTTCAATGTTGCCTTATTAGGGAAGTGGTTATGGAGATTTGGGCAAGAAAGGGATGCTCTTTGGCGTCAAGTGATTGAGGTGAAGTATGGTTGTGATTGGGGTGGCTGGTGTTCTAGCTCTTTCTCTGGTCCTTATGGTGTCAGTTTGTGGAAAAATATTAGACGGGGGTGACACTTTTTATCTCGTTTTATTATGTTTGATATCGAAGATGGATCAAAGATGCTGTTCTGGCTAGATCATTGGTGTAGAACTTCTTCTCTTGCCGACCGCTATCCGGAATTATATAGGCTTTGTCGTAGAAAAGAGGCAACTGTGGCGGATCTTATGAGGTACACCAATGGAGTCCTCTATTGGGAGTTTTAGTTTTGTAGGGATGTGCATAATCGTGAATTGGAAGCTTTCAGGAGCTTCATCAATTTCATTTATAGCACTCCCGTAAGGGGGATTGGGGAGGACAAGAGTTGTTGGCTGCCCTGTAAGAGTAAGGGGTTCACGGTTAGTTCTTACTACCATCTTCTAGTTGGCCATAAGGAGCAATTTTTCCCTTGGAAAAGCATTTGGAAGCAGAAGATCCCCTCTAGAGTAGCTTTCCTTGTTTGGACCGCAGCTTTGGGGAAATGTCTGACTGTTGACAATTTAAGAAAAAGAAAAGTTTGCATTCTGGATTGCTGTTATATGTGCAAGTGCAATCGTGAAAGTGTTGACCATCTTTTCCTTCATTGCCCGGTTGCCATGGAGTTGTGGGATATGGTCTTTGGTTTATTTGGAGTTTGCTGGGTTATGCCAAGGTCTGTTGTTGGGCTTTTGGCTTGCTGGCAAGGTCATTTTGGTCGCCATCGTAATGGAGATATTTGGAAGGCCGTTCCTCATTGCTTGTTGTGGTGTATTTGGAAGGAGAGAAATAGTAGATGTTTTGAAGACATCGAGAGTTCCATGCCTGATCTTAAGTCTCTTTTTTTCCGAACCTTACTTGATTGGTTCTCCGTGTGGAGAAGCCATCATTTTCTTTCTATTTTGGATTTTCTTGACTTTTGTAATGTTCGTCTTTGATTTGTTCTCCCTTGTATACTTCCTGTGTACTTGGGTGACTCTCTTTCTTATTTCAATGAAATTATCTTTATTACTTATCAAAAAAAAAAAAAATATTATTACTTATCAAAAAAATTCTTGTAGTGTGGGAAGGCATGAAAATGGAAGGTTAATACATTTGGTGTTGGTTGAGGATTACCCGCATCACCAAGGGGTTTTCCCCCTTCCTCTTTATTATTTTATTTTATTTTTTTTTGGTAATAATTCTTTATTCCTGACACTCATATATACTTGCAGAGATACACATAGCATGCACAAATTACACTTTAGGGAAGATAAGGAATAGAAATGTTGGTTATTGTTGCTTTTGTCATTTCTGCTTTGTTGACCATACTTTGGTGACATTTCTAGTTGTAACTTGCAAGCGTTAGTAAACACATGATTTAGGAAAAATTAGGGATTTTCCTATGTGTGTTTGTTGTGGGTTTTGGGTTTGTAAAGAAGAGGAATTAGAGAGAGAAATTTGGGATGTTCAGGTACCCGTGAACAATAAATTAGATAAAGGAAAGAAGAAGAAAACGGGATGAAGAAGAGAAAAGGAATAGGGAACCACAAAGGCCAATGTGCCTATATTCTTAAACACTCAATAATTTTAATAATCAACTCTCTCCTTCATGTGCATTGAGTTCCACACTCCTCACATATATGTATGTATGTATATAAAAGACTCTTTCTTGTACTAGTAATATTATACAACTCTTAGTTTGACTAGTAAATAAAAACCTAATTGAATCAGATCAAAGCCCGTACATAAAGACCCATAAACTAAATAAGGCTTATTAATAAAATAAAACCCATGGCCCATGCCCAAGAATTGTAAAATTACTAAAAGAGCCTTGACTCTAGAATAACCAAATAAAATATAAAACAAAACCTAATTAACTATCATAGACACTTATTCTTAGGCTTTTGCCTTAGAGGATATTTGTTCTTGTACCATGCTATGGTTGCATCATCAACATCTGAAGCTCAAGAATGGAATATATTTGATCTGTTATTATTGAATTATGTAGGTATGGACGTTATCGTCCCTGGTGTAGTCCTTTATCAAGAAAACTCCATGGTTGGCAGATATTGTGGTGGCACTATGCGCAAGAATCTGTCTTATCAGATGTTCGTAATAAATTAAAGAAAACTTCGTGGAGATACCTTGGACAGCGACTGTAAGTATACATTCTATTGAGATGTAAGTTCTAGACATTATGCATTGTCAACAAGCATGTGATTTGTTTGATTTTGGTTCTTAGTTTGCACATTTTTAATATGTAATGTGTATGTGTGTTCTTTCTTTGCACATTTTTAATATACTATATTTCTTTAGTGTTTGTAATCTTACTTCAAATTTAACTGTCTTTCACAATGAATCATATTACAACTGGGTTTAATTTGGAAGAAAAAAAAAAAAAATCCTACAAATGGGCATATATGTGGTAAATTTATTGACAAATCATTGTAGTGTCTATCTACTTTCAATTAATAGCTGCTTACTAAAAATGACATCTCCTTCTCTCATCTATGGAGGGTGAGGTCAGAAGTTCATTCCTCTAAGGTTGCATGCGTTGTGACCAATGAATAGCTGTAGATTTGTAGTAGGATCTTCATAGCCAGTTCCATCCGTTTAACTTATCAGACAAATTCATTTCTGTTAGTGTCAAATGGTACGTGAAATGTAATATCTAATGCACATGTTGAATCAAGGGCAAAAAGATACATATCGTATGGTTGTGTCAAGGATACTCATGTATCATACAATACATGTGTATGGATTGTATGAATCATATCGAATTTCCAAATCGGTGTATAGTCTGATTCGTAAACATTTGAATTTATTTTAGGCCTATCCAAATTTATGCTACAACTTGTTTAGTTATGTGTGAGTGTGTTTTTGAGTTTCTTGCTTGTATTAATAGTAAAATAGATGTGACATAGGTATAGGGCCTGGTGCATTCTTCATTAAAGGAGGGTGGATTGGAATTTTTAAACTGAGCCCATGTAATCAAACTCTTCTCATTTAATCAAGCTTTCCTAGGGAAATGATTATGAAGATTTGCTAGTTATTGGTGATCTCTTTGTTTTCATTGCCTACAAGAAAGTGGTGGATTTATTGTTTGTTGGAAGGGGCAGTTTTGTAGGCATAGGTTCAGTGCTACACTGAATGTTGTTCCTCTGTCTCATGTGGTGCCTTGGAGAGAGAGAATTCAAGAGCAGTTGACAGCATTGGGCTTCTTTTGCCTAAGTTGGTGTTCCTATTTTTGAAATGCTTTTGGAATGGGGAAACAATTTTTCCTTGTGCTTGTGTAATGTCCTTTCTTTATTAATGAATCGTATTTACTTATCCAGAAAAAGAAAAAAAAAAGAAAGTGGTAGGAAGAATAAGGAGATTTTGAATGGGTGTTTGGGATCTAAAAGATTTTGATAGTAGGCGAGAAGTTTACTTTGGATTCATATGGCCAATTGCATTCTAACTGTGGACTTAGGTAAAATTGGTTACTCACAAGTCATGACATTAATTGGAGTCTATGGGTAGATGCTTTGTCAATTGGACTTTCCTAATCAATTCAATAACTTTATTGTATATTTCTTCTTCTTCTTCTTCTTCTTCTTCTTCTGTTTTGGATATTTCAAGCTGTAAGAGCAAATTTTTGTTCTTTGTTCTTTTGTTGTATGAGGTTTGTCTGTATAGTTCCTATGTACTAGGAATTCACTATTTTTTTCTTTAATGAATTTCATTTCTTATTAATGACAATAGAAGTGCTAGTACACCTTGACCTTGAAATTATAAACTTTCCTGTTAAGATTTTAATTTTGAATTAGTTTTTATTCCTGAATGCAGAAGTTATCGTCGGAAATATAAGAATTTGTACAAGACCAAGCTGGATTTTCTTCGACAAGAACAGGTGATGTTCTTCTTCCTTGATAAACGCATATACAGTGATACATATGTCTGATATGCTTCAACTTTCTTGCCAAAAGAACATTTTGACTTGTATTAATGTCTGTGTCTTATCTGTACCCTATCCTCTTTCAGTGCACTTCTATTATTCCATTTTGTATGGTTTGGAGTTGGGGTTTTTGGCTGTAAATGATAGCGGTGCAGATATGATTGTCCTTTGAATTTCACATTTCAAGTGATGCCAAGTGGCTCTCTCATTTGCCGAGGGTTTGATGCTTTAAATGTTGGTGATGATGTCTCTTATGTCCTTTGTGCTATAATTACATCATGTACCAAATCTTGTTGGGTATTTAATATTGCTTAAGCATGCAATTTGATGTAGTAGTAATAATACTGACACACAATCAGCTACAATATCTTCTTCCAATGTTGTAAATATAGAAGCTTATCCAAATAACGCTTTGATTTTCTTTTCCTTTAACTTATCTGATGCTTTTCCTATAATATAATGGAAGGTTCTCAACATGGACTGTTGTTGAAATTTTTATGGTTCCCTATGTGGATTCATATGTCATTATGATATGGCATTAACATCTAAGTTAGAATTTGTTTAGTATCTGATCTGCTAGTGGCACTGATGTTCAATTCATGATTACCAGTCGGTTGATGAAGATATTCTTCGAGAATTAGAGCAAATGGAGAAAGAATCAGATGTAGATGATATTTTAAGCTATAGGTCTGCTGCTGAACATGAGCTACAGGTATGAGTTCTACTGATGTGTAGAATAGGAAATTAAATCCACATGTTGTTTTTCAGTTGGTCTTCGTAATAATTTGTGAAAAGAAGCACACATAGGTAAAACTTTGATATTCCTAGCTATTTTTTTTATGTTTTCTGCAAGCTGCACATTTATCTTAATTTTTCTTGTTTGGTGTTCGTGCAGGAAATTTCCTCAAAGTATTCAGCTTCCAATATGGGAACAAATGGTTCTAGTGTTGCTGTGGAGAAGTCACGGAGTGACGACGCTTCAGCCAGCAAGTCCCGAGGATGGTTAAATTGGCTGTCCCGTGGTGTGCTTGGTGCTGGAGGAACAGACGATTCGAGTCAATTCTCTGGTGTTGTTTCTGATGAAGTTATAAAGGTACATGTGCCAATTGAGTGCTAGTTGTTAGAATACCAGCAGTAGTTTTCATGGTATCAGATCAAGTGGTCTTGGGTTTGAACTCAGTCTTTACTTACCTCCCATTTAATATTCAAAATTCCACATGCTAGCCCACTTATTGAGGTGGTGTCTTGCTCACATGTGAAGGGGAGTGTTAAAATAATTATTAAGTGATTAAAATCACCGTTGTCTATTAGTTTAAGCTTCTAGGACAAGCAATGGTTTATCTCTAGTAAAAAAAAATTGTTCTTGTTAACACACATGTATATTGTTTATATGTAGGTAATTACACTGATATCACAATTTTACAATTTTATCCTTATCACATACTTAGAGCAACCATACCAGCTCATCTATAATTTTTTAAAATAGAAAAAGTACCAAATTTACACATTCTAACCCAAAAAAACCCACACCAGTCTTTGTAAAAATGTGCAAATATACAGCATGACCATGTATATGAATAGTAACTGGGCATATATGCACGTTTACTGTTCACCGTGTAAATGACTTTATTTTATTTTATTTTTCTCTCTCCTCTCTCTACCTCTGACTCACCTCACCGTGTAAAGAAATGTGTATAATATTTTATTTGAATATTTTACACTGTTCATCGTGTAAAAAAATGAATATTTTATTTGAATAAATGTATATAATAGACAAACTGATGTGGGTGTTTTGTAAAAATAGGTGTGTAAAATAGAATAAGTAGGTTTTAGATGTGCAAAATGAAAATTTTTTTCCACATACTGATGTGGATGCTCTTATAACAGTCTTTTTTAATTTTTTTTGGACAAGTATAACAGTTCTCAAAAACTAATTACTGATTTTTTGTACAGGATATTTATGAAGCAACAGAATTCTATCCTCCAGTTTTATCCAATGGAGACATTGTTGTGAATGATAAGATCTATCTATGTGCAATCAAGTTCAGCATTCATCAAATTTCTGCAACACTGCAGAGCATGTATGGATGGATGCTACTCTTCTGTAATTTATAATGCTTTAACTTGTTATTTCTTGAGCATGATAGTGAAATCAACAGCTTCCTTTTCTAACTGCTTTCAATGAACCACTTAGGTTTGTTTTGTATGGCTGCACTTGCTTGATTAATTGGCATTCTGCTTGAGCTTCCATGTGCTGAGCCCAAGTTGAACTTGGATGCATAAAGTTTGGTA
This sequence comes from Castanea sativa, assembly GCF_040712315.1. Classification (NCBI taxonomy): domain Eukaryota; kingdom Viridiplantae; phylum Streptophyta; class Magnoliopsida; order Fagales; family Fagaceae; genus Castanea; species Castanea sativa. Next base: position 23,237,350 of record NC_134023.1, read on the forward strand.
TATCATCATTTGGCTGAGGTCTAGAATTGCTTATTTGTAGATCATTTGCATGTTTGACTTTCATTCTTGGGATCAGATTAGTAAAACCTAAGAAAATTAAGCATAGTCTCACATCAGCCCCTATATAATCTTTATCATCTTTTAGAAAATTGATAGATGGAAAATAAATAGCAGATGAAATCAACTGACAATTATATCATAATCCGTGACACCAAAAACTCAACTCAAGAATATAAAGGTTTGATGTTCAACTTAGAAATGTTGTATGAATCTTGGTTCTAAATTAATAAGGAAACTATGAGAAAGAAATAAGAAAAGAAAGGAGAAAAGGAGAGGATCATATGATTTGCAATCTCTACCTTATCCCAGGTAATTGTTGAAATGTAGGCACAATGATATTTTCCTTCTTGTGTTTTTATGTCTGGGATGATAGAAGTTAACCATATTCTGATATACATGATCCAATATGTACAAACTCACCATCTCTCATCTAATTCACTGATCTTTTTGCCTTTCCTAGACCATCAATATCTCATGTCAATGGTTGTAAAGTCTGTAATTGAGAACCATAGCAGCAGGGTATGTTGGTAATTTTGTATAAATTATTTTGTAATATTAAGATGTATAAAAATATCTGTGCTCCCTTACCTATGAGTTGAAGTTGCGGAAGCTTGGGCTCCAGATGGTTTAGCAAATGAGCCAGAACTTAAGGTGTTAGTCAGGCACAGTTTATTAATGAGCCAAGCCTGGGCATAAGATTCGCATTAAACTATTTGTCTTCGTGTAGGTTTGTTATTGTGCCTTTTCATTAATATGGACTGAATTACTAAATAAATGGGCTGTTGAACTTTTTACAGCTTTTTTTGGGCATTTTAAAAAAAACAATCCTGAACTTGCAGCCATAATCGATCGGAGGCTGTGGGCATTGTTGCTTGGTGGCTAAAAAAGGAGAAAAAAATTGGCACATGTCATATGTGGTTGTTTGTTTTCTATTTTATTAGTTTCTCTAATTTGTATTAATCATTTTGGGCTTAGTAGCTAACATCTGGGTTTACTGATTCATCTGTTGACTAAATATATTTATGCTTGCACTTGTACTGCTGCTTATTTGTTGGTAAGCATATTGTTAATTTGAATTGATTCAAATACATTGTGCTTTTTTCCCCCCCAGAAAGTATGGACAAGAAATTGCTGAGTTGGTTCTTCTTGGGGTAACTATTGAATGTAAGCTTTTTGAAGAGTCTGCAACCATCAATGCTCTAGTCGAGTCAGGGGAGATGGTTTGTCCATGTAGCAAGAAAGTCATTCTACTTATGAAAATGGTTTGTATTTCTCTTTATGCACTCTATTAAAGTTTCAATTGCTTGCGGCAAATGGGTTTGGCCTAAGAATTCATCATTCATTGTGTGACTCAAATTTAATATATATTTTAACATTAAGTTTACTGCATCACTTGATATGGTAGTACGTGTGGTACCAAGTTTTTATTTCCAGAAAAGTCTATTTTGCTGAATGGCTAAGCCCTAGCTTTGTAAAACTTGAGGTCTGCTATATTTTATTACAATAAAAAGAAGGAAGAAAAAAGAAGAAGGAATTTCAAGTATAAAAAGCACTACTTTGGTTGTCAAGCTGGCTTACATGTAGAAGAATGGTAAAGGATATTTCAAGTAAAGGAACAAAATATGGAAAGTCAATTCCCAAGAGTAATATTGTCAAGTCTTTGAGCACATCAGTTATCCTGTCAAAAAAAAAGAAAAAAAGAAGAAGTTAAGCTGAATGAAAAATTTAGTCTCTCGTTGCAACACAGCTTATTTTTGTTGGTTACATTGGTTTTCTTTAATTGATTGGATAAAAATTCTGTAGCAACTAATGTTGTTTTCAAGTTGATTGAACCATTAAGTGAAATCAATGGCTTTTACCGAAGTATTTTTGTTATTTATCATGAACTCTGAAACTTAAACTTATCTCATATATTCAGGAATGTACAACCCTGGAACACCAATTTTATGCTCTCCTCTTATGATCTTTTGAAACTTGTGATTCCTCATGCCAGTGATGCCACTTTCACAGGACCTTATCTTCTACTTACCTTGATAGAGAGAGAATTCTGAGAGCCACTTATAAAAAAAAGGGATAGAATTCTGAGAGCCAAGAGCCTTGTAGGCTGTAGCTCAATTGGTTGCCACCTTTTGATATTCTTAAGACATCTAGGGTTCAAATTCTCCCTCCTTAGAAATCTGGATCCTTAGAAATCTGGATTATGAAGAAAAAGATAAATTCTGGGTCATTCGAAACTCTCAAACAACTTGCCACATGGAAGCTATAAATAATGATAATTATGAAGAAGCAGCTGCTGCTAATTAATTTTTCAAGTAAAAGACCAGAAGCTACACCTACATCTGACACCAATGAGTTCTAGCTTAAACCGCACCTCTTTCCTCTGTAAGAATTGCCTTGAGCATGAAGTCATGGGCAACCACCAGGTCTTTGTGTATACTAATCCCAGAAAATATAGAAAATAAAAACCCTAGTTATTTAACACTACATTGTTTTATTGCTGTTAATTGATAATCAGTTGTACGAGATTGCTTTTTGTTGATGCGAACGGTCCATTCTTGAGTTTAAGTCTTTTTTCTTTTTTTACTCTTCTCGAATGGTGTTTGGTTTTACCATCTTTTTCTTGTCTTTCCCTTCCTGTTTTGCTTGATCATTGTAATATGGTTTCTTGATGTTTTTGCCTCTTTAGTACATTTCCTATGTACTGGGCTATGTTTTTTTTAATAAATTTTTTTTGTTACTTATCAAAAAAAAAAAAAAAGATTGCTTTTTGTTGATAATCGGTTCTAGACTTGTAAATTCTTACAAAATATTCATTGCGATTTTGACTTCTTTTTTAATATTGAGGATATCTTTATCATGTTTGCATTTGCTCCAAATCTTGGAACTTTATCTGGAAACTATTTCCCTTGTCCTGCTCTTGAGTCCACTTTGCCTCTTGCTATGGCTTCTTGCTTGGCAGAATAGTACTGTTATACGTAATGCAGTTTTCTATTTTTCTGGAAGTTGATGTGATCTCATTTGAAACACAAACCAGTTTGTGTTATGATTCTGTTCCATTTACATCCTTTTTTGATTGGATACTTCTAAAGCTATATATTGATGTTTGCAAGAGCCCTTTAATCACCCATATGAATAGCCATTTGTGCCTGAAGTAATTTAAGGACATCTTATGAAATCTGGTTTTATTTACTTTTCATGATCTACTAATAGGAGCCACCGTTTGTGATTGACCTTCTCTATTTGCAGCCCATTGTTGAGGAAGATTTACTGTATGATAAGCAACCTTCCTGTAGCGTCCAAGTGGATGTGTCTCCAAACTGTGAGGTTGAGTTGTCAGTAAAGGTAATTATTCCATCTTTCGCTCTTGTATACCTAGTAATCTAAGAAAATGGGTGCTGAGCCTTTGTATCTAGCTTCATTTTGGTACATATTTCTAATGACAAAATATTTAACTGACCATTGTTGTATTGTAACTTCTTGATTCAGGGCATGCTTCAACCACTTGAAGTTACTTTTGATGTAGAATTCTTCCTAAGTTTCACTGAGTTCTTTGACGTGTTTAAATCCTCAAGTTTTCAGCATGATAGGGTAAGCATTCTTTAGCTGCTCTTTTTCATTTCTTTTTTATTATTAATTACAAACGCACTAAGTGGGTCTTCAATCTAGGGCTGTACCCTCCACATTGCCATTTGAGCCAAAGCTCATGGGCATTCTTTGAGAAGGTCTATAACACCATTTTGTTGCTGTTAGTTCTAATTGGTGTTTTTGCTTCTTCTTTTTTTTTTTTGGATAAGTAATGAAATTTTATTGAAAATGAAGGTGGCTTTATGTTCACGATGATGAACACAAAACATCTTAATGAATTACAAAAGCATCAAGTTGAAAATCTAAAAGAGTATTGGGACTCTAAAATGGAATTAAAAATTTGTAAAAACCCCAAGCCTGAGTAAAAAAAGTAGCAAATCAAGGATTTCAAATGATCAAGAGATTTCTCAACATCCTCAAACATCTGACTATTCCGTTCTTTCCACACTATCCACATCAAGCATTCCCAAACCAATTTCTCCAACCAAAATAGCATTGCAAAGGACAACTGTGTACAAAAATTCAACGAATTTTTTTAAGTAAATAAATTTATTCAAAAAGAGGAAATAGATCAAATTACAATATGCGAATTGACTTACTCGAAAAGAATTACAATCTCAAGCTTACTGTGTTGGAGTGAAGTGTTTTGGGCTTCACCATCTACCGTGGAAGACCAATGAAGTGGATGACCGTGGTTGTGGTAGTGGAGAGAAAGACAATAGTGTGTTGGAGTGTGACCCTTTGTCTCGGTGGGAACCCAATGAACTCAGAGAGTTGTTGCTGGTTCAGGATTCTGTAGAGGGAACTTAGGTGACAGAATCAGGGCCACCTTCGATTTGGGTGTCCCAATTGATGAAAAATTTCGGGTGGGTTTCCCTATTGTGAAACATGAATCTCAATGTTTGGCTCTATTTCGCCTTTTGGAATAGGAGTGTCTCAAGGTGATTGATGATGGGGTGTCTAAGCGACCTGCAAACGCATGGTCACAAGGTCTCAGGGAGCTTAAGGGGCTTATTTCTAATGTTAATTATGATGTTGTCTCTTTTAGGAGTAGGAGCAGAGCTTCTTCAGTTGTTGTGGGGGGTTGTTGGTAGTTTTAAATGACTCTACAACTACTTTTTTGGAATGTAAGGGGGCTTAACAATCCCCGGAAGAGAGAGGTTTGTAAGAATCTTTTAAAAGAGTGGAAGTGCGATATTGTATATTTTCAAGAAACGAAAGTATCTTCTATCGACGTTGCTTTTGTTTGGAGTTTATGAGGTAGTTCTTTCATTGATTGAGCTGTTTTGGATGTTGTGCAGACTTCGGGAGGGGTACTGCTGATTTGGGATAAGAGGGTTTTTGAAAAGTTGGATGTAATTGTTGGACAGTTTTCTATCAGTGTCTTATTAAGAAGGGTGGTGGATGGTTTTGTTTGGGCTTGTAGAGGTGTGTATGGCCCTAATGACAATGGACAGCGGTCTACTTTGTTGGAGGAGTTGTCACAGGTGTGTGCTAGATGGCCCATGACATGGTGCTTAGTAGGTGATTTCAATATTATCAGGTACCCAAGTGAAAGGCTTAGGTACCCAAGTGAAAGGCTTGGCTATGAGTCTTTTAGCCCTGCTATGTTTGCTTTCTTGGACTTTATAGAGAGTAACTCTTTAGTTGATTTACCTTTAGAGGGGGCTTCCTTCACTTGGTTTAGAGATTTTGGTCTTCCCTCTATGTCAAGAATTGACAGGGCTTTGGTTTCTCTAGATTGGGAGGAACATTTTGAGAATGTATCCCAACGGGTGCTTCCTCGTGTTATTTCAGACCACTGCCCGCTTTTGTTAGAAGCTGGTGCTGTTCAACGTGGTCGAAGTGCCTTCAAATTTGAAAATATGTGGTTGAAAGTTGAGGGTTTTGTTGATAGAGTTCAACAATGGTGGAATGGGTACAGTTTTGTGGGCTGTCCCAGTTTTATTTTGGCACAAAAATTGAAGGCTCTGAAAGCAGATTTAAAAAAGTGGAACAGGGAGGAGTTTGGGGATTTGGCTTTTAGAAAGAAGAATGTGCTGACTGAACTGATGGGTTTAGATGCGAGAGAGGAGTTGGTGGGTTTATCGAATGAGGAACAGATTTGTCGTCTTCAACTCAAAGGAGACATAACAGTTGGCTTTTCTTGAGAAAATTTCCTGGAGACAAAAATCTCGGGCTTTGTATGGGAAGGAGGGAGATAATAATACTCCTTTCTTTCATAGATTAGCAAACTCACATAGAAATGCTAATCAAATTAAGAGGATTGAGGTGGATGGTGTTTTTTATGAGGACGAGTTTGATGTGCACTCTCAGTTCTTCTCTATCAGGGGTTGTATGAGGAAATTGAGTTAGGGCGCCCTACTATGGATGGGTTAGAATGTATTGATGAGGATGAGAGGCTGTCCTTAGAGAGGGAGTTCACGAAGGAGGAAGTCATCTAGGTCTTAAGGGAGATGGAGGGTGATAAAGCCTCTAGTCCTAATGGTTTCACCATTGCTTTCTTTCACAAATGTTGGAGTATTGTGGAAAAGGATGTCATGGATGTTTTTGATTATTTTTATCGGCATTCTGTGTTTGAACGGTCTATGAATTCTTCGTTTCTCACTTTAATCCCTAAGAAGTGTAATGCCGTTAACATTAAGGACTTTCGCCCTATCAGTTTGGTGGGTAGTTTGTACAAGTTGCTGTCCAAGGTGTTGGCTAACAGGTTGAGGGCGGTTTTGGATTATCTCATCTCTGAGACTCAAAATTTGTTTGTTAGCGGAAGGCAGATCCTGGATTCAGTGCTCATTGCAAATGAATGCCTGGATAGTTGGTTGAAGAGCTGGTTACAGGGTGTGGTTTGCAAGCTTGATATTGAAAAAGCATACGACCATGTAAACTGTGAGGCCTTGTTTTTCTATTGGGCCGGATGGGTTTTGGGTTGACATGGAGGGGGTGGATTAAGGCTTGTGTTACTTTTTTTTGTTTTTCAGTCCTGGTAAATGGATCCCCTGAAGGTTTTTTCGGAAGCTCTCGTGGATTGAGACAAGGAGACTCATTATCCCCGCTTTTTTTTCTCTTGATAATGGAGGTTTTAAGTAGACTTTTGAAGAAGACAGAGGAGAGTAATCTTATTCGGGGTTTTCATGTGGGAGCAGCGAATTCTATTGGTGTGCGTATATCCCATTTGTTGTTTGCTGATGACACTATCTTATTTTGTGATGCCTCTAGGGAACAGATGTTGTCCATAAGGTTGGCATTGTTTTGTTTTCAGGCTTTTACGGGTTTGAAGGTCAATGTTGGGAAAAGTGAGATTGTCCTTGTTGAGGAGGTGAATAATCTAGATGCATCTTATTCTCTACTTTAGTTTATCCAAACTCGTATTCTTTGGGGTGATAGGACAGATACTCTTTGGTGGCGGTTGGTGATGGTAAGTTTGACACCCGGTCTTACTACTATGCGATTTGGGATACTCCGATTTCTTTGTTGCCTTGGAAGGGTGTTTGGAAACCAAAGATTCTTAAGCGAGTGGCTTTCTTTTTGTGGACAGCTGCTTATGATTGAATTCTCACTTTGGATAATCTCATGCTTAGGGGTCTTTCTTTGGCAAATCGGTGTTGTATGTGTTGTTGTGAGGGGGAGTCGGTGGACCACCTTCTTCTTCATTGTCCTCTTACACATACTCTATGGACTTTATGCTTCAGGCTTTTGGTATTCATTGGGTTATGCCGGGACTGGTGGCTGAATTGTTATCTTGTTGGCATCAATGGCTTGGGAAGCATAGTTTGAACTTTTGGAATTTGATTCCAGGGTGCTTAATATGGACTGTTTGGTTGGAACGAAATCGTCGCTCTTTTGAAGACAATGAGAAGACGTTGGATGAGTTAAAGGTTTTATGCCAGCGTAGTCTTTTTGAGTGGTCTCGTTGTTGGGGTTTTACTGATTTTTCTTCTCTCTCTGAGTTTATGTTTTCCCTTAGATTAGCTTCCTGATTACCCTCTTTTTTGTTTTACTGTTTGTTTTCATCTTTTTCTTGTTGTTCATTATCATGAACAACTTGTACTCTTCATTTTTTACTCATTAATAATAGTTCTTTGATTACCTATATAAAAAAAAAAGCTTAGAATTCACTGGATTATGCCGCACAACGTTATTGTGTTGTTTAGGTGGGGTAAGTTCAGGCGACATCACAATATAGCTCATGGGAGGCTTGTGCTGCATTGCTTGATGTGGTGTATTTGGCAAGATATGAATGCTAGAAGTTTCGAGGGATGTGTGTTTTCTGTGCTGGAGCTTAAATCTTTTTTCTTTCACTCTCCTTGAATGAACTTTGGGTTTGTCTCATTTGTCATGTTTTTCCCTTCCTGTTTTACTTAATCATTGTAATTTTGGTTCCTAATTTTTGCCTCTACAGTACATTCCCAATGTACTTGGGTTGGCTATGATCTTTAATAATATTTTACGTTACCTTTAAAAAAAAAGGTTCTAAAATGTCTAAAATAGAGTGTGGAGGGATGCTACCTAGAATAGTCATCTACTAAAAAAAAAAAAAGCATTAATTGCTGAAGTCATGAATAGACCGTTCAACACTGACCATCAAATGTTCTACCATTTCTCTCTTGTTGAATAGTCCATTATAGCCATCCAAATCTTCTAGTTTCTGTGATGATGAACTTCTCCTTGTAAACATTCCAACATCTAAATCACTATTTTTTGTATAACCTAAGCAACCCCAAAAAAGCATAAAAAAGCCCGCAAGTTACTCAATACTGAGCAATGAAGAAGATGATGTGTCGGGCGTTGGCTCTCTGTTACTCTTACACTTTTAACATCAATTAATAATCAGCTGGGATTGTTTTTGAAGATTATCTACTATCATAATTTTACCAAACACTGTTGATGTACCTTAACACTCTACATATTCCTCCAAGGGAACTGAACTCTTGTAGATCCTCCAAGACTCGTAAAAAGAGCTAATCTCAAACTTCCCATTCTTAAAACTCCCAAGAAATCTGGGCTCCAACTTGGCGTTCAGGAGATTGAGAGTAACAAATCATGGATACTATACTTGACTCTCAACTCCCGGCCAAAATGGCCCAATACCACCATTTCATAAAATTTTTAGCAAAAAAACACTGTTTTGGAAATAAATGGCGATCTACCACTTTTTCTAGTACTCGAGTTCCCTATTTTCTAGTTCCACCGTGGCATGCCTAACATGGCATTTGGGGATTTAAAAATGCCACTTCGTACTCGAGTTTCCTGAGCTCGAGTACTGTATAGTGTGGTACCCGAGTCCACTAAACTCAGGTATCAATCTGTGTTCAATTTCTTGTGTGCATCATGCCAATTGATACTCGAGTTTCATGAACTCGGGTACTGTGTTAGCAGTACCAGCAGTACCCGAGTCCACTAAACTCGGGTATCAATCTGTGTTGGCCCCAATTTATTGAGTGCATCATGCCCATTGATACTCGCATTTCATGGACTCGAGTACTGTGGTAACAGTACCCGAGTCCACTAAACTCAAGTATAATCTATATGTGGCCCCAATTTTTGGAGTGTTAAAAATCATGCACTTAAAATCTTTACGTCCATTTGATTTTTTACGTCCATTTGCATGAAGTTCTCGCTTATTGTACACTCTTAAAATCCATTTGATTTTTTAGTGAACATTTTTTTTTTGTTTGATAAGTTGATTTTGGTGACTGAAGCTAGAACTTCATGCAAATGGGTTGAATCTGCTCGATGGACAAGAGTCACAAGACCCATGAAACAATGCACAAGGTTTCCTCCGTAGCTAAAGATGGCTTATATTGAAACAATCAAAGTGACCACCATAAATTGTCATAGTTTCGGACTCCAAAAATTCCAAAATGAAATGATTTGTTGGATAGGAAACATACAAAAGACTGACCTTTTGCTAAAAGACACTTCAATGCCGGATTTTCAAGTCAAATCCCCTCTTGGATCCTTTTGAAAAATTCCTCTTTAATCATGGTCCAACCAGTTCTACTAACAACCAACCATCTTATGTATATGATCCTATGTATATATTGAAATTCTATTAATTTCTACCAACTTCTATTTATTTGCAACCACCCCAGTGCACCATTGTTCTTCCTCTACCCTTGTTTTTCATCCTCCTCAACTCCTATGTGTGCTTCAAATAGATATCCTCTGACATTGTGAGAGTTCCAGTAATTATTTTAGCCCTTTATCCTTTGTTATCCCTGCAACACCCCCAGCCCAAACACCAATAAAACCACTTGCTTGCCACCACCCTCAGCCTTTCAAATGAAAATGTCACCATTTGAGTAATGCTTGATATTGACATGAACCAATTGCTGAAGATCTATGACTCAACCAACATATACGCTAGGGTCAATTAAATTTTCAGACATACATTTGGATTTACCCAATGATATTGATCAGCTCAGTTTCTTTCTCAATATAGTTAAACTTTGCATAATCCTTAGTTAGTTTCATGCCCTGTAATCATAAACCACAAATACCCAATGCTCAAACAAATATTGAGATAAGGAGACATACCTTGCGATTCCAAACTGAAGATGCAGACCGAGAGTGAGAGTAGAGAGCGTGAGCAAGAGGGAGAGTACAGAGCGAGAGCAAGACTGAGAGGGAGACTGAGAGCAGGAGGGAGACTGAGACTGAGAATGAGAGCGAGAGGGAGACTAAGAATGAGAGCGAGAGCGAGATTGAGAGCGTGTGGGACAGTTAGAGTGAGATGATAGCGAGATTGAGAAAGTGAGAGTGAGTTGATAGCGAGATTGAGAGAGTGAGAGGGAGACTGAGAAAGGGAGTGATGAGAGAGTAAGCTAAGTGTGGGTAACAGTGGTTCAGAGAGTTTAAGTGTGGGTAATAGGGGTTCACTCGGGTTTAATGGAAATGGGACTACAATAGTATTTGAGTCCAAGAAACTTGAGTACCAAGTGGAATTTTTAAATACACAGGTTGATACCCGAGTTTAGTACCACACTATACAGTACTCGAGCTCGAGAAACTCGAGTACGAAGTGGCATATTTAAATCCCAAATGCCATGTCAGCCATGCCACGGTGGAACTAGAAAATAGGGAACTCGAGTTTGGTGAGCTCGAGTACTAGAAAAAGCGGTAGATCGCCATTTATTTCCGAAACAGTATTTTTTTGCTAAAAATTTTATGGAAAGGTGGTATTTGGCCATTTTGGCCCTCAACTCCCAATCTTGAAAAAATCCTTAGTCTCCTCATCAATGGATGAAATTTGCAACTTTTCTGTCTACGGTCTCTTCCTGGATTGTTTGGTATAAAGCCCTTTATAAAACCACACTAGTGCCTCATTTGCTTCATTTTCCTCTGAATGGACAACTCTATCACCCTTAAAATTACCTTTGAAGTTGACTCTTCTATGGGAGTTGGCCAAATGATGAAAAAACCACTTAATGGAATCTCCTTCCTTCAACTACAGTGCCCTAGATGTCTTCCTCAAATCTGCTTCTCCAAGTGGGCCTGCCTTATTGCAAATTTGAATTCCTGTCTCGTCATTCTATTATTTGCAGATAGCACCATACTCTCCTCCTTCCCATCAGGCCCTTTACCTTCTCCAACATATGCTATTTTTAAACCACACACAATGTCAAAGATGTCTCCATTTGATGCTTGCAAGTAATCTTTCAGAGCCCTCGACCAATTTCATCCACTTATTTTCAAAATGGAATGGTGCTTACCACCCATGCAGGTCACCATGATCCAATAATACAGGGCCATTATCAAAAGTAGTTTTTGAATTGCATCACCAAAGTGTGCTTCCCATTCAAGTGGAAACTAAGAACCTGTCAATGTGAGACATGGATGGTCTTTCCTGATTGTTAGACCAGGTATAAATTCCCCCTTTCAAAGATAAGTAAACTGGATTCATCTGACCAACAAACCTAGTATTGTTGTCATATTCTCCTCCTCTCATCTTACTACCTGTTAAAAAAAAAAAAATCTAATTCACTGCCCGACAGCATTCATACCTGAAATGAATCAGATTTTGACGCAGTCCTAGGTATTTTACTCTTAACTTGATCATTTGTTCCCATGAAAATTGACCACACAAAGATTTCACCTCTAGACCTTTCCACATTAGGCTTGAACCAATAATCTGCATAATCGTTAGAAAATTTTGTGATCTTCCATTACTAGTAGTCTAGTATGTATAGGTATTATGGTGAATTGTTCCCTTGGTATGCTTATTGTTGAAAAGAAGTATATATGGGTTCTTGATGACTGCTTTGTGCCAGAACCTTATTTTCTTCATTCTCTTTGTTTGTTGGATGCTGCTTTCTTTCTTTGTCACACTAAATTTGCATTTTTTGGTCACATTTAATGTTTGGATATGAAAGTCAATGAACACTACAGGGAAATAAGAAACTAAGGTGTTAAAATATCAGTGTCCTGCATTGGGAATATTCACGAATTTCCAGATCTGTGAGATGCGAAAAACAGTAGAAAATTAACGCACACAGAGGCAATCACACGACACAAGAAATTATGTGGTTTGGCAATTTGCCTACGCCCATGGTGTTGTAGTGATTCATTGTTTTCATGGAAATTATGCAAGATGTGACAATACAGTTTTTTTTTTCCCCTCTCAACACACGGAAACCCTAATTTGAAACAACACTATTTATATCCCACACAACAGATCCTCAATGGGCTAAAGCCAAAAATTTCCATGGACTAAGTCTCAGAAAATTTCCCAATAAAAAACCATAACACTTCTATATCTATTCAGGTCATAATCCAGATCAAACACAAACTAGGCTCCACACAGCTCAAATCCATAAAAAAATCTTTTGTTTCTTTCAAGCCACAGGTTCCATATCACACAAAGAGGCATGGCTCGCGACTCCTTTGCTGCTTTATGGCACTTGTTAGAAGTATTTGTTAGTTACTTAAATGATTAAATTTACAATAGCTTAAACTTTTGAGACAATTGGTAATTTAACAGCGTTGAACTATCCTTGCCAGCACTCCATAAGAGTGCACACAGATTTGGGCATCACATAGGCTAGCCCAAGCAAAGTAAAGACAAAAGAAAATATAACTGATATCAAAGACCAATGTAGTAGCAAGTTATCTGTAGATTCCCCACTGCTTATACATATACAACACCAGTTGATTATCAAAATGTGCCTCTTGCGAAGGTTGTCAATTGTCAAAATTTTCCTAAGGGTTTCTGTGCACACAAAGAACGCCACCTTTTGTGGGACTTCAGCCATCCAAATACCCTTCCACGGGAAAGAAAAACTAGTGATACTCCTGAGAGCAGTTTACTATGAGCGAACCTCTTTTATTACTTATCAAAAAAAAAAAAAAAAGTATGAGCGAACCTCTTTATTTATTGTTTTATTTATCTTTTTTTAACTCTGATATTTCTTGAAATTTCTGTAGTTTTACGAGTAATTGTATGCGAATTGGAATACCTGCTATAAAAGATAAATTATTAATGCAAAATTTTGAAAGATTCAGTGTCATCCATTTTTCAATTTATTTTGAGTCAAAAGTTGGTATGTGGATGTTAACAGTAACATCTGACCTACTGCAGCTGCTCTCGTCACTGAATGGTATCAACAATGTCAATGCTAGACTGTTATCAAAAGCTGAGTAAGTTTCTTGTTGCCAATTGAGATATTGCATTGCTTTTATGATTTAAGAGCTATATCTATGTGGGTTTGTGTCTTCACATACATTTTTGTGTTGTGCTATTAGAACTTTTGGCGATAACTGCTTGGTTATATTGTACTTTGGCAGATACATTTTATCAAGTCGAAAGAAAGTGATCTGGGATGTCAGTATCATCAATATCATCCTAAATGTTCCTTGGAGAAATGCAATTTCGGAACAATTTAACTTGGTACTTCCTACTTTTACTGTGACTCCACTAATCATGGTGTCATGTACAGAAATGAACAATCTGTGTTTTTTATCCTTTTTTTTTTTATGGCGTGGAACCTCACTAAGGTAGGGCCCTTTGGACTTACCCTTAGGGAATAAACCATGAATACATGATATAGGGCCACTGTAATGGGAAAAATAAGAAACCTCCATTTTTTTTTATTATAAATGTTTTACTTTGATAGTATGCATAAGAAGTCTCGAGAGTTTTGGATATCTTAGATCAATATTTCATGACAATGGAAAGATTGAAAAAAATGTGAATTGTGGGATGAGAGCAAGGTGGATGAAGTGGAGAATCGGATCGAGAGTATTGTTTGATTTTATAAAATGTATTAAGTTAAAGGGAATATTTTATTAGGCTTCAATAAGACTAGCTATGCTCTATGGTATAGAGTGTTGGGTTGTTAAGAAACAACATAGTCATAAAATGAGTGTAGTTGAAATGAGAATGTCAAAATGGATAGGTGGAAATATAATGAAAGATAGGATGCTAATTGAGGAAATTTGCTTAAAGATAGATGTGGCCCCTATTGATGAGAAGATGAGGGAGAGTCACTTGATATGGTTTGGACATGTTCAAAGGATAGTAATTAATGCTCCAGTGAGAAAGAGTGTATTGATTTAAGTTGAGGGAATGAAGAAGGGTGGAAGAAGACCCAAAATAATATTAATAGTAGTAAAAAATGATGTGTCAATGAAGAAGTAACAAAGATTATGACTTAGGATAGATTAGAATGGTGGAAAATAATATATGTGGCCGACCTTGATTGGTTTGTTGAGGATTCATGAATTTTGGGACAAAGATTTGGTGGTGGTTGTTTGACAGTGATTCCTACCCATGTTAAAAGGTTGTATCTATGTTGAAGTGTTCTAGTTCTTTTCAGTTACGAATGTATTTATAATTGTATACTTGGCAGTAAGAGTGATGCTAGAATTCGGTAATACTTCTTGGTAGGGGATGCTTTTAGTTATAATTATTCTGTTGTACTTGATGAATGTTTCCTGTAGTCTTGTCTGCAAATGGATTAAAAAGCTGAAGTTCTATATATATTTTTGATGATGTGGAACCTCACCAAGGCAGGGCCCTTTGGACCCACCTTTAGGGAGTAAACCACGGATATGCGATCCCACTCTCCAAAACTTGTATCAGGTAATCCCGGAGAATTCCTAGCAGGGATCGAACTCAAGATGTCTGGGTTTGTAGTTCATCCCAAGCCTCCAACCACTAGGCTGCACCTTGACATGTTAAAGTTCTATATTTTGCCATGTCTTATTTTTGTTGCAATTTTTTTGACAGGTATTGGAATTCGGGGCCCTTTCTTTTGTATCCAAATCTGATCTGGGTTTTCCCTCTTCGAAATTTGAGGAACAATCTTGTAACCTGAGAAATTTGTTTAATTCAATTTCCAACCATAGCTTTCATCTTCAAGATCTTTATGATCACTTTGAAGTCAAATTGAATGATTTTGAGGTCAGTCTTTTTTTTTAATTAAATTAAATTTCCTGTTATTATATTTTCTATTTAATATCTGTAATATATTTTAAACATTTTATATTACTCAGATTTCGTGGTATAAATCTAAGACCCAGATTGATGTTTGCAGATGAAGATAATGGTGCCACATCATACTCAAACAATCAGTGTCTTGGAGAAATTTTGTCCTTCTATTACCTTGGCATCTTGTGTGATCCTGGATGATTCTATATTGAGACAGTTGGAGGTAAATTTTTTAAAGTCATTTATTTATTTCTTTCTGGTAAAAGAGGGGGTGGGGGGAGGGGGACTGCCCATGTTCTTCTACCCTGCTTTGACCCAAACAAGCTTTCCTAGCTACTAAATCTAGTGAAGACTCTAATGGGACTGCCATTTACTAGGCTAGAATAATCTGCCTGACTTTGTAGAAAACAGAACCTGTTGAGGACCTTTACACTGGAGGAAACTTGGTTATTAGACCGATGAAAGGCTTCCCTCCCATGGAAACCAACTCCTGAGATTTTATGAAGTTAGAAATTTTTCACATGTAAAGGCTTCTATTCCTGTCAATGCTTAACTGCAGAATTCTGACAAGATCAATAATTCCTCCTAAACATTTAACATGCTTCAGATTGCTTTTTCTTCATCCTTCTTAACCAATGAACTTCCTCCTCCTTTCTGACTAAGCTAGAAGTAGGTAATGTGCTAATGACTGCTTCTTCTTTGCTCTCTTCCTATCCCACATTATTGTTGTGCACTAATTACTATCATCTGGCACCACACGCCTTTCTTCCAAAAGTTGGCTCAACCTCTTCCTTGCATTTCTTGAATCTTGTCAAATTGAGTTTTTCTCCATAAATTCTTCCCAAACGTGATCAAATCTTATGTGTTTATTTTCTTTTTCTTTTTTTAATAAATATTAAGTTTTATTAGAAAATAATGAACATCAGGTACACAGGGGGTATACCAGATGCAAATCAACTAAACTGTAAAAGTAAAATGATCAAGAAATTCCAATAAGCTTGAGAAAGAAACCTTCCCTAAGATGGATAACCAGTCGAACTAGGTCTTCAAAAATGCAATTTTGAAGATGGGGTTGAGTGCTCATTCTCTTCAAAGTTTCTGGCATTTTTCTCCCTCTAAAAACACCACATCAAAAATGAGGAATGACCTTCCAAATCTCACTATAATGATGTCACCCAAAATTGGCTTGCCAGCTAGCTAAGAATTCCACCACCCTCCTTGGCATATCACCCATTGAACCTCAAGAAGGATGAAATCATATCCCACAACTCCCTAGCAATAGAGCAGTACAGCAACAAATGATCCACTGTCTCCCGAGCCCTCTTGCACATACATCACCAGCTCACAAGAACGAAGTTACACTTCCTCAAATTGTCTGTTGTAAAAATTTTCTCCAATGAGCAGCCCAAAGAAAGAATGTCACTCTTGTTGGGACTTTAGGCTTCAAAATACTTTTCCAAGGGTATGTCACAACTCCTCTAGGGGCTTGTATATTTATTTTCATAAAAATAAAGATTCTTATGGTTCAAAATTAGACCGGTAAAAGCCTTACTAAAAATCACATCTTTGCAAGTGAAGTTATCCATATCCATTAAGATGTTTCTCTTGTGAATTTCATCAAATACTAATGGTTATTTAAACCAACATGTGTAGCAAACCTTTCATGTCCAAAAGAACACTCTTAGGACTTGCATCGAACACTTAGTGTGCATCACTTTCTTGAATAGTTTCTTTAACATGCATTAAAGTACTCACCTCTAAATCGCCATCATCAATATAGACATCATAGATCGGTGGAGAATTCTTTTTTTGATAGGTAATAAGAATATTATTAAAACAAACTGAAAACAAATGAGAGCCAAAACAAGGTGTTCATGATGGTGAACACAAGGAGAAGCAACAAAAAAACAAATAATAACAAAGAACAAGAAAAAACTTAAAGTGTAAAACTAAGAGAAGAAATAAACTCAACAATAGTTGAGCAATCCAAGAAGCCCAACACCTAGACCAATCAAATAAAGTCTTTTGGCATAGAGCTTGTAATTGAACCAAGGATTTCTCGGTATCCTCAAAAGAGCGCCGATTTCTTTCCTTCCAAACAATCCACATCAAACAACCAGGATCCATATTCCATATGTCTGAATTAAATTTTCCCAGCCAAAAACTCCAACAATACATTAAGCTTTCCACATTGCCTGGCATGACCCATTGTGTCCCAAAGATTTGAAACATATAAACCCACAGAGAATGAGCAACCGGACAGTGGAGGAGAAGATGATCCACAGTTTCCTCATTCCGATGGCACATACAACACCTATTCGCCAAAATGTGCTCCTTAAGCTTAAGATTATCCAATGTAAGGATCTGCCCATGAACCGCTGTCCACACAAAAAATGCCACCCTCCTAGGGATCTTAGCTTTCCAAACACCCTTCCACGGAAAGTTGGAGGCAGCTGCGCCCCTAATGATATTGTAATAGGACTGGGTATCAAACTTGCCATTCCCTTTGAGACACCAATGAGAAGAGTCACTCTTGCCGCCCCTAAGGAAATTGACCACCTTTAATAAAGGCCTATTAGGTTAATGGCTATAGCTCTTTGGGGTTGAGGAGAATTGACTTTAGGGGAGGGTGGTAGCTATGAAGTTTGCGGAAGAGTGGGGGAATGTACCTCTAAGTTGGCAGGGGTGTTTAAGGTTGTGGTTTGTGGAGAGGTATTCATATGGGTTGGGGGATTTTTGTCAAAATACTTGGTTTGAGATTAGGGTGGGAAATAGAGTGAGATTATGCCATGATTTTTGGGGTGGGGATCAACCTCTTCGAGTGACATTCCTAGTTTTGTATGAGATAGCCATTGATAAAGGGGCCTCTGTTGCATCATCCTTGACACCTTAGAGAGAAGGGGTGGGGGAGGGGGGGGGGGTAGGAGGACTTGGGGTGTGAGGTTCAATTGGGATCTGAATGATTGGGAGATGGGTTCTATGGTGGATTTCTTTCATATTTTGGAGTCCAATACCCCCTTAATTGATAATGGGGATTGATTGAGATGGACTTTGAAGAAGAATGGGAACTTTGACATCCGCTCTTATTATAATGCTTTACGAGGTTCCCCTTCAGTTACTTTTCCTTGGAAAGGTATTTGGGGAGTGAAAGCAGCTAGGCTGAGTTTTATTTTTTATTTTTTATATATATTTTTTGGACTGCGGCTTGGAATAAGATACTTACTAGTGACGATTTACTGATTCATTGTGAGAAAGCTCATTAGTTATGGTGCCTTTTCTTTCAATCTTTTAGGGTTTCTTGGGTCATACCAAAAATGGTGATTGATCTTCTATTTGGTTGGGGAAACACTCATAAGATATTTGGAACGTAGTACTGTTGTGCCTAATTTGGTGCATATGGAGGGAACAGAATAGGCGCACGCATAAGGATGTGGATAGTTTGGGAGACTAGTGCTCACATCTTGTGTCTCCATTCCTTTGTTCATTAGTTCTCTTCTTTTTTGTAATTAGTTTTCTGTTTTTACTTCCTTCTTTTTGTATTTGACTACTACGTAATTTTTCTGCATATAGTGGTGTCATTAATATATTTTCTTCCTACTTATATAAAATCTTCTTTTTTTTTTTGTGGTGAGGTTACTTATTTAGTTTGGGCTTAGTTATCAAAGACCAAGGAGGTCAAGTGCTATTAAAGTTAGGTATTAGTCATTTATTTTTATGATATAATGGTTTTTATTCAATAGGAGAGAGAAATTTTTTTTTCTAAATTTTTAGAGGCTTTGAAGCTTTATTTGAGGGTTTTTTTTGGCATGAGAGAGAGAGAGAGAGAGAGAGAGAGAGGAGGGGGGGGGGGGATTAAACTTTAAGAGGTAAGAAGACTCAGTATATAGAAAACTAGGGCGTAGCAGTTGGCTTTGTATCTTTTTTTAATGGAAGATGTGGGAGGTGCTGGATTGCAATTTCTTTGTGGTACTCAGATCTTTCAGAATTGAAGCCACAGAGTTGAGTTGCTATTGACTGCTTGTTTGTTTGTATGTATATTCTTGTGTTTGTGTATCTGTTTATATCCATGCTTCTATATACTTACCTTTGGGACATGTAGAATTTAATTTCTCAGGTTTAGTTGTTCTGATTGCAGGTTTATATTATTGTACCCTCACTTCATGCACACTTGTCTCCATTGATATATGGTGCGGTTCTGGAATTGGTTGCACATCTAGGTACTCTGCATTTGAAGTCTGAATCTGCATCATCAGAAACTCTTGATCCATATAGTATCACATCAAATGAATGGAGGGATCCGATTTTTGGTTTATCTATCAGTGCGAATTTGGAGTTGGTCTGTCTAGAAATTGATCTTGCAAATAATGGAGATAATAGTTCTGCACTCATGCTTGCTCTAAAAGATTTGGATTTGTGGTATGTGGATTTTATGTTTCTGAATACTTGTTTGTGTACCTCTATAGGTGTACTCTTGAAACCACAACGTTATGTACTTTCATTCCTTTTTTTTTTTTTTGGCTTTGAATTGATTATTGAAACATGCAGTATGATGGTTAGAGGCATTTTTTTTTTTTGGGGATAAATGATGTCTTTTTAGAGGCTTTTCTTTAGTAGTTGCTTTAGATTAGATTTGCCCAGAAAAAATGAAGTTCATGCTCTGTTGTGAAATTGCAGGTATGCTCTTGGGAAAATTGAGGAGTGCTGGATCCGTATGAAGGAGTTGAACATCACAACCTATCCATTGAGAGGGGAAGGAGAGAACCATGTTCTGTATTCATGCGGGAATGCATCTTCTACTAATTCTATGTATCAGCATGACACTGATATTGGTCTTAATGATAGAAGTGATAATTATACTGGCATAAATTTTTCTGCTGAAGAATGCTTTCTTTTACATTATGAATCTCATAGAACAGATTTGGTTTGCCAGAAGTTTACACTTCACTTCAATGATTCTGATGTCCACTGCTACCCATATGTAATTGGATTGCTGACTGGATTTTTTGATAGACTGTCTATATATGGTACATCTTCTGACAGTACCTATAGCCCCACAGTGGATACTGAAGTTCCAAATACTGCATCTGGCTTTGGGTTTCAAAGGTTTGGTTTCTCCAACTTTTTTGAAACTGGGTCCTCTGAATATGCGAGTATACCTTTAGATCACTTCCCATTTGTCACTATTTGCAACTCTGGTTCTCTTGCTAGCCTTGAGAGTTCACTTCTTTATCCCAATTATGAGTGGAGAAAATATCTGAATCTAAGGGACAGTAAAATAAGAGGTCCGAAGTTCAGTATAAAGGAGGGATCTAAACTATTGCATGCTCCAAAATTATTATCCACATCTGGTACAGAAGCAATTCGTGTGTGTGGGACCCTTGGTGTCACTGATCAATTTCTTATAGATTTGCATCTCCGTAAAATCAGAGTGCATTTTCATGATTCCTCGTGCGTTATTGGAACAATCTCAGTACCATTCTCTAAATCTTCACTCTTTATTACCGAAGATTCTATGGATATATTATGCTCTATAGAGGGATTGATTCTCACCTCATCTTGGTGGACAAAAACATTTCGTGAGTTTTTATGGGGCCCCTTATTACCAAATCTATCTCCAATTTTGAACATACGTGTGAGGAAAGGAAAAAATAAATATTTGAGTTCTCACTTTGAAGTAAGCATCGGCATTCAGCATGTACATTGCATTTTACCGACTGAATATTTGGCCATAATCATAGGTTACTTTGCATTGTCTGATTGGAGTTCAAATTCAAATGATCAAGCTGTCACTGAAGGTCATGAGTACATTAATCATGCAAATGAGGATTCCTTTATATATAAGTTTGAGATACTGGACTCCACTTTGATTTTGCCTGTGGAAAGCAATGAGTGTCAGTTTCTGAAGGTTGAAATTCCACAACTATACTGTAGTTTCATCCATGAGAGAATTTCAGATGATGCATTGAAGGAAATTCCTCGTGAATTTTTGGTACCAGTGCATAAACTTGCAAGAAGAAATCACTGTTTAAATGTCTTTGGACAGGATTTGTTCCTATCATTCGTATTGTTCAAGGATGATGGACATGGTTGCTCAATGTTTGATCAAGATACTGACTCTGTTTATATTAGTTTAGTTGCACCTCTAAGTGCTGATGTTTGGGTTACAATACCTTGTGAGAGTGAATCCCTTTGTAGAAGCTCTCCCTCAATCACATGTGTCATGACAAGGATCCGAAACTGTCAAATTATGGCTGATGGTAGGAGCTTTATCTTTCATGGGTCACTTATTACTAGAATCAAAATAGTTTATCTTGTCATGTTTTATCTATGAATTAATGCATCCCTTCTCTTTGTTAACAGATGGTCACTTTTTTAATGGATTTGAGGCTGTACAGGATGTCATTGATCAGTTTTCCACTATACTTGATCAATCAAAAGAATTCAAATCTGATGTTCTACAGTTTCTTCAGTCAAGGAAGTTTTTAAAAGAGATTAGTGCAGTTCCATCTGTTGGGTCAAGCACGATATTCACAGAAGTTCAGTGTTATGTTAATTCAATGTTAATAAACTTGCATCGCTGTGGAAAAGATTCAAAAGAAATGATTGCTAAGGCTGAAGTGCAATTTTCATGCTCTGCATCATTGAAAGATGACAAACTCTTAAGCTTGGGAGTTACTTTCTCTTCCTTGGAGTTATATTCTTTGCCTAATTCTATCTTATTAGCACAATGCTCATCCACATGCTCATCCACATCAGTTCTTGACATTTCTTTTTCTGAGTCAATTGATGAAGAAAATGAGTTCTGCGTTTCTCTTCCCTCTCTTGATATTTGGCTACATTTGGCTGACTTGTTTAAGGTTGTTGACCTTATCAATTCTTATGCTGGACAACTGACCAAAACAATACTTTTGTATCCACCAAAAAACATGGCAGCTGATGTTTCTCCAAATTCTCTTCATTCTGCAAACATGTCAACTCAGTTTTCATCAGTGAACATGAAGCGGGATGCTGTTACGCTGATTATGAGGTCAGAAGATGTTGGCATTACATTTTACTTCCCTGTTTCAGTCAGCAAAGAAGCATGCCAGCAACTTCAGCTGGACAACGATTACAAGAATGCACCGCAGAATGTTTCATATGATGTACTTAGAGAAAAAGACTGTAAATTTATTGCTGTGAGTTTGTATAGTAAAAGTATTAGATTATTTTTAGAAGGAAGAAATATAAAATTTAACTCCAACTTGGAAAAATTGAGTGGCACGATTGTTATATGTGAGGAAAAGAGTGTTCCATCTTGGCCTCTTTTCCAGATATATCAGGTTGATGTGGAGGTTCAGATTAGTAATAATCAGATGGAACTCATGAATGTTGAAGTGGGGATTCATTGTGATCGTTCAGATGTGTGGCTTTCACATCGTGTGTTCTACTTCCTTCACCGTGCATGTTTCAACGTTCCTGAAGTAGAGTCTTCTGAATTTGGGTTTGGTCAGATTGATTTTAAGGCCAATTTAAGGAAGGTTTCACTTCTGCTAAGTGATGGAAGGGTATGTTGGCCTGGCCTTTATGATTACTTATTTAAAATTTTTGTATATGCATTTACTCAATCGTGAGAGGCGGAGATAGAGTTGTGCAAATAACTTTTTTTAACCTTGTGTTTATGCAGTGAACTCTGCAATGAATTTTATTATCTATACAGAGTCAATTTTTCCTAGCAGATGGTGGAGTTGAGTTTTAGAGCTAACTTTTCAAAATTCTAATATGATTTAGTGAGACAAATTTATTGGTAGAATCTTTCAAAGAATTCTCTTTGTCAACATGTTGGCGTTTTGATTTACATCAAATTTTCTCTAAAGCCATTGAACCTTTGAAAAGAGGGATTAGGGAAATTCTTCAAAATACCTTATTGTAAAACTACTAATTTTGTCTATATGACTAAGAAGGATTATCGTTAAATTTGGTAGAAGTGTTTGCATCCTGGAAAGATAATATATATATATATATATATATATATATTTTTTTTTTTTTTTATGTATGTATGTATGTATGTATGTAATGCAATTATGTGGAAAATATGGTGTGAGAGGAATAATTATATTTTGAATGATTCAGAGCTAAAGGGGAACTTGCTGAAAAGCATTTTGTTTTACACTCTATGACTGGTTGCATGCTTTTGGAAATTCGCATTGTGATTCTTTCTTGGATTTCATTGCTATTATAATTTTTCAGGTGTAACTTGATTGAGGGGATGAATTATAATCCTTCTGTGTTCTAATTATTTGTGTTTTCTTTGAATAAAATTTATTACTTTCATAAAGAAAAGTTTCTGTGCGGCCAAGGTTCATTGTATGCTCTGGTTGATCTCACTTGTGTAATTATTTTAACATTATTCTCTAATTTAGCCTGTTCAACAATTTGTGCCATCAAGGGGTATATGCTACTTGGGAGCTGTATTTCTGGCTCTATTTGATTGTTTTTACTAGTTTTTTCCTTTGTAATTGATTATCAATATTGCTTGCTTTTATTCAGTCCCATTCTTAAATTTTGTTGTATATGGACATTGGATTTGTTCTTTATTTGCCATTTAATTTATATTTTATTGATCACCTGATGCAAAGGAGTTGGCTCTTACCCTTTGTTCTTCATGTTGCTTTCCATGTAGTGGAGTTGTAGTGGACCTTTGATGGAAATTCTTTTGAGGAACTTCGCCTTGCATGCTAAAGTGACTGAAAACAACATTGAGGGTTCAGTCACAGCTGAATTTCAAGTGAACTACAATAACATTCACAAGGTATATGTTCACTGGGATCAGTATCTCTTAATTTTTTCAGTATGAATGATATGCGCATTGCTGATTTATCTGCTTACAATGGTTGCAGGTGTTGTGGGAACCCTTTATTGAGCCTTGGCAATTTCAGATGGTTGTGATTAGAAAGAATGAGATGAGTGCTTTGCTGAACAGCTTCATAATGACAGATATCCAACTGAAATCGATAGGGCAGCTTAACTTGAACTTTACGGAATCCCTTATTGAGGTATATTATGATTTTTTATTTCACTTGCTTCCAAGATCATCTATCTACCTAAAAGAATTTTTCAAGGGTTCTTTTTGACAATTTAAATGTCATTCTAATATATATATATATATATATATAATTTTGAAGGTGATGGAATGAAAATATATGCAGTCTTGTCAGACATTGGCACAGAAAAATTGGGGTTTTCATTTCGGAAATGTAAAAAATTTTTAGTAACATTCCTTCTATCAATGACTATTTTTAATCTGTTGGCCTTATTATTGATGATGCATGTTCAACTCCCTTAAATGCATTTGAGAAACACAATGCTGCATTTAAATTCTAGGTGGTATCTTATGTGCAATAATAATTTGAGTAGTAACAGTGGTTGCAGAAGGGTATGGTGCCTTCCAACCACCTCTCCAGACCCTATGGATGTTAGAGCCTTGTGAATTGGGTATGATGAATAGTGGTTGTAGAAGTAGATGCATCATTTGATCTTGTCTCTAATTCTTTTAATGGTTCAGGCACTACTAGATGCTATTTTAAAAAACAAAACATTAACCTTTCGTTTCTTCTATTTTGTGCAGCTTCACCTTGTTGGTTCTTGTTATTTTGATAAAATCTGTTGCTAAGTTTTTTTTTTTTCTTCGGGTGTTCTCTTGCAGTGTCTTTCCAGGACAATTGAGATGATTAATGATGCTTGGGATCTGATGGAACCATATGATCATCCTGAAAGCCAGAAACTCTTGAATTCTCCAATTACTAAATATATGTCTGATGGGAGATATGCTCCTTATATACTTCAAAATTTGACTTCTGTGCCACTAAAATATCATGTTTATCAAGGGATGGATAGTTGTGGTGAGTTTGATGTCTCAGAAGTGAGAGATGGAAATCATGTGCTTCCAGGTTGTTCTCTTCCTATTTATATTAAGGAAAGTCCTGAAGAACAACTTTCTCGTTATAGGACAGCCCATTCTTCTGATAGACTTAATGAGCAGAAATCAAATGGGGTTGCTCATCATTTTATTACCATTCAACTTGATGAAACATATGTGCCTTCTGTTCCTATTTCAATGGATCTTGTGGGACTTACCTGTTTTGAGGTTGATTTTTCTAAGGCATACAATGATGACACTGAAGATAATGGAACATATACCAGCAGTGGTTTTGTTGTTCCAGTTGTGTTTGATGTTTCAGTGCAGCGCTATTGCAAATTAATAAAAGTATACTCAACAGTAAGTACAGAGTCCAATATTTGTTTTAGTTTTTAATGCTAATGAGGTTCCCTTACTTTTCCTGTATTGCTTTTTCTTTTTTTACCCCCATATATGTCTTTCTCGCTGAGTCACAGTTAATATACTTAGGTTGTACTTTCAAATGCAACTTCAGTGCCATTGGAGCTGCGATTTGATATTCCATTTGGCGTATCCCCAAAGGTATGAACAAGAAAAAAAAATTATTTACTCCTGTAATTAATCTAAGGTACCTATTCTTGTCTGTGTTGCAGTGCGTTAGAAAACTTAATATGCATTCTCCTTCTTCAGATATTAGACCCAATATATCCTGGTCAGGAGTTACCACTACCTTTACATTTGGCTGAAGCTGGTCGCATGAGTTGGCGCCCACTTGGAAATTTATATTTGTGGAGTGAATATTATAACCTCTCAAGTCTACTTTCACAGGAGGGCAAAATTGGATTTCTCAAATCCTTTGTTTGCTATTCACCTCAAGCAAGTGGTGATCCATTTCGCTGTTGCATATCAGTCAGAAATATCAGTTTGCATTCATCTAGTCGACCAAGGAAGAGTGTTTCTCTGCATGAGGGTACTTTAAAGAAGTCTTTTGAAAGTTGTGGTCAAATATTGCATAATCTGGATGAAGCAAAGAAGCGGTTTGTTCACCAACTGACCCTGACTACTCCGTTAGTAGTGAACAACTACCTTCCTGAGTCAGTCTCATTGACAATAGAAAGTGGTGGGGTTACTCGTACTGCAATTCTTTCAGAGGTTTGTGATGTAATATCTTGTAGCTGATGTATCTTAATTTGAGTATGGAGTCCTGTACTGCCTTTTATTTTCTTTAGTTTTATTGAGCATGGTAATTACTCTATTAAGAAATTTTGTGTCCTAATCTTTAATAGGTGGAAACTTCCTTTCATCATATTGATCCTTCACATGACCTGGGTCTGGAAATCCATATGCAAGGATTCAAACCATCAGATTTGAAGTTCCCTCGTACTGAAAAATTCTGTGCAATGGCTAAGTTCAGTGGGACCAAGTTTTCACTGTCTGAAACTGTGACCTTTTATCCAGATTTGTCAAATGGTAGTTGATATATGTCCTATTAAATTTGCTATTTAAGGTGTTTTATGTGTGATAAATCTGTTAATTGTAATTGTTTTGCTTTATTCTAGGTCCAATACATGTCACAGTGGAAAAAAGGATTGATGCATTCTCCGCTGCCAAGGAACTCTTCATTTATGTTCCCTTTCTGTTATATAATTGCACTGGTTTTCCGTTCATGATTTCAGAATCTTCTGATGAAATGAACGGAGTGGGCTGCATGATTCCTTCCTGTTATGATTTGGTTGAACAACTACTGGGAAAAAAAGATGGTCTGAGTCTGCTGTCTTCTAGCCTTGATTCACAGGCTGAACCTCCACCTAGTTTAAGGACTTCTTCCCTTGAAAATCTTGTTGTCTCAACTAGGGAGAATGTAAATTTGTACTCTGCGAGATTTCTAAGCAAACCCTTGATTTCATCTAAATCCATCACAAATTCTCACAAGCATTCAGACATAATTGATTTAGACAGTCAGAAAGCATTTTTAAATGGTTCAAAGAACAGCCTGAGTTCAAGCAGTCCGTTGGCATCGAGGAATTCCAACTCTGAAGGACATGAGCTTGGAAGGGTTAAGGCATGCATGTATTGTCCTAGACCTATTTCCTCTACGAATGATGTTATGGTTAGAGTATGTAGGTGCTTGCCCGAATGTATTACAGAAAGCATGCCACTTTCTTCATGGTCAAGCCCTTTTTATCTTGTTCCACCAAGTGGTTCAACTACCATTCTTGTTCCTAAGTCATCAACAAATTCTGCATTCATGATATCTGTGACATCTAGTGCAGTTGCTGGACCATTTGCTGGGAGGACAAATGCCATTACTTTCCAGCCTAGGTGAGAAAATTAGCAGAACTACAGCAAACACTGTTTTTTAATCCCTTTAGTCCTGTCTCTTAGTCTTTTAATACTCCTTACTTTGGCAGATATGTCATCAGTAATGCATGCAGCAAGGACTTATGTTATAAGCAGAAGGGAACTGATTTTGTTTTCCAGCTGGGTGTAGGAGAACATGCTCATCTTCATTGGACAGATACAACCAGGTTTTTCACGTTTATATTTGCTTACATCTACAGATTTTCAAACACATATCCATATTTGAAATGCATATTTTAGAGATTCTTATGCATATTGGTCTCAAGAATTCATCTCTATATCATGGTTTGATTATATTTATTTATTTTTTATCAAGTCCTGTTGTTTTAGTTTTATGTTTTCATATGTAATATGTGATGCTTATGCACCAGTAAGTAAGAGTGATTTGATTCAAGGAAAGGAATAGAAAAAGGTGGTGGAAGAAAAATAACATTTATAGTAGTATTAAAAATGGAAATGTCATTTAAGGAGGTAATAGAGAGTATGATTTTGAATAGAATAGAATAGAATGACAAAAAAGAATACATGTGGCCGAGCTTTTAGGATCCATAGCCGGCCTCAAAATTTCGAGATTAAGGTTTGCTTGTTGTTATTGTTGTATGTAATATGTGGTGCATAGTGCTTTGATATGGTTTTATTCAGCAAATATGGATATGAAATAATTATTTTGTTCATTTTTGGTACTTTAAATGCATCCAGTGGATTTTGAACCCAAGACTTCATACTTCACCCTTTTCTTTCAAATTCAAGGGGAGGTGCCATTTGAGCTAAAGCTTATTAGCAATTTGGGTGTGCAGTAATTCAAAGAAGCCTGTACTTTTGTGCTTACCCTAGCCTGTTTGAAGGAGCTTTATGAGGTTCTACATATGTCCTATGCTGCATGCTCATACGCACCTAGGCACACTTTAATAACAGTGACTAGAATCATTTGTGCCCTTCTTTTGTCCGAAATATTTTTTTCCCCTGTATATCCTAATGAATTTGTGCAACCTTGGCTATCATATGAGAGATTCTTAAACGATGAGAGAGTTGGACAAGTATGTGCTTGAAAAAATAACAAATTAGATTGTAAAATTCAAGTTTAATGAACTTGGTTGGTTTGACTAGACTGTCAATATTGATACTTAGTTTCATAATCTGAACGAATGTTTCTAGCCATTTTGTTCTATTACTTTTCCCATTACTTGGAGGTATCTCTTGCATCTATATTTTTTTCATTATTTTTATACTCTCCCCCGTTAGTTTACATTTCTACTTGTAGCAGGGAGTTACTGGTTTCCGTTCGTTATAATGAACCTGGATGGCAATGGTCAGGCAGTTTTTTGCCAGATCATCTTGGTGACACTCAAGTAAAATTACGGAATTATGTTTCCAATGCATTAAATATGGTACGAGTTGAAGTACAGAATGCAGATGTTTCCATTCAAGATGAAAAGGTAGTTGGAAGCCTGCATGGAAATTCTGGGACAAACTTGATTCTCTTATCGGATGATGATACAGGGTATATGCCATACAGAATTGATAATTTCTCAAAGGAGGTTGGTGCCCTTGTTCAATTAGTATATTCACTAGACTAGATGCTATCCCAATAGGTTTAATGGTTAATTTGGAGTTCATTTTGTTACTAGTCTTGTGATCTTGTTTCTGAGTGTCCTCTTGTTGTTTTACACACCCCGTTCCCTTCTTTTTTGAATGGTAAGTTATGCACCTAATGGATTTTCAATCCATGATGTCACCCTCCACTCATTCTTATCATAAAAGGAAGTGCCTTTTTAGCTAGAGCTCATTGGCCTAATGTGTTGCCCTTATTGTGCATTTTAAACATTAGGCCCTTATCGTGTATTCTTTACATTAGTAATTGATACTTATCTGGTTTGAAGTAACACTTTCTTTGCTCTTTTACATGTAGCTTGAATCCATCAGTCAAATTAAAAAATGCATAGTCATAATCTTATATTCTCTGTACATATACATTCTTGATGTTGAAAGCTTGATTGACTAAATTTTGTGTGCTGCTTGCCACTTTGTAGAGGCTACGGATATACCAGCAAAAATGTGAAACCTTTGAGACTATTGTCCATTCTTACACATCTTGCCCTTACGCGTGGGATGAACCCTGCTACCCGCATCGTTTGACTGTAGAGGTAATCCTTCTTGGTTTTTTGTTTAAAATGATGGGTTCTTTCTAATGTTTACTAAGGAAAGTTTATTTGGTGTTTTTGGAACTATAAGGTACCTGGAGAACGTGTTCTTGGGTCATATGCTCTTGATGATGTCAAAGACTACATGGCTGTGTATTTGCCTTCAACCTCTGAGGTATAATTTTGGAAACCTCATCCATTATTCTACTTAAAATAGTAAACTTGATGGTTTTCGAAAAGTTGATATGTTAAATTTTTTGCTTGCATTAACTTTGCATGTTTTAAGTTTCTAAACTGATCCTTTTCTTGAATTCACTAGACCATTTTAATGAAAATGGAATACTCTTTCTTGTAAGGTCTTAATTTTGTTTTACATTTTGATTCATAATTCCAAAGTTGTTTTTTTCTTACTTGTTTGGTTGGCTGTCTTCGTTGAGTTCATTTTCTTCTACATGTCTATTAGATTTCATTGATCATTGTACTCTACACATCATTATGGTGGTCTCTAGCATACTCCCTGTATACATCGACTCTTTTCTTCAATAAAGTATGTTATTTATATATAAAAAAAGTCCAAAGATGTGAAAACAAACTTAGGACTATAATGTCAACAATCTCTTTCTCTCACCCTCTCTCACTCACGCACGTATGTGTAGATTGAGATATAGATATGGATGCAGAATACTTGACTAAATGAGATAGAGAGAGTTCGGGTGTTGTAGTTACCTAAATATTGAGAGTTTGCTGTTGTCATTTCTTGTTTTTCTGCTCTTCCATCTTGATTTTTTTTTTTGTGCTCCTAGAGGCAAAATAATACTTGTAAAAAAGAAAAAGAAAATTGTGCATGAAGTACTGTTCATATCTTGAATGTTGTATGAAAAGAGAAAGAACATTACCACTGCCATTAAAGATTGCTTGGATGATTAGAAGAAAAGCTTTTCTTAGGAAGGAGAAAGAAAAAGGGTTCACTTTAACTATAGAGATCCATGGAATTTTTTGATGAAATGGCATCAGCCTTATAAATTTTAAACATCTTTTATTATTTTACTGATTTCTTAATGAGGTGTAATTGAAACTAGCTCTATTTGCATCTTGGCATAGTATATGTTAGTAGTTATAACATGAACTAATTTTCTTATGCTCAATTCATGGTGAAACAATGTGTCATCATATTGTGGACCATAGTTCCCGTTAATTTTGTAATTGAAGTCGACCTTATAAGCATAATTTTTATACATGATTTCATTGGTGGCTTACACTACCTTTTGTCTGCAGAAGCCTGAGAGAACATTACGATTATCAGTCCATGCTGAAGGAGCAACCAAGGTGCATTTCTATTAGTTTGGTACATGCAGTAACCTATTTGGTGTTTTATTTTGACAGTATAATGATTTCTTTTTTGCTTCTGCAGGTCCTCTGCGTTATTGATTCAAGTTACCACATATTGAATGACATGAAGAATTCAAGTGCATATCACTTAAGAGAACAAGGGAAACATGCTCAGAAACAAGACAAGCTTATTGATTACAAGGAAAAAATATCTGTTGTTATTCCACATATTGGTATCTCCTTGATTAATTCTTACCCACAGGTATATGGAATTATATTGTCTTCCCATTTTCCATGGTACTGTTTTGAACTCTATTAATCATTCAACTCTTTTGCAGGAGTTGCTTTTTGCATGTTTGAAGAACTTAACGATCGATCTGCTACAGAGTTTGGATCAACAGAAGCTCTCCATTCAAATCTCATCATTGCAAATAGACAACCAGCTGCGCACTACCCCATATCCCGTTATGTTGTCCTTTGATCATGAATACAGATACAGCTCAGCTAGCCAAATAAGAACCAAGGATAAGAGTGCAAAAACAAGAAGTGAAAGATTTTTGCCAATGGCATCTGACAACTCTTGTGAACCTGTATTCTACCTAGCTGTGTCAAAGTGGAGGAAGAAAGATATTTCATTGGTTTCTTTTGAATATATAAGCTTAAGGTGTCTATTTCTGTGATTAGTACATTTCTCAGAGTCTAATACTGTCAGTGCTTATTTTGTACTGTTTAATGCTTGCAGAGTGGCAGATTTCCGCCTTGAACTTGAGCAAGAAGTGACATTAAGTTTGTTTGAATTCTTCAAAAATGTTTATTCAAGGTTCCCATTTAGGACCATGCCATTATCAGATCCGTTACTGCATTCTCATATCAGTGATATGGGTGTGGTAATGGAACCCACAGGCCAGGTTCAGACATGCGAGTATTTGAATGGAAGGGAGGACCTAATTCCTTCAGTGAATGTACCTGTGTTCAATGAAAAGAACGGAGGTAGCCTATCACTACCTTCAGTAGTTCCAATTGGAGCTCCTTGGCAGCATATTTACCTTTTGGCCAGAAGACAGCAGAAAATATATGTTGAAGTGTTTGATGTGGCTCCCATCAAGTTGACCTTAAGGTGAATCTGTTATCCCTCACAGTAGGGATGCACTTGCAAGATCTGGTTTATCTTTTTTTTTTTTTTTGATAGGAAGATCTGGTTTATCTTTAACTCTATTACTTGAGCATTATTATGAGAAATATCTCCTCAACAGTTTTTCCAGCTCTCCATGGATGCTCAGAAATGGTGTTCTTACATCAGGAGAATCTCTTATCCATGTAAGTAGCATATTTTTTTCTGAAAAATGATGTTAGGATGTGGTATTTTTTTTTCCAAGCTAAAATAGAAGAGGATTACAGTATGTTTACAGCCAGCATAGAACAGTGAGATTTAACGAACAGGATGATATATACTAGGAAGGTAGGTTAAAAAAACTGAAGATCATGTAGAATTCAGCTACTTGGAGGAGCGTAGAGAGCATATAGGTGCCAAATCTGTCAAAAAGTTCCTACTTGTAGAAAGGACGCATGGAATCAGCTTTGGTCTATGTTTAGACGTCATAATGAATGCACATAGAAGTAGGCAATCTTTATACAGTTTTAATTTGTTGCTTGAAGGAAAATTTGAAGCTACATACAAGTTTAGATATTTGAATTTCTTCCATCAATGTATATGCTAAGCTTCCTGCTACTGGTGGAGATCAACCATTCTCACTTGATGGATAAAAAACGGACAGTAATGATGTGTTACTGCACCCCTTATAGGAGGGAAATTTTTTCTTTTTTTATGATCTAAAGTTTTTTTTTAATTTTTAATTTTTTTTTTTGGTATAAGTAATGTAATTATTATTGCCATAAAAAAAAAATAGTCACCCAAGTATGCAGGGAGTATACAGTTGGGGACCATACAAACAAACACGCAAATTACATGAATATATCAAAACACTAACAGACCGTAAAGTTGACATCCAATCCAACAAAGTCCTTAAGAAAAATAATTTGAGTTCAGGCGTAGTTTTCTTTGTGGATCATCTTCTTCTTCATTGCTCTATAGTGTATGATTTGTGGACTGGTGTTCAACTTGTTTGAATTCCATTGGGTTATGCTGCAAAAGGGTCATTGATTTGTTAGCTTCACGGTAGGGCAAGTTCAGCTGGCATCACAATATTGCTATTTGAAGGTTTGTGCCACATTGCTTAATGTGGTGTATTTGTCGGGAATGGAATGCTAGATATTTAGAGGGATGTGAACAATCTATTCTTGAGATGAAGTCTTTTTTCTTTCATAATTTGCTTAAGTGAGTTTAGCCTTACAAACATGTTTATGCTTTTCCCTTCATGTTTTGTTTGACTATTGTAGTTTGGATTCTTGAATGTATTGCTCCATAGTACATTTATAGTGTACTTGGGTCTGTTTTATATTTAATAAAGTTTTCGTCACTTATCAAAAAAAAAAAAAACAAAAAAAACAAAATAGTTCTCTCTATGTCCTCGAAATTCCGATCGTTCGCCTCCCTCCATATACATCACATGAAGCAATGCAGGGCAGCAATCCACAATTGACCTTTCCGATGATGCAGAAAACAACCTGGCCAACAAGCTAACAACTCATCAACAGTCTTTAGCATCACCCAACAAACTCCAAATAAATCTAACACCATAGGCCACAAATCTACGGCTATAGACAGTGAAGTAAGAGATGATCTACTGATTCCCCATTGCATTTGCATATATAACACCAATCCAAAAGCCACATATTCCTTTTTTGTAAATTGTCAATCATCAAGATTTTCCCAAAGCAGCAGTACAAACAAAGAAAGCAACTCTAGAAGTAATCTTTGATTTCCATATGCACTTCCAAGGGAAAGATTGATCACCATTGCCAAGTAGAACCCTGTAGTAACCACTCACTGTAAATCCTTGTTCTTATTTGGTTTCCAGCACAGTTTATCCTCCCCACTTCCTTATACTGGTACACCATCAACACATCCATGAAATTTGACAAAGACTCCAACTCCCAATCCTGCACGGCTCTTGTGAAATTGACATCCCAAAAGAGTATCTCCCATTAGTGGATTGCATAAGATCCGACACACTTGCCTCCTTCTCACAGAAAATACTGAATCGCTCAAGATAGCACATAGCCAGAGAATTATTACCGCACCATTGACCCTGCTAAAACTCCACTCTAGATCCACCCCCTACCTCAAATTGGAGATAGCTTGACAAAGTAGGCCAACTTGCCTTTCCAACTTGTAAGAGCTCCATAACACCTTTTGGCATGATCCAATACACCCTAAATAGTGAAGATTTTCCCTCCTGCACATGCGGCACCAGTCTATTACAACTAATCTCTGCTTTCGGAGGTTATCTGTAGTGAGGTTTTTTCCCAAAGCTGCTGTCCAAAGGGACAAGCTAACCTTTATTGAACTTTTGGCTTCCACAAACTCTTCCAGGGAAAAGATTGATGAGATGTCGATGATGGCAATGAGAAATGAGGCTAAGTTGGTAAAAAACTGTGATTGTTTTATCTTATATAGAAGGGACGTCTTATTATGAAAAAGAAATTTATAATTCAGCCAGTTTTATTGGTTGAATATCGGTACAAAACACCATAGATGATAGACCACTTGAGCCTAAAGGCTGCAGACTAAACAACACAGAAAGAGAATAAAGATTTACTCTGTTACAACAGCAAACCTGAGACTTCAAATTTTCACTTCAACACTTCAATTCCTGGATTTCGACTCTGCCCCTTGTACTCTATTTACAAACCTTATAGTATTGCAACTTCCCATAATTGCCATTTTAGTCAGATTAAGCAGCCATCCTTACTTTTCACCACCCTGAAATTTTTTTAAAATTTTTGTTTCCATAATGAATACTTACCAGGAAGGGGAAAAAAACAGAAATATCCATAATAAAGGGAAGGAAGAAATCAGAGATGCTGTGAGAGGAAGGGCAGAATGGAATTTCCTATAGCATCCAAGCAACCTGCCACGGTTGTGTTCATTATGGTAATTGGTTGGTCTGCCATTGTGGTGTTCGTTGTGTTAATTGGTTGGTCTGCCATGTAAGCTACTGTACTCTCTCTTTCACACAGACAATTTCCCTACCTCTTTAGCGAAATTAGTTGTAGAATAGATTCTTCATGGTCTGAGATCAGCACGGTGGCTATTACTCTTGGGGCCAGTGGCAAAAGACTTTGAAAATGGACAGGCTCAGACTTGGTGAGGTAGTTAGCAAAGATGGGAAAGCAAATATGTTGGCAAGATGGATGGGAAAACACTAATTGGTGCATTAGCTAATAAAAATTGGGCTTATCCGTCCAAACAATAATTGGTGCATTAGCTATGAACCATGGCTGAGAGAATGTTAGTTGCACCCTTTATCTGTCCATGTGTGTTTCTACTTGAAAGTAAAAAGCTTCCTTGAAACCTTGTCTCTAATTGCTTTGGTACTTTAAATCTATGATCATTAAATTTTTCCTCTTTATTGTCATTATTTGTTAATAAAATTTCTCACAAAAGCTAAAATCTAGTGTTGCCACGGGTTTCAAATAGTCTATTTTCTTTCTTTATGTTCATGATTTCTTTGGATTATATATCTACTTTGCTATCCATGTTAATCATGGATATTGAGAAACTACCCCTTTTCCTAAAAGCTTAAGCAGTTAGGAAAAGGTTAAACACTATAAACATTTTCCCTCACATGTAGGCCAAAACTCTCCCTATTAGTGCGAACCAGTATGAGTTTTTTAACTTTTTAAATAGCTGGTAAAGTGAAGATAGAGTTTGAATTCATGACCACTTGCTCTGATATCATGATAACTAAAAATTTCTCAAAAGCTTGAGGTGTTAGGAAATTGTGAATTTAATCATTATTTTAATAAATATTTTTGGTAATAATTAATGACAGAGAGGTATTATGGCCCTTGCGGATGTTGAGGGAGCACGTATTCATCTGAAGCAATTGACCATTGCACATCACATGGCTAGCTGGGAATCCATTGAGGAGATCCTCATAAGGCATTACACTCGGCAACTTCTTCATGAGATGTATAAGGTAAATTATCAGTAGTTATCTAGCTGGCTCATTTTTATTACAATGTGGTTTTTAATTATTTTCATTTCTTTATCCGTGATTGATCAGTCAAATAATATCTTTGTTCATTAAGGCAGTGAGTGAGAAGAATCCAGGGAAATTAAGAGCATAAATGACTGTATGTCCGGCTTGGAAATTGTTTCTATATGCATGCTTCAAACTTTGTTGCAACCCTTGCTGTGTATTTTTTCTTTTTATGTTTTTTCCTGTTTAATTTGTTTTTTAAATTCCTAGAATTTTCTAGAATCAAATAAATGAAAATTTTCTTTGATGCATGTGGGATAAAGTATGTATTCAACCTCTACTGCTTTTGGCCAAGTATTCTCTTTCCACCACCTGTGGGACAGAGTATTTAATGCCTGCTTCTATTTTCTTTTTGCTCTTGTGATACATTTTTTAATAATTTTTAATATTTAAATTGGCTAAATATGTAAACTTTGTCATATTAGATTAGCTAAAACAGTGACTTCCATTAGCAATGCAGTGGAAATAACTATTTATATCAAATACAGGAGGTATTTTCATGCTCCTATAGCTGTAAACTACTGTGGACTTTTGTTGTCCTTTCTGATTTCTTCCATGTAGATTTCACTTGATATATACAATTTAAGATTGAAGGATATATTTTAAGAGGTTATTAGTTGCAATTTCTTAGATTTAAGGTTGGGATTATTTTGATAAGTTGTTTTTATTCTTTAATAGCATATTCCTAACATTAGTCACGTAGCATTGAGATTTATAGTTACAAGCTATGCTTAAGAGTGTTATTGCGGAATTTATATTTCTCCTTGAAAACCATCAGAGCCTCTACTCCCTCGTGATTTTGAAAATCTCGCCTCTACTCATTGGAGATGTTCAAAATTGACAAGTGAGTAGAGGTGAGGTTTTCAAAATCATAAGAGAGTAGAGGCTCTGATACCAATAACATTTATCTGTTCATTTTAGGGATGTCTTATGTGAAAATAGTTGGTGGGCTATGGCTTTAGGAAAAAAGAAAAAACTGTTTGTTGGAAATTTCCTGGCAGTAGCAAATTAGCGTGTTTAAGGTTGGTTGCTGCTGTCAAAAGGGTGTGACAAATTTAGGGTTTGCAGGTTTCACAGAGGATATAGGAAAATGGATCTGATTTGGGCTATAAAAGATGAAAGAAAAGAGAAAGTTTTCTGTGTTCAGGGATTGTGTATACCATGACAGTACTAGGTGTGCCAAAGAAGAAGAGAGAGAAGAAAACATACTATGGCCAATATACCTCAATACTCAAATGCACTCCATTATATTTATCAACTCAAATTTTTTTTGAAATTGGACATATTTGTAAGACTATTCGACTTCTTCCACAATCTGCTAGAAGGACTTTCTAATTTGCCTAGTAATTAAAAAAATAGACTTGACTCAATTACCAACAAAATAACCATAACTTGTAAAATAAATACTCTTTTGACCCTATGCCACTTTGATGCATTCTATTTAACGATGCAGATGTCATATCCATCGAACGTCATACAGGGGTCATACAGGGTCTCACATGGCAAAAACGTAATACAGGCAAACAAATACCTATAAATTTTTTAAGAAGTTCTATATCTGACTCAAAAACCCTGTATTACCAAAATTCTATGCAAACAGCAACTAAATCTCTTTTTCCATGGCTGCATCACATAGGGATTTGTTCAGGTGGTATTGTTTTTAACCTGCTCTTTTTTTGAAGGCCGAATAGGGAAATGGGAGCTTGTTTCATTAAATATCAACAATCACATCATGCTACTGTTAGATGTTGAGATGACATTAAGACTGATATTACTCATGACTTTGTGGGTAGAAATTACAAGCAACTGAGCTGCAGTTTATATGAAAATAGTTTATTTGAAGAATAAACTGAGTATGAAAGTTTCACTATGAGATATTATATATCATGGAATGAAGACGTGATCATTTTTATGTATATCAATAGTAGAATTCATATATATAGCAAATTAAATTTACATCGGCTAATGTGGCTGATTGGGCTATTCAGAATGTGGGTGGAAGGAAGTCAATGAGCTATAAGTCAGGGAATCTTTAGCAACCATGAACATAATTGTTGTGTTAAATTACCAATTGGGATAGGTAAATTTAATCATTTAACCACATACCTTTAACACTTCTCCTCGCGCCTGGGCTCACACACCCTTTTAATAGGTGAGACCCAATAAGTGGGATTTTAAATGTGAGGTAGAGTGGAGGAGACTGGGATCGAACTCAGAACCTTCTACTCTAATACCATGTTAAATTGCAAATTTTCTCACAAGCTTTAAGCAATTGGGATATGATAAACTTAATTATTTAACCACATACTCTTAACATTATGTTATAAAAGTCATCTCCTTGTCTTCTGTGAAACAGATGGAGCCTTTAAATTTGAATTGCCTCTCCTTAGGCTTCCAGTTTATTTGAGTCTCTAGAATGAACATTGTGCCACACTCTTTTCATGCTCCTTGTTTCTTTTTATTTGCAGGTGTTTGGTTCTGCTGGTGTTATTGGTAATCCAATGGGATTTGCTAGGAGTTTGGGGCTTGGCCTGAGGGATTTCTTATCAATGCCTGCCAGGAGTGTTTTGCAGGTACATAGTTTATTAGATGGCCAAAACTTGCTCCTTTGATCAGATTTCTGAAAACTAGCTTTTTCTATTGGCAGAGCCCTACTGGACTTATTACTGGCATGGCACAAGGCAGCACTAGTCTTTTAAGTAACACAGTCTATGCTATAAGTGACGCTGCCACTCAGTTCAGTAAAGCTGCACACAAGGTATCTATTTTCATCATAAGCATTTGAATGGTTTCAGAGACCAGTTTCTTTATATATATATATATATATATATATATATATATATATATATATATATATATATATATTTGTATGTATTTAAATATGAACTGAATTTCTGCTTGTAGGGTATTGTTGCATTGACCTTCGATGACCAAGCTGTTTCAAGTATGGAAAAGCAACAGATGAGTGCAGCTTCACAAAGTAAAGGTGTGATAAATGAAGTCTTAGAGGTATGTCAGTCATATTTAGTAGTTCTCATTGTAAAGGCCACCTAGATGTTTATAGAAGTGGATCCGTTGGTGCATTGTATGGGACAAATTTATATGTTTCACAAAAGTTGAGTTGCAAATTAGATGCAATAAATTACCTGTTGTACCAAAACCTTAAACCTGTTGGGAAATATTAAAATTTAATCATTGAACTCCTCCTAAATAAATGGGGCCCAACTCATGGGAATTTAACTTTTTAAATAGGAAGTAGAGCGAAGACAATGCTTGAACTCAAGACCACTTGATTTAATACAATGATAAGTTCCAATTGTCCCAAAATTTTAAGCTATTAGAAAGTGGTAATTTTAATCATAACTCTAACAAGATGAAACTAGAATGATGTGTTCCAAACCTATGGGTAGAATTCAAACAACTAGTAATGTTTTCAATAAATGAGTGGCTATTGCATATAAACTTAAAAATAGTGAAAATTATTATATAATTCATAAATTGCTCAATTAATAGTTAATAGTTATTTCTCTCTTCCACTTCGTTTCCCAAGAGCTTTGTAACTCAATGGCATTGCATGTGCTCTTTTACAAGGAGAACCATGATTCAAATCCCACTCCCTCATTTATTGTGACAATTGAATCATTAAAAAAAATGAAGTTATTTTTCTTTTTTTTAGTTGTTTGTTTATTGGTGTGTATTTTTTTGTTTATTCATTTACTTACATGATTCAGAAAAATCATGCATCCACCTATCAGTCGAGGGCTAGGGTTGCATCTCCCACTCAGAACTACCATGAAAAATTTAGTTGCATATACATTTATTTTTGAATTCCCTTTTGACATTTTTATTTTATTATACTATTAATGGCTATTATCTCTTTTAAATTCTAAACTAAAAATTATTTAAAAAATAGAAAGATTTTTTTTTTTTTTTTGTATTTTATCATATTTTAATGTCTCTTAAGGTTCAAAAGCAATAAATGGAAAACATGGGTTGTAGAAAAGGGAAAATAAAGAAGCAAAAGTTTTGATCAAATAGAAAAAAATACAAAATAAAAAGAAATTACTTTTACCTTTTAAAAGTGATAAAAGAGTTATAATAGGAGTTCAAATTCTTCATGTAATAATCTATATTTGTTCATAAAAATCAGTGAATTAGCAATAAAATTTGGAATAATTATATAATAGACCAAGAATTTGATATTGTCTTCATGTTAAACTCTTGAAGTTTTAGGTCTATAAATGTTTACATTAGAGTTTTAAAATTGTTACAATATGGTCATGTTATGAGTTAAGCAAAAAGTCTCATAGTCTGTAAATAAGGTCTATCTAGTGTCTAAAAGTCATTCTTTGGGAACTATAAGTAAAATTTTGACTATAAAAAATTGCAACATGGCTTATTTGTATATGAAGAAGACCTAACAAATATACACAATATAGTTGATAACTATCTTTTTATAAGTGTTCTTACTGTCTAGTATAGACATAAGTTCCATTTTCCTGTCCAGATTGGTTTAAGTGTATATATATAGGGTTAGATCAGGTGGTACCTGGTGGAATTCAATGGTAATATTAAACTACTTAATAAACTTGTATTGGATTAATATTTTGAAAATCCATTTGACTCCCTATTTTTTTTTTTGATAAAATCCGTTTGACTCCCTAATTATTTATTTGATTTGCACTTTCATTTTGTTTAGTGGCTTAAAATTAAAAATTGTTTTGATGCATATGGTTGCAGAAAAAAATCACTTTTTTTTCCCAGAAGTGGGCTTCTTCTAACTTCTAACGGAGGGATTTTTCATTCCATTTTTGAAGGAAAGATTAGTTCTGGCCTGTTTACTTTTTACCATATATATATAAACAAAATAATTTATTAAACTAATCAAATGAACTTCTCATTGATGTATAAGTTCAATCCTTTTTTTTTTCCTCCTCATCTAGACCAATCCATCTGTACATCTTCCTGTATTAAAAGTGATTCATGTAGCTAGTCCATTGATATTATTGTTCTATGAATTCCATTACAAGTAAATAAACCAAGAGATTTCTTATAATTACAATACACCTGGCAAATCATTGATATGATGGGAGGTTCTTTTATCATTAATTAACTCACTGAAGATAATATTATAGAATATAGATGTAGAAAGAAAAAAAAAATTCAGTTAGAAAATATTTTGATTGGAAAACTCAAGATCGATTTTGTGTATAATTTTGAAGTCATGAAATTTAAACATTTCATAGATGAGATGATTATTAATCATATTACTATTTTGCAAACATGGAAGGTATAAGGAGACAATATTATTTAATGGTGGTTTGTCAAAAGGCGATTCCATTAGAAATTTATTGAGGTGTAATCTTGACAAAATTTCAAGTGTTCAACCATGTGTTAATTGACTTGAACCCACCCCGAGTGTGTGTGTGTGTGTGGGGGGGGGGGGGTATGTATCTGTTACCGAGGTCAAATTCTAACACAGCCAATGTATATGTTGTGTTTTCCAATGTATGGGATTGTTAAATCTTCGCATAACTTGAAAACATGTGTTATCATGCTTCTCTTTTGAAGGGAAATTATATGCACTATATTATTTATGTTTTAATGTGTTGAATTGTGTAACCTGTTTAATTCTAGGGACTCACTGGTCTTCTCCAGTCACCAATTAAAGGAGCTGAGAAACATGGCCTTCCTGGTGTCCTCTCAGGTAATCAACTACTAGGATGCTGTAAATTGTATACATTTCATTATGATTAGCATAATTTCCCTCAAAATTATGAGCATTTAACGGATCAGCAACACGAACATTGTCACTTAAGATGTAGAGATGGTTTGTGGTGTTTGCATAGCAATTGACTGTGCTTTCTTGCTCATATCCCTTGGTGCAGGTATAGCATTGGGAGTCACAGGACTTTTGGCAAAACCAGCAGCTAGTATCCTTGAAGTTACTGGAAAAACTGCACAGAGTATCAGAAATAGAAGTAGGCTATACCAAATGGGATCGCAGCGCTTTAGGGCCCGTCTTCCAAGGCCTCTAAGCAGGGAATTTCCTCTAAGACCTTACTCTTGGGAAGAAGCAGTTGGAACATCAGTACTTGTGGAGGCTGACAATGATTTAAAGCTCAAGGATGAGGTCTTAGTCATGTGCAAAGCACTTAAACAAGCTGGTAAATTTGTCGTCATCACACAGAGATTTGTATTGATTGTTGGTTGCCCTAGTTTGGTGGAGTTGGGTAAGCCCGAATTTCGAGGCGTTTCTGCTGATCCAGAATGGGTGATAGAATCGGAAATTGGTTTGGAGAGTGTTATACATGCTGATTCGGACCAAGAAGTGGTACATATTGTTGGAAGCAGTCCAGATACCATACTGAGGCAAAACCAACATCATCCCAGAAAAGGTGTTGGTACAAGGACAGTACGATGGAGCAATCCTACTACTCTTCCGCTCTTCCAGACAAACTTGGAACTGGCAAGCAAGGAAGATGCAGAAAGTCTGTTACAAATATTGTTGTCTACAATTGAACATGGGAAAGAGCGGGGCTGGGGCTATGGGCATCTCCTGCATCAAGGAAATATTAAGTAGCTTAAAAGTGGAGTACATTTTTTACTGATTTGAAGGATTAGATTCATCACAAGGCCTGGCTCCTGCTACCGCCCTTGCCTGGCAAGCAAGGAAGATGCAGAAAACTTGTTACAGATATTATTGACAACAATTGAACTTGGGAAAGAGTGAGATTGGGCTATGGGCATCTCCTGCATCAGGGTAATTTCAAATAGCCGAAAACTGGAATACATTCATTTTCTGCCCTGAAGGATTGGATTCATTAGAAGGCCCACCTAGTTCCACCCTTACCTTGCCCACACCCCCCCCCCCCCCCCCCCCCCCACACACACACACACACACAAAAGTGAGCGAGGGAGCACCTGAAAAAAGAAAAGTTCCTTTGGGGCCTTTTTGTTGCTGATTGGTAATTAAACACCCCCAATTGGACTAAACACACCACATCTCCCTTGGACTGACGTGATATCTAAGCTTGAGTTCATTGGCTTCAGTAATACCTTTTTAGATAAGCTTAGGTCATATTTTCCGATGTAAAATGCGTGTAACCTCTGTGTTGTGTACATGATGTATAGTGGCTCTCTTCTTTTTTCTTTTTCTTTTTTTCTTTTTTTTTAACATTTATGTACAGCATCGTTATAAACTTTGGGTAATTTTTACCCTTGTATACGTGTAAAGTAGTTAGTAATTTGTGCAATACACAAATTATTTATAAATGATACATATTTATTTACTAATTTTAATTAGAGGATTTATAGAAAAGAATATACATAATTTAAATAGAGTTTGTGTGATTCCTATTTATTTAATATTGAATCAAATTATTTTCATAAATTATGTGATTTTCTTTTTTCCAAATGATTTTAAATCTTTTTATACCTCTTATTTATATTTCAAAGTTAGCAATGTCTTTCCTCTTTGTTCAGAATAGCTGAAAATTTCCATTTTTGTTAATTAATGGGTATGAATAACCCTCTATTCTATCTTAGTCTAAATTTTAGTCAATCTAGTTCCTTTCTCCACTCCTATCTATTTTGCTAAATTTAGTTCCTATCGTGATTTTGGCTAGTACATGACGTTAACATCTTTTTTCTTAGTCCTTTTTTATCTCCTTAGAATATAAATTCAAATTTATATATTTGATTTGATATTATTTCCATGAGAAATTTAGGGCGTTCATTTTAATCATCATAAATTTTCTCTCTTGATTTGATTTTTGAAATTTGATCCAATGAGGTTAAACTGTTGATTCATCTTAAATTCTCACTAAAGGCCTGTTTGGATTGAGGAAGAAGAATGAGGGTGCAAAAGGGAGTAGAGTAGAGTTGGCTCAAAATTAGGCTAAATTTAAGCCAACTTTACTCTACTTCTTAATCCAAACAGACCATAAAGGAACACCATAGAAGATGGATTAGATGTCCTCTTCTTAGTGCCACGAGGTGGATTTTCATCCTTGGTCTTCTAGCTACATTAGGCTTGTTTGTGGAAAAATAAACAAGTATGAGCAATTATAGATTCTAGTATTCCGATTAGTCTACTTGTTTATTGTAGGATTTACAAAGCACAACTCAATCTCAATTGACAAATATAATTCATGTGATTATTATTTTTTTATTTAAACATTTTTGGATAACGTCATTCAAAATACTAAAAGAAAAAAAAATTAGTTAGAAATTCAGCAGGTGGTCGGTTTTAATTTTATCTCGCATTCCCAAATAGTGTGCGATCGATGTTCTTCTAACAACCTTAACACCAAATGATCCATGGGACCAGGACCCAGCTTATCAACCTCTTGAACAGCAGCGGTAGCCATACTGCACAAAGTTTAATGTATGGTATCACTTATTTGTTTATCAATGGTTTCTTTATACAATTTGTTTTCTTTATTAAGTACTAACTAATAAATAAAATGTCAATTACTTTCATCTTAATCAATATAATTCACAGAGAGGACATATGAACAAATAAATCAAGGTTAATAGCAACATAAAGGGGGGCTAACTCCAAAATCATATTTTACAAAATTAAGAGTCAGCATTAACAAACACCAACATCATCACATTATGACCCCTATCCCCCACCAACACT
Source organism: Castanea sativa (assembly GCF_040712315.1). Lineage (NCBI taxonomy): Eukaryota > Viridiplantae > Streptophyta > Magnoliopsida > Fagales > Fagaceae > Castanea > Castanea sativa. The sequence goes on from NC_134023.1 coordinate 23,281,940, forward strand.
TGAATTCACTAACTGCAACACCAACAATTTCTTATCATTAAAAAACACACACATATACTTAATAAAAACAATACCATTCAAAGGGCATCTTAATAAGATGGATAAATAGGTGGTCTCATGCTCTCGAGCGTGTGGAAGCAGTAGGAGTCTTGTAGGGTGGTAACCTTTGCAAGAGGTCAGTGGTCTCCTTAAGGTGAGGCCCGTTTTGTTAAAGTCTAAAGATGGCAGATGATATAGAAGCACTCCGGGAAAAGTTATCCCTCACTGTAGAAGAGGATGAGCAGGTGGTGTTGGGGAGCAATAGTACAAAGGCAGCAAAGGAGTTGGGCAGAAACTGTCTACTGATGAAAGTACTATCACGAAGGTGCATCTCGCTGGATGCACTTCGAAAGAACCTGAGAATGGTGTGGAAAACAAATAAAAGTGTACAGATCTCCGAAGTAGAAGACGAGTTGTTTATGGTGGAGTTCGGGGATGAAAGAGACAAAAAGAAAATTATGGAGATGCGACCCTGGAGTTACGACAAACAGTTGATTATCCTACAAGATTTTGAAGGGGAGCAAACGCCAAGAGAAGTGGTCTTAAAATGGTCTCCTTTCTGGATTCAGTTGCATAATCGACCACTAAAAAGCAGAACGAAGGAAACAGGGCAGTTAATAGGAGCAACAATAGGTGAAGTGGTGGAGGTGGATGTCGCAGAGAATGGGGTGCAATGGGGGAAGTGCTTGCGGGTACGAGTGATGGTGGATGTTACAAGAAGACTAATCCGTGGAAAAAGGGTCACCATCGAAGGAGGGGAAGGTCGGTGGGTTCAGTTCAAATACGAGAGACTTCCAAACTTTTGCTATTAGTGTGGTATGTTGAGCCACGACATGAGAGACTGTAATGAGGTGAAAAAGTGTGGCGACCAATCGGAGATTGTATAACTCTAGTATGGTGCCTAGCTACGAGCGGAGGCGTTTAGAAAGCCTACGAGAGCGATGGATCAGATAGGTAGAAGGGGGTTAATGGAGAAGGTTGAAGAAGCTAACAAAGAGAGATGTGCTCAGATGGAACTGGCGGTCGAACAAGTCGGCGGCGATGTGGTGGAGGAAAACTAGTCTGGGGAAGGATTGAATGGAAACAGCGGAAAATCAGGGTCAAAGATTCCAATCCACGAAGTTGCAGACAATGGGAAAACGCCAAACAAGACAGACGAGGTGGTATTGGGCAGTGTGTTTATACATGAAAGGGGTAAGGCTAGTCAGGCAGAGAAGGTAACAGAGAACACAGTGCCTATATTAGGATGCAAAAATTTATTGAAAACAGAGTCTAGAGGAAAAGGGCCAAAAATGGGCAATTAGCCATAGATGCTAAAGAATATAGTTAGTAGGCATCGGTTTGAAAGTATATATAATAGTAACATCTCAACTCTTAGAGAGTCGATTTTGGGGTATAAATCGAGTTTTTAATGCTCGATTTTCATGGTCTGATTCTGTCCGATGTGCCATTTTTTCCACGTGGTGACTACTTGAAAATCGAGTCTTAGAGACTCGATTTACAAGCCAAAAAAACTTTTCTTCTACCTCCATCCATTCCCAGAGAAAAACCAACCACAAAAAAAAAAAAAAAAAAAAAAAACCCACCTGGGTCGCGCTGCCAGGGGGCGCGACCTGGGTCGCGCTTCACCCAGGTCGCGCGACCCAGGTGGGCTTTTTTTTTTTTTTTTTTTTTTTTGGCGGTGGGTTTTTCTCTGGGATTGATGGACTTAGGGAAAATTGTTTTTGGCTTGGAAATCGAGTCTTAGAGACTCGATTTCCAAGTAGTCGCCACGTGGAAAAAATGCCACATCGGACAGAATCAGACCATTAAAATCGAGCATTAAAGACTCGATTTATAGCCCCAAAATCGACTCTCTAAGACTCGAGATGCTAGTAAAAAATATAGTTTGAAAACCTTAACTACTAACTATATTCTTCCGCATTTATGGCTATTTTACTATTTTCTCCGAGGAAATGGGACAGACAAGATGCAGTGGGAGATAATGACACCACGTATAGAGGCTCCAATTTTTTTTATAAAGAAGGTCCAACGACAAAGGAGCACCAGGATGAAAAAAAGCCCATTAGTAATGAAGCAACCCAAGATCCAATGGCCATGATTTACAAGGAGAAAATGGGCTGGGTTGCAGAGTGTTTAGGCCCTAAGAGTGGGAACTGGAAGCGAATGGCGAGGGAGAACCGGCCCAAAGATGGTATTGAGCAACAAAGCCCAGGTGAGGACAAGCCTATAGTCCAATACAAGTTAAAACATGAGAGCCTGGTTCCTTTAAAGGAGTTGGAATTAAACCTCACTGAAGCTAAATGCAGCAAAGGGCGAAGAGAGATCAGAGCAGCTAGGAAGGAAAACACAAACACGGATGGCAGAGAGGCGGCGACTACGACGCAGCACCGCCGAGCTCAATGAGCTTCCTAGCTTGGAACTGCCGGGGTCTAGGATCACCCCCGGTGGTTCGAACTCTCACCGACGAGGTGATGAACAAAAAGCTGATCCTGGTCTTCCTATCGGAGACCAAAGCGAGTGTAAGCAAGATGAAGGGTTTTCAAAGTAAAATAGAGTACACGGAGGGGATTATTGTGCCGAGTGACGGAAAAAGTGGGGGCCTAGCTATGATTTGGAAGAAAGGATCAGAAATAAGGTTGAAGAGTTGCTCAAATTCTCACATCGATGTCATGGTGGAGGGCGATGCAGGGCAACCGCCGTGGCGAGCTACTGGGTTCTATGGCCAGCCTGATTTGGGTAAGAGAAAAATTTCTTGGAGTTTATTAGAAGCTTTAAATAATCAATGCAATATGCCTTGGGTTGTTTGTGGGGATTTTAATGAAATAATCCATGCTGAAGAGAAGTTCGGATGGTTGGAGAGGGATGCAACTCAGATGAGGGATTTTAGGGAATGCCTAAGTAGGTGTGGTTTGATAGACTTAGGCTTTGTGGGGCAGAGGCATACTTGGTGTAATGGCCGGTTGGGGGAGCAGAGGACACTGTTTAGATTAGATAGAGGAGTGGCTAATGAAGCATGGAGGAAAATTTTTCCGGAGGCTAGTGTTCACCATATGGCTATGTCTGCATTAGATCACTGTATGATTGTACTGTATTTGAAGAGGAGAAGTCCAAAAAGACCCGCGAAGTGAAGATTATGTTTGAAGCTATGTGGACCCGAGACGAGAGGTGCCGACAGGTTATTGAGAACGCTTGGGACCCTTTCTGAGATGATACTGGTTACCAAATCCATGAGAGAATAAGGAGTTGTCAAGACCATTTGCAAAGCTGGAACAGGGAGGTCTTTGGCAATGTCAACAAAACTTTGAGAGTAAAATAGAAGAGATTACAGGAGCTTGAAGCTTTAAGTATGCTACACGAGACTGCGAAAGAGTTAGAGGGCCTGAAAAAGGAGATTAATGAGGTTCTAACGAAGGAAGAAGTGATGTGGAGCCAAAGATCAAGAGCTTTGTGGATGAAATGCGGAGATCGAAATACGAAATTTTTTCATGCAACGGCAACACAGAGATAGCAGAAAAACAAAATTGAGGGCCTTTTGGATGCAGATGGGAAGTGGCAAGAAGAGGAAGAAAGGATTGAGGAAATCATTGTGGAGTATTTTGGCAACATATATAGCTCTGAGCATCCTTGTGGATATGAAGTTAATGTTGAAGATGTTGAAAGTTGCATTACTTCGGAAATGAATAGATCTTTAATCGAGCCTTTCAGAGTGGAGGAAATCAGATGTGCTCTTAATCAAATGCATTCGACGAAGTCCCCCGGCCTCGACGATATGTCCCCTCTATTTTTCCAGAAATACTGGCATGTAGTAGGTCCTTATGTGACAAAAAGTGTTTTACAGATTCTAAATTCTGGTAGCCTTCCATGTGTGTTGAATGAGACATATATATGTTTAATCCCGAAAGTGCAGTGCCCTCAGAAAATTACGGAGTTCAGACCAATTAGCCTGTGCAACGTAATTTATAAGATTATGTCCAAAGTGTTAGCAAATAGATTGAAAAGGTGTTGGAAAAACTGGTTTTGAATCTCATACAAAACACATAGCGGAAGCAACAAACAAGGATCTATTTCATTCATGATTGATAACGTGCATTATGTAAATTTCAGAATTTAAGAACAAGATAGCGTACCTTGGTATGGAGTTCAAAACAAAGATTAGAAGCACTTGGGAACACTTTTAATCTTCACTCTAATTCCACTTTACATCCAAGATGTGTGGTCTCTCAATCAGTTTTCAAAGGGAGAATAAAAGTGTGTCTCACTTTCACATACACACCGTTTTTTTTTTTTTCACTAATAAAAATTTTGTATGTTTCTCCCTTTATAACTAACTGATTATTTAATTGGGCTGGCCTATTGGGCCTTTCCAATTAGGCTTTAGTGTGTGGCTTGGAGTGGGACCAAAAGGGACCAATAAGACACTAGCTTCAATGGGCCTTGGGCTTTTCCGTCAACTCTTGACAAGTCCAAAGTTACCATTAATTATATTTAATACCACTATATAAATATAATTGCACTCTAGACCTTATTAATAAATTATATCTCAAGACTTTATTATACATGCAACCCCTTCATTAAAATATTCGTAGTAATACAAAGTCATGAATATAGACTGCCACTTTGAAGATTACTACATCTTAATCCTTGAGTACCTGATTTAATCTTTTATGTTATTCATCATATATTTATGAAATCCAATTTCATAAATATATACTTTAGTAATTCTTACTAAAGTGGTTGGACCCAACTCTCTGAATAACTAAACCCATTAAACTTATCTCAAGGGAATATTTTATATCTCCATTAAGAGATTATGAATTCCATCTTGAGAATATATGTTCCATCAACACTAAATGCGGTAGCCCAACATACTGAGGTTTTGACCGTGACAAATAGATCTCACTCCTAATATATCAAAGCAACCTACACATCATGATCATGTCCATTATTCTCTCAGGATTAAGAGTTCATGCAAATACAAGTCGTGAGATTTATTATTCATTCGACAGTCGTTAGAAGAATAATAAATCTCACAGCGGTCCAGTTCAATATGTCTTAACTCTTAAAACATATCAACATATCAACTAGAAGTCTCCACTTCCATGATCAAGACAAATCATCTTAGTTGATACGTTATAGTTTTCGCAGATGAAATGCCTAATTTCATCACTGACTACAAACTATAAATTCTGAGTTTACAAAGAACTTGTGATTTACATCTTCTATGACTAAATCACATACAATGCATCTCATGGACTATGATAATGTCCCATTAGTTCATTTATAAATAGTCTCATATAATTAAACAGTTTAATTATTTATGACATGCTAATAAATTGGATTTTAGGGTACAAACCCTAACAATCTCCCACTTGTCCTCAAAGACAATTTACCATATATCCGACACTTATCTCTCTTTAGAGTAATTCATGGTTACTCTAAGGCAAGATTTGGAAACAAGTTTCAGCCAGATTTATTGCATAAATTATCTTTTATACTACTACTTAAGTACTCATATCTCTCTAATGAGATAATACTTACATTTAATGTGTATCTTCACCACTTAGGATGCACACATATCTTGAAGTCCAACTTCATGAATCACAATTAAACTACAAGTCAGTATTTGTACATCCAGTAACTATCAAAACCTTACTTTTTTGGACAAGCATATAATCTCTCATTCTCCAAAGATGTTTGAGTATATGCTTTACTCCCACTAAATTAAATGATCTTTGATTCAAATGATATTTGCTTACCATGCCCACGGCAAAATAGATATTTAGCCTAGTATTTAGCATAGCATAAAGACTTCCTATTAGAATAGTATTAGGAACCGTCTTAATATGCTCTTCCTTTTATATGTCTTAGGACCGCAATCCTATATATAAAGGAACTTCAAACTTAAAAGGAAAGAATCATTTCTTGAAATATTATATGCTATACTTGGCTAGAACCTAATCTATTTAAGCAGTTTGAGATAGATCCAACATCCTAATTTCTGAATTATAACAAAGTTAAATTCTTAGGATAATTAATCTTTCCCAAGTATTTTATAATAATCTGGATTAGACAACAAAAACTCTATTGATGACAATAACTCAACATCATTCTAAATAATTAGAATGTCATCAACATACATTAAGAAATTTATTATTCTATATAGCTTTACACCATAAGGCCTTTTAATACTTGACCAAAATCAAACAATTTGATTTCTTGATCAAAGATGATATTTTATGATTTAGATGCTTGTTTTAATCCTTAAATGGAATTTAAGCAACTTGCAATCTAAATACTACCGTTTCTTTGCTATGTATAAGTCTAGTTACATCATATAGATGTCTTCCTCAAGATTGCTACTAAAAGAAGCCTTCTTGATATCCATTGCCATATTTCATCCAAATGAAATATAATGGATAAGAGAATCTAGATAGAGTCAAACTTGACTATTGGTGAAAAAAAAAAATTTCATAATCGAACAATTTCTTTCTGAATAAATCTTTTCACCCTAGTCTTGAGTTTGAAGGTTTGCACCTTCAAATCTATCAATATCATTTTTCTTGTAGACTTATTTGAGAACAATAGGCTTAATGCCATTAGGCTCCTCTACAAGTTCTAGACTTTAAATAGAATCTAATTTTATTTACATAACCTTGATCTAGTAATTCATATTTATATCATCTATTGCCTCTACGTAGGATCGATGATCAAATTCATATCCTTGTGGAATGACTTCAAAAGTTTATTCCAAAAGTATGAATTTATTTGATAATTAATAATCCTCCCACTACGATATTGTATCGGTGTATTAGCTATATATCTAGAATAATTCCTTGTGGTGTATCTAATACAGCCATCTGATTTCTAAATATATTTTATAGTTGTCGTTCAACAGATTCTGACATATTTCTTCTAGAACAATTCTATATATACCTTTAAGATTATTCACATAGTTATCATCAAGAACTTTGTATTTGTACTTTACAAACATCTTATCTTCTTTATGACTAACAAAACAATCTTTTGAAATTCGTTTTGGATACCCAACATAAACATACATTTTTCTACCTATTGATTTCAATTTGTTAGACTTCCTTTCTAGCACAAGTGCTGGACATTTCCAAAAGTGAAAGTATCATATACTAAGTTTTCACCCAATCCACAATTTGACAAATGTCTTAGGAACAAACTTTTGAAATCAATTTTAGAAAATGTATAGTAATTATTGGAGTATATCTCCAAAAGAAGTAAGCAAACGGAAATATTAATCATGTACTTTACTATTTCTAAAAGAGTCTTATTCTTCCTTTATGTATGCACTGACTTAAAGAAGTCATTGAAACTATAATCCTTTACAATAAAGGAACCCTAGATCATATTATCCTCTAAATAGAATTCATAGATTGAGAATTTAACAAGATAATGGTTCTAAAAGCCCATCTTTTACCAATCTTGAATACCATTTAGATTAATAAGATCTAGACATAAGTGCCAAGCATACAATACCAAAGGACGGAAATTTTCTCTTTAAAAAGTAAAACATGTATATCTCCATCTAGAAAACAATCATGGACAAAGCTTAGCATTACCAAACCAGAAACACTTTCCTTTGGTTATACTTTTGAGTCTAATTTCCTTTTGGCAACTACTAGGGCAACTAGCTAGCCCAAGTGTTTGGTATTTTAATTCCTCTTCTTACCACCTTTTCCTTTCGGTCTAGGCTAAGAATTTGAATTACATCATATTGATCATAGCCTTAGCTTTTAGGATGTCTTCTGTTGTGTAGAACTCACTCATCAATTTAGATAATATAAAAAAAAAAATTATTTTCAAAACAATCTGAATTGATCAAATCATTCTAACAAGGACTTGTGGATCACATCCATATGAGATTAACATTTAATCTCTACATCCAAGAATTCCAATTCATTTTAAAAATAAAAAACATTCTTATAAATGATATAGAATTGGAACTCCTTAAGCTTTTCTTGGCACTCAATATGACTTATATTAAATATCGTCTAGTAGCACGATATTTCATACCAAACATCTCATTTAGACCTAATACAAAGTCTAAGTCTAGTACTAACTCTTGCATCTCATGCTGTAGCACATTTGAGATAAAAGCCAATGTAACATATTAGCCTCTCAATGGAGATTATGATCATATCATAAGCCATCTTCCATCAATGCATCATGCATAGGAAATTATGATAATGTTGAATCGAAACATATATATATACTTCAGCTCCTTAAAGCACCATGTCCAAAATTATAACTTAGTGAATGTGATCCAATAAAAATAGTAGCTAGAGAACAAAATTATGACAACTTTATTTTGAGACTATGAACATAATTACAGGGACATTATATTTTGCATCCATAACCATATAGTATAAAATCCAAAAAACATACTATAATAAGTGCAATGACAACCCAATCCGTGTCTATAATTCCTTGGTAGCAAGGTTATTATAAACACATTAATTGGTTGAGAACTATTCTCATTATTAGTGTTATCATGATAACTCTTATCATACACCAATAATATGCCGTATTGCCTTCAGCCTTTAAGTAATAATGACATAGCTCCTTTGGGAAGTTAACATTACACTTAGGCTAGTGTATACCATTATCTAGAATCATGTGTAGCCACATTTCATCTCCTTTTATAATGTTTAAACTTGTAGTACCATGAAACAAAACACCCTCCTTTGGGATCGCGAGGCATATACGCCAAGACGAGGTGCTTGTTCACACTACTTTAAACGGGTAAGTTCAATCTTGTAGTACCATGAAGTAAACACCATCCTTTGGGACCGCGAGGCATATACGCCGAGACGAGGTGCCTACTCACACTACTATGAACTGATAATGGAGGCCGTGAGATCCAACCCTTGTATCTCTCTCCCACTAGAAATTTTAAAACAAGTGGATTGTCTTGAAATTATTGTGATCTAATCACAATTTTAACCCTACACATCAAATGTGTTTAATTGTTTAAATTCGATGTGATGTTACTAAGTTACGTCACTTTAGCGTAACGAACATTTGCGCAATCACAAAGAAGTTTAACCTTGTAACCCGTGAAGCAAATACCCTCCGCATGGAATGCAAGACTCGAAGTCAAGACAAAGTATCTATTCACATTACAATAAACTTAACAAAATGGTCATTTCAACACTCCCCCTCGTTATTTGGGTTTTTCTTAAATAATTGTGATCTCTCACAACTAATAACCTTGCACTTGTTGAAGATTCTAATCTCATTAGAATCACTAACTAAAATGGAAGTTCTAAACTATTTAGGATTCCTTAAACACTAATGAATCAAAAATTAGTTATATAGAACTCTATCCTTAATTATTAAATAAAAGATTCTAATCTCATTAGAAACTATATACCTTTTAATTAGAATTTTAATCTCATTAAAACCCTCTAATTAAAATAAATTAAGGACTTTTAATCATAAAACAATTTAGGACTAAGAGTTCTATTTAACTAACATTTTTGATCTCATTAGGTCTTTTAGTTAGATAATGATTAATAAATATCCTTAACTTTTAAGGACTATAAAATTAATCACATAGCCTTGCTTTTACTAAAGTTTTAACACTTAGTCAAAAACAAGTGAAAATTCAAAATTCAATGCCTTCAATCGATTGAACCTATTACTCCATCGATCGAAAGACGCAAAATTGAATTTTTCAGAATTTTCAAGTAACCGTTTTTGACATCTTCATTGTTCTTTCATCAAAAAACAATTTTAATTTTATCAACAAAGATTCACAGATCAAACATTAAGGTTTTCAAGATCATCATCAAGAATCCTAATAATGCTAGAAAACCCTATTAATGCTAGAAAGCCCTTGAAAACATAATCCTAATCTCATTAGGAATAAATTTCATTAAACTAGCATTAATATATATAAATATATATAACGTAATAAAAAACCTTTATTACATATAAAAATCCATATTATATTATATATAATATAATATACAGATTAACATAAGTAATATATAATTATTACATTATATATATATATATATATATACACATCAAGAACCATAATATACGGATTCTATAAACAAATGGAATCCTTTATATATGCATGCAAGTGGGCTATAATCCATGCAAGGCAATTGAATCCTAGCCATGCATCCAAAACAAGCCATGCAAGCCTTGCAATGACATTCACCAAGCCGTGCAATATATAATCCAAAAGGTGCAATGTCAAAGTGCAATAATTGACTTCAACTGTGGGCCTTGAATCCTTGGTATAGCCAAGCCGTGCAACACTACTCCAAGCCATTAAGAATTTGCCCATAAACCATATATATAATATATGATAACTATTACACCACATATATATATAAATATATATATATATATATATATTTATATATATATATATTACGGATGCAAAATCCAAGCAGTGCAAAGGAATCCAATGCGCACTTGACAGTTACGTTCATGAAAATTTATTGAATTATATTTATACACGGATTGATTGAAGCCTTATAATTTCCAAGTGATGCAATCAACATGGTTCACTCATATGGTAGTTTCAAAAACGGTTACTCCAAAAATCAAAAACTACCATAAAGCATGGCAATCCGTACATCAACTATGAATAGAACAATCAATGCATCAACACTCAATTGTATTCATATGATGCAGAAAATTAAAACACAAAGATAACAGTTTTCTTAAATTCTAAAATTCAATCACACGCTATACAATCATGATATGAAAACTTGGCTCTGATACCAATTGTTGGAAAGACTGGTTTTAAATCTCATACAAAACACATAGCGGAAGCAACAAACAAGGATCTATTTCATTCATGATTGATAACGTGCATTATGTAAATTTCAGAATTTAAGAACAAGATAGCGTATCTTAGTGTGGAGAAATTCAAAACAAAGATTAGAAGCACTTGGGAACACTTTTAATCTTCACTCCAATTCCACTTTACGCCCAAGATGTGTGGTCTCTCAATCAGTTTTCAAAGGGAGAATAAAAGTGTGTCTCACTCTCACATACACACCGTTTTTTTTTTACTAATAAAAATTCTGTATGTTTCTCCCTTTATAATTAATTGATTATCTAATTGGGCTGGCCTATTGGGCCTTTCCAATTGGGCTTTAGTGTGTAGCTTGGAGTGGGACCAAAAGAGACCAATAAGACACTAGCTCCAATGGGCCTTGGGCTTTTCCGTCAATTCTTGACAAGTCCAAAATTATCATTAATTATATTTAATACCACTATATAAATATAATTGCACTCTAGGCCTTATTAATAAATTATATCCCAAGACTTTATTATATATGCAACCCCTTCATTAAAATATTCGTAGTAATACAAAGTCATGAATATAGACTGCCACTTTGAAGATTACTACATCTTAATCCTTGAGTACCCGGTTTAATCTTTTATGTTATTCATCATATATTTATGAAATCCAATTTCATAAATATATACTTTAGTAACTTCTTACTAAAGTGGTTGGGCCCAACTCTCTGAATAACTAAACCCATTAAACTTATCTCAAGGGAATATTTTATATCTCCATTAAGAGATTATGAATTCCATCTTGAGAATATATGTTCCATCAACACTAAATGCGGTGGCCCAACATACTGAAGTTTTAACTGTGACAAATAGATCTCACTCCAAATATATAAAAGCGATCTACACATCATGATCAAGTCCATTATTCTCTCAAGATTAAGAGTTCATGCAAATAAAAGTCGTGAGATTTATTATTCATTTGACAGTTGTTAGAAGAATAATAAATCTCACAGCGGTCCAGTTCAATATGTCTTAACTCTTAAAACATATCAACATATCAACTAGAAATCTCCACTTCCATGATCAAGACAAATCATCTTAGTTGATACGTTATAGTCTTCGTAGATGAAATGCCCAATTTCATCACCGACTACGAACTATAAATTATGAGTTTACAAAGAACTTGTGATTTACATCTTCTGTGACTAAATCACATAAATCACATACAATGCATCTCATGGACTATGATAATGTCCCATTAGTTCATTTATAAATAGTCTTATATAATTAAACAATTTAGTTATTTATGACATGCCAATAAATTGGATTTTAGGGCACAAACCCTAACAAAATGATCCTTCCCAGGGTCATTGGTAAAGCTCAAAGTGCCTTTGTTCTAGGGAGATAAATTTCTGACAATGTTTTTGTTGCTTTCGAGACTATGCATAACATTAAAATGAAAAGGAAGGGAAAAACAGGTTTAATGGGTGTTAAGCTAGATATGAGTAAGGCGTACGATAGAGTCGAGTGGAAGTATCTGGAAGGGGGTCATGGGGAAGTTGGGTTTCCAAGAAAATTGGATCCAACTATCCATGATGTGCGTGAAAACAGTGTATTACTCCATCCTTATTAATGGGGAACCGAAAGGGCGAATTATACCTACAAGGGGGCTGCGCCAAGGTGACCCCATCTCACCCTACCTCTTCTTGTTGTGTGTGGAGGGGCTTTCGTCTATGTTACAAAAAGAAGTTAGGATGGGAAGGATTAAGAGGGTTTCAGTGTGTAGGGGAGCTCCTTAAATCTCCCACCTTTTCTTCGCCGACGATAGCATAATTTTTTGTAGAGCAACATTGGAAAAGGCAAATCAAGTGAGCAAAGTTTTGTAGGATTATGAGAGGGAATCCAGGAAAAAGCTGAATAAAGAGAAAACATCTCTCTTTTTTAGCAAAAACACCAGCTGTGAAGTAATGGAGGGGGTGAAGGACTTATTAGGGGTGCAAATTATTAGACAACATGAGAAATACCTAGGTTTTCCGTCACTAGTGGGGAGGGGAAAAAAGAAGGCTTTCAACCGAATAAAGGACCAAGTAGGAAGGAAAATTGCGGGGTGGAAGGGCAGGTTGCTTTCGAATACGGGCAAGGAGATACTCATTAAAGCGGTGGCACAAGCCACACCAATGTACACTATGAGCTGCTTTAAGATTCCGGACTCGTTGTATCAGGAGCTAAATGCCATGGTCAGGAATTTTTGGTGGGGGCAGAAGGAAAATGAAAGGAAAATGGGTTGGATTTCATGGGAAAATATGTGCCAAAGGAAGGGGGAAGGGTTTTGGGTTTTAAAGACCTTAAGGCTTTCAATCTAGCACTTTTAGCCAAACAAGGGTGGCGGATCATCCAAAAGCCAGATTCTCTGTTTCATAGAGTTCTAAAGGCAAAGTACTTCAAAAGCACAAGTTTTTTGGAAGCACAATTAGGAAACAGCCCCTCGTACACGTGGAGAAGTTTGATGGAGGCAAAAGGTATTGTGGAGAGAGGAATGAGGTGGAGTATAGGTACTGGAAAAAATGTAAATGTTTGGAAGGATAGATGGATTCCCACCCTTGACTCTTTTAAGGTTGTTAGCCCGAGAGGTCAGGGGTCCATGGTTGAGAGGGTTGAGCATCTGCTAGACTGTGACAAAGGAGCTTGGGACATCAATAAGGTACGAGATACCTTTCTACCTTTTGAAGTCGAGACCGTGCTGGGGATTCCAATCAACCAAAATCTTTCTAATGACTCTAGGATCTGGGCTTGGACAAGCAATGGGTTTATCAGTCAAAAGTGCATATGCAGTAGCTCAAAAAGTGTTATTGGAAAAAAAGAAAAATGAAGACAAAGGTGAATGCTCTGACCCATCACAAATGAACGATGGCTGGAAGTCCATTTGGAAATTTGAGTGTCCAGGTAAAGTTAAGCATTTCCTTTGGAGGGCATGTAAGAATATTTTGCCTACCAATTCCTGTTTAGCTAGAAGAAAGGTGTCAAATGGGGATGGGTGTGCTTGGTGTGGTGAGAAAGAATCTTTGAGCCATGTACTTTGGGACTGCAAGGCAGCTGTTGGGGTTTGGAAGGAATCGGGCTTCCATTTTCCGGAGTGGAAAAACAAGTATGGGGATTTTATTGATGTGTTTTGGAAGCTAAAAAAGGAAGCAAAGGACATAGACTGGGTAGTGTTTGCAAAAATGGCATGGAGCATATGGAATAACCGAAATAAGTACAAGTATGAGGGAAAGCTCAAGCCTGCAAAAACAGTTTTCAGTGACGTGACCAGGTATGTGGAGGAATTCAGGCAGGTTGTCTCTCCAAATCCACCCTTTCCCAAGCAGCCCCTCGGATTGGTTCCCAATGGCAGCCCCCAGAAGTTGGTTGGTACAAAGTGAATGTTGATGCAGCAGTTTTTAAAGAGGCAAGCAGTTGTGGTGTGGGGGTAGTAGTCAGAAATGAAGAAGGGCTTTTGATGGGGGCGATGAGCAAGAAGATCCATTTTTCGTTGGGGCCTTTAGAAGCAGAGGCGAGGGCAGCGAAGGAGGGTATTGTCTTTACAAAGGACCTTGGTCTGAATGAGGTTTTCATTGAGGGCGATGCGAAGAATGTAATGCATGCCCTCGCAATCTTAGACCCCCAGTGTACCCCATCCTCCATCTAGAAGGTTATGGAAGGGGCAAAGTCCAAGCTGTAGGCTTTTAAATCTTGGAAGATTGGTCATGTCCATAAAAGCTGTAATATGGCAGCTCATATGCTTGCAAGGCATGCTTGTAATGTTCCTGATAGTTTAGTTTGGGTGGAGGATATTCCCCCAATGATTTCTGCTCAAATTTGTATGGATGTATCAAATTTGGGTTCATCCCTCAATTAATGAAAATTCTCTAGTATTGACTATCAAAAAAAAAAAAGATGGATAAAAATCTAAATGTACTTATAAAAATAAGTAGAGTTTTAACAAATTATAGAAGCCAACTAAAGCTAAAACTAAGTTAGCTAAACAAACCATTGCTCACTAGTCACCACCTCAGCAATCTTGACACCCTAAATCAAATCACAAATGAAACCCTATCCCATAAACACAAAAAATAGACAAATACAAATCAAATCCAACATGAAACCCTATCCTACAGATACAAACCAAATCACAATAGAAACCCTAAATCAGTCAAATACCCTTTGCTATGGAGAGAGAGAGAGAGAGTCGTTACTTGTGATAGACGTGGAGCCAATAAGAATTGCGACCCTAATACCCACCAGCAGAGCCACCTAATATACAGAGATGAGAGTGTAGAGTGAGAGGGAAGATCAGTATCAAAGAATAGTGTTGTGTGAGAGTGTCTGAGATGGTTTGAGAGTGTTGTATGAGAGTGTTTGCAAAGTGTTTGAAAAGGGAAAAAGTGATGGAGAAAGATGGAGTGGAAAGAAGAGTCTTTGAAGAGTGAGAGGGAAGTGTGTTGTGTTGCAATGAGTGAGTGAGTGAGATTGAGTGAGAGAGATAGAGAGAACTAGGGAAAAACGGGAAAAGTGTTGTTGCTGGGACCCACATTAAACAAGTGGAGCGTTGTCCACCATGAACTGAAATCGAGTTCATAAGGCATGTTTTCTATTTAAACAAAATCGAGTCTAGAGGACTCGAGTTGATTTAAACAAAATTGAGTTCAAAGAACTCGAGTTCTATGCCTACGTGGACGAAATGTCTACCTTAGCTGCTGCCACGATGGGAAAATCGAGTTAATTATACTCGATTTATGACTCCAAAATCGAGTCTCTTACTCTCGAGTTGTTAGATTGGTAAATTGTTTTGAAAACGTGCTAACTAACGAAATTGTTTGACTTTTAGTGTTATTCTGAAAAAAAAAATCTTGGAATTTTTTTTCCAAGTACCCTTACTTTGCTAACAATTTCGTTAGTTGCCTGGTTTTGAAACAATTTGGGAAACTAGCATCTCGAGTTTTAAAAACTTGAGATCAATGTAGAACTCGAGTTTCTAATACTCGAGTTAGGGATTTTTCATACAATGACGTGGAGAAATTTTTCCACGTAGATATCAAGTTTATAAAACTCGCTTTTAAACTCGAGTTATAGAAACTTGTTTTCTGACCACTTAAAACCTAGAATCCAGACCTCACTCGTCACTCTCCCTTTCAAACACTCACAATCACTCTTAAGCTTTCAAACACTCATCACTCTCAAGCTTTCAAACCCAAACTCCCTCTCAGACACCCAAATAAGTAACTCTCACACTTACTTTCACACACCCAAATCTGTCACTCTCCCACTCACTCTCAGACACCCAAATCTATCCTCTTTCAGACACCGAAACCCACCCAAATCACTCACTCTCACCCTCAAACACTCTCCTTCTTCAAACACTCTCATCCTTTAGACACCGGCAGCCAAACATTTAGACATTGTTTCACCGGAGACGCTCACTCACTCTAACGGAGACGCTCCTCTCATTGGCAGCTCGAAGACCCTCAGTCAAAATCCTCGTTAAGGTAAGTTCTTTTAGTGTTGTGTCATTTAGATTTTTTCCCCCCTTTTAATTTTGCAGCAAGTTGCATGCACCAAGAATTTTGAATATAACATCTATGGTTGCATTAAGCGCATAAAATGGTTGAAGAACTTGGCTTCAAAGGTTTTTGTTAGGGAGACTCTGAATCCAATGCTTAAAAAGTATAAAAGTAATAATAAAAGAGTAGGGTTCTTGAAGATTTAGCCCACAATAGCAAGACTGAAAGCTAATGCTAATTCATTCTTGAGAAAAATTTTGGCACAAGTTCCTTCTAGTGAATTGACACTTGAACTACCATGAAAAAGAAAACAATCCATATTGTGTTCTGTTGCACTTCAAATCCTAGTTGCAATATAGATTAGGTTCCACTCATTTCATGAACATACAAGCTATCACATTTTCAATCTTCAATTCAGAGGCCAAGTAATCATTTGTTAAACTCACATCATCTTGCTATGATTAATTTGATTAGTGAAATCTTTTTACATATTGCTTCTGCATATATGAGAGTTTGACAATATGCTGCCATTATCCCTCTTAATCTTGTTGAATTTATTCACAGCCATTTTCATATTAATTTCTCTCTGTTTTTCCTCCCTTCTTTATTTGTGTTATAAGACTGGTTTCTGCAATGTTTCAATTCAAAGCAAACAACTCAGAAAGTATACAACATTTTATCTAATTACATATCCATAAAATTTACATACTTATTTCATACCCAATACGAAAAAAGCCATTTCATTACACATCCAAAGAGCATGAATTACATACCCATTTTATTACAATTCATTTGAAGGGCATGAATTTCACTACCCATTTTGTACTCAATACAATGATGAATAAAGTCAAAATCCTTGTAAGATCATGATAAAGATAAGAGCCTAGAAATGATGAATAAATTTTGATAACAAAAACCATGCAAATAAATACTCAAAAAATTTACACTAACAAAACAAAGTTGTATAATTCACAATATTGGTATCTTAACAAAGTTATGTTAAGTATCTACCAAATAAATAGTCAAATTCTTTAACCCACACCTAACAACAAATAATACTCAACTGCAATGATAATCAAATGCAAACCCTTATCTGAGATGAAAATTTGTTGAGAGGGAGGAGTAGTGACAGAGAGAGGCTATGGTGTGAGATCAGAGACAATGTGGTGTGACAAGTGTGAGTGTTATGGGTGAGGAGTGTTAGAGGCTGAGTGTTATGGGTGAGAGAGTGTGAGGAGTGTTAGAGGCTGCTATGGGTGAGAGTGACTTACTGATGTGTAGTGTTTTATAAAAATTTTCCCAGCAAAAATTGAGTCTTATAGACTCTAGATCTATGTGGATTTCTCGAAGAAAATTGAGTCTTAAAGACTTGGTTTTGTTTTGTAGAACTCGAGTCTTAAAGACTTGAGATCTACGTGGCAATAATAGTGTCTAACTCATCAACTAGGAAGCTAGTCTTGTTTGACAAGCATTCCTCTTCTTAACACCACGAGGTGGATTTTCATCCTAGGTCTTCTAGCTAAATTAGGCTTGTTTGTAGAAAAATAAACAATTATGAGCCATTATGGGTTCTAGTATCTAGATTGGTTTACTTGTTTATTGTAGACTTTACAATGCACAAACTCAAACTCAAACTCAATTGACAAATATAATTCACATGATTATTGTTTTTTTATTTAAACATTATTTGATAACGTCATTCAAAATATAAAAGAAAAAAAAATTGAAAATATGGGTCAACCGACCCATTTCTAACGAATAACCCGATTATGACCCGATTTCTATGGACTTAAGAATTTTAAAATTAACGGTAACCTTTTCTGACACATGCCCTCTCAACTGCTATATAAACAAACCGAACCCTTGAGCAAACCCACCCAAAAAAAAAAAAAAAAAAAAAATTATTGGCTTTCAATCATCAAAATCAGAGAATTAGATAAGATATGTCTCTCATGGGCATTACTAAATTGGTTTACTACATGGATCCATTGATGTCAAAAAATCTGCTTCAACAATTTCCTGACAAGTCTTCCGCTTTCGACTTCAACTACTCTCAGAGATCAATCTGGTCCCCTTTGGTCCCTCGGCTTCACAGTGCCATTGATTTGGATTTTGAATACTTTGGTTTCGTGACACCAAAGAGAAAATCACTTGGCAGCAAAAGCAAGATCAAGAAAGTCACTTCTAACATCAAGAAGAAACTCAAAGTTGCTGTCAGTCTTGTGAAGTCCAAGGCCAAACACAACAACATCAAAACGAAGGCTTCTGACTTCTCCCCATCTCCTCTCAAACCCACCACAAAGGTATTTCTTTTTCTCTTTGTTTCTTGAGAAATTTTTTATTTTTTATTTTTTATTTTTAGGGTTAGCAAAAAAACCTGAAATTAATAAACCCTTTTGAGAGGGAAAAAAAAAAAGGAAAATTAATTTTAATAGAGAACAATTATTTTGGGTTTTTTTTTCTAGGATTTTATTTATTTATATTTTTCAATCTGAACAAGTTTGAAATTATTAACCTGAGAAAATAAACCCATTTGAGAGACAAAATTTAGGAATTAATTTTTGTTAGGGAATGATTATTTGGTCAATGAATACATTGTTTGTTTGTTGGCATTCAAACCCATTATTCTTGTTTGTTCTTGTCCTCTGTCTGAAAACAGAACAGACAAACATGCTCTATAGATTCTGTAATTCGAATATATTATGTCTACTGTTTGAATTTCTTTGGGGAAACATATAAGATTTAGAACCAGTATCCTTATTATATTTTACATTGTTTATTGCAGGCTTGTTGGACTAAGGCACTGAAAGCTGGCTCTAAAAATTTCAAGAAAACGAGGAAAGATCCCACGGCCCATGTGAAGCTCTATACCTATTTGATGAGCGAAAATATTTGAAGATTATTAATTGGTAAGTTGTTGGGTCACTTCATTTGTAATCTGCCTACCAATTGTTGGTGAAAATACCTAACCAAAGCCTTTTTGTGTGAACTATGTGTCATTTCCTTGGTTGTTCTGTTTTCAACATGTATGGCATGTGCTTAAACTTCTGCTTTATAACATTTACAGTTCCGTTAGAGTTGACCAATTGATAAGTCCTTAGGGATAATGTTTGGGTAATGAAAATTTCTGCTTTATAACATTTACAGTTCCTTTAGAGTTGACCAATTGATAAGTTGGGAGTGATAAAGTGAGGCATGATGAAAAAATTTAAATTTTATGAAAATATTTATGATCGTTAAATGAAAAACATAAACAGAAAACAAGCTGCCGTTTAATTATTTTGAAATAAAGAAACCAAGCTGATATATTATTATTCACAGTTTCGCTTTTATAATTTCCAAGAACCATAAAATGTGGAGAAAGTAAGGAGGAAAACTATTTTGAATGTGATGCTTGTACTTGTGTTGGATTCTTTTTAAAACAATGACAAAGCAGGACTGATCAGCTGCCATTTTATATTTTAATAAGGAGAAAGCTGCCAATTTTTTTAGCTATTACTACATGAGCTTATTGAAAGCATGTCAGTTGCATGGGTTGTTAGCATAGTTAAATATCTGGATTTGTAACTAATATCTGTTATAGGTTAGTTGCATTATTAGTTAGTTAGCTCCACATCGGCATGTGCGTGCTAAGAGCAGCACACAAAATTCAAAGGTTGTAATGAATCTCATTGTACTGTCTCATTTTCTAAATGAATTAAATACTTCTTTCTCTACTTGTTATTGTTTTTTCCATTTCTCATCTTTCGTTGCTTGGTATTACCAGTTTGTGTGACAAAATATCTGCATAATTCATCTTCTGTCACTTATATTGTTGGCATGCAGCAATACTCTCTCCTATGGCTTTTTCCTGAACTAGCTTGGATTAGTCATTTTGAAATATGAACTAGCAATCTCTATAATTTGTCTTTGCCTTTCCTACTTGGCAGATGGTCCCAATGCATAAATAAGGGTTGGATTTGCTGTTGGGATTTCCGTAATTACACATACAGCAGAGCAACATGAAAAGGCTGGTGAAGAGCAGGGTTTGAAGGAGAGTTTGATGCTCTATAACTCTTAGAGCCAATAGACTCAGCAAGCCCCATAATTTGACAAATTTATGTGCCCCATCATTTACTGGGTTTTGCCATGTATATTATGTGTCTCAATTGGGCAATTTATATTTCGTCGTTTTTTATTTGATGTAAGACGTGTGAATTTTGTGCGTGCATAGTTTTTTCTTTTTGTTATTTTTTTTCGGGGTGATGTCAATTTTGTTATTTTATGTAAAAAAAGCATCTGCGTGCCTTCCAAGCATTTCTATCAAGTTATCTTCCATGAATTGTCATATTTGATTGTTGGCAATTGATAATATGAATTAATTACAACTAAAATTTTCGAGAAAAAAGCTAATAAAAATCTAAGCTGGATCAAATATCACAACACCACTAACAATAGGCATTAACAATACTTACAAACAGAAAAGAAAGGAAAAAATTTATTTCTTTCTAGCTGCTTTATGCTTCACCAAATACTTTGTAGTAAAATGTTCATTACTTCTTTTAAGAAAATTCCATTCATATTATTCAATGCATTACAACTAGTTTAGTTTTCCAATAGCATATGGTGTACAGGCTAACTTTCTCATGATTAATACAATTTCAATTTAAAAACATTAATGTGAAAATCTGTGAATAGGTATCCTAAGGTTAGACTCATTCAATGCCTCTCCGACTCCAACAAAGGCCTAAAAAAAGATTTTTTGATCATATCTGGGGAATGGCACAATGGCCTCCCCTGTCCGACGAGAGAAGGGGAATCAGGTGGGGCTCTAGGTTTAGGTCAACTATTTATAATCACCCCCCTCTTCTTTTTCTTTAATTTGTATCTGTATAGAAATTTTCTTTTGATTTAATCTTGTTTTTCTTGATGGTTTTGCAGACCAACGCGTTGTTATTCCGAACTTCAATCTTGTCAACCAGCCGAAGTTAGATGAGATATTGAAGGCTGAAGTGTTCGTTCACACTGACAATCAACTCCGAGCAGCACATTTGATCCTTGGCTACACTCCTATCTCCAAATCCTTCCAGGCGCCGAAGTGTGTGATCAGAGCAAAAGATCCACGCGTACACTGGATAAGTGTTGCTGTCGAGGGTTTCCTTCTTCCCGAGGGCACTTCTATCCCCAAAGGTACTTTCACTACACAACCCATACTAGAAGGCATCCCTACAGTACCTTTTCCACCCCAACGTGCAACTGGTGAAGCGGCCTCCTCCCAACCCATCATCAAGGAAGAGGAAGAAATTGTTGAAGTATCAGATTTCGAGGACAAATCTGATGTTTTCAACCAGCCTACATCCCCGGGAAGTCCATCCTGTGACCTTGGCACTTCATCTTCAGAACCGGCAAGCTTCTCACAAGGAGTAATCACCACCTAATCACCACCTCGGACACTATGCCAATTGAATTCAAGCCCCGCCAGAGCCTCCGAGACCTGATGGAATCTCAAGTGAAGGGTCAAGAACTGAGTAAGTCTACCAAAACCAAATCTCCCACCCCCAAGGAACAAGAACAAGGGAGGTCTAGACATCCCAAGCTTCCCTCCCTTCCACCCACCCAACCCCAACGTACCGATCAGGCTGATCTCAAAAGAAAAAGGGATCAGCCTAAGGGCAAATATGTGGTAGAGGGGGAAAGAGTCTTCCTCCTGGGGAAGTGGAGCCACAAAAACGGGCCAAGCAGGCCCGGATATCTCAGACAGCCTTGGAGAAAAGGGCCGAGGTTCAAGACCCTGCACCTGCTCCAGTTTGGGCTCCAGCCATGATCCTAAATGATCATGCTTTCACTGTCGATGCCTCCATTAGAGGTTCTGACCCAGGAACAACCGCTTGTGTGGCTAACGCATTAGAGGAAGCTCTTCTGCTGTTTGAGGATATGGCCGAGTTGAGGCAGATGAGGAAGCATGAGGTCTTCATGACACTGAAGAAGGAGCTTGTCCTGGTAAGATTGCCATCCAAATTTTCTCCAATTTTCACTCATTTCTTCTAATGTTATTACTTTTTGTTTATACTTAACTCTGAATATGCTTCTTCGTTTCTTTTTGCTTCTAGGAAAAAAGGCTGTCCAAGCTGCTCATAGAGCCGAGGAGATAATCATTAGCACTCACAGGTCTATGAAGGACGAGGAGGCCATGTGCATTAATGCCCAAAAGACCTTTGAGGTGGTAGAGAAGAAGCTGCAAGAGGTCATTGCCAAGTTGAACAAGGTAGAAAGCGAGAAAAAGAGTGCAGATGCAGCGCTAAATGTAGCTAAAAGGCAGGCCAAGACTCAACGGCTATAGCTTCGCTAGGCCGACGAGGATTATGTTGTGGCAAAGAAGCAGATAGAGGCCCTCGAGAAGAGTCTGAGGGAGTCTTAGAGGGCAAAACAAGAGGCTAACAAAGCCAAGGTGGAAGCCGAAAAAACCAAGGAGGAAGCCGAGAAAGCAAGGGATCAAGCTGAGCATGATGGATATGAGGCTGGGGTGGCTGAAACTGAGGAAAACCTCAGGTTGGAGGTCTCAGAGGTATGTAGGCATTACTGCCTTTAAGTGTGGAATGAGGCCCTTACCCAGGCTGGGGTTGATGCCTCTTCTGCCCTCTAGAGGACTGAAAATGTTTGCTATACCCTAGCAATCCGGGCTTCTGGTCCATCCGTCCCCAAGGCTAACGCTGCCTCCCAGGGAGTTGAGGTTGGAAAGGATGGCTCAGTTGAAGCCCTTCCTTCCACTAGACATCCGTCCTAGAGGTTAAGCAGCCTAAGGCCATCGGGCAATCAACTGAAACAAATAAAGAGGTGGCCATGATGCTACTTAGCCCCCTACTGCCCCTAAGGAGTCTGCCAAGGAGAAGGGAACCACCTAGTCAATGGAAATTGTCTTAGCGACCCTTCCTATCACCACCAAGGAGGACCCAAAGGGCAAAGGGCTTGCTTCTGACAACAAGGCTCCTAAATAGCCTCCAAAGACTTCCAAGGACAAAATTGTGATAAAGACAAAGCCATGACTTGTCCTTATTTGTTCCTTCTTTGAGATTTAGTAGTTTTTTTTTTTTTTTTGGTAATTGGATATCCTGTGAGTAAATTGCCTTTTCAAAAGGCTTTAAACTAATGAAAATGCCAAGTTTTTCCTTTATGTGTATGATGTTTGCATCTTTTCCTTGTATAACTTCTATTTTTCTTAGTACCTAATTAGTAGGATAATGACATATGCCTAACTTTGTCATCTGCATAAGTGATAATTCCTTTCTAATTAATCAACAGAATCAAAATTTAGTAAGTCAACCAAGTTAGCAAAACACCTTTGTAACTGCAAAACCCATATATCACAACAAAATAATCATTCACATCATTCACTATAGACCTAATAATCTCGAGGAAATAATCAGGTATTGACCAGACAATAGAAAGGTTTGATATACTTACAAATGTTTTAAGTGATGCTCATGAACTCCTATTTGTTCAGATCACTATTTTGGAAGTCCCCAAGATATGCGATCAGAATGGCTAAACATAATCAAGATCAACCTTAGGTGTTAGTTGACCCAAAATGGATGGACCGAGGAACCAAAGGGTTCTGTTTAACGCTTAGGAAAATATGGTGAAATATCAATTTACCCAAGGCATGTGGTCTGAGGAGCCAGGCATAGCCAAGGTTCCGTTTGATACTTAGCAAAATAACTTACAGTGTTAATTTACCCAAAGTAGATAGTCCGTGGAACCAGACACAACTAAGGTTCAGTTTAACATTTAGAAAAATGTTATGAAATATCAATTTACCCAAGGTATATGGTCCGAGAAGCCATGTATAGCCAATGTTCTGTTTGATACTTAGAAAAATAACTTACAGTGTTAATTTACCCAAAGTAGATGGTCCGAGGAGCCATACATAACTTATGGTCTGTTTAATACTTAGAAAAATGTTGTGAAATATTAATTTACCCAAGGTATGTGGTTCGAGGAGCCATGCATAGCCAATATTTTGTTTGATACTTAGAAAAATAACTTACAATGTTAATTTTCCCAAAATAGATGGTACGAGGAACCAGACATAACTAAGGTTTTGTTTAACACTTAGAAAATTTTTATGAAATATCAATTTACCCAAGGCATGTGGTCCGAGGAGCCAGGCATAGCCAATGTTCTGTTTGATACTTAGAAAAATAACTTATAGTGTTAATTTACCCAAAATAGATGGTCCAAGGAACCATACATAACTTAGGTTCTGTTTAACACTTAGAAAAATGTTGTGAAATATCAATTTACCCAAGGTATGTGGTTCGAGGAGCCATGCATAGCCAAAATTCTGTTTGATACTTAGAAAAATAACTAACAGTGTTAATTTACCCAAAGTAGATAGTACGAGGAACCAGACATAACTAAGGTTCTGTTTAACACTTAGAAAAATGTTATGAAATATCAATTTACCTAAGGCATGTAGTCCGAGGAGCCAGGCATAGCCAATGTTCTGTTTAATACTTAGAAAAATAACTTACAGTATTAATTTGCCCAAAGTAGATGGTCCAAGAAACCATACATAACTAAGGTTTTGTTTAACACTTAGAAAAATGTTGTGAAATATTAATTTATCCAAGTTATGTGGTCCGAGGAGCCATGCATAGCTAAGGTTCTATTTGATACTTAGAAAAATAACTTACAGTGCTAATTTATCCAAAGTAGATGGTTCGAGAAACCAGACATAACTAAGGTTTTGTTTAGGACTTAAAAAAATGTTGTGAAATATTAATTTACCAAGGTATGTGGTCCGAGGAGCTATGTATAACCAAGGTTTTTTTTGATACTTAGAAAGATAACTTACAGTGTTAATTTACCCAAAGTAGATGGTCTAAGGAACTAGACATAACTTAAATTCTGTTTAACATTTAAAAAATGTTGTGAAATATCAATTTACCCAAGGTATGTGGTCCGAGAAGCTAGACATAGCCAATGTTCTGTTTGATACTTAGAAAAATAACTTATATTGTTAATTTACTCAAAGTAGATGATCCGAGGAACTAGATATAACTAAGGTTCTATCTAATACTTAGAAAAATGTTATGAAATATCAATTTACCCAAGGTATGTGGTCCGAGGAGCCATGCATAGCCAATGTTCTGTTTGATACTTAGAAAAATAACTTACAGTGTTAATTTACCCAAAGTAGATGGTTCGAGGAACCAGACATAACTGATGTTATATTTAACACTTAGAAAAATGTTATGCAATATCAATTTACCCAAGGTATGTGGTCCGAGGAGCTAGGCATAATGAAAGTTCTGTTTGATACTTAAAGAAAGTATGAAATACTATAAACGATATGTGATAAGTAGGTTTTTTATTAATAATAATACATTCGCAGGTTATTTACATTCCATGGGCGTAGTACAACTTTTTCATCTAAGCCTTCTAGATGATATGCCCATATCCCTGCTACTGAGGTAATATGATATGGCCCTTCCCAGTTGGGCCTTAATTTTCCCCATGCTGGATATTTTGTAGTACCTAACACTTTCCTTAATACCAAATCCCCTGGCACCAGTGGCCTTAACTTCACATGTGAGTCATAACCCTGTTTAAGCTTATGTTGATAGTACGCCAGTTTAATCATGGCATTTTCTCTTCGTTCTTCGACCAAATCCAAACTTCTTCCCAATAACTCATTGTTATTGCTTGGAGTGAAATAGCTTGTCCTCAATGTTGGGAAATTGGTTTCAAGAGGAATTACAGCCTTGGCCCCATAGGTCATTGGGGTGTCTCCCCTGTTGATCTTCGAGGTGTAGTACAATACATCCATAAAACGTGTGATAACTCTTCCACCCATTTTCCCTTTGTTGGGGTTTATGCCCTAAAACCCAATTTATTGGCATGTATTTAATAATTAAATTGTTTAATTATATGAGACTATCTATAAATGAACTAAGACATTATCATAGTCCATGAGATGCATTGTATGTGATTTATGTGAAAAGTCACAGAAGATATAAATCACAAGTTCTTTGTAAACTCAGAAGTTTAGTTCGTAGTCGGTGATGAAATTGGACGTTTCATCTGCGAAGACTATAACATATCAACTAAGATGATTTGTCTTGATCATGGAAGTGGAGACTTCTAGTTGGTATGTTGATATGTTTTAAGAGTTAAGACATATTGAACTGGACCGCTGTGAGATTTATTATTCTCCTAACGACTGTCAAATGAATAATAAATCTCACGACTTCTATTTACATCAACTCTAAATCCTGAGAGAATAATGGACCTGATCATGAGATGTAGGTTGCTTTGATATATCAGGAGTGAGATCTATTAGTTACGGTCAAAACCTCAGTATGTTGGGCATCCGCATTTAGTGTTGATGGAACATATATTCTCAAGATGGAATTCATAGTCTCTTAATGGAGATACAAAATATTCCCTTGAGATAAGTTTAATGAATTTAGTTATTCAAAGTGTTGGGCCCAACCACTTTAGTAAGGAGTTACTAAAGTATATATTTATGAAATTGGATTTCATAAATATATGACGAATAACATAAATGATTAAACCGGGTACTCAAGGATTAAGATGTAGTAATCTTAAAAGTGGCAGTCTATATTCATGACTTTGGATTACTACGAATATTTTAATGGAGGGGTTGTATGCATGATAAAGTCTTGGGATATAATTTATTAATAAGGCCTAGAGTGCAATTATATTTATATAGTGGTATTAAATATAATTAATGGTAACTTTGGGCTTGTCAAGAGTTGACGGAAAAGCCCAAGGCCCATTGGAGCTAGTGTCTTATTGGTCCCTTTTGGTCCCACTCCAAGCCACACACTAAAGCCCAATTGGAAAGGCCCAATAGGCCAG
This sequence comes from Castanea sativa, assembly GCF_040712315.1. Lineage (NCBI taxonomy): Eukaryota > Viridiplantae > Streptophyta > Magnoliopsida > Fagales > Fagaceae > Castanea > Castanea sativa. Next base: position 23,309,179 of record NC_134023.1, read on the forward strand.
CCCAATTAGATAATCAGTTAGTTATAAAGGGAGAAACATACAGAATTTTTATTTAGAAGAGACTAGAAAAGAAAAAGAAACGGTGTGTGAGAGAGTGAGAAACACACTTTCATTCTCCCTTTGAAAAACTGATTGAGAGACCACACATCTTGGGCGTAAAGTGAAATTGGAGTGAAGATTAAAAGTGTTCCCAAGTGCTTCTAATCTTTGTTTTGAATTTCTCCACACCAAGGTACGCTATCTTGTTCTTAAATTCTGAAATTTATGTAGTGCACGTTATCAATCATGAATGAAATAGACCCTTGTTCATTGCTTCCGCTGTGGGTTTTGCATGAGATGAAAAACCAGAATTTTTCCTTCACCCTTGGCATCATCCAACCTCTTCTTGAGTTCGTTCACTATTACTTTGTTGACAACCTCTGCCTGTTTATTCTCCTGTAGATAAGTAGGGTGGAATATCTTTTTGTAATGCCTAAATTGCAGTAGTATCTCTTAAAGGCCTAGCTATCAAACTGAAGGCCATTGTCTGAGATGAAGGTACGAGGAACTCCAAATCTGGTGACGATATTTCTCCAGAAAAACTTTTTTGCATCTAAGTCTCTGATATTTGACAATGGCTCAACTTCAACCCACTTAGTGAAATAATCTGTGCCAACCAGTAGCCATCTCCTATTCCCCGCTGCCTTAGGGAAGGGTCCCACAACATCCAAACCCCACTGAGCAAAAGGCCAAAGATTAGACAGAGGATTAAAGATGCCCCCTAGTTGATGAATGTTTGTAGCAAACCTCTGACACTTATCGCACTTTTTCACATATTCTTGTGTTTCTTTCTGCATATATGGCCACCAATACCCTTAAGCTAGTGCCCTGTGAGATAAAAATCTACCTCTTCTGTGGCTTCCACAAATTCCTTCATGTAATTCTTCCAATAGTAACTTGGTTGCCTCAGGGTGTATACACAATAGGTGTAGTCAAGAAAAAGAGCATTTATACAGCTTTTGGTCCTCGGATAACTAGAACCGATGAGCCTTTCTTTGCACTTTGTTAGTTTCGGACCTCTCTTCAGGTAAGACATCTTCTTTAAGAAATAGCACAATAGAGTCCATCCAACTAGGCCCTACTCGAGTTTGATGAACACGGGCTGCATTCCCATTCATCTCATTAGGTCTACACAAGTCTTCCACCAGGATAACTCGAGGTAAGCTTTGTGTTGAGGACGTTGCTAATGTGGCAAGAGGGTCTGCATGAGTATTTCTGCTTCTAGGGACTTGCACTAAGATGAAAGACTCAAATTTTAATTGTAAATGTCTAACCTGGTTTAAATACTCTTGCATCCTTGGATCCCTGACCTCTAGTTCCCCTTTTACCTAGCCTACAACCAGCCTCGAATCCAAGAACATTTCCACCATCTTTCCTCCCATCCTTTGAACCATGGTCATCCCTACTAAGAGAGCCTCATACTCGGCCTCATTATTCGTGGCTAAGAAGTTCAACCTCAAAGATTTCTCAATAATGATTCTTTTCGATGAGATCAAAACCAGTCCCACTCCTAATCCTCTTTGATTTGCAGCGCCATCCACGTACACTTTCCACCGTAGAGGTTCCTTCAGGGAGATTGTGTCAACTGATTTTTCATCCATGCCCAACATCTTGGCATTTTCTTCTAACGAAGGCTCAGTGAATTCAGCCACCAAATTGGCAAGGACTTGGCCTTTTACAGAGATATAAGGCATATACTTGATGTTAAAAGCTTCCAAGATAGTACCCCATTTGGCAATCCTTTCCGTGTAGTTGGCACTTCGAAGTATTGACCTAAGCGAAAGTTGAGTCAAAACAAAAATGGTATGGGATTGGAAGTAATGGGGAAGCTTATGCGTAGCATGCACCACTGCTAGAATAGCTTTTTCCAACGGTAAATAATGCACCTCGACCTCATGTAATGACTTGCTCACATAATAAACCGGCCTCTTTACACAACCATCAACCCGTATCAGCACCAGACTAATGGCATGATGAGCCACGACAATGTAAGCGAATAGAACTTCATCCACCTCGGGTCGAGACATAATAGGCGGTCGAGAAAGATATTCTTTAAGCTGCTAAAAGGCTAAAGCGCACTCCTTGGTCCATTTAAATTCCTTCCACTTATTTAACAACTGGAAGAAAGGCCGACATCTGTCCGTGGACCAAGAAATAAACCGGTTTAAGGCAGCAGTCATCCCTGTTAACTTTTGAACTTCTTTAGGATTTCGAGGTGGCTGCAAGCTGTTAATTGCTCTAACCTGTACAGGGTTAACCCCAATTCCAGGATGAGTGACCATATAACCCAGAAATTACCTGATCCCACACCAAAGGAACATTTAGAAGCATTAAGGCGCAGTTTATGTTTTCTAAGTATCCGAAAGGTGTCACCTAGGTCTCCCATATGTGCGGATGCCATTTTACTCTTCATGACCATGTCATCCACATAGACCTCAATAGTTTTACCTAGTCGTGGCTCAAACATCCTAGTCATCATCCTTTGATAAGTAGCCCTTGCGTTTTTCAAACCAAAGGGCATTACCTTGTAATGATAATTTCCTGTGAGAGTGACGAAGGTTGTTTTCTTTTGATCATCTAATGCCAAAGGTATTTGGTGATAACCTTGAAAAGCATCCAGGAAACTCATCCAAGGATGTCCAACAGTGGCATCCACTAACTGATCCATACTAGGCATTGGGAAAGGATCTTTGGGACAAGCCTTATTCAAATCTGTAAAGTCTACACATATTCTCCACTTCCCATTCTTCTATTTCACTACCACGGTATTAGCCAACCACTCAAGATAAAATACTTCCTTGATAGCTCTGGCCTGTTTGAGCTTGATCACCTCTTCTTTGACAGCCTCAGAATGCTCTTTGAATGAATGCCGAGGTGGTTGTTTTCTCAGTACTACAGCTGGATTGACGTTCAAATGATGGCAAATAAAGCTCGGATCCACCTCAAGAGCCTCATAAGAGTTCCAGGCAAGCACATCAATATTTTCCTTCAAGAACATCATCAACTCTTCCTTCTCCTGAGGAGGTAGTTGAGATCCGACCTGAAAATACTTCTCCTTATCATCATCTATTACAATTCTTTCCAATTCCTCACACTCTATCCCCTCTGCCGTAACGGCAATTGATGCTGGCTCTTTTGATTGCTACAAACTTTGCTTGGTTGATGCCGAAGACTCCACCTCAGTTTGATGCCTAACGGTGGCCACCATGCACTGCCTGGCTATAGGTTGGCTACCTCTTAGCTCTTCCACCAGGTCACCGTACGAATATTTTACCTTCAAATGCAGGGTAGAAGAGACAGCTCCCATGGCATGAAGCCAGGGTCTCGCCACGATGGCTGTGTAGGGGGAAAAAGCATTCACCACTATGAAGTTGACGTCTACTATCTCTGTCCCAATTTGCACTGGTAGCTTGATCTGACACATTGGTATGACTACTTTCCCATCGAAACCTACTAAGGGTGAATCATAATTGGTTAAATCCCTCAATTTCAGTCCCAAACCCTTATACATAGCAGGGTACATAATTTCCGCCCCACTACCTTGATCAACCATCACTCGCTTCACGTCGTATCCTCCTATCTTGAGGGTAACCACCAATGTGTCATCATGTGGTTGTAGAGTACCAGCCTTATCGTCATCAGAGAAACTCAGCACTGGTCGGCCCCCTACCCTACTCCTTTTGGGTTTGGGGTAGCATTCTCCTTCAAGTGGCTGGGCTACAGATATTACCCTAGAATGATGGAAACCAACTCTTCCTAGTGTGGCGAGAACGAAATTGATTATGCCTAGAGGTGGTTTTGAAGAATTATCTTTCTGAGATCCTGACCCTGCTTGGCTTCCCTGCCCAACTGGATGGTATATGAATTGCTTTAGTTTACCTCCTTGTACTAGCTGCTCCAAGTGACCCCACAGAGTTATGCAATCTTCTATAGTATGCCCTCGCTCCTGATGGTATTGACAATGAAGGCTTTGGTTATGCCTTGTAGGATCCCCTCCCATTTTGTTTGGCCACTAGAAAAAATGTTCATTCTTGATCTTCTCCAAGATTTGATGCATTGGTTCTCAAAACAACAAGTTAACTGCTTGCGGTGCTGCAGCAACCTCAGCTGCCTAGAAAAGTCTTGCCGAGGACGATTATTGTTGAATCGGTCAGACCTGAAGTCCCTCCTATCCTGAGGGACCACCTTCCCCTTGCCTTTACCTAATTGTTGATCCTCCTCGACCCGCTTATACTTGTCAATGTAGTCCATAAGCTAGCGTACATTATTAACCGGTATTTTGCTCATTTTGTGGGTTTTGGGGGGGTATTTTGGTCATTTTTTGGGTTTTGGGGGTATTTTGGTTATTTTTAGTTTTCAGGGGTACTTTGGTCATTTTTTGGGTTTTGGGAGTACTTTGGTCATTTTTTGGGTTTTGGAAGTATTTAGTTCATTTTTAGTTTTTGGGGGTACTTTGGTCATTATTTGGGTTTTGGAAGTATATTAGTTCATTTTTAGGTTTCAAGGGTATTTTGGTCATTTTTTGGGTTTTGGGTGATATTTTGGTCAGTTTTAGGTTTCAGGGGTATTTTGGTAATTTTGAGATTTTGGTGGTAATTTGGTCAATTTTTGGGTTTAGGAGGTATTTTGGTCATTTTTTGGGTTTGGGGGTATTTTGGTAATTTTTAGGTTTCGGGAGTATTTTGGTCATTTGTTGGATTTTGGGGGTATTTTGGTCATTTTTTGGGTTTAGGAGGTATTTTGGTCTTTTTTTTTGTTTTGGGGGTATTTTGGTAATTTTTTGGGTTTTTGGAGTATTTTGGTTATTTTTTAGGTTTTAGGGGTATTTTGGTCATTTTCTAGAAATTTAGATTTTATGTTGTTTATTTAAATTTTAGATGGGTTTAGTGAGTATTAGTGGATTTATCCATTTAGATCCATCTAATTAAATAACCAAATGGGTCTTTACCCATTTAACCCAAATATTCAAATAGGTTGGGTTAAGATTTATTCAAATAAGGTGAGTAATGGGTGGGTTCATGGATATGGATAAAAATTGCCACCCCTAGCCGCCACTGCTTGATCTGGTATTTTCATCTCTTTCATTCATTGTGAGCGTGTGTGTTTATAGTGTTTTGATAGACTTCTATCGGTGAATCACGGTGTGTGTGTGTGGGGGGTTATAGTGTTTTGATACTTTATCTTTGAGTTCTGAGTTTTGGCTAGTTGATTGTCGCTTTCTATGCATCTGTACTATTAAGTTTTTATAGTATTTGATATAAAGTATTGAGTTATGAGTTTTGTCTTTTGCTTTTTTGAGTCTTTGACTGAAGTGTGTGGGAGTGATTGTTGCTACGTAGGTGGGTTAGTACCTTACATGAAGAGTTGTAAAGAATATATAAAATAATTTATCAAAATGTCTAGCAAATTCATAAAAAATTGGTAAAGAGTAAAAAAAACTAATAAATTAAAGTATTCTAAGTAATAATAATTAAAGTTCACTTACAACAATAATTAATATGTTATTGTATTAGAAAAAAAATGTGTCAAATGAATTTATAGTGTTTTTTTAATAGATTTTGTATAATTTATGTTTCTTATTGACCCCTTTGAACAAAAATCCTGGAGCCGCCACTGCTCAACCAATGTGAGTGAAGGAGAGAGAGAGCTAAGAATGAAAATCAAGATTTTAGCAATGCTATACATTATAAAAAATATGAGTAACTTATCAACAGTAAGTCTTTATTATTATTTTTTTTTATAAGACAACAGTAAGTTTTTTTTTTTTAGCGATAATTACAACATGCTGCTAACCTCGAAGCAAGTCTTTATTAATGATGATTACAAGTTAATTTTTTCATCAAAAACAACTTTTTCATAACTCCAATGTCATAACTCATAAGTAATACCAACACAAGCTTCAAAGTTTAATGCTGATTACCTCGTTGGAACAAAAGCAATGATAAACATAACCAGAGTCTAAAAGTTTCTCAGCGTGTTGCTTGTACAGAGAGTTTCTTTCAGATTGTCGGTATGGACCATAGTCTCCACCAACACCAGGACCTTCAAAGTATAAACACGGTATTACTAAGAGTTTATATCTTAATCAATTCATTCACTTTCTTGCTCAGAAGTAGAAGGACATCAATGTTCTACTACATATAATTTAATATAGAAGCAGGCAAGTCAAAAACACAGATAGAATTGTATAAAAACCAAATGAAAACAAGCAATGCTAATTATGAGTAGAGAATTATCACTCAACTCCAACTCCATCTCAGTAGCCAACTGTCTATCATAGCCAAGAATGTGTGCAAGCTAAACAAATAAATACAATTAAGTCTTGTGAAACAAAAAAAAAAAATTACATTTTTTCACAATTATTAAGGTGACAAGTTGTGATTGATGTATAATAAAAATGGTATTAGCATCTTATCAGGACACATGGAAACTTAACACCTCAACAAGTTACAAAACAACAACTACAACTTATTAGTTTCAGAATTTTAGGGTCATCTAATGTATTATGACATTCATAATAGAGTGACTAAATTTTATAATTACCATTACTCTACTACAACCCTTAGACCCTAAACAAAATATACGACACTATGCACAAAATATATGACACGATTGATTGCGTAACAGCATAGGGTGCCTTGTACAACTTGGGCTTTTTAAGCCCAAGATGGACTTCAGAATTTCAAAATTAACGGTAACCTTTTCTGACACCTGCCCAGCCGTCTCGTCTGCTATATAAACAAACCGAACCCCCAGAGGAAACCCACCAAAAAAAAACTTTATTGGCTTTCAATCATCATAATCAGAGAAGAAGATCAGATATGTCTCTCATGGGCATTACCAAAGTGGTTTACTACATGGATCCATTGATGTCAAAAAATCTGCTTCAAAAATTTCCTGACAAGTCTTCTGCTTTCGACTTCAACTACTCTCAGAGTTCTATCTGGTCCCCTTTGGTTCCTCGGCTTCACAGTGCCATTGATTTGGATTTTGAATACTTTGGTTTCGTGACACCAAAGAGAAAATCACTTGGCAGCAAAAGCAAGATCAAGAAAGTCACTTCTAACATCAAGAAGAAACTCAAAGTTGCTGCCAATCTTGTGAAGTCCAAGGCCAAGCACAACAACAACATCAAAACCAAGGCTTCTGACTTCTCCCCATCTCCTCTCAAACCCACAACAAAGGTATTTCTTTTTCTGTTTGTTTCTTGAGAAATTTTTTATTTTTTATTTTTAGGGTTAGCAAAAAACCTGAAACTAATAAACCCTTTTGAGAGAAAAAAAAAAAAAAAGGAAAATTAATTTTAATACATAACAATTATTTTGGGGTTTTTTTTTTTTTTTCGTAGGGTTTTTTTTTTTTATATTTTTCAATCTGAACAATTTTGAAATTATTAACCTGAAAGTAATAAACCCATTTGAGAGACAAAATTTAGGAATTAATTTTTGTTAGGGAATGATTATTTGGTCAATGAATACATTGTTTGTTTGTTGGCATTCAAACCCATTATTCTTGTTTGTTCTTGTCCTCTGTCTGAAAACAGAACAAACAAACATGCTCTATAGATTCTGTAATTCGAATATATTATGTCTACTGTTTGAATTTCTTTGGGGAAACATATAAGATTTAGAACCAGTATCCTTATTATATTTTACATTGTTTATTACAGGCTTGTTGGACTAAGGCACTGAAAGCTGGCTCTAAAAATTTCAAGAAAACGAGGAAAGATCCCACGGCCCATGTGAAGCTCTATACCTATTTGATGAGCGAAAATATTTAAAGATTATTAATTGGTAAGTTTTCTTGTTGTGTCATTTCATTTGTAATCTGCCTACCAATTGTTTGTGAAAATACCTAACCAAAGCCTTTTTGTGTGAACTATGTGTCATTTCCTTGGTTGTTCTGTTTCCAACATGTATGGCATGTGCTTAAACTCTGCTTTATAACATTTACAGTTCCGTTAGAGTTGACCAATTGATAAGTCCTTAGGGATAATGTTTGGGTAATGAAAATTTCTGCTTTATAACATTTACAGTTCCTTTAGAGTTGACCAATTGATAAGTTGGAGTGATAAAGTGAAGCATGATGAAAAAATTTAAATTTTATGAAAATATTTATGATCGTTAAATGAAAAACATAAACAGAAAACAAGCTGCCGTTTAATTATTTTGAAATAAAGAAACCAAGCTGATATATTATTATTCACAGTTTTGCTTTTATAATTTCCAAGAACCATAAAATGTGGAGAAAGTAAGGAAGAAAACTATTTTGAATGTGATGCTTGTACTTGTGTTGGATTCTTTTTAAAACAATGACAAAGCAGGACTGATCAGCTGCCATTTTATATTTTAACAAGGAGAAAGCTGCCATTTTTTTTTGCTATTACTACATGAGCTTATTGAAAGCATGTCAGTTGCATGGGTTAGCATAGTTAAATATCTGGATTTGTAACTAATATCTGTTATAAGTTAGTTGCATTATTAGTTAGTTACCTCCACATCGGCATGTGCATGCTAAGAGCAGCACACAAAATTCGTTGTAATGAATCTCATTGTACTGTCTCATTTTCTTAATGAATTAAATACTTCTTTCTCTACTTGTTATTGTTTTTTCCATTTCTCATCTTTCGTTGCTTGGTATTACCAGTTTGTGCGACAAAATATCTGCATAATTCATCTTCTGCCACTTATATTGTTGTCATGCTGCAATACTCTCTGCTATGGCTTTTTCCTGAACTAGCTTGGATTAGTCATTTTGAAATATGAACTAGCAATCTCTATAATTTGTCTTTGCCTTTCCTACTTGGCAGATGGTCTCAATGCATAAATAAGGGTTGGATTTGCTGTTGGGATTTCCGTAATTGCACATACAAGAGAGCAACATGAAAAGGCTGGTGAAGAGCAGGGTTTGAAGGAGAGTTTGATGCTCTATAACTCTTAGAGCCAATAGACTCAGCAAGCCCCATAATTTGACAAATTTATGTGCCCCATCATTTACTGGGTTTTGCCATGTATATTATGTGTCTCAATTAGGCAATTTATATTTCGTCGTTCTTTATTTGATGTAAGACGTGTGAATTTTTTGAGTGCATAGTTTGTTTTTTTGTTTTTTTTTTGGGGTGATGTCAATTTTGTTATTTTATGTAAAAACAGCATCTGCATGCCTTCCAAGCATTTCTATCAAGTTATCTTCCATGAATTGTCATATTTGATTGTTGGCAATTGATAATATGAAATAATTACAATTAAAATTTTCAAGAAAAAAGCTAATAAAAATCTAAGCTGGATCAAATATCACAACACAACTAACAATAGGCATTAACAATACTTAAAATTAGAAAAGAAAGGAAAAGAACAGAAAAACACACGCACGCACACTTGAGACCAAATAAGTAAGTAAATAAGGAAAAAATTTATCTCTTTCTAGCTGCTTTATGCTTCACCAAATACTTTGTAGTAAAATGTTCATTACTTCTTTTTAGAAAATTCCATTCATATTATTCAATGAATTACAACTAGTTTAGTTTTCCAATAGCATATGGTGTACAGGCTAAGTTTCTCATGATTAATACAATTTCAATTTAAAGACATTAATAAAAACATTAATGTGAAAATCTATGAAAATTCATAAATTGTTGATTTGGATAAAGGTGTTTAAAAAGAGAATGATTTGGATTTCAACTATGTGGTAGATAGAAAATTTGGATCTCAACTTCTAACTCATTTAAATGACTTATATAGAGTACGTATGACATGATAATTTTTCCCACTCGATGTATATATTTCAATTTTATTAATACGTTGGTTTAAAATGATCAAGTATAAGATGTAATTTCAAATACATAATATTACCGATATTTTTGTTTGAGAAAATGTTTCATCATGTCTAGTTGAGTATTTTATAAAAAAAAAAAAAATCATGTCTTGTTAAATCTATATTTGGCTATTTATACAATCAAGTGTTGTTAAAATCCTTCTTATATTAAAAAAAAAAAAAGTGTTGTTAAAATCCCAAAAAGTTACAGCCCAGACCAAATTGATTTTCAAACAAACTTTGCCAAATCATTTGATTTGTCTTGAGTGACTTAGTCATCATAAATTTTGGATTGAAATTCGGTGTAATAGCATAGCATAGCACCATCTACTATCTTTTTAATGGTTCAAATCAAAAGTTAAAATGTTGACTTTTGACATTAACCATTAGATCAAAAAAGTTAACATGTAAAAAAAAATTGAGTTAAAAAAAGTTTAAAATTTTGAAAAAGTAAAAATGTTGTGAGAGGGATTCGTTGACTATTGCACCTGATCACAACCCATAAATTATATATAATATTTTTTTAAAAAAAAATTGTTCTGAACCCCTACTATAAACATTTGCACACCCTAAAAGCCCGGTTAAATTCATTTTTAAACTCCCAAAAAAAAGTCCAACTGAAAATTGTTGGTCTTTAATCTCAGATAAAAAAGCTTATAAATCAAATTAAAAAAAAATCATAAAAAAAGGGGCCAAACCAAACCTAAGAGGGAAAAATGCAGTCCTCTTCCACTATCCCTCTTCACTCTCCAAACCCAAAGAAAAAAGGTAGCCACTTCACACACAAACAATCTTTTGCCATCTTACTCAGATCTACTGCCGCATCACCAATGCCTAGATTGTCCCTAATTTGCCGCCGCCACTAGGGGTGGCAAATGAGTTGGTTGGGTCATAAATGGGTTGTGTGTGTAATTACCTATTTATCCATTTATGACCCGTTTATATATAAATTAATTATCCATTACCAACCAAACCCATTTAATTAGTAACCCACCCATTTAACCCAATATGACCCAAATACATCTAAAACTACTTGAATACCATCTTGACCTCCAAAATACCCTTAAATACCTAAAATGATGCAAATACACACTTCCAAAATTACCAATATACCCTTTGTGGGGAGTAAAAGGACCCTGATGGAGATGTGGGCCTTTGGGCCATGCTAAGGAAGGCCGACCTGCTCTTGGGCTTGGAACTTGTTAGTATAACGGGTCGGCTCATACGCCGAGGATCCGAGAATCCAGCCGAGGATGAATTTCTCTTCGGACGGACACCGGAGAACCCGGGACTTTATGGTAAAAGTTAGAGAATGACATGGTCAAGACCAATGGTTAAAGGGGGGAAGCCCTTGAATGTCCTAGAAGCACCGATGTTAGAGAGATACCAAAGATAAAGGCTGCCACCTCCACATTAAAGACCCTGCACCTACCACCCTGGCCGCATTAATGGGGAAGTGACACCTGAACAGTGGAAGGGAAACTTCTGGTTACTATTCAAAGGCACTGAGAAAAGAAATATCTAGGCTAAGGGGGAGTTTGGGGCAACACGTGTACAAAGTATCAAAAAGAAGAGTATTTAAGGAGCAACCTAGAACAGAAATAGGAAATCCCTTCTTTGTAATCTAAAAAGAAAAAGAAAAAAAGAGAAAAAGATAATAGAAGAACTGTTCTCGGCTTACGTCCGAGCAGGTTAATTTACAGTATTCCTTGTTGTTTTCAAGTGTTTACAATCTTTGGCTTGTCATTTAATCCTCAAACACTTCTAACCTGGGTTTCAAGCCCACACTCTACAAATTATATTGTTTAAGGCTCATTGGGCCTGAGCCCGTAACTGTTCTTGGGGCCAGGTGCAATTGTGCTCTTACACCCTTAGACATCCAAAATTATCCCCAAAATCTCTAAAATAAGCAAAATACCCATGAAACCTTTAAAATGACCAAAATACCCCCGACATCTCTAAAATCACCAAATATGCTTAAAAACCACTAAAATGACCAAAATACCTCCAAATCTCTAAAATGACAAAAATACTCATTGAAACCCAAAAAAATAACCAAAATACTCCTGGAACCTAAAAATAACCAAATTACCCCCAAAACCTAAAAATGACCAAAATACCCCAAAAACAAAAAAATGACCAAAATACCCCCGAAACCCAAAAAATGACCAAAATACCTTTGAAACCTAAAAATGACCAAAATAACCCTGAAACCTAAAAATGACCAAAATACTTCCAAAACCCAAAAAATGACAAAAATACCCCAAAACCCAAAAAATGACAAAAAAACCTCTAAAACCCAAAAAATGACCAAAATACCCTCGAAACCCAAAAAATGACCAAAATACCCTTGAAACCTAAAAATGATCAAAATACTTCCAAAATCCAAAAAATGACCAAAATACCCCTGAAACCCAAAAAAAAAAAAAACCAAAATACCCTTGAAACCAAAAAAATGACCAAAATACCATCGAAACCTAAAAATGACCGAAATACCCTCAACACCTAAAAATGACCAAAATATTTCCAAAACTCAAAAAATGACCAAAATACTCCCGAAACCTAAAAATTACCAAAATACTTTCGAAACCCAAAAAATGACCAAATACCCTGAAACCTAAAAATGACCAAAAAACTTCCAATACCCAAAAAATGACCAAAGTGCCCCTCAAAACCCAAAAAATGACCAAAATACCCCTGAAATCCAAAATACCCTTGAAACAAAAAAATGACCAAAATACCCCCGAAACTCAAAAAATGACCAAAATACCCCTGAAACCTTAAAATGACCAAAATACCCCCGAAACCTAAAAAAAAAATACCGAAATACCCCAAAACCTAAAAATTACAAAAATACTTCTGTACCCTAGAAATTTACCGAAATAACCAAAAAATCTAAAAATTATTCGAAATAACCCTAAAACTAAAAGATGACAGCAATGCCCTCATAACCTAAAAAATGAATAAAATACCCTTAGAATCTAAAAGATGATCAAAATAACCCTGAAACCTAAAAAATTACCGAAATTCACTCGAAACCTAATAAATTAACAAAATTCCCTAGAAACCTATAAAATGACTAAAAGACTCTTAGAACCTTTAATTTGTCAAAAATATCCTTGAAACATCCAAAATACCATAAACCTCTATTTCAATAATTTTAGATGTTTCAGGTGTATTTTGGTCATCTTACATGTTTAGGGGTATGTTGGTCATAATTTGGATTTCAGGGGTTTTTATCGACCATTTTTTAAAGGTTTTGAGGTTATTTTGGTCATTTTTTAGGTTTTGGGAGTATTTCGATCAATTTTGAGGTTTCATGGTATTTTCGTAATTTTTTTAAGATTCGAGGGTATTTCAGTTAATTTTTAGGTTTTGGAAGTACTTCGGTCATTTTTTAGGTTCAGAGAGTATTTTGGTAATTTTTTAGGTTTAGGGTGCATTTTGGTAATTGTTAGGTTTTAGGGGTATTTCGGTCATTTTCTTAGGTTTTTGGGGGTATTTTGGTAATTTTTTAGGTTTCAAGGGTATTTCAGTCATTTTTAAGGTTTAAGGGGTATTTTGGTATTTTTTTAGGTTTAGGGTGTATTTTGGTAATTCTTAGGTTTCAAGGGTATTTTGGTCACTTTCTTAGGTTTTGGGGGTATTTTGGTAATTTTTTAGGTTTTGGGGGGAGGGGGTATTTTAGTCATTTTCTTAGGTTTCATGGTATTTTGGTCATTTTTAAATTTTAGGGGGTATTTTGGTAATTTTATGGGTTTCGGAGGTATTTCAATCATTTTTTAGGTTACGGGGTAATGTGGTAATTTTTTCAGGTTTCGGGGGTATTTTAGTCATTTTATAGGTTTCAGAGGTATTTTTGGTAATTTTAAGGTTTCAGAGGTATTTCGGTCATTTTTTAGGTTTAGGAAGCATTTTGGTCATTTTTTTGGGTTTTGGGGGTATTTTGGTAATTTTTGGGGATATTTTGGACATTTTAGAGGTTTGGGGGGGTATTTTGCTCATTTTAGAGGTTTTGGAGGTATTTTGCTCATTTTGGGGGTATTTTGGTCATTTTAAGGTTTTGGGGATATTTGGTCATTTTTTGGGTTTTGGGGGTACTTTGGTTATTTTTTGGGTTTTGGAAGTATTTTGGTCATTTTTAGGTTTTGAGAGTATTTTGGTAATTTTTTGGCTTTCGGGGGTATTTTGGTCATTTGTTGGGTTTTAGGGGTATTTTGGTCATTTTTTGGGTTTCAGGGGTATTTTTATAATTTTTAAGGTTTCAGTGGTATTTTGGTAATTTTTTGGGTTTTGGGATTTTGGTCATTTTTTAGATTTCAGGGGTATTTTGTCATTTTCTAGAAATTTAGATTTTATGTTGTTTAGACCCATCTAATTAAATAACCAAATGGGTCTTTATTCATTTAACCCAAATATTTAATTGGGTTGGGTTAAGACTTATCCAAATAAGGTGGGTAATGGGTGAGTTCATGGATATGGATAAAAATTGCCACCCCTAGCCGCCACTTCTTTAATAGATTTTGTATAATTTATGTTTCTTATTGACCCCTCTGAACAAAAATCCTGGAGCCGCCACTGCTCAACCAATGTGAGTGAAGGATAGAGAGAGCTAAGAATGAAAATCAAGATTTTAGCCATGCCATACATTATAGAAAATATGAGTAACTTATCAACAGTAATTCTTTATTAATTTTTTTTTTATGAGACAACAATAAGTTTTTTTTTTTTTTGAGAGATAATTACAACATATTGTTAACCCCGCAGTAAGTCTTTATTAATGATGATTACAAGTTCATTTTTTCATCAAATACAATTTTTCATAACTCCAATGTCATAACTCATAAGTAATACCAACACAAGCTTCAAAGTTTAATGTCGATTACCTCGTTGGAACAAAAGCAACGATAAACATAACCAGAGTCTAAAAGTATCCACCAACACCAAGACCTTCTGTTGAAAAATTTGGTTTTGTATCTCATACAAAACACACAACGGAAGCAACAAATATGGATCTATTTCATTCATGATTGATAACATGCACAATGTAAATTTCAAAATTTAAGAACAAGATAGCGTACCTTGGTGCGGTGAAATTCAAAACAAAAGATTAGAAGTACTTGGAAACACTTTTAATCTTCACTCCAATTCCACTTTATGCCCAAGAAGTGTGGTCTCTCAATCAGTTTCCAAAGGAGAATAATCAAGTGGCTTCTAACTACACATACACATCATTTCACAATGATGTATTTTTTCTAATAAAAAATTATGTATGTTTCTCCCTTTATAACTAACTGATTATCTAATTGGGCTGGCCTATTGGATCTTTCCAATTGGGTTTTAGTATGTGGCTTGGAATGGGACCAAAAGGGACCAATAAGACACGAGCTCCAATGGGCCTTGGGCTTTTTTGTCAACTCTTGACAAGTTCAAAGTTACCATTAATTATATTTAATACCACTATATAAATATAATTGCACTCTAGGCCTTATTAATAAATTATATCCCAAGACTCTAATAATATCATTTGACTCTTCTATGAAATATCCATAGTGAACAAAGTCATAATAAACTGTCATTTTGTGAACAACTATTTTATCTTTGAGTACTCGGTTTAATCTTTTAGTTATTCACATTAAAAGTGTGCGCCCTGAATAACCAGTTTCCATTAAACTTATCTTAAGGGGATATTTTGTGTCTCTATAAAAAGAGATTATGAATTCCATCTTGAGAATATGTGTTCTCTCAACACTACGTGTGGTTATCAACGTACTGAGGTTTTGATCGTGAATATTAGATCTCACTCCTGATATATCAAAGTAACCTATACTTCATAATCGAGTTCGCTACCCTCTCAGGATTGAGAGTCTATGAAATTAGAAGTCATGAGATTAATTATTCAGGTGACAGTTGTTGATTGAATAACTAATCTCACAACGGTCCAGTTCAATATGTCTTAACTCTTAAGACACATCAACACATCAACTAGAAATCTCTACTTCGATGATCAAGACAAATCATCTTAGTTATGTGTTATAGTCTTTGCAGATGAAATGCCCAATTTTATCACCGATTACGAACTACATTTTGAGTTTACAAGGAACTTGTGACTTACATCTTCTATGACTAAATCACATAAATCACATACAATGCATCTCATGGACTATGATAATGTCTCATTAGTTCATTTATAAACAGTCTCCTATAATTAAACAATTTAATTATTTATGACATGCCAATAAATTGGATTTTAAGGCATAAACCGCAACACCTTCAAAGTATAAACACGGTACTACTAAGAGTTTATATCTTAATCAATTCATTCACTTTTTTTCTCAGAAGTATAAGGACATCAATTTTCTAGTACATACAATTTAATATAGAAGTAGGCAAGTCAAAAACACAGATAGAATTGTACAAAAACCAAATGAAAACAAGCAATGCTAATCATGAGTAGAGAATTATGGCTCAACTCCAATTCCATCTCAGTAGCCAACTGTCTATCATAGCCAAGAATGTGTGCAAGATAAACAAATAAATACAATTAAGTCTTGCGAAACCAAAAAAAAAAAATCACATTTTTTCACAATTGTTAAGATGACAAGTTGTGATTGATGTATAATAAAAATGGTGTCGGCATCTTAGCAAGGGCACATGGAAACTTGACACCTCAACAAGTTGCAAAACTTTTTGTGTTTTTAGCCGCAACAACAACAACTACAACTTATTAGTCTCAGAATTTCAGGGCCATCTAATGTATTATGACATTCATAATAGAGTGACTAAATTTTATAATTACCGTTACTCTCCTGCAACCCTCAGACCCTAAACAAAATATATGACACTATGCACTGAAAATGGAAGGAAAAGCAACCTCAGCAATTATACTAATCCTCATCCAAGACGATGGCATTGTTCCTATGAAGGTCGTTGCCATTGTTCTCAATCTCAAACCCAAATTCAAGTATGCGCCATTATAGGTTCTAGTATCTCAATTAGTTTACTCGTTTATTGTAGGCTTTATAATGTCCAACTCAAACTCAATTGACAAATATAATTCACGTGATTATTATTTTTTTATATAATTAAAAAAAAACATTTTATGATAACATCATTCAAAATATATAAAAAAAATTAATGTGAAAAATATGGGTCAATCGACCCATTTCTAAAAAATAACTCGATTCTGACCCGAACTTGCCGGTTTTGAGTTTCAACGCGTCTAGTCCCAAACAGACTTTAATAATTGTTTGGGGGGCCTTGAGGGTCTTTTTCACCTTATGCCACACGATTGATTGTGTAGCAGCATAGGGAGCCTTGTACAAGTTGGGCTTTTTAAGCCCAAGATGGACTTCAGAATTTCAAAATTAACGGTAACCTTTTCTGACACCTGCCCAGCCCTCTCCTCTGCTATATAAGCAAACCGAACTCCCAGAGGAAACCCACCAAAAATTTTTTTATTGGCTTTCAATCATCAAGATCAGAGAAGAAGATCAGATATGTCTCTCATGGGCATTACTAAAGTGGTTTACTACATGGATCCATTGATGTCAAAAAATCTGCTTCAAAAATTTCCTGACAAGTCTTCTGCTTTCGACTTCAACTACTCTCAGAGTTCAATCTGGTCCCCTTTGGTCCCTCGGCTTCACAGTGCCATTGATTTGGATTTTGAATACTTTGGTTTCGTGACGCCAAAGAGAAAATCACTTGGCAGCAAAAGCAAGATCAAGAAAGTCACTTCTAACATCAAGAAGAAACTCAAAGTTGCTGCCAATTTTGTGAAGTCCAAGGCCAAGCACAACAACAACATCAAAACCAAGGCTTCTGACTTCTCCCCATCTCCTCTCAAACCCACAACAAAGGTATTTCTTTTT
Source organism: Castanea sativa (assembly GCF_040712315.1). NCBI lineage: Eukaryota > Viridiplantae > Streptophyta > Magnoliopsida > Fagales > Fagaceae > Castanea > Castanea sativa. Next base: position 23,326,905 of record NC_134023.1, read on the forward strand.
CTGTTTGTTTCTTGAGAAATTTTTTATTTTTTATTTTTAGGGTTAGCAAAAAAACCTGAAATTAATAAACCCTTTTGAGAGAAAAAAAAAAGGAAAATTAATTTTAATAGATAACAATTATTTTGGGTTTTTTTTTTTTCAAGAGTTTTATTTATTTATTTATATTTTTCAATCTGAACAAGTTTGAGATTATTAACCTGAAATAAATAAATCCATTTGAGAGACAAAATTTAGGAATTAATTTTTATTAGGGAATGATTACTTGATCAATGAATACCTTATTTGTTTGTTGGCATTCAAACCCATCATTCTTGTTTGTTCTTGTCCTCTGTCTGAAAACAGGACAGACAAACATGCTCTACAGATTCCATAATACGAATGTATTATGTCTCCTATTTGAATTTCTTTGGGGAAACATATAAGATTTAGAACCAGTATTCTTATTATATTTTACATTGTTTATTACAGGCTTGTTGGACTAAGGCACTGAAAGCCGGCTCTAAAAATTTCAAGAAAACGAGGAAAGATCCCACGGCCCATGTGAAGCTCTATACCTATTTGATGAGCGAAAATATTTGAAGATTATTAATTGGTAAGTTTTCTTGTTGTGTCACTTCATTTGTAATCTGCCTACCAATTGTTTGTGAAAATACCTAACCAAAGCCTCTTTTTGTGTGAACTATGTGTCATTTCCTTGGTTGTTCTGTTTTCAACATGTATGGCATGTGTTTACTTATTCATGGGGACTTTTCCTTCCATTTTTGCAAGAATATTCTCGATGGCTTTGTACTGTGGCCATGGTTGTTCACTCTCTTTGTTGAATTTAATTTCAAAGAATTTGGTAGGTGATTCACTATCTTTGATTACCACTGTCCTGAAATAACAGGGAAGCTTATACCTTTAAAGGAAATATACATTAGTCAAATAAGAGCTAGGATCATGATCAAGTCCCTAGGGATAATGTTTGGGTAATGAAAATTTCTGCTTTATAACATTTACAGTTTCTTTAGAGTTGACCAATTGATAAGTTTGAGTGATAAAGTGTAGCGTGATGAAAAAATTTATGATCGTTGAATGAAAAACATAGACAGAAAACAAGCTGCCGTTTAATTATTTTGAAATAAAGAAATCAAGCTGATATATTATTATTCACAGTTTAGCTTTTATAATTTCCAAGAGCCATAAAATTAAAATGTGGAGAAAATAAGGAAGAAAACTTTTTTGAATGTGATGCTTGTACTTGTGTTGGATTTTTTTTTAAAACAACGACAAAGCAAAGACTGATCAGCTGCCATTTTATTTTTTAATAAGGAGAATGCTGCCATTTTTTTAGCTATTACTAGATGCGCTTATTGAAAGCATGTCAGTTGCATGGGTTGTTAGCTTAGTTAAACATCAGGATTTGTAACTAATAGCTGTTATAGGCTAGTCGCATTGTAATTAGTTACTTCAACATTGGCACGTGCATGCTAAGAGCAGCACACGAAATTCAGAGGTTGTAATGGATCTCATTGCACTGTTTTGTTTTCTTAATGAATTAAACGCTTCCTTCTCTACTTGTTATTGTGTTTTCCATTTCTTATCTTTCATTGCTTGGTATTACCAGTTTGTGCGACAAAACCTATCTGCATAATTCATCTTCTGTCAATTATGTTGTTGTCATGAACTAGCAATCTCTATAATTTGACTTTGCCTTTCCTTCTTGACAGATGGCCTCAGTGGATAAATACGGGTTGGATTTACTGTTGGAATTTCGGTAATTACATATACAAGAGAGCAACATGAAAAGACTGGTGAAGAGCAGGGTTTGAAGGAGAGTTTGATGCTCTATAACTCTTAGAGCCAATAGACTCAGCAAGCCCCATAATTTGACAAATTCATGTGCCCCATCATTTACTGGGTTTTGCCATGTATATTATGTGTCTCAATTGAGCAATTTATATTTCGTCATTCTTTATTTGATGTAAGACGTGTGAATTTTGTGAGTGCATAGTTTTTTCTTTTTGTTTTTTTTGGGGGTGATGTCAATTTTGTTATTTTATGTAAAAACAGCATCTGCATGCCTTCCAAGCATTTCTATCAAGTTATCTTCCATGAATTGTCATATTTGATTGTTGGCAATTGATAATATGAAATAACTCTTTCTCAAAAAAAAAAAAAAAAAAAAAAAAAAAGATAATATGAAATAACTACAACTAAAATTTTCGAGAAAAAAGCTAATAAAAATCTAAGCTGGATCAAATATCACAACGCAACTAACAATAGGCATTAACAATACTTAAAAATTAGAAGAAAGGAAAAGAACAGAAAAACACACACACACACTTGAGACCAAATAAGTCAGTAAATAAGGAAAAAATTTATCTCTTTCTAGCTGCTTTATGCTTCATCAAATACTTTGTAGTAAAATGTTCATTACTTCTTTTAGAAAATTCCATTCATATTATTCAATGCATTACAACTAGTTTAGTCCATTCATATTATTCAATGCATTCCAACTAGTATAGTTTTTCAATAGCATGTAGTGTACAGGCTAAGTTTCTCATGATTAATACAATTTCAATTTAAAAACATTAATAAAAACATTAATATGAAAATATGTGAAAAGTCATAAATGGTTGATTTGGATAAAGGTGTTTAAAAAGAGAATGATTTGGATTTCAACTGTCTTTTTTCAAGATAGAAAATTTGGATCTCAACTTCTAACTTATTTAAATGACTTATTGAGTACGTATGACACGATAGTTTTTCCCACTTGATGTATATATTTCAATTTTATTAATACGTTGGTTTAAAATGATCAAGTATAAGATGTAATTTCAAATACATAATATTACCGATATTTTTGTTTGAGAAAATGTTTCATCATGTCTAGTTGAGTATTTTATAAAAATTAAAAAACAATCATTTCTTGTTAAATCTATATTTGGCTATTTATACAATCAAGTGTTGTTAAAATCCTTCTTATGTATATATATTTTTAAAAAGTATTGTTAAAATCCCAAAAGTTCCAGCCCAGACCAATTTGATTTTCAAACAAACTTTGCCAACTCATTTGATTTGTCTTGAGGGACTCAAGGGCTGTTTGGCTGATCAATTATAACACGTTTCAACACATTTTAAATAACTTTACACACATATCAACACACTTTTTGACCTATACGTATATCAAAAACACTCAAACAACATTACTTAAACTAACTTACCAAACAGCCTCTTGGTGGTCATAAATTTTGCATTGAGATTGGGTGTAATAGCATAGCACCATCTAATACTTTTTTAATGGTTCAAATCAAAAGTTAAAAAGTTGAATTTTGACATTAACCATTAGATTAGAAAAAGTTAACATGTAAAAACAAATTAGAGTTAAAAGAAGTTGAAAATTTTGAAAAAGTTAAAATCTCGTGAGAGGGATTCCTTGTCTATTGCACCAAATCACAACTCATAAATTTCACGAAATTTAGGATCTGCAAAGAGCAAGTAATGCTACAAATACAAACTATTTTACAATATTTTTATAAAATGCTAATGTGACTTTAGCATTTTCCAAATAATTATTGGTAAATAAAAATGTAATGTTAGTTGTGGAGTCCGAATAAAACTAGTAAAAATTTATCATATTAATATTTCATAAAAGTGTTGTAAAATAATTTGTGACGAGCAAAGAATAAAACCTAAAAGTTGTTAATTGCGTTAGACATTAATGTTACCAAGTGTAAAAGTTCCCGTAAATACTGCTAAATCAAAACTGAACATTGCTGTTGTCTAAATTTACTAATCATATTTGGTTTTTTTTTCCTGTTCCTTGGAGGTCTCCCCCACGTTTTTTCCTTCTTCGCCGCGGGTCGGTGATCTTTCTCAATCATTCCATTTTCAGCATGTCCCTCCTTTGGTTCTTGCAATCATTCTTATTATTTTCTAGTTTCTTAGCCTTTGCCACGGCTAATACCGATGATGATGCAGCCCAATTCGAGTTGTTCCATAGACATGCACCACAAGTCTACAAAAATGGAACCACATTAGGACCCCCAAAGAGCCAGCTTGAACGTGTAAAACAGCTTGTGCACAGCGACAATGCAAGGCAGCAAATGATATCACATAGGCTGATGAAGAGCAGCAGCCACAGGAGAAAGGCTTTTGAGTTTCAAGATGGCAATGATAATAATAATAATTATGTTCATCAGCTGGTTGATATTCCAATGAGATCAGCTGCTGATACAGGTGCAGGGCAGTACTTTGTATCGTTTAGAGTTGGAAGCCCTCCACAAAAGTTTGTACTAATAGCTGATACCGGTAGCGATGTCACCTGGATGAATTGCTATTACAGGCCTAGCCCTGTGTGTCACCGTGAAAATTGTCCCAATTTGGGTGCCACTAGGAGGATCTTCCATGCTTCTCGATCACCAACCTTTAAGACCATTCCTTGCGTTTCTGATTTGTGTAAATATGATCTCTCTGGATCTTTCTCTCTGGACTACTGTCCTACAGCATTATCACCCTGCCAATTCGAATACTCGTAAGCTTCTGCTTCTTTTATTATATTCTTAACCTATATAATTTTCTCCTTTTTCGTTCACAAAACCCGTCATAAAAAATCAAAATTCTTGTATATGTTTCTTTTATTGATATGGCTGGATTTGAAATTATTGCATCTCCTTCAAGATTATTGCTTTTTACAATCAAAATAATATACCAATTGTTTTTTTTTTTCTTCTAACTAATTAATTAATTTTTTTTTTTTTAATGTTAGACAAGACTCAAACCCAGATTTCTTAATTGGAAACTTTCTATATTAGGCTAACTGAAACCTACAAATTCTCTTATATTTACATAGTCTTATAAGTTGTTATGGTAAAGCTTGGTCGTAAGTTGTTGTGGTTATAATTACGCCAAGTCAAATAACAAAGAGCCTTATGGTAGATTCTAGCTAGACCAAAAACAATAAACAATAACATGTGAGACTAATCATGAGACTCTCAAGAGTATATTAGACTAATCATGGGTCTTTGAGAGATTTTGACATTTTGAGACTTAATTTAAGCAAATAAGTTTTTAAATTTTTTTTTAAAAAAAAAAATTTTAAAAATTAAGCGGGTGTCTAACATACAGTCGATACATCATTGAGCCATGTTTATTGATAACGAAGTTTTGTGGTAAATTCATTACAAAATTACTAACCTCATTTCTCAAAATGAAAATAAGGCTGACTTCTTAATTTACATTGATTCACTTCTTGACTTAGTGGAAATCATTTGATGTCACAATTATTAAGTTGATATCACATCTAAAAAATCCAACTTCTAGTATTCCATAAGTTGTCTGCGTTTGAATTATGATATCCTCATTGATATAGTCTGGTCTTCTTTATAAATAGAGCCAAGTTTTAACTATTGAATTTTAATTTAAAAATAATACTCACTGAGTTGGGCATAATTAATTAGTTCTCACTCTTAGACATGAATGAGATTTGGAATTTGAACCATAAGAATAATGAACTTTACGACGTTAAATAATTTTTTACTCATTCCTAATGTTTGTGATAGATATGCAGATGGTTCAAGAGCTCTGGGGATCTTTGCCAATGAGACTGTTACAGTGGGGCTTGGGCTCCACAAGCACCGAAAGAAGAAACTTCACAATGTCTTGATTGGGTGTAGCCAAATAAATGAAGGGACTGTTCATGCATTTGATGGAGTCATGGGCTTAGGCTACAGCAAGCATTCTTTTGCCGTAAGGGTGGCAGAAGAGTTTGGATATGTGTTCTCATATTGTCTGGTTGATCACTTGAGCCCAAGTAACTTTGCCAACTACCTAAGCTTTGGCCACAAAAGTGAAGTTTCAAAATTGCATAACATGCAATACACAAAGCTCATCCTAGGAGTCATAAATCCATTTTATGCTGTGAATGTTGCTGGTATCTCAATAGGTGGGACAATGCTTAAAATCCCATCGGAAGTATGGGACATTGAAGGCCGTGGTGGAGTCATTATTGATTCTGGTACAAGCTTGACTGCTTTAACAGAACTTGCATACAAACCTGTCATTGCCGCTTTGGATCCCCACCTAAAGAATTTTCAAAAGTTAGGCATCGACATTGAGGAATTGAACTATTGTTTTAATGCCACAGGATTTAAGGAGAGCCTTGTGCCAAAGTTGGCATTTCATTTTGCTGATGGGGCTCAGTTTGTGCCACCAGTTAAGAGTTATATTATTGATGCTGATGATGGTGTGAGGTGTCTTGGGTTCACTTCAATAAAATGGCCTGGCAACTCTATTATTGGTAACATTATGCAGCAGAATCATTTCTGGGAGTTTGATCTTGTTGGGAAGAAGTTAGGTTTTGCACCTTCATCCTGTACAATGCTTAAGTCCAAGGTTTAAATGTGGCATTCTGAATTTTTGTTGTTAAGTATATTCCTCCCACAGCACATTATTGTGTGCTTGTCTGTTTCATTTATACGTTTTAAAAAACCATTTGGAAGTATTTTTGGTTTTATGGTGGATTGGGTGCAAACCATGATCAGATCGTAAATAATTTAATTTATAATTATTTGATTAAACAATTAAATAAAACTAGTATATATTTTGCTCGTCTCATTTTGATTGTTTAGTTTTGTTTTTAGTGTGTCCCAAAATATTGTCCATTTTGTAAAGACAATAAAATTCTTACTTATATGTCCTTTAATTTATTGATTATAGACAATGTCCTTTATACTTTTGTTTTGTATAGCCTTATATTACAGAAGGCAATGTTTGAAATTTATATCTTTTTAGTTGGGTATCAAATTGTGGTTGGAATGTGGAAGCTAGCAGAAGCATACATGTACACGACTGAGAAATAAACATCTACACAGTATGTAACTTTTAACATGATTTTGTCAATTTCATGCCTACAATGCCAATTAAAATCCAATATCATGATATGGATTACAATCAATATCAATAAAACCTTACAAACTAAACATACAGGTTCTCACAAGTAACGCTCACAAACCTGAAATCTCATAAACACAAATATAAACAAAGTAAGCCTCACACAAACATACAATAAATAAACTTACTAATTAACACAAGACAATCTTCCAACTCCAGAAACACTACCACACCACTCCTCTCACAAGAGTACTACCTTGGGCTTGGACTGAGCTCTCACCTAAGGCTAACATCACCAAATTCTTTGCAACAATATTATTTATAAGACTCCAATTCTATTCCCGGATAGATAAGGAATATACAATTACTATTTGTCTATCTATATCTCTCTCTCTCTCTCTCTCTCTCTCTCTCTCTCTATATATATATATATATATATATATATATTACTTCAATGTTGATACACCTAGAATTAGTGATAAAGATTGTGATCGATTGAGGCCTACAAGGGCATTAGAGATTTAAATCTTAAGGAATTTCTTACAATCAAGTTGTCACGCCCTAAATCCAAGAGGATCCAAAGTACGACGAAAACGAACCATCAAGAGAAATTCTCAAGGATTTTCTTTTCAATTCCACATGATGATATAAATATATAAACATATTGAAATCTCCATAATATAAGTTCGAGCTTTATGATACATTTACAAACAACACAATTTACAAATCATGTGTCTCCAATATATACATAAATATATTCTGAAACACCAAAAGAACCAACAAAAATCCACCGTCTTCCCTAAAAAACCTCCCTAAAATATACAACCTCAACAACAAATCTAAGTCTACCAAGCCCAAGTCTAACAAACTCTAAGAGTCTAACTATTGTCTCCTCAAAGTTAGTAAGACTAGAGGCCATTAATAATGTTTCTCGTAACATAGTACTCCAATCACTAACAATAAAGGAAGCTCTGTGCTTGAGATATAGCTAACTGATTTGAAAAACTGTTAGGGAGTGGGATGAGCTAAAACTCAGTAAGTAGCATAATTAATAAGATTGAGGAAAATGCAAGGTTCATGATGATGTGCAATTTATAAGACACGATATAAATTGGGAATTTCCAACTAAATTTTGCAAGATCATTTTAGTTGATAATGGGATAAGAATGATGCAACACAAAGTTTCTTAAGATAGCCACCATGAAATTATGTACTATATTTTGTGAGCAATAACATTACAATTCCAAAACTAGAAAATCTAATACAAGGCAAAATGTCACAAAGGCACCATATTATCATAGAGACAGGTCAGGAGATCCACCCACTCACAAGTGGCATGATATACCTTCAAGGTTTTGCCTCTCCCCCTATTGTTAACAGGGGAGAACGTGTCATGTAAGACCTCTTTTGCATGTGGAATGTTGGCCCCCATGGGCTGCAGTCTCACCTAAACACTCAAGGGTTTACCTCTTCCCCCATGGGCAGCAGGAAAGAATGTGTTATCCAAAGCGAAAGACACTGACCTAGCTTTGATACTATTGTCACAAACACTATGGGGAAAAAATTGAGGGGAAAGCTTAAACCAACGTTATACTTTACAACCTATCCCAATGATCTTCCCACTGTGAAGATCTTTCATAGCATAACCATGTTGAAAAAAGAAGAGAGTAATTGCGAGTTCACATAATTGACCAACAAGTAGTAAGTTATGAGCAAGACTAAGAACATGAAAAGTGTTAGAAAGTTATAATTTGTGGTAGTTTTAGAATCACTAATAGACTTAGTAGATCCATTTACAATGTGAATAGGAGGCATATGAGAGGAAAATAACTTGTGAGAAAAAAAGAGACGGATTAGAAGTCTTATGATTATAGCATGTGGTATCAATGAGCCAATGAAAATTACTTGAAGTGGTTGAAAGAGAAAAAAGAATGGATATTATGGTGAAATACATCTTGGTTGAAGAGTGTTTCTGTATCAATCATATTAAATGTGAAAAGTGTCTCAATAGGGACAATGGTTATGTTAGAGTATGTAGCATGAGTAGGTGTAGTGGTAGCAGTAGAGTTAGCTTAAGTTCGCTTCCAATGGTTTTGAGTGATAAAACTCTTTTTGCGATAGTAACTGTTAGGTTCTAAGAAATTAGGAACTAATGTATTAGAACTTCAATATGTATATGTTGACAAACCATGATCAAAATGTTTAGTCTAGATTTAGGCTGCTCAAAGTATGTGTTTATGTAAAGTTGGAATCGAGTAATTGCAGGAAGTTACTATTCAATTTCTGTAAGGCTTGATCAATCGAAAATTAGACTCGATTGATCGAAGGTCGTATAAAATGTTTTTCTGCAGAATTTTCTAACTCAGCCCAAGCCTATTTGATTTGTAGGGTTTTATGTTTTATGTCTCATATAAATAGAAAAATCCTAGCCACGTTTTAGTTGTTGTTGTTTCTGTGTGTGTGAATCTCTTGTGAGATCTAGAGATATTTACCTTCATACACACTTAGAGTTATCAAGATCAAGATTGATGTCGAGAGCTTGGTGATCGCTTCAGTTGCTGTTTCAAGAGCTTAAAGAAAAACAAGTGGTATACTTGTGGATGTTGTGGATCTAAGAAAGAAGTAGTCCATGGACTCGGAGTTGTCACGTGGTCGTGATAGTAAGTTTTCTACTTGAGGTAGCAATAGGATGTTAGTGGTTTAAGTCGCTATTGTAAAACTTCAATTCTTTGATATTGAATTTTGTTTTACCTTGAGGACAGTTATGTTAAATCCTCCTAAAGTTTTTTATCGGTTTGGTTTTTCTGAGTTATCATATCGTGTGTTATTTACTTTTCCACACTCTTTACATGATATGATTTGTTTGTGTTAACTTAGATTTGAATAATTTATCTAAGTAATCACTTGGCTAAATAACTAGGTTAATCAACTAATGTTTTTAAGGGGTCTAAAAATGTACAGTAACGATAGTAGACAACTGAATTTCCAAGAGCAAAGAAACTTCCATGAGTTGGAGTTCAATCAGTTGGGGAGGATGGAACCAACGAAGCCATTGCTGTAGAGGAATTGCCTTTGTATTTTTCTTCAGATATCAACTCTTGGATTGCACTATCATGTGTAGGTAGTTGGATCACAATGCAAGATGAATGTTCTAACAAATTCATACTCATCAATCAAGTGCCACCCAAAAAAATAAATTTGTTGTGTTAGGTGAAAAGCATCATAATAAAAAACTAGAGGAATCTGTTGACATCTTCAAAATTATCCCATTCTACCTCAAAATTGTGTTAGATGATTAGCATCAAAATACTGGAGAAATCTCTCGACATCTTTAGAATTATCCCATTCTACCTTAAAATAAGAAAACTGATCCCAAACATCAGATATTTATGAAAATTCAGCAATTAAATACCATTTTTCTTGTTGCATATGACGAAGAATGGTATATATTAATATTGATATGAAAGATCAATTACGTGATAATGCAGTGCCAAGAAGTTCAATATGTTCATATAAAAAAAAAAGTTATATACGTCATATGTTGTCTCAAACCATCGTAGCAATGTTCTACTGAGGACTACCTTACTATCCTAGTCATCATAATTGATAAGGGTATTTTTAGACCTACAAAACTGACGACATGACAAGGCTGACGAACACATTTCCGTGGATAGATGAATCCAGAGGAAGCGAATCTTAGTAAGACAAACCTCAATATGGATGGACCTAAGGCAGATGAACCCAATAAAGGGGGGCGCATGGTACTCACGTGGCTCCTACGTGGCTGGAAGTGCTCATCAAGAATCTTGATATGGAAAAGCCTTGCACTCTATGCCTAACCATAATTAAGGGTCATCTACAAGGAAGACCATTTCGAAAAATCCGGAAATTTCATGGAGAGTTCTCCCCATAAGGAAAGACCTTCCTCCTCAAGAAATTAAGGTCAAATCTACACCACTATATAACCCCCTAAAACCCTCTCTCACAAAGGTACGCACAATTTCTCTAAAGCTTATACTTTCTAGCATTGTTGGAACTCTCTTCTAACTTAACCTTCAGAGGGTCTTTGGCCGGTATCCCACCAGTGCCCTTTGATTGGTTCTTCTCTTTTATTCTTCATGTGCACTTATTGACATATGTATGGACGATCAACTCACTGACGATTTTTGTGCATCATCAATAATATTTGTTGAAGTTAGATTGCATCTCATCATCTAATTTGACTAGTTTACTAATTTCTCCAATGACATATCTCCATAGATCGTGCCCTTTGATTAAACTTCTTATAGCATAAGCCAACTGATTGTAGTCAATCTAGTGTTTTTGTCGATTGTAGTGAACACAATGTAGACATTATTAATTTTGGACATGTGTCCAAATCGTGTTGGGTAGGTGTACTCAATTTTGAAGAGTTGAAATTCTTAGATTGGGATAATGGAAGGACAACATTTTGTGTGTGTTTCGCTACTTATGTGTTTCACTACTTATTAAAAGTTAAAAGAAATTATACTTTATCATCTTAAACTATGTTTCATATTACACTTTGGATATTAAACTTTTCAAATGCATATTTTGTACCCTAAATTATCACATTTGTTACACTTTGCACCTCGACATTAAATTTTCGGTAAATTTGGATATAAATTCAAAGTTTAAAATGCAAAGTGTAATTAGGAGAGGTAATTAAGTCTTTTCACGAAGTGCCATATTTTTACATCAAGTTAATAGCAAATTTGATGTTAGGATGCAAAGTGTAACAATAATTATAGTATAGGGTGCAAAATGTGTTTTTGAAAAGTTTAAGATTTAAAGTGTAATCGATGATACAATTTAGGGTGGTAAGGTATAATTTTAAAAGTTATCTTTTTTCTTAAATCATGTATTGTTTGTAGGTCCCAAAAAATTAGTTTTTTTTTAAAAAATATTTATATTTTAATTTTTTCTAGCTAGCTTAAAGTGCTCCATTGGCCGGTACTGTTTTGTTCCATAATTTTTTTTAAGTCTCGTGGGTTACACTCTATTTTTTATTTTTATTTTTACTATAGTAATTTTAGCCATAAATTCATTTAGCTTATTTTATGCAGCAGTTAGATAAATCATTCTCAAACAAACACTTTATATCAACATTAAGGTGATTAAATCACACCCAACAAGTATTTGTTTGAGGAGTTTTGTTGAATCAACATTTTGTTTTAATTTATGCATTTTTTGAAATTGACTTTTTTTTGCTAAATTTTTTGAAATTGACTTGTGTGTGAAAGGTTGTATTTAGTGTATAAAATTCTCTTTTTTACAAGTTTCAGGAGAGATTATGGTAGGTAGCATTACTCTTTGGACTCGAACCTGCAATGCGTCACTTTTGATAGAAGGTACTTGCCTTAACACTAATGTGCAACCTCTAATTGGTGTGTAATATTATTTTCTCTTCACCCTTTTTCTTAAAAACAAAAACACAAAATAGATTACAGTGTGTCCAAATTCTAAGTGGAAAAAAGCTTTATATTTTGTTGCTTTTTTATTTTAAAGTTTAAGGTATTTTAAGAATTCAGTTGAAAGATTTAAATTTATTTTGGTTTTAAAATTGAAGGATTCATTATCTAACACAAAAAGACAATAAAATAAAACTAGCCTCGAGAACACGTTCATACGTGTGCTCAGAAGTTCTTCTATCATTTTCTTTTAAAGATCAATAATTTTCAACTAGTAAAAAATATGCAAAAATATGGCTGAAAAATTCCCTAAGAAAGAAAGCCTGAAAAGACTTTGAAGAAGAATTTTTATTACATCAATATTGTAAAATAGAAAAAAGAAGCAAACCCAACAACAACAACAACAACAACAAAGAGATATGAACAAAAAAAATTCTGAAGTCCTAAAACTCACATAGTAAAATAATCAGTAAATTTCAGGCAGTTGCCCAAAAATATTTTTAGATTCCATTGTTTTTTTTTTGTTTTTTTTTTATTTGACATAATCTACCACTTTTTTCTCATAGGGTACCTTCTTCTTTTTGCCAGAAGTACTTATAAAATTATCACAATTTGTTGTTGTATTTTTATAGCAAATGATTGTGGAAAGTTACGAGAATAACACGTACATGATAACTGATAGGTGGTTTGTTTTTTTAATCTGTTAGAAAAAAAAAAAAAAAACTTGTCTCTTAAAAAAATATTTGAAAAGTAGTAAAAAGTGGATGACAAGGCAATGTGGGGTTTAAGGTGAGCATTAAATAAAAAAAGAAATAGATAGCTGTTTAGAAAATAAAATTGCACGTAGCCAATTTATATATAAAAAAAAGGTTAATTACAACTTACTTTTGGTTGAAATTTAAGTTGTCTATTTGTGGTTTGAAATTTGACACTATACTCACCTAAGGTTAGCTCAATTAATATGTATTTTTGCTTTTTAAATTTATTTATTTATTTATTTCCCTCTCCTCTCAAAACATACAAAACAAAAAAGAATAAGAGAAAATATGATAAAAAAGTGAGAGTTTTTTAGTGGAAGCTCTTATGGTGGTGGTAATGTTTGTTCTTAATTTTTACAAAACCCTCACTTTTTTTTAATCTTAATTTCTCTTATTCTTTTGTATTTTGTTTGTTTTGAGAGAATAGAAGCATAAAAGAGAGCAAAAATACTTATTTAGCCCAATTTTAACAGAAATTGGTTAGGGAGCCCTAATATACCAAACACCGTTAGTGATTCACTCCTCTTTCTTTTGTCTCCCTGTCTTCACTTTTAGAAAACCTCCATGAATACTCTTTACAAATAATTCCGAAATACTAGAAAAATCAACACAATAATCCATAAAAAAAATACCAAAAACTCACTGAAGGTCCCCTGAAAACGCTACCAAAAAAAAAACACTTATAGCATTCTTCACTATCCACACATAAAAACGATCCAAAACTCGCACTATCGAATCTAATGGTTGTGTTTTGATCTGCCTCATTGTCAGCTAGAGGAGTGTTCGCTCCATCTGACAGCGAAGACACCTTCTTCGTGTTCGCCTTGGGAGAATCTGCCGCCTCAGGGAAGAGAGTTTTCTTTTTCTTTTTGAGAAACAGAGAAGAGATTAAGAGTGGAGAGAAACGAGACATAATAGAGAGAGGGAGAGAGAGATAGAAGAGAGCAGTAACGAGGTTTGGTCCGTTAGGGACAAAGTTGTCTTTTGAGGATCAAATTGATAAGTTTTAAAATGTTTTGGACCTAGTTGGTATTATCACAAACCTCAAGGTAGGTTTGTGAAATTTACTCTTTAAAAAAATATTTTTACCATATTACTCAAATTTTATACCTACTTAAACTTGTGCGTTGGGTAGCTTTGACAAAACAAAATGTTCAATCTCCAGCAGGGAAAGTCCCTGTGTAGAATAGATAATTAAAAAAAAAAAAAAAAAAAAGCAAGTCAACGGTAAATGATACGGTGGGCGTAGGTGGCGGTAGAATTCTAGAGTTAATGGTTTACTTACTCCATGTCGCCGGTAAACGGCCAGCCCGTTGTTTTTTGAAGTTTTACTTAAAAACAACAAACCCGTGAAAAAGTCAGTCCAGACTCCAGCCATCCACAATTTCACCACAGTACTACTGTAAACAACACCCCTTTATCATATCATTTATAACATCCCAGCTCTCTCTCTCTCTCTCTCTCTCTCTCTCTCTTCAATAAATTTATATCTTCTTCAGATATATTCACTCTCGTACATCAAAATTTGATTCAAACCAAGCCAAAACAATGTCACCTACAACAACAGCAAGCGCCATTGTCTCATCCTCATCTTCATCCTCCTATTTCACTCTTTTCCCTCCCACCTCAGCCTCACCCAAAACAAAACCCATCACCAAACTCTCCTTCAATTTCTCCAAAACCCAAACCCGCAATCTCACTCTCTCCACCAAAACAACAACAACAACAACAACAACAATTCGATCCGCAGTTTCCATCGAAAAAGAAATCCCAGAAACCGAACGACCCAACACATTCCTCCGCGAATCCGACGACCATGATTCCCCATCATCCTCATCCTCCACCGTCCGATCCCGGTTCGAGAAAATGATAAGGGAAGCACAGGACAGTGTGTGCAAAGCAATCGAAGGCGCCGATGGTGGAGCTAAGTTTAAGGAAGATGTGTGGTCGAGGCCTGGTGGCGGCGGAGGCATAAGTCGAGTTCTTCAAGACGGTGCCGTTTGGGAGAAAGCTGGGGTTAATGTTTCTGTCGTTTATGGGGTTATGCCACCGGAGGCTTATCGTGCCGCCTCCGCCACCGCCGAGCTGAAGCCGGGCCCCGTTCCGTTCTTTGCTGCCGGAATTAGCTCCGTAAATTACACTCTTTTCTCTGCCTTTGATTGTGAAATTTTTTATCCAAATTGTACAATAATGTGTGTTTGTTGTGGTGGTGTTTCAGGTGTTGCATCCAAAGAACCCATTTGCGCCCACATTGCATTTTAATTATCGATATTTTGAGACTGACGCTCCTAAAGGTACCCCCATTCAATGCTTGCCTTTTTTTGATTTCTCAGAATGGAACGTGTTGTGTATGGAATTTTAGTAACATTGGAGCCAATGTTTATGTGTCTGTGTGAACCAATTGTCTGGCTCTATTACTATGTGTTTTTCCGTTGGTTTGATGCTGTTTATGTGCTTTGGTTAGTAACAAGTTCTTGGGTATAGAGTATTGCACTGAATTACCACAATTTAAACTAGAATACTTATTTTCAAACCGCCCCCCAAAAAAAAACAGAAGAAGAAGAAGAAGCAAAGAAGACTCCCCGGGATATTTCTGTTAAAATGCTGCATTGACTATGTGGGTTTTGATTTAGCTCAACTAGTAAAGTCTTTTGTTGTTGGGTTCAAATCCCGCTTACGCCAAAAAAGAAAGAAAGCTTCATTGACCATGTTTTTCTGGTTTTCTAGCCTTTTGGATGTTGAGAATTATAATATGATTGTCTAATTTACAGTCTACTTTTTTTGTTTTACTCTTGAAAAAGGTTTATTTATTTATTTTTAGACTCTGTAGGCACTATATTATATTTCAGTACTCTTTTGCTTATGATAATTTCTTTCTTGTTATTTCTTGCATTGGGTTGGGTTGGGTTGTCTTAATCCTCAGATAATATGAACTTGCTGCTAGGAATTTATGACATCCTTTTTAAACTTTGAAAGATGTCTGTAGGGATCAGACTCTTTTGATTTGCATGAAACTTAATTAACATGTTAATTCAGATGTCAATTGAATAATAAGTTCTTCAAAATTTGCAATAACACGCATCATTCTTTTCCTTCTATTTAGTATTGAATCTATTAATAGATTTATCTTGCGAGATATTTTTATTATACATACAGTTTTTTTTTAATAAGTAGTTTTTATTATAAATATAGTACCAAAGAAAGCAAGTATTAATGACTAATTCTTCATCTCATGTCCCATAATTGAAAACTGGCAACCAAGGCATCCTTTGTGATGCCTGATGTCTGTGGCTTTAATCTCACCTTCCCCTTACCCCATTATTTGCCTATATATATATATATATATATAAAGTTTGTTTCACTGGTCTTATTTATTTTTAATTAGTATGATTGTTTGCATTTGTGTATTGATATTTCACTGTTGATTCATGCAGATGCTCCTGGAGCACCAAGACAGTGGTGGTTTGGTGGAGGAACCGATTTGACACCTGCGTACATCTTTGAAGAGGATGTTAAGCATTTCCATTCGGTATTTGCTTTAAACATCTGACATTGAATAATTTCCTTTAAATGAAATATTGACCAGCTTTCTTGCTCTTATAAACAAATCATATTATTTGTAATGATAGGTTTTAAAATTTTGAGGTGCTTCTCTTCCTGTGCTTCCTTGCGTAGGTTCAAAACACAGTTTTGTCTGTTTGTAATGAACTGGAATGGGGTTTTTTTTTCCCTGGCTTATATGAGAAATAGGCTAGTTCTTTAGGATAAATGAGTAGAACCAAAAGGAGAAATACATTGGGGCTTCTGCATATGCTTAATTCATCATCTTCTTAAGGTGTCCATTTGTTACCTCCAAATTAAGAATAGTAGTTCTGACATTCAATTGTGCATCTATAGCAGCCTTAAGAAGAATTGAATGCATGGTTTCGTTTGTATCTTCAAAAAGTTATAATGTGATAACACTAATGTGTTTAGGCATACTGATATTGACCCTCTTCTGTAGGTTCAAAAAAGTGCTTGTGACAAATTTGATCCAACATTCTATCCTCGATTTAAGAAATGGTGCGATGATTATTTCTATATCAAGGTATATTTCCTTTTAAAGCTTATTATTATTAAAACTTATAATGTGGAGCTATCGTTCTTTGCTTAAAAAAAATGTGGAGCTGATGATGCATTGATTTTTCCAACACTTGTTATGAATCTCGGTAACTTCTCAGTGTTTTTGTATGTCACCTAAACACACTCATATGTACAAGTTGGGTTGATATCTCAACATTTGTATGAAGTATGGGATTTAAAATTGTTTTGTATGTCAACAAGTTGTACACAAAAATGTAATCCTTCCAGTTAGACCCACCTGCGAGAATCCAACCCAGTCCAATATATGGGCTGGTTTTTCCCCGTATTTATTGATTGCATGGAAGGGAGAGACCATCTTAAGTTCAAACCGTCAAAGTTCTAGTAAAACAACCCCTTTGAGTTCATCTGAAGTAACTTGTTGAGAAAAAGTGGAGGAGAGCAAGTTGGTAGGAAACATGTGGGATGGGGTTATAGGTAAACCACATTTCGTATGTTAGTTATTGAACACTAAATGGAATCCTTCATAGTTTTTTTTTTGTTTTTGTTTTTTAAGTTGAGCTTATTATCATACCCTTGAGTTTAGAAAGAATGCCTGCAATTTCTGACCAGACCAGCCAACCTTCCCTTCTTTGCCTTTTAAGAACTCTTATTTTTTGGGTGTTTGTGTGTTGGGATGAATTTTTGGGGTCCAATGTGAAGGAAATACATCAAAGTTTTTAACTCCCCAACTAGCCATGGATTTTAACTCATTTGCGACTTCACTTTCATTTTTTGAGTTATTTAGTAATTTAAAGTGAGTTTTATTTCCTTGTTATTACTGCCTCTGGGCCAGGTTTCCTAACCCTTTATGGGGCAGGTTGTACTCGCAATTTTGGACATTCCAAAGTGACCTGAACTTTGGACATTGGTAACTCTTGCTAGGTCTGCCATTTGATTTCAAAATCAAAATGATCAGCAAAACTCTCTTCTTCAATGTTAATATTTATCTACAGAGCGATGTTTATTTTTTATTTTTTTTATTTTTTTAATCTCTTTACTGGTGCAAATCAGAGAGCTGGCTCGTTCTCTCCAGTATTCTTTGGTTGTTGATACTTTCATTGGCTGAATAGGATGGAAGTGATCTGTTATAACTACCTTGGCTCTATATATATTACATGTGAAATGTATTGAATTTTCTACCCTCTATTACTAATGGTATATGCAGCACCGAGGTGAGAGGCGGGGGCTTGGGGGAATATTTTTTGATGATCTAAATGACTATGACCAAGAGATGCTTCTATCCTTTGCCACTGGTAATTGCTTGAGAATATAGAATTGATGTCTTATCATGTGTTTTTCAATAAGAACTCTTTAGTTTTGTCGCACTTCAATTCTCTTCATGCTCACATCTATTGTCAATATGTAGAATGTGCCAATTCTGTGGTTCCTGCTTACATACCAATCATAGAAAAAAGAAAGGATACACCATTCACAGACCAGCACAAGGCATGGCAGCAATTGCGAAGAGGGCGTTATGTAGAATTCAATTTGGTACCAAAGCTGTCTCTAAAGATATTATTAAACATTAAACATCTGTTAACTCTTTGTTTTTTTGTTGTTGTTATGAAGCCTTGTTAACATGTTTTCTTATCAACAAAGGTTTATGATCGTGGTACAACATTTGGGCTAAAGACAGGAGGTCGAATTGAGAGTATTCTTGTTTCTCTCCCACTAACAGCTCGGTGGGAATATGACCATGTAAGCTTTTCGGATCTTTCTGAATGAATACCTGTACAATAATGCTAGAAAGTGGAATATCCTTGAATCATAATGCGGGGATGGTTTTGTTGTTTGATGTTTGCAGAAACCAGAAAATGGAACTGAAGAGTGGAAATTATTAGATGCCTGCATCAATCCAAAGGAATGGATCTAACATTGTTCAAAATTAATGTCTTTGTATCATCCCTTCCCCTCTTTTCCCCTCTTTATTCTGTTCTTCAATGAGTGTTTTTATTGCATGGTTAGAGGTTAGTGATTGGTGTCTAGGACGGGTGTAATTCACTAGTAAAAGGTGATAGAGATGTAAATCATAAAATTATGAGTATGCTATCTTTTGTTGAGGACTAATAAAAATTTTCTGGTGAAAAAAATACATTGTTGAATAATTCCACTGTACATTTAATAATTCCCTAGTAATATTTTTCAGCAAGCACCTTTATTACCAGTCAGCTAGCTGTTGAGTCATGATAAACCGGCGACTTTGTTTTTCTTGCTTCTAATTGTTATGTGAGCTCAGCTGACCGTTATGTGAGATCTAGGAGTATGAGTGTTCATACTAGATCACTCATACTCCTAGATCTCACATAAAATCACTGTAAGAAATTGGATTTATTCATTCCATTTTGGCTTGACAGTACAGATATTGGAACCCCTTTGTGTTCATGTATAAATTGCCATAAAAAAAACAAAAAAAAAAAACCAATTTTGACAAAATGCTGCATATTTAGCACTATTGGTGCGTTGGAACATTCTCAACAACTAAAAGGTATCTCCCTGAATTTTTTCCACCAGTTTTATTTTGTTAAATCAGGTTAGAAGTTCAATTATAGACTGTCCAAAGTTGTGAAATCTGTAGATACATAAGTACAGACCCCACGGCATCCACTACCACTAGGAGCACAACTGGTCAACAGCATAAACACATGCAACTAATAATTTCTTTCCCACTAAATTAAACTTTACTAACATCATTTATAAAATTTGTATTTTAGCCTCACTTCATGAATTTATGTATTCAGATTATAATAATATTTTCTTCTAAAAAGAAGATTATGATAACATTTCTATTTTGTTTTTTGAGTTTATTTTTCAATGATCTTGATGTTGAAAAATTGAATTCAACTCAAACCAATAATGAGATAACAATCTGCATTTAGATGCATTTAATGAATTTTGTATGTCAGAAGTCGATGTACCTATCATCTATTTTAGCACCGTGCTTCTTTTTTTTTTTTTTTTTTTTTTTTTTTTTTTGACAACGGTTGATATGGTCTTTTATTTCCAATGCATAATAAAAGTTGTGTTTATGATAGACTAATGTAAACCACCAACTTAATCTTAGGAAGTAGTGAAAAAGGCTGTAAAAGCTCCTAGTCAAACTCAAGACAGCCACTTCGAGACCGAGTGCCCAATCACTCGGCCAACCCCCTGGGTTTCGAAAGTTGTTTTCAGTCTTAGTTTTTTGCATTCTTCGTCCACTCCAATTAATTTTTATCAGTCTTGCTAGGTTGCGCAGGTATGCCTAAAAATGGCAACAGTACAAATGTATCCAACATGTGTCTGGTAGTAAAATTTTTATTTTTATTTTATTTTATTCTAGGTACTGCTCAGACACAAGATAGGAAAAAAATTATGAAAAAGAAAGAAAACAATATGATCAAAGGATAGGCCACTAATCTTAATATCTTCACCGATGAGATTGATATGAACAGGATTCTATTGCAAAGTCCTTGCTCCTTTCGATAAATATCTGATGGTCCTTCATCGGCTAGGTGTAAACGAATGCGTTAGTGCGGTGTGCTGTGACAAAGCCTATTTCTGGGTACAGATCTCAAATTTACCCAGTAGGCATATGACAAAGGAGTATGGGGCTCTAATTGGAAGCACTTTGGGAGAGGTTATCTTAGTTGATGCTCCTGAAAGTGGTCGAGCATGGGGTACCTGTGTTAGAGTCCGAGTCAAAATTGACATTACCAAGCCACTATGCTGGGGTAGGATGGTTCGATTGAGTGGTTCATATCGACGTTGGGTTTCTTTTCTGTATGAGCGCCTACTGATCTACTGTTATTGGTGTGGAGAAACTTGAAGTAACTTGTTGAGAAGCAGTGGAGAAACAACTTGTCAGCACTGCAATATATAAGCCAATTCAGCAGCTCATCAAATTCATCAATATGTTGTTTTTTCTTGGATGAAAACATGTGGGATGGAGTTACAGGTAAATCACATCCTGTTAGTCAGTTATTGAACACATGGAATTCGTTCATAGTTTTATTTTTATTTTTAAGTTGAGCTTGTTATCATACCCTTGAATTTAGAAATAATGCCTGCAAATTCAGACCAGACTTGCCAAGCCAACCTGCCCTTCTTTGCCTGTTATAACTTATGTTGTTTAGGTGTTTATGTTTCAGGATGAGTTTTGGAGGCCCAAAGTGAAGGGATTGCATCAAAGTTTTGCTCCCCAACCAGCCATGAATAATCAACTCATTTGTGACTTTACTTTCATCTTTTGAGTTATTTAGGAATATAAGGTTAGTTTTATTACCATGTTTATTACTGGCTCTGGTTTAGGTTGCCTAACCCTTTAAGGGGCAGGTTGCACTGGGCAATTTTGGACATACCAATTTCGAAGTGATCCAAACTTAGGAAATTGATAACTCTAGCTTGGGTCTGCCCTTTGATTTCTGTATCAAAATGATCAGATAAATTATCTTCTTCAGTGTTGGGTGTTGACATTATCTTTATAATGCCCTCCTCATCAACAGACTGATGTTTATTGGTTTTATCTCTTTACTGGTGCAAATTAGAGAGAAGGCTTGTTTACTCCTGTTTTCTTTGGTGGTTGTATGTTTTCATTGGTTGAATAGGATAATAGTGAACTAATTTGGCTCTATTTATCTTACATGTGAAACTAATTGAATATTTGACAGTTATGCCTTATATTGACTACTAATGGTATATGCAGTAGCGAGGTGAGAGGCGGGGGCTTGGGGGAATATTTTTCGATGGAGCAATTGGAGAGCATTAAGGAAGCCCCCACTTTTCAGAAAGTGGAGAGAAAAAATTCAGACTTTGATGTCTATGTGCTGATTACAACATGCACTACACAAAGTACAACTGAGAGAACACAACAGAACAGAGTTTAAAGACTGATTGACAGACAGGGGAACAAGAAACCTGTGTTTTGAAAACTTCTTTTTTTTTGTAAGGACTCTTGAAGTAGAATTATATTCTCTCTGTTTGGTAAGCCTTTTGAATGCTTTGTATTTTGAAAAAATAGCGATTTCAGAAGTTGTGTTTTGAATAGTTAAAAATAAAAAGAAAAAGTAATTAAGCCTTTGATAAAATCTTTGCAAAATGTTGTTGCTGTGAAAGAAAACACAATTTTCTGGAAAATTTTGAAAAAAAAGAAAAAAAAGAAAAAAAAAGGATCCATGAGTTGCTTTGGTTTTTTGTATTTTTTCTTCTAATTTTAAAAATGCAAAGTTAAGCTGCTATTTGTTTTCGGGTTTGAATATAAAATTGCTCTTTTTTTTCTCCACAAAATGGCAATGCCAAACAGACCCTTGGCATGTTAGTTAATTGTCACCATCATTCTCTGATGGTATGTGTTGTGTAGGACTAGTTATTGCTTTGAGAAGCTGATGTATATAATATGGTCTTATGTTAGTTTCTCTCACATTATTTTACAAGGGCTGCGTTGATGTATCATTATTATTTTTAGTAAGATAAGAAAGGACTAGGTTCATCAAATTGATTTATTTTTGTTCCATAATGAATTCTGTTTTTGTGCTTCTCTTGTCTAGAATAAATTACAACTAAAGTTTTTTTGTTTAGGCAGGCAGGAGTAATTGGTTTGATTATTTCGTAAGCACGTTGTAATATCCACAAAGAAAAAGAGTAAAAAAAAGAAAAATAGACAAAAAGAGGGGCGTTTATTTTAATTACTTAATTAAGTACAATTTATTTTAAGGTAAGTAGTAAAGTTCATATCAAAAGCTTTGTAGTGGTGTTTCCAATGGCCTCATTCCCCAATACTATATGGAAAATCCAAAATCCAAACTCAAATACAGTATTGGGGGTATCCAAAAGACCCCCAATACTATAATTGAATATATGGGATATAAAATGTAAGTGTGTTAATATGTGCATATTGTATGTCTGAGTAAAGTGACGTGGTGCTCACTTCTCTTACATTCGTGATAGACCCTACTAATTAAATTCATTGTGAGAATGCATATGTGATAGAGATAGGCATGACAAAAAACCGAGAGCTATCAAGAGAGGAGGAAGCTGAGCTCTCTAGGAGCAAGAAGAAAGTTAAGGAAGGACATTATGCTGAGTTTAATGATGGCTTAAGCAAGGGTGGGCAGTCACAGGGAGGTCAGATGCTTTGGGGGGTTGCTAAGAAATCATTCAAAGACAAATTGGTGGGTGAGATCCCAGGAGCTTATGCAAAGGCATTTGAGTTCTCGGACCTATTGGACATGGAGGCGGATTCAGACGAGGAGGTGGAAGAGCTCCGTGAGGGGTTAGCAGCGGTTAAACTCACGAGAGAAACCAAACTTGGAATCAGGAAACCGTGGTCCAATGCACTAATCATTAAGCTTTATGGTAGAGCAATAGGACTTAGCTTTCTTCAGAGTAAGCTTAATCTACTGTGGAAACCGTCGGGTCTTTGGACTGTGTGGATCTTGGTAAAGATTTCTATTCAGTTAGGTTCTCATCGAAAGAAGACATGGATGCTGTTCTCAAAAATGGACCGTGGTTTATTGGGGGGTAATTTTTATCCATTAGGCCATGGAAGCCCTTCTTCAACCCAGCTAGTGCGTGTGTGTCGTCCATCGCGGTTTGGGTGAGGTTGCATGAACTACCTATGGAGTTGTATGAGACAGAAGTTCTTAAAAAAATTGGTGGAGCTATAGGGAGAGTTCTTTAGATAGATTCCCATACTGCCATGGAGGCCAGAGGGAGGTATGTTAGACTCTATATCCAACTGGATGTCACAAAGCCGCTTATCAATACTGTTCTCATAGGAAAGTTTGAACAACTTGTGGTTTATGAAGGGCTTCAAAAGCTGTGTTCTTTAGCGGGAGGATTGGGCATCGAAAACCAAAGGATTGAACAACCTGTGGTTTATGAAGGGCTTCAAAAGCTGTGTTCTAATGCCCACTCACCATTAGAAAACCAGAGGCACCGATGGAGGGTGGTCCGGCGAGTGATGGAGAGGAAAGGACTACGCACCATGGAGTGTTGCCGCGTGGTTTGCATGACTCGTCCTGCACTAACATAGGTAGTGGCACGACGCAAGACAGGGGAGATGGCATGGGCGACAGGTATAGCCCTTGGATGCTTGTGACACGTAAAAAGCTTAGGCAGAAGAAAACAAGTAATTCTGTTACCTCTGGGGAACATGCATTTCACGGGTTGGGCCAAGCTAGTCATGGGCTTAGGAAGGAGTCAAAGAGTGAGACAAGGAATTGGACTGGTAATGATAGGGGGGCTGAGTCTGTTGGGCCTTTGAGAGTGGGCCGTGATCTAAGGTTTGAGTTTAATATGGGGGATAAGCAGGTGGAGTACCGTTTTAGCCCTTTAGTTAAGGGCAAAAGAGTCTTAGAGAGGAGCAGGGCAGCAAAGAGCATATCTAAGAAGGATACAGGTGAAGTAGGTATTCAATCTCTAAGCATGACGATTGTTTGGATTTCTCGGAGTAATAATGGAGATGGTGGGTGCTCTGAGGTACCGTTCAAATTTTCAGCTAATGGTCGTACTGGGATGGATACTTAAGCTCGACGGCAGGAGTGTGGAAACTCTGGTGATGGGTATGGCGGAGATCAGAACGAAAATAGCGCCGGTGATGCGATGGACCAGAGTAAAGACAATGTGTACAAGGGAGGACTTTGAAAAATTGGACCTTCTACCCCACACGGAGCAAAGGGTTCATACGCTCAAGCCAATGCTACTATCTAGCAACCATATAGTGGCGAGGGGGCCAAATTTGGGTGTGTTGGTACTTCTGCTGTCTTTGCATCTAGGGAAGGAAAGGGCAAAGAAGTTGATGGCATGGATGGGATGGAGGTGGAGGAGGGAAGCAATGAGTTTTCCTCATTTGTTTGATTGCTCTGTTCCTTTTCATCAAAAATCAATAAATTATGAATATTATAGTGTGGAATTGTAGGGGCGCTTTGAAGCCCAACTTTCAGAATTATGTCGGGGAGCTGGCTAGGAACCATAATCCTGCCATTTTGGTGGTAATGGAAACGCAGGTTGGGGGAGACAGAGCAAGGGATATAACAAATCAGCTCCCGTTTGATGGTGTTATTGTTGCTAACTCGATTGGCTACGCGGGTGCATTTGGCTTCTGTGGAACTTAGATAGAGTGGAGGTGGAGTAGCTTGCAAGCATGGAGCAAGAAATTCATGTCAAAGTTAAGGTATTACCCTTTAACTTTTCTTGGATTTTTACTGTTGTGTATGCTAGTCCTAGAATTGTAGAGAGGCAGGTGTTGTGGGAAAATCTTTCTAAAGTTGTTGATCTTCATAGTAAACCTTGGATAATTGCGGGTGATTTTAATGAGCACCTTGCAGGGGAGGATAAATATGGGGGTAGGCCAGTTAGCATAAACAGATCCCTGATGTTTAAGGACTGCCTTGATAAATGTAATATGGTGGATATGGGCTTTAGTGGGCCGAGATATACGTTGACGAATAGACAAGCGATCCATCGTCTTATCCAAGAGAGAATTGATAGATTCTTTATGATTTTGAGCTGGTGTTTGCTCTACCCTGATGCTAAAGTGTCACACTTAACCAGGTGTCACTTGGACCATTGCCCAGTACTGATGGAGACAAATCCTAGAAGGCAGTTGCACTTTGGATTTTCCATGGGGAGAGTGTTAGGATGTGTGTCCTTAAATCCTATTATATGATGCTATGTATGTTATTATGTATGACATTATGTATGACTTAATGTTGTGTTTAATAAAGTTGTTTTATTATTATCTAAAATAATGGTAACATAAATATTGAGACATTATTATATAGTCCATGAGATGAATTGTATGCGATTTAGTCACAAAAGATGTAAATCACAAGTTCCTTGTAAACTCAAAATGTAGTTCGTAGTTGGTGATGAAATTGGGCATTTCATTTGCGAAGACTATAACATATCAACTAAGATGATTTGTCTTGATCATGGAAATTGAGTTTTCTAGTTGGTATGTTGATATGTTTTAAGAGTTAAAATATATTGAGCTGGACTAGTGTGAGATTTATTATTCTCCTAATGACTGTTAAATGAATAATAAACTCACGACTTATATTTGCATGAACTTTTAATCTTGAGAGAATAATGGACTTGATCATGAGGTGTAGGTTGCTTTGATATAACAAGAGTGAGATCTAGAGTAATGATCAAAACCTCAGTATGTTGGACAACCACATTTAGTGTTGATGGAACATATATTCTCAAGATGAAATTTATAGTCTCTTAACGGAGATATAAAATATTCCCTTGAGATAAGTTTAATGGGTTCAGTTATTTAGAGAGTTAGGCCTAACCACTTTAGTAAAGAGTTACTAAACTATATATTTATGGAATTGAATTTTATAAATATATGATGAATAAATTTAAAGGATTAAACCTGGTACTCAAGGAATTAAGATGTAGTAATCTACAAAGTGGCAGTCTTCTTTTATGACTTTGAATTACTACGAATATTTTATGAAGGGGTTGCATGTACAATAAAGTCTTGAGATATAATTTATAAATAAGGCCAAGAGTGCAACTATATTTATATAGTGATATTAAATATAGTTAATGGTAACTTTGGACTTGTCAAGAGTTGATAGAAAAGCCCAAGACTCATTAGAGCTAGTGTCTTATTGGTCCCTTTTGGTCCCACTCCAAGCCACACACTTAAGTCCAATTGGAAAGATCCAAAAGGCCAGCCCAATTAGAAAATCAGTTAGATATAAAGGGAGAAACATACAAAATTCTCTATAGAGAATTGAAAGAACACTATTGCGAAGTGGTGTAAAGTGTTAGACACTTTGACATTCTCCCTTTGGAACTGATTGAGAGACCACACATCTTGGGCATTAGTGGAATTGGAGTGAAAATTGAAAGTGTTCCCAAGTACTTCTGGTCTTTAGTTTTGAAATTCACCGCTCTAAGGTACACTATCTTGTTCTTAAATTCTAAAACTTACATAGCGCATGTTATCGATTGTGTATGAAGTAGATCCGTTAAATTTTCACTGTGTATATTTTGTATGCGATACAAATACCTGATTATCCAATAGAGAGCTAAGGGAAAAGGTGGCTATATGGCTCTAAAAATTTATTTAGAGAAGACTTACGACAAACTTGAATGGAGCTTTATAAGGGGTATGTTGATTAGATACAATTTTCTTGACAATCTTATTGAGATAATAATGAGCTGCATATCATCTGTTTCAACATCGCTTCTGTTTAATAGAGGGAGCCTTAAACCATTCAGGCCATCTAGAGGTATAAGATAGGGTGATCCGCTGTCTCCGTACATCTTTATCCTTTGCATGGAATTTCTAGGCCAGCTTATTCAAGAAAAGTGCGAGGCTAAAGTGTGGAGTCCGATTAAAGCATCTAGAAGTGGGCCTGCCTTCTCTCATCTCTTCTTCGCCGATGATCTTGTGTTTTTTGCTAAGGCGAATGCAGATAATTGTATTGCCATTAGAGAGGTCCTTGATAGCTTTTGTAGGTGCTCCGGGCAAATAGTGAGTGACTCTAAGTCTAGAGTTTATTTTTCTCCAATTATTGATCATGATGATAAGGAGGCCTTTAGTGATATCCTTGGCTTCTATCAAACCGAGTGTTTGGGGAAATACCTTGGTTTTCCTATAAAGCACCAAGGAAATATTAGTCAAGATCTCAGATTTGTCTTGGATAGAGTAAAGTGTAAGCTTACGGGTTGGAAGGCCAACCTCCTTTCGTTGGCTGATAGAGCTGTTTTGGTTCAAGCCTCATCTTCAGCAATCCTGGCTTACATTATGCAATGCAACTTGCTACTTGGTAAGGTGTTGGATGGTATTGATAGAGTAAACAGAAATTTCCTGTGGGGTTCAACTAAAGAAAAGGGAAAAATGCATTGGGTGGGCTGGAAGATGGTCACAAGAACTAAGGAAGAAGGGGGGTTGGGGCTTCAAATAGCAAAGGGTAGGAATACAGCGCTGTTAGTAAAGCTATATTGGAGGTTCCATATTGAAGATAAACCTCCATGGGCAAAGGTTCTCAGAATGAAGTATTGCAACCCACAGAGAATTAGTTTGAGAAATGCAAGTAAGCTTCCTAGCTCTAGAATTTGGAAGGGAATGTTGCGTGGTGAAGAATCTTTTAAAAAAGGAATTAAGTGGTTGCTAAGCTTCGAAAGTAATCTGGATTTTTGGAATGATAATTGGTCTAATTACGGTCCCTTAAGAAATATTATCAAGGGGCCTTTGTCTAGAGAGGCCGCAAATTTGAAGATTAAGGATGTGGTGGACTATAATGGCAAATGGGACTAATTTGCAATTCAAATGTCCTTTTTGGAGGAAATTTTCAGAGATATTAAGGCCACTCCAATCTCTTTTTCTGCCAGATTAGAAGACAGGTTGGCTTGGAAGTATTCGGCCAAGGGTGAT
This sequence comes from Castanea sativa, assembly GCF_040712315.1. Lineage (NCBI taxonomy): Eukaryota > Viridiplantae > Streptophyta > Magnoliopsida > Fagales > Fagaceae > Castanea > Castanea sativa. Next base: position 23,355,461 of record NC_134023.1, read on the forward strand.
TTTGAGCTTAGAAGTGCTTCTAGGCTGGCCACGGATTATTTGGGTGATGCTCCGTTCAATGGTAAGTGGATTTGGAAGCTGAAAACTCTGCCAAAAATTCAAATTTTTGTCTAGAAGTGTATGCACCAAAACATTGGGGTCAAATAGTGCTTAGTGGCTAGAGGTATACAAGCTGATGACTGCTGCCCTTAGTGTCATGTTAGGGGAGAGTCCATTTTACACATGCTGTGTGATTGCCCTTAAGCAAGAGTTTGTGGCAGCAACTTAGAGGGCAGGTTGACAATAATAATTTCTTCTCGTTGACCCTCCAGGATTGGCCAATATCAAATTCCACTTCTAATGCTTATCACCAAGCGGGTCCCCTGCCTTGGAGTCACGTGTTCTTATTTAGTATTTGGCTTCTTTGGAAAGATAGGAACTATCTTCAACCATAAAAATCCAAATCCCAATTTGGGCAAAAACATTATGGACCATGCTTTGGAGCTTTTTTTCTGTGTGAACAGTGTCCTAGTAACTAAAAGGACTATTCTGAAGAGCATTAGATGGGAAAAACGGAAGGCTGGTTGGCTTACTTTGAACATTGATGGCTCAGCAACAAGCAACTCCGGTCCAACGGGTGGAGGTGGACTGATTAGAGATGAAAACGGTGATTGGGTGACAAGTTTTACGAGGAGGATTGGGAATACAAATAGTCTCATGGCAGAATTATGGGCGCTCCGTGATGGACTGCAACTGTGTCTTCAAATGAATGTGCACTCTGTTACCATCGAGTTAGATGCTAAAATCATTGTGGAAGCCTTTAACTCTCCCACCTCTTCAAATTCCATTGTCTCTTCAATCATGGAAGATTGCAGGCATATGGCGAACCAAATTCCTCAGAAATGTTTTAGGCATATTTATAGGGAGGCAAACAAGTGCGCTGACTTTTTGGCTAGATTAGGCATGCTGCTGGATAGGGATTTTATTGTTTTTTCTAGTTTGCTTGTGGACTTATCTAGCTTTTTGGAGGCTGATGCCACTGGATTTTATGTTAATAGGCTCTATCATGAACTTTTGTTTGCTGTCTAGTTGTTAATGAAATTCCTTTCTACCAAAAAAAAAAAAAAAAATTCATTGTGAGATTCATCGCGAATGTGAGAGGAAGGTGTGTGCATGAGAGAGAGAGAGGAATTTTTTTTTTTACTTTATAGTTTATATCATTCGAGACAGTGTACATAGGATGTTCTACTTGTTCTGTGTATTAAATAAATTCAACATTTGGAAGCCAAAGGAATGAGGCATCTACTATTTACCAGCAACTGATAATCCATAAACCTTTATAGTCATATACTTTCAAACCGTGTGGAAGAAAAAGTTACAATAGTAAACCTACATTGACAAAAAAGATGGTGTTAGTTAGAACTCGGTATAATCTATTTGGCCAACTTGTCTATACCATTCTCGACCAGTGGTATACTTCAGAATTAAGAAGTTACTTGGATTCATTTTTTGGGAAGATAACCCATAGTTATGGTTAATATAACATATTGGAGCACTACTTTACCCAAAAAATTTAAACTTAAGAGATAAGTTCAATTATGTTATATTAATCACTTCCTCTTAAATATTATTATTCAACGTGGAGCATCATTTCTTACGATCAATTGGTAAAGTCTCTGATGATTTGTATAAGAGACATGGGATTCAATCCCTGTTTACACCAAAAACTGATTGGTGTCTTGGTTTGGTGATAAAGAGCTATTATTAGGAGCGGACACCATAGGTTGAAACTCTCTAAAAAAAAAAACCATAGGTAAACTGGTGACAACAAATCCTCTTTTGGCTAGCACTCTAATAATTTCCATTTCTCATTACCAAAAGGTTGTGCTTAAAGTGTAATTTAAAAAGAAAAAAAGAAAAAAGAAGAAGAAGTATGGTTTATTGGTATATATATATATATGTAACTTCCCTCTAATATTGTGATGGGTCCACCACCGCGCACCTTTGGTGCGGTGGTCACTCCACAAGTATAAGTACTTGTGAGGTGTGGGGGACAAGGGCCGGGGTTCAAGTCTCCAAGAGGGAGCTTTACACACATATACACTTAGATTAGGCTAGAGTAGAAATTTTATCTTGTATAAAAAAAAATATTGTGATGGGTCCGAACCAACATCTTTTCATCTCTTTCTCTTACTTTGGTCAACCCCCTCTCTCCTTTCTCATTCAATTGATAATTTGACCATGGTCGATTGACACTAGTTCAATCCAACATGATCAGGTTGGGTTATTGGTTGAACAAAAACCCGATTGAACTTGATACATGAACATGCCTAAGTAAAGAGAAAATGAGGATATACCAAGAGTTATGGATTGAGAAAGTCTATAGGCACAATAAAATCTCACAATATTTTTACACCACCCTTGTTTTGATTTTTGAATTGTGCATTGTTGTGAGTTCAAGTATAATTTTTTTTAATAAAAAAAAATTATAATTTCATTTTATTCTTACCTATGGTGGGTTGATACCTCAACTTATGAAAATATTGTGAAATTTTGTTTTACCCATTGAAGAACTCAACCTCTTTTTATCATTTGATTTTACTTTGACGAATTGTGGGATGCCACCTCAGCTTGTGAAAATAGTAAGATTTTGTTGTGCCTGTCTTTGTGGATTTGAAAAAAAATTGATGAAGAGTTGGCATTTAAGATGAAAGGTTTTCAATCTCAAAAGGTGCTTGTTACCAATAGACCTGTGAATATGGTGGTGCTCTAATTAGCAGCCCCTGAATCTACTGCACCTGTAGTCTTGATGCAGGAGGCTGATTAACTTTCACTACTCGATGCAATTGGTGAGATGATACTATTTCTCCACAGTCAAATTCCATCCTAACCTTTTCACTTGTGGATGGTCCAAAGATGCATATTTAAAAATAATAAAAAAAATTAAATATAAAATAAAATACAGAGCAAAGAGAGATGTTTCAATAAAATAACGAAGTTGAAGCATTGGCTGTAGCAAGAGCCATCTCCTTTGCTCATTGTTGATGTTCATTTTGGGAAAAGCTCAACAGCAGAAAGAACCGAACAATATGGGCAGGAAAAGAGTTAGTGGATTGAGAGAAAAAACTCATCAGGTCCGAATGGCAAGAATGATGGGTCTTAGGCCCATAAAGTAAACAAATGAGCCTTGGGAAAAGCAAACAGGTCTACGGGGGCCCAAATGAAGAAACAGTAAACCTATGGGCATTATGTAATGTAGAAAAGTGAGAATGAGTCACAGCAAGCCCGAAGTAATGAAGTAAGAAAATAAGGGGTTGATGGAAAGCCCATGGACTCCAAGGATGAAGGATATGGTAATTGGGTCAAGGAAACCCAATAGAGTTAGTAAAGGCCCATGGAAATGTAGAGTTAGAAATGAGCCAAGGATGCCCAAGGAAAGAAAATGGGCCTAGGATGCCCAACGAGGAAGAAATGGACCAAAGGAATCCACAAGCAATGTAATGGTTGAGAAAGCCCAAACTAACATGACTATAAACCCAATGACAATATTGAGACATTGTAACTAATTGAGGGAAAAGCATACAGTAGGCCTGAAAGAGGCCCAGCAAGCGGGGAACAAATAGCACCACAACAGGAATAATAGAATGGCATGGCAAGAACACTGGCAAGCCAGCAGAAGGAACAAGTAGTGGACTAAAAAAGAGAAAAGCCCACAATCAAGCAAGGCCCAGCCCTTGGAGGAAGCAACCCATAAAGAATGGGGGATCAAAAAATAGTTCATGCTATAAGAGGTTAAGAATGAGCAGTAGGATGCACAGGCAAGCCTCCAGTTCACGACAAACGCATGAGCAGTAGACAAGTTTTGGACATACATGTAAGTGGAGCAAGCAAAAGGCCCAGACACCACCAATCTATATCCAACCAATACAAGAGTGGTGGGTCATGGGTCAGAGGTAAAATAGGGTATGGTCTGGCGAGGTGGAGAAGGGAAGGTCTATTCTGGGGTTCCCACTCAAACTCTTTTGGGAGAAATGTCTTACTGGGATGACATACTACCCAAAAGAAAGAGGATGAGTTGGAACCACTAGGTGTATACCATGAGAGATAGTGTGAGAGAGAATGCCCACCTTGTTGCGGATAGGCATGCCACGGTGAACAAGCAAACAAAGTAGAATTTTTTGTCTGGTAATGGGGTGTGGCATGCTTAGCACAGGCAAGTGGTGGTGGTCGGGCAGTTGACAAGACAGTAAGTGGTCTGAACGTACACCCACACCCAGACAAAAGTAGTTAAAGGGTACAATAGTAAAAACTAGTCACGACGGGCAGTATATAAAGGGCTTTCGCTGTGTACAATATCATCACCACAACTATAGCAACCACTAGGAGAGAATTACAATACCACCATCACCATAAGACTACACGAGTAAGCACGAAGAAAGAAAGAAAAGGAGTGGGAGAGAATCAAAGTAACAAGACGGAAAAGAAGGAGAAAGAGAATCAGGAAAAGAAATAGGGAGTGTAGAATGGTAGACATGCACCAATAGGCTAATTCCTTATCTTCCTCTAAAAGCCTACCCTCTGTTGAAGATAAATGATTTGTTTGAGTATAAGCCATTCAAGCTCGTTCCCTTAAAGTGGGTAATTTCTAATAGTAGGTAATTTCTAATAGTAGGATCCTCCTGTGAGGTTACCCACATTGAGGAAGTGGTTCCCTTCTTAGTCTTAGTCCTGTAACACAACTAAACACGGCAGACTAACCTTTTCTCCTTTTGATTTTATTGTTCATCATAATTATTTCCTTTCTTGTCTTTGTAATTTTACTCATAACGTGTTTCTTATTGCTATATCGTTTCTTTTGTTAAGGATTCCTTACTTATTTCATCTAACGGGGAGCATATTGCCTTTATTATTGTCATACTGTACTTGTCTGCCATAATTCTTTTGTAACAGTTTTGTCTGCCATGGGTATGTAACCCATGTTTTAGCAAAAAGGGGCATAGTTTATGCACAAGCCGGCCAAGGTAGGTTGCAATTGGACTGGTCCTAACTCTCCTATCCAGAATACTTGGGCCTCGGTACGGCAGGAGGTAGTCCAGCCCAAAATCACAAAAGGCCCACCACACTCATGAATTTGGCTTCTCATCCTTCATCCTTGAAGGACCTTGAAGTTGTAATTAAGGCACTCATAAACGAAGAAGAATCCTTCACCTCTTATGGTCATATCCTAGCTTCTGCCAAGTCCACCATAAATGCCTATAGTTGTATTTCTTTCTCTCACATGCATAGACTAGGCAATTCTTTAGCTCATAACCTAACTAAACATGCAAGACAAATTAGAGGTTTTTTATTAGCTCATAACCTAACTAAACTAATTTGTTAGAATTATGAGAGCTATGATGAGAACGGGCTCAGTTTGACCATATGATTAGAGAGGTGTAAAAAAAAAAAAAAAAAAAAAAAGGAACACAACATAGGTTAAAATTTTAAAGGGTTTTTTTTTTGATAATCAAACGTAACCAAATTTCATTAGTTGGGACTTAAAAATTTGCTTGCAAAATTTTAAAGGGTTAAAGAAACTTAATTGGAGACCATTTTACCAATTTTTCTCTCTATAGGTATGGTTAGCATATAGCATAAAGCATAAAGAGAAAGGCCTTTTTTCATCAAACTTAACACATTACTCTAGAATATATGATTCATTCAGCAAAGTATGAAGCCAGTTAAGAAAGCTTCTTGTGCAGAAATAAAATTAACAAAGGTGCAGGCTGCTTATACCGGAAAAAAGAGTTTAGCTAGCCCACTTGAAAGTACAACTAGAAACCTGAAGATAAAACAAATTGAAAATGTAAGAATACATAAAAGGGAAAATATATTTCATGAGGCATAATGAACTACTATATAGTAAATCTTGTTGTTAATGGAAAGAAGTGAATTCAGGGATCATTACATTTTTAAGAAACTGCAATCATAACATACCATAAGAAGGCTTCATTTAGATAGATGCCATTACCGTTCATTGACATGGTTATGGAGATTGTATTCCACTTCTTCCTCACTGACTTTGCAGTTTCCATTAGCTCCACAAGTTTCCACTCGTTATTAAACAAGAACTTTCTCTCAACATATCTATAAATATTTTTACCATATCCAAATTTTAAAACATCCACCAGGATCAAATTTCCAAACAAATAAAGACCTCCATTAATTAATTGTTGAAAAAGTAAAGGCAAGAAAGCACTGGAAATATTAATCGGAGTATACCCATGAGTGAACAAAATCACTTGGTAAATTTATTAAATCACTGTACATTTTCATTCAGGCATTGAATGTTTATGATAGATTTAAGATATCATAAATTCTATAATAAAACTAAATTTTATCTAAACAGTAAATTCAAAAATTCTTATAGATTTCAACAAATAATGCCACATTTGTTGTTCCACCAAATTTAACCATTTCTAGGAGATTAAAAGCCCGTTTAGTAGAGGAGTTTGAGTTGAATTATTTGTAGTTTTTTGATATACGAGTGAGTGAAAAAGTGTCTGAAAATGTATATAAAGTTATTTAAAATTTGGTAGGATGAGTTTGAACCGCTCTATCAAACAGGCCTTAAAAAATGTCCGCCACATTTTCCCTTAAAAATTTCCACATTGTTAAGTGTCAGAAATTCTTTCAGCAAACTCTATCCTAATGCCTCCACAAAATGTTTGGAAACTTGTTCGGTTACCATATGCAATGTAGTTGCAGCAAAGTCCAAACCTCTGAAGTTTCCACCAGATGATTATTGAAACTTGAAACCACTAGCATAATAAGAAGATGTCTTTCCCCAATCTGGTTCAAAAAATTTCCCTCTTATACATAACAAGTTCTCTTGTTCCTGGAGATTTTTCAAGAAGATGTCTCTTGCATTAAAGAAACCAACAACTTGAACCAATCAAGTTAATTAATTAAATAAATAGATAGTTTGAAACTTCCAGCAACATAAATATAGATTTCAGAAACCAGGTCAAGTAGTGGACCCAAATTCCATCATTTCTCATACGAAAGTCAAAAGGTATCTGACACATTTGAACATTCTTCAACATATTTGTTAGTAATTTTGAAAACATGATAATGCTTAACAAGTACTAATTTGTATAATATAACGAACATAGAATCTACAAAAAGAGAAATGTAAGGAGTATCAAACCAACAGAGTAGTAGCTCCAAAAACTCCTGCACTAACTAAATCGCTTCTCATCCATCATTTTTATTACTGTTAGGCCAATCAAGGAACTTGTACCCTTGTAGTGAGGGTGGCAGATAACTTTGAGTTGCAGATGGATTATCAGGGGTGTATATATAGTCCTTAGCATAACCAAGTTCCTTCATTAACTTCGTTGGTGCATTCCTCAGATGAAGAGGCACTCCCTCGTTCTGTCCAACTGATTCCCTCACTACTTTCTGTGCAGCCTCTATAGCTCGATAAACAGAGACAGACTTGGGAGCCAAAGCCAAATAAGCCACACATTGTGCAAGAATCACATTGCACTCAGGCATTCCCAAAAAATGGCAGGCTTGGTAGCATGCGACAGCCTGGTTAAGTGCAGATGGGTCCGCCAATCCAACATCCTCACTTGCAAACCTTATCAATCTCCGTGCAATATAGAGAGGTTGTTCGCCTCCTTCTAACATTCTTGCCAACCAATAAATTGCAGCATCTGCATCACTTCCTCTCATAGATTTGTGAAGTGCACTGATCAGATTATAGTGCTCATCACCATCTTTGTCATAAGCAAGATGCTTACTCTGAAGTGCCTCCTTAGCATAATCCAGTGTGACAATGGCTTTCAAAGAACAGACCCCATTTTCCTCATTTTCCAACAAATTCCCACCTTGGGTTTCTCCTTCTACACCTTTAGATTGGTCCCCATGAACTCGGGCAGCCGCTGAAATAGCAGCAATCTCCAAAGCATTCAATGCCACACGAGCATCACCATCACAATTCGCAGATATAAACTCAACAGCTTCCTCATTCACATCAACACGCATCCCTGCACTCCGTGCCAATCCCTTGTCCAAATCGCCCGTGGCCCGCTTAAGCAGGACCACAACATGATGGGGTTTCAAGGGATTAAGAGTTAAAACCCGACACCGAGACAACAAAGGTGTAATCAAATGGAAAGACGGGTTTTCCGTAGTGGCACCCATGAAGACAATACTCCCATCTTCAATAACCGGCAAGAAAGAGTCCTGTTGAGACTTATTAAACCTATGGACCTCATCCACAAACAACACAGTCCTCTTACTATTCGAAATTCTTAGTTTTCTAGCATCCTCAACCGCGTCCCTAACATCCTTAACCCCAGAAGTAACAGCAGATAGTGAAACAAATCTATAAGAACAAGAAGAAGAGGAAGAACAGGAATTAACAATGGCTTTGGCAATGGAGGTCTTACCAGTACCAGGAGGACCCCAGAGGACAATAGAAGGGAGACGATTGCATTGGATTGCGGAGCGAAGGAGAGAGTTAGTGCCAAGAAGGTGGTCTTGCCCGACAACGTTGTCTATGGTACGAGGTCGCATGCGCTCTGCTAAGGGCTCGTGGGCCTTGTCGTTTTGCTGTTGTTGTGGAAGTGGGTTTTTTGAGAGTAATAGTTTGGGACGCTTGGAGATTGGGTTTGTTGATTTTTGTGGTTGTTCTTGTTGAGGTACGGCGTTGGGAGGTGGTGGGGAACTGTTGTTGGTGGTGGAGGGTTTGGAATGGAAGTGGAAGAAACGGTCGAGTTTGGGTTGGAATGGAGATGGGTTGTTGTTGTTGTTGATGATAGGAGGAGGGGGAGGAGGAGTAGAAGTGGTGGTGGTGGTTGTGGCGGCGGTGGTGGATTTATGGTTGAGAATCCATTCGGTGGCTTTGAGAGTGGATTTGCCACCGGTGGCTGCTAAGGCTTGGGCTGCCAATTCGTCTGGAAAGCCCATACTCAGTAGCTGTTCCATCTCCATTTCATTCTCTTCCATCATCTTTTGGAAATTGGGGGAGTTCGGAGTCTTGCAGAGAAATTTTGGTTGGTCAATGACAAGTCTGGAGTGTTGATGAGAATTCTAATTTCTTGGCTTCTTTTGTTAAAAGTAAAGTTTTATGTACCTTTTAGCCCACTTTTTGGCTCCAAAAGGGAAAACTGAAAAGACACAAGGCGGAATGGACAGCATTCTTTCTTTGTTTGCCACGTTTGTACGCGCGGGTGTGTGTGTGTGTATATATATATATATATATATATATATATTTTTTTTTTTTTTAATCCAAAAATCATGAAAACTTTTCTTTTTTGGTTGATGGAAAGATAAAAACTTCGTTCAAAATTTAAAGATAAAATTATATCATGGATAAGAGTTTGTTCTAAGAAACAATGACACTCTTCAATTCAAGCAAAATAATTAACTACACTTAGAGTATGTTTTGCTAACAGATGTGCAAGCCTATTACTTCATCGACGCACATGAGAGAAAGTGACATTACAAAACTCATGACAATAGTGCCAAGGCCGGCTCAACATCTTTGGAAGCTTTTTAGGTGAAAATTTTAAGAGGGCGTTTGGATCCGCCGTTTTGTACGTCTACGTTTTTTTTTTTTTTTTTTTTTTTTAACCCAGCAACTTATTTTGACTTTTCAGCCATGAACAGTGCACAAATGCACTGTTTATGGGTCCCACAAATTTCACTTTTTAACAACTTTTTCATTAAAAATGGGTCCTACAAAACTATTCATATATTTAAAAATTATTTTGCTACAGTGTTTTCAGTTTTCAATTTTCAGTTTCAGCAAAATAAGAGAGGGTTTGGATCCACGTTCACGTCTGCGTTTCTCTTCATTGTGCGTTTTCAGCTTTTTTTTTTTTTTTTTTTTTTTTTTTCAGCCGCTGTTGTTGACCAATTCTCCTCATGAACAGTGCATCCGTGCACTGTTCATGGACCCACAAATTTCACTTTTCAGCAACTTTTTCATTAAAAATGGGTCCCACAGCACTATTTACACATTTAAAAATTATTTTGCTACAGTGTTTTCAGTTTTCAGTTTTCAGTTTTCAGCAATAAGTTCTATCCAAACGGACCCTAAGTTCTATCCAAACGGACCCTAAGTGATGCATTTTTTATATATATTTAAATATTAATTAATTAGTTCAATAAATTAGTATTACTATAATACAAATGAGTTGATATTATATACATCAAATTATTAATTGATGTGATAATTTATAATAATTGATAAAATAAAAGTAAAAGATAGAGTCAGTGTGTACGTATACAACTATACATTGAGTGTGGGTGGGTTAGTGTGTGGGGGCTAGCTGCGATCTATGACCTATGTTCAAAATCTGTTGCTGTGTGCATATAGTGTGCGTGGGTTAGTGTGTGGGGGCAGTTGTGAGCTATGGGCCTCTGGCCTTTCACCTTTGTGCAGACTGTGCTGTGTTGTGTGCACTGTGCAGTGCCAATTAGCTAGTGTGTTGTCTTGTCAACCAAATAATAACAAAAAATTTTGAAATATTGAAATTCAATAAAAAGCCATCCCTCTTCAATTTTTAAATAATATTACATATTTTTTTACACATTTTTTCACCTACATATATTTCAAAAAATTACAAACAACATTACTCAAACTCCTCTACCAAACAGGCCTAAATCTACCTGAAAATTTTGGAAAGACAGAGGGAGAACGGGGTTACCTCTGCTATGCCCATACCACCACTCTTCAATCTTGAATCTACTGTGAAAGAAGTAAATTTGTTGCAAAGAATGACTAGTTAAAAGAAAGATTATAGAAAAATATCAAGGATTCAAGAATCAAGATGAAGAAAAGAAATATAAGAATATAGATGGAGAGGTAGAGAGATAGAGACACGAGAGATTTTTTCTTTTGTTTTAGAATTTTTTTATTGAGAGTCAAACTTACTGTTAAACACACACACACACACGTACTTAATTACACTCTTTCACAAAGTTCAAACACATTATTTATAATCTCTGTTTTAGAAATTCATAATCTCTATTTTAGCATATTTCAAGACATTTATGTTATATTATTTTTTTTAGAGAGTTTCAATCTACGGCGTCCGCTCCTGATGATAGCTCTTTATTATTAGAGCAAGACACCAATCGGTTTTTGGTATAGGTGGAGATTGAACCCGAGATCTCTTATTTAACCATTAGAAACTTTACCAGTTGAGCTAACTAGAATCCACAACGTTGTATTATTATTTATTAATGAATTTTTCAAGTATTAATTTTGATTTTAGCATATTTCAAGAATGAGTTAATGAATTTATCTCCTAAAATTTAATTTTGTTAGCCGAATTTTGACTATTTTTGTTTTTTCCGTTTTTAATCTTTTGTATTTTAGGATATAATGTGACCTTTTTAATGCATTCTATTGACCAATAAATGGATTTAATTTTTTTTTTGTAATAAAAATATATAGATTAATATTTTATATATATATATATATATTTTTTTTTTTTACAAATGGGGGCCTTATTCTATTTAGGGGCCGTAAGCGATTGCATCAATTGTATCTATAGTTCAACTGGCCCTGAATGGTGCTAGAATCACCTTCCAAAAAAAATTCTCTAATACCCACCTCTTTCGCAAAAGTGAATAAGTGATACCAGCCTCAATAGCTTTAGCTTCGGCTTCAATAGCACCCAGTGGTTCAAGAATTTTCCTGCTTAAACCAACCATGCATAAACCTTCCTTGAAATGTCATTAACTTTTTTGTGAAGAAGAAATTGACCATTTTTTAATCCTGGAAATAAATTCCCAAATACCTTGTTTCCTAGAATGTAAAAGGAGCATCAAAAGGAAGAGTCATATTATTGGGTTTGTTACTGTCCTTCCGAATTAGCGTTAATGTATTATGAGATGTGTTTGTCAAAAAAAGAAAAAAGAAGTATTATGAGATGTGTAACCTATAAAAGTTTGGTTTAAAATTGCCACGTTCTTTAACTAAAATGTGATTTAATTTAATCTCTTTAAATTTAGTGGCTTTTTCTGGGTTGTATCTACTGATATGATGATAAAATGCTTTGGAAACTAATATCAAATTAATATTTCATCAGGGATCATACTCCTCTAAATAAGGGAGATATCCATGAATTAGTATCAACAAAATTGTAACAAGAAATAAATAACTTTCTGGCTCAGTGTTTTAACTATAATAGAATTCAATAGCAACATAAAAAAATAAGAATGAGAATTCATAAATTCTAACAGAAAAGTGCTTGCATTATTATTATAAGTAGGCTTGTGTAACAACTTTTTCAATTTGCTCAAACCGCTCGCTCCGCTCTGCTTCGCACTTCCCTACGTGGATATAATACTTATTCCCAAGTAGGTTAAGTGGATTCAACTATTAAAGTGGTAGGTTGGGTTGGGTTGGGTTGGGTTGGGTGGTGGGTTGAGTTTTTTTAAACCTCCAAGACCCTGGCTAATTAAATATTGCCATGTGTTATTTTGCATTAAGACATTTTGGCTAATCAAATAATACCATGTGTCCCTTGGAGAACAAGACCTAAAGAAATTTCGTTTAAATTATGACATATGTCATCAATGATAGCGAATCATGTGTCATCACATCTCCCCTAAGAATCTATAAATTTAGATGCTTCTTAGTCTCAAAACTCCACGGGAATCAAGCTCCAAAACTTCCAAGAACTTCAACTTTCGAATGTGAAGAATATTTGAAGCAAAATCATTCAAATTATCCTCTTAGATATCAAAGTTCATTAGAATCAAGCGAAAAAGCTTCCAGAAATGCCAAGACACTATAGATTAGTGAAACTCTACAGATTCAAACCTCTATAGCCTCGAAGAACTTCCACTACAAATCCTCAAAGATATAGAACATTTGAAGAACATTCATCCATATTATTTTTCCAAGTCTCAAAATTTTACTAGAATCAAGTTTCAAAACCTTTAGAAATTTCAAAGACTTTGATCCATTGAAGCTTCATTAAATTCAAGCTCTATAGTATCGAAGAAATTCCACCACAAATCTTCGAAGATCACACGAAGAGAATGTGAAAAACGCGAAATCTCAGACAATAGCACAATTAGAGATTCATCGCAATTCCCTTCCAAAGACCTTTCAATCTACTTTCTAATCCAATTGGAGGACATCTTGTGTTCGATTCAAGGCTACATCGAAAATACTTGAGTTAAAGACTTTTCCCATGAGAACAAATTAGAGGATTATTTTATTGTATTAGAATCTAAATATAGAGAATTGTACCTATAAATTTATCAATACAAAAATACATTTGTGAAACTATTTTAATTATTTGATTTCCAAACTTGAGATTTTGTGTTTATATATGTGTGTGTGTGTGTGTGTGTGTGGTGGGCGAAAAGTGGATCAGATAATTATGATTGGTTTTAATCCAGTTACTATTTGCTCACACAATTCTAGAGATAGGATGCAAGGTCAATCTTTAAGTACCAGTTATAAAACAAGAGATGAAAGTCAGATAAAAAATATATGTGAGGTGATTAATATTTAACCGGAAGTAGCTTAAAAAGTGGCTAAGTATTTGTCCTTGGGTTCAGTCCGAGGAAGATGGTATAATTGGATGATTTTTCTCTCTTTTTGTTTCTCTCCCAATCTGGACCTCTCCTCTGATCTAGATGCTTATAGGCATTTTATAATTTAGCAAAGATGCATCTGGATCTTATGTTTGGAGGGTCATGATCAGACTTTCTTGATACTTATCCCATTAAGATCTTTGCTAGAAAATTTTTACACTAGGGTATTAGCTGTGGGAACACTATTTAAGGTCATTTTCCCATTAATGCGACCAGCTAAGTGGTTGTAGTGCATTTAATGTGAAGGGGATGACCACTCTATCCTTCATTTTTCTTTTCTTCCTTATTTAATACCAAGTTACCTTTGTCCCCCTTTGGATTGCGCCATGCTCCCTTTGACTCTGTCCATCGTCTTTCCGAGGTTAGGCAGATGTCATTGGTGCCTTCGCCAATCATAGTTGTTCAACCTAAGTCTGAGTTAAGTGTACACTTTCTGAGGACAACCCACCCAAGTTTCCTGAGGTTCACCTCTACATGAACTTTGTCAGTCATTTGGATCCTCATCCCCCCACAATAAATAAATAAATAAATATATATATATATATATATATATATATATATATATATATTCCTATTAGTCTTTTATCTCATATCAAATTTCAATTTTTTTCTCCTTTTAATTAACACCATGACTTACACATGCATGCTACTATGGAAAATTTGATACTTTTCCAACGTATTCATTAGCATACATAATGAATGGATATACTTAATTGGTTTTTATTTTTATTTTTATTTTTTTAAGTAAGACAATACTCATATCATAAGTTGCGTGAAGCCGTGAACTTTGATCCATAAGACATCATCAAATGAAACCTTTCTAATAAAAAAATGCTGGAAAGTGAAGGAATTGAGCTGAGAAATCAAAACCTTTATTTTTCTTTTTTGAGAAAAAGAAATTAAACCTTACTCTGCAAAAATTAAAACAAATACTAACACAATAAGTGACTTTCTTTTTCTTTTATCCTTGAAAAACTAGAACAGCAAAAGAAGGAAGAGAAAAAACTATTTCATTTTCAACTATTATCCTACGTTTTATTGGCATCCTTACAATGGCTCCACTTTTTTGGAATAAGACAGAAAGCTGGATCTTTGGCCCCGCGAGTTCTAAAACCTTAGATTTCAATCGGAGGTAAATACTAGTGAGTTTGAAAACGCACATTCTAAAGGAATTTTATTGATATAAAGAAAGCATTCTTGTGTGTTCTAGTTAGCTCAACTGATAAAGTGTTTGATAGTTGAATAAAAGATTTGGAGTTTAATTCCCTTATATATCAAAAACCGATTGTCATCTTGATCTAATAATAAAGATTAAAATCACAAAGTGAACGCCATAAGTTGAAATTTTATCCAAAAAAGAAAAAAAAAAGTATTCTTTTACTTGTGACTTACCATAAATACCCCACCAAATACCTAGTCCTCTCTGTTACATAAAGTTCCTTCTCTCTCTTTCAAGTCCCAACATCTCTCACATGTGAGAGGGATGGCAATGGGATAGGGTGGGCCTAAAAGATGGGGTCTTCATCTTGCCCCACATGATGGGGGCAAACTTCCTTGCCCCATCTCCACCTAGCCTTGCAAAACTTTACTATGTGTTAGGCCGCCCTTCCCCACGGTTATAATTTAAAAAAAAAAAAAATTACAAAACATGTTTCATTAATAGAAATATACTTGAAATTACAAATAAATTTATCACATCATATTAAACTAATTTTACCAAGGACTGACTAATATTATCTAAAGTGTTTAACAAGAAAATTTCACAAAAAAAATCTTAATAGCTATGCATTTAGATAGTTAGTAATACAAAGTAAATCCTTAAAAATAATTGTTTAGAACATAAAAACATGATCCAAACTCCTACTACATAACAAAATAGATATTGCCTAGTTCTTCAAAAATAATTTCTATTTTCTTCCACTATAGGGTGAGGCGGGGATAAAAAGCTTAAACTCATCCCCTCTCCGCCCCAAGGTGCGGAATAAGTCTGTGAGTCTAAGTGTGTGTTTAGCATAGATTATTTTTGTCAACTTATATTACTATTCGGCTTATTTTTGCTACTATTCATGGTGTTGGAAAATCTGGTTTTGTATCTCATACAAAACACACAGCGGAAGCAACAAACATGGATCTATTTCATTCATGATTGATAACATGTACTATGTAAATTTCAGAATTTAAAAACAAGATAACGTATTTTGGTGTAGTGAAATTCAAAACAAAAGATCGGAAGTACTTGAGAACACTTCTAATCTTCACTCCAATTGCATTTTACGTCCAAGAAGTGTGGTCTCTCAATTAGTTTCCAAGGGAAATAATCGAGTAGCTTCTAACCACACATACACACTATTTCACAATGATGTCTCTCACCTATAAAAAAAATTATGAATGTTTCTCCCTTTATAACTAACTGATTATCTAATTGGGC
The DNA here is from genome assembly GCF_040712315.1 of Castanea sativa. Classification (NCBI taxonomy): domain Eukaryota; kingdom Viridiplantae; phylum Streptophyta; class Magnoliopsida; order Fagales; family Fagaceae; genus Castanea; species Castanea sativa. The sequence continues at coordinate 23,371,482 of NC_134023.1, forward strand.
TGGCCTATTGGGCCTTTCCAATTGGGTTTTAGTGTGTGGCTTGGAGTGGAACCAAAAGGGACCAATAAGACACTAGCTCTAATGGGCCTTGGGTTTTTCTGTCAACTCTTGACAAGTCTAAAGTTATCATTAATTATATCTAATACCACTATATAAATATAATTGCACTCTAGGCCGTACTAATAAATTATATCCCAAGACTCTAATAATATCATTTAACCCCTCCATGAAATATCTATAGTGAACAAAGTCATCGTAGAGAGGGAAAATTCCCAACCTATCACAAGCTATCACATCATACTACCAAGTCCACAAAATACAACTAATTACAAAGCACCACGTACTGCTGTTAGGTTTTGCTATCACTATTCAGAAACCAATAGAAATTTGCCAAGTGTCATTGAAATAGAGGCATGAAACACATCAGCATGCATAAGCGATGACACAAGCAGCCCTGCACATGTAAGCAATGACACAAGCAATCCAGCACATGTAAGCAATGACATAAGTGGACCAATCAAGCTGTGACATGTGTCACCAATCAAACTCCGCCACGTGTCGCTCACCCACCCCCAAACTCCTATAAATAGAAGCCTTCCTAAGACATTTGGGGAGACACAAAAAAGATATCTTGAGTTCAGAAATCCAGAAACTCTGCTAGAATCAAACCCCGAAGCCTCCAAGAACTTCAAGAACTTCAACCTCGAATACAGACAACATTCGAAGCAAAATCATCCAAACTACTTTTCTAGATCTCAAAGGTCACTAGAATCAAGCTCAAAAGCCTCTAGAAACCTCAACAAACCACAAATCAGTGAAGCTCTAAGGATTCTAGCCTTTAAAGCCCTGAAGAACTTCCACCACAAACCTTCAGAAAAGAAGAACGCACGAAGAACACGAAGAGCACGAAGAACGTGAAGAACAAAGAATTTCTAACAAGCTCATAGCCAGATATTCATTGTAATTCCGTTTTAAAGATCTTCGGTCCATTCCTCAGCCAAATTGAAGGATATCTTGTGTTCGAATCAAAATTATATTACCACAATTCCAATTAACAAATCTTTCAAGGAGATCGAATCAGAGGATCACTCTTTTGTAATCACAGAGAATTGTACCACATATTTATCAATACAAATTCGCATTTGTGAAACTATTTTACTTGTTTGATTTATTTCGAACTAAGAATTTAGTCGTCTACAAATTCTAGCACGCCCGGTGGGACCTCTCTGCCTCTCATCTCTTGCTCCTTCAAAAGAAAAGAAATTCGATTTGCTACTAGCTTCGATAGCCTCTAACAAGAATGCTCAAAAATCGGTGATTGATGCTTCTGTTGTCGATGGTTATGTCGGCCCAATCACTCGCAGTCGATCCAAAGCTCTTGATCAACCGCAACCCCAATCAACCAAAGAAAGCAAGCTTCATGCTATCATCTCTCTGGACTTTCTTTCAGATAGAAAAACTACCGCTAAGGATTCATCTATCTCGAAAGATTTTGAGATCAATAAAGAGTCATCCCCAACAAAGACCTTTTCTATCAACTTTTCACCCGTGATGAGAAACTTAAGGAATAAAATGTCTTTGACTCATCCTGTCTCATCGTTTTCTCCATCATATCTAGAGGTCATGCTAATAATGATGACCAACACCTCTACTATGGAAGAAAAGATGGCTGAAATGGAAAAAAGGGTCACCCTTCTCACAAAAGCACTTAAAGATAAGGATGTCCAAATTGCAACCCTGATGAACAAATTGAAAGTCCAAGATTCGGGTGAATCAAATCTTCACCTTGAGCACCCTCTTGGCTTTACCTTGAAGGGAGAAAACACTAGGGGTGATAAGGGAAAAGGAGGTGAAGGCACTTCTCAACACGGACATTCCACCTCAATGGCCTCGATATCTGTCCAACAACTGCAGGACATGATAACGAACACCATATGAGCACAATATGGAGGTTCTTCTACAAATTCTCTCATATATTCAAAACCCTATACGAAGCGCATTGACAATATGAGAATGCCAAATGGGTATCGACCCCCCAAGTTCTTGTAATTCGATGGCAAGGGAAACCCTAAGCAACACGTTGCTCACTTTGTAGAAACCTGTGAGAATGCAGAGACTCAAGGAGGCCTCTTTGTAAAGCAGTTTGTTCGTTCACTAAAAGGGAATGCCTTTGATTGGTATACGGACTTAGAACCTGAGTCAATTAATAGTTGAGAACAGTTGGAAAGGGAGTTCCTTAATCGGTTTTACAGCACACCCCGCACAGTAAGCATGATGGAGCTTACCAATACTAAGCAGTGGAAAGACGAGCCCGTTGTTGACTATATCAATCGGTGGCGTTCTTTAAGTCTAGATTGTAAGGATAGACTGTTTGAAATATCTGCTGTAGAAATGTGCATCCAAGGCATGCACTAGGGACTTCTGTACATCCTGCAAGGGATAAAGCCCCGAACATTCAAAGAATTGGCAACTCGTGCGCACGACATGGAATTGAGTATCTCTTGCCATGGAAATATGAGACCTCCCTTACCTGAAGAAAGGAAAGAAAGGTGGGAAATAAAGAAAAATGACAGGAATACGAGAAGTAATGTCAAAGACTCCATGAATATCAACCCTGCCTTAGCCAAAATTTTAACAGGAAATGTGAAGGCTAATGAGAAGAGGCCTGAGGGAGGCCAACGACATGAGACGAGTCGCTCATCACTCAAGGAATGGAAACAAAAGGTGTATCCTTTCCTTGACGTTGATATGCCCGAAATGCTAGAACAACTCAAGTTGAAATTAATTGAATTGCCAGAATGCAAACGACCGGAAGAGGTAGGAAAAGTTGATGACCCGAACTATTGTAAGTATCATCCCATCATAAGCCATCCAATCCAAAAATGCTTTGTTCTTAAAGAACTCATCATGAAGCTAGCCAAGGAAAGGAAAATCAACTTAGATGTTAGTGATGTTTCTCAATCAAACCTTGCAACATTTGCTTGCGGGTCATCTAGTTGCATGTCTCCAACTACTAAGCAGGGGGCAAATACCACGTTCATCCGATTTGGTTCTTTGGAACCTATTCAAATTCAGCTCTCACAAAAAGCATCTGATTATAACTCAAATGATGATAAAATGTCAACAGTGGATGAGGAAGAGGGTTGGATGTTGGTTACTCGCAGGAGATGGAAGAAGAGACGAGTATTCCCTCTTCATTTGATCACCCAAGAGTCTAGAAGAGCACAAAACCAAATTCAGCCTCAGTCAAGAAGAAAGAATGATAAAAGGAAAGAAAGACTAAGAACGAAAATGTATGTTGATTCGGCACAAACCCAAAAATTTCGAAGTCTCGTCACATTGGAAGAATTCTTCCCCATAAAATTCTTTCAAAACAAGTCAGCGGAGGCTGTTCACACAGTCTCGTTGCGAAGTTGATGACAAAAAAAAAGGTGTTGACCATGGTAGTTCAAATGAGACTTTGTCATCTTTAGAACAACTCAAATCTCAAGTTGATAAAGTTGAACCCTCGCAATCCTCCACCTCACCAAAAGAAGGGATCACCCAAGCTCTTGAAGAGCCAAAGATTTACACTCCTTGTACCAATACACTTCAACAAACACAAGAATGTTGCGCGTGCTCTCCATACTTAACTTTCACTGACGAGGATCTATTGTTAGGCTCTAAGCCTCACAATCATCCATTTTATGTCTTTGGTTATGCTCATGAACAAAAGATTGATCGCATTCTCAATGATGGAGGTTCAACTATTAATATACTACCGAAAATGACAATGAGATGACTTGGTCTTGCTATGGAGGAATTATTGCACAGTCGCTTGGTCATACAAGGTTTTAACCAAGGAGGACAACACGCCATCGGCATGATACACTTGGAGTTAATCATTGGAGAATTGAAAAGCAATGTTTTGTTCCATGTCATTGATGCCAAGACAACCTACAACATGTTGTTAGGACGTCCATGGATCCATGGGAACGGAATAGTGCAGTCAACTTTGCACCAATGTTTCAAGTATCTTCAAAGTGGAATAAAGAAAGTCGATGCAGACTTGAAGCCTTTTTCTAAGACTGAAGCTCACTTTGCTGACGCGAAGTTTTATGTAGAAGATGACATCCCTAATGAAGTTCTCCCGGTTGAAATCTCGTCCACGAAAAGTAAGCAAGGTGAAAAGAAGCATGTTAAATTCATCACTAGAAAGGATATTCCTTCCCCAAAGGAAGATCCAGGATATGGGAATAACCAGTCTAGTGAATCTACTAGTAATTTAGAGAGAGCGAAAAGTTCAACGCCTTCTAATAACCCTCCATTCCTCCGTTATGTACCATTATCACACCGCAAGAATGGACAATCACCATTCGCAGAATGCCTTCAATCTACAATGGACATGCGAAGACCTCCTACAAAGCTCACGATGAAGGATGTAGCCATATTGAAAGAAAATCATGTTATGCCTTTAACTTCATCCATAAATCCTTTGCCCTCGAAGCCATTAAATGGATTCGTGAGGTCTTCACAAAGTCTGACAGAGCATGGTATTCTACCAAGTAAGCGGAAGAAAGAATGGTTTGACCCAAAGGTATATAAGCTATTTGCCAAAGCAGGCTACGATTTCTCAAAACAAGGCGGCCTAGGGAAACTAATTCTAGAAGCCACTGGAGAAAAGATGCACGGCCTTAGTAAAACACAAGGGAAAATGCAGCTTGAAGGGCATGAAATTCCTATTTCAAAGACCGGAATAGGTTATACTCCAGAACCACAGGCTCAAATATGGATCAATAAAAGAAGCAATGCTTCAAGTTCCCAATACATAACAGTAGAGGTCGACGAAAGTTCGAATCAAAGAAAAGATCACTCTTCATCACGCATGTCAGTATTCGATTGCAATAAGGCTTCATCGTCAAGAATTACAGTTTTCGACAGGTTAAATACGGCTTGTTTAACGCAAAGTCGGGACACTTTTGCATATGGATCAGTCTTTAATCGATTGGGGGCAACGAAAAGGCCCATTGATAGTTGCTCTCAAAACTCAATAAACTTTGAGGTTCAAAAGGCGGAGAAAGCTAATGATGAGATCCGCAGTAGTATTCCTTCACGCATGAAACGTAACTTTATCTTAGATATCAGCATTGAAGGAGCTCTCAAAGTCAAAAGGTGAACGATTGTACACACAAGTCAGTCACTCGTCCACAATAAGCAAATTGAAGAGGTATCATCCTCGTTTCATATTACAGTAGAAGAAGATACACTGTCAGATGTTGAAGCCACCAAGGATGAGGTCGATGAAGCTCCCTTAGCCTTGGAAGATGGAGTACAGGCTATAGTTGATGAACTTAAAGAGATCAATTTAGGAACTACTGAAGAACCCTGACCAACTTTCATCAGTGCCCTTCTCACTCCTGAAGAAGAAGAAGGATACCTCCAGCTCCTGGTAGAATATAAAGATGTGTTTACTTGGACTTACAAAGAAATTCCTAGGCTCAATCCAAGTATTGCTTTACACCATTTGGTAGTAAAGAAAGGCGTGCGCCTAGTAAAACAAGCTCAAAGACGCTTTCGGCCAGAGCTTTTCCCTCAAATAGAAACTGAGGTCAATAAGCTAATTGAGGCAGGCTTCATTCGTGAAGTACAGTATCCGGAATGGATCGCTAACATCGTCCCTGTCAAAAAGAAGAATGGACAAATCCGGGTGTACATTGACTTCCGTGATCGGAACAATGCATGTCCTAAGGATGATTTTTCGTTACCCATCACTGAGGTCATGGTTGACGCCACTACTGGTCATGAAGCCTTATCTTTCATGGATGGTTCTTCTGGTTATAACCAAATTCGAATGAATCCTAAGGATAAAGAGTTCACAGCTTTTCGTACCCTTAAAGGCATTTACTGTTACAAAGTAATGCCTTTTGGATTAAAGAACGCTAGTGCTACTTATCAACGAGCTATGCAAAAGATCTTTGATAATGTACTTCATAAATACGTGGAGTGTTATGTCGATGATCTGGTGGTTAAAACAAAAAGGAGGGAAGACCATTTGGTAGATTTGCGATCCATGTTCAACCGCTTAAGAAAGTATCAACTTAAAATGAACCCTCGCAAATGTGCTTTTGGCGTAACATCTGGGAAATTTCTTGATTTCATTGTGAGGCATCGCGGTATTGAAATTTACCAGTCCAAAATTGAAGCTATCCAGAAAATGCCAGAGCCCAAGAACCTGCGAGAACTTATAAACTTGCAAGGAAAACTAGCTTACATACGACGATTTATTTCAAACTTGGCAGGTTGATGTCAACCTTTCAATAGATTGATGAAGAAGGATGCACACTTTGAATGGGATAAGGCTTGTAGCAATGCTTTTGCGCGCATCAAAAGATACTTGCTTAATCCTCCAGTTTTAGGTGCTCTTATCTCTGGAAAGCCTTTGGTGATGTACATCGCGGCACAAGAAAGGTCTCTAGGTGCTCTTATGGCACAAGAAAATAAAGAAGGGAAAGAAAGAGGCTTTTATTATCTAAGTCGAACTCTCAATGGAGCTGAATTAAATTATTCTCTTATTGAAAAGATGTGCCTCGTTCTTTTCTTTGCCATAGACAAACTGGAGCACTACATGCAAGCATATACGGTCCGTTTGATAGCAAAGGCAGACCCGATTAAATATGTCCTCTTCAGGCCAGTGGTTTTGGGTCGCATAGCTCGATGGGCAGTCTTGCTGTAACAATATGACCTTGCATATGTTCCGCAAAAAGATATCAAAGGACAAGTATTGGCAGATTTCTTAGGTGATCACCCAGTTCCATCTAATTGGGAGTTCTCTGATGATTTCCCGGACGAAGACGTGTTTTACATTGAAGTAATGCCACCATGAATGATGTTTTTCGATGGGGCTGCATGTCAAGAAGGAGTGGGGGCAGGTGTAGTGTTTGTTTCTCCACAACGACAAATACTTCTATACTCATTCTCATTAAGTGAACTTTGCTCTAATAATGTAGCCGAATATCAAGAATTGATCATTGGTCTACAAATGGCCATTGAGATCGGCATATCGCAACTCGAGATCTTTGGGGATTCCAAATTAATTATCAACCAAATCTTGGAGCAGTATGATGTTAAGAAAGAAGACCTTATCCCTTATTGCAAATATGTGAAGAAGTTGCTCGCAAATTTTGAGGCAATTACATTGGAGCATATACCAAGGAAGGAGAATAGACAGGCTGATGCTTTAGCTAATTTGGCTATTGCCTTAGCATTATCCTAAGAAGAGACAGCCAAAGTTGCTATTTCCCAAAGGTGGGTGGTGCCTTTGGTGGTTGAAGAAGAAGAAGAAGAAGAAGAGCAAGCCAACATCATTTTTGTATGCCTTGTCGAAAAGGAAGATTGGCGACAAACGATCATCGAGTACCTTCAACATGGAAGACTCCCGGATGATGTATGCCAAAAGACCGAAGTTCGGCGAAGGGCTACTCGATTCATTTACTATTAAGAAACTCTCTTACACCGTTCATTTGATGGTTTGTTTCTCCGTTGCTTAGGAGAGGAAGAAGCTAAACAAGCCTTAGAGGAGGCTCATTCTAGAATATGCGGTGCACACCAATCAGGTCCTAAGTTACACTACAGGATCAAGCGAATGGGTTACTATTGGCCTACGATGGTGCAAGATTCCATGGAGTATGCTAAGAAGTGCAAAGCTTGTCAATATCATGCCAACTTTATCCATTAGCCACCAGAACCTCTACACCCAACTATAGCTTCTTGGCCTTTTGATGCATGGGGGCTTGACGCAATAGGACCATTAGCAAAATCATCCAGTGGCCATTTGTACATCTTGGCTGCAACTGATTACTTCTTAAAATGGGCAGAAGCTGTGCCTCTTAGGGAAGTGAAGAAAGAAATAGTGGTCAATTTTATCCGAACTCACTTGATCTATCGGTATGGTGTCCCTCGGTATATCATAACTGATAATGGCAAACTGTTTCAGAATAGGCTGATGACAGAGCTATGCGAGAAATTTGCATTTAAATAGTACAATTCTTCTATGTACAATGCCCCAACGAATGGATTAGCCGAAGCCTTTAACAAAACTCTTGGCAGTTTGTTAAAGAAAGTAGTATCCAAAACTAAGTGAGACTGACATGAAAAAATTGGAGAAGCATTATGGGCATATCGAACAACATTTCGAACGCCTACTCAAGCGACCCCATATTCTCTCGTTTATGGAGTGGAAGCTATCCTTCCCCTAGAACGCCAGATCCCATCACTACAGATCGCCGTTCAAGAAGGGTTAACTAAAGAGGAAAATGCCAAGCTTAGGTTACAAGAGTTAGAGGCACTGGATGAGAAAAGGCTCGAGGCCCAACAACGCCTTGAGTGCTATCAAGCTCGTCTGTCAAGCGCATTCAATAAAAGAGTTAAACCACTATCATTCCAAGTTGGTGACTTAGTCCTCGCCGTTCGAAGACCTATCATCACGACTCATCGTATAGGCAATAAGTTCACCTTAAAATGGGATGGACCTTATGTTGTGCAAGAAGTCTACACTAATGGAGCTTACAAGTTGATTGATCAAGAGGGTGTAAGGATCAGCCCAATCAATGGGAAGTTCCTCAAACGCTTCTATGCTTGAAAATCAAGAACTGCTCCTTAGTAAGAGTTTAAACTGCCCACTGCAGCACTACAGGGATACATGATGTCTTCCCATTACCTTTGAAAGTGTACAAATAAAGAGAAATTAATCCCACTCTATGTCACCATTTGCGAGTGTGGCGTAGTGGTTGGATGCCCATGTCGCCCTTGAGGCCGAGGTCTCGGGTTCGATTAGAGGTGATACCCACTATTGCGCAATTGGTACCCATGAAATGCTGTGGGGTGTAGGGCGAGGATTACACACGTGAGCCCTCCCTTTTTGAAAAAAAAAACAAAGAAAACAAAACAAAACAAAAAAAAAATCATCAAAACCATAAAATAAAAAAAATCATAAAAAAAAAAATTGGTTGAACTACGTAATGACTTGATCCCTCTCCGGGGTACGTAGGCAGCTTAGTACTTTTCACTAAGTTCAGTCACATGAAAAAAGAAGGATTGCCAGTCTAGCTTGAGGAGTTTTTCAAAGATAGTTGTAGTAGAAAATGAAGACTTTTGTATGGCATTCCCCATCTTCTATGGACATTCTCCAACGTGTATGAAGTATGCTTTGCATCACTTATCTCCTGGGGGCATCTTCTTGTACCTTGCAAGTCTAAGCTACATCATCTTTCTTCTAGGTTGTGCCACTTCATAGCTTTGAAATTTGAACCACATCATCTCCCTTCTGAGTGGTGCTGTTTCACATCATGCCTCTGAAATCTAGACCACATCACCTTCCTCCAACATCTGAAGTTGGTGTTGCATCATCTCTCCTTTAAGGGCATGTTTGTGCAATGTCAAAATCATGGCGGCATTCTTCTCACATCTTCAAGGTTTTGTTGGCATCTCTTTCCATCCTCAAAGTCTTGATGGGAGCTTCTTGAATTTTCAAGCTTTATTATAAAGGCCAATATTAGTGCAACTTCAATGTGAATGCAAGTGCCAATGTGGAATATTGACGTGGCTTCATGGCAAAAATGAATGTCGGCACAGCTTCAGAGCAAATGAAGTGTTGACATAGTTTCATGGCAAAGATGGATGTCGGAATGGCTTTGATGCAAACGAAGTGTTGACGTAGCTTCATGGCAAAGATGAATGTCGGCACGGCTTCTGCGCAAATGAAGTGTTGACTTAGTTTCATGGCAAAGATGGATGTTGGCATGGCTTCTGTGCAAATGAAGTGTTGACGTAGCTTCATGGTAAAGATGAATATTGGCATGCCTTCAATGCAAATAAAGCGTTGAGGCAACTTTATGGTAAAGACTCTTGATGTGGCTACGTTGTAAAGATCCTTGATATGGTTGCGTTGCAAAGACAAGTGTTAGTGCAGCTTAATTGCCAAGACAAAGGTCAGTACAACTTCAAGGTCAAGTACTAGTAATAGCATCATTGTATCATGAATACTGGTGATAACCATTGTTGCCTAGATAACTGCCGCTATGAGAACATCAAGGAGGGATATCGCTAAGAGATTGTTGTTACAGGGCAATAATTTGATAATATGAAGACAAACATCACTATAAGAACGTTGATGTAAAGCTTAATGCTAAAGCCCGAAGGACAAGGAAAGCATGCTGCATAACAAAAACAAGCAACCACAAAGAACTTGTCAGAAGAAAATCTCATGGCACGTCTAAAAAAAAAAAAAATCAATAAAGAGAGAGAGCTTTAGTTCCAATCTCTAACCTGTCAAAAAAAAATAAATAAATAAACAATAAATAAATAAATCAATCAAAAAGTGAAAAAATAACAACAACTAAATAATTTTTAAAAAAAATCTCTACACTTGTATTACGTTACCTAGGAGATTATGCTTTGTATAACTTCATGCGTGCCCCGGGTGGCTTTATATAGAAGACTTCTGAGATAACAGACAAAAAAGAAGGAGATTTGGCAAGCCATTAAAATGCTGCCACCAAACAGATATTATTTGAAGTCAGATTTTGCAACTCAAAGGCACTCAAAGTAAAAAAAAAAAAAAAATACTGCACTTAGTACCCAAAAGAAGATCACGTTGTTAGAAAGAATTTATTGCATTAGACTTAGGATAAAGTTCTAGTCCGCATATTGTTCAAGAGTAATGCTACCGCCACAAATTATTTTACAACATTTTTTGATGTGGTCAACCTCTTGTTGGTTTGTATCTAAGCCTACCATTAATATCACTTTTTCATACCAACAAAATACTCACCACATTAGCAGTTTGTAAAATTATTTGTATCTCTAGCATTATTCATGGTTCAAACTAACTATGCTACCGACATCACAGAAATCTTCTAAGGACTTCGAACAACAAGAAGATGGCAACAAGTCCAACAATGCTTTTTGGATCCTTTTCCGGATTTCTAAAAACTTCTAACAAGGTGTCACAAGAATCAACCCACAGGAGTCTTCTACTGCCTTCAATCCACCAAACTTGAAAAATTCCAAGCCCAGATGCCCAGCCACGCGTTGCCACGCATGGCCACAAATTCTTAACAACTTGTGGATTTCTCATTCAAATCTATGCAAATCTGAGAACAATTTTACAAAACCAATGACACCACTAGATCCATAGGCCTTCGATCTACAAAACCTAAGAATTTCAGGTCCAAAAGATCATCCACGTGCATCCATGCCCCGCCACAAACTTACGATGACCAACGGCTTAGTCCCTCAAAACTGTGCAAATCTGTGCACAACTTCACAAAATTGACAATACAAGGGTCTTCTATGGGCCCCGATCTACAAAACCTAAAAATTTCAGGTCCAAAACATGATCCACGCGCTTCCATGTGCCTCCAGAAGCTTTGAGAAACACTGCCTTCAGTATCACGCGCTCCCACGCGCAACCCTCACCTTCCACGCGCTCACACGCGTTGGCTCTTCTCTCACACGCGTGCACGCGTCACACGCGCCAAGTGCAGGCGTATGACGTCACTGATGACGTCATCCTCCATCAACCGGTTTGACCCGGACCGACCCAAAATTGTGACCCGGATCCGGACCGCCTGAAATTAAAAAAAAATAAAGATAGATAGAGAGAAAATGCTTTGACCAAGTTGGACCTTTGACTTTGACCAAAAAGTCAAAATTTTCAAAACGGGCCTATCCCACTCAATTTTTCACGTACATTTCGATTTTGGGATCCGTTTCTTCAACCGAGACTTGAAAATTGCATAACGGTCCAATTTTTAGAAAGTTGACTTTTGCACAAATCTTGACCAAAAGTCAAAATTTTCAAGAATGACCTGTCTTGCTCGATTTTTCGCATACGTTCCAATTTTGGGGTCTATTTATACATTTGAGAATCCAAAATTGCTCAAATAGTGTGATTCTACAACTGTTGGCTTTGATATAAACTTTGACCAAGAATCAAGATGTCCGAGCAAAGTATATCCTATTTTGATTTTCACAAAGATTCTGATTTTGAAATCTGCGTATTTGTTTTGGACTTGGAAACCACCAATTTTACCCACTTCTCTGAAGTACTAGCAGTATCCAAAATTTAGGTTCTCAAGATCAAAATTTGAGATCCATCCATTTGGTCTGGATTCCTTCAAGATTAGCCTCCAGACTTCATCAAGGCTCCCCTTTCAAAGAATAGATGAACTCTCGCAAGTATGTCTCAAAATTGAAATTACATTGGGTCACTACTCCAGCCTACCATTCCCATTCGGTGCCTACCAGTCTCCGACCTACCATTCCTATTCGGTGCCTACCGTTCTCGTCCACATTCTCACCAAAAATTTGCATTCGCCATTCTCAACTACCTAGCTACCATTCTTCATCTTTCCGCTATAAACAGAAGGGTCAGATTCACTAAAACTCATCAAGAAAAACACACTGAATCATGAAATGAAGATTTTCTTCTTTCAAATTTTCAATTCCTCATTCTCACAACCATTTCTTACTATGGCTTCATCATTCTCAACACCTAGCAACCAATATCGCTTCATAATCAATTTGAAATCAACCCCCTCATGGTTCAGTAGAAACACTTCTCACAACATTATTGCTATTTTAGGATCCAAACAAATTTTGTTTCCCCACTTAACGACCACATTTGTTCATAAAGTTATTCATAACAAGGTCTGTATTGTTGTTCCATGCTTCCTTGGACTTGGTTGGCTAGGAAATTTAAGTCCAGCAGAGACACTTGTTCCTAAGATCAGGGCTCTCGTAGTCTCTCTCCAACTGTTTGGTCTCCCATCAGAAGCAGTGGTTCGGAACAAACAGTAACTTGGCTAGTTTTTAAAACCAGGATCACAAGTTAGCTCCACCTTTCATTTTGTTGTGATTTCCCAACAAGTTGCATTAGGTGAAGGTGGTAAAAAGTGTTGGGATATCCTACAAATTGTCTCCCATCCAACACTTATGATGACCTCTAAGGTATCAGCTCATTAGAAATCAGCCTTTGGTGCTGGTAAATGGTCGCCAAAGCCTCATTCCATGATTCCACCAGCGTGGGGCCCAAAGGTCATCGTTGCTGGTACCTCAACACACACTTTCTGGAATTACTCCAACTTAAGATCAGCTTAAAGAATTTCAGAAAATATATTTATGAAATTACTTCAACTTAATGTCCGTCAGCATGGTCCAGTTACATAGGTGCATTCAACGACTTGCTGTCGGACCTCATTCAACATGCAGTCAGTCCTACATCCCAAGGTGTACTTCCCAGAGACATCTACACCAGAGAGTCCCCAACATGCAAGGCCAGCGCCATCGTGTCATATGTTTCACTCATTCATTTCATTTTCATTTCTATCTTCTTCACCACCAACATCAGCACACCTAGAATCCCTTTTAAAATTACCTCAACTTAACCTGAGTGATGCAATAACACATGCACATTCAACCACTCTCCCACATGTTCTCTCCGTGATCCAAAGTATACCCTTCAGATATAACTTCACCAGAAGTTCTTAAAAATGGGAGGCTAGCTCTAGAGCTCTGCATGTTGTACCCAGCCAACATTCTCACCTCTTTCTCCATCTTCTACACCCTGTGATCACCACCAATGATCCAAAATACTCTTCTGAAATTACCTCAGCTTAACCTCTACTGAAATGTTTCAATCTTGCAAGTACATCCAACTTCTTGCAAATAACTTTTAGCCTCTCCAACCCACTCCAAGTACCATTGAACACTCTTTTGAAATTACTTCGACTTAACCTCTGCTGAGAAAACTCGGTCACGTGAGTACATTCAAATACTCGCAGACCCCTTCTCGGTCTCATCAAAGCCTTTCATATGGGTGGGTCTACTCTTCTGAAATTACTTCATCCTGTTAAAAGCTCCACCACCTTCAACTATTTCACTAGAAGAGTCAAGTATAAAAATCCATTTTTTTTCAAGACTCATTCACTCACCACAGTCCAAAACTGTGTGCATGAACGAGTCTCGAGGGGGCATTTGTAGAGAGGGAAAATTCCCAACCTATCACAAGCTGTCACATCATACTACCAAGTCCACAAAATACAACAATTACAAAGCGTCACGTACTGCTGCTAGGTTTTGCTATCACTATTCAGAAACCAATAGAAATTTGCCAAGTGTCATTGAAATAGAGGCATGAAACGCATCAGCATGCGTAAGCGATGACACAAGCAGCCCTGCACGTGTAAGCGATGACACAAGCAATTCAACACGTGTATGCGATGACATAAGCGGACCAATCAAGCTGTGACATGTGTCACTAATCAGACTCTGCCACGTGTCGCTCACCCACCCCCAAACTCCTATAAATAGAAGCCTTCTTAAGACATTTGGGGAGACACAAAAAGATATCTTGAGTTCAGAAATCCAGAAGCTCTGCCGGAATCAAACCCCAAAGCCTCCAAGAACTTCAAGAACTTCAACCTCGAATGTAGATAACATTCGAAGCAAAATCATCCAAACTACTTGTCTAGATCTCAAAGGTCACTAGAATCAAGCTCAAAAGCCTCTAGAAACCTCAACAAACCATAAATCAGCGAAGCTCTAAGGATTCTAGCCTCTAAAGCCCTGAAGAACTTCCACCACAAACCTTCAGAAAAGAGGAATGCACGAAGAACACGAAGAGCACGAAGAACGTGAAGAACAAAGAATTTATAATAAGCTCATAGCCAGAGATTCATTGTAATTCCATTTTAAATATTTTCAGTCCATTCCTTAGCCAAATTGAAGGATATCTTGTGTTCGAATCAAAATTATATTACCACAATTCCAATTAACAAATCTTTCAAGGAGATCGAATCAGAGGATCACTCTTTTGTAATCACAGAGAATTATACCACATATTCATCAATACAAATTCGCATTTGTGAAACTATTTTACTTGTTTGATTTATTTCTTACTAAGAATTTAGTCGTCTACAGTCATAATAAACTGTCACTTTGTAAACAACTATGTTATCCTTCAATACCTAGTTTAATCTTTTAGTTATTCACATTAATTGAAATCCAATTTCAATAAATATAAGCTTTAGCAACTCCTTACTAAAGTGGGCGCCCAGAATAACTAGTTCCCATTAAGCTTATCTCAAGGGAATATTTCGTGTCTCTGCAAAAGAGATTATGGATTTCATCTTGAGAATATGTGTTCTCTCAACACTACGTGTGGTTACCCAACATACTGAGGTTTTGACTGTGAATATTAGATCTTACTCCTGATATATCAAAGTGACCTACATTTCATGATCGGGTTTATTACCCTCTCAGGATTAAAAGTCTATGAAATTAGAAGTCGTGAGATTAATTGTGGTGACAATTATTGATTGAATAATTAATCTCACAGCGGTCCCGTTTAATATGTCTTAACTCTTAAGACACATCAACACATCAAGTAGAAGTCTCCACTTCCATGATCAAGACAAATCATCTTAGTTGATGTGTTATAGTCTATGCAAATGAAACGCCCAATTTCATCACTAACTACGAACTACATTTTGAGTTTACAAGGAACTTATGATTTACATCTTCTGTGACTAAATCACATACAATGCATCTCATGGACTATGATAATGTCCCATTAGTTCATTTATAAATAGTCTCATGTAATTAAACACTTTAATTATTTATGACATGCTAATAAATTGGATTTTAGGACATAAACCCCAACAATCTCCCACTTGCCCTCAAAGACAATTTACCATATATCCGACACTTATTTCCCTTTAGAGTAATTCATAGTCACCTTAAGGCAAGGTTTGGAAACAAGTTTCAGGCAGTTTTATTGCATAAATTATATTTTCTACTATTACATCTCACGTACTAATATCTCTATAATGAGATTATACGTAAGCTTAATATGTATTTTCACCACCTAGTATGAATTTTCACCACCTAGTATGAACACATATCTTGAAGTCCAACTTCATGAATCACAATCAAACTATAAGTCGGTATTTGTACAACCAGTAACCATCTAATCCTCACTTTGGTGGACAAGCATATAATCCCTCATTTTCCTATGATATTTGAGTATATGCTTTACTCCCACTAAATTAAGTGATCTTAGATTCAATTGATATTTGCTTACCATGCCCACCGCAAAATAGATATTTAGCCTACTATATAGCATAGCATAAAGACTTCCTATTGATATGGTATAAGGAACCATCTTAATATGCTCTTCCTTTTATATATCTTAGGACTATAGTCCTATATAAAGGAACTTCAAACTTAAAAGGAAAGAATCTTTTCTTGAAGTATTACATGCTATACTTGGCTAGAATCTAATCTATTTAAGCAGTATGAGATAGACCCAATATCCTAACTTCTGAATTTTAACAAAGTTTAATTCTTAAAATGTGACCAGTCTTTCCCAAGTACTTTATATGAAACTAGATTAGACAACAAAAAACTCTATTGATGACAATAACTTTACATCATTATAAATGATTAGAATATCATCAACATACATTAAGAAATTTATTATTCTATATAGCTTTTACACACACAAGGCCTTTTAATACTTGATCAAAATCAAACAATATGATTGCTTGATCAAAGATGATATTTTATGATTTAGATGCTTGCTTTAGTCCATAAATGGACTTTAAGCAACTTGCATACTAAACACTACTGGTTCTTTGCTATGAACAAGTCTAGTTATATCATATAGATGTCTTCCTCAAGGCTGCTACTAAAAGAAACTTTCTTGTTATCCATTGTCATATTTCATCCAAATGAGATATAATGAATAAGAGAATCTAGATATAGTCAAACTTGACTATTAGTGAAAAAAAAATTTCATAGTCGAACCATTTCTTTTTTAATAAATCTTTTCACTACTAGTCTTTACTTTGAAGGTTTGCACCTTCAAATCTATCAATCTCATTTACTTGTAGACCTATTTGAAAAAAATAGGCTTAATGCCATTAGGCGCCTCTACAAGTTCTAGACTTTAAATAGAATCTAATTCTATTCACATAAACTTGATCCAATAATCCATATTCATATCATCTATTGCCTTTACGTAGAACCAAGAATTAAATTCATATCCTTGTGGAATGACTTCAAAAGTGTATTCCAAAAGTATGAATTTATTTAGTAATTGATAATCCTCCCACTACAATATTGTACCGGTGTAATAGTTATCTATAGAATAATGTCTTATGGTGTATCTAACACAACCATCTCATTTCTAAATGTATTTTATAGTTGTCCTATAAAAAATTCTGAAATATTTCTTCTAGAACAATCTACATTTAAAAGAGCCCTATTCCTCCTTCATGTATGCACTAACTTAAAGAAGTCATTGAAACTTTATTCCTTTATGAAAAGGAGTCCTAGATCTTATTATCCTCTAAATAGAATTCATAGACTGAGAATATAATGAAATAATGGTTCTAAAAGCCCATCTTTCACCAATCTTAAATATCATTTAGATTAATAAGATCTAGACATAAGTGCCAAAACATACAATTACAAAGGTTGGAAACTTTCTCTTTAAAAGGAAAAACATGTAAATTTTCATCTAGAAGACAATCATGGGCAATGCTTAACTTTACCAAAACATAAACACTTTCCTTTTGGTCATACTTTTGAGTCTAATTTCCTTTTGGCAACTACTAGGGCAACTAACTTGTCTAACTTCTTGGTATTATGATTCCTCTTCTTACAACCCTTACCTTTCGGTTCAAGTTAAAAATTTGAATTAAGTCATATTGATCCTAACCTTAGCTTTTAGGATGTCTTCCATTGTGAAGAACTTACTCATCGATTCAGATAATATAAAAAGAATTTATTTATTTTCAAAACAATCTGAATTGATCAAATGATTCTAACAAGGACTTGTGGATCATATCCAAATGAGATTAACATTTAATATCTACATCCAAGAATTCCAATTCATTTTTAAAAATAAAACATTTTCATAAAATGATATAGAATTGGAACTCCTTAAGCCTTTCTTAGCACTCAATATGATTCATACCAAACATCTCATTTAGACTTAATATAAAGTCTAAGTCTAGTACTAACTCTTGCATCTCAAGTTGCAGCACAATTGAGATAGAAGTTAATGTGACATTTTAGCATTTCAATGGAAACTATGATCACATCACAAGCTATCTTCCATAAATGCATCATGTATAAGAAATTATGACAATGCTAAATCGAAACATAAATATGTACTTCAGCTCCTTTAAGCACCATGTCCAAAATTATTCAGCTCCTTTAAGCACCATGTCCAAAATTATTTCTTAGTTAATGTGATTCTATTAAAATAGTAGTTAGAGAACAAAAATTTATGACAACTTTATTTTGAGACTATGAACTTAAATACGAGGACATTATATTTTGCAATCACAACCATATAATATGGAACCCGAAAACCATACTATACTAGGTGCAACGACAACCCAATCCATGTCTATAATTTCTTGGTAGCAAGTATATTATAAACACCATGATTGATTGAGATCTATTCTCATTATTAGTGCTATCATGATAAGTTTTATCAAACACTAATAATATGCCGTATTAACTTTATCCTCCAAGTAATAATGACATAGCTCCTTTGGGAGGTTAACATTACACTTAGTCTAGAATCATGTCTAGCCACATTTCATCTCCCTTATAGTGTTTAAACTTGTAGTACCATGAAACAAAACACCCTCCTTTGGGATCGTGAGGCATATACGCCAAGATGAGGTGCTTGTTCACGCTACTTTAAACGGGTAAGTTCAATCTTGTAGTACTATGAAGTAAACACCCTTCTTTGGGATCGCGAGGCATATATGCCAAGACGAGATGCTTACCCACACTACTATGAACCAATAATGGACTCTGTGAGATCCAACTCTTGTATCTCTCTCTCACTAGAAATTTTAAAACAAGTGGATTGTCCTGAAATCATTGTGGTCTCATCACAATTTTAACCCTACACATCAAATGTGTTTAATTGTTTAAATTCGATGTGATGTTACTAAGTCACGTCACTATAGCGTAACGAACATTTGCTCAATCACAAAGAAGTTGAATCATGTAATCTGTGAAGTAAATACCCTCCACTTGGAATGCAAGACCTGAAGTCAAGACAAGGTATCTATTCACATTACAATAAACTTAACAAAAGGGTTATTTTAGTACTCTCACTCGTTATTTGGGTTTTTCTTAAATAATTGTGATCCCATCACAACTAATAACCTTGCACTTGTTGAAGAGTCTAATCTCATTAGAATCACTAACTAAAATGGAAGTCCTAAACTATTTAGGATTCCTTAAACCCTAATGGATCAAAAATTAGTTATAAAGAACTCTATCCTTAATTTACTAGATAAAGCACTCTAATCTCATTAGAAACTATATAACTTTAATTAGAATTTTAATCTCATTAAAAACCTCTAATTAAAATAAATTAAGGACTTTTAATCATAAAACAATTTAGGACTAAGAGTTCTATTTAAATAATATCTTTGATCTCATTAGGTCTTTTAGTTAGATAATGATTAATGTATGTCTTTAACTTTTAGGACTATAAAATTAATCACATAGCTTTGTTTTTTTATCAAAGTTTTAACACTCAGTCAAAAACAAGTGAAAATTCAAAATTCAGTGCCTTCGATCGGTCGAACCTATTACTCGATCGATTGAAAACTAAAGAAATTCATCACAAAGATTCTGCCTCATTCGATTGATTCTCGATTCCTCTTCAATCAATCAAAAAGTACATTCGATTGATCGAAAGGAATTCTCAATTAATCGAAACTCGCAAAACTAATTATTTTTAAAAAATTTCAAAAAACCGTTTTTGACATCTTCATTGTTCTTTCATTAAAAACACTTTTGATTTTATCAATGAAGATTTACAGATCAAATTTTAAGGTTTTCAAGATCATTATCAAGAACCCTAATAATGCTAGACACCTTGAAAACATAATCCTAATCTCATTAGGAATAAATTTCATAACCCTAGCATTAACATGAATTGTTTGACTATAAATATATGATGCAAGGCAAGCAACAATATGATGAATCCTTTTATAAACAATTTGTATGTAAACCCATATATTTATATATATTATATATAATATAATATAATATAATATAATATACGGTTCTACATCCAACGCAAATATTACATGCTTATAAGATGGCCATTAAGAACTTGCATATAAACCCATATATTTAATTGAAAGAATGTTAATGGTGGAATGAAAATGCTACATGGGTCCACGAAACAATGCAAGCTCAGAAGCCTTATAACAATCAAACCATGCAAGCCTTATATATATGCGCCAAGTCACAATGTAACTATTGTAATAGCTGTCCTGTGCACTTTGATATTGCACTGCTTGGACCTTGCTTTACACCGCTTGGATCACGAAACAATCTTATAACAATCAAACCATGCAAGCCTTATATATATATATCAACCAATTCATCAAGGCAATCCATCAAGACAATAACATTCAATAGTCTTGATATAGCCAATCGATGCAAGAAAGTCCAAGCTATGTATTCACGCACTTGACAATCTTGACGGTTATATCACTTAGATTCAATAACCATCCAATAACCATATTAAGACACGGCACAATTCAAATTATATGTCAAACCATTACAATTCAATAACTATATCTCCATGGCAATTACTATTAGAACACAGCCAATAATCAAGATGTCCACTGACAACAATAATCAATAGTTATTGAATGAAATTCAATAACTACTCCCAACTGCCAGTAATATCCAAGCTGTGCATAACAAAAGTAAACCCATTTGCAAGATGTGAAGATGGTGTCCTTGATGACTACAAACACCAAAAATATACGGCACAAAACAAAAGTTACAGCCGTGTCCTCTTGGAATTATGCAAAACAATATATCGCATATATTGATCAATGCACATAGGGTTTATGGAACAATAACTTTATGCAGAAATTCGAAAACACAAAGATAACGGTTTTCTTAAATTCTAAAACTTAATCATATGTTATACAAACATGATATGAAAACCTGGCTCTGATACTAATTGTTGAAAAATTTGGTTTTGTATCTTATACAAAACACACAACGAAAGCAACAAACATGGATCTATTTCATTCATGATTGATAACATGCACTATGTAAATTTCAGAATTTAAGAACAAGATAGTGTATCTTGGTGTGGTGAAATTCAAAACAAAAGATCAGAAGTACTTGGGAATACTTTTAATCTTCACTCCAATTCCACTTTACGCCTAAGAAGTGTGGTCTCTCAACAGTTTCCAAGGGATAATAATCATATGGCTTTTAACCACACATACACACCATTTCACAATGATGTCTCTCACTTATAATTTTTTTTTTGTATGTTTCTCCCTTTATAACTAATTGATTATCTAATTGGGCTAACCTATTGGGTCTTTCCAATTGGGTTTTAGTGTGTGGCTTGGAGTGGGACCAAAAAGGACCAATAAGACACTAGCTCCAATGGGCCTTGGGTTTTTCTGTCAACTCTTGATAAGTCCAAAGTTACTATTAATTATATTTAATACCAATATATAAATATAATTGCACTCTAGGCCTTATTAATAAATTATATCTCAAGACTCTAATGATTTCATTTGACCTCTCCATAAAATATCCATAGTAAACAAAGTCATAATAAACTGTCACTTTGTAAACAACTATTTTATCCTTCAGTACCTAGTTTAATCTTTTAGTTATTCACATTTATTGAAATCCAATTTCAATAAATATAAGCTTTAGTAACTCTTTACTAAAGTGGGTGCCTAGAATAACCAGTTCCCATTAAACTTATTTCAAGGGAATATTGTGTATCTCTGCAAAAGAGATTATGGATTCCATATTGAGAATATGTGTTCCCTCAACACTATGTGTGGTTACCCAACATATTGAGGTTTTGACCGTGAATATTAGATCTCATTCCTGATATATCAAAGTAACCTACATTTCATGATCGGGTTCACTACCCTCTCAGGATTAAGAGTCTATGAAATTAGAGGTCGTGAGATTAATTGTTCAGGTGACAGTTGTTCATTGAATAATTAATCTCACAGCGGTCCAGTTCAATATGTCTTAACTCTTAAGACACATCAACACATCAACTAGAAGTCTCCACTTCCATGATCAAGACAAATCATCTTAGTTAATGTGTTATAGTTTTCGCAAATTAAACGCCAATATCATCATCGACTACGAACTATAATTTGAGTTTACAAGGAATTTATGATTTACATTTTCTGTGACTAAATCACATAAATCACATACAATGCATCTAATGGACTATGATAATGTCCCATTAGTTCATTTATAAATAGTCTCATGTAATTAAACAATTTGATTATTTGTGACATGCCATTTGATAGGGTACGATAGAGCGCCTACCCTGAAGTCGTCCATATAGGTCATCCGTGACTCAGCCAGTATTGCAAGAACCCCTGAAAACCTTACCTATAACTACCTCGTCCAAGTAGGAAGAAGCTTGGACGAGGTCCGCATGACCAGGGAACGAGACGCCTTGTCCTAAGAGAGTCGTGAAGCTTGTCCTGAAGGAAATTCATCCATAGGAGGAACGACCCCTATTTCTAAACTAAGTAGGCTCGACAAGAAGATACTAGGACTAGGCTGTCACACTTAGGAAAATTTCCGAGTGTAATGTTACGACTCCTTATTACACGTATAACTTCTGGTAACCGTTGAGTGAGAAGTATATAGCTCCTAAACGGTTATGGAAGTTATCTTTAAATCCTTACACCTCCTTGAATCCAGGGGAGGTTACAAGTGTGATAACCATCTATTAGAACACTATATAAATGCTCATTCAGACAAAACAAAGGTATGCGATATATTTCCCAAAAAGTTGGAAGTCCGAAAATTTAGAGAAAAACTAACTTTGCCATCGGAGGGTTTTTGGCGGGCAGCCCCGATCACCTTTGATTGCTTTTCTTTCTTTTTCAGGCCATTAAAAGAGCAAGTAGTCCTTTCAAGTCCAGAGCATCTAGCCTATTGATTTTCTTCGCATTATCAGTTGGCGCCGTTTGTGGGAAACAACACTATTCACTATTCTTTTCATTCGACTCTGTTTTTGTTGTCGAGGATTAGCCTTTTTCAGACAAAAGGCTGAATGGTCCGAACAAGATCAAGGGTTACCAGCCCAAGCCACCAGGAGTGTAGGGATGCATCTAGCAATCCCCTTCGTGATCGCAGGTCAGTGCTTGTCATGCAATCGCCTTCTATTCAACATATACAATCCATGGCTGCTGCTATGGCAGAACTAACACGCCAGAATCAGGAGTTGAATAGGGAGATCAACCTTAGGAGGCAGCGACAAGATGGCCACACGGAGGGACGAGTCCAGGGTCAGGAAGGTGGAGGAGAAAATGTCGAATCCGAAAATCAGACAAGGGGTACCGCTTCAAGAAGAGTGCCACACTTGGAAAGAGAGATGGACCAGATGAGAAAAGCCATGGATGAGATGAGGGAAAACATGAGGTGGGCAAACCCAGTGGATGATATGGTTCACCGAATGGACTCCCCTTTCACAGCTTTCATCAATAGTCATCCCCTACCTCCAAAATTCAAAATGCCTTCTTTAGATTCGTATGATGGATATTGCGACCCGCGCGATCACATTGCTACTTTCAAGACAACCATGCACCTTCATGGGGTCCCAGACGAGGTTATGTGCAGAGTTTTCCCCACCACACTTAAGGGACCAGTGCGGGTGTGGTTCAGTAAAATACCCCTAAACTCAGTGGGATCATTTGAAGAGTTGAGTAAGTTGTTTGTCAATAATTTCATTAGAGGACAGCGCCACAAGCGTTCCTCTTCTAGTTTACTGACTATAGAACAAGGGGAAAATGAGAGTTTGCGATCCTTTATTACCCGGTTTAATAGGGAAGCCTTGATGGTGGACGAAATGGATGACAAGTTATTGCTGGCCGCTTTCCACAATGGGGTCGATTCTGACTTGTTCATTCATAAGCTCTACGAGCAGGAACAACGGACTATGGCCGAGCTCGTCCATTCGGCCCAGAATTTCATGAATGCTGAGGACGCTATCATAGCCAAGAAAAGAAAAAGGGCAGAACGCTCAGAAGCGGGCCACCATCGTTACTCAGATCAGGGACCTCATCCAAAGAAAGCTCGGGTAGACGAGAGGAAAGACGAGGATGGTAAGAAGGCGAGTTCCTCCGCGAGGGATCAGTAATACATGCCCCTGACTATGCCACTAGAGCAGGTTCTTATTCAGATCAAGGATGATCCGTCCTTGAAGTGGCTGGATAAGATGAAAGGAGACCCTAACAAGCGCAATAGGAGCAAGTACTGCCGCTTTCATAGAGATCACGGGCATGACACGGACGAGTGCTTTAACTTGAAGTAGCAGATAGAGAATCTCATTAGACAAGGAAAGCTAAGGAACTTCCTTGGACGAGACCAAAGAGATAAGAAATTGAAAGCTAAGGTGGAAGATTCATCACGACCCCCACTAGGAGAAATAAGGGTAATTATAGGAGGAAACTCGATAGCGCAGTCATCCAAGTTGAGGAAGACATACCTGAAGGTGGTGCAGAACATCCAGCTGTCTGGACGACCTCCTAAGACGAGGGAAGTAGACGAGCAGGCCATTACGTTCACAGATGAGGAAGCAGGATGACTTCACCACCTACACGATGACGCGATAATCATCACCCTACTAATTTCTGACTACATGACCAAGAGGGTGTTGATAAACAATGGCAGTTCTGCAGACATTCTTTACTACCCCGCCTTCCAGCAAATGAGGCTAGGTCGAGATCAGCTTCGACTAGTGAATTCGCCATTGGTGGGATTCGGAGGAATGAAGGTGCAACCGATAGGCACTATCACATTACCAGTGGTCGTTGGAACATATCCACAGTAGATAACCAAGGAGGTAAATTTCATTGTTGTTGATTGTGCATCGTCATATAATGCAATTATTGGAAGACCAACTCTGAATAGCTGGAATGTGGTAACCTCTACCTACCACTTGTCCATCAAATTTTCGACCAAGCACGGAGTGGGCCAAGTACAAGGAGATCAATTGGCCGCCAGAGAATGCTACTTAGCCATGCTGGTGATGGATGAGCACATGCAGGCAATGAGTATAGACGGAAGAAGGATCGCAACGGAACCCACTGAAGTGTTGGAAGACGTCCCTTTGGACGAGAACCAGCTTGAGAAGTTCACTAGAATTGGGGCGAACATGGAAGAAGGGGCAAAGCACGCTTTGGTCCTGTATTTGAAGAAAAGCCTCAATGTCTTTGCATGGAGTCATGAAGATATGCTTGGCATTGATCCAAGTGTTATTACTCATAGCTTGAACGTGTGTCCCTATTCAAAACCAGTGCGTCAGAAGAAAAGGGTTTTCACTCCAGAGCGAGACAATGCCATCAAGGAAGAAGTACAGAAGTTGGTTGCCGCGGAGTTCATCCGAGAAGTTTATTATCCAAATTGGTTAGCGAATGTGATCATGGTGAAGAAAGTTAACGGCAAGTGGCGAATGTGTGTGGACTTCACCGACTTAAACAAAGCTTGCCCCAAGGATAGTTACCCATTGCCATGCATTGACCAGCTGGTTGACTCGACGACAGGTCACAAAGTGCTTAGCTTCATGGACGCCTTCTCAGGTTACAACCAAATACAGATGGATGAAGCGGATCAAGAAAAGACCTCATTCATTACAAGCCAAGGGTTGTATTGCTACAAAGTAATGCCCTTTGGTTTGAAAAACGCAGGGGCGACTTACCAAAGGCTGGTTAACCACATGTTCCATCCTTAAATTGGGCGAAATATGGAGTTTTATGTAGACGACATGCTTATGAAAAGCCAGGACAAGGACAATCATCTAAACGACCTTCAAGAGACTTTTGATACACTGCGGCGGTACAACATGAAATTAAATCCAAGCAAGTGTGCTTTCTGAGTTTCGTCAGGGAAGTTTTTGGGGTTCATGGTTTTGCACAGAGGAATTGAAGCAAATCCGGACAAAATCTAGGTGATACTGAATATGGAACCACTGAAAAATATCAAGGAAGTCCAGTCTCTTACCGGACGAGTCGCCGCCCTTAACAGGTTTGTGTCGAAAGCTACTAACAAGTGTTTTCCATTCTTTAAAGTCCTCAGGAAGGCATTTGAGTGGACGGACGAGTGTCAAAGGGCCTTCCAAGACTTGAAGACATATCTCATGACAGGGTCGCTGTTGAGTCCGTCTGTACCTGGAGAAGAGGTGTATTTGTACTTGGCAGTATCCCCACACGCAGTAAGCTCAGCATTGGTCAGAGAAGAGGAGAGAATCTAGAAACCGGTTTATTACACCAGCCGTGCAATGAGAGGAGCAGAAGGACGATACCCGATGATGGAGAAACTAGCCTTTGTTTTGATTACGGCTTCCAGGAAGCTGAGGCATTATTTCCAAGCTCACATCATCAACGTCCTAACAGATCACCCCATAAAGAAGGCAATGAACAAGTTGGAAGCTGCTGGACGGCTAATACAGTGGGATGTTGAACTTAGTGAGTTTGATATCAGATACCTTCCAAGGAGTGTGATAAAGGCACAGGCATTAGCAGATTTCATCGCAGAGTTCACCCCTAGCCAGGATGAGATGGACAAGGATGAAGGAGTTGAAAGGTGGGTGATTAATGTAGACGGATCGTCCACACTATATGCAGGAGGAATTAGAGTTATACTGAAGTCCCCTGAGGGTGACAAGCTGGAGTACGCAGCCCGTCTACAGTATCAAACCACCAACAACGAGGCTGAGTACGAAGCACTACTCAAAGGATTGGAATTGGCTAAGTCCTTAGGAGTGGAGTTGATAACAATCAGAGGAGATTCTCAGCTAGTCATCAACCAAGTAAATGGAATGTGTGATACTAAGGAGGATTGGATGAAGAAATACCTCAGCAAAGTGAAACGACTCGCACGAAAGTTTTCAGCAATAAGTTTTGTTCAACTCCCCAAGGAGGAAAATATGGAAGCGGATGCCTTGGCAAAAGTAGCTTCGGCAGGAGTTACGGACGAATGCAACAACGTCTAATATATGCCAAGCATAGACATTCCTGACATACACCAGATAGGAGGAGGAGAAAATTGGATGAGTCCAATAGTAATTTATCTTAAAGATGGAAGGCTTCTAGAAGACAAAGATGAAGCTAGGAAGTTGAGGGTCAGGGCAACCAAGAACGTCCTCATAAATGAAGTGTTGTACAAGCGAGGTTTTTCTCAAGCTTATTTAAGGTGCTTGGCTCCTAATGAGTCAAACTATATTTTGAGGGAAGTTCATGAAGGAGCATGTGGAAATCATTCAGGAGCGAGATCACTAGTCCATAAGATCGTCCGTACAGGCAACTATTGGCCTACAATGCAGGCAGATGCTAAGACCTATGTCAAGGTATGTGACTAGTGTCAGCGCTATAGCAATGTCCCTAGACAGCCGTCAGAGTACCAGACCCCAATGATGGCCCCATGGCCCTTTGCACAGTGGGGACGGGATATCCTAGGTCCCTTCTCCATGGAAACTAGATAAATGAAGTTTTTGGTGGTAGGAATCGATTACTTTATCAAGTGGGTAGAAGCCAAACCTCTTGCAACAATCACCCAGCAAAACGTTAAAAATTTTGTATGGAAGAATATTCTATGTAGGTTCGGAGTACCTAAGGTATTAGTATCGAATAACGGACGTCAATTTGACAACGCACCCTTCAGGGACTTTTGCAAACATTTTGGAATCAAGAATCACTATTCCTCATCCTCCCATCCACAGGCGAATGGACAAGCAGAAGTAGCGAACCGATCCCTGTTGAAAATCATCAAGACTCGACTCGAGGGGGCAAAAGGGATATGGCCAGACGAGTTACCGGGTGTTCTTTGGGCCTATAGGACGACTGTACGAACTCCGACAAGAGAAACCTCCTTTAAACTAGCCTATGGAAGTGAAGTTGTCATACCAGCGGAAGTTCATATGGCTAATCATCGAGTGATGGAGTATCATGAGAAAGAGAATGGGGAACAACTTCGTCTTAACCTCGATTTTATTGACGAGGTAAGAATGGATGCGGAGCAAAGGACAGCAAGATACAAGAATCTTATGGCTAGACAGCATGATGCCGTGGTGAAACCCAGACGGTTCAGTGTGGGGGACCTTGTTCTCAAAAGAGTCTCCTTGGCAACTAGGGACCCAGCTCATGAAAAATTGGGACCCAATTGGGAAGGACCCTACAGGGTAATCAACTACAAGAGGCAGGGGTTTTACTACCTAGAAGCTCTGGACGGGCGGACGTTAGAGCATCCTTGGAACGTGGAGCACCTGAGGAGGTACTATCAGTGATAAGCAGGGATGAAGGAAGTCAATGACGAAGTTACAGCTATGATCTGCGTGTTCGCTTGTATTTACTGTTGTGTTCTTACTACTACTATGATGTGTATTAAGAATAAAAAGTGCACTAGTTCTTAAACTTTTGCACCACTTACGGACCAGTTTACGAAAGATGAGGTTATGTATTTAAGTAGTTTCTTAAGGCACTAGCTTCTAAGCATGTGCCATATTTGTGCACAATGTTCATGTAATAATATGGTTTGGATTTTCAGTGTATTTTATGCACAAATCTAACTCCCATAATAACACCTACAAGGGGGGCAAAACCCTAAGACGAATGAAAATCTCTGGACGTAGGGATGTAACGTTCATAAGCTTTACTCAAGACGAGGATAAAGTAAAAAAAAAAAAAAAAAAAAAAAGAGAGGCTAAGGCATAAAAGGCATATAGTGAAGCTAGTCCATGGACGAGCATCTGGCCAAGATGCTTAGATTCTAAGACGAGGAAAGAGCACTAAAAACATCTATACAAAAGACGGATGCCAACTACGTAGCCCATGGACGAGGCAAAAGACGCATGATCATCATTGCCAATTCTGAGACGAGTTACACTTAGAAAAATTAAAATAGTTAACAAAGACGTCCATACATAAGTAGATCGTCCACAAGAAAAACTCGTGGACGACCATACCACACTTAGAGTGCTCACTGTTTAAAAGTCAATAACATCTAATGGTGAAAACAAAGCATAGGTTCGTCCATACAATAAAATTCGATACTGGATAAAAAGTATATATTCATCGAATTTTAAAATAAAGGTAGACGACCAACATCCAAAAACCCCTGTAAAGTAAGCCTTAAAAGGTAATTATAAATAGACTCGTCCAGAAAATGTTGGACGAAATAATTGTATTCAAATACATTTGAAAAAGGTCCTAAAAACAGTGGACCAAAGCTAAGAAATAAAACAAACACTTTGAACAAATAGTTAAAACAGTCTTCAGGCAGCGGGGGCATCGGCATTAGGGTCGTCCTGGGCAGGCTTAGTCGAGGCGTCGTCTTCAATGTTGATATCTTTAGAGCTCGTCTGGAGAAAAGAACTAGCAGCACCCCCTAATTGAAGCACGATAGAGCTGAAATCAACCTCGGGAAACTTTTCTTTCGCCTCCATGCGAAAGTCTTCGAATTCAGCTGCATAGTTGGCGTCCAGAAGGTCTGTTAATTACTTTGAGGCCCTAAATTCCTCCACAGCAGCTTCCTTGGCCTTCTCAAGAGAATTGCTCAACTCGTCGGTCTTCTTCTGAAAGTGATCAAGACGAGTGTCTTTCTCTACTATGTCAGCTCTTAGCTCTTCGACGAGGTTCAACAACCCTTGGTTTCCTCCTTAGCCTTAGCTACTGTTTCAGCCCAGCCTTTACAGTTGTCCCTGACTTCCTGTATCCTCCTCTCCAATAAAAGCCTCGTCTTATCCAGCTTAGTAGCCTGTCTGGAAGCGGCTATGAACTTGGACATAGCTTGCACAAGTGATTACGAATTCTTGTATAAAGCAAAGGAAATAAGCGTATGACGAGGAAGATATGAACGAAAAGAAAAAGAACGAAGAGAAGTTTGTATTAATTACCTTGAAAAGGTCGTGGACACCTGAGTGTTTGAACTCTCTCAAGGACATGTTATAGCAAGCAGCAACATCCTCGCCGGAAACTGCCTTCTCAAACCTCTCCCAGGCAAGTCCTTACTCTCGAGGAGGTTTAAAGCAACTTCCACAGGAGGCTGGGATGAGGTGGGAGCACCAGTTTTAGACGGAGGAGTATGGGTAGGCTCAGACGACTCTACGTCTAGGATTTGGATGGGCGGCAACTGAGATGGAGGAGGAACAGGGACAACATGAGTGACGACCCCAGGCTTGGACGACCTCCTATGCTTCGCTCTCTTCTCCTTCAGATGGCTGGGGAGATTTTCAAGATTAATAGCCTTCGACAGGCTTCTCTTGTCACCGACAGCAGGATGAGCTCGAGTTTCAACGTCTTGCCTACTGGCCTCGTCCACAACTCCCTTGCCCTTGTTCTCTTTCATAGTAGCCATTCCTGCACCAAAAAAAAAAAAATATATATATATATATATATAAATGAATAAATAAATAAATCAATATATATATATATATATATATGTATGTATAATGATATGATAATGGCGATGGCAAGATGAACAAAATGACGAGGAAATCTCAAGGCAAGAACTTACGTCGACGGATTGTAATTTCGTGAGCTAGGGCTTCTGGAGAGGGCTCAGGGCTAAGTCCCCAAGTAGCGAGACGCTGAAGGGTAACCAAAGAATGGAAGTCCCTCTCTGGGTGAAGACGAGCCTTTTGAACACGTCTCAAATAAAACTTGTTCAAAGACGGCCTTTTAACACCTGCAGTAAGGACGATGAGTTTAGTTAGTGTAGAACAACATGTGATAAAGGTAATACTACAATATTGATAAGCATACCTTCAGGACGAAAGTTCCCTAACTCTCTTGTATGTGGGGCAAATGGATCCCTGCCCACCTCAACAGGGCGCCCTGCCCAAAAACCAAAGACGAAGAAAAACTCCGTCTTCCAATTCCTATCTGATGTAACCAACGATTTTATTATCCTACAATCTCTTCTCCTGGCTGTAAATTGATAAAAGCCACAGGATTGGCTAATTTCAGAGGGTTTGTAGCAGAAAAGGAATTCATCCACGGTAAGGGGACAATCCCCTTCAAAAACCTCTCTCCACAAAATTTGCATAGAAACGATGAGTCTCCAAGCATTGGGATTGAACTGACACAGCCTTAAACCTAATCTAGTGAGCAACTCCCTAGCAAATGCATTGAGAGGCAACCTAAGACCTCCTAGAAGATAGGCCTCGTAGACTCCTATGCCAAAATGAGGCTGGCAACACCACTCATCACAGACGGCCAACCTAGGATTTAGCTCATCTGGAATCTGATACCAGCTCCTAAGAGATGCTAATTTCTTCTCATTTGTCTTAACAGGAACCTCCACAGCACAGCTATAGATGGTCTCAACCTCGTCCTTCTGATTGGATGAAAGTGCACTAGAGGGACCAGCCCCAGACCCAGACGCCACTCTCGTCCTAAATTCCTCTTGAAAGACTTCCAGGGGAACCCCGAGAACCCCAAAAACGTACTCGTCTGTGGTGTTACCTCCACTACTACTACTATTACTTTTAGAGCCACTGTAACTAGTTGAGTTGTGGTATTCGTCTATCTCTCTATCAACGCTATTACTAGACGAAGAAAAAACTTCAAACATTGTGAAAATTTAAGGGAAACCTAAAGACAAGTGTAAAGAAAATACCTGGCTCTAGACGAAGGGAAACTAGGGATGTTGGAATACTTCTAGACGAGGCGATGGACGAGGAATGTCAAACAAGAAAATTTGAAAAAATGCAAAGGGTATGGGAGGAAATCCACTATTTATAGGCGTTGAAAAATGGAACCTGGAATGACGTGCTCAATTAGGAAGAACCATGTGGAAACTTCCTTGAAAACACAAATCGACGCGACGGTTAACCAACATAGTGATGACACCTAGCACAATCCGAAGCTAAGGGAACTCAACCATCAAGATCAAGACACGTGGGGTGACATAATGAAACATGTGTCCAAAGACCAAGAGCTCTGGATGACCTTTGGACGAGGGGGCAACTGATAAGGTACGATAGAGTGCCTACCCTGAAGTCGTCCATATAGGTCGTCCGTGACTTAGCCAGTATTGCAAGAACCCTTGAAAACCTTACCTATAACTACCTCGTCCAAGCAGGAAGAAGCTTGGACGAGGTTTACATGACCAGGGAACGAGACGCCTCGTCCTAAGAGAGTCGCGAAGCTCGTCCTGAAGGAAATTCGTCCATAGGAGGAACGACCCCTATTTCTAAACTAAGTAGGCTCGACAAGAAGATACTAGGACGAGGCTGTCACACTTAGGAAAATTTTCGAGTGTAATGTTACGACTCCTTATTACACGTATAACTTCTGATAATCGTTGAGTGAGAAGTATATAACTCCTAAACGGTTATGGAAGTTATCTTTAAATCCTTACACCTCCTTGAATCCAGGGGAGGTTACAAGTGTGATAACCGTCTATTAGAACACTATATAAACGCTCATTCAGACAAAACAAAGGTATGTGATATATTTCCCAAAAAGTTGGAACTCTGAAAATATAGAGAGAAAAACTAACTTTGCCATCGGAGGGTTTTTGGCCGGCAGCCCCGGTCACCTTTGATCGCTTTTCTTTCTTTTTCAGGCTATCAAAAGAGCAAGTAGTCCTTTCAAGTCCGGAGCATCCAACCTACTGATTTTCTTCGCATTATCACCATTAAAATTTGATTTTAGGGGATAAACCCCAACACATGGGTCCCACTAAATTTTTTGGTAATATTCATGGGTCCCACTGTACTATTGCAACTAACGTATACCTTTATTTACAGTATTTTTAGCAAAAAGTTTTCAGTTTTAGCAAAATAAGCGGATCCCAAATGAATACTAAGTTTCACAAAGGAATATTTTATGTGGCTTTAAATTAGTCATTGGATGGCAATGCAGTGTTGTTGGATGGTATGAGATCATAGTGGCATACACATAAATTTATAAAAGTAGTTTTTTTTTTTTTTTTTTTGTAATTAATGATGGGTCATGCTAACGAATGCCCTTAGGGTATTGGTTAGCAATCCATTTTAAGAAAGTTTTGACACCACTTTTATAGAAAATGAAATAAGTTGTCAAAATATTAATTTTTTTTTTTTTTCATTTTCCCATAAAAACTTTCTTTAAATAGATTATTAACCAATACTTTAAGAGCATTCGTTAGTATTTCCCATTAATGATATATTCTAAACATAAATATAACACATGCTAAATATACGTTTAATAGATATTTAGCATATATTAAATATATTTAGTATAAATTTGTAATATATATGAAAACTGACCAAATTGCACCGCACACATGGTAACAAGTCTATTAAAGTGTGGTACAATGAGTGTTTTAGGAAAACCATAACACATGATGCAGTGCTGAATATGACCCAAAACTGCACTGTAAACACCACCCCAAGAAAGTGCATTAGCACACTTGTTACTTGTTAGCCTCCCCATAGTACTAGGAAATCCTAACTTGGGGAATTATCCTTAAACTCTCCCTGCATTCAAATAGTAGGATCAGAATTGTTAGCAAGATCAAGGTCATTAAGGATGTTAGAAATACTGAATGAATAATATTCATATTTCTCAAGTAATAAAATAAACATGAGTGTTTTATATAGGATACAGAGTGTGTAGTACAAGTATGTATGTTATACAAGTAAATAAGGTGGGCCTAAGGCCCATAGCCTATTACACATTAACAGCCCTCCTCAAACTCAAGGTAGGTGTGAGACCAACTTGAGGTTGTCAACTAAAGCACGAAGGCGTCCCTTAGGATATGACTTGGGGAAGATATTTGCAAGTTGATTTTTAGAAGAGACTGAGAACAGCTTAAGAGCACCATGAACAAGATAATAACGAATAAAATGACAATCGATCACGATGTGTTTAATCCATTCATGTAAGACATCATTGTGAGTAATATGAATCGTAATCTAGTTGTCACAATAATAAGGAGTAGCAGAGGATGTAGACACACCTAAATCCTTAAGAAGCCATCAAAGCTAAAGGAGCTCAAATGTGGTATCAACAAGGGCACGATATTTTGCTTCAATACTAGAGCAGGCTACAACGATGTGTTTCTTGCTTCACCAAGAAATTAGAGAAGAACCAAGAAGAAAGCAATAACTAGTGGTTGACCTTTGATCAGTGGGATCTCCTACCCAATCAGCATCATAGAATGCACGGAGAAGAAGAGGAGACTAAGTAGAGTAGAAAAGGCCATGAAAGAGAGCGTCCTTTAGGTATCGAAGAATACGCAGGACAGCAACATGGTGAGTTGATTGTGGAGTAGACAAATATTGGCTCACCTAGTGAACAACATAGGAAATGTCTGGATGAGTGACAGTGAGATAAACTAGGTTTCCAAGCAATTATCTTTAAAGAGAGAGATTAGACAATGGTTTCCCCCCTTGAAGGAGTCAAATGCGCATTAAGTTCAACTGGAGTGTCAACAATTTTACTATCAGTGAGTCCAACTCGAGACAAAAGTTCAAAAGCACACTTGACTTAAGTAATATAAAGTCCATCTATAGAATGAGTGATTTCAAGTCCCAAGAAGTAGTTGAGATGTCCAAGATCTTTCATCTCAAATTGCTGACTGACTGACAATGAGATAAACTAGGTTGCCAATCAATCATCTGTAAAGAGAGGGATTAGACAATTGTTTCCCCCCTGAGGGAGTCAGATGTACATTAAGTTCAACTAGAGTGTCAAAAATCTTACTATCAGTGAGTCCAGCTCGAAACAAAAGTTCAAAAGCACTTGGCTTAAGTAATATAAAGTTCATCTGTGGAATGAGTGATTTCAAGACCCAAGAAGTAGCTGAGATGTCCAAGATCTTTCATCTTAAACTGGTGACTAAGAAAATCCTTGAGTTCTTGAATGCCACTGAGGTCATTACTAGTTATGATTATATCATCCACATATAGGAGAAGCAAAATAGTGCCTTTGTTGGTGTGATGAATAAATAAGGTAGAATCATAATAACTAGCAATGTAACCCAAGCGAGAGATGGTAGAGCCGAACTTGGAAAACCAAGCTTGTGGAGCTTGTTTAAGGCCATAAAGTGCACGTCGAAGGTGACAAACTTTGTTCGATTCAATAGAGAGACTAGGAGGAGGTTACATATAAACTTCTTCACTTAAATTCTCATTAAGGAAGGTATTTTTGACATCCATCTGAAAAAGGTCCCATTTACTGGCAGGGACAATAGAGTATAAAACACTAATGAATGTTTAGACCCTCAAGTACAAAAATACCAACACAAGCTTATAATTAAACAGAATATGAGAGAAATATGAAATATAAGCTATAACCAAATTGGTAACACACTCTAAACCATAACTAATTACAAACACAGTGCAATTAAAAGGTAAAGAGAAAGGAAAGAGAGATGCAAACACAAAGATAACACGCCGATGTGTTATCGAAGAGGAAACCGAAGTACTCGACGAAAAATCTCTCGCCACCCTCTGAGCGGTTAATAATGCACTAGAGAATGAAGTTGAGATACAGGAATAGCAGAAGACCCTCTAAGTCTAATCTACCCAGTGCACCTAAGCCGTCCAAGCTTCTTGCTCCAACAGGGTTACGCCAAACCTTGTCTTCTCTAACTTACCGGATCCCGCAATAAGCCCATTCCATCAACCAAATGAATTGGTCCTCTTTGAACTGCATCCCAAGTACCAAAACACCTCCTCATTGATATTGGTATGGTGAGATAAGGATTTGAAAAATGTACCTCTCAAGGATAAGTCAATGAAGAGGGTGAGAGTAGAGGAATTTGGAGAATCAAAGCATAAAGATTGTGGATGAGTCAATCTTGGTTTTCTATAAGGTTTCTCTCTCAAAATTCTCTCTAGAATCTCTCTACATTGTGTGGGTATAATAGTATTTATAGTAGAGTGAATAAGGAATGTGAAAAGTTAGTTTTCATCAAACAGGGCATTCTGGCGACTTAATCTCGCGACTGGAGCGAGTCGCGAGCTAACTATCTGGCTAGACTGGAAGTTTTGTCCAGTAGTGCTCCAACTGTCATGACCCTTTAGCTCCCCTACATGCTCCATACGTGTGCCATTCTGGCAACTTGCTAGTCATGAGCCAGTCGCGAGATTCAGTCGCAAGATCCAGTTGCGAGACTCCTTTGAATTGCACACATCTTGAGTTTTTCTTCACACTCTCACACATACAACCCTTACATAAATCCCACCTAAATACAGGGTATCTAATTACTAAATTACAAGCAAATTTGGCATGGATTAAAGCCAACACATGATTGAATAAATTCAACCTTACAATCTCCCCATTTGCTATTCCATGACAAAAGCCTAAAACAGACTCTAGACTTAAAATGTGAGTTGGAAACAGTTACCAAAACTTACTCACACCTAACTCTAGAAACTGTGAAGCTCTTGAACCATACGAACAAGTTTTTCCTAAAAACAATAACACAATACGATCATTGTAAGCAGAAATCTTGAAATGCGTATAGAGCAAGCATAATGCAATCAAGTAGTAAAGAAAAAAATAATAAAGCATGGCTTGACCAAACAAGAACAATCACTATAAACAGTGATTACAATGATCATTCACACAAGGAATGAACATTCAGACATGCAAGCTAATAAGCTCAATGCAAAGAATTATTTGCATGTCCAACACTCTACCTATACAAAAACACAAGGTTGTTGCATCAAGGATATAAAATCCAACAAAGGCATAAGAGTGATGTACTAAAGAAAATGCATAACATTAACTACAAGTATTGAGCTACAAAGCAAAGGTACGTATATAAAGTACTGAATATGAACTGAAAGATTTATAGTAGAGTGAATGAGGAATGCAAAAAGTCAGTTTTCATCAAACAGGGCATTCTGGTGACTCAACCTCACGACTGGAACGAGTCGCGAGCTAACTGCCTGGCCAAACTGGAAGTTTTGTCCTGTAGTACTCCAGCTGTCGTAATCCTTCAGCTCCCCTGCATGCTTCACACGTGTGCCATTCTAGCAACTTGCTAGTCGTGAGAGCCAATCGTTAGACCCCTTTGAATTGCACACATCTTAAGTTTTTCTTCACACTCTCTCACACACGACCCTTACATAAATCCCACCTAAATACAAGGTATCTAATTGCTAAATTACAAGCAAATTTGGCACGAAATAAAGCCAATACATGATTGAATAAATTCAACCTTACACTTGCAATCTACCATAAAGGGTCAGTAGAGGCCTCACGATAGGTTTGAGGCTCGCGCAGTGTAGCAAATGCAATGTAACAATGATAGTTAAGTAAATGTGCAGGAATGGATCTTACCCAAGTTGAGTGACAAGGTGGAATGTCTTGTGCAAGATCTTTAGGTAGAGCAGGAGCAGGGGATCCAAGCTCAAGGTTGGGTAGCTCGTCTTCGACCTGTTCATCTTCCACTTGTTCATTAGAGGGTGATCTAGGAGAGACATAAAAAATATATGGTGATTGGATAGAGAAGTCTATAGGAGGACCAATAGCAATTATAGAAGGAATATGTGGCTTATCTAGAAAAGGATCTAAGATAGAGGAGGTAGATAGCGAGGCACAAAAGTGAGAGAGCTTGATAAAGGAGCAATATTCCCAAAAGACAACATTGCAGGAATACGAAAATGATGAGAGATAGGATCATAACAACGATACCCCTTTTGGGTTTCGCCATAGCCAAGAAAATAACAAAGCCTGGACCCCTAAACCTGCAGCTGAAGAAGAATGAAATAGACAGAACTTAAGGAGCGAAGGTGGTGATAGTCTGGAGGAGACCCAAAATGGCGCTCATATAGAGTTTGATTTTGGATTACAGGACTGGGAATGCGATTAATAGCATGAATAGCATGAAAAGCAGCTTCGCTCTAAAAAGGAGCAGGAACTTTAGTAGAGAGAAGGAAAGCACGATCAGTGTCAAGAATATGACGAAATTTTCGTTCGGCTCTACCATTTTACTAAGAAGTACCTTGACAAGTTAGTTGATAAATAGTGCCATAAGAATGCAAAATAGCTTGGAAAGCATATTGAGTGTATTCAAGAGCATTATTAGATTGAAAAATTTTGATGCGTTTAGAAAATTGAGTTTCAACCATTTTTGCAAAATTACAATATGCTTGCAATAATTCAAAACGCTGTTTCATATGAAAAATCCAGTTATAGCAAGAATAATCATCAACAAATCCAACAAAATATTGAGATCTACCAATATTAGAGATAGAGGAAGGCCCCTAGACATCAAAATGAATTAGGTCAAAGATATAAGTGGACATTGATTCACTAGTATTGAAAGGCAAAACTGGTTGTTTTCCTAACTGACATGAAACACAATCAAAATTTTCTTTGGAAACTAAACCTAACAAACCTCTAGAAGTCAAGTGTTGTACCCCGAGAGGAAGATCCGTGACTAAGTTGGGCATGCCAAAGTGCTAGGGAATGAATAGAAGAAACTGCGATAGCAACAAAAATAGGAGCAACTGGTGGAAGACGAAGGTTGTCCACGGGAAACATACACCCAACTC
Organism: Castanea sativa; assembly: GCF_040712315.1. NCBI lineage: Eukaryota > Viridiplantae > Streptophyta > Magnoliopsida > Fagales > Fagaceae > Castanea > Castanea sativa. Next base: position 23,410,081 of record NC_134023.1, read on the forward strand.
TGGGACCAATCCCAAACTTTCGTCCCATCCTCGGATCCTACACAGTACATCCAGAATAATCAAAGGTAATACGATAACTCAACTCAGCTAATTGTCCCACAAAAAATAAATTGTAAGAAAGGTTAGGAACATTAAAGACCCAAGGAACTGAGAGGTTGGAAGTCGAGATAGAACCTATATTATGACTAAACATTGTGGAACCATTTGCTGGGCGAATATTAAGATGGTGTGCTATAGGTTCATGTTGAGAAAATAAGGATGAGTAAGGCATCATGTGATTGCAACAAGCAGAATCCATAAGCCAAGTGAAAGGAGACATACTAGATAAAACTAAGAAAGAAAAGGAATAAGATATATTACCAACCATACGAATGGTACTAGCAATGATGTTTTGAAGGTCAATAGTGGAAATGGTGATAATGGATCCAGAAGACTTGGACTTTACGGAGATGGGAGCCATTGGTTGGATACACTCAGCGTTAGTAACAGTAACAAAAAAAATGGAAATAGCTGATTTGTTGGGATGATAACAAGTCTCAATATTATGGCCAAGACGTTTGTAAAAATTGCAAAAACGTTTGTTGGACTGTCAGTGAGGATTGATGAAATAAGAAGAAGACCTGTCCTTATTCTTCATTTAGAAGCAAAATATTCAAAAATTGAATCTACGCAAAAAAGTGGGTTAAGAGCACCTGGACTGCAAAAATTCAAACTTGTGAAAAGTTAATGGTCAACGTTGGTCAACGGAAGTTAATGGTCAACTGGTGGTTGTAAGTCAACACTGACATAGGCAATGACGCTGGCATGATGATGTAAGCAATGACGTGAAGGATGACGTCAGCTAGGGTTGACATGGAGGCTGACATGGCAGTGATTATATCAGAGATGATGTTAGCAGGAAACCCAACGGTGCGCAAGGCACGTGGAGTGAACTTGCTAAAACTTTGATTGGTGCGTGAAGGCATGTTGTTGGTCCGATGGTGATGTTTTTGGTGGCATTGTGTAGATCGGTTGATGATCTACATGATGATATGGTTTGTGTCTTACTTGAAGGTCTGAAGTGGCAAATCCGAAGAAGAGAGAGAGCTTTTGACGATAGAGATTCAACCCTGAGGTCCTTCGACAGCAACGAAGCAGTCGGGAGAGGACGCAGAAGGCTTACTAATCAGAGAAGTTGAGGCAGTGGAGAAACCAACGAAGACAAGACTGCAAGACATTAGAAAAGGTTAGAGCAGTGGCTTTGATACTCTGTTAGAAATATTAAATGAATAGGATTGTATTTCTCAAGTAATAAAATATACATAAGTGCCTTTGTATAAGAGGCAGAGTGTGTAGTACAAGTAGGTGTGTTATACAAGTAAACAAGGTAGGCTTAATGCCCATAGCCTATTACACGTTAACAAAAGAGATAAAAAATAACCGTAGCATTAAGCTCAATCTCCATAGCCTATAGGGCAATACAAAGATGATTTTCATCCCTAATAGCCCAAAACTCAGCAATCACACTTAAAGTGATACCAATAGGTGATAGCTCTACTAAAACCTTTAACCCATTTCTCTGCATGGTCCCTAATCAAACCACCACCACCACCACCAATGAGACCTGGGTGGATTTTAGAAGTAATTCTTTATGTGTTGTTATTTTCCCCCTTGTTGGGTTAAGATAGCTTGTGTTAGGATGTTTGCCCTCAAATCCTATTGTATGATACTATGGCTGAGTTTGGATACGGATGAAAAATGACAGCGTCTGCGTTCAGCGTTTTTTTTTTTTTTTTTTTTTTTTTTTTTCTTCTGCTGATGCACGGGTCAGGGGGACAGCGGGTACTGTTCATGCACTGTGCATGAACAGTAGCCCACTTTTGCTGACTTTTCAGCACATTTGTGGGTCCCGTGTACTGTTCACGGGACCCACAAACTTCACTTTTCAGATTTTTTAAAATTAAAAATGGGACCCACGGCACTATTCACACATTTAAAAATTATTTTGGTACAGTGTTTTCAGTTTTCAGTTTTCAGTTTTCAGCAATAAGCTGTATCCAAACGGACCCTATGTATGTTATTATGTATGACATTATGTATGACTTAATATTGTGTTTAATAAAGTTGCTTTATTATTATTTAAAATAATGGTAACATGAATATTGAGACATTATCATATAGTCCATGAGATGCATAGTATATGATTTATGTGAAAAGTCATAGAAGATATAAATCACAAGTTTTTTGTAAACTTAGAATTTCAGTTCGTAGTCGGTGATGAAATTGGGCATTTCATCTGCGAAGACTATAACATATCAACTAAGATGATTTATCTTGATCATGGAAATAAAGATTTCTAGTTGGTATGTTGATATGCTTTAAGAGTTAAGACATATTGAACTGGACTGCTGTGAGATTTATTATTCTCCTAACGATTGTTAAATGAATAATAAACTCACGACTTTTATTTGCATGAACTCTTAATTCTGAGAGAATAATGGACCTGATCATGAAGTGTAGGTTGCTTTGATGTATCAGGATTGAGATCTAAAGTTACGGTCAAAATCTCAGTATGTTGGGCAACCACATTTAGTGTTGATGGAACATATATTCTCAAGATGGAATTCATAGTCTCTTAACGGAGATACAAAATATTCCGTTAAGATAAGTTTAATGGGTTTGTTATTCAGAGAGTTAGGCCTAACCACTTTAGTAAGGAGTTACTAAAGTATATATTTATGGAATTGGATTTCATAATTATATGATGAATAATTTAAAGGATTAAACTGGGTACTCAAGAATTAGATGTAGTAATCTACAGAGTGGCAGTCTACATTAATGACTTTGTATTACTACGAATATTTTATGAAGGAGTTGCATGTACAATAAAGTCTTGGAATATAATTTATAAATAAGGCCTAGAGTGCAATTATATTTATATAGTGGTATTAAATATAATTAATAGTAACTTTGAGCTTGTCAAGAGTTGACAGAAAAGCCCAAGGCCCATTGGAGCTAGTGTCTTATTGGTCCCTTTTGGCCCCACTCCAAGCCACACACTTAAGCCCAATTGGAAAAGCCCAAAAGGCCAGCCCAATTAGATAATCAGTTAGATACAAAGGGAGAAACATACAGAATTTTTTGTAGAGAATTGTAAGAACACTATTGTGAAGTGGTGTATGTAAGTGTTAGACACTTTGACATTCTCCCTTTGTAAACTGATTAAGAGACCACACATCTTGGGCGTTAGTGGAATTGGAGTGAAGATTGAAGGTGTTCCAAAGTGCTTCTGATCTTCGGTTTTGAAATTCACCACTCCAAGGTACACTCTCTTGTTCTCAAATTCTGAAACTTACATGGTACATGTTAACTTTTATGAATGAAGTAAATTCGTTATTTTTCGCTGTGTATGTTTTGTATGCGATACAAACATGTATTTTTCCATCAACTTGACCCTGGTTAATTAATTTAATTACCCAAGTTGAATAATTAGGTTCAATTGCATGCAAAAAGTGAAGGCACCAACAAATCACCAAATAAACTAAATGTAGCGGAAATTAAATTGACACAGTGATTTGTTAACAAATGGGAAAAACCTTTCGCATGGCAAAAACTCCATCGGGTGATTTTAAGGTCATCACTCTCAAGAATCCACTAATCAACAATCATGCGGTTACAAGTATAAAGAATCTTACCTACCCTAGTCTATGCCAAAATATCAACCTACAGTTGAACCTTTACTTCAATACTCAATTGGACTTGATATTGTAGTAGCATTCTTTCCTTTGATGCACAAATCTTTAATCTGTGACTAACCCTTTGCACAGATCCTAATACGTGACTAACTCCAGCAACTTTGAACGATGTTGTTGGCTGCAAAGTTCTTCACTTCATCAATAATGAAAACCAGGAAGCACATGGTTACAAAACTCTATGACGTACAAACGCAGTAGCTTCTCACAAAGAAAATAAATCTTTAGGTCACTATATCCATATGTGACGACTCTTAAAATAAGCCTTATATATGTTTAGGGTTGTGAGAAAAGAAACCCTAAAAGAATACATAAGTCTGGGCCAAATTTCATATCTGAAAAACTGAAAATCGTAATTCTTGATAGATCGAGCTATTGTCGAGACATCTATCGAGCTTCACAACAAAATCCTTTTCCTAAGGATTCTTTCAAATAGAAACATTAAGTCTCGATAGCATGCATTTATCGAGCTATCTGTTGAGACTTAATGAACAACTTTTCTTCACTTGTTTCTTGGACCAATCTTTATATCTTGTAATATGAACACTTGATATGCTTTGTTAGGGACATATTTTATATAAATTGGCTAATCCTTTGACAAAATGCACTTTACTTGTAATTGGGTAGATCTAGGATGGGTTTAGTACTTCAAAAAACAAGTGTTTAAGTCAAGTATTAAAGCCATTAAAGATTGGACCAAGAAACAAGTGAAGAAAAATAGTTCATTAAAGCTCGATAACAATCTCGACCGAAAGGACTTCTATCGAGATTTAAAGTCAAAACTTGACAGAAGTAAGACAGAAGCTGTTTCTGTCGAGACTTACGGAATCAAAATTTCCAGATCTAAATTTTGGCCCAAGCTAATGTGTATGTGTTAGGTTTCTTTTCTCATAACCCTAGATATATATATAAGGCTTATTTTAAAGGCCGTCGCACATGCATTGAGTGACTTAGTGCCTTATTCTCTCTAAAAGAAGCTACCGCCTTTTTACACCAAAGGGTTTTGAAACCAAGGAGCTTCTTGATCTTCATTGTGCATGAAGTGAAGAACTTTGTAGCCAACAACTTTTTTCAAGTTGTTGGAATTAGTCACATATTGAGATCCATGCATCATCGGTTAGTCACGCACTGGAATTCGTGCATTAAACGGAAATAGCGCCACTACAAGATCAAGTCTAATTGGATATTGGAGTGAAGATTCAACTATAGGTTGGTAATTTGGGATAGGCCAAGGGTAGTTGGTAAGATTCCTTTTACTTGTAATTGCTTGATTATTGATTAGTGGATTATTGGGAGTGGTAACCTTAAAATCATCTGGTGAGGTTTTTGCCTTGGTGGTTTTCCCCATTCGTAAAAAAATCACCATGTCAAATTTAATTTTCACTGCATTTAGTTTAGTTGGTGATTTGTTTATACTACCACGCATTTGCATGTAATTGAACCTAATTAATTAACTTGGGTAATTAATTAATTTTCAAGGGGTCAATACATTTTTGCCCTATCAAGTAGTATCAGAGCAGGCACACTCTAGTTAGGTTTCAGTCATTGCTGTGTGATCCATTGACCCCTGTTGTCATAGATAAATGACAGTCTCTAATTATTCCACCTTTATTTGATGAAATTAACTATGCATACTGGAAAGTATGCGTAAAAGCTTTCTTGCAGTCTATAAATGAGAAAGTGTGGCAAGCTATGGAGATTGATTGGACTAAGCCAAAGGAAGCACCGACTGATTGAGATGATGCAAAGACCAAAGCGACAAACTTCAACAACAAAGCATTGAACACCATTTTCAGTGCGGTCATGAATGAGGAGTTTAAGAAAATATCCTCGACTGAAATTGCAAAGGAATCATGGACCATTCTCCAAACGACCTATGAAGGAACTAAGGCCGTTAAAGGCTCCAAGCTTCAAAGGCTTACTACAAGCTTTGAGGAGATCAAGATGGAGTAGGATGAGTCATTCGATGAGTTCTATGCCAAACTTAAGGACATAGTCAACTCAGCCTTTAATCTTGGGGAAACTATTCTGAACCCAAGGTTATAAGAAATGTGCTAAGGTCTCTACCTGAAAGATTCCATGCTAAGATCATTGCCATTGAAGAATCAAAGGATATTGACTCTAGTCCTTTGACAGAGTTGATTGGAAACTTGCAGACCTATGAATTAGGGTTGACAGGACTTGAGAAAGCAAGTAAAGGAAAGGATATGGCACTGAAGGCCAAAAGTAATGAGAATGATGAATCCTCTGAAGATAAGGGTTCAAAGATGAAATCCTACATCATTTGGAAATTCAAAAAGTTTATCAAGAATGCCAATGTGAAAGGACTGAATAAGGACCGATGGCAAGGAAATACATCTCAATCCAAGGATTAGAACAAAGGGAAGAAAGACTCTAAAGCTAGTAGTCAATACACCGCTCCCGTTGGTCCTAAGTGTTTTGGCTATCATGGTTTTGGGCATATGAAACAGGAATGCCCAACATATCTCAAGGCTACTGGAAAAAGTAAGGAACTTGCAACAACCTTAAATGACAGTGAAGCTAAAACTGAGTCCAATGATAGTGATGCTGAGGGAATTCTAAATGCCTTCACCGCTACAGTTGATCCTCCTGAAGGGATTACAGAAGTTGCTGATGAAGAAGAAGACTTGGTGGAGTCAAAATTTGAAAAGATGGATGAGCAAGATGACATCCATATAGTTTATGCAAAATTATACAAGGTTTCGAAAAAGCATGAGAAACTGTATAGGCTGGCCACCAAGAAACTAAGCGATGTGGAACTTGATCGAGAAGAGCTCTCCATAAAGTTTAATGAAGCAAATTAGACCATTGGAGCTTTGTGGTTCGAGAACAACTTCCTTGCTGAAAGGACAAAGAAGCTTGAAGTGGAGCTGTTCCAAGTCAGACCTCAACTGGAGAGGACTTCCAGTGCAAAGCTAGACAAGATTGCTGAACTTTTAGAAATCTGCTTCTGACAAGACTGGATTGGGGTATGAATTCTCTATAACTCCTAATATTGCCTCTTTTAGTAAAACTATGTTTGTCTCACCTACTAATGATGATATTTTTGAGAATGTTGACACTAAAGCTGAAATAGCTAGTGAGAACATAGATAAGGGCAAATCTATTCTAAGAGCACCCCCTAAGGTTGAAAAGAAAGAGATTAGGAACCCTAGGACTAAGAAAGACACTAATAAAAAGTTTCAACAAAAGAAGTTGCATTTTTGTTATCACTGCGGAGCTTCAGGGCACACTCGTCCAAATTGCTATAAGTGGTTAGCCACTTAAGAAAGCAATAGTATTCTCTCGTCTGGAAACTAGAATCAGTCTCCATCCTCTCTTGCTCCTCTAGGAGATCTTCTAAAGGCCATTATTTTCCTTTCAAACCTCAATGGATTCAAATCTTTAGCCTTAACTCAGGAACATAGGTTTGTGCATAGGAAAGGCACCTCCTCCAAATCTAAAGTTTGGAAGGAAAAAGGCTCTAAGTTATTTAGTCACTTTTTCTCTCTTCTTGCATAACTTTTTTTTTTTTTTTTTACTTTTTAGTTTTTGAGTCAGTCTAATTTTATGCTTTGTGTGTTTCTTTTATGTTTTTGTTTGTTTATTTTCTGTTTTGCTTTATTTATTTTTCAGAAAAAAAAAAAAATACGAAAACAAAGTTCGATGGCCATTGAAACAAAGTTTCTAAACTTTGTATCTCTTGTACCTTAGATGAGCATCTCAATGTACAACTAAGCAAGTGAGCTTTGTGGCTCGTGGTTGTGATGAGTATGATTAAGATTGTCTCTTATATCGCATACTCATATCACTCTTTTTAACGGGAAGGAGTAGAAAGTCCTAAGAGAAAGGCATAAATAACCATCTCACCACTAAAGCCTACCAATCATGTATAACATCTGTGTGCTTCAGCATAGCAAAATTGTGATGTTTTGGCTTACATAATTTGGTACTTCTTTTCTCACTTATATGCCCATGCATGCTATGCTTAAAAGAAAAATATGCAAAGATAATAAAAGCAAAAAGAATCATAATGCTTTTAATATGGTTGCAAGCGTGTTTTCAGGAAATGTGGAAGTTATAGGATGTACCTTAAAGGTGATAGTCCCCATCAAGTAGTTATGATTGTGTGTGAATGTTTTTTTTTCTCATATCTCAAATCTTCATAATATGAGACACTTGTGCACTCTTGCTATCACACACAACACGCAAATTCTTTGCTACTTTTGATACATGTGCAGGTACAATGTGATTTGGCCATCACAAAGAATACATCTGTTGATATATGCTCACTAAACTGTCTTAACATGTTTTTGAAATATAAAATTGTTTAGACTTGTTTCGTGTGTGTGTAAGTTTTTGGATCTATGAATGCTTTGCATCTATGTTGAGTTTTAAGAGCTTAATATGTCACTTGGATGCTTGGTTGATAGCTTGCTTGTTGCATTCATCTCTTTGTGTATTTCCCGTCTTGAAAAACCTCTTTTCTTCAAGCTCGATAGCTTCTCGACACATCCTCAACAGAAATCCTTTCTATCGAGACTCCTTTTTGTGACCTCAACAGATCCTCGATAGCAACTTTACCCATTGAGAAATTTTCCTGTGCTCTTTGTCTTCTCGACAGATTCTCGATCCATCGAAGTTTCTGGATTCTCTCTGGATAGCTTCTCGACAACTTCTTCAATCAATCGAGCAAAATTCTTGTTCTCTTTGTCTGTTCGATAGATTCTCGACAGATCTTCGATCCATCAAGATCTTTCCTTAGCCGTCAATAGATTCTTGATAGATCCTTGATAGATTCTCTTCTATCAAGATTTAGTGCCTGACAGATTCTCGATAGAAATCTCGATCCATCGAGCTGCGTTTTCTATATATAGCTGAGGCACGATTCATATTTCTTTTCTCTCATTTTCTCTCGACATATATCTTTTCTCTCTTGACTCAAACCATTTTTTCTCACTAAAATCCTTTCACCCAAGTGATTTTCAGCCTAATCCAAGCTAGATCCACTTGGTAAGTGTTCTAATCCCTCCCTCTTTCATGCATTTCACGCATTAGACCTAGGTTTTAGGGTTTTTGCTATTTTTTTTAGGGTTTTGAGTTTTTTGTGAATATTATGGGTTGGGTTTTGTGAATCTGACATCATATGCTCATGCATTGCTTTCCATTTGCATTATAACTATGTTTTATGCATAATTAGATGTGTGTGCTTGATTATTGATATGAGTGCTACTAGGATTGGATTGGGTGTCACCCATGATGTCTTTACTTTTACATGTCACATGTTCATGCATTTTTCATGCATACATTCCTTTCCTTCTTTCTATTCTGAACTTGTGTTGTGTTTATATTCTCTCTCTCTCTCTCTCTCTCTCTCTCTCTCTCTCATAGAACCTCCTTATGGCACCCAAACAGAAGAAATCCACTCCAGTTCGGAACCCTTGTCATGGTTCCGGGTCATCCTCTTCTGCTCTTCCTCCTGTTCCATCTCATATCCAATTTCGTGATGAGAAGGCCAAGACGGACTTCTTTAAGAACTTCCAGGAATGTGGCGTTCATCTGGAACACCAGGTTATTCTCTCGGATTTTGCCGACACTCCTCTACATGAAGTCATTTAGACTCAGGATTCTCTACTTGAGAGATCCATGAGGTGTCCTGTCATGTTTATTCAAGAGTTTTACTCCAACATACACGACATTGATACCTTTGTGCCTCAGTTTGTTTCTACAATCAGAGGTACACATATCATAGTTACTCTGGATCTTATATCTAAGATACTACACGTCCTTAAGGTAGCACATCTTGACTACCCTAGCTGTAAGCGTCTCCAGATTGAGTCTAAAGATGACCTTCTCTCCAACTTCTGTGGGAAACCCTCTTTTTAAGGTGGTGCTTTAAACACCCCTTGCTCCGGCTTTGCTAAAGGTCTTTATTTTCTTAACATGGTGATGACTTTTGATCTTACTCCTTTGTCACACTATAACTCCATCACCGAGCCTCGTGCTCGTTTTCTTTTGTCTTTGATGGAGGGTCTCACCATCGATTTTCCCTCTCACTTTATAGCATCTATTATAGATGTCAATAGAGACATTGCTACCCATGATAAGCTTATCTTTCCTTCGGCTATCACATGGATCCTCACACACTTATCTATTCTTATTCCTCTCTCACCTCTCTTCACCATTATGGGTGCCATCGGTGCTAGTTCTATCCAGGAGAGTGAGGCTCAGCTTCTGTTGAAACGACCACGTGTGGAAACGACTTATCCTGCAGCTTTTGCTATTCCACCCTTTTCGGCTTCGACTTCTTCTACTCCTTACTTCGCGGCTGGTGGTATGACCCTTGAGGCCATCATGGAGCAACTTCAGCAGATGCATGCTAACTTTAGTGGTCGTTTGGACACTCTCACTGATGAGATGTGTCAAATGAACACTAGAGCAGGACACATTACTCGTCGATAGGCTCACATGGTCTCCTTATCCCGAGGCCTCTCTTGATGATGAGAATGATGCTGATGATTGTGCTGCTAGCTCTTCCGGTGATGATGAGATGACTATCTCTCAGTGACTTGCCCATTGTCATTCGTGACAAAAAGGGGAAGTAGTTTTGGGTTTAAGAGTAGTCTTGTACTTAGGGGGAGAGTTAGTGTAGGATATTTTTGTTAGGGGGAGTGTTTTTTTTAATCTATTTGAGGGATGTAGTAAGGATATTTATGTATTCTTTTACATTAGCTTCATGTACACCAGTCTTGTGACCATTTTTACATACATGTACTTTATTTTCATATATATGATGATGATGATGTATGTTTTATTCACCTATCTTCCCATAGGTTGTTTCTTTTCTCTCTTTATACACATGTTTCTATATGTATGCAATCTTTATTTCCGTTTCACATATGATGCCTTAATGAGTCTTGTTTAAGTGTTTCAGAAAGACAGGTTGTGAAAGTCTACCATGCCATGAGCTCTCTTCTTGCAAAATTTTTCAAGAGTTTATGTTAGGGTTGACTCATTGTATTTAATAAGTGGTTCTGAGTTTAAGTGATTTATGACTTCTCTCATGATTATTTGTTTTTGTGGTTTTGTCACGGATTGCCAAAAGGGGAGATTGTTAGGGACATATTTTATGTAAATTGACTAATCCTTTGATAAAATGCACTTTACTTGTATTTGGGTAGATTTAGGATAGGTTTAGTACTTTAAGAAACAAGTGCTTAAGTCAAGTATTAAAGCCATGAAGATTGGACCAAGAAACAAGTGAAGAAAAACTATTCATTAAAGCTCGATAGCAATCTTAACAGAATGGACTTCTATTGAGATTTAAAGTCAAAGCTCGATAGAAGCTGTTTCTATCGAGACTCACGGAATCAAAATTTCCAGATCTAGTTTTCGGCCCAAGCTGATGTGTATGTGTTGGGTTTTTTTTTTTCTCACAACCCTAGACATATATAAGGCTTATTTTAAAGGCCGTCGCACATGCATTGAGTGACCTAATGCCTTATTCTCTCTGAAAGAAGCTACTACGTTTTTACACCAAAGGGTTTTGTAACCAATGAGCTTCCTAATCTTCATTGTGCATGAAGTGAAGAATTTTGCAGCCAACAATCTTCTTCAAGTTACTGAAGTTATTCACGTACTGGAATCCGTGCATAATTGGTTAGTGGTTAGTCACGTACTAGGATCCGTTCATCATTGGTTAGTCACATATAGAGATTTGTGCATTAAACGGAAAGAATGCCACTACAAGATCAAGTCCAATTGGGTATTGGAGTGAAGATTCAATTGTAGGTTGGTAATTTGGGATAGGCCAATGGTAGTTGGTAAGATTCCTTTTACTTGTAAACGCTTGATTATTGATTAGTGGATTCTTGAGAATGGTGTCCTTAAAATCACCTGATGAAGTTTTTGCTTTGGTGGTTTTCTACATTTGTAAACAAATCACTGTTGCAAATTTAATTTCTGTTGCATTTAGTTTAGTTGGTGATTTGTTTGTGCTACCACGCCATTGGATGTAATTGAACCTAATTAATTAACTTGAGTAATTAATTAATTTGCAAGGGGTCAATACATTTTTTCCCTATCATGCTTGAACAACATATTTCTTGATGTATTAAATTCATTTTAGATCTACTCAATTATAAGTAAAGTGCATTTTGTCAAAGGATTAGCCAATACATAAAATATGACCCTAACACCCCTTACAATTGCTTCTTCCATTTTTTTTTTGTTTGTTTGTATTTGTATTGATAACTTAAATTTTTTAGTTTAGTTTTATTATATTCATTTTCTTAAATAACAAGATGGGAAAATTCATTTATTTGAAAATTATCTTAAATTTATTATCTCTATAATTCAAAGATGATTATTTTATAATGTTAATATTTTTATAACTTTAGTTAGATTTTGTTTTTGTTTTTTTGTTTTTTATTTTTCTAAATATAAGATGTGAAACTAACGTAAATTGTTTTAAAAAATCTTATAGAATTTCTAACAAGATATACTTACATCTTTTAGTCTACTATTTATAAAAAAAAAAAAATAACACTTATTCTTTAATTTTATAATTAATAATTTTATTTTTTATCACATCGTTGGTTTAACCATCGGTTTGACCCAATCAGACTAGAGAACTTAGAACAACTAATTATTCTGGTTCTTTGACTAGTATGGATTTTAAAAGTGTGATTTTCATCTCGGTTTCTTGATTTTTCATTGAAAAATTATATTTCCAAAATTATGGTTTCAACTTGGTTCCTTGATTTTCTTCCAAATTTTTTTTTTGTATTTTTCAAAACACTGTTTTCATCCTGATTTCTTGATTTTCCACTAAAACACCATATTTTTCAAAGCACTTGCCAAAATTCTACTGTGGTTTTCTTCGATTTCCCACTGAGAAATTATTTTTTATCCTCAAAAGCTTCATTGGCGAAAAAGATCATGGCGAATGTCTACCTTTGTTTGATCCATTAATTCAAAATTCATAAATAGATGGATCATGTCATTTTCAAAAGATCGACGAGATCCTAATAATGGCTAGGTACCCCCAAAACTTGACTGCAATGGGCAACTTTAATATTTTAAGTTCATCTTGACATCAGCCCTTGTCAGTGATGAGTTTTTCAAAATGGTTTTCAAAACTAAAATATATATATATATATATATATATATATATATATATATATATATATATATATATTTTAATTTTTTTCCGCTAAAATCAAAACCATTGAGATCCCAACTTGACTCATGTATTATTCTCAAAGCATGCACGATATCATGAGACATGTTCCCAACTAGGCAAGTAGTTTTTTTTTTTTTTTTTATATTGCATTGCACTACATTTTAAGGGATATATATATATATATATATATACATAAGGGTGAATGCATATAGAGTGTATGGAGTCGCCTAAAATCAGTGAAATTTCTTAAAGGTTTGATTGGTCATATATATATATATATATATATATATATATATATATATGACCAATCAAACCTTTAAGAAATTTCACTGATTTTAGGCGACTCCATACACTCTATATGCATTCACCCTTATACATGAGCAATGTGAGAAAAAGTAGTGCAAGTGATGTACCCATGACATGCACAGTGAAGGAATGAGACCATCATATCTTCTCTTTTACACGCACTGTCTCACTAGTCACCATTAACCCCAATATTGTAGTTCTCACAATATACAAGCCATTTTTATGCAAATATTTATGAATTCTTCTTAAATTCAATTATAGACATATTAAAATAATTTTTAATACATTACAACATGAAAGGAAACTAAATAACTAGAAAGCAAATAGTTTATTAATCATAGTGATTTGAAAGATGATGATGGTAGGACAATTGATGACGAAGATGAAGCAATTTCTGAATATGATTGTGTTGATGTAGAGCAAGCATATGAAGGATCAATTTCTTTGCTTCTAACATTATGAAGTTCTTCATAATTTTCTTGACCATTAGTATCTTTTTTTTGGATTCCTTGTAATTCTATTGCGACCTCCCCCATTGTAGGACGTTCTTTCCCATTCAAGTGCAAACATTTTTTTGCAAGATTAGCAACTATGATGATGTCTTCTTTATCACCTTCTTTCCTTACACAGTCACCAAGAATATCAAAGAGATGGTTTTCTTTCATTGAAAGAAGGAAATATGTGGATAGACTTCTACCTTCTTCCGACCTTGTTGAAGAAACAGGTTTTTCTCCAGTTAAGAGCTCAACAAGGACTACTCCAAAGCTATACACATCACTCTTTTCTGTAAATTGACCTGTTTGAAAATATTCTAGGTCCAAGTATCCAAAAGTTCCATGAACTAGGGTGGTTACATGAGTTTGGTCAATCTTCACCATTTTTGATGTCCCAAAATCCGCTACTTTGGCTCTGAACTTTTCATCTAAAAGTATGTTTGTGGACTTTATGTCTCGATGATAAATTGGTGAAGAAGCTGCTGAGTGTAGGTAGGAAAGAGCTCCTGCAATTTCTATGGCAATCTTTAAGCGCATAGCCCATGTTAATGGAACCCCTTCATTTTCTTCATGGATATATTGGAAAAGTGTCCCATTTGGGATGAATTCGTATATCAACAAAGGAACTTCTGTCTCCAAACAACACCCAAGTAGCTTAACCACATTTCTATGGTTGATTTGTGAAAGAATGACAATCTCATTTATGAAGTGTTCGAGATTGGCTTTATCCACAATGTTGCACTTTTTTATTGCAATAATTTGTCCATCACCCAACATTCCTTTGTAAACAATACCTTGCCCACCCTTTCCAATTATTCTATCTTTACTAAAATGGTCGGTTGCCTTTTCTATCTCCTTGGAATTGAACAATTTTGTATTTTGAACATTATTTTTAGTCGAAGATAATTGTTGTTGTAACAATAAACCGCCATTCTTTTTGAAGAACTTTTTCTTGAGCTTGATTTTGTTTTTCTTCTTAATCAGTTTGTATAAAACCCATGTAGTTGGTAGAAATAATACTCCAAGGCTTGTACCAAAACCTACAAAATTCAAAAGAATTAAAATATCTGTGTTTTTTAGTATATTAATATGAATGTGCAATATAGATTTTGATAAAAAGCTCCCTACATTTTTCTAGAAGCTATCAAATCTTCCAAATTATGTTCCCACAGTACCCAGAAGTCTAAATAAGTGAACTCCTATTAATTTCTAGATCAAAGGAAAATAGATGATTTTTACTTGAATTTCAGGCGATCTATAATATATATTTTCTTTGCTGATATATAAATCTAAAGCAATTTGATTTTACTTTACCACATAATATGGACGTAAAGTTTTGAGATCCCACAATTTCATATATGTATGCATGTATCAATTGAATTTAAATTCTAATTTATATTTACTGTTGCGCTCTCTTGGTGTGGTGGTCACTCCATAAGTATAAGTGTTTGTGGAGTGTGGGGGGTAAGGGCTAGGGTTCAAGTCTCCAGAAGAGAGCTTCACACACATATACACTTAGATTAAGTTAAAGTAGAAGTTCTATCTTATATAAAATAAAATAAAAAAATTCTAATTTATATTTAAAGCTCCCATTAAAATCTTCACACATTGAACTTTCTTTAAAAGATAGGATAGATTTTATTCACAAACACAATCATAATAAATAACTAATGCAGGAAGATATAGTTTAGTCTACAAAAAAATTTATAATAAATACTTCTTATTAATAACTAACTTAATCGTAAAATTTTATATTTAAATAAAACATAATAGAAACTTTCATACAGTATTATAATTTACCATGTATTATACGGATTAGCAACTGATTACTGATCAATTGTGTATTAATTAGTAAGGGGGTCAAGCATGAGATTGATTTCGTCATTGACAAAAGTTGCCCATGCATGTCAACTAGTTGTTGAATTGAGGCAAGTTGACTTTGGCAGTCATCATAGTAGCTATGGCAAGCTAGCTCTGTCTGGCATTGTATATTTTTATTTTTCTTTATTTTTTGGTTTGCATATTATTTTCTTTAGAATTAGCCACTCTAACAAAAATTTATACGTGATTTTGTCTAAATGTTTTGTGTGTGTTGCAAATTAGAATGGCGAATAGAAATTTCTCTATTCTTTTTAATTGTGAGAGAGAGCTCTTTTGATGTATGTTTAGTTTGGTTTTTGTGATATTTATTTTTGTAATATTCATATTTGTTAGTGAGATTTCTACTTGTCATTATCTATTGACATAGGCTTAAGGTTGAACATGTAAATCCTTTACATTCTCTCTTATGTGTAATTGTACTTTTCTTTCAAGTTTACATTATTCATATTATTTAGTTGTGAGATCGTTCTAATTCTCATAATAGGTTTCACAATAGATCTTGTTTGGGAGCGCTTCCATGGCATCTTTGTGCAACAAACTAGTAGAGAAGTCAGGGTTTGCTATGGAGACTTTTGGATTTGATCTCTTTACAGATTTTGTTGATTGATTATAATAAAATGCTTTGACTAATAACAAGGGATATGAAAGCTAAGGAATTGTGGAAAAAAAATGGATGATAAGTACATGAGAGTATGTCTTGTTGAGAACGATGTGGAGCACCCTTACCCACAAAGGGGTGCAGAGGGTGTACCCGAAGGGGTACTGCAGAAGACAACTCATGAGTAGAAGGTGGAGATTTGTTAAGTCCAGCCCATGATAGAAGAGTTTATAGATTTTCTTATTGATTTTGAAATCCCATATTGGCTAGATGAATAATAAGGAGATTGTCTAATTTTATTAGAAGAGTTATTCCCATATTGAAAAGAAGTGAAGTAAGGAGGCGTGTGCCATCCCTTACAAAAGTGTAGTGGTGTGGCTTTCTTTTGTATGAGAGATCGTCGGGATCAAAGTTTTGTCTTATGAGAGGGCCAGAGGGGTAAAGACTAGCTCTGCCTAGTGAGTTAGTGTGAGAGCACCTTTAGGCGTATTGGACTTTGGGTTAGTTTATGTTTAAGATTTATATATATATATTGTGAGTTTGTGTGGTTGTAATTCCTTTTTTAATAGTGAATTTTGATTGGCCTTACTTGTGAAGGTAAGCTTGAAGTTAGCTTAACCATGTTAATTTTTTGTTTATTGTAGTACTTGTTATTTTATTATTTTGTGTATTTCAAAACAGTTTTTTTTTTTTTTTTTGGGATGTGGGGGGGGGGGAACTAAAGTGTTTTGATTTAGGTGTGCTAGGTAAGTGCACCACTTGTTATCTTATTTACAATTGTTAGGACATATGTGGTTCACTTGTTAAGAACATATGTTGGTCTTTTATGTAATTGGATAATCCTTTAACAAAACGCACTTTACTTGTATTTGGGTAGATCTAGAATGTGTTTAATGCTTCAAAAAACCTTGTTTCAAGATCAAGTATTAAAGCCATGCAAGTTTGTCCAAGAAACAAGTTGAAGAAGTGTCTGTCATTAAAACTCGACAGCTGGCTCGATAGCTAGCATCTATCGAGCTTAAGAAGCTACTCCAGCCCCGAGGCTCGATAGCATCTCAACACCTCTAGCTGTTAAGGTTTAAGAAAAACAGACTTTCAAATCTGTTTTGATTCCAATCCGTAGATATGTCTTTGGGCCTTCTTTTCTCATAACCCTAGACATATAAAAGGATTATTTTAAGGGCCGTATTTAGTTACGCACAACTGAGACACAAGTTGCAAAGTTTGTTTAAGCAATTTGTGATCAGAGACAAAGTTTGCCTTAGTTCATCTCTTTGTGAAGAAGCTACTGTGTTTGTGCACCATAGGATTTTGTAACCAAGCATCTTCTTGTTCTTCATTGTGAGGATGAACTGAAGAACTTTGCAGCCAATATCTTTCTCAAGTTGGTGATTGAAGTTGCGTACTGGGATCCGCGCAATTGCTTAGTCACGTAATGGGAGCCGTGCATCAAAAGGAGAAATTGTCACTACAGAACAAATCCAATTGGGTATTGGAGTAAGGGTTCAATTGTAGGTTAGTATAAGGTACTGGGATTCCTTTACTTGTAACTGCTTGTTGTGATAATAGTGGATTCTCGGGAGTGGTGACCTTAAAATCACCTGGTGGGGTTTTTGCCTTGGAGGTTTTCCCCATTCGTAAACAAATCACCGTGTCAATTTATTTTTCGTTACATTTTAGTTTATTGGTGATTTGTTTATGCTACCACGTGTTTGCATGTTATTTGAAAAGATTTCTGTTTTCAAATACATCTTGTTTTTCTAATCTCTATTTGTTTGAGCATTTCAGAAAATACAAGTCTAAAAGTTATTTGAATTCTCTTATGATGATCATTGGAAAAAACCTCAGCGTGACTAAGAAAAAACTAGACTGTCTCAAAATGAAAATGTGCACAGGATTTCATCTGAGAAGAGTAAAAAACAAAGGCTTAGCTTGTAAAAGGCAGATGCGAGAAAGCACCATTCCCACTGATCTGTCATCTAAGCATGAAGTGTGTTTTATGATGAAGTTCGCATTTAAAGTTATGGACACGAGCTTGTGGTACCTTGACAGCGGTTGCCCAAGACACATGACTGGAGACCGATCCCTCTTCAAGGTTTTCGAGTCTAAGAAGGTGGCACTGTTACTTTTGGTGATGGAAGCAAATCACAGATTAAAGGGAAGGGAATTATCTCTCTACCTGGACTGCAAGATATTGCAAATGTTCTATATGTAGAAGGTCTAAGGGTGAACCTTTTGAGTATAAGTCAAATATGTGATCAAGACTTCATGGTACTATTCTCTAAGGGAAAGTGTCTTGTTATGGATGAGTCTGGAAAGAAACTCATAAGTGGTGTTCGCACTCTAGACAATTGTTATGGATTGGTTCCTAATGCTGATATTGTGTGCAACAGCATTCGTTTACCAAATAAAGATTTATGTCATCAACGGATGGGACATGCTAGTTACAAACATCTCTCTATTGTATCTAAGCATGAATTAGTTTTAGGGATACCGAAGCTTAGTAGAATGAACGACAAAGTAGAAAATAGGGAAAAAATTAAAATATTTTGAAAAGAGAGGGCTAACCGAATTTTTAATAGCATCATCTTCGTGTTTGTATTTCTTGTAGCAAGGAGTTGAAGACTTTTCTTCAAGATCTCGTTCAAGTATTATAAGGAACATCTTTCCTTTCCATACAATAGTTAAAACAAAATAAATATTATATAATCCATAGAACTTCAGAAAACCATGAAAAATACAAACCTCTCTTGTAAGGTCAAATTCACATAATTAAGCCTATCACCATCTAATTTTTCACAATAAAATATCCAATTAGAATGGTTACAAAGTATCTCCCATATGCCACACACAAAAACCTAATTGAAAAAAGAAATGAAGAAAGAAAAAGCAATTTAACACTTTCTAAGAAGAAGAAAGCGGACTTGAGACACAGGAGAAGATGTTACTATGTTGCATGTGTTTAAAATTTGTGGAGCACCTACCTTTAGGATTTGTGGAGGAAGATTTTAAAACCCAAATAATAAAACCAAAAAACCTATAATGGAATATAGCGTTAAAACCTACCAAAAATATATTTGTGAAAACCAAAGGTTCTCCACCGTACATAGAGAGATGGTGAAGAATCAGAATGAACTTGAAGTTTTTGAGTTTTTTCTCAAGAAATATAAATTGAAATTTATTAGGAAATGAGTAAAATTTATAACTACCCGCAGGAACAATGCAACTGAACACCAACAAGCAACAATAGCAAAATAACTATACTGAAATGGTTTATATAAGAACCAAATGAAAAGATACATTGTTCTGTGTTTTTAATGGTAGACACGGCATTAATTTATGTAGCCACATGAGGACTGGTCAACAAAAAGTCAAACGTTTTGGCTATTAGTTATATATATATTTAAATAAATATCTATATTTATATTTAAATATATATATCAATTGAATTTAAATTCTAATTTATATTTAAAGTTCCCATTAAAATCTTGGCACGTTGAATTTTCTTTAAAAGATAGGATAGATTTTATTCACAAACACAATCATAATAAATAACTAATGCCAGAAGATATAGTTTAATCTAAAAAAAAAATTATAATGAATACCTCTTGTAGGGTCACAATTTGTACCTAAGCCCAAAAAGAGTTTTTGCTACGTTTTTTGTACACCTTTGGATTCTGTAACTAAGCAAAGTTTCTTGCACCAACATTGAAGATCTTATTGGTGTTTCTATGTGAAGCTGCTGCAAATCAACTACAACAATCAAAGAGTTGTTGTGGAGTTAGTCACGCACTGGGATCTGTGCATCATGGTTAGTCACGTACTGGGATTAGTGCATTGAACGGAAAGATTGCCGCTATAATACAATTTCAATTGGGTATTGGGGTAAGGGTTCAATTGTAAGTTGGTATTTCAGGATAGGTCAAAGGGTTTGGTAAGATTTCTTATACTTGTAACTGTTTGTGATTGATAAGAGTAGATTCTTGGTAGTGGTGACCTTAAATTTACCCAGTGAGATTTTGCTTTAAAAGTTTTCCCCATTTGTAAACAAATCACCCGTATAAAATTTATTTTCCCCTGTACTTAGTATATTTGGTGATTTGTTTGTATCTCCATGCTATTGCATTAAATTTGATCTAATTAATTAATTGAAATGGGTCAATACATTCATTTTAACCCAACAAGATTGAAGCGAAGGTTTTTGAGGCTAGCATGCAATTTGCCAAAGAAATGGGTATACAAGAGTTTATTATGGAGGGAATTTTTTGACTATCTCTAATGCTTTGGTTGAGCAAAGTCATGCATCAATCTTTGTGACTCCTATCATATATGGCACAACTTCCTCTGAGGTTCAATGTGTTGAGTTTCCAATGTTTTAAAAAAAGGTAATATTGCTGCTTATCTATTAGCAAAACATGCTTTAAACATTGATGATTTTTTCTGTATGGATCAAAGAGAATCTTTGTTTTCTTGAACAAGCTCTTATCTATAATGTACTCTCCATTTCTCAAGTTTAATGAAGTTTATAGTATTCCTATAAAAATAATAATAATAAAAAATAATTCCTATAAAAAAAAAATAACAAAGCATGTTCTCCTGTACTAGGAGAACTGTAGCAATAGCCAATATGAGTATGTGTGTGTACTTGGTTTTATATTTATTTTGATAATTTAATAAGTATAGAAACATACCTACAATGACCACCTTCAATTTAGATTTTCGCTTCTCACAATTGTAACCACCTTCTGTGTTCTCACAATCCAACTTGTTTTTGCAATAATTGAGAAGGTCGTCTTCACATTCATTAATATCTAATAGGATAACAAAAAAATTTAACAAATTAATGTATTTTTCATTCATATATGTGACAGGATGACAAACAAATTAAAATTTTCTGCAATTTAGAGCTCAACCTATACATAGACCAACAAGAGATTACAAAAATGGGAAGGAAAATGTTAATATATATCAATACAGTTAACACTACCACATTTTACTTTAAAAGATTTATAATTACAAACTGACATTTTGCTGAAGGTGATAAATATCATATTAACAATATAATATATAAATTTATTAATTTTATTTTTGAAATATTGTTTAAAAAGTTGAAATTAGTTTATAAGTTATATGTAGTAAATTTTTAATATTCCTAACATAATTCGAAATGAAATTATAAGTTTATTGTAAACATGCTTGGTCTAGAGATTAAAGTAATCAATATCTACAGAAAGTTGTCTCAGTTTGGTCAAGAAACAAAATATTATTATACTGATTAATAACTGTGTACCATTTTGGGGTTATCACTGCATATTTTGTGTGTGAAACTTATCATTTGTTAAGAGTCATAAACGAATATATATATATATATATATATATATTAACATAATCCAATTATGTTAATCCTTAACTCAATATATTAAGAATGGACCTACCGTTAAACAAAAACATCAAATCCTTTTAAAAGATTGAAACTTGAAGATTATATTGGCCATGGCTTGGGTGGGTGGGAATTGAAATATTGAATGGTGAATTGACTAAACTCACTTGTCTTTATTCTTTAGTCACTCAGTTGAAGGTCACGTGAGCACACAAAATAAGAAATTTAGAACTAATGACACGAGTAGAATGGGATAATCTAAAAGAGTGCTCTCATGCCTGTGTGCATGTAGAAGCAGTAGAGTGTCTTGCAGCTACTTGCGAGAGATAGTGTGCCCTCCATAGTGTGAGGGCTTGTGGTGGTCCTCTACCCCCTGAGGGGAGTCCCCATTCTCATCCAGTGAAAAGTTTAGGCAGAGGAATATCATGGCAGAGGAGCTTGAAGTTTTATGGAGTAAACTGTCCTTCACGGAGGAAGAAGATGAAGGAATCGAGCTTGATAGCAAGGGAATTAGGAAAGAATTGTGTGGTGATGAAGATCATGGCCCACAAATGTATAAGTATTAATGCTCTTAGAAAGAATATGAGAATGCTCTGGAAGCCAAATAAGGGCGTCCAAATCTCCGAGGTTGATGAGGATTTTTTTTAGTAGAATTTGGGGACGGAAGGGATAAGAAGAAGGTATTGGACA
The DNA here is from genome assembly GCF_040712315.1 of Castanea sativa. NCBI lineage: Eukaryota > Viridiplantae > Streptophyta > Magnoliopsida > Fagales > Fagaceae > Castanea > Castanea sativa. The sequence continues at coordinate 23,432,345 of NC_134023.1, forward strand.
TGTGTCCATGGAGTTATGAAAAGCAGTTGGTCCTAATTCAACAATTTGACGAAAAGTTAACGCCGAAGGAGATAGAGATCAAATGGTCACCCTTTTGGGTACAGATATTCAACCTCCCCCTAAACTGTAGAACGAAGGAAATTAGGTGGGCAATAGTGGCTAACCTGGGTGAGGTGCTGGAGGTAGATGTTCCGGATTCTGGAGTTTAATGGGGAAGGTGCCTGAGGGTGAAGGTGCGCCTAAATGTGACCAAGAGATTGGTCCTGGGTAAGAAGATCACCGTAGAAGGTGGGGAATGCAGGTGGGTCAACTTCAAGTACGAGAGACTCCCTAACTTCTGCTATCAGTGTGGCCTCCTTAGTCACACACTAAAAGACTGCCCAAAAAATGGTGACTGCAATAATCGGATTGAGAGTGAGGAGCTACAGTACAGGGCATGGATGAGAGGCGAAATCATAAGAAGATATATGCAAGAACTAACTAAGTCTGGTATGGAGAAAGGAGCAGAAACAGGAACAAGTCAATGGAACTCTGGAATTGAATCGGAAAGGAGGTCAGTGCCAATCAGGATGCACGAGGCTTCAAGGGGGGCTGGTGGGGCTCACGAATCAAGACTGTCAAGCATAGAGAAAACAGAGAAGTTACACGAAAATGGAAGGGTCAATGGGTTGGTGGGAAAGTAAGAAGGGAAGAAGACGAGATTAGAAGGAATTGCCTCGGACCGATCAAAAGCCCAGACATAGGATGCAAAAAGCATGCATTGGGAAAAAAGAGAAGACCAAGAGGAAGAGACAAATTTCAAAGACGCTTTGGCGCCAAGCCCAGGTACAAAAAGCGGACCAACAAGCCCAATTACTTCGGAGGTTGAGCTAGGCCTATTGGCTATGTTTTATGATGAGACGACGGGTTGGACTGCAGAAAAGATGGGCCCAAATAGCAGGCACTGGAAAAGGCTAGCCCAACAGGTGAAAAGGGAACCAATAAGTGAGGCAAAGGGCCAAAGGAGAATGAAGCGTGAGGCAGGGCCGGCCCAACAAAATTTGAGGCATAAGACGGAAATTTTATATGAGGCCTTTTTATATATAAACATTAATTAAATAAATTTACATAATAATAATCAAATTAAGATTAATTTGATGTAAATACAGAAATTGATGAATGATAATAATTAAACTAAGGTTAATTTCATACAGAGAATTGAGTATCATAGTTGAACCATAAATTTAAACAAAAAGAAATAGAAAAAATATTATTTTTTAAAAAAAGAAATTTACTTTAACTTGGATATATAACTATGCATAGTTAAGTACAGTTGTAACCTAAATTTTAATTTATATATTCTTTTTAAGAGAAAAAGATAAATAAATATTATTTGGTGCGTGGCTTTGTAGCATATTAATTTACAAAAATTAAGATCTCAAACTATTAGAGGAGATTAGTCATCATTGATAATTTATCAAATTTGCAGCATTTTTTTTAAAAACATTTTAGGGTTTCAATTGGTTTTAATTTCTATTGGTCTCCTATTTTGGAAGCCTGGTTAGAAATGAAAAAGAAAAATACTACAGATACTGCAAAATGTTTACAATATAATGTGATAATAACTGTAATTGATAAAATTCAACAACTTAATTTATTTGTGTTTGAATTAATTTTTTATGTGATTGGTGACATGTTAGTTAAATCTAAACTTAAACCTATAGTAAAATTTGTGGTATCTTTAACATCACTTTAAAAAAAAAGTACCAATTATTTAAAAAATATTATATTTTTAAAAAATTTTGGGCCTTTACAAATGGAGATGAGGCCTTTTTTTAGTAGGGAATATTTTTTTTGGTTGTGGGGCCTTAGGCCTAGGCCTAAGTTGCCTTGGCCTTGAGCCGGCACTGGCGTGAGGGCCCAACCCCACTGAGTGAAATTAATCCTGACGTGTTGGACTTAAAACGCAGAAAGGAAGGAAAACACATCAGTCCAAACTTAGATGACGAAACACAGATGGTTGGCGGAGAGGCAGTTGCTGCTAGGCAGCACCGCTAAGCCACATGACAATCTTGGCGTGGAAATGCCGGGTCTTGGGTCGGCCCTAGCGGTTCGGACACTCGTCGACGAGGTGAGATCAAAAGACCCATTGCTGGTCTTCTTAGTTGAAACGAAGTCAAGGGAGAGCAAAATGAAGGGGATTCAAAATAAATTGGAGTATACGTAGGGCATCACTGTTCCTAGTGACAAAAGAAGCGGAGGGTTAGCTATGATGTGGAAGGAAGGCTCAGACATCAGATTTAGAAGCTGTTCAAACTCCCACATAGATGTGGAAGTCCATGAGAGCTCGGCACTAACTCCATGGAGAGCCACGGGTTTCTACAGACATCCCGATGCAGGCAAATGCTTTATCTTTTGGCAATTGTTGGAATTTCTTAAAAATCAGTATACAATGTCGTGGATAGTGTTTGGTGATTTCAATGAAATCACACATTCAAATGAGAAAATAGGGTGGTTGGATAGGGATGCTAAACAGATGGAGGATTTTAGGGAGTGTTTATGCAGATGTGAGCTATTCGATTTAGGCTTCATTGGACAAAATTTCACATGGTGCAATGGGCGCTGCCGAGGGGGGGGGGGGGGTTGGGTGAGCAGCGTACTAAGATTAGGGTGGACAGAATGGTTGCAAATGAGGAGTGGATGAGATTATTCCCTGAGGCGAGAGTGAGGCATGTGGCGATGACCATATCGGATCATTGCTTGTTACTGCTCTCTCTTATGCGTAAACAACTTCAAAAGCAAGGGAGGAAACGATTCTTCTTTGAAGCAATGTGGACAAGGAAAGAAAGGTGTAGAGAGATCGTGGAAGGGGCATGGTATTCGGGTCGGGTAGAGGCAGAGTATGGAATTATGGATAGAATTAAGAGATGCCAAGAACAACTCTAGAGATGGAATTGGAAGGAGTTTGGTAATGTAAACAAGGTGTTGAAACAAAAAAATGAGAGACTTCAACAATTGGAATTATGGGACAGCTTACATGGGAAAGCAAAGGAGATTTAGAAAGTTCGAAGGGAGATCAATGAGATTCAAGTCAGAGAAGAAATAATGTGGAATCAAAGGTCCAGAGCACTGTGATTAAAATGGGGTAATAGAAACACAAAGTTCTTCCATGCTACTGCCAGTCAAAGACAAAGGAAAAACTGGATTATGGGGCTGCAAAACCCGAATGGAGTATGGCAGGATGATAAGGAGGGAATTAAGCGTACTATCCTAGATTACTTCGAGTCCATTTACAAGTCAAACTAGCCAACCAGTTCCGAAGCTAGCCTGGACTCAATAACAACTCAAGTCTCTCCCGATATGAATGAAGAATTGCTTGCAGACTTTAAGGCCAAGGAAGTATGGAGTGCCCTCAAGAAAATGCATCCAACTAAAGTCCCCGGACGGGACGGTATGTCCCCGATCTTGTTTAAACACTACTGAAATATTGTTGGGCCTGAGGTTGTCAATTGTGTGCTGACTTCCCTCAATTCAGGCACAATTCCAAGTGGACTAAATGAAACATATATATGCCTCATCCCAAAGGTGAAATCCCCCCAAAAAATTACAAAATTCAGGCCATAAGTCTATGCAATGTTATGTACAAATTAATCTCTAAGATTCTTGCTAATAAACTGAAAAGAGTTCTTGTAGCAGTGATAGATGATTCTCATAGTGCATTTGTCCCAGGTAGGCTCATTATAGACAACGTGTTAGTCGCCTTCGAAACCATGCACTGCATCAACCAAAGGAAGAAAGGGAAGGAAGCATTAATGGCTATCAAGCTTGACATGAGCAAGGCCTACGATAGAGTTGAATGAGTGTATTTGGAGGCTATGATGAGAAAGTGGGGTTTCATGAAAAGTGGATTTCCCTAATAATGATTTGTGTAACTACGATCTCCTACTCAGTATTGATTAATGGCGAACCAAAAAGGAGAATAATTTCATCAAAGGGACTGTACCAAGGTGATCCAATATCCCCTTACTTGTTCTTATTGTGTGCCGAAGGCCTATCGGCCATGCTAAAAAAAGAGGAAAGGGAGGGGCACTTAAAGGGGATTGCAATCAGTAGGGGAGCTCCGAGCATATCCCATTTGCTATTTGCCGATGACAGCATAGTGTTTTGCAGAGCCACAATGGAAGAATGTAATAGGGTACTAAAGGTACTTGAAGATTACGAAGCGAATTCGGGGCAAAAACTTAATAAGGAAAAAATTTCTCTTTACTTTATCAAGAATACTAGTAGGGAGATAAAAAAATATGTGAAGGAGAAGTTTGGGGCAAGAGTAGTTCAGCACTATGAAAATTACTTAAGGCCGCCACTGATTGTGGGGAAAGGGAAAAGAAAGGCATTCAATCGAATCAAGGACTAAGTAGGGAGGAAAAATAGCCGGATGGAAGGGTAAGCTTCTCTCTCATGCAGGTAGGGAAATACTCATCAAAGGCAGTAGCTCAAGCGACGCCAACGTATATGATAAGCTGCTTCAAAATCCCGGATACTTTGTGTAAAGAGTTGAATTCTATGATGAGCAATTTCTGGTGGGGTCAAAAAGATAGGGAGAGGAAAATGGCTTGGGTTTCATGGGAGAAGTTGTGCACCCCAAAGGCAGAAGATGGCATGGGATTTAGGGACCTAAAAACCTTTAATCTAGCGCTACTTGCCAAACAATGGTGGAGTATGCAACAAAACCCAAACTCGTTGGTTCATAGAGTGTTTAAAGCGAAATATTTTCCGAATGGTATGTTCAACGAGGCTGAGTTGGGGAGAAGGCCTTCCTACGCGTAGAGAAGCATTTTGGTAACAAGAAAGGTAATTGATAGAGGATCCAGGTGGGGCATAGGAAACAAGGAAAGTGTCCATATATGGAAAGATAGATGGATCCTTCCCCGGTTTCCTTCAAAGTGATAAGCCTGGCTGGTTCCCACTTGGATCTGGAGAAGGTGTCGAGCTTGCTGGATACAGATATGAGGTCTTAGGATGTGGTGAAAGTAAAAAAAAACTTTCCTCCCTCATGAGGCCGAAGTGGTTTTGAGCATACCCATTAGTGTCAATCTACCAGAGGATTCAATCATATGGGCATGGACTGCAAATGGAAGGTACACAGTAAAAAGTGCATACAAGGTAGCCCAAAAGGTGTTGAAAGAAGGACTATGTTGGGGCGAAGAAGGTGGCAGTTCAGACAACTCAAGGATGAAAGCTATCTGGAAAATTGTGTGGCGATTGAACTGTCCAAATAAGATCAAACATTTGCTGTGGAGTGCATGTAAAAATATTATTTCCACAAAACTTTGTCTAAAGGCACATGGAATTGGAGAGGATGATAGGTGTGATATGTGTGGGCTTGGGGAATCCTCGGGGCACGCCTTGTGGAGCTACAAAATTGCGGAAGCTGTTTGGAGCGGCATAAAGCTCAAACTTCCTTGCTTTCAAGACCCCCCAAGAGATTTCATCAACATTGTGTGGGAGATCAAAGAAAGGTGAGCAGGGGTTAATTGGGATTTGTTTGCAATCATTGTGTGGAGTTTGTGGAACAATCGAAACTAGGTGAGACATTGGGGACAACGCAAAATCCATGATGTGATTGTTAGGGAAATCATAGAATACTTGAAAGAATTCCAGTCAGCAAACCAGCCTCAAGAAAACCCCCTGCACCTTATGAGCCTTCGTGGAGTCCCCCAAAACCGAGCTGGTATAAAGTCAATATAGATGGAGCAATTTTTAAAGATATAAGGTGCTACAAAGTTGGCGTGGTCATTAGAAATGAAAGAGGCGAACTAATGGGGCCATGAGTAAAAGTTTGAACTGCCTTTGGGCATGATGGAAACCGAGACCAAAGCTATTGAGGAAGGTGTGATGCTCGCATGGGACCTCAGACTAAAAGATATCATTATAGAAAGTGACGCTCAGCTGGTGATTAACTCTCTAGGGAAACAATGTGTGCCTCCGAGCTCTATTAGGATGGTAATTGAAGGAATCATGGAGGGCCTAAGGAGGTTTAATGCATGGGAAGTAACCCACACCCGCAGGAGTGGCAACAATGCTACTCATATCTTGGCTAGGCAAGCCAAATTTCTGAATGAATTTAATATTTGGGTAGAGGATACTCCGCCCAAAATAGTTGATCAAATTCAAATTGATATATCCCAGTGTGACTTTAATTCCAGTTAATGAAAGTAATGAAAGGGTTATTTATCAAAAAAAATTAGAGAGAGAAAGAGAGATGAAGAGTCAAAGAAGCTTAAGAAATGAAAGAGAAAAATAGCAATAGATGGAGAAACATGAAGAAAAAGAGACTGAAGAAAATGAAGAAGAAATGCAGGAGAGAAAAGTGTTGGTTTAATTTCAGCTTGGTATACATTTTACTGACCAAAATTCTGAATACATCGTAGTATGGGTGAAATAACCCAGTACACCCATATATTTCAAGTGGCACATTTCAGTCTACAGTGCCTAATTAATACTTTTATTGGTATATAAATTTTTATATTGGTTAAAATTTGGAGGTCTTATTCTACTTGCCTACGGTGATAGCCTAATTGGACTAGTAGTAAGGCTAGCCTTGCTAGCTTAGATACTAGTAAAGTAAATACTAATTGTAATGGTCGATATGGTACAAAATTAAGTCCCTTGTCATTGATATTTTCGACCAAATATGTTTAAGTAACAAATAGTGCGTGCCCATTTCAACTGTGTTATATTATCATTTGATAGCTTTCAATGAGAAAAATAATTGATAATATTATATGTATGTGCCTTTATATTTTTTAGTTGATATTTCTAATATAGGATACACTTTGAAGTAGAGCTATCCAGAACAGAATCTATCTATTTCGGATATGTTTGGATATCGCTTATTTTGCTAAAACTAAAAAATTATTGCTAAAAATACTGTAGATAAATGTAAAAGTTAGTTGAAATAGTATAATGAGGTCCATAAATAGTGTCAAAAAGTGCAGTGGGGCCCATAAATAATAGCAAAAATAAGCTGAATAGTGAAATAATTTAATTTTTCATTCTTACCCAAACGCACGCTTAAATTCAAACTCAATCAAGCCAACGATGGGGTCCAACATTACAATAATTATTTCTAAGTCACTTTAGTTTTTCAACTTTTTGTCCAAAAAAAAATCGCTTTAACTTTGATGCTGTCCGACAAAAAGCAAATGTCACATGATGAAAAAAATGAAAGGAAAAAAGTTACTTATAATGTTCAAATTCTATCATGCTATAAAGAAAGGGGGTGGGGATTATCAAAAAAAAAAGAAAGAAAAAAGAAGAAGAAGAAGAAAGGGGGGTGGGTGTTACATAATTGATAATATTTATGTATGTGGCTTTATATTTTTGAGTTGATATTTCTAATATAGGATACACTTTGAAGTAGAGCTATCCACAACAGAATCTATCCATTTAGGATGTGTTTGGATATAGCTTATTTTGCTGAAACTGAAAAATTATTGCTGAAAATACTGTAGATAAATGTAAAAGTTAATTGAAATAGTATAGTGGGGTCCATAAATAGTGCCAAAAAGTGTAGTAGGGTCCATGAATAATAGCAAAAATAAGCTGAATAGTGAAATAATTTAATTTTTCATTCTTACCCAAACACACGCTTAAATTCAAACTCAATCAAGCCAATGATGGGGTCCAACATTACAATAATTATTTCTAAGTCACTTTAGTTTTTCAACTTTTTGTCCAAAAAAAAGTCGCTTTAACTTTGACGCTATCCAGCAAAAAGCAAATGTTACATGATGAAAAAATGAAAGGAAAAAAGTTACTTATAATGTTCAAATTCTATCATGCTATAGAGAAAGGGGGTGGGGATTATCAAAAAAAAGAAAGAAAAAAAGAAGAAGAAGAAGAAAGGGGGGTGGGCGTTACATAATTGATAATATTATATGTATGTGGCTTTATATTTTTGAGTTGATATTTCTAATATAGGATACACTTTGAAGTAGAGCTATCCACAACAGAATCTATCTATTTAGGATGTGTTTGGATATCGCTTATTTTGCTGAAACTGAAAAATTATTGCTAAAAATATTATAGATAAATGTAAAAGTTAGTTGAAATAGTACAGTGAGGTCCATAAATAGTGTCAAAAAGTGCAGTGGGGACCATAAATAATATCAAAAATAAGCTGAATAGTGAAATAATTTAATTTTTCATTCTTACCCAAACACACACTTAAATTCAAACTCAATCAAGCCAATGATGGGGTCCAACATTACAATAATTATTTCTAAGTCACTTTAGTTTTTCAACTTTTTGTCCAAAAAAAAGTCACTTTAACTTTGACGCTATTCAACAAAAAGCAAATGTTACATGATGGAAAAATGAAAGGAAAAAAGTTACTTATAATGTTCAAGTTCTATCATGCTATAAAGAAAGGGGGTGGGGATTATCAAAAAAAAAAGGAAGAAAAAAAAAAGGAGAAGAAGAAAGGGGGGTGGGTGTTACATAATTGATAATATTATATGTATGTGGCTTTATATTTTTGAGTTGATATTTCTAATATAGGATACACTTTGATGTAGAGCTACTCACAACAGAATCTATCTATTTAGGATGTGTTTGAATATCGCTTATTTTGTTGAAACTAAAAAAGTTATTACTGAAAATACTGTAGATAAATGTAAAAGTTAGTTGAAATAGTATAGTGAGGCTCATAAATAGTGCCAAAAAGTGCAGTGGGGCCCATAAATAATAGCAAAAATAAGCTGAATAGTGAAATAATTTAATTTTTCATTCCAACCCAAATGCACGCTTAAATTCAAACTCAATCAAGCCAATGATGGGGTCCAACATTACAATAATTATTTCTAAGTCACTTTAGTTTTTCAACTTTTTGTCCAAAAAAAAGTCACTTTAACTTTGACGCTGTTCGACAAAAAGCAAATGTCACATGATGGAAAAATGAAAGGAAAAAAGTTACTTATAATGTTCAAGTTCTATCATGCTATAAAGAAAGGGGGTGGGGATTATCAAAAAAAAAAAAAAAAGAAAGAGAAAAAAAGAAGAAGAAGAAAGGGGGGTGGGTGTTACATAATTGATAATATTATATGTATGTGGCTTTATATTTTTGAGTTGATATTTCTAATATAGAATACACTTTGAAGTAGAGCTATCCACAACAGAATCTATCTATTTAGGATGTGTTTGGATATCACTTATTTTGCTGAAACTGAAAAATTATTGCTGAAAATACTGTAGATAAATATAAAAGTTAGTTGAAATAGTATAGTGAGGCCCATATATATATAACACCGCGTTAAACAATATTATACTTATAGTTATACCACTCAATGTTTTTTTTTTTTTGTTAGTTGTGAATTTTAACAAATTCACCATTAGAATACTTTTTCTTCTAATATTCTTTATAATTGCAAATGTTTAAATTTCATTTAGTTTAAAATTATATATAAAAGATGAGTTCAGGGATTGAAGGTAAATAATTTCTTATTGACGTGGAATTTGACATGGAATTTGACATGTATATTAAGAACATATAGAATGTAATCCAATGATGAGATTATCAAAATATTAATTCAGTAAAAAGTTATTAGGTGGTATAAAATTTCTTATATATATAGATATATATATATATATATATGTATGTATGTATGTGTATGTATGTATGTATTTGACACAAAGAAGTGATTTCTCGGCCTTTGGTCAGATTGATCCATTCCATATCTATGGGACCTCTCAGAAACTCTATGAATCAATGATGTGTTGAATTAAATCTACAACTTCAATATTTACACCATGCACTAGACAATAAGTTCATCACCCAAGTATCCCTGTGTTGGGGTTTATGCCCTAAAACCCAATTTATTGGCATGTATTTAATAATTAATTTGTTTAATTATATGAGATTATCTATAAATGAACTGAGACATTATCATAGTCCATGAGATACATTGTATATGATTTATGTGAAAAGTCACAGAAGATATAAATCACAAGTTCTTTGTAAACTCAGAAGTTTAGTTCGTAGTCGGTGATGAAATTGGACGTTTCATCTGCGAAGACTATAAATATCAACTAAGATGATTTGTCTTGATCATGGAAGTGGAGACTTCTAGTTGGTATGTTGATATGTTTTAAGAGTTAAGACATATTGAACTGGACCGCTGTGAGATTTATTATTCTCCTAACGACTGTCAAATGAATAATGGACCTGATCATGAGATGCAGGTTGCTTTGATATATCAGGAGTGAGATCTATTAGTTACGGTCAAAATCTCAGTATGTTGGGCATCCGCATTTAGTGTTGATGGGACATATATTCTCAAGATAGAATTCATAGTCTCTTAATGGAGATACAAAATATTCCCTTAAGATAAGTTTAATGAGTTTAGTTATTCAGAGTGTTAGGCCCAACCACTTTAGTAAGGAATTACTAAAGTATATATTTATGAAATTGGATTTCATAAATATATGATGAATAACATAAAGGATTAAACCGGGTACTCAAAGTTTAAGATGTAGTAATTTTCAAAGTGGCAGTCTATATTCATGACTTTGGGTTACTATGAATATTTTAATGAAGGGGTTGCATGCATAATAAAGTCTTGGGATATAATTTATTAATAAGGCCTAGAGTGCAATTATATTTATATAGTGGTATTAAATATAATTAATGGTAACTTTGGACTTGTCAAGAGTTGACAGAAAAGCCCAAGGCCCATTGGAGCTAGTGTCTTATTGGTCCCTTTTGGTCCCACTCCAAGCCACACACTAAAGCCCAATTGGAAAGGCCCAATAGGCCAGTCCAATTAGATAATCAGTTACTTATAAAGGGAGAAACATACAGAATTTTTGTTTGTGAAATAAGAAACGGTGTGTATGTGAGTGTGAAACACACACTTTCATTCTCCCTTTGAAAACTGATCGAGAGACCACACATCTTGGGCGTAAAGTGGAATTGGAGTGAAGATTAAAAGTATTCCCGAGTACTTCAATCTTTGGTTTTGAATTTCTCCATACCAAAGTACGCTATCTTGTTCTTAAATTCTGAAATTTACGTAGTGCACGTTATCAATCATGAATGAAATAGATCCTTGTTTATTGCTTCCGCTATATGTTTTGTATGAGATACAAAACCAATTTTTTTCCTTCACCCTAGACCTGGGGTAAACATATTTTTATTATTAAGTATTATTGTGTATGAAAGACATATAATTTATAGAAAGTGTAATTCTTACGTATATTAAAGTTTTATATAGCTAACAGTGATGCGTCGAAAAATTAGATATTGTTATTATAATGGTGAAAATGTAATTAGAGTACTTAAAATTAAAATTATATGTTCTTAAAAAAAAATGATATAATAAATTATAATTAGAAGTTTGGCGGTTATTTTTGATTTTTAATTCTTGATTATTTGTTTCCCACAAACCACAGTCATTCTTTTAATTCTTTCTTTAGTACGAGGTGGAATAAAATATGCGTTTAGTATCATCTAAGACGAATGCTATTAAAATGGAGTACTTATGCAAAACAAGAACGGTGTGCATTTGAAGTTTACCTTCACATCCACCATCAACATAAGGATTTCCTTCGTATCCGGGAGCACAGCGACAAGAAAAGCTGTAGAGGTGGTCTTTGTTCTCATATGAGCGAGAACAACTGACTTGGCGTCTACCTTCGAGGAAGTGAAACAACTCATGTGAATTGTTGTTCCGGACAAATATGGCCCACTCCAGCACCACAGGAACGTATTCCCAATATTGCACTGAAGAGGGATCTCGTTTGCTTTTCTCCAACCACCCTTTGTCTGCTAGGAAGGCATATTTGCAATGCTTTATCCCGTCGTCTTTGTCATTTGATTTGTTTATACTTCTGAATTTAACATCAAATGTTTGAAGGTTTGAAGGGATATTTGTCGACTCGCAGCAGTTGAAACCCGAGCATTTAACTTCTTTGTCTACCTTCATGTCTTTCTTGCAATCCGACTCGCATCCGAAAACCTTAGGAAAAATATTGTCTATAATTGCAGTGTTGTCGCAGCCGACAGAAATGAATGTATTATGATACTGGGAGAAGTGAAAAGGACTTCCTGTGATGTTGACAATGCTGTGATTTCCCGCGTACTTACAATACTCGGAATAAATTGCTCGCACTTGGACCTGAATTGTACTCTCAATAAATTTGTTGGTACTTGGATTGTTACTAATAATGATTTGCCGCACCTCCTTACCAATACTTGTTAAGAAGGCTTGAGCAGAGCCACCAGTTCCTTTGCAAACAATTTCGAACCACTTGTCCAAGTAACAATCAGGTCCAATTCCAAATGGGTATGGAATTTGAAGGTTTCCACACCTACTTTTACAATTGGGTTTTGCTATAGGTGGTGTTGCTTCTGGTAATTCACATGCAAGCAGAAGCATGAAAGCTTGCATTACCAAATGCACAGCCATTTCTTTGTGGGTGTCACTCACAACAAGCGGACTTTAATAGAGCTGTCATTCGTAACCTTCTCGCAACTGTTACATAGACCACTGTCAATGATACAGGAAACGGGGCCACACCGACCCCTCGGTAAAAATTGGCATCTACTTTCGTTGTTGTGCCTTATCAATGTTATCGGACTGTCTAACACAAAGCAAAATTTTGATGTCCTCTTCTCCTCCACAAGAATTCCTTTAATTAAAAAGGAAAAAAAAAAAAAAATCCAGCCTCTCAAAGTTATGTTGTCGAGTTGTTTAAAGTTTTAACCAAATTAAACTGCCTTCCCCCACAAAAATAAATATTAGTAATACTTAATTTGTTGTTTTATTTTATATCTGTATATTACTAAAAGCTGAAGCGTGACATTTATTGCTGTTAAGCTCCTGTTGCGTTACCTCATTGTCATGTCATTCACCACATTATTATTATTTATTATTTATTATTATTTTTTTTTTACAAAAAAAAATATAAATAGATTATTGACTTCACATATTTATCTTTATTGGTTTTAACATCTATATATATATCTTTTTTATTTCCAATTTTCCTATAATTTTTTTTTACATTCACTTATTTTTTAAATATTTACACTTTTTTTAACTTTTCTTCTTCCCTTACCTTTTCATCTCCTCACTACCCTCTGCTTTAATATTGCTATTTATCTTTCCCTTCATCTTCATTTATATATCTATTCTTATCCCTTCCCTCTTACTATAAATTTGTCAATCTTTTCCATTCTTTGCATAGTTTTTTTCTTACAAAAAGGTTCTCTCTCTCTCTCTCTCTCTCTCTCAATGTTTTGGTGGATTTTTATTTTTTATTGCATCTCCACTTTAAGTTGATAAATTTTTGTGTTTTTAAGAACTCTAATTTAAGTTGTTATGATTTAGTTTTGTGTTTTAAGTTATTATTATTATTATTTTTATTATTATTATTATTTTTGCTCTTTGATTGTTAAATTTTATCCGATTACATTATAAAAAATTAAATATAGTGGATAAAAATAAAATAGTATTCCATTACATGGCATAATTTGGATAATTTAGTGTTTCTTGTTATATCTTTTAATTTTTCTTTTTTTTTTTCTTCTCTTCTATTTTACTCAATATTGAAATTCAACCACATCCTCCTTATTATTAAATTAGTTATATTTTCTCTCTCTTTTTGTTTTAAAAAATAAAAAATGTAATATTTTACTTAAATTCAAATTAAAGAAAATTGTGCTCATCAAATTGTACTCATTTTTTTTTTAACATTTACACTTTCTCCAACTTTTCTCCTTCTCTTTACCTTTTCATTTCCCCAAACATTCTACCTTGATATCACTCCTCCACTTTCCTTTTATCTTCCTTTATTTTGTATCTTTTTATTGTCACCCTCTTAGTATAAATTTTTCATTCACTCTTCTATTCTTTACATAATTATCTCTCACAATAAATTGGCTATTTCCCACTCTTTCTCCCTCAATTTTTTGGTGGATTTTTATTTTTATTTTTCTTGCATCTCTATTTTAGCTTGATAAAGTTTTGTATTCTTTAGAACTCTAATTTGGTTGATGGGATTTAGTTTTGTGTTTTAAGGTTTTTATTTTTATTTTTTTATGACTTTGATTGTTAAATATTATCATATTGCATTATAAATAATTAAAAATAGTATATAAGAATGTACTATCATTATATCACATAGAAATTATTTGGATAAGTTAGTGTTTATTGTTATGTATTTTTTTTTATCATTTCACTTTATTTAACATTTAAATTCAGCCACATCCCCCATATATATGATAAAATTATTTATATTTCCACTCCTTTTTTATTTTAAAAAATTTTAAATATAATATTTTGCCTAAATTAAATAAATAAATTGTCCACATTAAGTGGAGTAATGCTAAGGAAACACTCATTATCACACCCAATGCATCAAAGGAAGAATAAAATACAAAAAAAATCAAGCTAGAAACACTATATTAAAAAAAAAAAACTAATAATGCATATTTAATGTCATAGAATCATCATCAAATTTTGGAAAACGATAGGTTGTCAATGGAGAGAGAGAGAGAGAGATGGTATAGAAAAAAAAACCAATACAAAATAATAAAGAGAGAGAGAGAGAGAGAGAGAGAGAGAGAGAGAGAGAGATGGTATAGAAAAAAAACCAATACAAAATAATAAAAGTAGATAAAGAAAAAAAAACCAAACGTCAATTAGTAATCATTGATTGGAAAACAAAGAGGTTGTAAGGAGAAGTAAAAAATAAAATAGAGATTATCGTGTGGAGAACATTAAAAACTTTACAGTGTAATAACATAAACGTTAAATTCACTTAAAAAATTGAATCAACAATCAACTATTAAATACAATCATAATAATAAATTTAAATTTAAAACTAATCAAACTCTAACTATGGAAACCATATTAATCATAACTAAAAAAGAGATGTTCTCTAATGGTAGTAGAAATTACATAAGAAATAAAGTTAGAAAATTTAAAAATCAAATTTTTGACATTTTATTTAACCTTATAATATATATATATATGTATATATATATATATATATATATATATATATATATATATATATATATATATATATATATATATAGTTTGCATACACTATTACTTTCGAAAATCTAATGAACAATGCTACTTCTCATTTATTGTCTTTGTTATACAAATCATCAGTTAGTAAATATATGATAATGGTAAGAAGCGTTACAAATGATATCACTAAAAAAAATATAAAATTAATTAACCACTATCATTATGGAGTAGTAGTCTATAATTTTACGCATTCAAAAAAGTAGAATATATAAAGTTTTCTTAAAAATATGGGTAAAGATTCACTATATGTGTGTGTGTGTACAAAGGTAAAAAAAAGGTATATTTAAGGTTTTTATTAACTTAAAAACTAATGAAAACTCAATGGTTAATAACTAAAATTATAGTATTAATAAAATATTTAATGAAACCATCCTAAAAAAATTATCACGTGCAATGCGCAGGTATGCAACCAGTTAATATTAATATGTAGCCTCATGCATATGCACGGATATGATTAAAAACAATCACAATTATAGGATTCAAATTATACTCTTTCTTTTTTTTTGAAGAAGATATTCAAATTATATATGGTACTTCTTATCTTATGCTTTTTTTAAACTATTCATTTCAAAAATATGTAATGGTTTATTTTTTATTATTATTATTATTATTATTATTATTATTATTATTATTATTATTATTATTATATACACATATAAAATTTAGAATTTAATTGGTTTTATATTCTTCAATTTTTGCACCCAATAATTCACTTGTCATAAAAATTAAAAACTTAGATGGACATGTGGTAGAAAATTAGACTCCAATTAGAATCCAATTTTGAAGCTAATTGAATTTGGACTCTTCAATTTTTATATTCAATAATTAACTTGGTACAAAATTTAAATTTAAATGAGACACGTGGCGCAAAATTGAGAATCCAATTAAAATCTAATTAAATTTTCATTAAGTTTTGACTATTAATATATATATATATATAGATTATTTTGCTAAGCAATATTTATTATTTATTGACTGTTGATGATTTATATGTTGGATAGTGCGTCAAATAGGCCTCTATGGGTTCAATGGCTAAAAGACCCTTGTACAATACTATACTTTATTAATTAAATAATTAGAGATAATAAGGTTATATGTTTGGTTATAATTGGCTGTCACATAACAGATCTCAATGTGTTCAATGGCTAAGAGTATCACCATTGGTGCCCAGCATAAGTGATGTTAAAGGCAAAATTTTTTTGCCTTCTTGCTATAGTAAACTGCTATCTTTAGCAGTTTACTGTAGAAACAAAGTTATAAAAAAATAATTTTTTTATTCAGTTTTTTTTTTTCCCTTGTTTCATTATTTTAAATTTTCTCTCTCTTTTCTCGTTCTTCAAACTTTTCTATCTCTTTTTTCTTTGGCTGAGCCTCCCTTTGCACACTAGCTCTCTCATTGATTTTTTTTTTCTTCATACTTCTCTTCTTTCATTAGTTTACTGTAGCAACCTGCCCTTTTTTCTTTTCTTTTCTTTTCTTTGGTGGACCCCTTCTCTTCAAGCTTCAGTCACACACTAAAAAAAACCTCAAAAAATCTCCTTCAAAGGCGTCCTCAGAATCCGTAGACGATAGCTTCCGAGCTCAAGTCAAAAAGGTGTTCAGATCCCTACAGTGGGCGCAAGGGAGCAGGCCTCGACCTTTGGAGTGGACCATGGCGGAAGCTGAAAAATGGAGTCACTACCTAAATTAGGTCTAGGAACCATATTGGGCCTTTTGGGCCAATCACTTACATGCATAGGTCTGCATACTAGATTATGAGTTCAGAGTTTGGGTATGACTTGGGAAGGTGTTAGGCACTCAAGATCGTCTGGCTTATGAGTCGACGTCCATTATGTGTTGCTAGACCATATTTAAATAAAAAAAATTATTAAAAAAGCCTTAATCATTAACCTAAACATACATCATGCACTTAAATAAAATAACACACACAACATATTAAAGATCACAACAAAAAAGGAAACAAATAAAACACAATAAGACAAATATAATTAAAAGGAAAAGATAATAAACAAATAAACACAAAAGGAAAAAAAAAATCAAATAAACCAAATATCGCAAAAAGACTCAAACAAATATGGAAAATAATTAAACACACTTAATAAAACTAAACAGAGTCAAATGGAATCAAACATCATGTGAAAAAAATAATAAAAATTAGATTTTTGTCAAATTTGAGTTCGGGATGCGTATGCATACTCATTGTCATTGATGCATGTGCATCTTCTAGCACAAAAACAAAAAATTACATTTTTATAGATTTAATCAAAATAAGATATAGCGTGTGAGATCAAATAGACATGTTAGAAACCCTAAACACTAAACTAACATAAAGAAAACAAAACAAAGTATCAACATAAACAAATAATCAAAAAACAAATCAAAAAGTAGTAAAATACATTAAATAAATAAGCATGTTAAACTTTATATAAAACTAAAATAATAAAACAAGAACAACCAAAACAGATTGTAAACAACCTAAAATCATATTAACACATATTAAAAGAATTAAAATCAACAGAAAAATCAAATAAAACAATTAGAGAAATTACACTAAGAAACTCATGTGAATCCTATTAAACAAAGAAAGAGTTCATGGAAAGAACACTCACCTTGCTTAAGATTATGAGTTTGGAGTTTGTTTAATCGACCCCTTAGTGCCTACAACACAAAAGAGAGGTTTCTGATTTGTAAAAAACGTGCTTAGGTGCTGTGTGTGAGTTTTAGAAAAGAAAACTAGGGTTTTTGAGAAGATGAAGGCCAAAAAATAACTCTCTCTAGCTAGGGTTTTTATTGGAGACATAAGATTAGTATTTATAAGAGTTTTCAGGGCTTTTTAATGGTCTTTTGACGTTCCCAAGGGTCTAGGGGCCAGCCCACATCAAAGCATGATGTTTTGAGCCCTTAAAATGAAGTTTTAAAATCCAGAAAATTGGACTGCTCAGTTGGCCCAACTTCAAATGGTTATAACTTACTTGATATAAATCCAAATTAGGCAAAATTTATATTCAAATTGAAGTCCAGGATGTCGAATTTCCAACCAAACAAAACTCACTCAAAAATTCTTTGTGGATAAAAAGTTATGGTCAAAACAGTAAGCAAATGTCATTTTTTAGTATCGATTTCAAAGCGATTTGAGCACTTTTGAGTTGTGATTAATTCCAAACTACTGTGAACTCTTTAATTACCCTTAGTTGACATATGTCAAGCTCATCATTAGGGCCAGAGACCAAAATTTATTAATGAGTACAAAATGCGGTGTCTACAGATGTCCCTCTTTTAATTTTGCTTGCACTGCAAGTATAGTTAAGAGCCTGAAAAGACATACATTTTGCAAGTTAATAAACTTTGAATCCGCACACACACACACACAAACACAAAAACATGCAAGCAACCATACAAACATGGTGACGTGCTCAAAAAATGTGATTAGTACACTTCTAACAAAAAGTGTGAAAAACCACATAAGAGAAAAAACTGAGATGTTTTCAAGTTTTAAGGACTCCACCTTTGAGTTTTAAGGATATATTATTTTATTGTGTTGTTTATATTATTTTAATGTGTTGAATGCTAAAATAAAACCATTGATGTTTGATGTTTTGTAAAATGGGGTGGTAAAATAGATAAAGTAAGTTTTTGAAGAGCAAAAAACTAAAATTTTTAGCTCCACCAATGTTGATGCTCTAAGAGACATATAATAGTCTATGTGGGATTTGATTTAATTAAACATGCAACTTAGATTATTTTATGATTCTACTCTGTTTGTTTCAACATTAATATTTTCTAAAAGAATTAGTCATTTTTCAAAAAACTTTTTTTTTTTGGAAAAATTATATCATTTTCTTATATTTGGTAGTACTTTTTTTGGAAAACTGTTACATTTTCCTATGTTTGGTAGATTCCTTTAAAATGAGATAAAATCTATTTTCAATAGTTTCCAAATTCCCTCTTAACTTTCTTTATTTAGCATGATATGAGAATGAGTTGGTTTCCAAAAAAATTAGTGGAAAACACTCTCTAAAAAATAATTTATATTTTTAATAGATTTTTCGTTGACCAAAGATAGTTTTTCTAAAATATGAGCTATATTTTTACAATTACATGTTGGTGCACACACATGTATAAAAGAAAATCGACTTATGTGGTTGTGTAACCAATGTTTATTGAAGGTTGAATTATACTCACCATTTCAGTTTAAATCTTGAAATCGCCATGAGCTTTGTATCTTAATTGGTACATTTTCATGCACAAAATGTTTGGGGGTTTAGGGAGAAAGGGTTTGAACTACAAGGTTAGTAGTATATTGTAACTACCTAAAATAAATCACGATTTCAGTTCAAAAAATGGTGCATAAAAGTGTGTAACAATCACAACCCTTTATTTTAATTGTTATAATTCATCTTTTTAAAAGAAAAGCTTTTCTCTTTTCTCTTTTTTCTTTATCTTTATCATTCCTTTTATTTTCTTTATTGGAGAAGAGAAGTGCAATTGGTTTTGGATTCTAAAGAAAGCTAAATCCTCTCTCTCTCTCTCAAGAAAAAATCAAGTTGGAGCCCACTTGTCTTTTCAATTTGCTTTCTCGTCACACATGTATAAAAGAAAATCGACTTATGTGGGTGTGTAATTAATGTATATTGAAGGCTGAATTATACTCAGGATTTCAGTTTAAATCTTGAAATCGCCATGAGCTTTGTAGCTTAATTGGCACATTTTCATACATAAAATGTTTAGGGGTCTAGGGAGAAAAGGTTTGAACTACAAGGTTAGTAGTATATTGTAATTACAAGGTTAGTAGTATATTGTAACTACCTAAAAAAAATCACGATTTCAATTCAAAAAATGGTGTATAAAAGTGTGTAACAATCACAACCCTTTATTTTAATTGTTTTAATTTATCTTTTTAAAAGAAAAGCTTTTCTCTTTTTTCTTTATCTTTATCGTTCCTTTAATTTTTTTGGCAAAAATGCAAAACTGACCCTCTAACTTTCACTCTTTTTCATTTCAGTCTTCTAACTTTCAGTTTTGTTAATTTAGTCCTCTAACTTTCAATTTTTGTCAATGCAGGATTCCATTAAACCCAGTTATGGGCTGCCGTTAACTTTCAGTTTTTTTTTTTTTTAATTTTCGGAATTAAAAGAAAAATCTGTTAAAAAAAAAAACATTTAAGGGGAATGACATCATTCTCCTTACTTGAAATCAAAACCGAGGAATCACTCGGTTTTCAGAGGGGGAACACATTTAAGGGGAACAGGTTTTTGAATTTTTTTTTTTTAGCATCTTTATTACTTTTGCTATTGGGGAGGTGGGTTCATCAAATTGTAGATCCCACCAAATTGTAGCAACAGAGAGATTGAAAGCTTTTAGGATCACGTGGTGATGCCATTCACTTGCAATATTTTGTGATTCCCCTTAAATGTTTTTTCTTTCTGATTTTTTTTCTTTTAATTTCGAAATTAAAAAAAAAAACTAAAAGTCAACGGTAGCCCATAACTGGGGTCTAACGGAATCTTGCATTCACAAAAATTGAAAGTTAGAGGATTGAATTGACAAAACTAAAAGTTAGAGGACTGAAATGAAAAATAGTGAAAGTTAGAGGGTCAGTTTTGCCTTATTCTTTTATCCCTTTAAAATTTTTCAAAGGTTGCCAATCCTCGATAAAGATAAAACATTTGTTTCGAGGGTCATGTAGGTTGTTGAAATTTCGATTTCAAGGGTCACAAAGGCAGTAGGAATTTCCGGTTCGAGGGAATTTGTTTCAAAGGCCATCAAGGGTCAGTTAAGCCCTCAAAATATTATCTTTTAAGGGCTTTTAATACTTTTTTCAAAGGTTTTGACCCTCGAAAAAAAAAAATCAATTTTGTTGTAGTCTACGCGATTGTTAAGCTAAGCTCAATATAGCTTAACAAGCTCTGATTTCACAATTTTAACTAAAATTATGTCTTAAAAATATAATTTAATAAATGAGTGTGTATAGAGTGTGAAATAATGTGGGTGTAATAAGATTTTCCATTATATATACATTGCTAATTAAAGGTGTCAGCTTGAAGAAAACTTGAAGTGAGTTTGTTGTAACATGACAAGAACATTAAGTTTCTTTGCATGGCAAAGCAAAAAATGTTGTTAGCAAGAGCAACCTAGTCAATAAGGTTGATTTGCTAAAGGTAGAGTGAGTTTCTAAGGGAGTGTTTGGTAAGGGATTTTAAACAACGTTTTTCAGTATTTAAATATTATTATACGTATTTTCACACTTTTTCACCTACATGTATTTTCAAAAAATACAAACAACATTACTAGAACAACATTACCAAACGCTCCCAACTTTCTTGGAACTCAAGTATTATCAATGTCTTCTTAGTGTGTGTTTGAATATCGCTTATTTTGTTGAAAACTGAAAACTTATTGCTGAAAACAAAAACAAAAATTAATTTTTGGGTTACTGTTCACTACTGAAAAACTGTTCAGCAGCATTCATTTGCCTTAATGCACTGTTTATGGGACATGAACAATGCATTAAGGCCTCCCATGAACAGTGCATTAAGGCAAATTAGGCAAATGAACAGTGTAAGAGACGCTAGTAAAAAAAAAAAAAGGACAAAAAGGCCAAATGCAATCAGCCATCAGCTATCCAAACGGAGCTTTAGTCTTTATATTTGTGCACACAAAACATATAGATAATTATATATGCAGTTTTGTTTGTCCTTTTCTTTGTATTTGTCATTCTTTCTGGTACATGACATCCACGCATGCCGTAAATTGGAACCTTTCACAGGATTAAACAAGTGCCCAACTCAATGAAATCGCAATCTTATGTAGTGGAACCTTTTGCAGAATTGAGCATCTGTCCAAATCAATGAGAAGGCAATTTTATAGTGGAACCTTTTGCAGGATTAAAGCATTTGTCCAAATCAATGAATAGTGAAAACGCAATTTTATCGAATGGTACAATTCAAAGTTAAGAATGGGAGTCTGTCTAGTTCTCTAGGTATGTCAATTTACAAACATTGATGCCCACTTGTTTTGAAAATGGACTTTTCGTGTAAATTTTTTGTGCCTGTTTATTGTGTGTAGTGTTTCCCCCAAGTGCAATGAAAGAGGGAAAGTTCAGAAAAATTCTGGAACTACCACTTGTTCCACACGTATTTTCACAACTATTTGATGTGGTTGATTGAGTAGTGCAAAAAAAAAAAAAAAAGGTCCATGTGAACAACTATCTGATGTGGCTGACTATAAATAGTGCAAAAAAAAAGTAAGTTTATGTAAAAATGACAGACATCTAACTACAGTCACATATAATAATTGTGATAATGAGTGTGAAATTGGTTGTGATTTTAGAAAAATATAAAAAGATTATTGCACTATTTGTAGCTTTTCTATCAACGATTTTCACCAAACCATTTAGGATTGGAAGGATACCACCATTAGAGCATCCAATTCTACCACCAAAACTTAACCATCCGAATTCAATCTCAACTTAACCCAATCAAGATCCAGAGGAATCCAATCTAGGTACCACCAAGCTATTAGATTTGTCATTTTTCAATTATTGAATTGTTCAATGGCTCTATGCACACAGAGTGAAGGAGACAACACAGATTGAGAAGATGCTATAAAGATTGAATTGTTTCTATCAAGCCAAAGACTCCAATACAAGTTTCCTAATAGCTATTATATATATACTATGCTAATTATGAATTGCCAACATTTTCCTACTTTCTCCATTTTTCAATCAAATCCAAAAAATGATAAATCAATTTGTCAATAGACTTAATTAACGGGACAAAATCTAGTTTACTGGTTTCATTGTGAATGGACAGTTTCTTAAGAACTACACAAGAGAGTAATAATAAGAAATCTAGATAATCTTAATCTATACGTCTCAAACTCCTTTCAATTATTAGATTTTAGCAAACCTAATCTCAAACTTGTCTATCTTCTACTTGATTTAACAAACTAAAACTTTCCAAAAATAAATGATGACTACACTATTTTCAGATTTGTGAAAAGTTAAATCTTCACTGACAAATAAGTGTTGGTGCAACCATAATGATAATGGAAATAACACAAATAGAAACTGAATAATACTTCTAAATTTTATTAATTTAAAGGGAGAAATTACACAACACTATTTGGACTGAGGCGTGGCACTCGCTCTCTTTAAAGAGATTCAAGCCCTTAGTTGTCTAAACTTTGTAACCGGTGCAGACTGTCTCTAACTTGTCTCCCCCAGGATACAACAGCCCAACAAGTGTTGTATGGCTAGAACAACCTCTGCACAAAGTGTTCAAGCCCAAAGCTTGAATATTATTTTTGACACCTCCACCCTTCACCTCCCCCTTGTGCACATATCTAGCCCAATATCTGAGATAATTCATGTTAGCCCATCAATCACCACAATTAAAAAGAATAAAATAGTCTCTCTCCTCTTCAATGTGGGATTAAACATTTTCACTAACTCCTCATTTTCCATATTCGCTCTCACCTCTTTACATTTATGTCATAACATTTATTCATTTTAATTATTTAATATTAAAATGCTCTAACAATCCCCCACTCATTTTAATATTAATTTTTTTAGCTAAAGAGAGATTACCAGGCAAAGATGGGTCACTATGCATCATGAAGATGTGCTCTGCATTGAACCTTCACTTAGTAAAATAGCGATCTCAATTCTGAAGTCGTAGTGGTCTCCGACTTGAACTGGGACTGCTTTAGGGAAATTAAGTGTCACTGCTTACACATAACAACCTAGGTGTTGACATGAGCTTTTATAGCTAGCACTTTACGGCCGTGTGTTGATCCCAATTTTATGAGTGTATTTAAGATTAAGTTCAAATCTCATAGGGAGCAACTCCACCCCCACTCACATAGGTGAAATTTTGTCAAGGGTGCTCCTGTAATTCTGACATCCTACTCATACGAGCTACAAATTTCATTAAGAGTGTTTTACTCAACCTCTCCACATTACACGATAAATGCACTTACATCATAGGGATGAACAAATAAAAAATTATTTACAAAATAAATAATGAAAAATAAATAAATAATGAAAAATAAATAAATTGTGCATTTCTTACGACCATCATATAATTCGTTTTTCCCATTGAACCCAATTGTCAGGATCTCTGGTCCTTGGGTTGGGTATCCTCATACATGGCTCATGATTCTATAGACTTTAGTTCCATCCCCCTCGATGTATTCCAGACCATATCTTTTGCCAAGGCCTTGGTAAATGGCTCTGCAAGATTATCATTGGATTTAATAAAATCCACAGTTATGATGCCACTACTCAAATAAGATCGCATGGTACTGTGCTTTCTTTTTATAGGTCTGGATTTACCATTGTAATAACGGCTTTTAACTCTACCAATTGCGGCAGTGTTATCACAATGAATTAATATAGGTGAAATTGGCTTTTCCCAAAGTGGAATTTCATATAACAAATCACTAAGCCAATTTGTCTCTTCACTAGCTGAATTAATGCTATTAATTCAGCTTTTATCGTTGAATTAGCAATTATTGTTTGCTTTTTAGATTTCTAAAAAATAGCACCACTACCTAAGGTAAAAATATAACCAGTGGTATAGAGAGAATCACCTAACAAAGTATTCCAGTTGGCATCACTAAAACCTTCAATCACAGCAGAGTACTTTTTATAAAATAAGCCATAGCTTTTGGTACCAATTAAATATCTTATGACTCGCTCAATAGCTAGCCAATGATCTTTATTAGGCTTGTTAGTAAATCTGCTTAGCACTCCTACTGCATATGCAATGTCAAGTCTAGTACAATCAGTAGCATAACGCAAACTACCAATGATGCTAGCATAATCCTTTTGATTAAAAATCTCATCATCATTATTCACAGGAAATAAATGAACACTAGAATCAAAAGGAGTAGCTACACTTTTGTGATCATGAAAATTATATTTTCTCAATATTTTCTCAACATAATGTGATTGATCAAGATATATTCCATCACATGCTTTTGTAATTTTCATGCCCAAAATAAAATTAGCCTCACCAAGATCTTTCATATCAAAATGGCTTTTAAGCATATTTTTTGTCTCATTTATAACATGCATATTTGAGCCAAAAATCAACATATCATCCACATAGAGGCTAGTAATAACATGTAAATTATTCCATGATTTAGAATAAATACATTTATCATATTCATTTGATTTATAACCATTCTCAATCATGCAGGAATCAAACTTTTCATGCCACTGCTTAGGTGCTTATTTTAAGTCATATAGGGATTTAGTTAGCTTACATACCTTGTTTTCTTGTCCAGGCTTTACAAAGCCTTCGAATTGATCCATATAAATCTCTTCCTCTAGGTCCTCATTTAGAAAAGCAGTTTTTACATCCATTTGATGAATTTTCAAATCAAAGATTGCAGCAATAGCAATTAACAATCTAATTGATGTAATTCTTGTTACCGGAGAAAATGTATCAAAGAAATCAAGATCAGCTTTTTGTTTAAAGCCTTTTGCAACAAGTCTAGTTTTAAACTTATTTATTGATTCATCTGGTTTGAACTTTTTTCTAAGGATCCATTTACAACCTATGGTCTTACAACCCAGCGGAAGATATACTGATTTCCAAGTTTTATTAGAAATTAGAGATTTCATCTCGTCATTTATAGCCTCTTTCCAAATTATAGCATCAGGTGATATTAAAGCCTCTTTTAAATTTTGGAGATTTTTCTCAATGTTAAAAACATAATAATCAGGACCAAAATCCTTTTCAACTCTAGCTCTTTTACTCCTTCTAGGTTCCATTTCAAAATTTTCTTGATTTTGTAAATGTGAAGTAGAAGAACTAGGTTGTGACAAAATATTTTCTTCACCCCCACTATTTTTTAATTTAAAAGGAAATTTTTCTTCATGAAAAATTACATCACCAGATTCAAAAATTATTTTGTTTTCAAGATCATAAAATCTATAGGTTGCACTATTAAATGCATAACCAAGAAAAGCACAGGTAGTGGCTCTTATACCTAATTTAGGTATTTTAGGGTCAGTAAGCCTTATATAAGCAAGACAACCCCATACTCTCAAATATCCCAAATTTGGCTTATGTCCTTTCCACATCTCAAAAGGTGTGGTGTGTGACTTTTTTCATGGCACCTTATTCAAAACATGACGTGCAGTTAAAATAGCTTCACTCCAAAAATGTAAAGGTGCACCAGATTCAATTAACATGTCATTTGTTAACTCAATTAAAGTTCTATTTTTTCTTTCAACCACACCATTAGAAGCAGGTGAATATGGTGCAGTAGTTTCATGGATGATTCCCAAAGACTGAACAAATGAGTTGAATGCACTTGATTCATACTCACGACCTCTATCACTTTTTTTTTTTTTCTACCGAATTGATTTTCAACTTCTTTTAAAAAATCTTGAAATTTTTCAAAAGCATCACTTTTATTTCTCAACAAATAAATAGTTGTATATTTTGAGAAATCATCAATAAAAGTGGTAATATATCTATTTCCTCCACGAGTTAAAATTCCCTCAAATTCACATAAATCGGAATGAATTAACTCAAGCAATTCAGTATTTCTTACAACATTTTTATAAGACATTTTTGTAATCTTAGCTTGACTACAAGTTTCACATTTTTCAAAATCTTTTGACAGTCTTGGAATTAATCCTAAACTACTCATGATTCCCACATATCTACTATTTATATGACACAAACGAGCATGCCAAAAATTAATAGAAGAAAGCATATAAACTGAACTGATAGATGCTTTATTATTCTCAACATTCAATTTAAACATTCCATCACAAGCATAACCCTTGTCCACAAATAATTTCCTTTTAGTGATTACATAATTATCAGATTCCATAGTTTGCTTGAAACCAGCCTTATTAAGCAAAAAACTTGACATCAAATTCTTCCTCATGGACGGAGTGTAAAGTACATCTTTCAATGTTAGCACACGTCCAGAAATGAATTTCAATTCAACCTCACCACTCCCAAGAACCTTGGTTTTGCTAGAGTCACCAAGTATAACAGTTTTTTCTTCTTCAAAAGGAGTGTACAACTTGAATCAATTTTTGTCATAGCAGACATGCCTAGTAGCACCAAAATTTGCCCACCACCATTCAACATATTGCACCATATTGATGTCTGTAATCATAGCCACTAAAGGCTCTTCGGTTACATTAGTCTGCAGGACAGATTCACATTTCCAAAATTTGCAAAATCGAGCAATGTGCCCATTCTTGCCACAGACAAAACAAGATCTATTAAATTGATCTTGTGAAGGGGGTCCTTAGTTCTTATTGTAATTTTTATTCGGGTTTCCTCTTCCTTGAGGTGATCTATTATTATTTTTAAAGGCTCTCTTTTTAGGCTTCAATTGACCATTTCTAAGAAAATGATTTTTGGGCATATTATTATTGGATGAAATAAGGTTTACCTTTGTGGTGGAATTACCATTGCTCTCTTGTGTCATGAGTGCATCTTATCCTCTAGCCTCCTCCTCCACACGGATGCGTGTGATCAAAGTCTCCAAGGATGTCTCCTTTTGTTTGTGCCACAAAGCCTTTTGGAACTCCCTCCAAGATTGTGGTAGTTTATCAATTATGCCAGCTACCACCAAATTGTCTCCAATCTTTATGCCTTCGGATCTCAATTTTGCTACAATCATTTGGAAGTCTTGTGCTTGATCCACCACCGATTTTCCATCCACCATTTGGTAACGGAAAAATCTACTAGCAGCATACTTCTTTGCACCTGCCTCCTCGGTATCATACTTGCTTTGTAAAGCTTTCCAAATTTTTTGGCCAGAATTGTAAGTTGTATCATAATAATCATAGAAATGATCGGCAAGACAATTCAATAGATACGAGTGACAATTGTATTCATCTTTTGTATACTTATCTATTTTTTCTAGATGGAGACTATATTCTTCCTCGCTCATCTCATTGGTAGGAACCTTTGACGAATTCTTCTTAGTGAGGATGTAGGTGACTTTGAGAAGGCTCAAGTAGAAGAGGACCTTTCCTTTCCACCTCTTGAAGTGGGCTCTCTTAAAGCGAAAGGGCTTGTTGAGATCTCCAACAGGCTCATTTGGTTTCTCTTGTGTAGGCTCCATGTGTTGAATCTCTTTAAAATTGTTGGTGCAACCACAATGATGATGGAAATAACACAAAGAGAAACTGAATAATACTTCTGAATTTTTATTAATTTAAAGGGAGAACACCCTTCCTTGCCAAAAATCTCTCCAATTTTTTGTTTTCCAATTTTGACACCTCCACCCTTCACCTCCCCCTTACGCACGTATCTAGCCCAATATCTGAGACAATCTATGTTAGCCCATTAATCACCACAATTAAAAAGAACAAAATAGTCTATCTCCTTTTCAATGTGAGATTAAACATTTTCACTAACTCCTCATCTTCCATATTCACTCCCACATCTTTACATTTATGTCATAACATTTATTCATTTTAATTATTTAATATTAAGATATTCCAACAATAAGTAGTATTCATTTCACAAAAGAATAAAAATATTCTTGGCTATCTAACAAATAATAATTTTTATTCATGCATGTGCAGTGTGCACATTCCAAAGCCACTTAGTGCCCGTTTGGTTGGGCTTTTAGGGGTTGAAACGCAGCTTTATGTAAAAGTTGGATTTCTTTGGGCGTTTAGTGAAGCAAAAATGCAACTTTTGGGTAAAAGTTGTGTTTTGGGCCAAGGCAAAAACGCCCAATCCGTTTATGGAGGTCTGGAGGTCCATAAACAAAAAGTCCAGCAACGTTTTCAGCTATCTGTTGGGCGAGTCCTAAAATTACCGAATTACCCTGACCCTCATTCCTCTCATCTCATCTCTCTGCTCCGCTGAAATCCCTGACCCTCATTCCTCTCATCTCTTCTCTGCTCTGCCCTCTCCGTGCTGCTACCGGTCTCTCCATGGTAAGTCATCCGTGACTTCTTCTTCTTCTTCCTCTTCTGCTTTCTTCGTTTTCTCTGATCTATAATTTTTTTAAAAAAATTTATTTATGATACTTTCTGATCTGAGAAATAAATTTTGAAGGTACGCATTTGATCAAAAAAACACCAAGCAAGACTGATCTGCTACCAAAAACCACCAGGTACCAATAGTGATCTGAAATTTTTTTTTTTTTACCGAGTGTGGGAAAAAAAATTTCAGATCTGAACAAACAGGGTGTATTTGATCTACTTACCAAAAATTTCTTGTATTTTGTATTTAATCTTTTATCTACTTACCAAAAAAGTATTTGATCTTTTTTCTTAACCACTATCTACAAATTTAGAACTTTATACATTTTGGATTCCATATAAGATTATATATATTAATGTTGGCATAATCGTATGCTAACCTTTTTTCTGCATCATATGAGTTTGTGACTAGTCAATTATGCTATGCAGGCAAATGGGCTCTCATAGAGACACTCATATATTTTAGGTTTATAAATTCAGAAAGCTTGTGTTCTTTTTAGCATCACATGCCTAAATCAGTATTCTTTTCTGACAGCTTGAGTTTCAATCATGATTGTGTCTCTGATCTTAAGTCTTAAGTAAATATCCATGTTTAAGATGTGCAAGCTAGATCAACAAGTGCACATCAAGACCTAAAAGTAACAAAATTCATAAAAAGGAAACCTTGATGTATGATAATCCAACAAAGAATAGCCTTTGAGCTGTGTAATCCTGAGCTCCATAATACACATCAATTTACATGAAATACTGTTAACTTCAGAGTTATTTGATATCACTTGGTGAGGGGGTTAATTTCCATTTCCATCAAAGACATTGATAATGGAAACTTCTTCAATGATAGAGTGGCCAAGCTTCAATCTGACAGTAGTGGAGACTTGGAATACCAGGTGTGTGTCACGGTCAGGGATTGGATGTTGAGGCTTCATTGATTTGGCTCTTAGGCTTCAGGTCTGATCTGGATGGAGAGGGAGCAGGTTCAATCATGTAAGGGAGAGAGGATGGGATGGGGCATGTGTTACATGTCAACTAGTGGGAGGTGAGAAATCTGAAGGCCCAGTCAGAAAAGGCTCAGGCCCGGGGTGGGTTGATCTGCCCTAATTATATGTGTGTATGCGCGTACATGCATATATGTATATGAGAGAGAGAGAGAGAGAGAGAGAGAGATTGTAGTAGTAATAGTGCACATGTTGTTGGTTGTTTGTCATGTGTTTTTTTGTCAGAATAGTAGTATATTTCTTGTATTTCTTTTTATTATTATTATTTTTGTTCTTGTAATTGCACAGTAATGTTGTTATGGGTAAATCAATTGGTTCACATAAAATATACTCCATTGGGCTGAACTAAATGTCTAAAGAGGCCACTGCATCAGCAGCAGCAGCAGCCACCGCCGCACCCCACTCCCTTCAGTTTAGTTTTCACACCACCCTTCTAATGATACATTATTTTGATTTGAGGGTTTCTTTCATTTTAGAATTGACCTTATATAGAGCTGAATGACAAAATAGAATGTGTGTATTTGCATGTAGGTAGTTAGGATCAAGGCCTTGTCAAATGCCGAGTGTATATATACTTATTTTCCCTTCCAAATTCACTTTTTATTTTCTTGTGCTACGACCACCTCCATCTTAATTTGTTTGTTAGCCTAGAATTATTAGATCATGTTTGTAACTAGTTCACTAAATTGGAATATTATGTATTCTATTTTTTGCATTTCTTATGGTTGGTTAACTTTATAGATGGGTAAAAAGACCACTTCCAACCCTGAGGTAAAAAAGGCTAAAGCAGATTGGGATATTAATCCAACGTGGACAACTACTTTTTGTAACCTTTGTGTGGAACAAATTCAAGCCGAGAATAGAACAAAAGGTGCTGGCTTTAGTACCAAAGGTTGGTTCAATTTGGTGACCAAATTTTGTGATGAGACCGGTCAAAACTATGATAAGGACCAATTAAAAAGTAGGTGGGATGTATTAAAAGGTGATTGGAGAGTGTGGGAACAATTGAGGAATCTTGACACAGGTTTAGGTTGGCATGCAATGAAGGGAACGATTGCTGCTCCTGATTATTGGTGGGACCTGAAGTTGAAGATGAGTTGAGTATTTTATTAATATGTAGTTAGTTAGAGATAGTTTTTTTATTTTTATTTTTTATTATTCTTATATGAGTGAAATTACAATTACATTTTGTAGGAATTACCCAAAGCTAAAAAATTTCGAGAGAAAGGTCCACAGAATCTAGAACAACTTGAGATAATGTTTAGGGATGTTGCAGCGACTAGGGTAGCTGCATGGACCCCTTCTTTAGATACATTACCTTTAACAATGCCAAAAGAGGGTGCTGGTGATTCAGATGGTAGCTCCGAATTTAAGGATAACCAATGTGACATGAGTTTAGACATTGATAGTTTGCAGCAAGGACATACTAGTCAATCACGTAGTTCAGGACAAAAGCGAACTAGTGAATCAATACCCTCACAGAAGAAAAAGAAGAAGATAGGAGGAGCTGCAATGTTGGACAATCGTATTAGTCAATTAATAACTGTATGTCAAAATAGGTCTGAAGGTACTTCTCGAGAGTCACCAAGTTCAATTGATAATGTAATGGCGATTGTGAGAGCACTTCCTGGAGTGGAAAGTACGTTTGTGGTTCAAGCTTCCATTATCTTACTAAAAAAGTCACGTAGGGAGATGTTCCTAACTTTCAAGGACCCAGAGTCACAGCTGGAGTGGCTACAAGCAATGATTTATAACCAAAAGAAGTGACTAACCTTATGTGGTATTAACTATGTTGTATTAACTTTAAACTAAGTTAGCTATGTTGTATTAACTATGTTGTATTTGCTATGTTGTATTAACTTTAAACTAAGTTATGTGATATTTAGTATTAGCTTTGGACTAAGATATGTGTAATGTAAACACATTTGAAATTTTCATTACAATGTTATGTACTTGATGTTCTGAATAGTCTTGGTATGTTGTGAATTGTCTTGATTGAGTATTTGCTACTTTGTTGTGTAGCTTAAACCAATATGGATGATTATAATGGTACTCATGAGAGTGGCCATTTTATGGAACTATTAATGGATGGGGATTACATAAATTATTGTGATGATCATGATGGTGGTGATTATAACAATGCTGACAATAATAATGATGGTGCGGACAATAATAATGATGGTGATAACAATGATGATGATGATGATGATGATGGTGAGAGTAGTGACAGTGATGATGATAGTGACGGTGATTCTGATGATGATGATGATAGTAATGACGACTCTGACGAGGAGTTTTACCAGCTTGTGACAGTTACTTGTGAAGCAGTTGTGACGTATTTCAATAAGTACATTAATAAGACTCATTGTTATGATTCTGAACAAACAGGGTGGGATTGGCTGAGATGCTGTATGGAAGGTAATGAGAATTTGTGTTACAATATGTTTAGAATGAAAAATGAGGTGTTTCATAATTTGTGTCAAGTTTTACAACATGACTTTGGACTTCAACATTCAAGGAATATAAGGTTAGAAGAGTTAGTGGCAATCGGTTTAGTGATACTTGGTCATGGAACATGTAACCGAATGGTTCAGGAATTATTTCAGCATTCGGGTGAAACCATAAGTAGACATTTTGAGAAGATGATCACTCTGTTGGGTGCTCGCTTTGCAGTTGCATATGTAAAGCCTTCGGATCCAACTTTTAGTGAAGTTCCAACCAAAATACAAGACCATCCAATTTATTGGCCACATTTCAAAGTATGTGTACTATTGTATATTTGAATAAGTGCTATTGTCTATAAGATAATACAATGCATGTGGAACTGAAAACTATTAATGTTTTTATTAGGATTGTATCGTTGCGATTGATGGCACACATGTGATAGCGATTGTACCTACTGAGAAGTCCATTCCATACTTTGGAAGAAAGGGATATCCAACCCAAAATGTGATGGCTACATGTGACTTTGATATGTTATTCACATTTGTTTTGCCTGGATGGGAAGGTGCAGCACACGACACCCACATTTTTCTTTGTACTATTCGTAAACAAAGTAACAACTTTCCGCACCCACCACCAGGTTTGTAATTGGTTAATCAATTGTTCATTATAATGACATATTGTGTGTGTGTGTTAATACAATTGAATTTTTTTGTCTAGGGAAATATTATGTAGTTGATTCTGGATACCCAATGATGAAAGGCTATTTGGCACCATACAAAGGGATATCATACCATCTTCAGGACTTTCAAAGGAGAGGTGGAAGCCCTAGAACTAGACATGAAAAATTTAATCATGCTCACTCATCTCTTCGATGTGTGATTGAGCGCACTTTTGGTGTGTGGAAGAATAAATGGAGAATTATCAGAAACATGCCATCTTTTCCATTCCATATCCAAATACTTATCGTATGTGCTACTATGGCTCTTCATAATTTTGTTAGACTAAATGATAGGGATGATAGGGAGTTCATAAACGCCAATCAAGATTCAATTTCTAGAAGAGAACGTAATAGTGAAGCAGGTAGCAGTTATGAGCAGAACTCAGGATCTTTAACAGACCCTGCGATGGTGGTTCTTCGTGATTCCATTGCAAATTCCATTTGGGGGGTAATAATTAGTAATTGTATTTTTTTTTTTATAATATCATGTAGTACAATTTATATTTGGGTTATTGGTATGTATTTTATATCTTTTTACATTTTTATAAAGCACAATTTAAACTTGGATTATTGGTGTATATTTTATCATCTTTTTACATTTTCATTTTGTGCTTCATGATGATGAAAATTATTTAGATTTAATTAATATTAATAAGAAGTCATTAATGGTAATAACAAATAATTATGACACTAAAAAAGAATAATTGCCCAAACATTATTAAAATAATACCAATAATATATATTTATTATTATTATTATTATTATTATTATTATTATTACTTAGTAAGTATATGAAGTAGTTGATTTAAGTATGAAATAAACTCCCTTATATATACATTGTCCTTTTTGGTAATTTATTCCTCAAACTGCAACTTTTATAGTTTTAGCTAAACACTCAACTTTTTCAAATAGCACTTTTTAACAGCTTTTACCAAATACTCAGCTTTTTGAAAAATCACTTTTTCATTATGCACTTTTTGAAAACTCAACTTTTTCATTATGCACTTTTTCAAAAAGCCCAACCAAATTCACCCTTACTAGGGCTGAGCATAACTTTGGATTTTTGGGAATTTACTAGTACTACTTGATAGTTCTAGCTGCATATGACACAAATGAAAACTTGCCCCATACTTTTGAGAGAGATTGTCATTTATAATAACTTAGTAACATTATTACATTAACCTAACTTGTCTCTTCTATTCAAGGCATGGCTTACTTATAGGTTATAAATGAGAGTTCACCAGAATTGACAAACACTTTGTGGTTAGCTACTCTTATCTCAGAGCTATATAAACTGGCCCCATTCGGCTAGGTTGGTTTAGAACCGAGAGACTTTAATAGGCACTTTGAGGTCGAAACCAGGACAAGGGTGGCCGTCAAGGTCTTGATTAGAGAAAAAAAAAATACTATGTTTTCAATATAATCTGCAGCATATGTTAAACCTAAGTCTTTTTAGGTTCTATTCAATCTAATTGTCATTTATGATATAATCATGACAATTTATTTGTATGTGACTTTTATCGTCTCTTCAAAATTATTTTCAGACATGTTATAAAGCTTCTTTGATTCCAATGGTCAACTTAAGAATATTTTTAAATTTACAATCACTTTTCACTTTTCATGTACTCCACAAAACAACTCTGCCTTCGTTATCTTTTTCCTATCAACTTTGACCAGAGGAAGGGGCGTCATCTTTCATTTAGATAAAAATATCTTTCTCCTTAACTATATAGCACACCATTTTTTTTTTTAAACAATCATTGGCTCATCTCTCAAAACCAATTGGGTTAGTTCATCGATTTTTCTTCTTGCTCACATAATCACAAGACCCACTGATAGACAGGTAGCCACATGTTTTAGTTATGTACACAAGAATAAAAAGTTGTCACTTTCTTTTGCTTGCTGCTATTATTTTGCTCTATCTGCAATCAATGAAAACTTGATGATATCTAGAAGTGGCCAACAAACTTTCTTTCTTTCTTTCTTTCTTTCTTTCAATATTCTTTGTCCTGCATTGATGCGAATTGATGTGAGTTAAAGCATGAACTTTTTTTTTATTAGCTCTGTTCGTGATATTTTCTTCCATAGATCATGACTTTTCTGTCTCAAAATTTTCAAATGGGTAAAACAAAAGAATATGCCAATTTGTTAATGTGGTAAAGTATGATTAGGACAACATCATTTTCACATATGCCAATTAGTGACACCATTTTTATTATACACCACCAATCACATATGCCAACTCGGCAGTCATAAAAAAATTTGTGTTAGTAGATGACTTATTGAATCATAGATTGTGATAGAAGTAATGCTAGGACAAAAAATTTACAACCTTATTTACATCTTACTCTAAGGCTATAAACAACCCGAGTTGAGTATTAAAGTTTAGGAATGTTCATTTAATTTTATTTTGAATACGAGTCAAGCTCATTATCAAACAAATTAGAGGTTCAAATCTAGTCCATTTTCTTGTTGTACAAGTTCAAACTTGTTCACGAGCTACTTGATTAACTTATATTTTTCCCATGTATAATAAAACCATGACTAAAATTTTCTATCCCTTTACAAATCT
Source organism: Castanea sativa (assembly GCF_040712315.1). Taxonomy (NCBI): domain Eukaryota; kingdom Viridiplantae; phylum Streptophyta; class Magnoliopsida; order Fagales; family Fagaceae; genus Castanea; species Castanea sativa. The sequence goes on from NC_134023.1 coordinate 23,468,133, forward strand.
ATGAATTTTACTACAAATGAATTGTTTATATTATCAATTAACTACAAATATGAATTTAATGTTATATGAACCTAGTTACAAACTTACATAATCCATTCTCAAGTTTAAATAAGTATATTTTTGAACAAATATACATAAAGTATAATATTATAGATAGTTAAATCAAACTTGCACATGTTCACCAGCTTGTTTACAAACACATTATTATATTTGAGTTTAGCTTTTTTAATAGACAACCCTAAACTTATGCTTGAGCTTGATTTGTTTGCTAAACAAACAAACACAACTAAGCTTTTCCCCTCGCCGAGCTCAAACCGTTTATAAACAATTTGTTTCATTTGCAATTGTACAACTTACTGATATGTCAAGTTCTGACACTTAGTAGCGTGGCACTAATTTTCATTGTACAAGAATCTACTATGTGAAGAACGTTTAGGTCACTGAACTCTTTGTTGTGATATTGACAATTTCTTTTACACACTAATGGGCATTAATGAAGACGTACGTACTATGTCATGTGCCTTTTGTTAAAAATCTGGTTTTGCATCTCATATAAAACACGCAGTGGAAGCAACAAACACAGATCTACTTCATTCATGAGAGATAACATGTAACCTTGAATTTTAGAATAAAGAAAAGAAAGCATACCTTGATGTAATGAAATTCAAAACCAAGACTTGAGAATACCTCTAATCTTCATCTCAATTCCACATAGTGCCCAAGAAATGTGGTCTCTCAATCAATTTTTATGTACGTTGATTCTCAAAGAAAATCCTTCTTCTTCTCCTTGTAGAGAAAAACTATTTTCTTTCTTTTCATCATACGTACATTCTAACTACCTTGGTAGTTACTTTATTTAATAAGTCTTATTAAATAAAAACTGATTATCTAATTAGGTTAGCCTTTTGGGCCTACCCAATTGGGTTTTAGTTTGTGGCTTGAGATGGGACTAAAAGGAACAAATAAGACTCTAGCTCCAATGGGCCTTGAGCTTTTCTGTTAACTCTTGACAAGTTCAAAGTTACCATTAATCATATTTAATATCACTATATAAATATAATTGCACTCTAAGCTTTATTAATAAATTATATTCCAAGACTCTAATGATATCATTTGACCTCTCCATGAAATATCCATAGTGAACAAAGTCATAATGAACTGTCACTTTGTAAACAACTATTTTATCATTGAGTACCTAGTTTAATCTTTTAGTTATTCTCATTTCTTGAAATTCAATTTCAATAAATATAAGCTTTAGTAAATCCTAACTAAAGTGGGCGCCCTAAATAAGCAATTCCCATTAAACTTATCTCAAGTGGATATTTCGTGTCTCTACAAAAGAGATTATGGATTCCATCTTGAGAATATGTATTCCCTCAACACTACGTGTGGTTACCCAACATACTGAGGTTTTGATCGTGATTATTAGATCTCACTCTTGATATATCAAAGTAACCTACATTTCATGATCGGGTTTACTAGCCTTTCAGGATTAAGAGTCTATGAAATTAGAAGTCGTGAGATTAATTATTCAGGTGACAGTTGTTGATTGAATAATTAATCTCACAGTAGTCCAGTTCAATATGTCTTAACTCTTAAGACACATCAACACATCAACTAGAAGTTTACACTTCCATGATCAAGACAAATCATCTTAGTTGATGTGTTATAGTCTTCGCAGATGAAACACCCAATTTCATCACCGACTACGAATTACATTTTGAGTTTACAAAAAACTTGTGATTTACATCTTTTGTGACTAAATCACATACAATGCATCTCATGGACTATGATAATGTCCCACTAGTTCATTTATAAATAGTCTCATATAATTAAACAATTTAATTATTTATGACATGCCAATAAATTGGATTTTAGGGCATAAACCTCAACAATCTCCCACTTACCTTCAAAGACAATTTACCATACATCCGACACTTATTTCCCTTTAGAGTAATTCATAATCACTCTAAGGTAAGGTTTGGAAACAAGTTTCAACCAGATTTATTGCATAAATTATCTTTTCTACTACTACTAATCACGTACTCATATCTCTCTAATAAGGCAATACTTTCGCTTAATGTGTATCTTCACCACTTAGGATGACATATCTTGAAGTTCAACTTCATGAATCACAATCAAACTATAAGTTAGTATTTGTACAACCAGTAACCATCTAATCCTCACTTTGGTGGACAAGCATATAATCCCTCATTTTCCTAAGATATTTGAGTATATGCTTTACTCCCGCTTAATTAAGTGATCTCTGATTCAATTGATATTTGCTTACCATGCCCACCACAAAATAGATATTTAGCCTAGTGTATAGCATAGTATAAAGACTACCTATTGATATGGTATAAGGAACCGTCTTAATATGCTCTTCCTTTTATATGTCTTAGGACTATAGTCCTTTATAAAGGAACTTTAAACTTAAAAGGAAAGAATCCTTTCTTGAAGTATTATATGCTATACTTGGCTAAAATCTAATCTATTTAAGCCGTTTGAGGTAGACCCAACATCCTAATTTCTGAATTTTAACAAAGTTTAATTCTTAGGATGTGATTAGTCTTTCCCAAGTACTTTATATCAAACTTGACTAGACAACCAAATACTCCATTGATGACAACAACTCTACATCATTCTAAATTATTAGAATGTCATCAACATACATTAAGAAATTTATTGTTCTATATAACTTTTACACACACAAGGCCTTTTAATACTTGATCAAAATCAAACAACTTGATTGCTTGATCAAAGATGATATTTTATGATTTAGATACTTGCTTGATCAAATTCATACTCTTGTGAAATGACTTCAAAATTTTATTCTAAAAGTATGAATTTATTTGGTAATTGATAATCCTCCCACTACGATATTGTACCATGTAATAGTTATCTATAGAATAATGTCTTGTGGTGTATCTAATACAATCATCTCATGTCTAAATGTATTTTATAGTTGTTTTACAACAAATTCTGACATTTTTCTTCTAGAACATTCTACTTTTAAAAGAACCCTATTCCTCCTTTATGTATGCACTGACTTAAAGAAGTCATTAGAACTTTATTCCTTTATGAAAAGGAGCCCTAGATCATATTATCCTCTAAATAGAATTCATAGACTGTGAATATAACAAAATAATGGTTCTAAAAGCCCATCTTTTACCAATCTTGAATATCATTTAGATTAATACGATCTAGACATAAGTGCCAAAACATACAATACCAAAGGATGAAACTTTCTCTTTAAAAAGTAAAACATGTAAACTTCCATCTAGAAGACAATCATGGACAATGCTTAGCTTTACCAAAACCGAAACACTTTCCTTTTGTTCATACTTTTAAATCTAATTTCCTTTGGAAACTACTAGGGCAACTAGCTTGTTTAACTGTTTGGTATTATAATTCCTATTCTTACCACCTTTACCTTTCGGTTTAGGCTAAGAATTTGAATTAAATCATATTGATCCTAGCCTTGGCTTTTAGGATGTCTTCCGTTGCGTAGAGCTCACTCATCAATTCAGATAATATAAAAGGAATTTATTTATTTTCAAAACAATCTGAATTGATCAAATGATTCTAACAAGGACTTGTGGATCATATCCATATGAGATTAACAATTAATCTCTACATCCAAGAATTCCAATTCATTTTAAAATAAAAACATTTTTCATAAAATGATATAGAATTGGAACTCCTTAAGCCTTTCTTAGCACTCAATATGATTCATACCAAACATCTCATTTAGACTTAATATAAAGTCCAAGTCTAGTACTAACTCTTGCATCTCATGCTGTAACACAATTGAGATAGAAGCCAATGTAACATTCTAGCATTTCAATGGAGACTATGATCACATCATAAGCTGTCTTCCATAAATGCATCATGTATAGGAAATTATGACAATGTTGAATAGAAACATATTTATGTACTTCAGCTCCTTTAAGCACCATATTCAAAATTATTTCTTAGTTAATGTAATTCTATTAAAATAGTAGTTAGAAAACAAAAATTTATGAGAACTTTATTTTGAGACTATGAACTTAAATACCAGGACATTATATTTTGCAACCATAACCATATAATATGGAACCCTAAAACCATATTATATTAGGTGCAACGACAACCCAATCCCGCAATTAATATTCCTCGGTAGCGAGTTTATACCAATCACTATGATCAGGTGAAAAATATTCTCATTGTTAATGCTATCATGGTAGCTCTTACCAAACAAAAATAATGTGCCGCTTTTCCATCAGCCTCTAAGTAATAATGACATAGCTCATTTGAGAGGTTAACATTACACTTAGTCTAGTGTACACCATTATCTAGAATCATTTGTAGCCACATTTCATCTCCCTTTATAGTGTTTAAACTTGTAATACCATGAAACAAAACATCCTCCTTTGGGATCACGAGGCATATACGCCAAGATGAGGTGCTTGTTCACACTACTTTAAACAGGTAAGTTCAATCTTGCAATACTATAAAGTAAACACCCTCCTTTGGGATCGCGAGGCATATACGCCAAGATGAGGTGCATACTCATACTACTATGAATCGATAATGGAGGCCGTGAGATCCAACCCTTGTATCTCTCTCCCATTAAAAATTTTAAAACAAATGGATTGTCCTGAAATCATTGTGATCTTATCACAATTTTAACCCTACACATCAAATATGTTTAATTGTTTAAATTCAATGTGATGTTACTAAGTCACGTCACAATAGTGTAACGAACATTCGCTCAATCACAAAGAAGTTTAATCATGTAATTAGTGAAATAAATACCCTCCGCTTGGAATGCAAGACTCGAAGTCACGACAAAGTATATATTAACTTTACAATAAACTTAACAAAAGGGTTATTTTAGCACTCCCACTCGTTATTTGGATTTTTCTTTAAATAATTGTGATCCTATAACAACAAATAACCTTGCAATTGTTGAAGACTCTAATCTCATTAGAATCACTAACTAAAATGGAAGTCCTAAACTATTTAGGATTCCTTAAACACTAAAGAATCAAAAATTAGTTATATAGAACTCTATCCTTAATTTACTAGATAAATTATTCTAATCTCATTAGAAACTATATAACTTTAATTAGAATTTTAATCTCATTAAAAACCTCTAATTAAAATAAATTAAGGACTTTTAATCATAAAACAATTTAGGACAAAGAGTTCTATTTAACTAACATCTTTGATCTCATTAGGTCTTTTAGTTAGATAATGATTAATGTATTTCCTTAACTTTTAAAGACTATAAAATTAATCACATAACCTTGCTTTTTATCAAAGTTTTAACACTTAGTTAAAAACAAGTGAAAATTCAAAATTCAGTGCCTTCGATCGGTCGAACCTATACTCAATTGATTGAAAAATGAAGAAATTCATCATAAAGTTTTTGCCTCATTCAATTGATTCTCGATTCCTATTCGATTGATTGAAATTAACCTTTCATCGGTCGAAAGGAATTCTCGATCGATCGAGACAATGAAGAATTTCATCATAAAGTTTCTGCCTGACTCGATCGGTTCTCGATTCCTCTTCGATCAATCGAAAAGTACATTTGATCGATCGAAAGGAATTCCCAATCGATCGAAACTTGCATAACTAAAATTTTTTCAGAATTTTCAAGGATTCGTTTTTAACTGTTTTTGCAATTTCCATCAAAAACATCTTTGGATTTCATGAATGAAGATTCATAGATCAAACATTAAGGTTTTCAAGATCATTATCAAGAACCCTAATAATGCTAGAAACCCTAGAAAACATAATCCTAATCTCATTAGGATTAAATTTCATAATCCTAGCATTAACATGATAGCATGTGTTAGGTTCTAAGACCTTAGGGACTAATGTATTAAAATTTCAATATGTAATGTGTTGGCAAACCGTGATCAAAACATTTAGTCTAGGTTTAGGCTTGCTCAAAGTTTGGTTTAAATTAAGTTTGGAATCGAGTAATTGCAGGAAATTACTATTCAATTTCTGCAAGGCTTGATCGATCGAAAATTAGATTCGATTGATCGAAAATCGCAGATCAGCAAAAATCAGCACACGTAAAAAGGCCATAACTTGACCGTTTGAAACCCAAATCGCAAGCCGTTTTTTCCAGTATTTAAAGGACATTATAAGCTAACCCTAGGGAGGGCTTTCAGAGTTTTTTTTAGAGAGATTAGAGTGCATCTTGTGCCTCTTGTGTGGATCTAGGGTTTTGTACCCAAAAGCTCTCTAAGGTTGTTATTTATGCTCTCTGTGTGTGTGTATGTGTGTGTATCTCTTGTGAGATCTAGAGGTGTTTGCCTTCATACAAACTTGGGATTATCAAAATCAAGATTGATATCGAAACCTTGGTGATTGTTTTAGTTGCTACATAAAGAGTTTCAAGAAATACAAGTGGTATACTTATGGATGCTATGGATCTGAGAAAGAAGTAGTCCGTAGACTCGGAGTTGTCACGTGATCGTAGTAATAAGTTTTCTACTCGAGGTAACAATAAGATATTAGTGGTCTAAGTCGCTATTGTAAAACCTTAATTTTTTTCATAGTGGATCTGTTTTACCTTGAGGATAGCTAGGTTAAATCCTCCCTAGGTGTTTTTTACCGGTTTTGTTTTCCTGAGTTATCATATTATGTGTTTTTTATATTTTCGCATTACTTTACATGATATGATTGTTATTGTTTTAACCTAGATCTGAATAATTTACCAAAGTATTCACTTGGTTAATTAATTAGGTTAAACAACTTGTGTTTTAAGGGATCTAAAAACGTACAGCATGTATATTAGTAAACTGAAAAAGAAAATTTCTTGAAGTTTGCATAGATACTTTTCCCAAAGGAACAACATGCCCACGACCACAATTAATATATATAGATTCCAAGAATGCAAACATTCAAAGAAATTAAATTAAAGTGGGTCGTATTATACAATCACAAAATTGCTCACATGATATTATTTATATCCATGTATCTCCATATAACTTGCAACATATGAAACACACACATCAAAACTAACAAACGGATCCAAGGCAATTAACACATTCTCATAAGATGGCCAACAAGCATTAACGTTAAATCGTCTTGTTATCATTATCCTTAATAACGAAAACAAAGATGGCCAAGAAAATAAATGTTAACACGTTAATAGCATCAACAATAGTTATGGAATCAAATGCAACAACTATACGCAATTGCCAACTATATCCAAGAGAAGCAAAACGTCCAAGCGGTGCAAAACCGTAATGCTCAAACTTGATATATATACCAGTTTTATTTAAGACTTTAAAACTAATGCTATGAACTTCATTGTAGATCACGATAATATCAAAAATATGCAGAAACTTTACTGCAGAAAACTAGAACACCAAGAAAACAGTTTTTCTTTAATTCTAAAACTCAATCACATGTTATACAAGCATGATATTGAAGACCACTCTGATACCAATTGTTGGAAAATCTGGTTTTGCATCTCATACAAAACAAGCAGCGGAAGCAACAAACATAGATCTACTTCATTCATGAGAGATAACATGTAACCTTGAATTTTAAAATAAAGAAAAGAAAGCGTACCTTGATGCAGTGAAATTCAAAACCAAGACTTGAGAATACCTCTAATCTTCATCTCAATTCTACATAGTGCCCAAGAAATGTGGTCTCTCAATCAGTCTTTATGTACGTTGATTCTCAAAGAAAAATCCCTCTTCTTCTCCTTGTAGAGAAAAACTGTTTTCTTTCTTGTCATCATACGTACATTCTAACTACTTTGGTAGTTACTTTATTTAATAACTCTTATTAAATAAAAACTGATTATCTAATTGGGTTAGCCTTTTGGGCCTCCCCAATTGGGCTTTAGTTTGTGGTTTGAGATGGGACCAAAGAGAACAAATAAGACTTTAGCTCTAATGGGCCTTGGAATTTTCTGTCAACTATTGATAAATCCAAAGTTACCATTAATTATATTTAATACTACTATATAAATATAATTGCACTTTAGGCCTTATTAATAAATTATATCCCAAGACTCTAATGATATCATTTGACCCCTCCATGAAATATCCATAGTGAACAAAGTTATAATGAACTGTCACTTTGTAAACAACTATTTTATCATTGAGTACCCGGTTTAATCTTCTAGTTATTCATATTTATTGAAATCTAATTTCAATAAATATAAGTTTTAGTAACTCCTTACTAAAGTGGACGCTCTGAATAACCAGTTCCCATTGAACTTATCTCAATGGGATATTTCGTGTCTTTACAAAAGAGATTATGGATTTCATCTTAAGAATATGTGTTCCCTTAACACTACGTGTGGTTACCCAACATACTGAGGTTTTGATCATGATTATTAGATCTCACTCTTGATATATCAAAGTAACCTATATTTAATGATCGGGTTCACTACCCTCTTAGGATTGAGAGTTTATGAAATTAGAAGTCGTGAGATTAATTATTTAGGTGACAGTTGTTAATTGAATAATTAATCTCACAGTGGTCCAATTCAATATATCTTAACTCTTAAGACACATCAATACATCAACTAGAAGTCTCCACTTCCATGATCAAGACAAATCATCTTAATTGATGTGTTATAGTCTTCGCAGATAAAACACCCAATTTCATCACCAACCATGAACTACATTTTGAGTTTACAAGGAACTTGTGATTTATATCTTCTGTAACTAAATCACATACAATGCATCTCATGGACTATGATAATGTCCCATTAGTTCATTTATAAATAGTCTCATATAATTAAATAATTTAATTATTTATGGCATGCCAATAAATTGGATTTTAGGGCATAAATCCCAACACCTTTTTGGCATGGGATCCGCCTGTTACTTGAATAGAACCAAAAGAGGTCATTTTCAAAATATTCTTCACATATGCTTGTATTAAAGTATCCAAGAGAAGTCAGGGGTCATTTGGTAACATTGTTCTAGTAACATTGTTTGTATTTTTTGAAAATACTTGTGGATGAAAAAATGTGTAGAAATACGTGTAATGTTGTTTAAAAACTGGAAAGTGTTGCTCAAATAACCATACCGAACAGCCCCTCAAATCTTGTGAGTTGTGTAGCACTGTAATTCAAAGCATCGGAATTTTTGCATCTAGAAGATTTGATTTTGATATATAATTTCTTAATTTAGAAGTTCAAAGTTCAACTACGGAATGAACAGAACCCATATCAGTTATCAAAAGCATGATAAAAAAAATAGGATTCACGATCCCAACATGATTAAATAAAAAAGGTGTTGGTCACTTAGATTTAGGGTCTTAAGAAAAAGAGATAATATTAAGAATGCAAGTCACTCGGATTATCCTGTACGTTTTCAGATTAACAATTGATTAGCAGGCACTGGTATGCGATGATCCTCCACATGGTTCGTATGCTCTGAAGAAACAACTGCCAGTCAGCTACTCATTAATTCTATGCTAAAACATCTTAATTATAAATTAACAAGATTTAGCTTCATTATATATAACAATTTTTTTGGTTGTTGCAGACATCATCTTTCTTTCTTCACATTTTTAAGGTTCAGTTTAAAGAGAAAAGAATACAGATTGGAGGGAAGCAACCTTCTAGTTTATTTCTTGCTTCTACATCTATTCTTCTCAGTGAACAGGTGCCTTTTGCAGAAAAGGACTTGGCAGTGTAGGTACTCTTTGACTTTAACTTAGTAAAATTAAACTTTTACTTCAGTTATAGCTTTTAATCTTCAGTGTATGCATCTAGTGATGTCGGTAGTAAATTCATGAGCTTGCTTGCATACATGCATTTACAATTGTATTTTTTTTATTTGCTGTGTCTTCACAAGTATTTCAGTTTTGAATTGATCTTTGTCAACGACATTTTCCCCATAAAAGTTGTTTGTGTCATCATTCAACCTTTTCAAGTTGTTTGTGTCATGTCCAAGGTTAATCCCATGTACTTAATCCCAGCTCAAATAAACTTTAATCAATGAGATATCTAAACCTTGTTAAGCTACATCTTTATTCTATTTTGTGTATTTTATCTCATTGAGGTTTTATTTTCTGTCCATATAAGATGTAATTTCGGGACTATTTAAAGGGTCTCAAGTATGCTATTGTAAATGGTTAATTATGGATTTATAAAATTTGGGGGTCTTATTCTAATGCTTGGGGCTCTATTCCAAGCAAGCCCAAGTGCTAATTCTTGGGTTCCTTTTATGCTTGGTGTTGATTCCAACTTCCAAGCAGCTCTCTGTGATAATGCTAAGGAGGTTATCTATTTTTCTATGTCATCTGCTTCATGTTGATCAAGCAAGCCCTAGGTGCTAATTCCTAAGTCCCATCCATTTCCTTTGTTTCCCAAATAAATGCCCCCTCCTAGAATCTTTCGTCCTGCAACTTGTCCTGCAGCTTGTCCTACATCAAATCTGACTAAGTTCTTGTGCCCTTAATTGTTTGAGATACCTTTTGTTTGTTGGAGTTAGTAAAATCTCTAGGCTTTGTTGTCCATTACCTGGATTGAGTGTTGGACGATACTGTTTGGTGCTTGAAAACAATGCCTATTAATGAAATCATGCCTATTAATGAATTTACATGGGAAATTTGTTGAAATTATTTTAAATGGGAGAGTAGGCTGTTTGTTTTTCTTGTTTTTGTTTTTTTATACCCAGATAGTTTTGATTAGAACAGAGTAACCAATCAGAGTTGCCAAATAATTAGAGTTTGTGAGTGCTATTTTTATTGGAAGTACTACGTGGCCTATAATGTTAGTATTCAGCAAGTTACAAATCAAATAGGGCTACATTATGTAACGTGGTTAGTGCAAATGTGTTGACATTCTCTTAGTTTTGTTAGTGTATAGCTTAGACTAGATTAGCTCATTGGGTTTGGCCCAGTATACTGTACTTGTAGGCCTCCACATCCGATGCTCTAACAATGTTGAGGTTTTTTACATTTTGCTATGGTAACATCTAAAAATTGATGTCCATTGTAGCAACAGTTACATCTTAAACATTATCATTCTATTCTACCTCCAATTATTTTAATCTCACAAAGAGAAGAGAGTATTTGATGTAAAATATATTGTTAAAGTGGTTATGTAAAATACATAAAATTAAGTAGATTTTATACAAAAATATTTTTATCTTTTTGTGCTTCAGGATGTGAATGCTCTTCAATGAGTTAATTACAGAATCAACTACTTTATTAAGTACTCATCTACGTTTATTACACTTTTCCAATTTGATCTCAGTAGTTTGCCCATACATTCCACGCTCTATGAGCTTCTTCTTTCTCTTAGTATCTTTTCTCCATAGGGTCATGTACAAACCAAGAATGATCAACACAGCTCCCAAGACACTGGAAATGTTTTAAAGTAGAAAAAAAAATTAGAAACTATAATTCACATTCCTTTGAAAGAAAAGAGAAAAGGCTTGGTAAACAAAAAACTTTCCTAAACAATTGGGGAAGTGATCCAAACAAATAAATATATATACCTTCCCAAGTGTAATGCCTCTCTTAAAATTAGTAGTCCCATAATAGCTGTACAATGGTCTAAATGCTATCATAAAACTGGACCTTTTTTTTTTGTGAAACCAATGTTTGAATATAATATGTAATTCCATATATTGCGACTCCCTATAAAATGCGACATTTACGTTAGCATAAATCATATACAATTTGTAATTCATATGGTAGAATTCAATGAAAAATGGGAAATGTACATTCTAGAACTTACACTATAAATGGGAGCAAAAAGGGTGATTGATGTAGAACAGACAGCACATGCATTCTTGGAGCAGCAAGGGAACAAAAAGTCACAACGCAAGATCAAAGGGAGGTGCCAGTAAAGGCCATCGAGGTGACAATGTTGGAATTGCATGAAATTTGGCAGGTCGAAGGGAAACGGTGTTCTGATCTAGAATCATGTCATGAATGTCGCCAAAATTTAGGTGAATTCCTTTATTACGGCCCTGAAAACAATGTTTTTGCTATTTATAGTAATATTTGTTTTTCTTAAAAATTTTTAGTTTAAAAGTCATAATAAAATCTCATTAGTTTTGGTAAGGTCAATAGTTTATGATTTTGCATTTAACTCAATTTTTCCATTTTTGGTAAATTTTGGTATTTTGCCACATAATCGCGTAATTAGTGCGAATTAGGGTTTTAGACATTTTTATCAGTATTTTATGTGTAAGATTGAATTTATTCAATCATTTTGTTGGCTTTATTCCATGCCAATTTGCTTGTAATTTAGCATTTTAAAACCCTGTATTTAGGTGGGAATCATGTAAGGGTAGTGTGTGAAAAAGTGTGAAGAAAAGCTCAAGAGTGTGCACTCAAGCATGGCCTTGCGACTGGATCTCGCGACTGGCTCACGGTTGGCAAGTCGTCAAAGGAGACACACGTGTGAAGCATGCAGAGGAGCTGAAGAGTCACGCCAGCTGGAGCACTACAGGACAAAACTTCCAATCTAGCTAGGCAGTTAGCTCGCGACTCAGACTCACGACTCAGTCAAGTCGTGAGGTCAAGTCGCCAAACCACTCTGTTTGGGAAAAACTAACCTTTCGCATTCCAAACACACACCAGTATAAATACCCCTTATACCCATGTATTGTAGAGAGCTTCCAGAGAGAATTTTGAAAGAGAATTTTGAGAGAGAAACCCTAGAGAAAAACAAGATTGACTCATCCACAATCTTCATCCTTTGATTCTCCAAATTCCTCTACTCTCACTCTCTCCATTGTTACATCCTTGAGAGGTACATTTAGCCAAATCCTTTTCTCACCATACACATATCTGTGAGAAGGTTATTTGGTGCTTGGGAAGCAGTTAGGAAGGGACCAATTGATATTGGTTGATGCTATGGGCTATAGCAGAATTCGGTAAGCTAGAGAAGACAAAGGCTCGGCGTAACCTCGTTGGAGTAAGAAACTTGGAGAGCTTAGGTACACTTGGTAGATTAGGCTTGGAGGGTCTTCTGCTGTTCATGTATCCCAACTTCATTCTCTAGTGGATTATTGACCGCTTGGAGAGCGGCGGAGAGGTTTTACGCTGAGGACTTCGGTTTCCTTTTCAATAACACATCGTTATGTTGTCTTTGTGTTTGCATCTCTCTTCCCTTAACTTTACCTTTTAATTGCTGCTATGGTTGTGATTAATTTCGGTTTAAATTTTTTTACCAATTCTTATTTAGCTTATTTTCATATTCCGCACATACATTGTTTGATAATAAACTTGTGTTGGTAATTTGTAAATTAGGGGTCTAAACGTTCATAGGTGTTTTACACACTTTTTGAACATTCAATTGGTATTAAAGCGGGTACACTTGTTGTGGTTTAAATACCTAAGTGTGATCCTTGACCCCTTGTGTTTATTTGTCATGGATAGTGCTTTGTATGCCTCTATGCATGTTTTGGATGTTGATGAATGTAACATGCCACGTGTTTGTGAAAATGCTTCTATGAGTGATTATCCTCATGATTTTGATGCTATGTTACATGAAAATTTGGGTGTTGTTGATATTCCTAACATCAAACTCTTGAAGAAAAATGCTAAGAAGTTTCAAAAGAATTTCAACAAGTTCATTTGTGAAAAGGATGATTTGATTGCTAAGCTCAATAAACCCAATAAATTGGTTGAAAAGTACAAGAAACTTGTTGAACATTCTCTTGAAAAACTAAAGGAGTTTGAATGTTTGAATATGGACTTAGATGCTAAACTTGTTTTGTCCAACAAACTAGTTGATGATCTTAAATGTGAAAATGAATCTCTTAAGATGCATGCCAAATGTTTGATTGCTGAACCTATTGCTAAAAAGGATGAAAATATTTGTTGAAATCATATTGTGGTACTTGATTTTGTGCCTATTGTGTGTTCTACCTCAAAGGACAAATCGGTGTATATTCCTCCACATAAAAGAAATCAAAAGGTGGAGAGAAAGGCTATTAAGTCAAAGCCTCTGTTCAGGTCTCAAACTAAGGTTTTGGATGGGTCCAAGTTTGTTCTAGCTTGCCACCATTGTGGTGTGATTGGTCATATAAGACCTCAATGTTGTAAATTTAAGAGAGAACAAAATCATATGGCTAGATCTCTTCCCAAAAAGCCTAGTGAACTTAAACACATTGTTTGTCACCATTGTAGTGCTTTTGGTCATCTAAGACCTCATTGCTCTAAGTTTCAAGCTCTTAAAAGAATCAAAAGAAAAGAGAAACTTGAGCTTCTTGGAAGTTGTGCTAAAAAGGGTAAACCGAATTTGAGTGAAAATAACATGTTGTTAAAGAAAGTATTTAATACTCTTAACTCCTTGTCTATGCACATCTCTGGTTCTCATTCTTCCAACCTTTGTCTCATTTCTCATGAGATACTCATTCCAAACAATGGTTTCGTTTGGATGCGGAAGGGTTCCTATGGTTGAGCTTTTGCTCTTTTGGTCCTTAATCTAATTCTTTCGATCTTTGTAGGACCCTTCATGCATTGAATGTCATATCTTCATGCATTTTATGCACCTTGCATTTCTTTGTATGCATTGCTTTTTTTTTTTCTTACTTTTATGTTTTAGTTGTGTGTGAGTAAAAAATCCAAAAACATATAAAAGTGAAAAATTCAAAAGTTTGATCGTATATGTTTGAGCACATATCTCATGTGAGTTTGGCCTAGTACCTTCGTACTAATGGCATAATGCATTTACGAACTTAGCTTATTATGTATGCACATCTATCTTTGTGGGAAAAATCTTGACATCTATGTGTGATTGTTGTAAATCGATCTTCAAGCTTGTCATGAATGATTAGTCAATAGTCATGTTGATTTTGATACATGCGTAGACTTGTGCCTATATCTCTTCCCACTCTTTTTTTTTTTTTTGCTTAAAGAGCTCAACAAATGTAAATTTCAAAATGAAAAGAGATAATGAGCTGCAAAAGCCGTCGCACATACTAGTATCTGACTAGGAAAATGGGAAAGCGACTTTTACGAAAATGTATGGTGCCCAAAAGCCAAAGGCTTGTTCATTAAATTGAAATATCAAAAATTTCGGGCATCAATCTCAAAAAAGAGATGTAAAGATAAAAAATAATCAAATGTTATAAATTGTAAAGAAGCCAAATGAAAAGCTTCAAAAATATGTAATCATTTTCTTGTGGGAGGTCATATATGTTCGTTTCTATAATTGAGATTGACCACTTGACTTAGTACTAGTTGTGTATGACTTGATTGAATTAATCATTGAAGCTTCACTTTAGACTAAAGACTATTCCACATTTGATACATACACTCAACACACATGCCTAATGTTCAATGAATGCCTTATTCATTTGTTCGATTGTACTTGTTTAAATGTGATGTGTGTGTGTTCAATGATATATGGATCAATCCAAAAAGATTTTTGATCATTTTATATGTTTTTGAAAGTGATTTTTATCACTATTTGTGTTCATGTTTAGTGCTTACTTTGTTTTTTCACTGTTTCAACATGTTCTGTGTTGAAAAACAGGTGTTAGAATTTTTGGCAACTCATTCTGGCTACTCTCGCGAGTAGCGAGTTTTGGCTACTCATTTTGGCAACTCACCTAGTCATGAGATCCCGTCGCGAGTTTATATAGAATGGTTCGCGACTCACTCACAACTCAGCTCGCGACTCGCCAGTCGCGTAACACCCCACAACTTTTTAAAGAGCTTTTCGTGGAAAACCTATTTTTAAACCTCTCACATTCTCTCTAAAACCCTTCTTTCGATATTTTTACATCAAAACCCAATAAATTTGAATGGTTTTTCATTCCATTAACATCTCTAAGGTAATTTTAAACACTTTTCATTGATTTGGATCCTTAGATTATGTTTTGGAGAGTTTTGTGCTCTTGGTTGAGATTTTCATCATAGGGGTTGGGGAAACTTAATTTTTGTTAAATTTTTATATGGGTTTGGTTTCTTTTGATAATTTTCTTTGGATTTTGGCCCCTTGTGGCAAAAAAAACATGTATTAAGGGTGGATTTCATGATGTTCATGCATTGTTTAACATTGCTGTTCATAGTGTTCACGCTAGGTGTTTGATAAAATGTCTCTTAGGCATTTTCTCGCTTGTTTGGACTCCGATGGGTACCAAACTTTGGGTTTTCTCATGTTTCCTCATTAGGAACATGTTTAGTTCATTGGTTATGTATTTAACACACCTTGCCTCACATGTGCATTTTCCATGCATAGGTCATGCATTGCACATAACCACCTCTTGTAGGGCAGCGGAGAGGTTTTACGCTGAGGACTTCGGTTTTCTCTTAGATAACACATCGTTGTGTTGTCTTTGTGTTTGCATCTCTCTTCCCTTAATCTTTACCTTTTAATTGCTGCTGTGGTTGGATTAATTTCGGTTTAGATTGTTTTACCAATTCTTATTTAGCTTATTTTCATATTCCGCACATACATTGTTTGATAATAAGCTTGTGTTGGTAATTTGTAAATTGGGGGTCTAAACATTCATAGGTGTTTTACACACTTTTTTAACATTCAATATGTTTTGTAGTCGTCAGAGGCAAATCAAAATATTATCAATAAACAGAGACTTTTATCAAATTATTTCTCTGGTGGATTCCAATTTTCTTCTCCTTGTGGATTCAGGAAAACCTCTCATGTGTGCTTTCTTTAGGCTTCCACGACATCAACGATGTTCCATGACAACCTCCAAGAGGAAAGTTTATGATCAAAAATTAGTGCCACGATTGTTGAGAGTAAAGTGCCTGATAAACATGTCAATGATGTAAGAGCTAAAGGTGATGGATACTCCTTAATTGTTTTAGTCTAGAAATCACCATATATTAGTTAATATCATCACAAAAGTAAAAACTAAATATGGTTTTACAATATTATGCTCTAGCTATATTTCATGCAAGTCAATGAAAAGTACCACTAAAAAATAAACAAAGGTAATATCTTTATGTTCTTGAAAAATGGTATCAAAACTATTGCTGCATGGCGCTCTGGGTATTGTAGTAAAATGCATACCCTCATGAGAATCTTTAAAGTTTATGTGGGTGGAATACCCTTATTAAAAATTAAAAATAGCAACAAAGATCTTAATAAGACAGTAATTCTCAATTTGTCAATCAAATTGGGTTTTGACTTTTGATTCATCCATGATGTCATAAATAATAAATACTTTAATTAAAAATTTGATGCTCGACTTATTAAATATAAATAATAAATACTTTAATTAAAAATATGATGCTCGACTTGTTATTAAATTGTAAGGACAATTACTTTTAAACATACTTCTTCATTTTCTCTTAGGAAAGAGGCCTACACAAACTTCCTTACTAAAAGTTCTCTATGTCACTGCGCGACCTATTCAGTTCAACAATGAAAAAAATACAATGACAGAGTAAAGCTCATTTGTAAGTAAAAACATTGTTAACTGTTGTAAAAGAGTGGAAGCTCAAATTACCAAAATTGATTGTGAAAATATTTTATGCTTGAGAACGATCTCAAAACTAATCAATAGGAACGAAGAAAATTAATCCAAAAGAAAAAAGACACAAAACACCAAGAATTACGTAATTCGGCAATAGCCTACATCCACGGGCGACAATGAACAAATTTCACTACAACAAATTTGGGATAATACAAATTGGTTTAGAGGCACTCTCAAAACCAAGCGGTAACTAGCCTCTCTCTCTATTCCAAATTGCAACCCACAAATATCAAATAGCCAAACAAAGAGAGAGCCTTTTTCTCACACACTCTCCCTTCACTTTCTCTCTTATTTTTTGTAGTAGCACTATCACTTTCTCTCTTATTTCCTAGCCTCCTATTCTTATTCATGGAAAAGAAAGGAACGCTCACCCACTCCTTCTTGTAAGGGACATATTTTTATGTAATTGACATATCATTTAATGAAATACACTTTACTTGTATTTGGGTAAATCTAAGTAGGTTCAAGATGATCATTACAAGTGGTTACATTGAAGACATGAAGATGACTCAAGAACTGCTCAAGAAAAGTGCAATCTGCAGGTCTCGATACCTCCTCGACAAAAGCTTGATCTGTCGAGATTCATTAAAGCTTCACACATGTCTCAATCTATCGAGCTTACGAGATTCAAACCATAGCCAGCAACGTTTTTATTCTAAAAGGCTATTTGTTTATGGGTTTGTATAATCCTTATTGGACTAGGAAAGCCCAAGGTTTGTGTATACCTATTTGGAATAGGAGAGCCCATTAGCTCCTATTTAAACAAGGAGGTGGAAAAAGAAAAACCTAACCCTAGAGATCTTCATAAGGTTTTCTTTTTGGAACCCTAGCCTCCTCCCATAGAAGAAAGAGTTCTTGTTGCGTTTCTTGTACGCCTTTGGGTTCTATAACCAAGCAAAGTCTCTCACACCATCATTGAAGATCTTGTTGGTGTTTCTATGTGAAGCTGTTGCAAATCAACTACACCAATCAAAGGGTTGTTGTGGACTTAGTCACGTACTGAGATTCGTACAAAGGAGTTAGTCACGTACTGGGATTCATGCATCATTGGTTAGTCACTTACTGGGATTTGTGCATTGAACGGAAAGATTGCCGCTACAATATAAGTCTAATTGGGTATTGGGGTAAGGGTTTAACTGTAGGTTGGTATTTCAAGATAGGCCCAAGGGTTTGGTAAGATTCCTTATACTTGTAAACACTTGTGATTGATAATAGTGGATTCTTGGGAGTGGTGACCTAAATATCACCCGGTAGGGTTTTGCCTCGGTGGTTTTCTTTATTCGTAAATAAATCACTCGTGTCAAATTTAATTTCCACTACATTTAGTTTAGCTGGTGATTTGTTTGTGCTACCACACCATTGCATGTAATTAATTAACTTGGGTAATTAATTAATTTGCAAGGGGTCAATACATTTTTGCCCTATCATTTCTAAAGGTGAAAGTTCCTCGGCAGGGTTAGAGTAAGGGGAGGCACAGGAAGTCTCAGATCGCCTAGCCTTTCCCTGACGAAAGCCCCGGCATACTCCCAGCCTATTCTTCCTTCAGGTTACCCATGGTGATGCTCCTCCTTCTCCTCACACCTGGGTGTTCTTTGGGCAATTTGAGTTTGCCAGTTCTACCCAAGTCCTAAACCAAAGGGAGATTTTGGACCTCGAAATCAGACGAGAATCCCAAGAAACAGTTCCTATTTTCTTTGATTTTATTCCTAGAAGGATCACTAGTTGGGTCAGTTAGGTAGATGAAGAGTTGTCTGATGGGGATTTTGCTGGGTGTTTGGAACGAGCTGGTATTCTAAAATCCGTGGTGATAACTAGGAATTTGGAAGGTTTTAGGGACGCCAAGGGTCTTAGGCATCTAGTACGTTTTTGGTCTCCTTCTCTGCACATATCTTCTTCTTTGTGGGTGAACATACCATCACTCTGGAAGATGTGGTCAACAATTTCCTTCTTCTGGTGTTTGGTGATGAAAGCCCTTTCGACATTCAGCTTTCTACTGAGGATCCCGTAGTCGAGGAGCGACTTTTCAAGCACTTTAGGGGGCGTTCCGCTTCTTCTAGTGGCAAGCCAGCCAGAATGAGAAAGTGGGTAACAACCCTTTCCAAGGAAAAGGACAAGTCTATCAGACAAGGTGGGTTCTTGGTGCTGTGGTTGAGCAAGTTCCTTTTTAGTGAGTTTCCTGGTTATGGAGTTAAGTTTGTGTTCTTTCCTTTAACCATCAGGTTTGCCCGGGGTACCAGGTATCCATTAGCCCCCACGTTCTTCGGTCATGTTTATTCTCAGTTGGACTTGCTTCATGGTGATGAAGTTGAAAGTAACTCTTGCTACACCATAACTTCATCTCTACCTTGTGTTATTCTGCAAATATTTGTGTGGGATCGTTCCCATGTTACTTTGGCAAAGTGTAGGATTTTGAAATATCTGAAGAATAAGTTTCAAGGATCCTCGGACGTTATCAAGGGGCTATGTGGCAGTTCTATAGATGGGCACCCCATAATTTTTCATTGGTCTAACCTGACAGGTAGGGGCCTCAATCTTATGGAGCTATTTAATCAAAGGGGACATTTGAGTTGGGGTTCCCCCAGAGAGTTTGGCCCTAGGTTCGCCTATGACTCTGCTTTATCTTCTTTCTTGAATTCCCCAGGGCACATCTTTGATTTGTAGCGGGGAGATGAGAGCAGTTTGGCGTACCTTTCTTGTACCAATACCACATGGTTCCCAGTCCCTTCATCTAGTAGCCCTAAGTACTCCCACTATTCTACACATCGGGTACTTAGGAAATTTGGTTTTGACCAAGATATCCCACTAGTGTTCAAGGAGGTGGTTCCTTCACTTCCTTCTTTAAATTCGTTTCTGGCCTTTTCTTACTGGTCGTAGAGAAGCTCTCAATTTGTTGTGCCAAACTCTTATCAGAAAGTCTTTGGTTCTAATGGTTTTTTTGGCTATTGGAGGAGGATTAAAAAATCCTTCTTAGACTATGTTGGTTCAAGTACAATTGGGAGGACCCCTGACCCTAATCTTTCCTCTACTCCAACTTACAACAAGCGCTTGGCTCTCCCTATTGTTGGTATTGTGTCTGTTGCGATAAGCAGTAAGACAAGCTTTGTGGAGTAGCATGCTGCTAGGGGTGGCTGGGTGTCCTATGCTAGTGACTTCCCTACTTCTTGGCCAGGGAGTGATTTGATTATTGGCTCTTCCATTGGTGTGCAGATCAAGAGAGGTGTGGTTGAAGAGATTGGTGCTGCAACTCCTATTGGCAAGGGTAAGGAGAAGAAGGTCAAGAAGGAGGCTGGCAAGAAATCTAAGGCTGAGGAGGGTGTTGAGGGTACTAAATTGGCCAAGGTACCAAGAAAAGGAAAACTACTTCAGCTCACAAGCAGCTTGTTGTCCTTGAGGACCCCGGGAAAGTGGACTCTTCTACTGCTGGAAAGGAGGTCAGCCATCCTCTCATCCTAAAGATTAGAGTGAAGACTAAGGTAGAGACTTCTATCCTTCAGTCTCCTATGGGTTCCCCAAAAGAGGTTTCTTCTGTAGCTGTTACCTCTCCAGCCCAAGGTTCTTTAGGGTCCTCTGCCATTATTCCCCGATCTCCCCAAGGATCTTCTAGGCGTACTCGTAGTAAGCAGAAGATTGCTATAGATCCTGTAGAGAGAGAGAAAGAAGGGCAAGGCCTCATTCGTTCTTTTCTCATCCTTTTTTTTTTCTTTTTAACTGACCCTTATCTTCTTTCCTTTTACTCTGTAGTCCATTTTTTCTTTACTCATGAGTGGGTTTTCATTTTGTAGTCCAAGCGTAAGTCTGATCCCAAGAAAGCAAAAAGCCCTTCCTCTACTGATGATGTGGTATGACTCTTTTGCATCCATTCCCTCTTCTTTTTTTGCCTCTTTTCTTTAGAACTTGCCTCTTCCTTCTGTTGGGCTGCCTGGCATTCCCTCTCCCTTCCCTTCTTTTGCAAGTGGAAGTGCCTCCCCCTATAGCTGGTGGTGTTTTGTCGGAGGAAGTGGTGACATCTTAGCCCCCAACTACTTCTGATGTGGAAGGGGAAGCCCCAAGTAAGGAAATGGCTGAGGAAACCGAGCAGGCTCCTGACGTGGCCAAGGGTACTGAGCCTATGCAGGCTTCCATCCCTTTAGTTGCTCAAGATCCTGGAGCTACTCGGACCCTTACCCTTGAGGATCCCACATCTGGACAGACTCCTAATCTAGCTAGAACTGTGATTGCTGAGCAAACTCTTGGACTTGTGGTAGCTAAGAAATCTGTTAGGGCTAGAACTTCATCTACAGGAATTGGTAGGTCTTATCTTGTCCTTCATTCTCTTCTAAATTCATGTGTGTCTGTATTGTTCATCTCCCTTTTTTTTAAACATTGCCTCTCTCTTCTCAGGCTGAGCCAATTCTCAAATCACCCTTGAGACTGAAATAACTAATCTCACTTTGGAGATAAGAGCCTCTAAAGGTGTGTTTCCCCTTTTTGTGATTCTGACTTTTTTCCTTTTTTTTTTTTTTGGTTTAATCATGAGACAACCATCCCTGTCCCTTCCCCCCTCTAGTGATTTTGCAAAGATTTCTCTCCCTTTTCTTCAACGTGTCATGTGCTCTTCTGTAGAGCTTCCTGAAGAGCCAAAAGGGTAGGCAGGTGGATCTCCCATGGCGGCTAAGATAGTAACCCAAGTCTAGGAGGAAATCCTTGCGCAGGAAGTTGGTACTTTATCCTTTATTCCTACTTCTTTTTCCGTTTCGCTTTCCCTTTTCTGTACCTCCCCTTACTTCATGACTTTATTAATTTTGCAGATGTTGAGATGGGGACCAAGGAGCCCAAGCCTATCTGCTAAAGAAGCCAAGGGACCCCTCCCAACTACCTAAGTTGTTGAGGTTCAAGCTGGGATCTCCCAAACCACCCTAAGGCTTGGTGGTCTTTCACTTCCTAAGGAGAAGGATACAACAATGAGGGAAACTTCAGAGATGACTATTGCAGATCCTAGCTCAGGGTTTCTTGCCTTCGTGACCTGTTTTGATTCTTTGGAGTTCAATAGTCTTCCTGCAAGTCACTTCCATCGTTTTGGGCCACCCTACGCCAGCTTCCTTCGGTTCTCTGTGCCTGCTGAAGGCTTGCCACTCCTAGAAGGATTGTTCAGAGGCCATGGGGACTTCACCAGTGGGTTTAAAGGAGGTGTATTCTTAGGGAACATTTTGATGGAGCTCCTTTATGCTGTGCTGGTTTCCTTGAAGGACACCCCATTTGGCTCTTTGTTTGAAGAGAGGCTCCTGGTGTGGAAGGGGGTGGTGTTGGATCTTATGGAGGTAAGATTCAACCTTTCCTTCTTATTGGAGTACCTTCAGTTAGTAGCTCATGCCCTTTTTCAGAGGAAAATTACCAAGGACCTTGATGCTGAGATTGTTGCTGCTAAGGAAGCTCTGGCTCGTGCCCAGAAGGTGTTGTAGGACTTGAAAACCAAGAGATAGCAGGCCCTCTCTTCCTCAGCTACTTCCTCTGCTTTTGCAGTTCCCCAAGAAGGCTCTTTGTTGGCTGGTCTCATGCCTTAGTATTTTTTTTGTAATTCAGACTGCATATTTTTTTTTGATTATGTATGAACACTTAAGTTTTTTTCCTCCTTTGTTGTGAACTTTTAGTATTTTAATGGTTTTTTTTTTTTTGCTTCTTGTACTTCCTTTTTTGTATGCTGCGTTCTTTCTTTCCCCCCCCCCCTTTTTTTTGGAGACTAAGTCCTGGACCATGGTTCTGGAAAATATATTCTATGGCAGGTCCTGGGCCAGGTACTTAGTGAATTTGCTCCTACACAGGTCCAAAGCTAGGTACTTTGGAGATTTATTCTCATCCAAGTCTTGGGTCATGAACCAGGAGGGTTCTCTTTTTTTGTAACAAGTCCTGGACCAGGTATATAGGCACCTAATTCCCAACCTAAAACCTGGACCATGTACTTGAATCATTCTGGGGAAGTCCTGGGTCATGTACTGAAAATTCTACTTTAATTCAGGTACTAACCCAAGTACTCAAATGGGATCTCGGCCAGACTTAGGCCATGGCACATATGTAATAGCTTCAAGCATAGTCATAGCTACATGTGATGTGTGTGTTTAAGCATAATCATGTCTTTTGTCAAGTTTTTTTTTTAAAAAAAAGGAAAACTTTATTATAATTCATCATAATGATTTGAAGATTTGTTTGCAAAAGGAGTGAGCCAAGTATAGAGTGGCCTTTTCACATAGATCATAAAAAAAGGTACTGAATAAAATACTTGGCAAAACAACATATGACAAAAGATACCGGGTGATAGTTCCTAATAAAATAAAGGATGATAGAAGTACTTGACAAAATGAAGGATGACAAAGGTGCTTGGGGTACCCAAAACTTCATGTGTAGTACTGCTTCAACCATTTTCCATTTATGGGACCTACTAGGGATGTCCCATCCATCCTTGCTAGGTAATAATATCCACTATCATGGGCTTCCTTAACAACATAGGGGCCTTCCCATTTTGGGTTGAACTTTAAGGGCCTTGGGATATTCTTCCTCACATGCTTTGCTGCTCTCAATACTAGCTGCCATTCTACAAAGATCCTCGGGTGGACTGCTTGCTCATATGTCTTAGCCATTTTCTACCGGTACCTTTGACTTTGCCTCCTTACAGCTTCTCGTTTCTCCTCTAGCCCTTCCAATTTCACCAGCCTTTCCTTGGTATGTGTGTCATTTACATCTCCTCGAATCTCTTCGAGTACCACCCTTGGTGTGGGGATGGTTAATTCTACTAGGTTGATGACCTCTGTCCCATAAACAAGGGAAAACGGTGAAAATCCTGTGGCTGTCTTTAGGGAGCTCCTGCATGCTTAGAGTACATCTGTTAGATGGGAACTCCACTTTCCCCCATACTCAAGTTTCATCTTCTTCAAGATCTTTAGTATTGCCCTATTGGTTGCCTCAGATTGGCCATTTCCTTAGGTGTAATAGGGTGTGGACCTCTTATGTTTGATGCGGTACTTCTCCAATAAGCTCTTCACATCCTTGTTTACAAATGGGGTCCCGTTGTCACTAATCAACCTCCTGAGTATCCCAAACCGTATGATGATGTGCTCGCGAATGAAGTTGGAAACTACTGCTCCGGTGGCCTTCTTTAAAGGGATAGCCTCTACCCATTTTGTACAGTGCTTAGTGGCTACTAGGATCCATATGTGGTCATTGGAAGGCGGGTTAATGGGCCCTATGAGATCAAGCCCCCATGTGTGGAAGGGCCACGGGGTATTCATTTCTTGTTATGCATTTGGGTGAGCGTGTATAGCAACCCCTAGTACTTGGCATTCATGACATGCTTTAACCAGCTCCTTAGAATCTTTCTTCATTGTGGGCCAATAATATCCCGGTTGCAGCAGCTGTTTATGGTGCCTCTTCTTTCCCGGGTGACTTCCATACTCTCCTAAATGAACTTCCTTCGCTGCCTCCTGGTGCTCTAAGCATCTCACGAGATCTCTGTTGTATTCTCTTTTGAACATGATCCCATTCTGTAGAAAATATCGAACAGCTAGCCTTTTGAGTTGGTGGGCTAACTTCCTGTCAGCTGGCAAGACCCCTTGAGTTAGGTACCCAATGAACGGGGTCCTCTAGTCTTCTGCAACAAACACTACGTAACTTTCCTCCTTGTCCACTGAGAGCTGGCAACCTTGACACTTTTATTGTACAATAGCAACATCTTTTTTCATGTTGGGCCAATAGTACCCCATGCACTGCATCCTCCTATATAGGCTGACTTTTTCCACGACCCCACAAGTTTGGTTGTGTAGCTCCTCCAGTTTTAGCTTTCCTTCCTTTTCACTGAAAAATTTGGACAGGATCCCTCCAGGCAGCCTCCTGTATAGGTCTCCTTCTATCATGGTATAATCTTTTATTTCCTTGATGCTCCCTCCACATTCTAACTATCCCACTTCTCTCTTTATTACACTTCTCTCTTTATTACACTTCTCCAATCTTCTTCACTTGGTTCCTCCGAGAACATCCTTTTGAGAGTTTCTATGATGGAGCTTTGCTGTTTGTTTACCCTTATTAGGGTACTTTCCTCTTTAAAAGATACTTGGGATCCCAGGGTGGCCACTGCGTAAGTCAATCGGTTCTCACTTCCACCTAAAGGTTTGGAACCTCCTTTCCACCTTTTGTGCCCAAGTGCGCTAGGATGCTAGGCTTGGCTCCCTTAATGCAAAGTCCCCTTTAACTTGAGAGAGCACAAGGTTGGAATCCCTCAACATTCTCATGTGTTTAATTCCCATACCAAGTGCTATTGTTAGCCTGGTCAAGTGCACCTTATACTCAACAGCATTATTTGAGTAAGGGAACTCTAGTTTGAAGGAGAATGGCACGGTGTCCCCATCTTCGTAGCTTAGTACAACTCCTATGCCATTTGAACCTATTGTTGCTAACCTGTCAAACCTCATAGTCCACTTCCTTCCTAGGAGTTCTACCATCGTTACTTCTCCCAGGATTTCCTCACTCAGTGGGCACTCCTCTTCCACAGGGAACTAGGCTAGCCGATCTACTATGGCCTAACTCTTGATAGCCTTGGGGTTCCTTAAGCCTATATCATATTGGGAAAGCAGTACTAGCCATTGGGCCACCCTTCCGGTTAGCAAGGGCTAATGGAGGTGGGCTTTTATAGGATGAGATTTTGTCATTAGGAGAATCTGATGGGCTGAGAAGTATCATTTCAGCCTTTGAGATGCATAAATTACCACCAAGCATGCTCTTTCTATATTAGGATACCTTGTTTCCATGTCCTTCAAAGCCTTGCTCACATAATAAATGGGCTATTCATTTCCTTTATCATCTTTCTGAGCTAGCAATGCCCTAATTGCCTGAGAATTGGATTCCAAATATAATAACAGATGCCTCCTACGTACTGGTGCTTGTAAGGTAAGCAGATGGTTCATGATCTGTTGGATCCTTTGGAAGGCTTCTTGTTGTTCAGTTTCCCATGTGAACTCAACTCCCTTTTCAATAGTTTAGATAATCCCCTAGTGACCAAAGCTAGGCCCGGTACAAATCTTCTGATGTAAGAGACCTTTCTTAGGAAACTTTTGCGCTCTTTGACCATCGTGGGCCTCTTCATGGTTGCTATTGTAGTGGCCTTGGCTGGATCCACACTTATGCCTCTGTGATGTACTAGGAACCCAAGGAACTTTCCAACAGATATCCAAAGGCACACTTCAGGGGGTTCATGCACAACTTGTACATTCTGCATCTTTCAAAAACTTGTTCAAGGACTTGGAAGTGTCTTGCCTAGGTTTTTGATTTTACCACAACATCATCTACGTAATCTTCCATCTCTTGAAAGATGGTTGTAATAGAAGATGGCTGTCATGGTACGCTGGTACGTGGCCCCTGCATTTTGAAGGCCAAAAGGCATCACAGTATAATAGAAGTTCCCAATCGGGGTCCTGAATGTTGTTTTCTTGGCGTCCTTGGCAGCCATTCGAATTTGATTGTACTAACTATACCCATCCATGAAGGAGAACATGGAACTTCCTGCAACTGAGTTTACGAGGAGATTGATGTTGGGTAAAGGAAATTCATCCTTTAGGCATGCTTTGTTTAAGTTGCGAAAATCCATACAACACCGGATTTGGTCATTCTTTTTCTTCACGGGAACTATGTTGGAAAGCCATTTAGGGTGTTGGATAGGCTTGATGAATCATGTTACCAACAACTTCTTAACTTCTTGAGTGATTAGAGCCTTTACCTTAGTGTGAAAAATCTTGGCTAGTTGGATTACTAGGTTAATTCCAGGATCTACATTAAGAGAATGGACCACCAACCCGGGATCTAGGCCAAGCATCTTGTCATATGTCCATGAAAACACATCTACGCATAGTTTTAGTAATTCCACTAGCTACTCCTTTTCCTTTGTTGATAATTGGCTGCTAATAAAAACAAGTCTTGGGGTTCTTGGGTCAGCCCCCAAGTTTACTTCTTCCAACTCTTCTTTGGGCTGAATCTGTGCTTCCTTCTCCATGTCTTTTGGGATCTCCTCTTGAGCCATCATGTAGTCTGGTGGTTTGGGACCCTCCTGCAGAGTGCATTCAGGTCTCACGTACCTTTATAAGCGATATATCAACCTGCCTTCGGGTTCGGACTACTACACACTCTCGGGATCCTAAGGAAATAGCCTCTTTCCTTTGCCTCTTCCTGTCTAGGAGATCCCTCAGATTGCAGGTGCTACCCCTTCTTCTTCTTTTTCTTCTAAGACAGGTCCACTTGGGATCCCTAGTGTGGGACATTCATAATCTGGTGCTAACTCATCATAGAACACAGTTTCTATAAAGTTCACTTCTCCTTGATTGAAGGGATTTGGGTTGGTAGGGATCCTTTTGGGTCTCCCATTTAGCCTCCCTTTCACACATTGGTGGTACGTTGATAGAATTAGGCGGTGCTTGTGGACCCAAGGTTTCCCCAACAAGATATCGTAAGAAACCTCTAAGTTGATCACATGGAAGCGAGCCAAGGCTACTATTGGGCCTACCCTTAGGGCCAACTGCACATATCATTCAGTAGATTCTGCAGCTCCTCCAAATCATGTTATTTCCACAGGAGCTCCCAGGATCCTCTTGCCAGCCATGCTAACAGCCTCCAAGGTACTCAGGGCAATGAGGTTGAGTGAAGCTCCAATATCTATCAATGCTCTTCTGACTTGAATACCATCTATGGTGGCTGTCAAATAAAGGGGTCTTCGATGGTCTGGGTACTCAACCTCCATATCTTTATCCATGAAGGTTATTACATTAGTTTTTTCCAAGAAAGCTATACTTGCATAAGATTCCGATGTGAAGCATTCCACCCCTGAGTCTGCTGCTATGCTTATGAGGGATTCTGTTGCGATCCTTCATGCCTCTAGTCCAAATCCCAGCTAGTTGAACATGGACCTGAACTTGGGGTTCTTTTAAAGGGTCTTAACTGTGTTGGGATGGAAGGATCCGTCTGACTCTTTTGTCTTTGCATTAGTCGGGTTCCCGTAAATCACCATAGCCACTACCCCTTTTCCTTTGTGGTTGGGCAAAGGGTTCCTTTGTACCTTAAGTTTTCACTGGGTAAGCTCTAGAGTCCCTTCCCTCAGCTTCTTATGAAAAAGTCTCCGAAGGGTCCAACAATCCTTAGTGGAAAGTTTAAAATAGTTGTGGATCCTGCAAAATAAAAGGTTCTTCCTCTCCTCTTCAGTAGGTGGTCTTGACACAGTGAATGGCCTGACAACTCCATCTCTAATCCACTTATCTAGGACGTGGTTCATCTCTTCTATAGCACATGGGATCATAGGTGGTTCCTCTATCACTTTTCCTTCAGGTTTCTTCCTCTTTTCCCCTACCGAGTCTGTCATGGCCTAAGAGATCGGTACCCGTTTGTTTTCATAGTTAGTGTTGTCCTCCTAGTTCTTTATAGTAAATCTACGAATTGGGTTACCCACAGGTTCTCCAAATTAAGTCTATAATCAAAGAGCATGTTAGATATGTAGATCTTCATAAGCTTCGTTTCTTCATAGTCTCTATAACAATCTAAGGAGACATCTTTGAATCTTTTGATGAACTGGACAGGATCCTTCCTAGGCTTTTGCTTCACCATCTGAAGGCTTTGAAAAATGGCTTTATCTTCGCCTAGGTAGTACTTTACACAAAATCTCTCCATCATCTCATCCCAAGTCTTGATGGACCAGGGCCTCAAGGTGATGTACCATGTATATGCTTTGTCTACTAGGGATTTAGCAAACTTCTTAAACATAATTCTTTGTCCCTAGCATAGGGACCCATAGAGTGAATAAATTTGCTCACGTGCTCTACAACACTCCCATTTTGTCTTATCAATTGGATGGAATTTTAAGGGTTCATACCCTTTGGGATGGGGCTTGCTAAGGAGCTCTGTTGGGAAAGGGGGATCCCAAGAGAATTGCTTAGGATCCCTAAGAGCTTCTCCCTTTCTTGTTCAAGAAGGTCATTCACATCTGCTAGGGTGAGATATTGGGGATTACCTCCCCCTCCTACTGCTGACCCTCCCTCTCTTGGTTGACCAGCAGAGCGGCATTGTCTCAGATCTCCTGGGTTCTTCCTTCTTTGAAGAGATGGATCTCCTACTGGAGGTCCTTCATCATCTCTGCCATTCGGGCCATAGGGTCTGGTTCTCGCATCTCACGCCTTGGCCTTAAGGCAATTTCGTGTTTAGCCAAAGGTACCTCATTCCTTTGCCTAGAAGCCAATTAATTTTCTCCCACGGGCTTTGATGCCGTAAGTGGTAGGTTAGTACCCTTGTTGTTCCTTAGCCTTGAAGCCATGCTTTGTGAAGGGGCTGCTTTTTCCCTCTTTTTTGCCCAGTCTCTAGTGAAGTCGCCTAAAAATATGGGTTCCTTTTTTAGTTAGTACCCAAACCCAAGTAGCGACAAGGGTCCTGGGTCCCTAAAGAGTTTTATATTCGTTTGTTAGTGGATTGAGCTTGGTTCACTGCAGCTATAATGAGATAATTACAAACCAATTTGTGCACAAAATATGGACCCTACTACACATACACATTCATACATACAAACATATACATATTGTAAAATAAGTGGCTAATGAACAATAACTAATCATTTAAAAACTGCAAATAATCATTTTAAAATCAAATAATCATTATATTGAAATTTTTAGTACATTGGACCCTATTTCTCACTGGGATATGCCATGAGGTTCAAATAGGTTCAAAAGTCACAAACTTAGATAGCTCTTTGTAGGCTTCCAAGACTTGTAAAGTTCGAATCTCCTTGAATCGAAGTGTATCCTCAAGCACTTATCATAGGATCGCATGCAGTATTTCTCTCTTTTCTCTGTTTTCTAAGGTTTAATGACTCTTTCTAATCTTCTTTTTGCCCTAATTAATTGTTACTGAATGAGTTTTCCTGAGGGCTTGATCCCCCTTTTATAGTACCTTCCTAGGGTATTTGGTGTGCCATTGATTCCCCCTATTTGTTGCCTTGGGTATCAAAACCAATGTTGTGTCAGCAACATTGATGGTTGATCATTTCCTCATTTTCTCACTACATTCTTCTTTTGAGGTTTCCCTCCCAAAAGTCCCCAATTGACCTTCCTCTTTTGGGGGTTTTGGGGGCTGACTTTTAATCCCTTTTTCCAAAGCTTCTAGAAAAACTTTTTTAGAACCCCTTTTAGTTGCCTCAACCCTTGTCTATTTATCTAAATAGGTAGATTCCCTCCTGTCAGGCTGAAAGATCCCCAACCACCTTCCTTCATGGTTCACCTTGTTGCTCTTCCTAAGGTACTAGGCTTCCCTTCATCAGGTTCTGGTTCCTAAGTCATCATCTATTTCCAAAGCCTTTTCTTCTAAGTTGCAGGTGGCTGATGCGACATGTCTTTCTTCGTTCCTTATGTCCATGAGCATGCTTCCCTAAGCTGTCCATTTCTCAGCTGATTCTTTCCTACACTTCCCAAGGACCCCCTCCCTAGTTCTAGCAACTACAAAGTGTCCTGGTCTAGTTTTTGTCTGGGCTCCCTAGGAGCTTTTCTCACCAAGGCTGGGCCAAGCTTCCTTTGCTTTTTTCTTCTTTTTCTAAGGCCTAGGGCTCACCTATTCATGAGCTTGGGCTTCCTTTTACCCATTTTAAAAGGGCCTTGGCTCACGGATTGGGCCTTTCTCATCTTTGAGGACCCATTAGTTTTGGATTTTAATACTTGTAATATTTTGGACCCTAACACATTGTTATGAACTGTTACTTATTCTCTCCTGGTCTTCTCTCTCTTCTATTTAAGATTCTCCCTCCTTTATTGAATGTTTATGTTCATGCTAGGATCTTTGAATTCTATTCAAAGTGATTGTGCAAACATCCACACATAGCCATATAAAACTTGAAACCCCTAAAAAATCCTGATCACAAAGCATAAACACATATTCATAATCATTCATACACCAACAAGAACACTATATTAGACCAATTTTAAGACAACCCAAATAAATAAATAAAACCCACAAATCCACATATCACCATATCACCATATCCAAACCCCACCTTTCAAACCCAAATAAAAAATCACCAAATCCTTTATCACCAAAAGTAAACCCAATCCCTAAATCAACCAAGGCCCGAACTAGCTAAGAAGGAAGAGAAAGATCAACGTCCAGTGGTGGTGCTACCGGTGTGATTCGTTGCCTATGCTAGTGGCAGAGGTCATGAGTCTCCGCCAAAATTCCCTTTGACGTTTCGTACACAAACCCAAACACAAACAGAAACCAAACCCAAACATAAACACAAATGCGAACTTTCTCTTCCATGGTCGAGGAACACCAAAGCTAGTGTCGGTAGCACCTGATCAGAGCCTTCAATGAGGAACAACAGTTGTGTGGTGAAAAGAAGCTTGAAAATTCCTATCCAACTATCTTCATGGCACTAATTCGAAGTGAGAGTGCAAGATGGTAATGGAAATACAAGGATTTTGGCCATAGCCAAAACTTAAGAGAGGGAGTCTTCATCCGCTGTGGGTAAGAGAGATAGAGAGAGCGTCGGAGAGAGAGAGAAAGAGCGTCAGAGAGAGAGAAGGGAGGAGAAGCTGAGAATAAGTAATGATCCTAAACAACGTTTCTGGACCAAATTGTGTTTAGAAACCAAGTTTGTCAATTTTGAAAAATTTTGGACCTTGTTGGCACTAGCCCGAATCTCAGAGTAGTTTACTAAAATTTACCCTAGTCTTTTTGGGTCATGCATACATTAGCTGGCTCAAGCATATAGACTACTAAGACAATAGCTTAAGACCCTGCGCTTTTAACTAATAGTATAATTTAATATATTAATGTGTACATTTTAATTAAGGGCCCTTTACACACAATAATTATGTCTTTTGTATTGGCCACGAATGCATTGTGTATTCAAAATGCCTTCACATTTACCATTATTTCATTTTGAAATTTTAACAAAACCTATCAATTTATCTACAGGCCAACTAGCACAAGTTTACACACATAACACAGCTCTACTCTTTACCTTTTTAAAAAAAAACTAATTAACACAAGACTACTAGAGTAGAGTCCTGTATTCATTTATGGCATTATCACCTTACATCAAGTCATCAACCGATCAAATTTTTTCTCAAAAAAGAAGAAGAAAACACCATCAACCAATTTGTTCCTATGTTAATTTTTTTTTTCAATTAGTTTGACTTTTCTCATTTCCATTGGTACCTACTGATTTTTAATTTTTTCTAAAAAATATTTCCATTGTATTTTTCAGATATATTTTCATTAGTTATCCTTCTAGAGTAATTTACTTTGTATTAGTACTAATTTATTTAGTTAAGTGCTAATAAATACTTTCTAAAAAAAAAAGTGATAAATAAATGTTTATTTGTGAATATTTAGAGTCTAAAGTGATCACATCATTATAAATTTGCAGTCTTGCCTTTGATCAGGTTTCTATTGTTCTATATTTTAAATTTTATTTTAGTTAAATTATAATGTTTTATTATTATAAA
Source organism: Castanea sativa (assembly GCF_040712315.1). Lineage (NCBI taxonomy): Eukaryota > Viridiplantae > Streptophyta > Magnoliopsida > Fagales > Fagaceae > Castanea > Castanea sativa. Next base: position 23,501,071 of record NC_134023.1, read on the forward strand.
TTGTGTTTCATTTATTTAGAAATATTTCTTAATTATAAATGTCTACTAGAAAATATACAAGTAGATACGAAAAAAAAGAGAAAATTTGAAAAATAAACAAAACACAACATAAAATTTGGGTGAAAATATAATACATGGACAAGAAATTCATCAAAAGGAGTTCGAAGATAATGAAATTATACAACAAAATATATATTAATGAAACAGTCATAATAATGTTCAATCGAAAAGAAATTTTAGCGAAACTTAAATACAAAAACTTAATTAGTGATTTTGCATCTCAAAAATAAAAAAAAAAATATTTTAAATAAAAGGTTAAAAATTAGATAAATATTATTTAATCAATATTAAAGTGTAAGGCCCACGTAAGCCATAGGCTCCAAAATTTGTTGAGCCAGCCCTAGAGGAATCGGTAGGTCTAGTACCAAACTTCTTAGTTTGTGACAAATATCTTCAAGTAGCACTTTCTATATGTATGTTTACTTTTTTTTTTTTTTTTTACTTTTTATCTTTGTAATTCCATGGCCTTTAATAGGAAAACTTTTTTTTTATTTTCAAGATATTTTTTATCACCTGTAAGATGTAGAATACTGAGTATGAAAGGTTTGAAATGATGAGCATGAATGATCCCAATTTTTGTCCATGGATGCTTATGAGGAGACAGTTTGATGTGAGTGTTGAGTATGTATTGAAACCACAACAATGCCCTTGTATAGGGTCATTAGTGTAGCCCCAGCGAACGCAACAACTGTTCCAAATATCTTTGCTTGTGAACCGCGTTGGGATATGTCTAACTTCTCCATCCTGAATTCAGAAATTAAGCATAACTTGTAAGTGTTGTAAGAAATATGAGTTATAAGAAAGCCTAGATTAGGATATAAAAGATACAATATGGTCCAAATCCTTATTTTATTAGGATTTTTATTATAAATAGAAAGCCTAGTACAGTTGTTTTACTCTATATTTCATTATATTATAAATAAAAAGCCTAGTACAATATGAGTTATAAGAAATATGGGTCCAAATCCTTATTTTATTAGGATTTTTATTATAAATAGAAAGCCTAGTACAGTTGTTTTACATACAATAATTCTATATTTCTCTATTATTATAAAGTCTTTTGCCAATGCATATCACTACAAGAAAATCGAACTATTGCATCGGGTTTTTTGCAGTGGTTGTGAAAAGTGTCGTTATATGTCATGTGTTGCGGCACTTTTTTGGCCTGTCTCTGTAGATGAGATATATTGCGGCGTTTCATTGGACCGCCGTAATAGATGTAGCCTTTTGTAGTGTACTATAGCAGCGCTATATAAATCACTGCAATATACATGTTTTAGCGGCGTTAAACTTAGCTATAGCAGCACTCCATAAACCCACTGCAATAAATATATCCTTTTGCAGATACTATTGCGGCGGTATAGAAAACCGCCGCAATATATAAGTTTTAATGGCATTTTTGTTACTTATAGCGGCGGGTTAGATGACCGCCGCAATAGATACTTTTTTGCAGCGTTGTTTCGTAGTTATAGCGGAATAGACCTTTTAATTGTCTGTGCCTGGTCCAATGTATCCCTCTGTTGTTTTGGCCTAAGCTCCATTTTTCCTTTTCATTTCCCTCCTTTTTCATTTTCAAATACTCTCTCTCTCTCTCTGTTGTTAGCTCTAACAAAAACCCACACACTAACGTCCTTCACCGACTGTGATTAGCTGCCATCACCACTACCAACAGTAACCAAAAATATAAATTGCCAAAAAACCCAACAGATTAGATGGATTCGTGAAACCCACCGCCGGCGGATACCAAATTTTGAATCAGCAAGGTGCAATTATGGTTGTTGTTCAAATATGCTTTACAAGACAAATTAAGAACGCAAGTTACAGTATTTCATTTAACATTTTTATTTCTATTTTCTAATATCTTGCAAAGTTTAAAATTTTCCCACATTTTCCCACTAGCCAAACCGGGAAATAGAGAACACAAACATCAATCTTCCAACCACTGCCATGCATCCTTGCCGCCACACATCCTCACTCTCAAAACCTAGCTTGGGTCTCTCTCTATTAGCATTCACTGCCACCGCTCGCTGATTGAAGCCCCAAGAAGCCATCGAGGCTTGGACAAAGGCAAATGCTTGGCTTTTGCCATTGACGGTGCCAACGAAGCGAGGTAAAAATTAGTTTTTTTCTTTTCTTTTTTAATCTCAATGATATCAAATTTTCTTTTTTGGGTAATTAGTCTTTTTTTTTTTTTGAATTGTATTGCTAATACTTGAACTGGGTCTTAGGGAACTTTGCTAATAAATTGTAAATTTGTTTGTGCTTTGCAAAATTTACAGAGCTATGTAGGTGTTCTCTATTTTAATTTTTCAAAAGATTAAAAAAGAAAAATAAAATTTAGCAGTTGCTAAAAATAATATAAAATGAGAATTTCTTTTAGGGTATAAAATTGGATTAGTCAATTTGAAATGTATGATATCAACAAAAAAAAAAAAAAAAAAGGTTTAAAATCAATGTTTTTTTGGGTGAAAAATCATTTTTTTTTGGAGATGTTGAGATGGTTGACTGGGAATATAAGAGTGACTTTCAACAACAATTAAGTGCATTTGTTGTTTTAGATTAGTCAACATAAAATGGTTGTTTATGATTATGGATATAACCAATTTATGGTCACAAGCTTTTTGAAGCAGTTGGATATAAGAATTCGTGGAGTTTAATTGAGTATGAATTGTGTACACAAATCTCAAATCCAAAACACCAAAACACATTGAGACCAAAACCAAGCAATTAACAAAACCCACCCCATGACTCACCCCCGGATCCAACTAAGCACCACTTCCGCAACCACCAACCACCAACCACCATGGATGAACAAGGTAGAAAGAGAGAGACCCATTGAGTGAGAGACCCGCTAAGATAGAGACATTGATTTGAGTGAAAGAGAGAATGGAGCACCAATCTTTGAGAGAGAGACATCGATCTGAGTGAGGTAGAGAAACCCACTAGTTTGATACAGAAAGAAACCGATCTAAGAGAGGAGTTTGAGACATTTGGGTCTGATTTTGAGCAATATTGAGAGATAGAGAGAGTATATCGATGAGCGATGAACGAAGAGCAAAGATGATAGTGCTCGGTCATGGAGTTAGAGAGAGATTTGGTGTTGGCAGTGTGATGAGCTAAGATGGCAGTGTTTGGTCATGGAGTTAGAGAGAGATCTGATAGTTTTGGAAGAGAGAGAGAGAGAGAGAGTGTGTGTGTGTGTGTGTGTGTGTCTTAGAAGAGTTGGAGACCGGTTTGAGAATGAGGTTTCGGAGTTGAAGTTTTTCTTTTGAGTGTGCGATTATGTGAGAACATGCTTAATAGAATGTTATTTTGATTAATTGTTATTGATCTAAGAATATGAGTTATATTTTGGGAAGAAAACAAAAAACATAAACATGTTCTTCCAAAAAATTAATAATAATGAAAGGAATAAAAAAAATTAATCTAATTATCTTATTTTATTTTTTAAAAAAAATTTAGAAATTCAAAAAAAAAATTATGTGATTTATTATTTATTTAAATACTAACGTGGACTTTTTAATATGTTAAATAATTTTTTTAAATACTTTTTAAATGGTCATGTTAGCAATTAGCATAGAACACATTTTTTATTTTATGGACAAAAAATGATAAAATAAAAAAGTAAAAACCAAAATAAAAATGACCCGCAGGGACAAAAGTGCATTTGCACATTTTATGGACACATTTTTTTTCATTTCTCCTTTTTTTTTTTTCTCTCTCTCAGTCTCTCTCTCGCTCTGTATCTCACGCACGCACGCTGCACTCTATCTCTCACACACACTAGGCGCCATCGATCACTCACACACACACACACCTGCTGAGCAAAGCCCAGCCCTGCACCTGCCGGCGCCGAGCCCAACCAGGCCATCGCAACGACGCCGCCAACAAAGCTTGCAATCTCACCTCCATCTCTATCCTTCCTCCTCGAGCCAGGTTTTAACTTTCCTTCACAAACTCGCTCTGTTTGGTTTCCTTGAATATGCAGGAAAATGTTAAGCATCAAAATTTTGAAATGTTTAAACTAATGAACATTTTCTTCATATTCTATCTCAATTTTGATTGTTTTCTTTAATACGTGGTATAGTTTGCAAATTAATTAGGGCTTTTTAGTCTGCTTTTGTTTTGGGTTTGAATTTTCATCATTCAGATTGTAATTGATGGTTTCCATTATATTGATTCCTGGTGCTTGTAGCAGTATTGATGAGTTTCCTTTTATCAATTTTCATATTTTTGGGTAAAACGGATTTCATTGTAAAACAGATTTCTTTCTTTTTGGAGTGGCGGTACCACTTACACTCACTTACCCACTGCATGGCTCTAAGGCTTTATGATGAATATGAATATGTACTTTACACGGGGAATCCATTGTTCCCTCTCCTTTTCTCTCACTACTTTCTTTCTCTGTCATAGCCATTCAGATCCTTGAGATTTCATTCCCCCCACATTCTCTCTCTTCCTTCCTTGTGGCTTATATAAAAACAGAAAATAAAGACTCATACTTCACAAACCAATTTGCAAATATTGAATTTTGAGATTACAAATAGGTGAAACCCCTTGAGACCCTTTTCTTTTTTCTCTTTTTGGCTGCTAGTTTCTTGGATTCTGTGGGTTTATTTTGTGTTTTTGGGTGTTTTCTGAAGTGGGTTTTTCATTCTATTCTTGTTCTTGTATTATAGGAGTGACTTTTTTCTAATTTCAAGTTACTCAAAGTTTCAGAATTTTCTTTCTTGCAATGTGTTTGTTGGTTTATTTGAGTGAAAATGTGTTCCTTTGGAGTTAGAATTTGGGACTGAATGAACAACAATAAGGCTGCTGGTGCTTTTAGTTTGTGGAAATGGGGTTTTTCAAATTGACACAGTGGTAGACCCCATTTGCTTGCCTCGTTCAATTCTGTGGATCCCATTATCTGAGTTATCTTTTTGTGCCTGCCTTATTGTTCTTCTGTTTTGTTTTTATTTTTATTTGATGTGTCTTCTATTTCTACAGATGCCAACCTTGTGGAGAAGTTATTTTTAAGAAGTTTTATTCAATGGGAGTTTAATTAGTTCTGCTTAACATGGTGAAATCTGTTATATAGACATTGCTATATTGTCAAAAGAAAAACACTTCGTTTCTTACTTATTGAGTTGAGCATGTAGTCTTTTGGTTTATTACATTGTTGCCATTGCCTTCGATTGTTAGTTTGTTACCACCTTCCATGTCATGCCAGTTAACACAGGAAAAGTATCAGCTACAGTATGTCATAGACTTTTCACTTTTAAATTTGCTGCTTCTTAAGTCTTAACATATTGCATTTTATGTTGCTATTGAAACTATGAAGTCCCTTTATTTTGAAAAAGAGGTACCTGACCCTGGGAACTTGTCTTTTAGACACTGAACAGATTCTCATGTATAGCTCTGGCTGGTGTAGCAACGGAGTATCTCTTATATGGAGTTGCTGAGGGAGGCCTTGCTGCATTAAATAGGGTTTATAATAATTTACATGCTAATAGTTTTGCCATGACAATATTTTGTGTGCAAAGAGAGGAAGAAGTATGCAACTATCCATGTTACTAACTGAACTTCTCTTTCAGACATCTAATTGACTCGATCCCCACTAACATGTAACAATAAAACTTTAAACTGAATTTAAGAGAAATAACTTGAAAATATATATATCTTTATTTATCCAAATTGAACCCCTAAACAACACTAAGCAATTCCTGATGAATATTATGTGTATGGAAAAATTTAATTGCTTTTTCATTATTTTGTGGTATTAGTTTCAGTCTTCAAAAAAATTATATGAGATCTTAAACCACCTTTTATCAATCCATTGTTTAATTTCTTTGAAAGGTGAGATCAATTATGTCTTAGTGATGTGTGTATTGTTTTTGTCTTTTTGTAAACTTCAAAATATATTTGTTAATTATTAGATTTCTAGGTTAGGAAATTAAGGATTGGTGTTCTCACTGTGGTGTCAGTGGTCATGTTGCTGATAAGTGCTATGAGTTGCACAGTTATCCACCTGGTTACAAATTCAAGGGCTAGACTCATGCTGCAACTCTCAGGTAATGACTTTTCTCCTTACAGTTCACCTAATATGAAACATTCAGTTTTTTCGAGTGAATAGAAGGGCTTTTACACAAAAGGATTGGGTGATAGATATGCTACTGATCATATGGTACATTAGTCCCATTTGGGAACAACTTATTTAGGATAAAAGTTAAATAAAATAAGTAGGTGATTCATGTGGAAACCACAAATATTAGAAAAAATAAGCAAAAGTTAAATAAAATAAGTAGGTGACTCACCTGAGACTTGCAAATAGTAGGAAAAATAAGCAATAAGATAACTTATAAGTGCATCCCAAATGGGCACTAAATATGCATTTGACATCAGCTTTTTTTTTTTTTTTTTTTTTCTAAAAGTGTTAAAATATACGTACACTAATGATGCATATGGGTGTGTTGTTCTTTTTCATTGAAAAGTACTTATCTATATTTTCTCTATTCATGTTTGATATTGTTAGTATATCAGAATGTTATCTCCTTTGTTAGCGTACAGTTGGACTTAATTTTCTCTTTTGGGTGATAATCATAGAGTTTTATAGGGGCTAGTATGGTATCCTTGTTTGATTTACGCTTTATGTGTATGCATGTGTGCATGCACGTGCTCAGTTAATTTGAACCTTGGTTTACATTTTAATATATTTCTAACCTTATTTTTTGTCTTTTTTGTAGAGCTAAGTGATGCACCTCTTGCACCTACTGCTTTTGAGGCTTTTGTAAAAGTTCCAAACTTCCTGTGGCCTCATACTCAAATTTATTGTACAAGGTATTGTTTTCAATTGGGCTTTCTAAATGCCAAGATTTTTTCACTCGGTTTTAGAATATGCACTATTTGGTACTTGAATTTCTTTATTAAGCCTCCTTGATTGGTCAAGGAGAGGACTGTTAGATGAATTTGTAATCCACATGTAACTTGCAAATGATTCTAGCTTATACCGGAAGAATGATGGTTTCTAGTTCATGTATCAATCTGAGTTTTTGAGGAACAATGATTTTATCTAAATAAATACATTATTAACATTGGTTATTTGCCTTGACTAAATGGATTTGGTTCCTACGAAGCAAAAAGTTGGTCAGAATAGGAAAATATATTTGATGTGCATGACCCTCTATTTGTGTTTCCTATGTCATGAAGTTTTTAAGTGAATGGTATGCCTTGAGTTCATTTTTTAGTCCTAATGACTTCAATTTTGTCTCTGGGAAGTGAAGGATCACCCTTTTTGCAAAGGGTCATTATTAATGAAACAAATTAAGCTTTGTGTAAAGCAAATCATTGTTGATACTCATTCATTATTTGTAATAATGATACTCAAATGACCCTTTTTAACTAAGGTATTATTATATATTCTGGGACAGTCTTTGATAAGAGCATATGTGCTAACTCATATGCTCTTAATATAGGATGAATGGCATTTTATGAAGAATTGAACTTTTTACTTTTCATTAATAATTGTGTCTTTAGAACCAAGACACTTTTTTGGGACATGGAGAGTCTATGTCATGCTATATGCTAATGGTGTTGCAGTGGAGAAATAGCTGATAAAATTAAATGAAGTAGCCCAACTAAATACATAGAATCATATCAAGCCCCAAACAAAATCATGGAAAAGTCCTAACAAGCTTGACGAGCTAATATTTATATGCACTTATTGAGTAATCTTGGTTTGTATGCACTTATTGAATGAGCAAGATGAAAAGTCCTAAATCTCTAATATTTTCTTGTCATTCTATTCCATTTATATGCACTTATTGAGTAATCTTGGTTTGTATGTATGACGTTCCTCTGGTCCAACAATCTCTAGCTCTCAAAAAATCATCAGCTGCATCCCATCAACCAAGTAATCTTGGTGTTCGATGACTTTTTGTGTACAAAGAACTACATTTGAACAACCACATTTTTTGGAAGTGTTGAAGGATATTTTTAAACACTTGGGAACTTTGATTATGGTATTAGCTTAATTTAAGCAGTAGTTTTATTCAAAGGACCACATTTTTTCTTTTTTTGTTAATCTTATGATGATGGTTATAGATAATGTTATGTATTTGATAATATATTTCTATGTTAATATAATGTTAGTTTGGAGACATTTGTGGTGTTGTTAATTAGTTACATTTGAGGTATTGTCATAGTAGAACTAAAATTATTACAGGTTCTTTGTAATAGGACTGTGGTTTTAAAACCTAGGGGAAATTTTTTTTTTGACCTCTAGCAGCGGGCAAAAAGCACCGCTAAAGGTCTAAAATTATGTGTTGAAGGATACTTTTAAACACTTGGGAACTTTGATTATGAATTAGCTTAATTTAAGCGGTAGTTTTATTCAAAGGACCACATTTTTTTTTTTTTTGTTAATCTTATGATGATGGTTATAGATAATGTTATGTATTCGATAATATATTTTTATGTTAATATAATGTTAGTTTGGAGACATTTGTGGTGTTGTTAATTAGTTACATTTGTGGTATTATCTTAGTAGAATTAAAATTATTACAAGTTCTTTGTAATAGGACTGTGGTTTTAAAACCTAGGGGAAATTTTTTTTTTGACCTCTAGCAGCTGGCAAAAAGCACTGCTAAAGGTCTAAATTTATGTTATAATTGAAGCCTTATAGTGGTGTTTATAGCCTACAGCTAAAGCTTCACACATATAATGGCGGTTGTAACCGCACCTAAAAGGTGCATATGTTTTATTGTACATGAAGCCCTATAGTAGCGCTTATCGCTCGCCGCTAAAGGTTGTCACCTATAGCGGTGCACATATTTCGTTGCCAAAGGTCAATTGACCCGAATTCTAATTTCATATGGAACCAAAATTGATGCTAAATGGTAGATCTATTGCGGCATTTTTTGTTATCGTCACAATAGATCTATAGTGGCACCGCAACAATGGCGGGAAGAAACATCGCAATAGCATCTGCCGCTAAGGTCAAATATACCTTTAGTGACGCTTTTTTGGACTTTAGCGGCATTTTTTGCCCGCCGCAATAGTTCATTTTTCTTTTGTAGTATATGTTGATCATGGCACGTTTGGTTTACTGTAATAGATTTTGTAATGAAATGGTTATTCATGTGGGATAGCCATTTGAATATTTGATTGCATCTTACAAGGAATAATTGGATTAGTATTATGGCAAATAAGTTGATCTTGATATAATTTTTAGAAGATTATGTTGACTACGTGTACAAAATTAATTTGAGATAGTCAGCAAAAGATTGGCTTTGGTATTAATATTGTTGGTAATCTAGTACTGGTTAAGGCTTGTTTATCTTAAGTTGGACTTATTGCAAAAAAAAAAAAGAAGATATATTTCATGGACAATGAATCAATTCATGGTAATTGCATTAAATTCCTATTCTTACTTAGTTGCCTATATGGGTTTTCATGGTGTAATTAAAATGAAAGCCTACGACAATGAAATAATTTTGAATTCTTTATCCACAGATGAATAACAGTTTGTTGAGTACCAAAATTTGACAAGAAAGTCTATTCCATGAAAAGTAAAGAAAGACCATGGGCCTTGACAAAAGAATGCCCAACTCGTGAAGTTAAGAAGGACCATGAAGGCCTAAAGACCCAAAAAGAAGGAAAAAGAAAGAAAAAGAAAAAATAGAAGGGGACCCAGACTTAGCCCACGAGTGGGATCTCCATCATCTCGGAAGCAGATCCTTTGACAGAGCCTAGGAGATCCTGAGAAGGATGTGGACGGCTTAGAAGATCCTAAGAAGGACGTGGGTGACCCAGAAGATAGAATAAACCACTCATAGGTATCCTTGAAAGAAGGAAAGATTCGTTAGATATCTTGTTGAAATCAAGAGGTAGAGAGAAGTGAAAGGGATGAGTGGTATCCTTGGGTTTAGTACTTGACATAGGAATCGAGGGATCTCGGTCACCCATTACATTGAATATCCCACATATTCCTTTGACTTTCCAGGAAGACATCTTCCGTTTGTAGCTAAAGCCAAATACTCTTTTGAGCTATAATTTCCAAACTAAGCTAAAACTCTGCCCAAGGAACTCCTTTAGATTCTGTTAGATGACATGGTTTTACCCAACAGACTGAGGAGATCCTCTCCAGGGGTACTAGATCATGTCCACTATAAAAGGAACACCAAAACATAATAGAGGGGTTAGTTTAGGGGAAATGGGGAAGAGTTCCAAAAATTCAAACCGATAATTCTGAGAATTCTAAGAGTTCAGCAAGGGAGAGGGGACAAAGAAAGAATAAAATAAGAGAGCCAAGGAAGTAGACTTCGTCCCATATCCTTGAAACCCTTCAAAATATCATTTAGACTTCAAAGAAACATATACAAAAATATGCACACATTAGATATCACTCTCTTCCACAAAATCCTCCTCACCTGACTATCTTGGAAGGAGATGTCCAAGCAAAGCTACTTGGACTTGAGTTCCAAATCCCACAAGTCTTGTGCCAAAAGTACTAAGTTCGTGAGAATTGAGGCCAGAATCCTCGTGGCTGACTCATTTTCATGAAGATCATTTACATATATGTATATGCTTTAGAATGTATATCCTAACCTGAGGAACTAATAATTGTTTGAGGATATTTGTATTATATAATTGTTCTTATGTAGGACCTACAGAGATAAAGGGAAAAGACAAAAATCCATTGCATAGTGAGCATGGAGAAAGATCATTTGGTTCAAGGAACTAGCGTTTTGGGTTCCATGGATTAAAAATCAAGTACCCTTGAGAACTATGACATCACACTAGGGGAACCACGAACCCACGTCCGGGGAACCACTGGTGGAAGAACCAGTGTAACACTTTTCCAAGGAACCATCATGGAGGAACCGAGTGAAGGAACTCTTTAAAATGTTCACAAAATAAAAGATAAGTCTTAAATACTCTATTTTAATCACATTCTCATTGTGAATATTATGAATAATGTTATTTTACTCATTTTGTAAGGGAAAAAGGTCATTTTAAGACATTAAAACACTTACAATGACATTTTATTGCTTAGGAGGAAATCACATTTTTCCCTTGAGGAGCTCTATGTGACTTGCGCACAAACCGGTTCATATAACGACCCTAATAGGCCGCGGAAAACCGGACCCAATCCAACCAACAATCAATCATCTATCCTTGGAGGCCCAAGATCCTTTGTCATCAATAGACCTTGGTACCATCCAAAATAAAAAAGAAACCCACACAGTTGAAGCCTTATAAATAGACAGTATTGTAAAACGTGTGATGATGGCTTTAGCGTAAGTGTTCCTCCTGTATAGAAGGGGAGAAGACTCTTAGAAGAACGTGAAGTGAATTTCATCAAAGAGTACATAGTCTGTTAAATATTTTGGGGTTAAAAGATGTTGAGTTTTAGATCCCTGTAAAAACTAGATTGTTTAACTTAATTAATTAACCAAGTGAATATTTAGGTTTATTATTCAGATCTAGATTAAAACAATAATAATCATATCATGTAAAGTAGCGGAAAATAAAGAACACAAAGATCTGATGACCCAGGAAAACCAAACTAGTAAAAAACCTAGGGAGGATTTAATTTAGCTATTCTTAAGGTAAATAACAAATCCACTATGAAAGAATTGAAGTTTGTACAATAGAACTTAGACCACTAACATTCTATTGCTACCTCAAGTAGAAAACTTACTACCATGACCCTATGATAGCTCCGAGTCCACGGACTACGTCTTTCCTTGATTTGCAGCAACCACAAGTTCACCTACTTATTTTTCTTTAAGCTCTTTATATAGCACTTGAAGTGATCACCAAGCTCTCGACATTAATCTTGATCTTGATAATCCTAAGTATGTATGGAGGTAAACACCTTTAGATCTCACAAGAGATTCACACATACAACATATCAACAATCTCTAAAACGTGGTTAGAGTTTTTCTATTTATATGAGATATGAAACATAAACCCTTTCATGTCAAACGAGCTTGGGTTGAGTTGGAAAATTCTGCAGAAAAACATTCTGTATGAGCTTCGATCGATCGAGTCTAATTTTCGATAGATCGAGCCTTGCAGAAATTGAATAGTAATTTCTTGCAATTACTCGATTCTAACTTTATACAAACACATACTTTGAGCAGCCTAAATCTAGACTAAACGTTTTGATCATAGTTTGCCAGCATATACATATTGAAGTTCTAATACATTAGTTCCTAATTTCTTAGAACCTAACAACAGATATCTGTGTGTGTTAACTAAGAATTGATCTATTATTTGAATGAGAGAGCAATTTATTGCTTGTATTGGGAGTTTAGATGTGTGAGTGTGTCAAGTTTGTGATTTTGTATCGAGAGTATGTTTTACGAATATTGGTTGTAGTCATAAACCATATTGCTAATGGATGGTTTGTTAAATGGCTTAGAATTGATTTTAGACATGCCTCACTACTCCTTTACAATATTCCTCTTATGCACAAACTAAAGAGATGGATATAAAAGATATTGATCCCCATACCTGCACAAGATTGCTACGACAAAGGTAATCGATGGAAGTAAGTTGCACGTAACACTAACAGCTGAAAAAGTTGATGATGTGTATTCAACTCCTGCATAGTACACTGTTGTCTCTACCGCAGCTCTTTTTAACAAGGAAACTCAAGAATTAGTTAGTGTTTTGCATGTGTTGGGTGTTTGATGGAATAGTACGTAGCCTTGGACAGTGCAGGACTCATTTTCAAATAATTTACTCACCCTAGCAAGCCCAATAAAAAGATATTACACAAGATTTTCATGCTAATTTTTTTGAGCTTATCCCTGCCACAGAAATTTTAAGAGGTGAGTACAAATTCAAGCGTATTCAGTCTTTTTATAGCATTTCATTGAGAAGGGACAACTCTGTTCAAATAAGCCATATTCAAAATTAAATAATCGAAAGAGCCATAAGATCAGTTTCATATGGATTCCACTATTTTAGTTAGTTTTATCGGAATAATATACACTTGTAACTTGTAAGTTTTAGAATAAGTTGGTTGCATGTGAATTTTTCATGAAATAATGCCTAATTTTTAGTACCATTTCACTAAGAAGGGAGTCAAGGGACAATAAATATGTAAAATTGCGTTCTATTTTAAAACTCCACTACTCACGTTTCTTACCCACTTAATTTTTCATTGTTAAAAAGAAAAAGAAAAAGAAAAAGAAAAAAAACTAGTTACCAATTATCATGTACTTGTTATTTTCAAAACTTCCCACAATAATTTATTATAAAAATTATAACAAAAAATTGTGATAATTTTTAACGTTAACAACCACAAACTTTTGATAAAGAGAAGAAATGTACTCTATGAGAAGAAAGTAGTAAATTATGTCAAAATGGAGAAAAAGAAAAGTAATGGGATTCAAGAATTTTTGTGGGCGGCTGCCTCAAAGTTCATGATTATTTTACTATGTAATTTTCAAGACTTTTATTTTTTTTTGTTAATATCTTTGTTCTTGGGTTAGGTTTTCTTTTTCTTTTTATTTTAAAATATTGATGTCATACAAATTCATCTTCAAACTCCTTTCCAGCTTTCTTTCCTAGGGAATTTTCTAGTCATTGTTTTGCACATTATTTTTGCAATTTTACTTATTTGTGTACTCACTTTGTATATATGTGAATTTTGAATTTTTTGGCTTTTGTTAACTATGTTATATTAATTATCAAATAAAGTAATTAAGTCATGCAAATCTAATACATATGGTTTTTTAATGATAGTAAGATTTTCTTCTAATTTCTTAAATGGACTTGAACTAATTTTAAATGAATTTAAAGTAATTTAAAAATAAAATAATACTTCATACAAAAACTATAATGGACTTGAAATATAATGAAACACTCCAATAAAAGAATGTCGTAACACTGTGAAATCAAAACATTTGATGCAAAAATACTTGGTACAAAAATTAAAGTAAAACTTCATCCATGCATTCTATAGTAATTGTAGAGTCTATATTTTTAGGTTGACAACCATGAACTAATTGTAACCTTTTAGAACTTAGTTTGTCTACTTGTTTAGTATAGAAATATTCAATTAAAAAAGAAAAATCAAGTTTAGCACAGTTGAAAACTCAAGAAATCAGAAAAACTAAAGTGCAGATAAGTTTCACTCATTTTGACCGATCGAGATGCACATCTCGACAAATTGAGATTTGTGCAGATTTTGGATTTACTTTTTTCTCTTAGCCGTTTGATATTGGGTTTTCATGGAACTTAAGGATATTTAAATAAAAAACTTAGAGCATGTTTTTACACATTCAAGAAAGCAATGTTCTGTACACAAATCTAAAGATTTTCCATACCCTTTTGAAGCTATAATTGAAGACCTTGTGCAAACAACAAATTTAATTATAAAGACAAATTTAATTATAAAGTAAAGTTCATGAATCTAGTCAACCATAGTTGTTCATCTAAATCTTTGAATGGAGATCTCAATATCACAAACAAGAGTGTTTGTGTGCAACAGTTTCATAGTAGAAGAGTCCGTGAATTTAGAGCTACATGTGGTCACGCGACTCACGCCTGTTAGTACTATATGAGGTAGCAGTAGATTTAGAGTTAAGTCTATTGTACAAACTTCAATTCTATTAGTGAAATGTTGCCTTGATAATTGTTTAGGTTAAATCCTTCCTAGATTTTTTACTTTGAAACCACAATTTCAAAAGTTTTCCTGAGTCATCATTCTTGGTGTTCATGTGATCTGTGTTTGTTTGATATGTTAATCATTTTAATCAAGATTATAATTAATCTAATTAATTATTTGTTTAAAAAACAATTCAATCTGAGACAACTGGGGTCTAAAACCCTAATAGTAGTTTTAAAATAAAGTAATACTTGACACAAAATCTAAAATGGAATTGAAATCTCCCAAACACTTGATACAAAATTTAAAATATATTGTAACACTTTGAAATCTAATGGGACAGTTCATGCAAAAAAAGAAAAAAAAAAAGAAAAGAAGGAAAGTTGTAATAATTTTGAAATCTATTAAAACAATTGGTACAAAAGTTAAAGTGGAACTTCATGCAAGAGATCCCCCTTTCTTGAGTTTCCACTCTTGTATTTGCACCTCATCTGTATTGACGTCATTAACATAGTACTACAAAGTTATATGCAAGCGTAATATAACAATAATCAATACAAATTCATCCCAAAACAAACAAACAAACAATATATGATTCTATAAGGGGAAACTTGAAATCTATGTACAAATATTTTGGCACTCCAATTATGGATCTGGAGGATGATGCCAACAATAATGAATAAAATCCAAAATTTTAATTAAAAAAAAGGGACAATAATTACTAAATCAAAAGAAACAAAAATTTTGGACTTTATTCAATCAAGAAAGAATAAGATTTGAGAAAATCGGCCACTTTCTTGAGCAAATTTTTATTGAAACCTCTTACGGGCTTTCTTGTTTACTTCTAGTTTTGCTTTCTTCTCCATTTAAAGCCTTTCCCTTGATTTTGGGCAACACAAACAATGAAATGCTTTTTTGGAAATATTAACACTTCTTGCGAGAAAGTTTGTGGTGGTTGACAACGTCACTACTCTTTTGAGGGGGAAGTTTGAGGTGATTGAAATGGATATTTGTTTTCTATCCTAATATTTATAGGAATATTATTTATGGGAAGTTTTGTGCACATCTCTAGATATAAGGATTTATAGGATTTTTTTTAACCGCGTGGAATGCAATTAAAAAAGTAATCTGAATTCAAATAGAACATTAGGATTATTTGAATTTTGAACAAATTGAAAGGAAATGTGTGGGATTTTTTTTTTAAAGAAAGACAAAAAAATGTGAGGTTATGGGTTAGTGGGAGAGTGGTAAATAACGTTAAGTGTTTTTAAAATTTTTTTTTTAACGAAAATATAATGATATCTAAATAAAAAAGAAAACGTGGAGTTGTGGGTTAGTGGTAAATAACGTATAAAAGTGTTTTATTTCTTTTATTTTTTATTTTTATTTTAAGAAAAGATAATGATGTCTAGATTTTGGGTGAATCTTAAAAGGAAAGCCCTAAAATTTTGCTAAAAAAAAAAAAAGGTTCCGGTCATATTTCATTTCATGTTAAGAGTGGGATAGTCTTTTCCTTTTTTGATAGGAAGGTGGGGGTAGTTTTTTTGTTTTCTTGATAAAACGTGTGGGTAGTGGGAAGTTAAAAGTTTTTTGTGTTAAACATTGGCAGGTTGGCTATCTAGTGGGGAGTTGATAACTCATAGTTTTTTTTTTTTTTTTTTTTTTTTTTTTTTTTTTAATTTTTGTTTATTTACTATTTTAACCTAATTTTTTTTAGAATAAGGATAAGTTAATTAAATTAGAAGTATTTTTGAAAGTGAAAAAGGCAATAACTAATTTTCCAAATATGCTTTTTTGGAAGAAAAAAGAAGGAAGGGGGTTGATTTAGACTCCTTCCCTTCCACTGCATAGCTGGGCTGAAAAACGGAAAAAGAAAAAAAAAAGAAAGGAAGAGGGTCAATTTAGGCCCCTTCCCTTCCATAGCATAGCTACGCTAGCAGGTACTATGAGCCCTTTGTTGCACACATCTAGCTCGTTCGCGTGGTTCACCAGTTCCACCGAAATATCTAATTTGTTGAAGTGGAGCATAGTGCGCTTTAGGCGTTGAGCGAAAAACATCTCTTCTTTCGTTTCGGTTTATTCACTGATCTAAAGCACTTGTTTTCTTATTAATTCCAAGGGAGGTGGCGTTCTAGGATGAAGTCTATCCGAACTGAATTAGCACTTTTGAAATAAGGCTAGGCCTCTCAAGCTATGCTGGGCACCACTTTTTTTTCCTATGCACGAAAAATGTAGCTAACTATGAAGCTTTGCTTATCAAATTAGAACTAGCTGTGGCAATGGGCATGCGATCCAACCATGTTAACATTAACAGGGTGATTTCAGCTAGTTGTGAGACAAGTCATCGGTGAGTATTAGACAATTGAAGCAAAGCAACAACCATACACAAAGGGAGCCCTAGCTTGGATTCGCCGAGTTTGATGAAATTCATTGACCATGTACCTAGAAGGGCCGATGTTGAGGCTAACATAATGGCCCAGCTGTCTTCAACGTTTAAGATTTCCTAATCGGACAACTAAACAAACATTCAAAGGAAAACGTTCAGAGGATGATTCCAACAGCATTCCAGAGAAAACCTTTGACTGCTATATAATGGAGGAAGTGTTCCAAGCTTATCTAATAGATATGGGTGACAAGCTTTAGAGAGTATGGGTGAGGTCCCCATACTACAGAAGGCCGTAAGCAATGGCTCGACGGAGATGGGTCAAATCAAGTGAAACCAAAGGCATTTGTTGGCACTCGAGATGCTAAGGATTGAAAAACTTTTAGGACATTTAACAGTGATTTCAGGTTGTTCCTGCCCCTTTCTTTTGACGACCAAGTCACAATGGTAACAATATATCTCTCTTGGGATGCGAAGCCAATATGTATTCTTGTCATCAGCCAATCGCTCGACCATTCATTTAACTAAGCTATTTTTAGAAATAGGAATATTTGCTCGCTATATGAGGTTTTAGAATATGTTGGTCGCATCTGAATCTTTTCAAGAAACACCTTATAAGTGAAAGCTTTGTTCAAATACACCATATTCCATCTAGTTGAAAGATCATATTTTATACGGATTCCACTATTTTAGTGAGTAATATCAAAATAATATACCCTCACAAGTTTTGGAATAGTTGGTTGACAAGATATTAGTTGCATCATTAGCAATTAGTTTTTTTTTAATTTAAATTTTTATTAAAAATAGTTAATTTAAAAAATATAAAAATAATTTTTTGGGAAAAAACTTGGCTGAAAAACCAATCAATGACTACAACTCCCACTAAAAAAATTAAAATGGATTTATATTTTGAAAATTCAACAGTTGGATTACATATACTTTATGTTCTTAACACAAATGTCAAATTATGTGCCAATTAAATGTTATTTAATATTCTATTCATAAATTATTTTTTATGCATAAATTTAAACTACAAAAATTTTCAATTTAATAATTTGATTGATGACATAAATATTGATATTTGAACTTATGGAAATTTTGCAAGTATAGAGGATATAAGAAGAAAATGTAATCCAATGGTGAATTTGTCAAAATTCACATTCAATAATAATAATAAAAAATTGAGTGGAGTTGTGACTATTAACTACAAACTACTTTCTAGTCAAACTTTGTCTAATTTTTAGTCATACTCTTATTTATCTTTTGATTATAAAATTTGTAGGGAGAGAACTCAGGAAGAGGCAAAATCTCCTTGAGCCCACCAAATTAGAAGTCAAAAAATAGATAGATTGGGTATCTCCCCCATTAATAATGATTTCTCTTCAATCATTCTGTATCTTCTATCTATAAAGCATGGATGGGTGGACCTATAAAAGGCCAAGAATTAAGCGCCTATATGGAGACAACAGTTGTCTTCTACACCACTGCCCATTCAGTTCATTTATGGACAAACACTTTGACACAACTTATATATTTGTTAATGTGTGATTTTGTTATATTATTTACATGGGTCCATTATTTGTACTTAATAAAAAGTAATTCAACCACCCTTTCTCTTGTGTCTAAGTTGTGTCAAATTCAAAGTGTGATCCTCGACTTTTTCACCACTGTTGGGAGAATTTGTACCTCCCCAAGCCATAAGGGCTTGGGAGAGTAGGGCAGTGTGAGTTCAAATTATCAAAGTCGTTGCATATATATTATGTGAATATTTCTAACCATTTTTTTTAAAGTAGTTTTTTCTTGCATCTACTCTATAGAACAGGCCTCTATAAGTATTAGAACGGGATACAAGGACGTGGCATACCGTGGAGTATTCTATTTCCTTTTGCAGTCTAGTTCCTTTGGAAGCACAGGAACAAGGTATGTTTTGATAATACCCCTCTCAACCTTCTTCTACATAAGTCGTGTCTCAATCAAGCCTTGGAATATTGGTACGGCGTGGCAAAAATCAAAAGCCAAAATCCAAGGTTAAAATTCCCATAAGATGGCTGAAACCTCCTATGAATTGGCTGAAGCTTAACACGGATGGGGCATCGATTGAAAATCCAGGAAAGGCTGGTAGGGGTGGCGTTATTAGAGATAGTGCAAGCAGATGGGTGAAGGGATTTTCACGGTCTTTTGGTTTTGCAACAAGTGTGATGGCTGAATGTTGGGCTCTAAGAGACAGGCTGAACCTAGCAACCCAGCTGGGTGTTCAAAATATTGTAGTGGAACTAGATGCAAAAACTGTTGTTGATATATTACAATCTAACCAAGAAACTAATAATTCCTTCTCTCCCCTACTTACTGACTGCAGATTGCTCTTAAGGAATTTTCCTCAAAGCAGGGTGAGACATGCTTTTAGAGAAGCAAACTTTTGTGCTGATGCTTTGGCCAGAAGGGGTGTATCACAACTTGAGGATTTGGCTATTTTTGATTACCCTCCTTCGGAGGACGTTAATACTTTTGTAAACTCAGATATGTATGGACTGTACTATAGCAGACTCACTGCTGCTAACTCTGCTTCTTTGGCCATTCTGGCCTTTTAATGCTTAATGAAGTTTCCGTTTTTCACCAAAAAAAAAACTCCCCACACGTGTTACACACTTGTCCAAGGACATCAAAGTAATAATTTTGCACGTCAGATGGGTTCAATCATACGCAAATCAACACACATGAACTATTAGAAGACGCTTTCTTGAATTTTATTAAGCTTTTGAAAATCTTTTTTTGCAATTATTTGATGATTTGTGAGGAATGAGGACTTGAATACTCTCCTAATTCAAGTGTGACATACCTTTTACTATGGCGAAGAGTAAATTCTTTTGTTGTTGATGTTCATCAAAGATAAGGGATGTCCAGCATTTTTGCTATATTCTATATACATTAAGGATCAAGTTAACGGATGCTCTTAAAGCAATTGTTAATAAATCATAATAGAAAAGTTTTACACTACTTTCATGGAAAATATAAAAAGCTGTCAAAAATATTTATTTTTTATTTTTTGATAAACACACTAAAAACTATTATTGATAACAAACATCACAAATCAAATACATCCTGGATAAGAGCTTCTTGAATACAACAAGGAATCTCTTTAATCCAAATTACATCATTGACAAAGCTTAGAGCTTGTCTTGCTAGAATATGGGCTGGCTTATTGCCTGATCTACGTACATGAGAAAAATTAACAACATCAATTTCAGAGCCTAAAACATGAATGCCTTCCAAAATAGCAGCAACAGAGGTGGGTGGCATTGAAATTCCCTTGAGAGTATTAGAAATAGTCAAGGAGTCACCCTCCAGCACCCCATCTTGCAGCCCCAGGTGTCTAGCCAACAACATACCTGCTTCATAGGCTTTAGCTTCAACTTCATGCACTTCCAATGGGGCTTTAATTTTTTTGCATAACGCTGCTGTTAATCTACCTTGCAAGTCTCTTATGACTGCACCAATGCTAGCCAACTTCTTTGTGGGATAAAGAGCACCATCCACATTTATTTTAAAAGAACCCGATGATGGAGCCATCCAAGCTGAGTGCAGATGTGTTTCAGCTAAGTGCAGAAACCGATTAGAAGCAGCACCATTTTGTGAATCCATTGCAGACCAATACTCCTGGAGATAACTTGTTGCCCAAAGTGCCACAGCCGGACCTGTTTTACCTTCACCCCCATGATAGATTTCATTCCTATTACTCTATAATGCCCAAGCAATCATAACCAATCTTGAACACTTCTCCTCTCCAGCTGCATTAGTCATCATCTCAAACCATAACAGGTCCTGAAAAAAATCAATATGGACATCCAAAGGTAGCAAATGTAATTTCGAAGCAGCCCAAACTTCCAATGCTTTCGGACAGCCCCAAAAAATATGACCATTCGTCTTAACCTTTTCCTGACAGCACACACACGTCTTCAGCAATTACATTACGCCTCCTTAATTTAACTTTGGTCAGTAAAGAGTTATGAAAAGCATGCCAACAAAAATGACGCACCTTATGAGGAATGGGCAAAGACCAAAGTTTCTTCTAAAACTTCCTCAACAAACTACCATCACTTGTAGTTCCACAATTTGTAGATTTAAACAAACTTGCTGCTAACTTATAAGCACTCTTCATAGTGAAATTTCCATTGGTAGTTTCAACCCAAACAATTTTGTCCGCTGGTAAAGTAGCACTCAAAGAAATACTTTTGATTAATTCGGCTTCCTGAGCAATAAAAAGGCTATCAATTACCTTAGTTTTCCACTTGGCTGCACTTGAGTCTATCAAATCAGCAACCATCGTATCAGCACTCAAAAACATCCTTGGAGAAATAACACTATGAGATGAACCCCATGGCAGCCACTTATCTTGCCAAACCTTAATATTTAATCCATTGCCAATTCTCCATCGCAACCCTTCAATGACCAATCTTTGGGCAAAAATCAAACTCCTCCATGTATAAGAAGGATTTTGTCCAATCGAAGCATGAACAAAGTCACCTATTGGGAAATATTTAGCCTTAAGGACCCTATAAAGAAGAGAATTATCACCCATTTGAAGATGCCACCCCTGTTTCGCAAGCAAAGCCTTATTAAACCATTTTAAATTCTTGAATCCCATTCCTCCATCACATTTAGGCTTGCACATTTTCTCCCAACTAAGCCATGAAATTTTCTTTTCCTCCTTTTTTTTACCCCACCAAAAAGTCCTAATCATCCCCATTAGTTCATCAAAAAGCGAATTTGGAAGTTTGAAACAACTCATAGTGTAAGTTGGAATTGCTTGAGCCACTGCTTTTATTAAAACTTCTTTCCCCGCCTTGGTGAGCAATTTTTCTTTCCAACCCGCCAACACTTTTCCCAATTTCTCCTTAATAGCATTGAAGGTAGTTCTTTTATTTCTCCCCACCAAAGAAGGCAAGCCAAGATACTTCTCATGTTGCTTAATTATTTGGGCACCAAACCAATTCTTTATCTCCTCTTGAACTTCCCTTGGGGTGTTACTACTGAAAAACAAAGATGTTTTTGCATGGTCTAATTGTTGACCGGAAGCTTTCTCATACACAACAAGCAATCTTTGTAGTTCGTCACACTCCTTTAACATCGCCTTGCAAAAAATCAAACTATCATCTGCAAAAAACAAATGAGACAATCTTGGACCACCTCTACAAATTTTCACACCCTCCATTTGACTCCTATCCACTGCTGATTGAATCAAAGTAGACAAGCCTTCTGCACATAAAAGGAAGAGGTAAGGTGACAAAGGGTCTCCCTTACGGATCCCCCTAGATGGAATAATGTGCCCCCTTGGCATCCCATTAATTTTAATTGAATAAGTTACTCTAGAAACACATCTCATGATCAAATTCCTCATCTGGTCAGCAAAGCCAAATTTCTCCATAACTTTGTCAAGCCAAACCCACTCTACCCTATCATAAGCTTTACTCATATCTAATTTAAGAGCCATCTCCCTAACCTTACCCCCCTTTTTTTGGCTAATATGATGCATGGTTTCAAAAGCCACCAACACATTATCAGTTATCAACCTCCCATGGACAAAAGCACTTTGTGTATCACTAATAATTGAAGGTAAAATCTGTTTCAACCTATTTGCAGTAGCATTTGAAGCAATCTTGTACACAACATTGTATAAACTAATAGGCCTATAATTTGTTATCTTCTTTGGCTATTTAATAGTTGGGACAAGAGTTATGTGGGTTTCATTAAAATTGGATGGAGAAATACCAATGTTTAGAAAATCAAGTACCATTTTGGTGACCATTGAGCTACTAGTGCTCCAAAAATGTTGAAAAAACAGAAGAGGCATCCCATCAGGTCTCGGTGCCTTAAGTGGATACATTTGCTTCAAAGCTCCATTCACTTCACACTCCATAAAAGGCCGAACCAGCCATTCATTCATTGCTTGAGTCACCTTAGGTTACACGGCCAAGAGCAAATCAGAAAAATCCACCAGATTACTAGTAGAGAAAAGATTAAAGTACCCAATTGCTATCTCCTCCATTTTATCCTCTTCAACTTGCCATACCCCATCATTATCTAGCAAACCCTCCATTAAATTCTTTCTATGTCTAGCTGAAGCCTTGGCATGAAAGAAACCTGTATTCTTATCACCATTTTGGAACCAATTAAGTCTTGATCTTTGTCTCCACACCTCTCTATCCAACCAACAATTCAATTCAATTTGAGTATGTCTCAATGCTTCCACTACTTCCTTAGATGTGGGCTGCAACTCTAACCATTTTAATTTCTCTAACCATTTTAATTTCATTTGAAGCTCCATTATGGTTCTTCCCACATGGCCATATTCCGTAGCATTCCAAGTAGACAAGTCAACCTTGCACCTCTCCAAACAGTTGTAAAGAATCCAATCCGACTCTAACAATTGACCACTGTCCCATGCATCCTTGAAAACCTTTTCACACCTCAAATCCTTCAACCACATTGATTCAAACCGGAAAATTTTTTTGTGTCTCCTTTTCTTCCGTTGTTGAAACAAATGAAGGGATAGTGGAGAGTGATCCGAAACCAAAGAAGACAAATGGTGAAACTTAGCTATTGGATAAAGAGACATCCATTCCAAGCCAAAGCCCTATCCAATCTTTCTCGTATTTGAACCCCACTAGTTGTTTGATATAGCCATGTAATCTTAGATCTAATGAAACCCAAATCACACAATCCACAATGATCAATAGTAGACACAAAATCTGCCATTTGTTTTCTTGGACGAATACTTCCACCTTACTTCTCCAAGAGACCTATAATCTCATTAAAATCACCAATAACCAGCCATGGTAAAGAAGATGTACATTTCAAATGCTTCAATTTTGCCCAAGATTCATGCCTTTTAGCCGTATCTCGATGACCAGAAACCCGTAAAATGCCACCAACCAACTTCCCCACCATTCACCCATGCATCAATATGATTTTGAGAAAAAGTATTTACATCTACCCTCAACTCTTCTTTCCACAACAAAATAAGACCACTATTTCCAATACTAGGAACAATAAAATAATTTTGCATTTTGCATTTTTCCTTAATAAAATCCAACCAATCTTTTTTCAACTTTATCTCCATAAGACAATAATGGACTCTTCTTTATTAACTACCTTTGCTAAGGCATTAATTGTTCAGAGGTTCTCAAGCCCTCGACAGTTCCAACTTAAAAGACTCATTGTGCTCAGCGGGGTTGCTGAGCAACCTCCGCCGTTAGAGTAGTTGAACATACCTCAAGCTTCTTTCTCTTTTCCCTTTCAAGAGAATGATCCTCCATATTGTCTATGTCAGCGACTTTTCTCTTCTCACCAAGGTCAGGACCTACTACTTCCTTCCCTGTAGAATTTTCTTTTTTATCAGCAATGCCGTTTCCATGTTTTTTTGGGAGCACGGGTTGCTAGAGAAGAGCTACTTGAAAATAAAGGATTTGTGTTTTCAGTATAAAGAAGTCTCCCTTTGAATATTTCCTAGGCCTCCCACGTGTTCCTTTATTTTCTTTATGAGTAGTGTTTCGGCCAAAACTAAATTCCTCAATCCGGATTGCCTCCAAAGAGTCCACATCATATCTGACTTCATCCTCATTTAATCCCTGATTTTCTTTTGACACGTTAAAGCATGTGGCATGAGAAAAAGTAGGAGTAGTGGCTGAAACAATACCAGGTTTATCGATTTTCAATTTTGAAAGCACTGGAGAGGAGTTAATCGCCTGATCTAAAACTTATAACTGCTCCTCAAAATTCGGAACCACCCTTGCATCGTCCTTCACTGCCCGCAGCGTCTCTGATAGCTTCATCGAGGAAGAAATGTACTCCTCATCATCCATAATCCCATCCTCACACCGAGGCACCATACTATTTTCATTAGTAGCATGGGAATCACAAGAAGTGATTGTGTTGTCAAAGCCTTGATGCAGTCCTGGAAAACCATGAGAAGCCCAAGCATCTGAAGAGACCATCATACCAGCAACACACGGTTCACAACTTCATATCCTTTAACTTCAACAAAAGACTTCTTTGATGGATTGAAGAGAGGAGCCCTAATCCAAGGACCAAATTGTTGTTCTTCTACTTTCAGAGTACCCTTACTTTGCAGCCAAAGTGAACAATCTTTATCATCATAAGTAACAGACCCATACCAGTAGCAAATATTTGGCAACCTTTCATACATAAAATCAGCCCAACCTTCATTATCCTTATCCCTATAAATCTTCCTTCCCCTACATAAAGGCTTAGAGACATCAACAACCACCCTCACTCTCATGAAATTGGCTCCCAACATTTCTCCCAAATCTTTTGGTTTAATTACAGGTCCAATAGTCTCACCAATACCGAAAGCCTTCTTAACAATTTGGAGGGGAAAGGCAAATTGTGGATTTGCACCCAAAAGGCTGTTGTTTTAAACCCCAACGTGTGAATAGGAGCATAACCCTCAAATTTTTCGAAGACAATAAGATGTTTGTCAAAAGCCCACGGTTCACCTTGAATAACTCTTTCAGCATCAACTTCCAATTCAAAAGCAAACAACAGAATGGTTTCGCACCCACAGTGACATTGAACCCTCCTTTTGTGTGCCATAAAGGTCTGAAGGTTTTTGCAATAGCCTCAACATTTAGAGATCTACGAGTGAAGAATTTCCCTACAAGTATAAAATCCCTCTTCTTTCTATCAATTCTTAGTGCAACCAGATTTTCTTCAAACTCCGACAATGATAGCTTCTTCCAGTGTGTTTATAATTCCTCCATTGAAAAGATTAAATAAAGTACGCAAATGAACAAATACTAACTGACACAATTCGAAACAAAACAAATCTCCAAGCAGAAACAAATATACTAGAGAACCCACCTTCCTTCGCAAAGAGAAGGGAAACCATATACTACAAGAAAGAGAAGCATAACTGCCACTAGAGAAGCCAAACTGCTCTTACTTGAGAACTCTAAAAAATCCTGTAAAAAATATTTATTGTTTTATCATTTTCCCAATAAAATGCTTCTAAAAATAGCCCCTAAACCAATGCGCATTAGTTAACATTTCCCACGAATAAGTTATGGATAGTATTATATCACTGGGCAAATCTTAGGTACAGTACCTTAGGTACAGTAACTTATGTTCCCTACTTAAAATTTTGACATCTGTCCAATTTAACAACTCAAGCAAACAGCGTTAAAACTATTTTTTTTTCCTTCTTCCTTCTTTTTCTTGTATTGTAACTGCAAGAGAACCCACGGCTTCAAATCTTTCAAATGGTAGGATCTATGCCTTTCATTGAAGAATAAATAGATACCATCATCAAAAGAAAACAAAAAAGCCCAACAAAAAAATAAAGAAGAAGGGGAAAAAAGCAGAAAGTTTCCTTCAAATCAACCACCCATGACCCTTCTCTTCCAAACCCAAAACCCAAAAAAAGAAAAAAAAAAAAAAGGAAAAAATGAAGAAAAGAATATCTCATCTCTCTCTCTCTCTCTCTCTCTCGGTGTGTGTGTATGTATGTGTATCTGTTTCCTTTCTTCTTTTCTAATCTATGATTCTCTCTCTCTCTGTGGACAAAATAATGAAAGAGGCTGTGACGATGGCTTTGTTGATGTTAAGAGTGTGGAAGTTTCGGGTATAGCTAAAAAGGGTCCGTTTTACTTGGCGGGGGCGACCCAGATGGCCTCTTTGTGAATTTTTATCACATCTAGGCAACCAGTTTTTGTTGCAGCCATGGCAGTGTCCCTTTTAGCTTGCCTAATTGGAGAGCCCAATCTGAGCCTCACCCCCCTTTCCTCGCTTTCAAATCTCTCTCTCTCTCTTGTGTGTGTGTGTGTATTTTGGTTTGAAACGTAGTAGATCTAGCTTTTATTTTTTGATCTTTCCTGTTTGGTTACTAAGAAAATGATAAACATTTTGACTGAATTAGAGATTATATTATGTTTTGCTTTGCTTCTGCATTTTCTAATTTTCCTTACCTTTTCTCTTAGTGTTTTTGCATGTGAGTTTTGGATTGGAATTCGAAATTCCCTTTATTATCTTCATTTTAGCTTCATCAATCAGATGCAACTAGAGATTTTAAGCCGTGGGTTCTCTTGCAGTTGCAGTACAGGAAAAAGAAGGAAGAAGGAAATAAAGAAGAAGAATGAATTTTTAGTTTTAACGCCGTTTGTTTGGATTGTTAAATTGGACAGATGTCAAAATTTTAAGCTGAGAATTTAAGGTACTGTACTTAAGTTTTGCCCTATATCACTTTATAACTTTTTGATAATTAATGAGATAATTATTGGAAGTTATTAAGAGTCTTGTAACTCCATTGGCATCATTTGGTATTTTCAACCGCTATTGGTGTTTCCAACGGAAACATCAGGGATTCAACCCCACCCTCCAAGGTAAACAGACAAACATGAAAATATTTTATAAGGAAATAAAAAATGAAGAAAAAGAAGATTAGTGCCAAGATAATAAGAAAGGGCCATTAAAAGAAGGGAAAAGATGGAAGGAAACCTTTCGTAGAGAAGTGCAAGAACACCCGTGGTTAGAGCTCCAAAAGCTTGTCCGTAGGACAATAGCACATAACGACTGCACCCTTTCTCTATAGAGACCTTGATGACTATGATCAATCCAGAAAGAGCAAATTGGCAATTACACAGAGAATATATGGTGTCAATAAATCAATCAATCTCTCTCTTTTACTGCTTTCACTTCCTACTCTTGCACCATTTAACTGTTGAATAAATGATGGTATATATGAAAATATTATTGCCACCAACGGCAATAATGCTAATCCTTTTCATAGTGATGAAGCTATGAACGAGTAGATTCTCTTTTCTCAATTCCCCCTCTATGCAATGCCAAAGCATGAAACAAAATTGGGTCCCAATCCACCCACCTCACTCGCACGCCCTTTCCATTAAAATTAGTACGTACAACCCCACTACTTATTTTATTCAACTCATACGGAGTTCAATTTGACTAAAATAATGGAGAGATATTGGACCAATGTGTGAATAGCGGATGACTATAATGTACTCTCCTCCTCTAACTCCCTTTATTCCAAACATATTACTTTCTTTTAGGTGTTGTATCTTAATTCTGCAATTATTGAAATCAACTATAATTAACTAATATAACTTCATTATCGAATTTAATATCTTAGAAAAGATAATACTATATTTACTGTATTTATCCGTAAAATTATATAGGTGATTTCAATTGGAAAACCAAAAATACACCATTTAAGGAGCAGTACTATGTTCTCTCCTTTTAATTAATGTAATTCAAACTATTAATTACTAAATAAAAGACAATAAATTAATCTTATATGTTTTTCGATTGTGCACAAAACCAAATCGACCTAATACTGAATGCAAATTCTACAATTGATTCCACTTGCACTTTAACAGAGGCTAGTGCTTTTTAAATGTTCTCAATGGAAATTATTTTTTACAGTGGTTCAGTCCCATAAAATATAAATAAAAAATAAAAGCTATATAAACTTCAGGGCACAATACACAGGCCAAAATAGAGTAATTCTAGTTGTTAGGTTCTAAATATTTAGTTTCTAATTTTATTGTATGTTGGCAAACTAAGAACAAAAACATGTCTAGTATAAAATCTTAGTGTCTTAGAAGTGTTTTAGACAATGCTCAAATTGATAAAAGTCAAGATTAAAAAACATATAAGTTGTAGAAAGAAGAATTCAGAAATTGTCAAGCTCGACTGATCGAGAGAGACTTTCAACTGATCAAACTGCGATTTGTAGAATTTTAATTGAAGCCCAACAATTTGTTAAACGTTTAGGGTTTGAGTCCAACACTGCTAGGTATAAAAGCAAAACCCTAATACATGTTTTTCAAGTCTTGAGAGTTACTCCTGTGAGATCTGTGAGGTTCTGTAATCTTCTAACTCTACAAGCACCTACCGATGATCAAATCCATATTGCTAGTACCGGTGGAATAAAGTTGCTGCCAAGCTTTCAGCTATCAAGTGTATTGAAGATCAAAGCATGAGTAACTATGCTGGGCCCCACTACTTATTTCATTCAACTCATATGGATTTCATTAGGTACTCATCAACGTTCATTACAATTTTCTAATTTGATCTCAATAGTTTGCCCATACATTCCACGTTCAGTGCGTTTCTTCTTTCTCTCACTTTCTTTTCCCCATAGAGTCATGTACAAACCAAGAATGATCAATATAGCTCCTAAGATACTGCAAATGTTTGAAAATAGAAATAAATTAGAATCTACCATTCACATTCCTTTGAAAGAAAAGAGAAAAGGCTTGTAAAAAAAAAAATCTCAAACAATTGGGGAAGTGATCCAAGCAAGTAAATGTATATACCTTCCCAAGTGCAATGCCTCTCTTAAAATTAGTAGTCCCATAATAGCTGTAAGTAGAGTACACAATGGTCTAAACGCTGTCATGAAAACTGGACCTTTTCTTTGTGAAACCAGTGTTTGAAGATAATATGTAATTCCATATATTGCAACTCCCTAAAAAATGTGCCATTTACATAACAGCTTAAATTATGTATCACAACTATGTACAATATGTAATTCCATATAGTCGAATTCCTTGAAAAATGGGTAATGTTCTAGAACTCACACTATAAATGGGAGCAAGAAGGGTGAT
Source organism: Castanea sativa (assembly GCF_040712315.1). Taxonomy (NCBI): domain Eukaryota; kingdom Viridiplantae; phylum Streptophyta; class Magnoliopsida; order Fagales; family Fagaceae; genus Castanea; species Castanea sativa. The sequence continues at coordinate 23,530,760 of NC_134023.1, forward strand.
GTTCCATGACAACCTCCAAGAGGAAAGTTTATGATCAAAAATTGCTGCCATGATTGTTGAGAGTAAAGTGCCTGATAAGCATGTCAATGCTGTAAGAGCTAAAGGTGATGGGTACTCCTTAATTGTTTTAGTCTGGATTAATCATCAGACATCAGTTAGTATCATCACAAAAAGTATAAACAATATATGGTTTTATACAATGTTATCCTCTAGCTAATGCAAGCAAGGCAAGGAAACATAAAAATTGCACTGAGAAAAGGTAATCAAGAATGCTTAGGATTTAGGAAATCCCTTGTGTGTGTTTGTTTCTTAAAAAAAAAAAAAAAAAAAAAAAAACCCTAGGGAAATCAAAATTTGATTTTTAAAAAATGCTTTAATCGTTATAAAAGAAAATAAAAATGAAGACGATAGTTTTAGATTTTGGGAATACATGGTTCTTGAAAAATGGTATCAAAACTACTTATATGCGACTTTGGGTATTGTGTGGCTTTCGTTATAGTAGCAAATGCCTACCTTCAATTCATAAGAATTTCCAAAGTGTAAGTGGGGCATATTGAAGTGGGTAGTGTCTATTACACATTGCCTATTACATACCACAACATACAAACATTCTAATTCAAAAAGTTTTGCACTAAAATTTCAATTAAAAAATAGACTAAGTTTTGATTTAGGATTAGACAATGACCTCATAAATAATACATACTTTAGTTGTTAGGTTCTAAGACTTTAGGTTTAAATGTATTAGAACTTCAATTTGTAATGTTGGCAAACCATGATCAAAACGTTTAGTCTTGTTTTAGACTTGCTCAAAGTATGTTTAAGTGTAAAGTTGGAATCAAGTGTACTACAAGATTTACTATGTAAATTTGCTTGGCTCGATCGATCGAAAATTAGACTCGATTGATCCAAGCTCGTTCAGATTGTTTTTCTGCAGAATTTTCCAACTCAGCCCAAGCCCGGTTTGACGTGTAGGGTTTTATGTTTTGTCTTAAGTATAAAAGGGAAAACCCTAACCACGTTTTAAGGTTGTTCTTTATGCTGTGTGTGTGAATCTTTTGTGAGATCTAGAGGTGTTTGCCTTCACATACACTTAGGGATATCAAGATCTAGATTGATGTCAAGAGCTTGGTGAACAACTCAATTGCAGATTCAAGAGCTTAAAGATATACAAGTGGGAGTGCTTGTGCTTGCTGGGAATTCAAGAAAGAAGTAGTCCGTGAACTCGGAGCTGTCACGTGGTCGTGGTAGTAAGTTTCCTACTCGAGGTAGTAAGTTTCCTACTCGAGGTAGTAATAGGATGTTAGTGGTCTAAGTTACTATTGTGTAAACTTCAATTATTTCATAGTGGATTCGTTTTACCTTGAGGATAACTAGGTTAAATTCTCCCCAGGTTTTTTACCGGTTTGGTTTTCCTAGGTTATCATATTGTTGTGTTATTTATTTTCTGCATTGTTTCAATGATATGATTTATATGTGTTAACCTAGATCTGCATAATTTACCTAAGTTAATCACTTGACTAAATAACTAGGTTAATTTGGTTGTGTTTTAAGGGGTCTAAAAATGTACATTAATTAAATATATGATTCTCAACTTATTAAATTTTGAAAACAATTACTCTTAAACATATTTCCTCATTTTCCTCTAGGAAACAGGATCTTCTAAAGATAATAATAATTGTAAAAAAAAAGAAATAAAAGAAAGAGGAAACAGGCCTATAAAGACTTCCTTACTGCAGGACCTTTCCAGTTCAACAATGAAAAATAAAATGAAAGAATAGCTCATTTATTAGTAAATATATCGTTAAAATCCTTGTTAATTTTTCAAAGGGTGACTAGTTTTGTCTTGAGAAAGATTTTTCTGAAGTCCCACGTTGAAATATAAGAAATAATGCAATATGGAACAGGTTTGGGTCCAATGAACAAGAACACTAAACTCAACTCTTAACCATGCTATATATATTCCTTTGCACTTCAACTTTATTATTATTATTATTATTATTATTATTATTATTATTATTATTATTATTATCTGATTGGAATAATTCGCCTTGTATAGATTGAAAAACAATAGTGATAGGATGCCAACGATTTGGAATGTGAAGTGCCATTGATTTGGATTGTAACAATGTGTACATTCGAATGTTGGGACTCACAAAAGACAGGTATTAAGTTTTTTTTTTTATTTTTTTTTTATTTAAGGGGAAGACTACTAATATTATTCAAAACGAGAAGCAATAATTATATCTTGAAAAAGAACTTGTTCTAAGAAACAAGGACTCTCTTCAATCTAAGCAAAGAAATCAACAATACTTAAGCACATTTTACTAGTAAATAGGCAGATCTATTCTTTCAATGTCAATGAGATTGAGATGGAAAGTTGTTTCCCCAATCTCTTCTTTCAAACTCCCATTTCTCTCACAACCTTCAATCATTCCATCAAGCCCACTCTTTCTCTTTAGATTCACTTCCCCCCCACCCTCCTCCCTCTCTTCTTTGTTGTCATCATCAACATTGAAATATAGTGAAATCAATTGTATTTGAGTGCTAAATTAAAATTGAAGTTTGGCTGATAATCTAAGCTTTTTTTTATCATTTTTGAGTTGCTAACTCCTAGCTTAAGATGATCGGGTTGTGTGGCAATTAATCCTAAACCCAATTAAATTTGTGAAAACCCTTTTGAGCCGATTTAGAATATTTAAGTGATTACAAGGAACTTGAAAGCTCAATAGTGTAAAACACTATAGCTTGTTTAGACCCTCAATTTTAAACTTACGGCTAAATTGCTTTTACTTTACCTAACTAAGTGCGAAATAAGAGTAAATGAAATGCAATAAATTAGAACTACTCTCTAGTGCATGAACATAAACAATAAACACTAAATGTAAAGCACAAAGAGTAAGGGAAAAGAGATGCAAACAAAAGATAATACCGAGATGTGTTATCGAAGAGGAAACCAAAGTACTCAGCTAAACACTTCTCTGCAAGCCTCCAAGCCGAAATAATCCATTATTGAATAAAGTTGGAATACGAGGATATCAAAAAGACACTCCAAGCCTAATCTACTCAATATACTTGAAACCTCCAAGTTCCAGCTCCCAATGGACTTCACCAAGTCATGTTTTCACTAGTTATCCCCACAATTAGCTCCAAATTGCATCTGACAATCAATGGCTTCTTTCAATACTTTCCACATGCACCAAAACGTCTCTCAATACTTAGATTGAGTGAGGTAAGTGTTTGGGCTAAGAACCTCTCAAGGATTTGTAATTAGAGAGGTAAGAGTAGAGGAAAACTAAGAGAAATTGTGTAGATAATTGTGGGTTTACAATTTCTAACTCTCAAGTGTATTTCTAGGGTTTTCTCTTTGAAAATCTCCTTACAATTTCATGGGTAATGAGAGCTTATATAGTGTAGGTAAAGAAGAAAGGAAAGCACACTTTAAAATCATCCAGGCAATGAGTTTCGTGGGTCATTTGCGAGTTGTTCCAGTTGTGAAATGACTCGTGAAATACTTCCTAGCACTTGACTATTCATCTTCCAACATGTGCTTCTCACGTGGCCTTTTGCGGGTTGTCCACTCGTGAGTAAGTCGCGAACTTCACTTTTCTTCACAAATTTTCACCAAACTCTCACACTCACCTTACATTAAATCCCACAAACATACAGGGAAATGATTTACTAGAAAGAATCAAATTTGACACGGAATTAAAGCTAGTAAAACATAGTTGAAAATCACAACTTTACTGAACTCTAATTGTAATTAGTCATTTTTAGGTGTCGCATAGATGGGTCTAGCATCTTCTTAGATTTTTGTGTGTTTTGTCTTTGTTGGGGGACCACAATTTGACTCTACAACCACTCTGGAAATAGGCCCGCCATGTGTGATTTCAAAGGCCACAAAAGATTTAAGTGTGTCTTCCTCATCATTAATTGGTTTTGAAGTGAAATGGCACAACTCATGGTACAACAACCTTGTTTATTTTTTATCTTCATTTTCTGTGCTCCCTTCCATTACCTTTAAAGGGTAGAAAGCAAAAAACCCTAACATAGTGTTGATGTCCAAAATTACAATAAGGAACCATAGCCCTTAAAAGTAAGAAAGGCCCAACCTATGAAGAAGAAAGGCTTGGCCCTCAAAGAAATGAAGAAGTAAGGAGCTTGGCCCATGGAGAGAAAAGAATAAAATATTGGGCCTTAGGAAGAAAGAGAGACACAAAGGGAAGCATGAGTCACAGGCTTAAGCAGAAGAAGGTATTCAAGGAAGCCCAACAGGGAGGCAGGCCGGAGCTAGGCCAGGTTACCTAGGATCCACCAGAGTCAAAGGGAGGGGATCATTGGGAAGTGCAGGGAAGAATTGGCTAGGATTTGGACAGCTCCAGAAGGCATGCCCATGGGCACAAGGAACGAAGAAGGCATGTCCCATCAGCCGCCCACAATTCAAAAGAAAATTTTTGGGAACAAATGGTGACTTAGGAATTAGCACCTGATGAAGGAGCTTGGTACCTCGGGCAAAGCAGGAAGGGGAACCAAGAAGGAAGGTGGCTGGAAGCCTTTCTACCTTCCATCATCAACAATGAAGAATCTGCCCATTTAGAGGAAAGGGACAAAATATGAAGTAGCCAGAGCTTTGAAATGTCCTTTTAGAGACCTTGGGAAAAGGATGAGAGGCTTTGACTTAGGAAAAAGCATCTAGGGTTGCTCAAACAGGATCTCCCATAAAAGGAAGGTTAGCTGAGGACTTTTGGGCTACCAAACCTCAAAAAGGGAAATAATGAGAGAATAGGGAAAGGACCAGCCACCAATGTTATAGACATAACATTGGTTCTAGTACCCGAGCACAAAAAATGGATCAAAGGGATGGAAAAAACCCTAGAAGTGGCACTATAAAAGGGGCTAAAGCCCCAACCAAAAGGCATTCAGTAAAGAAGCACTTGATACACCAGAAAAGATACAAAAGAGAGCTGTAAGCTTGAAATACAATAAAAAAGAGTGAGATATCGCAGGGATCCTACGAAAATATTGGAGGACACACTTGGATTCAAAGGAATTCAAACCTCATAAGTCTTGGAAGCCTAAGAGAGCTATCTAAGTCTATGATTTTGGAATTTTATTGAACCTTGTGATATATCCTAGCTGAGTAGGACTCAATGTATTTAAATATTTGATATAATGAAAATATAATCTCACTCTATTTTTGGGGATCCCTAACTTTCCTTTTATTTACACTTTTGAGTTCCTTTGCTATTCCTTAGTTATTCTTCTAACCAATATATATATATATATATGTGTGTGTGTGTGTGTGTGTGTGTGTATATGTGTGTGTGTTTATGTGTATTTGTGTTGTGGAGCCCATGTCATGTGCACAAATTGGCTCGTAAACGGCCTAACAAAGCCGCAATGAGTTAAGCCCAGTCCACTAACTATTTACACTATCCTTTGGAGGCCTAGGATCCTCTCAGATTATTGGGCTTGGGCCTTGTCCAAAGTAGGAACCCACATTAAAAGATGACTCCACTAGGGACTGGGAAAAGGAGAGGGAAGAAGCAGTCCCTTCGTAAGTATGGCTCCAAGACTAAGGACCAACAAGGCTACCAATGTGCCACCTGCAGCATTAGAGCTCGTGGGAGAAAATGAAGTTTTCTCCAAGCAAAGGAAAGATACAGAAGAACTAGATCCCATGGTTTGAATGGTAGAGATGATGTAGGATCTCCAGCAGGAGATCCGTCAACTAAAAGAAGGAAGGACTAGGAGATCAGAGACAACGCCCTTCCACTGGCCAATGAGGAAAGGGCCCAACAAGAGGGAGGATCAGCAATAGGAGGGGGAGGCAATCCTTAATACCTCACCCTAGCAGATGTAAACTCTTTTCTTGAGCAAGAAAGAGAGAAGCACTCGGGGATTCCCAAGAAATTCTCTAGGGATCCCCATTTTCTAGCAGAGCTCTTTGGTAAGCCTTATGTTAAAGGATATGAATCACCAAAATTCCACCCTTTTGATGGAATAAAAGGGAGTGTTGTGGAGCATGTAAGCAGATTTATCCACATCATGGGTCCCTATGCTGGGGACAAGGAATTATGTCTAAGAGAATATGCTAAGTCTCTAGTAGATCGAGCATACACGTGGTACACCACCTTAAGGCCTGGGTCCATTAAGACTTGGGATGACATGGTGGAAAGGTTCCGTGCGAAATACTATCTAGGCAAAGACATAGTCACATTGCAAACCTTCAGATGGTGAAGTAAAGGCCTGGAAAGGATCCTGTCCAGTTTATCAAAAGATTTGATGATGTCTCTTTAGATTGTTATGGAGATCATGAAGAAAAGGAGCTTGTAGAAACTTGCATATCCAACATGCTTTTTGATTATAAATTCAACTTAGAGAATCTATGTATAACTTAGTTTGTTGATTTATTTTAAAGAAAAAGAAGGACAATGACCATAAAGACCAATAGAGTGTTAGTCTCTCAGGCCATGATAGCTTTAATAGGAGAAAAGAGGAGGAGACCTGAGGGAAAGATGACCGAGGAGCCTCTAGTGATCCCATGTACCACAGCAGAGCTGAACCATGTGCTGGACAAATGGATAGGAGATGGGTTGTTAGACCATATCCCAGGTCCAGACCACCAATAGAAGAAGAAAGAAAGAACCCACTGTTTTACAGAATTCATAACTATGTTAAGCATGCCACCAAGGATTGTTGGACCATTTGGATGCACTTTCACAAAAAGCTAAGAGAGGGAACCCTAGAGCTCACTCAGCGAGAACCAGAGATGCAGAGGAACCCCTTGCCCAATCATAAAGGGAAAGGGGTAGTGGCTGTCGTAATCCATGGGAGTCCAGCTGACTTAGAAGCCGAAGAATCAGAGGGATCCTTTCACCCAAACACCGTTAAGACTCTCTAGAGGAACCCCAAGTTCTGGTCCTTGTTCAACCAGCTGGGATTTAGACCAGAAGCAAGGAGGATCACAGCAAAATCCCTCATGAGCATAGCTGCAGATACAGGAGTGGAATGTTTTATGATTGAATCTCATGCAAGTAGAGCTTTCTTGGAGACTACCAACATAATAACCTTCATAGATGAGGATATGGAGGTTGAGTATTCGGACCATCGAACAACCCTTTATATGGCAAAAACCATAAATGGTGTTCAGATCAGAAGAGCATTGGTAGACACAGGAGCTTCACTTAACCTTATTGCCTTGAGTACCTTGAAAGCTGTAAGGATGTCTGGCAAGGGGATCCTGGGGGCTTCTGTGTAAATAACAGGATTTGGAGGAATTGCAGAATCCACAGAAGGGTATGTGTAGCTGGCTTTAAGAGTGGGCACCATAGTGGCTTTGACTTAGTTTCATGTAATCAATTCAGAAGTTTCTTATCACATCTTGTTGGGGTGGCCGTGGCTCTATAAACATCATCTAATCCCATCAACTTAACATCAATGCGTGAAGGGAAGATTAAATGGGAGGCCTATAAGGATCTCTGCCAATCCTAGCCCTTTCAACAATGGAGAAGTAAATTTTGTTGAGACTATGGTTTATGACGAGCTAACACCAGATGATGAGTGTCCCACACTAGGGACCCTGGGGGCTCTTGCCTTAGAAGAAGAGGAAGGAAGTAATACCCATGACCTAAGGGATCTCTTCGATAGAAAAAGAAAGAAGAAAGAAACTAGTTTGTCAAGATCCCGGGAATGTGTGGTTGTCCAAGAGCTTAGGAGAAGGTTGATATATCACTTATGAAGGTGCACAAGACTTAAATGCATCCCACAGGAGGGTCCCAGACCACCAGATTGTATGATAGCCTAAAAGGAGATCCTAGAGGACATGGAGAAAAAAGCACAGATCCTACCCAAAGAGGACTTGGAAGAAGTAAACCTGGGGGCTGACCTAGGAAATCCTAAGCCTGTTTTCATCAGCAGCCAACTGTCAACATAAGAAAAAGAGTAATTGTTAAAGTTATTAAAGAAATATGTGGATGTATTTGCATGGACCTACAATGAGATGCCTAGCCTGGATCCCAAGTTGGTGGTCCATTCTCTTAATGTTCATCTGGGAACTAAGCCAGTAGTCCAGCCAGTTAGGATCTTCTACATTGAGGTGGAAGCACAGATCACTCAAGAGGTAAAGAAGCTATTGGCAGCAGGGTTCATCAAGCCCATCCAACATTCCCGATGGCTTTCTAATATAGTTTCTATGAAGAAGAAGAATGGACAAATCAAGTGTTGTGTGAATTTTTGTACTTTAAACAAATCGTGTCCTAAAGACTAGTTCCCCTTGCCTAATATTGATCTTCTTGTAGATTTAACCGCAACGAGCTCCATGTTTTCCTTTGTGGATGGATATAATGGGTATAATCAGATACGAATGGCAGCTAAGGATGCAGAGAAAATAACATTCAGGACCCCAATTGGAAATTTTTATTACACTATAATGCCATTTGGCCTTAAAAATGAGGGAGCCACGTACCAGCGTACCATGACAGCCATCTTCCATGATATGATGCACCAGGAGATGGAAGACTATAAAGATGATATTATGGTAAAATCAAAAAGCAGGGAAGGGCACTTTCAGGTACTTGAACGAGTCTTTGAACGGTGTACAATGTATAAGCTGCGCATGAACACATTGAAGTGTGCCTTTGGAGTGTCCGCTGGAAAGTTCCTTGGTATCCTAGTAGATCACAGAGGAATAAGTGTGGATGCAGCTAAGGACACTACCATTGCAACCATGAAAAGACCTACTACTGTCAAGGTGCTCAAAAGTTTCTTGGGAGGAGTCTCCTATAACAGGCGGTTCATACCTAGCATGGCCTTGGTCACTCACGGACTGTCCAAACTATTGAAGAAGGGAGTTGAATTCACATGGGGAATTGAGTATCAAGATGCCTTCTAGAAACTCCAACAAATCATGAACCATCTGCCTACACTACAAGCACCAAGACGTGGAAAACCTCTATTGTTGTATTTGGCATCCAGTTCCCAGACAATTGGAACGCTGTTGGCTCAAGAAGATGACAAAGGAAATGAGCAACCCATTTATTATGTAAGCAGGGCTCTGAAAGATGTAGAGACAAGGTATCCTAAGATAGAGAGGGCATGCTTAGTGGTCATTTATGCCTTTCAAAGGTTAAAGTGTTATTTCTCAACTCATCAAATCCTTTTGGTGACAAAGTCTCATCCTATAAAAGCTGTTATGTATCAGCCTTTGCTGACTGGAAGAGTGGCCCAATGTTTGGTGCTGCTTTCTCAATATGATATAAGCCTGAAGACCCCTAAAGCTATTAGGAGCTAGGCCATAGCAGACTTATTGGCCCAGTTCCCAAGAGAAAAAGAATGCCCACTAAGTGAGGAGATCCTAAGAGAAGTAGCTGTGGTGGAACTCCCAGGCAAGAAGTGGACCATGAGGTTCATTGGATCAGCAACAACAACTTCGAATGGTGTAGGAATCATGTTAAGTTGTGAGGATGGAGGAACCATGCAATTCTCCTTCAACCGTGAGTTCTCTTACTCAAACAATGCTGTTCAGTATGAGGCATATCTGAGAGGACTAGCCATAGCTCTTAGCATAGGAATCAAGCACATGAGAGTACTTGGAGACTCCAACCTTGTGGCTTCTCAAGTTAAGGGAGATTTTTCTCTAAGGGAGCTAAGCCTAGCATCCTATCGTGCTTGGGCACAGAAAGTGGAAAGAAAATTCCAAACCTTTAGTGTGGAGTGTGCTCAAAGGAGTGAGAATTGGTTTGCTGCTGCACTAACTACTCTGGGATCCTAGGTACCCTTTGAGAAGAAAAGTACACTAATAAGGGTCAGTAGACAGCAGAGTTCCATCACGGAGACTCTTAATAAGATGTTTCCAGAGGAACCAGATGAAGGAGATTGGAGGAGCTTGATAAAGGAAAAGGTAGAAAAGTTAGAGCATGGAGGAAGTATTAAGGATCTCAAGGACTACACTCTGATAGAAGGGGAACTGTATAGGAGGTTACCCGGGGGGATCCTATTGAGATGTGTTAGTTAGAAAGAAGGGAAGCAGAAGCTGGGGGAACTCCACAACCAGACTTGTGGAATCATAGAAAAGGTCAGTTTATACAAGAGAATTCAACGCATGGGATACTATTGGCCCAACATGAGCAAGGATGCTACTGTAGTCCAAGAGAAGTGTCAAAATTGTCCACTTTCAATAGACAAAGAGGAAAGTTATGTAGTATTCGTGGCAGAAGTTTGGAGGACCCCATTCATTGAGTACCTGGCCCGAGGAACCTGAAAAAAATATACATGTACGCAGTGGAAAAATAACGGATCTACTTTATTCATAAAAGTTAACATGTACTATATAAGTTTCAGAATTTGAGAACAAGAGAGTATACCTTGGAGAGGTGAATTTCAAAATCGAAGATCAGAAGCACTTGGGAACACTTTCAATCTTTACTCTAATTCCACTAACGCCTAAGATGTGTGGTCTCTTAATCAGTTCCAAAAGGAGAATGTCAAAGTGTCTAACACTTCTTACACCACTTCGCAATAGTGTTCTTACAATTCTCTACAGAAAATTCTGTATGTTTCTCCCTTTGTGTCTAATCGATTATCTAATTGGGCTGTCCTTTAGGGCCTTTCCAATTGGACTTAAGTGTGTGGCTTGGAGTGGGACCAAAAGGGACCAATAAGACACTAGCTCTAATGGTCCTTGGGCTTTTCTGTCAACTCTTGACAAATCCAAAGTTACCATTAACTATGTTTAATACCACTATATAAATATAGTTGCACTCTAGGCCTTATTTATAAATTATATCCCAAGACTTTATTAAACATGCAACCCCTTCATAAAATATTCATAGTAATACAAAGTCATGAAAGAGGACTGCCACTTTGTAGATTATTACATCTTAATTCCTTGAGTACCCGGTTTAATCCTTTAAAGTTATTCATCATATATTTATGAAATCTAATTCCATAAATATATACTTTAGTAACTCCTTACTAAAGTGGTTAGGCCTAACTCTCTGAATAAGAAACCCATTAAACTTATCTCAAGGGAATATTTTGTATCTTTGTTAAGAGACTATGAATTCCATCTTGAGAATATATGTTCCATTAACACTAAATGTGGTTGCCCAACATACTGAGGTTTTGACCGTTACTCTAGATCTCACTCCTGATATATCAAAGCAACCTACACCTCATGATCAAGTCCATTATTCTCTCAGGATTAAGAGTTCATGCAAATACAAGTCGTGAGTTTATTATTCATTTGACAGTCGTTAGGAGAATAATAAATCTCACAGCGGTCCAGTTCAATATGTTTTAACTCTTAAAACATATCAACATACCAACTAGAAATCTCCATTTCCATGATCAAGATAAATCATCTTAGTTGATATGTTATAGTCTTCGTAGATGAAATGCCCAATTTCATCACCGACTACGAACTACATTTTGAGTTTACAAGGAGCTTGTGATTTACATCTTCTGTGCCTAAATCATATAAATCACATACAATGCATCTCATGAGCTATATGATAATGTCCTAATATTCATGTTACCATTATTTTAGATAAAATAAAACTACTTTATTAATCACAACATTAAGTCATACATAATATCATACATAATAACATGCATAACATCATACAATAGGATTTAAGGGCACTAATCCTAACAGAACCTTACTAGCTAATAGGAAGTTGGCCTATCAGTTAAAGAAATTAGCCTCGAGATATTTCTTGTAGAATGGGATCTTGTTCAAAAGGGGATACAGTGGGGACCCCTTAAGGTGTCTAGGGCCTAAGGAGTCTAAAGATGCAGCAAAGGAAGTCCATTAAGGTAAATGTGGAAGTCACCTAGGGAAAAGAAAGCTCCACAAACAGTTGTTAGCACTAGGGTACTACTAGCCCACTATGAAAAAGGATTCTGAGGAGCTGGTTAAGACATGCCACGAATGTCAAGTGCTAGGGGATTCCATACGCACCCATCCAAATGTGCTACAGGATATGACTACTCCGTGGCCCTTCCACACCTAAGGACTGGACCTTATATGACCTATCAACCCCCCTTCCAATGGCCATATATGGATCCTAGTAGCTACTGAGCATTTCACATAGTGGGCGGAAGCCATTCCCTTAAAGAAGGCCCCTAAGGCTATAGTCTCCAATTTCATCCATGAGCACATCATCACTAGATTTAGGATTCCCAGGAGATTGATTAGTGACAATGGAACCCCATTTATGAACAAGAATGTGAGGAGTTTGCTGGAGGAGTATTGCATTAAGCACAAGAGATCTACTCCATACTACCCTTAAGGGAACGGCCAGGCTAAGGCAATTAACAGAGTCATATTGAAGATCCCGAGGAAGATGAAGCATGACTACGAGGGAAAGTGGAGCTCCCATATGATGGATGTGCTCTGAGAATACAGGAGCTCCTTGAAAACAACTACAGAATTTTCACCATTTTTCGTTGTCTATGGGACAGAAGCTGTTGCCCCAGTTGAGTTAGCTATCCCTACACCTAGAGTAGTGATGGAGGAGATCCTAGGAGATTCAGATAACGTAAATGTTGAGGAAAGGGCAGTAGATTTGGAAAGCTTGGTAGAGAGAAGGGAGTTGGCAAGAAGGCAAAGCCAAAGGTATCAGCAAAAGACGGCTAAGGTATATGAGCAGGCTGTTCGTTCAAGGATTTTTGCACAAGGACAATTGGTGTTGAGGGCTACTGAACATGTAAGATGAAACATTCCAAGACCCTCAAAGTTTACCCTAAAGTGGGAAGGTCCTTATGTTGTCAAGGAAGCCCATGACAGTAGATATTACTACTTGGCATGGGTGGATGGGACCTCTCTGGTAGATCCCATAAATGGAAACTTGTTGAAGCAATACTACACTTGAAGTTCCAAGTACCCTTTCCACCCCTTTTGTTATCTCTATTTTGTTAAGTACTTTTATTTAGTACTCCTTGTCATCTTTTTAGTTTCTTCAGAATCCCATGACATCTTATATCTTGTTAAGTACTTTTAATCAGTACCTTCTTTGAGGCTTGATAACATGTATGAAAGGACCACTCTATGCGCCTTTAAGTTATTTTGATCATTATGATGAATTACAATGAAAATTTTCTCCTTTGAAAAAAAATGTAGCTAAGAAAACTATAATAATAATAATAAAACAATCTACTATTTAAGAAAACACATGCATTACATAAGCATACATTATTCTTCAAGGCCTAAAGTTTGGCCAAGAGTTCATTAGTACCTGGCTCAATACTTGGTTCAAAATAGAATTCTCTAAGTACATGACCCAGGACTTGCTTACCAAGTGCATGGCCTAGGACTTAAGCCAAGAGTAAAATTCCTAAGTACCCGACCCAAGACTTGCTTCAGAATAAGCTCTCCATGTACATGGCCCAGAACTTAGACTAAGAATGAATTTCCTAAGTACTTAGCCCATGACTTGTGTAGGAGCAAACTTCCCAAGTACTTGGCCCAGGATCTACGCCAAAGTATATCTCCAGATCCATGGCCGAGGACTTCCCCCAAAAAGGTCAAAAGAGAAAAAGAAAAAAAAAAGTACATAGCCCAAGATTTGGACCAAGGCAGGCGTGTTAAGTAGATACTCCAAAAAGAATGGGCAAAAAAAGAAGAAGTGAAGAACACCAAGCATAATTAACAGATTAAGTCCATACAAGCTCATGAGTTCATGAAAAAAAAAAAAGAAAAAAAAGAGTGGAGGACATAATTATGACAAGTATTCAATTACAGGGCCAAATTGGCCCAAAATGACTAAAGTAGGAGGTTGACGAGTAAAGAACCTTCTGTAGGAACTATGGGGGAGGAAGAGCTTGCAATAGCTTAAAGGATCTGCTTCCTCTGAGCTTCCAAACATGCCAAGGCTTCCCTAGCAATAGTAACCTCAGCATCAAGATCCCTGGTGGCCCTCCTCTGAAAAGAATGCCTCAACCATTGAGTGAAGGTATCCTAACAAGAAAGATAGATTAAACTTCGCTTCCACAAGATCCTGCACTACCCTTCTCCATTCTAGGAGCTTCTCCTCAGACAAAGAATTAAGTGAACTGCTCTTCAGGGAAACCAATACAGCACAAAGAGGCTTCAGCAAGATATTCCCCAAGAACACCTCCCTTAAACCCAACAGTGAAGTCTCCATGAACCTTATTCAATTCTTGCAGGAGTGGGAGACCTTCAGTAGACACAGAAAAATGAAGAAAGATGGAATAGGATGCTGCAAAGTGATGAAAGTGAACCACAGGAAGGTTGTTAAACTTCAGCTGATCAAAGTGGGATAAGAAGGCAGGGAGCCAAGCACTAGGATCCACAATGGCAGCCCCTGAAGGATCCTCCATCAACGTGTCTCCCTCCCAGGGAGTGAAAGGCTTACAGCTTCTAGAACGCCCTGAGGGATCTCGGCCTAGACTTTAGCAACTTGTATAGATGATGGAGATCTCCTAATCTCCTCAACAGTCCTAGACTCAAGCTCTTTGGTTCCCACTGTAGTATCTAAAAAAAAAACACATAATAATGATGAGCCATATGTAGAAGGAAGTACATGAAGCAAGGGGAGAAGGCCAGATACTAGTTTCATCTAGTACATTCAAAAGAAGTCTCCTCCTAGACTGGTGGGGTTGCTCCTTTCACCTCAGGGATCCCACTTGCTTGTTCCCCTGACTCCTTAGCAGGATCTACAAGAAAGTATTCAGTGTAAAAAAAAAAAAAAAAAAAACAGAGGGAGAGATTCTTGCAAAATAACTAGAAGAAGAATAAGAGCAGTTTTCCATAGCAAAAACAGGAAGATGAAGAAAAGAAGAATGATTATGAAAGCCAAGTATACCTGGTTGAATCTCTGCTTCCAAAGTTAGGTTGGTAATCTCGCTTTCGAGGATGACTTGGGGGTTGGCTTGGCCTGTAAAGCAAGGGAGAGGAAGGATCTCAAAAAAATAAAATAAAATGAAAATAATAGTGGTAATAACAAGTACAATCCACAAAGGAGTGAGGCAGGACATACCAGTTATCACAGGGGAAGTTGCAGCTTCAGTAAACTCCTTAGTCACCATAGGATCAGAAACTTGCTCAGCCTTAGCAACCGTGGCTATTGGTATGACAAGAGTCTGTTTAGGTTCAGGATCCTTAGTTCCTACAAGATTAGAAGCTTTTGCGCCTTTAGGATCTTAGGTTGTTGAAAGAATAGGAACCTATTCAGACTCGAGATCTTTGGCCATGCCAGTTAGGAGCCCTCTAAGATTTCCCAACTGCGTCTCCACTTGCATCATGCTTGCTCACACCAAGATCAATTGGGGGCTGATCCGTTGCTGCTTCCCCAGGCATAATGCCACCCACAGAAGGAGGAGAATCCTCAACTTGAAAAAGAAAAAGAAAGGAAAAGCAAAGGAAGTGAGGCAACTAAACAAAAAGAACCAAAGAAAGAAAAAGAGGAAACCAAGGAAGATCATACCAATTCGTTACCAGAAGAAGGACCTTTTGCCCTTTTAGGATCATCTTTGCATTTAGACTGCAAGAGAAAGAATTGATCAGTGAGCAAAAAGGGGGAAGAGACAACAACACACAACAGAAAAGGGGTAAAAAGAAAAATAAATGGCTAAGCAGGAGAAAAGGGGAGTGAGGTCTTGCCCTTATCTCTTTCTCTCTCTATAGAATCTACATCAACCTTCTGCTTACTATAGGTACACCTAGAGGGTCCTTCAGGTGAACAAGGGATCACAATAGGGGATCTCGAAGAACTTTAGGCTGGTGAAGAAACAACCACAAAAGAGATCCCCTTTGGGGAACTGACAAGGGTTTGAGATTTAGAAGTCTTTACCTTGGTCTTGACTCTGATTTTTGGGATAGGAAGGATGGCTGGCCTTCTTACTCGAGGATCTCCCCCCAGCAGCAATAGAAGCCACCTCTTTAGACTCCTCGAGGATAGGCAGCCACTTGGAAACTTTAGAAGTTTTTCTTTTCTTGGTGCCTTGGCTAGCCTTAGGATCCTCAGAGTCCTTCTCAGTCTTTGGTTTCATCTTGGCACCCTTTTGGCCTTTCTTTTCTTTTCCTTTATCAAGAGGAGTGGTAGAGCCAATCTCTTAAACTACTCTCTGGTGGGGACACTTGAGGAAGAACCAATGACTAGTTCACTACCAGGCCAAGAAAGAGGGAAGGCATTGGCATAGGACACCCAACCGTCCTTGGATTGATTCCATTCCACAAAACCGACATTGCGGCTTATAGCATCAGACACAATGCCAAGAGTAGGGAGGGCTAGATGCTTAGTGAGCGAAGGAACAGAGATGTCAGGATCAGGGATCTCCCTCACCCTCCCTAATCCAATGTAATCAAGGAAGGACTTCTGGATCCTCCTCCAATAACTGTAGAAGCCACTGGATCCAAATGCTCCCTATGAGAATTTGGTACAGTGACTTAAGGGCTCCTGTGAAACCAGTAGGAATAAGCCTGAATCTGTAGGAAGGGATCCAAGGAAGGAAGAGAAGGAACCACCTCTTTGAAAACTGGAGGGACATCCTGATCAAAACCAAACTGTCTACGTACCAGGTGTGTAGGATAGTGGGTGTACCGAGGACCCCTAGAAGAAGGAACTGGGATCCATAAGGGACTGATGCAAGCAAGGTACGCCATGTTGTTCTCATCTCCCCGACATAAGTCAAATGTGTTGCCAACAGAGTTTGAAAGAAATCATAGAGCAGAGTCATAAGCTAACCCAGCCTCAATCTCATGGGGAGAACGCCAACTCAGGTGACCTTTTTGATAAAAAAACTTAGTGGGATTGGTATCTACACCCTTTAAATTAGCCTAGCGGAAGATAATGGGATGCCCATTAGTCGAGCTCCCACACAGCCCCTTTATGATGTTTAGGGATCCTTGGAATTTATCCTTCATATATTTCAAATTCCTGTACTTCACTAAAGTAATTTGGGAATGCTTCCACACAAATATCTACAACATGGTACAATGAATGGACAAAGTGATGGTGTAGCAAGAGTTACCTTCTAACTGGTCGGTGTGTAGGAGATCCAATTGGGAATATAAGTGCCCCAAGAACATGGGGGCTAATGGGTAACTGATGCCTCGTGCTATTCAGATTGCCAAAGGAAAGAAGACTAACTTAAATCTAGACCCGGGGAACTCCCTAAACAAGAACTTGCTCAACCACAATGCAATGAACCCAGCCTGCCTCATTGTCTTCTCTCTAGAAAGGGTTTTGACCCCTCTCCCCATCCTGGCTAGCTTGCCCCCAGGAGAAGCAATATGCCCACAAAAGTGAGTGAACAATTTTTCCTCGATCACGAGATCCTCCGCCGAGAGTTGGATGTTGAAAGGACTCTCATTCCCAAACATAGGGAGTAAGAAGGTGTTCACAACATCCTTTAGTGTGACAGTGAGCTCACCCATAGAGAAGAAATATGTATGAAGGGAAGGAGACCAACACCGAACCAAGTGCTTGAGCCCCTCAACATCACGGAAGCCCTCTAAATTCCTCGTCATCACAACTGACTTCAGGGCACCGGCACGCTCCAAACACCCAACGAAGTCAGCATCACTAAACTCCTTGTCTACCTACTTAGCCCATCCAGTAATCTTTCCAGCAACAAAATCATGGAAAATAGGGACTGCTTCATTGGATCTCCGTTTGATCTGAAGATCCAATATCTATTTTGGATCTGGGACTTGTGTAGAACTAGCAAACCCAAGCTTACCAAAGAAGACCCAAGTGTGAGGAGAAGGAGGATCAGCTCTATGAGCAACTTGGGGAAAGAAGAGACTGGAGGTATACCAAGAATCCTGAAGAGGGAAGGCTAGCCAATCTAGGATCTCCTCTGGCCCTAAATTAGCAGAGGAGCCTTCACCCTTAGAAAGGGTGGGTGAACATTCTTTCCTTTTTCGAGCAGAGGATGAGGCCATGGAAGTGTTTTCTTTTTTCTTGAACAAGGAAGGGATGAGGGAAGAAGGAAGAAGAAAACACAGAGAAAGAAGAAAAGAAAAAAAAAGCAAGCAAAAGGGAGAGAAATTATCAGGTGAAGTAAAAGGAAAGAGTAAGGGTTTTGGGAAGATGTGACCCAAGGGAAAGAAAAGTTGAAGGCAAGAGAAGGAAGTGACAACAGCAATAATGGCATGAGGGAAAAGAGGAAAAAAGATGAACCAGGGGAAAACGGGCCAGTTGCCAAAATTAATTTTAAGGGTGGTTGGCTGTCAGTTATTGATGATATTTATGAGGGAAAAGAGAAGTTAACGAAAAAAAGGGGGGAAACGAATCCAACTACCCACTCACCTTTCAAAAAAAAAAAACTACCACATCCCCTCAAAAATAGGGGGGAGTTATGTGTGAAGAACAACCTATTTGAGGAGAACGATGATCCTTACGAAGGAAGGAAGAAAGGGAGAAGGGATCCCTGAGAAGAAAAGTGGGGACCCAAAGAAAAAGAAAAGCCTATTACTTTTCTCACTCATGGGTTACAGGTAACCTATGAGCTCGAGGGGCTAAATGTTAAGATCCAAAATTACAATAAGGAACCAAAGCCCTTAAAAGTAAGAGAGGCCCGGCCCATGAAGAAGAAAGGCTTGGCCCTCAAAGAAATAAAGAAGTAAGGAGTTTAGCCTATGGAGAGAAAAGAATAAAATATTGGGCCTTAGGAAGAAAGAGAGACACAAAGGGAAGCATGAGTCATGAGCTTAAGCAGAGGAAGGTATTCAAGGAAGCCCAATAGGGAAGCCGGTGGGAGCTAGGCCAAGTTACCTAGGATCCACCAGAGTTAGAGGCAGGGGATCCTCGGGAAGTGCAGGGAAGAACAAACTGGGATTTGGATAGCTCAGGGAGGCATGCCCATGGGCTTAAGGAATGAAGAAGGTCATGTCCCATTAGCTGCCCACAATTCAGAAGAAAAGCTTTGGGAACAGATAGTGACTTAGGAATCAGCACCTGATGAATGAGCCTGATACCTCAAGCAAAGCAGGAAGGGAAATCAAGAAAGAAGGTGGCTAGGAGCCTTTCTACCTTCCATCATCAATGTAAAGTTGTTATTTACAACTATTTTTTTGTTGGCTTTATTCCACGACAAAAAGTGTTGTATTTGCTTTAATTTGTTCCTTGTATTTTGTGGGAGTTTATTGTATTGGGTTTAGTATTAAGTTGGTGAAAAATCGAGCATGAGTTGAAGAACAAGTGGATTTTGCGAGAAGCTCTCAAGAAGTTAACCTATAAAAGAGCCATGTGAGAAGCAAATGCTGGAAGCTGAAGAGTCGTGCCAGCCTAGAGGATTTCGCAAGTGTCTCACGAGTAAGGCATTCTCTCGAGATACCCGTGAAACTCTCTACCTAGAGGATTTTTAAGTGTGACTTTCTTACCTTTCACCCATACTATATATACCCTCATTACCCACAAAAGTAAAGGAGGCCATTTAGAGAGAAAAAATCTAGATAGGTTTTCAACAACACAGACACCCATCCTTTTAGAAAGAGAGCTACTAATCCTTATTGAGAAATCATTCTAGCCTCTTCTCCTTCCCTCTCCCATTGTCATACCTTGAGAGAAAATTTGTACCCAAACACAACCCACATCTTTTCGGAGTGTAGAAAGTGTTTTGGAGCTTGGGAAGCTTTGCGGATTTGCCAAAAGAAGCCGGTGAGGCTTGGCGGATGTAATCGGGCATATTGCGGGATCCGGAAAGCTAGACAAGACACGGTTCCGAGAAGCCTTGTTGGAGTAGGAGCTTGAAGGGCTTAGGTGCATTGGGTAGATTAGGCTTGGAGGGTCTCTTGCTATTCGTGTATCCAAACTTATTGTCTAGTGGATCGATTTACCACCGGGAGGGTGGTGGAAAGGTTTTTCGCTGAGTTCTTCGGTTTCCTCTTCAATAACACATCGCCGAGTTATCTTGTATTTGTATCTCTCTTCCTTTACTCTTGTGCTCTATATTTATTATTTATGTTTATGCACAAGAGTAGTTATCGGTTTATTATGCTTCATTTACTCTTTTTCCGCACTTAGATAAGTTAGAGCAAAAGCAATCTAGCCGTAATCTTTTAAAATTGGGGTCTAAACAAGCTCTTGTGTATTCACACAAATCTGTATCTTGTTCCATCATCCTTAGCATGTCATGTTTACTTTATACTTTGTAGCATTGTGTCTTTAAGATGTTTTTTCTTTTGTTTGAGCTTCATTTTCTCATTCATCTTGCACCCCTCATGCATCATCGTTTACCCTTGTTTATATCTTCTTTTCTTTCCCTCCTTTCTCTTGATTCTTTTGTCTATTCGTGACAAAAATGGGGAGAGTATACCGGAGAATATACCGATGTGTATCGTCATTTCTATATGACTAATGTGCACATTCTTAGGGGAAGAAATTCTACCTCGTGCACATTCGTAAGGGGAGAAAGCCATAGGGGAGATACATATACCAAGGAGGATAAGACAACTTTTATGAGAAAACCTTGTTTTTGTTTGTTTTACTTTATGCTTGTTTTCTCGTTGCTTTATAGTACTTTTAGTTAATATTTTTGCATTTTTCTTTAGTACTCTTGTGCTCTTGTTGGATCTTGTATCCTTAATGCAAATACTTTGGTGTTTTGCATTGGTTATATGTTGAACATGCATACATCTTTATGTTATTGTGCTTTATTGGTTGCATGTTTGGATGATCATTTGTTTTGTTTTATGATCATTTTAGTCATTTTCATATGAATGTTTTCGTGTATGATCAAGTTGCTCACATATTTCACATCATGTTTACTTGATTTCAATTTACTTGTTACATTATACTTGTCATTTTATCACTTGATCTACCTTGAGGGTTTAATGCGTTTTGTGCAAGTGTTTCAGGTTATAGGTACATATATTCCAAGTTCATCACAGGTTTTAGATTTAGGTGTGAGTGAGTTTTGCCATTATTCCCAAACTCACGTTTAAGTCTAGAGTCTGTTATAAGGTGTTTTCTTACAAAATAGCCAAAAGGGGAGATTGTAAAGTGGTGATTTACAACTATGTTTCTGTTGGCTTTATTCCATGACAAAAAAGTGTTGTATTTGCTTTAATTTATTCCTTGTATTTTGTGGGAGTTTATTGTATTGGGTTTAGTATTAAGTTGGTGAAAAATCGAGCATGAATTAAAGAGCTAGTGGATTTCGTAAGAAGCTCACAAGAAGTTAATCCACGAAAGAGCCACATGAGAAGCACATGTTGGAAGCTGAAGAGTCCTGCCAGCCTGGAGGATTTCGTTAGTGTTTTACGAGTAAGGCCTTCTCGCGAGATACCTATGAAACTCTCTGCTTGAAGGATTTTTAAGTGTGACTTTTTTACCCTTCACCCATACTATATATACCCTCATTACCCACAAAAGTAAAGGAGGCCATTTAGAGAGAAAAACCTTAAATAGGTTTTCAACAACACACACACCCATCCTTTTAGAGAGAGAGCTACTCATCCTTAGTGAGAAATCATTCTAGCCTCTTCTCTTTCCCTCTACCATTGTCATACCTTGAGAGGAGTTTTGTACTCAAACACAACCCACACCTTTTTAAAGTGTAGAGGGTGTTTTGGAGCTTGGGAAGCTTTGGAGATTTGCCAAAATAAGCCGTTGAGGCTTGGTGGATGCAATCAGGCGTATTGCGGGATCTGGAAAGTTAGACAAGACACGGTTCTGAGAAGCCTTGTTGGAGTAGGAGCTTGGAGGGCTTAGGTGCATTGGGTAGATTAGGCTTGGAGGGTCTCTTATTATTCATGTATCCCAACGTATTGTCTAGGGGATTAATTTACGCGTGGAGGATGGCAGAGAGGTTTTTTGGCGAGTTCTTCGGTTTCCTCTTCAATAACACATCGCCGTGTTATCTTGTGTTTGCATCTCTCTTTCCTTAATCTTGTGCTCTATATTTATTGTTTGTTGTTTATGTTTATGCACTAGAGTAGTTATCGATTTATTGCGCTTCATTTACTCTTGTTCCGCACTTAGATAAGTTAGAGTAAAAGCAATCTAGCTGTAATCTTTTAAAATTGGGGTCTAAACAAGCTCTTGTGTATTCATACAAATTCGAGCTTTCAAACAACAATGAAGAATTTGCCCATTTAGAGCAAATGGACAAAATGTGAAGCAGCCAGAGCCCTTAAATGTCATTTTAGAGACTATGGGCAAAGGATGGGAAGCTTTGACTTGGGAAAAAGCATTTAGGGTTTCTCAAATAGGGTCTCCCATAAAAGGAAGGTCAGCAGAGGACTTTCGAGCTGCCAAACCTCAAAAGGGGAAATAATGAGAGAATGGGGAAAGGACTAGCCACTAATGTTACAAACTTGACATTAGTTCTGGTAACCAGAGCACAAAGTATAGATCAATGGCATGGAAAAAAAAACCCTAGAAATGGCACTATAAAAGGGGCTAAAGCTCCAACCAAAAGGCATTCAACAAAGAAGCACTTGATATACCAAAAAAGATACAAAAGAGAGCTGTAAGCTTGAAATACAGTAAAAAAGAGTGAGATATCGTGAGGGATCCTATGAAAATATTGGAGGATACACTTGAATTCAAAGGAATGCAAAACTATCAAGTCTTGGAAGCCCAAGAGAGCTATCTAAGTCTATGATTTTTGAACTTTATTGAAACCTTGTGATAGATCCCAGCTGAGTAGGACTCAATGTATTCAAATATTTGATATAACAAAAATATAATCTCACTTTATTTTTGGGGATCCCTAATGTTCCTTTTATTTGCACTTCTGAGTTCCTTTGCCATTCGTTAGTTATTCATCTAACCAATATATATATGTTTGTGTATTTGTGTTGTGGAGCTCATGTCTTGTGCATAGATTGGCTTGTAAACGGCTCAACAAAGCCGCGGTGAGTCAAGCCCAATCCACCAACTATTTACACTATCCTTTGGAGGCCTAGGATCCTCTCAGATTATTGGGCTTGGGCCTTGTCCAAAGCAAGAACCCACACGTAGTAGATAACAAGAAAGCTATTTTAGTTGCTGGATAATGATTTTTGATCACCTGTAAGATGTAGAAGGCCGAGTAAGAAATGTTTGAAATGACGAGCATGAAGGATCCCTTTAGCCAATTTTTGTCCAAGGATGCTTTTGAAGTGGAGGTTTGATGCGATTGTTGGCTATGTAGTAGTGAAACCACAACGATACCCTTGTATAGGGTCATTAGTGTAGCACCAGCAAATGCAACAACTGTTCCGACTATCTTTGCTTGCGCACCACGTTGGGAAATGTCTAATTTCTCCATCCTGAATTCATAAAAATTAAGCATAACTTCTTTAAATGAGTTATTCCATTGTCTCTAACTATGAGTGATATATTACGTAGTTTTACCTGCATAGGATCCCTAACTTTACTAAATTTACTTATAGTCAGTTTAGGGTATTCTTCACAACAAAGCAGTATCTCACACAAAGGAGATAGATAAAAGTGATTGATCCATACCTGCACAAGATTGCTAAGAGAAAGGTAATCGATGGAAGTAAGTTGCCTGTAACGGCTGTAAAAGTTGATGACGTGTATTCGAGTCCGGCATAGTACAGTGTCGTGGCTAACACTGCTCTAAATTATTAACAAAGAAAGTCTAGAGGTAGTTAGGGTTTAACTTGGTATGAATAATGATACATGTACAAACTATTTTACAACATTTTTACAAATTATTGTTGTGACTAATTTCATACTGGTTCTCATCTAGGCCCATTGCTAACATTTTTTTTTTCATTTTCAATAACCACTCATCACATCAACAATTTGTAAATTTTTATGTAAAAAAGTTTACAACTCTAGCATTTTCCGTTTGGCATTGGGTAATACTTAGAAACAATACCTTCTTCTTAATAAGAAAAAAAAGAAACAATACCTTAAGTAAAGTTTATTAGGTTTCTTAATTAAATTACAAAACCTTGTTATAAGAACCAAAAAAGTACAAATAATGTTGTCTTTTGTGAATACAGTTAAATTCAATATGGTTGTATGTTGACTATAATTAAAATTAAACCTAATGTATTGCTTACCTAAATTTTACCCATTGCCATTTGAAAGAAAAGTAGACTTGGACACTGCCTGACTCATTTGTAGACAATTTACTCACCCTAGTAAACCCAGGAAAAAGATATTGCGCAAGATTGGAATGCTAATTTTGTTGTGATTATCCCTGCCAAAGAAATTTTAAATAGTTAGTAGAAATTCAATCGTATTTTGTCTTTTAATTTGCATTTCACTGAAAAAGTAAAATTCTGTTCAAATAAATTATAACTAATTTAAATATTTGTATGATCAAATTTCAAATAAATTTAATTATATTTTTGTGAGTTAGATCGAAATAATACACACTTTATCAGTTTTAGAGTAAGTTGGTTACATGTGAATCTTTTCAAGAAATGCTTAATTTTGAGCACATACATTATTTATATTTAAAATCTTCTTTTGATAAATTGTTATCAATAATTTTCAATAGAAAGACAATGGTTCAAATATATTTGTTTTAGTTTTAGCATAATAAGGGGAAAATGGGCAAATGCCCATTTCGCGCAAAATATACAGCGTTTTGCCCCATTTTTCAAACTAATTAGGGAAATGTCCATTTTTTGTAACTGGATTTTCTCAAAATCGAGTATGGGGCGATCAAACTTAAAAAAAAAAAAAAAAAAAATTGTATGGAACTCGAGTTCCATTAAAAACGCCACTATAGGCCTCCATGAAACGCAGCTATAGGTAAAACTAAAAAAAAAAAAAAACAAAACAAAAAAATTGCATGGAACTCGAGTTTAGGGAGCTCAAGTTCCATGAAAAACGCCACTATAGGGCTTTAAAAATTGCACGGAACTCGAGTTCATGGAGCTCGAGTTCCAACATATTTTTTTAAATTTTCAGTTTGTTATAACTCGATTATCCAAAAATCGAGTTTTAAGTTGAAACTCGATTTTTAGAAAATCGAGTTTCTAAACAGGGAAATTTTCCTAACTAGTTTGGGAAAGAAAGCAAAACAAGGTATATTTTGCGCGAAAAGGGCATATGCCCATTTTGGCCAGCATAATAAGTTGGAAAGTTTAGTTATATTACTGAAGACATCCATTGGAACATACTATGAACACTACAACTATTTATAGTCACTTTACTCATTGTCTTTTCTATTTTCTGTAATTAAAGCTAAATAGTTATAATTTTTTAAATATTTATTTTAATTAGCTTTACATTTATTGGTTGAGAAGTCATGCCGCTTTACAAACAATTGCAACTTATAAGTCACCTTCTTTCGTTGTGTTATTAATCCCAACGACACAACTTAAGACTTTGCTCGCTAGGACGGAAGAAATTAGTTGTTTTTTTAATTTAAATATTTGCTAAAAAAATTTATTGTAAATAAAAATTACAAATAATTTCTGTCATGCTCTTATTTTATCTTTCGACAATAGAATTTGAAGGGAGAGAATGAAAGATGGAAAGGGAATACAAGTGAATATATATATACACACACACACACACACACATATATAGGGGCGGAGCCAGAAATTTTTGTTTGGAGGCCCAAGTTGCGACACTAATATATCTATCAAAACAAGCCACCCCCCCCCCCCCCACACACACACACACACACATACACACACCCAAAAGAAAAAAAAAACTTAGTATTTTTAATCAAAATTATGTTTGATGACGATCTTTCATAAAATAAAATTCAATTTTTCCATTTTTATTGTGAAATTCTTAAAAAATTTCATTTTAAATACAAATTATCAAATTTTATAGTAAAATAAGTAAAAAATATTTCAAGTCAATAAATGAAATTCTCAAAAATATATATGATCCAAAACTTGGAGGAATAAGTTAGGCTCCAAATATATTTGAAACTATCTTGCTTTAACCCATTATGTGGCAACTAAAGACATATTTCATGTGTAATTTTAATGACAAGATTTTTTTAATGAGTCAATGACTAATTAATCGCCACATTATGAGTTGAAAAAGATAGATTCAAATATGTTTGATACCAAACTTTATCAAATACTTAACAGATATAAGAGCACATTTTATATTAAAAAAAAATTGCAAAATATAAAATTATATCTCTGTAACTATTGAACCAATTATTTTTTATTAAGAGCAACGTTGGACTAATTTAAATATTTGGGAAGGGCCAACTCTTATTTTTGTAGACTAAATTTTAAAAATACTAAAATAATTATTTATATGAACAAATTCAAAATTTTGGGGGCCATGGCCCCCACCCTGTGAGTATATACATATGTGTGTATATATATATATATGTATATATATATATATATAAAGTCGAAAAGCATGTAGATTGGGTATCTTTCCCATCCACTATAATAGCACTAGCATTCGAGTTTCTAACGTAGTCTCTATTTTACATTCTTAAAACCTACTTTATCTATTTTATCATCTCATTTTACAACTCACCTGACATCCCAGTTTCTAATTTTACATACAACTCATTAAAATAATATAAATTGTAATAACAAATAATATTAAAAAATCAGTTTCTCTCTCTTCTCTCCCATCTTTCTTTTCTCTCCGCCTTTTTCTCTTTGTCTCTCCAGCAAACCCACACAACACCTTCCACCAAAACTCAGCCATACTCAGCCACAAACACCGAATCCACCACCACTAAAATTACTCCAAAAACAAACTGCCACCACCAACCACCTATAGACCTACTGCAACACCCATAGACCTACTGCAAAACCCATAAGCCCACAGACCCATTGCAACACAACACAAATCTAACCCAAATCTGGAGCCACCTCCGTAAACCCATAGTGAACCCATCCCCATCACCACCACAGCAACCTTACACTGCCACCACCATGAACCTGCAAATGCATTGATACCCATGACAAAAAATTAAAGCGGAACCAAAATTTAAACCCAATCTGAGAGAGAGAATCGGAACACCCACAGACCCACAGCCACCAAATTGCCACCCACATCTATAACAACCTCCGTAAACCCACAGTAAACCCATCCCCACCAGCAACACATCAACCCCCTATCGCCACCACCATGAATCTGGCATCAATACCCATAATTAAAAAATTCAAAGCAAAACCAAAACCTACATCCAATCCAAGAGAGAAAATTGGAGTGAGAGAAAAGGTGAATTGGAATGAGAGAGAGAGAGAGAATCCACCATCGCCGCTCCAAACCACCATATTGTCGTTGTCGATCTCCAAACCACCACGTTATTGCCCCTGATCTTCAATCCATGCTGCCGATGTTGATCTCGTCCATGCCGATCTGAGAGAGACACCGAATCATAGAGAGGGGAGAAAGAAAGGAAGATGAGAAATGAGAGAGAGGAGGGACCGTGTGATTGAAAGAAGAGAGAGAAAGAAGTGATATTTTAATTTTATTTTTTTTTGTTTACATCCTTAGCTACAGTAGGTTCTAAATACACAATCTTACTGTTCATAGTTGCTAAAAATATTTAGAAACTCATACCAGCTGTAGCTGATTTTTGACTTGTTAGTGGGCAAAATAGTAACTAGGGGGTTTTTACACCCACTGCTAATGCTCTTAGGTGTCTCTTTCTTCACTCCATATCTTCTACTTATAAAGCATAGACACCCCTATTAAAGGCTAAGAATTAGTTTTTTATGAAGCCAACAATTACCTCTTGTATCTACTCCACGGAACGAATTTCTCACAGCATGTTAGACCCATGAATGAATATATATATTATGTGCGAAGCTCATACTAAAGGTGCACGGTGGTACACTCTACATTTTCTATATTTATAATTTAGTATCAAATTTTGTGTTAAAAGAATATTATTTACTATCATTCATAAATTGATCTATTGTAAATAAATTTAGAAGTTCAAAAAACAAGAAATTCAAAATACTTTTCCAAAACCCAGGAGCTTCATATTTATTTTCCTGTGTCATGTCTGTGATATAATGAGCCAGAATCCATGGAAGTTGTTAATTGCAGAATTTGTAAGAAGCTAACTAGGTTATAAAGAGAAACACGAAAATATTTTAAAAGAAAAAAAAAACGAAGAAGAAGAAGAACAAGATTGGCGCCAATAATAATAAGAAATGACCGTCAAAAGAAGGGAAAAATTGGAAGGAAACCTTTCATAGAGAAGTGCAAGAACACCAGTAGTTAGAGCTCCAAAGGCTTGTCCATAGGGCACTAGCACATATGGACTGAAGCCTTTGTCTAGAGAGACCTTGACGACTATAATCAATCCAGCGAAGAAGAAATTGGCAATTATGCAGAGAATATATGGTGTCAATACATCAATTAATCTCTCTCTTTTTCTGCTTTCACTTCCAACTCTTGCACTCTCTTCCTGTTCTTCCATCTTTAACTCCATTGACTTGCTCCTAAAGCTATAATTACACTCTTCTTAAATCATAGTGGAGACAACTGTAGAATGAATTATGGAAAATATATATATGTGGAGAGGAAAAATTCGCGACCTCTCACAAGCTGACACATAATACTACAAAGTCAGCAAAGTACGGCCAATTACAGAGCGTCATGTACTGCTACTAGGTTTTGCTATCATTATTCAGAAATCAACAAAAATTCATCAAGTGTCGTTGAAATAAAGGCATAAAAAGCATGCAAAAACCAATCACACATCAACGCGTGTAAGCAATGACATAAGCAGCCTGACGCGTGTAAGCAATGACATAAGTAGTCTAATTGAGTGCTGACAAGTGTCACCTTGAAAATCAAGACATTTCGGCCAATCAAAAGATGCCACGAGTCTTGGAGAAATAGTCTTAAAGCTCCTCCAATCAGACTGTGACACATGTCACCACATAATACATACATATATATATATATATATATATATATATATATATATATATAATTAATAACCTTTAAAAAAAATAGAAAAGCCTCTAAGCACGCGTATGAGCGCATGCTTAGAAGCTAGTTTTTTTTTTTAATGCTAATATTTTTTTATATATTTATCTTTATTTAGAATTGTTGTATATTTTCATTCTTTGAAAAATATAGGGGTGTGATTAGATGTAGTGTTTTAGGATGCAAAATGCAAATGTTTTGCATTTCCGAACAGGGAGGGGAATGCTTTAACTCAAAAATCAATATCCTTTATTTCGATCCACCATTATTCAAAGCAACTTTTGGGATGTTGTTTGGTTGCTTACAACCACTTTTTTTTTTTTTTTTGAATAATACATACCAAAAATATAATGGCAATCAGTATTCACCACGGGTGGGGATATTTATTTTGATGTCAAGACATTGAATCACAAAATAAAACATGCAAAAAATTACATGAATCTTTGAGATTCAACTCTATAAATTCTTTACCTAGTAAAATATGATAGCTGGTAAAGATTATGTTAAGATTATTGAAAATAAATATAATACATAAAGATAGTGGTCAAAATACAATAACTTATATAAAAGTATATTCTTTTTGAAAAAGTTAAAAATTTTGTAGACAAAATAACATCATTGTCTTACAGGTGACTCAAATAGCAATGCTACTCCATACACAGAATTTCATAATCATTAAATTAGTAAATTTTCAAATTTTGGATTCACCATAGATATTACTTTTTTATACAACACTAACAATATGTCACATCAACATAGGTTAAAATTTTTGTCAACTTTTTTGTTTCTATAGATTCTTTTTAACTCAAAATAATATATACCCTTATCAACAACCTTTCAAAATCTGGTTTAATTTAATTGTAATTAAATATGGGCACTCACCATTTCACTTGGAAACAAAGAGGATCCTTACATATACTAAAAAATTGGTAGACAAAGGTTCATTATTGAATGATGAATGAGTGACTTAAAATTTTAGTCAGCAGCACTTGAACATGTTAACTTAAAGAGAAAAATCTAGGATCTTAAACTTCTTTGCCACAACTTTGACATTACAGATTGTGAGTAATAGAGAAAAAATTGTGAGTTTATGTAAAAATGAAATGCAATCCAGTCTGTTGTGGCAAAAAACGTTGTGGTAGTAGAACTACTCTAACTCAGAGTATGCTGGTCGTGAAAATTTTATAACAATTTTTGTAGCATCATTTCACACAATTATATTATGTGATGAATTGTAACTAGTTTTCACTTTATATGTATCTACCGTTTTTTTCCTCTAGCATTTGCTATCATCTACCTAGAATAATGAGAGAAAGTGTGCTAGAGGTTGTGTTATTAGAATTATTATTACTTGTAGTCTTCGATAAAACTAAGGAAATTAATTTGCTCTAAAATGATATCTGGCGAAAGTTATGGTAAGATTATAAAAAATTAAAAATAAATAAATAAAAGAGATACAGATAGAGATAGTGACAGCGATAGAAATACTATTACTTTTATAAAAGTAAAACATGGTAGTGGTCTAGTGGCTCCGGTCTTATCAAAATGATTGTGTGTCCGGGTCCCTTTTCAAATAGCATAAATATATGAGCCATGTGAGTCATGCGTTACACACTGACATTATTAATTTATTAGCTTCTAAACATGCGCGTAATTTACTAGCCCTAAACATGCTGTCATGCGTGTGAATAACGGCTCTTCTATTTTTTGTTTTTTAAGATTAATCATTTTTATTCATTATAGTTGGTGGTTGTTTCATTCTTCAATCACTAAAATACTTAGAAGTGTGATGAGATTTATATGAAAATATTTTTCACCCATAAATGCACAATTTCATCACACCTCTATATGTTTTTGTGATTGAAGAATGGAACAATTGCGAATTATGATGAATGAAAATTATTAATTTAAAATAATTTTCACTTTAAAAAAATCCACTCTTATCTATGTTTAACAAAATACCAAAGCATTTTTTCACCTAGGATATGTCATAAGAATATCTGCACATCAGCAAATTACTAATCCATTAAGCTACAAACTTTGAAAACACAAATACACATAAATTTAAATTAACTGAAAACTTACCACTTTCGCTCGTTATACTATTTATTATCAAACTCGGGTTGCTTCAAAGGTTTTGCCTTTCCACCTACAAAAGTAAAGAAAAAGAAAAACCTTTTTTTACACAGGCGCGGGATTCTTTAGGAAAAGTGAGAGATTAAGAAGAGAGACAAATTTAATTGCTACATAAAATAAATGATCTCTAATTTTTTGAGAAAGTTTAATCCCATAATAATCTCTCTCACTAATTGATGGTTGTAAAAGTAATTTAGAATTACATATTATTTTATACTTGAAATAACTCAGGTAGAGAGCAAAGAAGAAACTTGGTCTTAGTTGCAAACAGATCTTCTACATTTCTATGGATGGTAATGGATGGCCTGCAATGGGTTGATATATAACTTGACTTCGACTATGGTTTGCAAGTACTGGCAGTCTGCATATGAAAGTTATCCAGATAAAGAGTGTCTGATTGGTAATAGATTTCCATGGCTAATGGAGAAAAAGACAAAAGACAAAAGAAATAATGCACGCAAATTCAAAAGAATAAGCCCATGGGAAAATGATAAAGAAAAGGAGATTAAAAAACATGTGAGATTAGTAAAAAATTATGGAAACAAAATTCACAAACTAATAAATTAATAATTTCAACAATGTCAAAGGAAACAAACCTTTCTGAAATTGGAGATTGTGATGAAGTGAATAAGAAATTGAGGCAATATAAAAGTCTGTGCAAACTGCAAGGAGACCGAAAAAGAGATGTGTGAGATATTTTTAAATAGAGATAGTGTGTGCTAATTTTTAGGAAAAAGATTCAACAAAAGTGTGTGAGATAAGATCATTTGTGCTAATTTTTAGGGAAAAAAATATGTATTTTTGATAATGGGTGTTATTTGGGTTTTTGAATGTTTATGATGGGGTTTGGATTGTTAACTGCGTTGTGTTTGTCATTTTGGCTCTTTTTATCACTTGTTTCTCTGTTGCTAGGAAAAAAATAGGGAGAATCTTTTCTTTTTTTGATAGGAAGGTGGGGGTAGTTTTTTGTTTTCTTGATAGAACAAGTGGGTAGTGGGAAGTTAAATTCTTTTTGTGTTAAACGTTGCTAGGTTGGCTATCTAGTAGGGAGTTGATAACCGATAGGTTTTTTGTTTTTAATTTTTGTTTATTTACTGTTTTAACCTCTTTTTTTTTTTAAGAATAAGGATAAGTTAATTAAATTATGGGTATTTTTGGAAATGAAAAAGGCAATAACTAATCTTCCAAATCTGCTTTTTTGAAAGAAAAAGAAGAAGGAGGGGGTCAATATAGACTCCTTCCCTTCCACTGCGTAGCTAGGCTAAATAAAAAATAAATAAATAAAGGGAAAGGGGTTGATTTAGGCCTCTTCCCTTCCATTGTATAGCTATGCTGACAGAGGAGAGTAATGCAATCTTACAAAAGAAGCTGCCGCCTAAGCTGAAAGATCCGGGGAGTTTCACTATCCCTTGCACTATAGGAAAATCTTATTTTGATAGAGCTTTATGTGGTTTAGGGGCAAGTATTAATCTAATGCCTTTCTCTGTTTTCAGGAAATTGGGTCTTGGAGAAGTAAAGCCGATCACTATCTCTTTACAATTGGCGGATAGATCCATTAAATATCCAAGAAGAGTCATTGAGGATGTATTAGTAAAAGTTGACAAGTTCATCTTCTTGGTTTACTTCATTGTCCTTGATATGGATGAGGACAAGGAGATCCTTTTGATATTGGGTCGACCTTTCCTTGTGACGGGGAGGACCTTAATTGATGTCCAGCAAGGAAAACTTGTTTTGAGGGTCGGAGAGGATGAGGTCACTTTTGATGTATTTAAGTCTATGGAATTTCTTCCCGAGACACATTCTTGTTTTCAAATAAGTGACTGAGATGTGATCCTGGCCGATGAGACTTATGCAATTGATTTTCTAAAGTTACCACTTGAGGTATGTCTTACTCGCTCTACACCTGTTAAATTCAATGATGAAGAGGTTAAGGAGCGTGAAAGATATTTGGAGGCTACACCACTCTTTCCTCTTTCAATGCAACCAAAAGTGGAAGACTTGAAATCATGTCAGCCAACATCTCCACCAGAAGAACCATCTAAACTTAAGCTCAAACTGCTTCCATCAAAGTTCAGATACGCTTTCTTAGGTTCGAAGGTGATTGTCTACACCGATCACTCTGCTCTGAAGTACTTGCTTGCAAAGAAGGATTCTAAACCAAGATTGCTTCTATGGATTTTGCTTCTACAAGAATTCGATTTGGAGATTAAGGACAAGAAAGGTACTGAAAATTTGGTGGCGGATCACTTGTCTCAGATGGAGCTTCAAGGTACGGATGATGAGCAGCAAGTTCAAATAAAAGAAGCATTCCCGGATGAGCATTTGATGGCTATACAAGTTGTTCCATGGTACGCTGACATAGTCAACTACTTGGTGTCGCAAATTCTACCTCCCAGGATGACATATCAACAAAAGAAGAAGTTCTTCTCCGACTTGAAATATTATTTTTGGGAAGAACCTTTTTTATACAGGCACTGTGCGGACCAGATAATCAGAAGATGTGTGCCCGAGGAGGAGATGGAGAACATACTCAGACATTGTCATTCATTGGAAGTTGGCGGCCACTTTGGTGGTGCAAAAATAGCGGCAAAAATTCTACAATCAGGGTTTTATTGGCCATCTATTTTTAAAGATACATTTAAATTTGTTAATTTGTGTGATCATTGTCAAAGAGTTGGAAATATTTCTAGGAAACATGAGATGCCTTTAAACAATATTTTAGTTATTGAATTACTTGATGTTTGGCGTATAGATTTCATGGGTCCTTTTCCATACTCATATTCTAACAAATTTATTTTAGTAGCCATAGATTATGTCTCCAAATGGGTGGAAGCAGTTGCTTTGCCAACTAATGATGCGAGAGTCGTAGTGAATTTTCTACGAAAGAATATCTTCTCCCGATTCGGCACTCCAAGGGCAACAATTAGTGATGGCGAAAAGCATTTTTGCAATCGCCAATTTGAAGAACTACTGACTAAGTATGGAGTTACACATCACGTGGCGACACCATACCATCCTCAAACGAGCGGACAAGTCGAGGTATCTAATCGAGAGCTGAAGCATATATTGGAAAAGACTGTGAATATCTCTTGTACAGACTGGGCGAGAAAGTTAGATGATGCTTTATGGGCCTATAGAACAACATTCAAAACACCGATCGGGATGTCACCATACCGGCTCGTTTATGGAATAGCATGCCATCTACCAGTGGAACTAGAACAAAGAGCCTATTGGGTGACAAGGATACTGAACTTTGATCTACAAGTAGCTGGTGAGAAGAGAATATTGCAAATCAATGAGATGGGTGAGTTCCGCAATGACGCTTATGAGAATGCTCGAATTTACAAAGATAAAACTAAGAGATGGCATGATAAGCATATTCTAAGTAGGGAATTCAAAGTCGGGCAAAAATTTCTATTATTTAACTCAAGACTTCGACTCTTTCCAGGAAAGCTACGCTCTCGGTGTTCAGGACCGTTTGTGGTAACCTAAGTTTTTCCCTATGGGGCGGTTGAAGTCCATCATGAACAAAAAGGGACATTTAAAGTAAATGGACAGAGATTAAAACCCTATATGGATGGAGACTTTAACTCAGAAAAATGCTCCATCAATCTCATCTGTAAAAAAGGATGAAAGGATAACGTCTAGCTACAGACGTTAAATAAAGCGCTTTTGGGAGGCAACCCAAGTTTTTCATTTTTTGTTTCGTTTTGATTTTTTTTGGTTTTATTATTATTTTTTTCTCTTTATCTTATTGTTTTCTTTTCTTCCATTTTGTAGGAATAAAGAGACCACAAAAATCTTCACTGGGTACACGGCTGGACCTCAAGGAAAAATATTCAATTAAAAATCAGGGGAGCATCTCTTCTCCTTTCTCATTCTTTTATTTAGTTTTTCTTCCTTTTTTCCATTGAGGACAATGTGAAATTTAGGTTTGGGGGAAGGGAATTTATTTTATTTATTCAAAAAAAAAAACTTTCTTTCGCCTAGCTTGAGGTTTGTGTTTTAAGTTCATTATACTACTATTGCTTAAAGAATTTCATTGCTTTCATGCTCAATTCATTGCACATGCACGTAGCCACTGACACACAACTTGTTGAAGGATAAAAATTATTAGAAAATCTTGATGATAACAATGTGGAGACTGTAACCCTTGTGAGTTTTGAACCAATCATTATTTTTGGAGGGTTTTTTTTTATTCTAATCTTAAAGTTTATTTGGAAGTGCGTAACATATCTCCCTTGTTGTAGTCCCATTGTTCTTTCTTTTGGCCAATAAAAAATGATTTTATGCCACACTTGAACCATTTGAAGTCATTGATGTTGAATGAACTATACTAGTCTTTGAGAGATGAGATTAGGCCATTTTTGTCTACTTTGAGCCATATATGTGTTTTTCTTTTTTTTTATACATTATCACTAGTCACCCCATTAAGCCTTAGACTTTCTTTCTTAAAGTCCTTGTCTATAGTGTTTCAAGATGGAATCTGATCAGTTTGTTTCAATGTGGTGGTTTGTGTGAGAATTCAAAGAAGAAAGGAAAAAAAAAAAAAAAAGAAGAAAAAATTGTACAGAGTTCCATTTACTCCAATGTTTTGAGTTGCTTAGTAACTAGGGGTATTCATTACCAATGTTTACTCTTACCTCAAACCGTAACTTGAAATATGAGTATGCAAAAGCACTTCAAGTTTGTGACTTGTTGAGTAACTGGGGGCATCCATCACAAATGCCTGCATTCATGTCAAAAGATAAGTGACGACTTGAAGTAAGTAAAAAAAAAAAAAAAGTAAATAGAAAGGGTTCTCATCAAATTTTGAGAAGTGAAATGTAAAGGAGTATTGCTTTGAAGAAGAAGAGTTGAAAAAAAATGTTGAATGGAAATTCCAAAAAAAGTTGACATTCCAACAAATCTTGAAAACACTTCTTATATTTACCTTTACCCATTTTTATTTCATTCCTTTTACTTTTACCCTACATTACGTCCTAATAAAGTCCTTATTTGATCTTGAAGATTGTGTAGTTCAAATATTGATATGACTGAATAAAAAGTGTGGTATAAATTCTTTTTGGCATCTTTTCATGAGACTACTTGTTCTTTCTTGATTAAGCATTTTTCATGTGATTTATATGTGAGATTTTTATTTTGCTTACATTATTCCACTCACATATATTGTTGAGAGTGTTACACCCCATTTCAGAGTGATTTCATTTGTTGAGTGATAACACCAGAAAGGTTTGAGTTGAAGCATACTTTCAAATAGAAATTCGAGTCAAGTTTATTCTAAAGCTAAGAGTATGTTTGGGTTGGCTACCACTTTTCACTAATATTGAGTTTTGATGGCATGAGAAATTTCTTTAGCATTTGTAGTGTTTCTGAACTTGAACTAATTCTCTTTGCAAAAGGCAATTGAAATTAAAAAAAAAATGATTTTCTTTGTTTTGTTTATTTTAGTATTCATTCTCAGAATTTTGTGGGTATATTCCCTGCAAACCCTCACGAGACTACAACTTGTCCACTAGTGTAAGCTAAGGGTTTAAAGGCTTGTTGCATACGCTAAATGCAATCAAAATTTCCAATGAAAGTGGATTAGTTAGGATATTTTCTTTGTTTTGTTTTACTCTTTATCTGTTTTGCTCGAGGACAAGCAAAATGTAGGTTTGGGGGTATTTGATGTGAATGAAATATATACAATAAAGTACTCACATATCTACATATTTAGCATTATTTTTATGTTATTTTGTTACTGATTATATAATATCTTTGTGCTGTAGGTAACAAGAGTTTTACATGCAAAGTGGGGCTAAGCCAATTAAATCAATCCAACTTTCATCCAGCCAGGCATAAATTCAAGAGAAGACCAACCCAATTAAATTCAAGTCCAAGTGGAGAAAGGAATCAAATGAAATTTGCACCAAATCCAAGTCCAATTCAGATTAGGATTCCAGCCTGCACATCAGTAGTATTTTTGGCATAACTTTCGGCTCAGATATCCAATTGAGATGATTCAAGTTGGGCTGGAAATTTAACGTAAAGGGCTACAACTTTGTAGTTTTACAAAAGTCCAAATTCTAACGTTAAATGGGCCAAAATCGTTGTTTAAGTGAAGCCTAAAAATCTGGGATTTTCTCCAAACGGGAATAGGATTCCTTGACCTATTTAAAGGCTCTTTAGGAAAAAAAAAAAAAAAAAAAAACCAGAGAGGAAAAGGGGGCGCCACATAGAAGAACTTGTTTTGGGAGTCATTATGAAGAGGAGAATCTGAGGACAAAGGCGAGAGCTTCATGTTGATCAACCAATTCAGATGAAAAACATAAGTTTTATTTGTTTTCTTTTCAATTTTATTATGAACTAAATTTATTTTCTTGAGCGTTGATGTAGTCTAGCAATGAACACAATTTATATTCTGAGTTATTTTATTTTTAATATTTCCATGATTGAGTGTTTAATTCTTATTCTTAATGGTTACTATTTTTTTTACGAATTATTGTTTGATCAATTGAATTACAATGAGACCGAGAGGTGATTTGTTATTTTAGTTCTAGAATTAAACATCATTAGTTGAGCGAAAGTAGAGATGCTTTACCGCGATTAGTGTGATTTTTCAGAAAATTCAAAGTACGTAACGAGTCTCCAATTAATTAAATTCACATAGAGATATGGAATTGTTAGTTGAAGATATTTTTGATATTATTCGAGAGAAGATATTGAATACTTAAGGAATTTTTAATCACCAACAGGAGATTATTAGAATTTAATAATTAGGAAGAATAAATTGTGTGGGATTTGTTAGGTGAAATCAACTGCTCTAGATCTATTCTTATCATATTTTTACAGTTTTATATTTTTGTATTTTGTTAATCTTTTATTCATAGATTTATTTTTATTAAATAGTTTAATTTAATTCAGATAGTCGAACGTTCCATTTATTTTCGATTTTCCAAATAGTAATTAATTTAGTGAATTTCGGTATCCAATAACATAGTTAATCCCTGTGAGTTCGACATTTGTTTTCTAAAAACACTTTACTACTTGTTACGATTCTGTGCGCTTGTAGATTATTTTACGCGAACAAGTTTTTGGGGAAGGGAATTTATTTTATTTATTCAAAAAAAAAAAAAAAAACTTTCTTTTGCCTAGCTTGAGGTTTGTGTTTTAAGTTCATTATACTACTCTTGCTTAAAGAATTTCATTACTTTTATGCTCAATTCATTGCACATGCACGTAGCCACTTAGACACAACTTCTTGTTGAAGGATAAAAATGATTAGAAAATCTTGATGATAATAATGTGGAGACTGTAACCCTTGTGAGTTTTGAACCAATCATTATTTTTGGAGGGTTATTTTTTTTTTCTAATCTTAAAGTTCATTTGGAAGTGCATAACATATTTCCCTTGTTGTAGTCTCATTGTTCTTTCTTTTGGCCAATAAAAAAATGATTTTACGCCACACTTGAACCTTTTGAAGTCATTGATGTTGAATGAACTATACTAGTCTTTGAGAGATGAGATTTGGCCACTTTTGTCTACTTTGAGCCATATATGTGTTTTTTCTTTTTTTTGATACATTATCGCTAGTCACCCCATTGAGCCTTTTAATTAGCCTTTTTTTCTTAAAGCCCTTGTCCATAGTGTTTCAAGATGGAATTTGATCAGTTTGTTTCAATGTGGTGGTTTGTGCGAGAATTCAAAGAAGAAAGGAAAAAAGAAGAAAAAAAAAATTGTACAGAGTTCCATTTTCTCCAATGTTTTGAGTTGCTTAGTAACTAGGGGTATTCATTACCAATGTTTACTCTTACGTCAAACCGTAGCTTGAAATATGAGTATGCAAAAGCACTTCAAGTTTGTGACTTGTTGAGTAATTGGGTGCATCCATCACAAATGCCTGCATTCACGTCAAAAGATAAGTGACGACTTGAAGTAAGTAAAGAAAAAAAAAAAGGAAAAGTGTTAAAAAGAAGTAAATAAAAAGGGTTCTCATCAAATTTTGAGAAGTGAAATGTAAAGGAGTATTGCTTTGAAGAAGAAGAGTTGAAAAATAATGTTGAATGGAAATTCCAAAAAGTTGACATTCCGACAAATCTTGAAAACACTTCTTATATTTACCTTTACCCATTTTTATTTCATTCCCTTTACTTTTACCCTACATTACGTCCTAATGAAGTCCTTATTTGATCTTGAAGATTGTGTAGTTCAGATATTGATATGACTGAATAAAAAGTGTGGTATAAATTCTTTTTGGCATCTTTTCATGAGACTATTTGCTCTTTCTTGATTAAGCATTTTTCATGTGATTTATATGTGAGATTTTTATTTTGCTTACATTTTTTCACTCACATATATTGTTGAGAGTGTTACACCCCATTTCAGAGAGATTTCATTTGTTGAGTGATAACACCGGAAAGGTTTGAGTTGAAGAATACTTTCATAGAAATTCGAGTCAAGTTTATTCTAAAACTAAGAGTATGTTTGTACCTTACATACATCTTTTTTAGTATCAAACACACTATATTCTTTACTTTAATTTGAATCTCTCTCTGTATGTGTCTATCTGTCTGTGCTTTCCCCAAGAATTTAAGTAAAGTTTTATAGTTTGTGGGTCTACCAAGCAAGCTCTCTTGTCTTTTGGTTTACTTAAAGTTCATATTATATAATTAAACTTTACTTTTAATAGAAGAAGAATGATCATGCATCCTTGAGGCAAGTCATTTCGTGCATTTATCTTTTGATTTTTGACAAGTTAAATTTATTCTAGAGAAAAAAAGTAAAGTCACAAATCATCAGTGGTCCACAAATCATTCTGTTACTCCTTTTTGAATCAAGCAAACGCCTTTAACCATGAGATATGGATTAATCTTTCCACTCAATTTGGTTGATAGTTTTATTTTGCTTTGTCATTTTGTTTTTTATTAAAATAAAAAACAAAAAAACTCAATTCTGATTGTTGGATTTGTTAATGCCAGATTAAACATTTAGTGGCTGTTGCAATAGTATTGAAGGGTCTTGGAGTTCTTCCTTTCATCTTTGGCATCTCCCTTGGAGCAAAGCAAGGTAGCAACTAGT
This sequence comes from Castanea sativa, assembly GCF_040712315.1. Lineage (NCBI taxonomy): Eukaryota > Viridiplantae > Streptophyta > Magnoliopsida > Fagales > Fagaceae > Castanea > Castanea sativa. The sequence goes on from NC_134023.1 coordinate 23,570,776, forward strand.
AAGTTAACCTCTCATACTCTGACTACGTATGATTAAATTATTAAATAGCTTATGTCTACTTGTGGAACAAATGCAAACTAGCAAAAATATTGGAGCTTATCTTTTGGTTTGTATATCTTTGCACACCTCTCCCTATTTTAGTTTATAGTTTGTCTCTCGGTGTGATTAGTTTAGTAATGTCTTCTCCTTTACATGATTTTGGACGTGAAGTCACCTAATTTACATCTTTTAAGTTATCTTAGTAGTCTATAATTTAGACATAGATTTTGCATGATTAGCAGCTTGCTCTAAGTTTGAGTTCCTCTTTCCGTGAGCAAACCAATGAATTGCTAAAGGGCGAGTAAAATCTGCTTCATAATACCCTATTAGTCTATAATTATATTGTAAAATTTTTGCTGTGGTGGATTGTCAGTTTGGAGCAAGCGGGTGGCTTGTATGGTGATATAAGGTGGTTTACTTTTCATTAATGGGAGTGTTGATTGTTTTGTGAATGTTGTGATATTATTGTTCAACTATGTGTGAATTTATTTTATCTCCTCTTAGTAAATTCAAATGTTCTGCTGTGGTGGGTTGTTGATTTGGAGCAACCGAATGGCTTACATGGAGATATAAGGCGGTGTATTTTATATTAGGAGTGTTGATTGTGTTGTTCCTATTGTGCTATAATTATTGGTGATGAACTTAGTCATTCTCACTGGAATTTCCTTAATAATTCCATCTTTTATGTGATCATCTAAGTTTACTTTTTATCTATTGCTGGTTGAGTAATACTCATGCATTGGTGTATTCAGTGATTAGGCTTAGGCAGACCAAGTATGGATCTAACTTGACTTAAACTTATATTTTTTAGTTTTGTGAACACTAGGTTCCTAGGTGATTGGAGTGGCCTAGCATTTTTTAAGCTTTTTCAACATCAGCTATGGAGTCAAATTCAAGGCATTCTTGATTATTACCCATAATTAAGTTTAGATTCATCATCGATAAGTATATGTATGGTTTGATTTTGTTTATTCATCAAAATTCTTGTTCTTTGTTTGTAAATCCGATTTCACTAGCTTGGCGCTTCCTACCATGGTGCCCTGAACCAATTAGGATATTATATTAAACTAAGAGACTGTAATGGTTAGTAATGGAGGGTTAAATCTTAACTAGTATGAATTATTACACTAAGATTGTTACTTATATATATACACACACACACACACACACACACACATAAAAGCAAGGGAACTAGTGATCATCGATTAGATTAAACCTAAAAACTAGGCTTTAATTGATGTGCACAATTGACTACATATATGTATAAGTATGTGAATGGCTAATTGTATTATGATTATATACTAAGTAAGTACAAAGCAATATATGTGGCTATTAGGTGGTTAAGTTATTAGATATATAGTTGTTGGTGTTTTAATTGAGTACTTAAGGTGTAGTTTACCATTGGTGTATTGAGTGTGGATTTAAATCTAAGCCAATCAAGGAGATCAAGGATTGATGTGGTTTAATAAAGGAAATTGTGAACGTGTAAGTCTATATATATATATATATATATATATATATATATATATATATATATATATATATATATATATAAAAGCTTTGAAACTGTGTTGGTGACTTTTTACGTTTAGGGGGTATATTTTGGTCATTCTTTTTGCCACCCTATTTTTTTTTTTAAATCACATTTTATGTGGTTGTAATTTGATTAAAACCATAAAATTTATTAAATATATAAAATAGTTCTTCTATTTGAATTCAAAATGAAATTTGTTATTTGACATCTATGACCCTATTTCTAAATGAGGTTACCTTTCATTAATAAATGTATTTTTGAACCACATAAAAGTTACCTTTCATGACTCAACTTTGTCCTTTTGGTTTTGTTTTTCACCCTTTCTTTTTAGTGGAATTTAACTGTGAAGAGTTTTTTATTTTATTTGCATTATTATCCATTGTAAAAAAAAAATGTTGGCTTCCTTAAGCATATGTAATTTAAAACTTGACATAGCTTGGGGTTCTAGTAATCAAGGTGCTTTGGGTGTGATTGCTGGGGTAATTTTGTAAATGACATTTATGACCCTATTTCTAAATGAGGTTACCTTTCATTAATAAAGGTATTTTTGAACCACATAAAAGTTACCTTTCATGACTCAACATTGTCCTTTTGGTTTTATTTTACACCCTTTCTTTTTAATGGAATTTAACTGTGAAGAGTTTTTTTTTTTATTTGCATTATTATCCATTATAAAAAAAAAAATGTTGGCTTCGTTAAGCATATGTCATTTAAAACTTGACACAGCTTGGGGTTTTAGTAATTAAGGTGCTTTGGGTGTGATTGCAGGGATAATTTTGTGTCTAGGAGTCAAATTTGTTAAGGATGCAATGTGGACTCAGTCTTTAGTAGATTGATCACAAGCCCTGCAAAAAGTGTCTTTTTTCATAGTCAGCTACATGTATGCTATATAACCATTAATTTTTGGTGTCTACTAAAATCCTATTATGAGTCATTTTGGGTTGCTTGCATTTTCTATTTCAAAGTAGGGATTTGTGTCTGAATTAGATATAGTGCTAAAAAAGAAAATTTAGGAGTTGGGAATGTTCATGAATATGTGGAGCCTTAGAGTTGGATTAATCATGTTTTTTTTTCCCCTAATGTTTTCTTGAATTCCACATAATTGCTAGCCTACTTATATGTACAACTTTGACTATGGATGTAATTGTTCTACTGTATTTTTTTTTTTTTTTTTTTTTGTAATACAATAGTTTTTGTGGAAATTAGTGAAAATGCTGGTTATGTGTTCTTTTTATTTTTATCACTTTTCAGCTACTTAGGCACAAACTCAATTGATGTTGTTGGGCAGGAGAACAAGATTGAATCAACCTTTTAATATATTCAAATGAAGTATGCCCTTAGTAAAGCATTTAATTTTATTTTCTATCCCAATTCTTTCCATAGAATCACACTTTCATGAAATATAGTCATTTAATTGTCAATCATCATTGTTGAAGTGCATAATTTATGTAAAGTTTATCTTGAGTTTGTTTGTTTGGATGAGTTTAGTTTTACAAAATAAGTAGTGTAAAAGTAAGTATAACTGTAAGTAGGAAAAGTGATACTTTTAAAGTTGTACATAAGTTGGTTGTGAACATAGCATTACGGTTTGATTTTGCTATTGGTACGTTTTCTTCTCTTTTTCCTCTTGATTTTGTTTCTTCTTGATTTTGTGCTATGAGTTTATGGTGAATTATACATGAAGTAGGCTATATATTTTATACATTTCATAGGTGGATATGAAGTAGTATATTATTTTTATAATGAAGAGTGTTTCTTGTTTATTAGTTGATTAAGATTGTTGTTGAGATGTATCTAGTAGCATTCTATTCATGTTTATTTTTCGTTGGTATTAGTATATTTGAAAGTTAAACCATTTTATCTTTTCCCTATTGTTTTTTTTTTTTTTTGGATGTATCATGTAAAGTACTAGTTGAAAGTGTAATTTTCAACCTAATGTATTTTGTATTATTCATTAAATGCATTGTCATACTCAGTGTTGTAGATCATGGACATTGAGCTTAGTTAAATCATTAGATGCAAGGAATTATTGCCTTATATTTTGCTTTGAAATTTGAGTGAAAATTAGGTGTAATAAGAGTCTAATCTGATGTATTTAGTTGAAAGTATATTGAAATACCTGTGAATTTAGCTCATTTCTGTGCCATTTTAGTGTAAATAGTTTGTTGGTATTGTGGTATTGTATTTGCTATTGCAAATAATTATAAATAAATATATTTAGTTTGTTGGTTTAACATGGTATTGTATTTGCTATTGGAAAATATGAGTTGTGGTGCATTACAGGTGTTATAAAATATGTATTAGAAAAGATGTATTGTACGTACATTTCAGGTGCTATAAATTTTTTTTTTTTTATTTTAAAAAGGCCCTATTGCAGCGCTTTGAAAAGTGTTGCAATAGGATCTTTTTAATTATATTCATTAAAGACCTATGCCAGCGCTTTCAAGAATGCTGGAATAGGTCCTACCTATGTCATCGCTTTCAAAAGCGCTGGAATATGCCTTTTTAATTATATTCATTGAAGACCTATACCAGTGCTTTTGAGAACGCTAGAATAGGTGCTACCTATGCCAGCGCTTTCAAAAGCGCTAGTATAGGTCTTTTAAATTATATTCATTCAAGACCTATACCAGCGCTTTTGAAAGCATTGGCATAGGTAGTACCTATTCTAGCGCTTTCAAAATCTCTGGTATAGGTCTTGAATGAATATAATTTAAAAGGCCTATACCAGCGCTTTAAAAAGCGCTGGTATAAGGCATGCCCTTTCCTGGCACTTTTGAAAAGCGTTGGTACAGGTCCAGCGACCCTATACCGACTGTCACTACACGGCGGTTTAAAACGCTGGGATAAGAACTTTAACCCTATCCCAGCGCTTTCTGGGGCTATCCCAGCAGTTTTGAAAACCCTGGGATAGCCCCATTTTTTTGTAGTGTGTATGTTGGCAAACTGAGAACAAAAAATGTCTAGTATAAGATCTTAGTGTCTTAGAAGTGTTTTAGACATTGCTCAAATTGATACAAGTCAAGATTAAAAAACATACAAGTTGCAAAAAGAAAAATTCAAAAACTGTCAACCTCGACTGATGGAGAGAGACTTTCGACCAATCAAATTGCAATTTGCAGAATTTTAATTGAAGCCCAACAGCCCGTGAAACATTTATGGTTTGAGTCTAACACTGCTAGGTATAAAAACAAAACCCTAATACATGTTTTTTAAGTCTTGAGAGTTACTCTTGTACGATCCGTAAGATTCTGTAATCTTCTAACTCTACAAGCACCTACCTGAGATCAAATCCATATTGCTAGTACTGGTGGAGTAAAGTTGCTGCCAAGCCTTCAGCTATCAAGTGTACTAAAGATCAAAGCATATCTTGAGCCCCACTACTTATTTCATTCAACTCATACGGACTTCATTAGGTACTCATCAACGTTCATTACAATTTTCTAATTTGATCTCAATAGTTTGCCCATACCTTCCACGTTCAGTGTGTTTCTTCTTTCTCTCACTTTCTTTTCCCCATAGAGTCATGTACAAACCAAGAATGATCAACATAGCTCCCAAGATACTGCAAATGTTTGAAAATAGAAATAAATCAGAATCTACCATTCACATTCCTTTGAAAGAAAAGAGAAAAGGCTTGTAAAAAAAAAATCTCAAACAATTGGGGAAGTGATCCAAGCAAGTAAATGTATATACCTTCCTAGGTGCAATGCCTCTCTTAAAATTAGTAGTCCCATAATAGCTGTAAGTAGAGTACACAATGGTCTAAATGCTGTCATGAAAACTGGACCTTTTCTTTGTGAAACCAATGTTTGAAGATAATATGTAATTCCATATATTGCAACTCCCTAAAAAATGTGACATTTACATAACAGCTTAAATTATGTATCAAAACTATGTACAATATGTAATTCCATATAGTCGAATTCCTTGAAAAATGGGTAATGTTCTAGAACTCACACTATAAATGGGAGCAAGAAGGGTGATGTTCCATGACAACCTCCAAGAGGAAAGTTTATGATCAAAAATTGCTGCCATGATTGTTGAGAGTAACGTGCCTGATAAGCATGTCAATGCTGTAAGAGCTAAAGGTGATGGGTACTCCTTAATTGTTTTAGTCTGGATTAATCATCAGACATCAGTTAGTATTATCACAAAAAGTATAAACAATATATGGTTTTATACAATGCTATCCTCTAGCTAATGCAAGCAAGGCAGGGAAACATAAAAATTGCACTGAGAAAAGGTAATCAAGAATGCTTAGGATTTAGGAAATCCCTGTTGTGTGTTTTATTGGTGGAAAAATCTGATACGACCCGCGAACCTGACACGACTAACCCATTTATAAACAGGTCATGGGTTGAAGTTAAACGGGTTCAGGTCATATTCGGGTTGACACGGCTAACCCATTTAATAAATGGGCCGGGTTCGTGTTCAGCATGTGAACTCGTTTGACCCGTTTGATCCGTTTAGCTTAAAAAGTTATTAGTTATTTTGATATTATTATTTAATTTATGGTTTCTTTTATATGTTTATTACAATATTTATAGTTGTAATTGTATTTTAACTTTATATACACGGGAATTGATAAAGATTATATTAATTAAGTATGACCTATTGATTAAATAGATTATAAAACGGGTCATTTTTATTGACTTTTACATAACTTGTTAATTAAACAAGTTAAACTTGTCGGGTCGGGTTGACTTGTTTAATAATCAAGTCATGTTTGGATTGAGGATTCCTGACATGCTTAGTAAATAGGTCGAGTTCGGGTCAACCCATATAGTCGAACACTCATGACTCGATAAGACACGAACCCGACTCGGGAACATGAATTGCTACCCCTAGTGTGTTTGTTTCTTAAAAAAAAAAAAACTAGAGAAATCAAAATTTGATTTAAAAAAAATGCTTAAATCATTAGAAAAGAAAATAAAAATGGAGATAATAGTTTTAGATTTTGGGAATACACTGTTCTTGAAAAATGGTATCAAAACTACTTATATGCGACTTTGGGTATTGTGTGGCTTTCGTTATAGTAGCAAATGCCTACCTTCAATTCGTAAGAGTTTCCAAAGTGTAAGTGGGGCATATTGAAGTGGGTAGTGTCTATTACACACTGCCTCTTACATACCATAACAAACAAACATTTCAATTCAAAAAGTTTTGAACTAAAATTTCAATTAAAAAATAGACTAAGTTTTGATTCAGGATTAGACAATGACCTCATAAATAATAAATACTTTAATTAAATATATGACTCTCGACTTATTAAATTTTGAGAACAATTACTCTTAAACATACTTCCTCATTAAATAAAATGAAAAATAAATTAAAGAAAGAGGAAATAGGCCTATAAAGACATCCTTACTGCAGGACCTTTCCAATTCAATGATGAAAAATAAAATGAAAGAATAGCTCATTTATAAGTAAATATATCGTTAAATTCCTTGTTAATTTTTCAAAGGGTGACAAGTTTTGTCTTGAGAAAGAGTTTTTTGAAGTCCCACACTGAAATATAAGAAATAATGCTATGTTGGGTTAAAATAGCTTGAACCTGGTTAATTAATTAAATTATCCAAATTGATTAATTAAGTTCAATTGCATGCAAATCGTGAAGGTACCAACAAACCACCAAAAATACTAAGTGCAGCGGAAAATAAATTGAACACAGTAATTTGTTGACAAATGTGGAAAACCTCGCAAGGCAAAACCTCTCCAAGTAATTTTAAAGTCATCACTCTTAGGAATCCACTAATCAACAATCAAACGGTTATAAGGAATCTTGCCAGGCCTATCCTGAAATACCAACCTACAGTTGAACCTTCGCTCCAATACCCAATTGGACTTGATCTTGTATTATCCTTCTTTCCCTTGATGCACAAACCTCCAATTTATGACTAACCCTTTGCAGGGATCCCAAGTATGTGACAACTCTAGCAACTTGAACAGATGTTGTTGACTGCAAAGTTTTTCACTTCATCAATAATGAAGAATTTGAAGCACTCGGTTACTAACCTTATATTTACACAGAGAATATAAGTCTCTTGGTCTCTGTATCTGTAGGTGACAACCTTTAAAATCAGCCTTATATATGTTTGGGGTTGTAAAAAAAGAAACCCCAAACAAATATACAAGACTGGGCTGAATTTCAGATCTGGAAATTCTGAAATTGTAATTCTCGATAGATCGAGCTACTATTGAGCTTCACATTAAGTCTCGATAGTAGACATTTGTCGAGTTATCTGTCGAGACTTAATGAACAGCTTTTCTTAACTTGTTTCTTGGACCAATCTTCATGTCTTTAATACTTGACTTGAACAACATGTTTCTTGAAGTACTAAACCCATCTTAGATCTTTTCAATTACAAGTAAAGTGCATTTCGTAAAAGGATTAGCCAATTACAACAAAATATGACCCTAACATGCTATATGGAATAGGTTTGGGTCCAATGTACAAGAACACTCAACATTATTATTATTATTATTATTGGAATAATTCGCCTTGTACAGATTTAAAAACAATAGTGATAGGATGCCAACGATTTGGAATGTGAAGTGCCATTGATTTGGATTGTAACAATAAGTGCATTCAAATGTTGGGACTCACATTAAACATGTATTAAGTTTTATTTATTTATTTATGGGAGGACTACTAATATTATTCAAAACGAGAAGCAATAATTATATCTCAAAAAAGAACTTGTTCTAAGAAACAAAGACTCTATTCAATCTAAATAAAGAAATCTACAATGTTTAAGCACGTTTTACTCGTAGGCAGATCTATTACCTTGCCTATGAAGTTAACAGGATTAAACACACAACAAACTTACCTAATGAAATAAAATAACCGAATTCAAGTCTAATAGTTTCGATCAGTTTCGTTGTTACAATACACCAAGATCCCTTTAGACAAGTCTCATTGCACTAGGTATTGAAAGAAACCCCACTATTCCAACCCTAAATTGGCTTAGCTATCCTCTAATTCTTAAGTCCTATAACTAGTTTCATGTAGCCAAAGTGGCCTTCAGAGATATCGAGGTCATTGTTGCGAGAAGCCAACTTGATGGCCACAATGGTCTTTAGAGTTTTGCTGTTTTTACTTCAATGTCAATGAGATTGAGATGGAAAGTTTTTTTCCCCAATCTCTTCTTTCAAACTCCCATTTCTCTCACAACCTTCACTCATTCCATTAAGCCCACTATTTCTCTTCAGATTCACTTCCCCTTCACCCCACCCTCCTCCCTCTCTTCTTTGTTGTCATCATCGACATTGAAAGATAGTGAAATCAATTGTATTTGAGTGCTAAATTAAAATTGAAGTTTGGTTGATAACCTAAGCTTTTTTTTTAATATCATTTTTGAGTTGCTAACTTCCTAGCCTAACATGATTGGGTTGTGTGGCAATTGATCCTAAACCCAATTAGATATGTGAATACCCTTATGAGTCGATTTAGATAATTTAAGTGATTACAAGGTGAAAGCTCGGATTTGTGCTAAAATACTAGAGCTTGGTCAGACCCCCAATTAAAAAATACAGCTATATTGCTTTTATGCTAACTTAGACTAAGTGCAGAACATGAGTAAATAAGCGCAATGAATCGATAACACTACCCTAAGCCATATTCATCTATCATCAACAATAAAATGAAAGCTTAAAGAGTAGGGAAGAGAGATGCAAACATAAGATAACACTGAGATATGTTATCGAAGAGGAAACTGAGGAACTTAGCGAAAAATCTCTTCGCGACCCTCCAATTCGAAATTGATCCACTAGAGAATAAAGTTGGAGTATACGAATAACAAAAGACCCCCCAAGCCTAGTCCACCCCATGTACTTGAGCCCTCCAAGCTCTTGTTACCAACTGACTTCTCGGAGCCTTGTCTTCTCTAACTTTCTAGATCCCGCAATTCAGCCCGATTGCATCCGCCAATGAATGGCTCCTTCAAATACTTTCCAGCAGCACCAAAATCTCACTTTACACTTAGTATGGGTGTGGTAAGTATTTGGGCTAGCAACCTCTCAAAGATCTAGAGATGGAGAGGTAGGACTTGAGGAAAACCACAAGAAAATGTGTAGATGATTGTGGGTATAACAATCTCTAACTCTTAAGTGTATTTTCTAGAGTTTTCTCTCTAAAAAGAACTATTTAAACTTTGTAGGTAATAAAGGTACATATAGTATGGGTAAAGACTTGGTAAAGCAAAACACAACTTTTTTACAAACAGAGAATTTTGCGGGTCCTTCGTGGGTTGGTCTTACCCGCGAAACAGTCATGAAAATGACAGCCTAGCACGACTCTTTATCTTCCAGTTATGTGCTCTACATGTGGCCTTTTCACGGGTTGCTTCTCGCAAGCCAGTCGCGACATCCATTTGTTCATCTTTTGAAACTTGATTCTTCACCGATCTCTCACACTCATCCCTTACAATTAAACTCACATACATACAGGAAAAATGATTGAAGAAATTACAATCAAATTTGGCACAAAATTTAAGCCAACAGAATCTAGTTGGAAATCACAACTTTACACAAGGAACTTGAAAGCTCAATAGTGTAAAACACTATAGCTTATTTAGACCCTCAATTTTAAACTTACGACTAAATTGGTTTTACTCTACTTAACTATGTGCGAAATAAGAGTAAATGAAACACAATAAACTAGAACTACCCTATAGTGCATAAACATAAACAATAAACAATAAATGTAAAGCATAAAGAGTAAGGAAAAAGAGATGCAAACACGAGATAACACTGAGATGTGTTATTGAAGAGAAAACCAACATACTCGGCGAAATATCTCTCTACTGTCCTCCAAGCCGAAATGATCCACTAGTGAATAAAGTTGGAGTACAAGGATATCAAAAAGAGTCTCCAAGCCTAATCTACTCAATGTACTTGAACCCTCCAAGTTCTAGCTCCCAATGGAATTCACTGAGTCATATCTTCACTAGTTATCCTTGCAATTAGCTCCAAATTGCATCTGCCAATCAATGGATTCTTTCAATGCTTCTCACACGCACCAAAACTTCTCTCAACACTTAGATTGAGTGAGGTAAGTGTTTGGGCTAAGAACCTATCAAGGATTTGTAATTAGAGAGGTAGGAGTAGAGAAAAACTAAGAGAAATTGTTTAGATAATTGTGGGTTTAAAATTTTAACTCTCAAGTATATTTCTAGGGTTTTCTCTCTGAAAATCTCCTTATAATTTCGTGGGTAATGAGGGCTTATATAGTGTAGGTAAAGAAGTGAGGAAAGCACACTTTAAAATCATCTAGGCAATGAGTTTTGTAGGTCATTTGTGAGTTGTTCTAGTAGAAAAATGACTTGTGAAATGCTTCCTAGCACTTGACTATTCAACTTCTAGCATGTACTTCTCACGTGGCCTTTTGCGGGTTGTCCACTCACGAGTAAGTCACGCACTTCATTGTTCTTCACAAATTTTCACCAAACTCTTACACTCAACCCTTACATTAAATCTCACAAACATCCAGGGAAATGATTTACTAGATAGAATCAAATTTGACACGGAATTAAAGCCAACAAAACATAGTTGAAAATCAAAACTTTACAGAACTCTAATTGTAATTAGTCTTTTTTGGGTGTCGCATAGATGGGTCTAGCATCTTCTTAGATTTGTGTGTGTTTCGCCTTTGTTGGGGGAACCACAATTTTACTCTATAGCCACTCTAAAAACAAACCCGCGATGTATGATGTCGAAAGCCATAAAAGATTTGAGTGTGCCTTTCTCATCACCAATTGGTTTTGTGATGAAATGACACAGTTCACGGTCCGACAATCTTGTTTATTTTTTATCTTCATTTTCTGTGCTCCCTTCCAATAACTTTAAAGGGTAGAAAACAATAAACCCTAACATAGTAGATAACAAGAAAGCTATTTTAATTGCTGGATAATGATTTTTGGTCACCTGTAAGATGTAGAATGCTGAGTAAGAAAGGTTTGAAATGACAAGCATGAAGGATCCCTTTAGCCAATTTTTGTCCAAGGATGCTTTTGAAGTGAAGGTTTGATGCGAGTGTTGGGTATGTAGTAGTGAAACCACAACGATACCCTTGTATAGGGTCATTAGTGTAGCACCAGCAAATGCAACAACTGTTCCGACTATCTTTGCTTGCGCACCACGTTGGGAAATGTCTAATTTCTCCATCCTGAATTCATAAAAATTAAGCATAACTTCTTTAAATGAGTTATTCCATTGTCTCTGACTATGAGTGATATATTACAGACCCGAGGGTCCAAAAGTCCACTATATTACGTTGCCCAAATGCTAATTCTTTTACCTACACAGGATCTCTAACTTTACTAAATTTACTTATGGTCAGTTGAGGGTATTCTTCACAACAAAGCAGTATCTCACACAAAGGAGATAGATAAAAGTGATTGATCCATACCTGCACAAGATTGCTAAGAGAAAGGTAATAGATGGAAGTAAGTTGCCTGTAACGGCTGTAAAAGTTGATGATGTGTATTCGAGTCCGGCATAGTACAGTGTCGTGGCTAACACTGCTCTAAATTATTAACAAAGAAAGTCCAAAGATAGTTAGTAATTAACTTGGCATGAATAATGATACATGCACAAACTATTTTACAACATTTTTACAAATTATTGTTGTGGCTAATTTCTTACTAGTTCTCATCTGAGCCCATTACTAACATTTTTTTTTTTCATTACCAATAACCACTCACCACGTTAACAATTTGTAAATTTTTATGTAAAACAGTTTGCATCACAAGCATTTTCCTTATGGCATTGGGTAATACTTAGAAACAATTCCTTCTAAATAAGTAATTAAATTACAAAACTTTGTTATAAGAACCAATAAAGTACAAATAATGTTATCTTTTGTGAATACAGTTAAATTCAATATGGTTATATGTTTGACTATAATGAAAATTAAACCTAATGTATTGCTTACCTAAATTTTACCCATTGCCATTTGAAAGAAAAGTAGACTTGGATACTGAATGACTCATTTGTAGACAATTTACTCACCCTAGTAAACCCAGGAAAAAGATATTGCGCAAGATTGGAATGCTAATTTTGTTGTGATTATCCCTGCCAAAAAAAATTCTAAATAGTTAGTAGAAATTCAAGCGTATTTTGTCTTTTAATTTGCATTTCACTGAAAAAGTAAAATTCTGTTCAAATATATTACAACTAATTTAAATATTTGTATGATCAAATTTCAAATAAATTTAACTATGTTTTTGTAGTTAGATCTTAATAATACACACTTTATCAGTTTTAGAATAAGTTGGTTACATGTGAATGTTTTCAAGAAATGCTTAATTTTGAGCACATACGTTATTTATATTTAAAATCTTCTTTTGATAAATTGTTATCAATAATTTTCAATAGAAAGACAATGGTTCAAATATATTTATTTTAGTTTTAGCATAATAAGTTCGAAAGTTTAGTTATATTACTGAAGACATCAATTGGAACATACTATGAAGTATGAACGCTACAACTATTTATAGTCACTTTACTCATTGTCTTTTCTATTTTCTGTAATTAAAGCTAAATATAATTATAATTTTTTAAATATTTATTTTAATTAGTTTTACATTTATTGGTTGAGAATTCATGCCGTTTTACAAACAATCTCAACTTATAAATCACGTTCTTTCGTTGTGTTATTAATCCCAACGACACAACTTAGACTTTGCTAGCTAGGACGGAAGAAATTAGTTGTTTTTTAATTTAAATATTTGCTAAAAAGAATTATTGTAAATTAAAATTACAAATAATTTTTTTCATGCTCTTATTTTATCTTTCAATTATAGAATTTGAAGGGAGAGAATGAAGGATGGAAAGGAAATACAAGTAAATATATATACACACAATGGCGGAGTTAGAAATTTTTATTTGGAGAGCCCAAATTGCGATACTAATATATCTATCAAGACAAACCCCCCTCCCCCACCCAAACACACACACACACACACACACATGCTGTTTTCTTATATATACATACTTTTTTTATTTTATAAGTGATATATATATATATACACACACACACCCAAAAAAAGAACTTAATATTTTTAATCAAAATTATATTTGATGGTGATCTTTCATAGAATAAAATTTAATTTTTCCATTTTTATTGTGAAATTCCTTAAAAATTTCATTTTAAATACAAATTATCAAATTTTATAGTAAAGTAAGTAAAAAATCTTTCAATTCAACTAATGAAATTCTCAAAAATAAAAATAATCCAGAACTTAGACGAATAAGTAAGGCTTCAAACATATTTGAAACAATCTTGCTTTAACCCATTATATGGCAACTAAAGACACATTTCATGTGTAATTTTAGTGACAAGATTCTTTTAATGAGTCATTAACTTGTTAATTGCCACATAACTGGTTGAAAAAGATAGATTCAGACATCTTTGATACCAAACTTTATCAAATATTTAACAAATATAAGAGCACATTTTACAATAAAAAATAAAATTATATCTCTATAACTATTAAACAATTTTTTTTAAGAGCATCATTGGACAAATTCAAATAGTTGGGGGATTAACTTTTATTTTTGTAGACTAAATTTTGAAAACATTAATATATATATATAAAGTCCAAAGGCATGTAGATTTGGTATCTTTCCCACCCACTATAATGGTGTCTATCCTAAGGATAGACACCATTATAGTGGGTGGGAAAGATACCACTATCTTTCACATAATGGTGTCTCTTAAATGGTATCTTATACTCCATATCTTCTACTTATAAAGCATAGACACCCCTATCAAAGGCTAAGAATTAGTTTTTTATGAAGCCAACAATTTCCTCTTGTATCTACTCCACGTAACGAATTTCTCACAGCATGTTAGACCCATTAATATATATATATATATATATATATATATATATATATTATGTGCATTCTATACTATAGGGTATAGATGTGAAACTCATAGTAAAGGTCCGCGGTGGTACACTACACATTTTCTATATTTATAACTTCAGTATAAATTTTGTATTAAAAAAATATTATTTACTATCATTCATAAATTCATCTTATGTATATAAATTTAGAAGTTCAGAAAACAATAAATTCAAAATACTTTGCCCAAACCCAGGAGCTTCATATTTATTTTCTTGTGTCATGTCTGTGATATAATGAGCCAGAATCCATGGAAGTTGTTAATTGCAGAATTTGTAAGAAGCTAACAAGGTTATAAAGACAGGCACGAAAATATTTTAAAAGAAAAAAACAAAACGAAGAAGAAGAAGATTGGCACCAATAATAATAAGAAATGACCGCCAAAAGAAGGGAAAAATTGGAAGGAAACCTTTCATAGAGAAGTGCAAGAACACCAGTAGTTAGAGCTCCAAAAGCTTGTCCATAGGGCACTAGCACATATCGACTGATGCCTTTCTCTAGAGAGACCTTGACGACTATGATCAATCCAGCGAAGAAGAAATTGGCAATTATGCAGAGAATATATGGTGTCAATACATCAATTAATCTCTCTCTTTTTCTGCTTTCACTTCCAACTCTTGCACTCTCTTCCTGTTCTTCCATCTTTAACTCCATATTCACTTGCTCCTAAAGCTATAACTACACTCTTTTTAAATCATAGTGGAGATAACTGTAGAACGAATTATGGAATATGTGTGTGTGTGTGGAGAGAGAAAATTCTCAATCTATGACAAGCTAACACATTATTACTAACAAGTCCACAAAATACGGCCAATTACAAAGTGCCACATACTACTACTAGGTTTTGCTATCATTATTCATAAACCAACAAAAATTTGTCAAGTGTCATTGAAATAAAGACATAAAAAGTATGAAAAAACCAATCATACATCAGTGCGTGTAGGCAATGACATAAGCAGACTGGTGCGTGTAAGCAATGACATAAGCAGTCCAATCGGGTGTTGACATGTGTCACCTTGAAAATCAAGACATTTTGGCCAATCAAAAGATGCCACGTGTCTTGGAGAAAAAGTCTTAAAACTCCTCCAATCAAATTGTGATACATGTCACCAATCAGACTCCGTCACGTTTTGCTCACCCACCTCCAAATCTCCTATAAATAAAAGTCTTCCTAAGGCATTTCAACACACCAAGACATCTTGGGAGAGATCTTGGAAGACATGGAGACATCTAGAGCACAAGCAGCATTAAAGAAGATTCAGAAGTACATAAATTTTTGCTAGAATTAAGCCCTAAAGCCTCTAGGAACTTTAAGAACTTCAACTTGGAATACGAAGAACATTCGAAGAGAAATCATCCAAATCATCTTCCTAGATCTCAAAGGTCACTGGAATCAAGCTTAAAAGCCTCCAGAAACTTCAAGAAACTACAAATTGGTGAAGCTCTATGAAGTCAAGCTTCCAAAGCCCCGAAGAACTTTCGCCACAAACCTTCGAATACGAAGAACTTTCAAAGAGAAATCATCTAAATCATCTTCCTAGATCTCAAAATTCATTGGAATCAAGCTCAAAAAGCCTTCAGAAACTTCAAGAAACCACAAATTAATGAAGCTCTATGGATTAAAGCCTCTAAAGTCCCGAAGAACTTCCACCATAAACCTTCGAAGACAAAGAACAACTGAAGAACACGAAGAATACACGAAGAACGTGAAGAACAATGGATTTCTAACAAGCTCAGCTAGATATTTGTTGTAATTTTGTTTCAAAGATCTTCGATCCATTCTTTAGCCAAATTGAAGGATATTTGTTATTCAAATCAAAATCACATTACCACAATTCTAATCAACAAATCTTTCAAGGAGATCGAATTAGAGGGTCACTATTTTGTTATTATAGAGAATTGTACCACATATTCATCAATACAAATTTCCATTTGTGAAACTATTTTACTTGTTTGATTTATTTCAAACTCGAAATTTAGTCGTTCATGTTATGGTCATATTTTGTTGTAATTGGCTAATCCTTTGACAAAATGCACTTTACTTGTAATTGGATAGATCTAAGATGAGTTTAGTACTTCAACAAACATGTTGTTCAAGTCAAGTATTAAAGACATGAAGATTGGTCCAAGAAACAAGTGCAGAAAAACTATTCATTAAGTCTCAATAGATAGCTCGACAGATGCCTGCTATCGAGACTTAATGTGAAGCTCGATAAATAGCTCGACAACATCTCAATCTATCGAGAATTAAGATTTCAGAATTTCTAGATCTGAAATTCAGTCCAGTCTTGTATATTTGTTTGGGGTTTCTTTTCTCACAACCTTAGACATATATAAGGTTTATTTTAAAGGCCGTTACATATGGATACATAGATAAAGAAACTTATATTCTTAATGTACAGCTACTACCTTTGTACGCCATACGATTTTGTAACTAAGTACTTCCAGATCTTTATTTTTGATGAAGTGAAGAACTTTACAGCCAACAACATTCGTTCAAGTTACTGGAGTTAGCCACGTACTTGAGATTCGTGCAAAGGATTAGTCACAAATTAGAGGTTTGTGCATCAAAGGAAAGAATGCTACTACAAGATAAAGTCCAATTGGGTATTGGAGTAAAAGTTCAACTGTAGGTTGGTATTTCAGGATAGCCCAAAGGTAGTTGGTAAGATTCCTTATACTTGTAACCGCTTGATTATTGATTAGTGGATTCTTGGGAGTGGTCACCTTAAAATCACCTAGTCAGGTTTTTTCCTTGTGAGGTTTTCCCCATTTGTCAACAAATCCCCGCATTCAATTTATTTTCCGCTACACTTAGTATTTTTGGTGAATTGTTGGTGTCTTCACCATTTGCATGCAATTGAACTTAATTAATCAACTTCAGTAATTGAATTAATTAATCAGGGTCAAGCTATCTTAACCCAACAAATGGAATCAGAACAAGCACACTCTGATTATGTTTTAATCTTTGTTGTATGATCCATTGACCCCTGTTGTTATAGATCGCGGAAAATCTTTTATTATACCTCCATTATTTGATGGGACTAACTTTGCATACTGGAAAGTACGCATGAGAGCTTTTTGCAATCCTTAGATGAGAAAGTCTGGCTGGCAGTTGAAGTAGGTTGGAAAAAGCCTGAAGAGCCACCCGCAACAGGGGATAATACCAAGATCAAGGCAGCCAACTTTAATAGTAAGGCATTGAATGCTCTGTTTAGTGCTGTAACGAATGAAGAATTGAAGAAGATCTCTTCTACTGACAATGCCAAGGAAGCTTGGACTATTCTTCAAAATACTTATGAGGACACTAAAGCAGTCAAGAACTTTAAGCTTCAAAGGCTCACTACCATCTTTGAGGAAATTAGGATGGATGAGGATGAATCGTTTGATGAATTCTATGCCAAGTTCAAGGACATAGTGAATTTAGCATTCAATCTTGGAGAATAGATTCCAGAGCCTAGGATTATTAGGAAGATCTTCAGATCACTTCCGGAGAGATTCCATGCCAAGATTATTGTTATTGAAGAATCAAAGAACCTTGACTTTATTCCTTTGATAGAATTGATTGGGAACTTGCAAACCTATAAACTAGGGTTAGCAAGGGTTGGCAAAGGTGGAAAAGGCAAGAACATGGCCTTAAAGACAAAGAATGATGAAAATGATGAGTCATCTGATGATGAGGATACCAAGCTAAAGTCATATGTCACTAGACAATTCAAGAAGTTCATTAAAAATGTGAATGTCAAAGCTAGTGATAAGGATTGCAAACAGACTGCTTTCTCTCAATATAAGTACCAAGACAAGGGCAAGAGAGAATCCCTGGATGCTAGTCAAGGCAACAGTATTCCTGCTGGACCAAAGTGATATGGGTGTCATGGATTTGGACATATGAAACAAAAGTGTCATACATACCTCAAATCCATTGGTAAGAGCAAAGCCCTAGCTGCCACCTTAAGTGACTCAGAACCATAAGCAAATTTCGATGAGAGTGACCAAGAAGGGATTGTAAGTGCTTTTACAGTTACTGTTGAGTCTACCAAGGGAGAAGTAGAGGTAGTTGATGAAGAAGAAGAGCTAATGGAGTCAAAGTTTGAAAAGATGGATGATCAAGATTGCATTCACACTGCTTACACCAAGCTCTACAAGGTTTCTGAGAAGCATGAGAAGCTCTACAGGTTAACCACAAGAAAGCTTAGTGAAGTGGAGTTGGAATGTAAGGAACTCTCCACCAAGTTTGGTGAAGCTAATTAGACCATTGAAGCTCTAAGATTTGAGAACAATCTTCTTGTTGAAAAGGCCAAGAGATGAGTTCTTTGAAAATTGATCAATGGGTTTTTTTTATAGGATGATGTAAACATGTTCCTCATGGTTTATTTTCATCAATTTGGTGGATTGGGAAGAATTGGAAATTCTAGGGCTTGAAATTCACGAATTTGGGGGAAATTGTTCAATTGGGCTTCATTTGAAGAAATTGGCTTATGTAATCAATTAATTATGTCATTATATATTGTTATTTAACTTGCGTAATGCTATATTGATCAATTTGTTGGGATTTTTGAAATTGGGTTTTTCAAAATTTGGGGCTTTTGTTATAAACTCTATATTCAAGTCAACTCTATGTTTTTAAAGTTTAATTGGACTGTTATTAATGCATTAGAGCATGCATCATGTGTTTATTCTGCTTATGCATCATTTAGACTTTTTTTTTTTTTTGTGCTCTAACCATGCCTAATGCAGTCTACCTTTGGGTTTTCTTTGTAGTTTTTTTTTTTTTTGTCTATCCTTGCTAACCCTTAACATCATGGTTAAAAAGACTAAAGCCAATAAGAAAACCACCTCCTCCTCTACCCTTGACTTTCAGAGTGATAAGTTCCTTGGCCATATGATTTTGACATGATATTGATGTTTGTTTGTTTTAACAAGTTTTATTCATAATAAACCTAATTAACAACTTGAGTTTAAAACTTGTTAATTCTATCAACCGGGATCTAAATTTCCCAACATCCCTTTATCTAACTCTTCACAAACAGAATGTTGGATGAAGTGGAGTGAACAAAGAAGTTGTAGTAGAACTCTCTAATAAGTACAGCCGGAGGAGAATGATCTACATCTAAAAGAGGCAACCAACCCCTACGATAAAAAATCTTACAAATCTCAAGATCAACCTCATCTAAAATCACTTTCATCTCAGCCCACACCTTCCTATATACATTGAGCTTCTCAAAGGTTAAAAAGACTAGAGCCAATAAGATAGGATGACTCGGGCAAACTAATGAAACAAACTAGTTTAACAATAAAAAACTTGGGGGGAAACCTTACCGAAAAGAAATCCACTATAGTAAAGAGAAGTTTCAGATCTAATACAAAATCTTTGTCCCTAAACTCTACAATCTCCGTAGATGAACTTACAGTAGAAACCTTCTACCGTTTCAGAACCTCTGAACTCTTCAATATATGAATGACACCTTTTTGATGCATGGATCCTAGTACGTGACTCACTCTTTTGCATGAATCCCAATACGTGACTCACTCTTTTGCACGAATCCCAGTACGTGACTCACTCACCAACTTAAGGAAGAAGAATGTTGGCTGCAAAGTTCTTCACTTCATCAACAATGAAGATCAATAAGCACTTGGTTACAAAACCCTAAGGTGCAAAGACGGAGTAGTCTTTTTTTGAGAGAATAAAGCACGGCCGTTAAAATAAGCCTTATATATGTCTAGGGTTATGAGAAAAGAAACCCTATACTTACATGTCAGCATAGGTTGAAAATTAGATCTGGAAATCTAAATTTCGTAAAACTCGATAGATACAGCTGTAGAGACCTCAATAGATAGCTATCTGTTGAGCTTTAATGAATCAACACTTCTTCACTTGTTTCTTAGACAGATTTGCATGGCTTCAATACTAAACTTGAACTCTTGTTCTTTGAAGTATTAAACACATCCTAGATCTACCCAAATATAAGTAAAATGTGTTTTGTCAAAGGCTTAGCCAACTACATAAAATATTTCCTTAACAATATCCTCCTTTGGCAATCCGTGACAAAACCACAACAAACAAATGAACATATGAGAGAAGTCATAAATCACTCAACTCATACTCACTTGTTAAATACAATAAAATCTATCCTAACACAAACTCTTGAAAAACTTTGCAAGAAGAGAGTTCATGGCATGAAAGACTTTAACAACCTATATTTCTAAAATACTTTAAATAAAACTCATCAAGGCATTTTAGTGTGAAACAGAAATTAAAAGATTGCATACAAATAAAGAGGAAACATGTGTATAAAGATAGAAAAGAAACAACACATGTATATACATACATACATATATATATATATATATATATATATATATCTCAAAGATAAGCACAATGTATGTAAACATGGTTACAAGACCGGTGTACAAGAACAAGAAGCTAAAAGTAGCTCCTACAGCAACAAGAAGGTAAACACTCCCTTTAACAAGATGAAACACATCTCCCCCTTACAAGGGCATGTATTTCTCCCCCTAACTTATAGAATCTTAAAAAGAAACCATAATTTCTTCAATTTCTCCCCCTTTTTATCATGATTGGCAAAGGGTACAAGAAACTATAGAGCCTCACCCGAGAAACATAAAGATGATCAAAGATGCTCAAGGGGCACAAGGAATCCATAAAAATGCATGAATATAATGAAACAAGATGTTATGGATGACACAATCAAAGAAATATGCAAAACATGTGAAAAACAATGCATGCAAGAGAATCTCGATCAATCGAGAGGTGTCAAGAAGCTATCGAGCCAACCTCGATGGATTAAGAAGATGTCGAGGATCTATCAAGCAGACAGAAACTTTCTCGATGGATCGAGAAGCTATCGAGGAGTTATCGAGATTGCAATAAGAAAAAGCTGAAGAGCTTGATACATAGCCTAGCTGGCGAAAGGTGTCGAGGAGCTGTCGAGATTGCTTAAAAAACAGATTTTCACGAAGAGAAAAACACAGATATGAATGCAATCAAATAAGCAACTCAACCAAAGATCCAAACAACATTTTAACCTCTCAAGAACATCTCTCAACAAAAATATTAAGAACATAGATCCCAAAATACACACACACTAAACAAGTCTAATCAATTTTATATTTCAAAAATAAGTTGAGACAGTTTAGTGAGCATACATTAATGCATGTAAACCTCGTGATGGCTAAATCACATTATACCTGAACATGTATCAAAAATAGCAAAGAATATTGTGTGTTGTGTGTGAAACCATCACAAGATTGAATAAGTGTCTCTATGTTATGACGATTTGAGGTATGAGTAAATTAATTTAACTCACACACGATCATAATTGTTTGATGGGGACTATCACCTTCGAGGTACATCTTATAACTCCCACATCTCCTAGAATATATGCTTGCAATCATATATAAAACATTTTAATCTTTTTGCTTTTTATTTTCTTTGCATATTTTTCTTTTTAAGCAAACCATGCATGGGCATGCAAGAGATAGAAAAGAAATACCCAATTATGTTAAGCTTTTTGACATAACACTTTTGCTATGCCGAAGCATACGGATGTCATTGACATTGCACTTTTGCTATGCCGAAACATATAGATGTCATTTCATGATTGGCGGGCAACAGTAGTGAGATGGTTATTTTTGCCTTTCTCTTAGGATTTTCTACTCCTTCCGTCAAAAAGAGTGATACGAGTGTTAAGTACAAAATATTACTTAGATCTTACTCATCACAAACAAAGAGCCACAAAGCTCACTTGCTTAGTTGTGCATAGATATGCTCATCTAAGTTACAAGAGATACAAAATTTAGAAAACTTTATTTCAATGGCCTTCTAAGGTGCACAAGCACCAATGTACACAAACATACACTGTTTTTGTATTTTTATGATTTTTTTTTTTAAAATTTTGAAAACAAAACTAAATAAAAACCAAACAAAAAAACAAAAATAGATAAACAATCATGAACGCATGAAAGAAAGATGTATATGCATGAAAGCATGATAGAAAGGTGTAGATGCATGAAAGCATGATTCCAAAAGCAAATAAGAAATCAAGCAAAGAGAGTCGTACTATAGATAGAAAGAATTAAAGTAGAGGATAAATAGAAAAGACAATTAAGTCTTAGCCTCTTTTCTCACCCACACAGTACGAGTCTTTGGCTGTGAAGATGAAAAGGCACGTATCCTAGTATGTCTACTAAAGGACATAGAAGAATTAAGATTTTCCTGAAATTGAGTTAAAAATCTCAAGGCTTTTAATAACTCTCCAAACAAAGGTATAGGCCCTTGAGAGTAATCTTGTGACCGTTTGGAAACTTGCTTTTGAGGATACAACTTAAAGCAATTAGGACGAATGTGTCCAGAAACACCACAATGGTGACAAACATGAGGTCTAACAAAAGATTTAAAATTAGCCAAATCAGTTTTGGATTTCATACCTTTATTATTTTTTTAGATTGGGGCACAATGACAGTCTTGATCCAGAAGTCGTGGAAGAGGAGAGGCCAGAGGAAACAGCATATCCTAAGCCAGTCTTATCAAAACTAGGCTTTTGAACACTCAGTACCTCATCAAGCTTTGCACTAGACATCCTCTCTATTTGAGTTCTAGCTTGACTAAGCTCAATCTCGAGATTCTTGACTTTCTCTTCTAATGAGGTGTTCTCCACAATAAGAGTCTCAACTAACCTTGTAGTCTCATCTAGTTTGACTTGCAGATCAACTTTTTTAGTTTTTACCTCATTAAGCTCTTTTCTACAAAGATGAGAAGTCTTTTCAAATTTTATGAATTCAGTGCATAGCTTATCATAGGCTTCCTGAAGGGTCATCTTCTTAGGTACTTCATCATCAGAATAATCCTCACTGTCACTAGCACTCTCCACAATCACCTTATTGGTTGAGGCAATAAAGGCCATAACGTGATCACATTCATCCACATACTCATCAGAAGAGTCATTCTCAGTGTCACTCCAAGTAGCAACCAACCCTTTATCTTTTGACTTCTTGGCCTTTTCCTTCATAAAGTAGTTTGGTCACTCTATCTTCATATGACCAAAACCTTTGTACTCATGGCATTGGATGAGGGGCTTCTCATTCTTACCATTCCTAGAGGATTTAGATTTCCTAGGAGGTTTGCTCTTATCCTTTTTCCTAAATTGAAGAAGCTTGATAATCTCATCAGTTATGAAGGTTAGATCCACATTCTCATCATCATCTTCATCTTCATCTTCAAAGTCCTCAATCTCTTCATCTATACCCTTAAGAGCCAAGCTTTTACACTTTCCACCTTTTCCCATTGAGCCTAGTCCCATCTCATAGGTTTGAAGGTTCCCTACAAGCTTAGTCAAAGGAAGTTGATCAATGTCCTTCACTTCTTCAATGACAGTGATCTTAGCATGGAATCTTTCAAGTAAGGACCTAAAGATTTTCTTAACAATTTTGGATTCTGCTATATATTCTTCAAGGTTGAAGGCAGAATTCACAATATCCTTGAGTTTAGCATAGAACTCATCAAATGTCTCATCCTCATCAATCCTTATTTCTTCAAAACTACTAGTGAGTCTTTGAAATTTCACAGTCTTTACTGCCTTAGTACCTTCATAAGTGGTCTCAAGAATGGTCCATCATTCCTTGACAACTTCTGTGGATGATATTTTCTTGAATTCCTTATTGGTCACCCCACAAAACAAATCATTCAAGGCCCTACTGTTAAAATTTGCCGCTATGATTGTTGCATCATCCCAATCCACCGACGATTTCTTTGGCTTAATCCAACCAACTTCTACAACTTGCCATACTTGTTCACCTAGAGCCAACAAAAAAACTTTCATATGAACTTTCTAGTACGCATAATTAGTGTCATCAAATAAAGGAGGAATCAAAAGAGATTGTCCACGATCCATGACAACGGGGGTCAAGGATCACACTCAAGAAATTAATCTAATCAGAGTGTACCCTCTCTGATACCACTTGTTAGGAAATTTAGACCCCGGTTGATAGAATTAACAAGTTTTAAACTCAAGTTGTTAATTAGGTCTATTATGAATAAAATTTGTTAAAACAAATAAATATCAATATCATGTCAAAATCATATACATCGGAAAAGTAAATAAGACAAGATATGATGACACAAGAAAACCAATAAAACAAACTAGTTTTACAGTAAAAAACCTGAGGGGAAACCTTTCCGAAAAGTAATCCACTATAGTAAAAAGAAGTTTCAGATCTAGTACAAAACCTTTGTCCCTAGACTCTACAATCTCCGTGGATGAACTTACAGTAGAAACCTTCTACTGTTTCAAAATCTCTGAACTCTTCAATATATAAATGACACCCTTTTGATGCATGGATCCCAATACGTGACTCACTCTTTTGCACGAATCCCAGTACGTGACTCACTCACCAACTTGAGGAAGAAGAATGTTGGCTGCAAAGTTTTTCACTTCATCAACAATGAAAATCAAGAAGCACTTGGTTACAAAACCCTAAGGCACAAAGACGCAGTAGCTTATTTTGAGAGAATAAGGCTTCGGTCAATTTTTGCATATGTTTTCCTTGTATTATCTTAAATGACGACCTTTAAAATAAGCCTTATATATGTTTAGGGTTGTGAGAAAAGAAACCCTACACATACATGTTAGCATGGGCTGAAAATCTGAATTTCGTAAAGCCCGATAGATACAGCTGCCAAGTTAGCTATCGAGACCTCGATAGATAACTATCTATCAAGCAGCTGTTGAGCAGCTGTCGAGCTTTAATGAATCAGCACTACTTCACTTGTTTCTTGGACACATTTGCATGGCTTCAATACTAGACTTGAACTCTTGTTCTTTGAAGTATTAAAGACATCCTAGATTTACCCAAATACAAGTAAAGTGCATTTTGTCAAAAGATTAGCCAACTACATAAAATATGTCCTTAACGGGGGAGAAGAGTATGTCATTACTCCTCAGGTAGTGGCTTCTGCTCTTGGTATACCTTTGGTATAACAGCCTATTTATCCTTATGATGAGTCACCTCTCCTAGACGACATCATGTCCCTCATCGCTGGTACTACCATTCAGTGGGGTTCTAATACTCATATCACCTCACATGAGCTTACCGAGATTCATTACTTATTTTTCCGGATTTCTTGTCACTCTATCTGGCCTATATCTCATTTGCACACCATTCCTATTGAGCATTGTGCATTTTTTATGCCCATATGACTGATGCTCTTATGTGTTTTCCGTCTCTTTTTATTCGATTTTTGGTTTTCATAGGAGTAGCTCTAGGTCTCATGCTCTTTTCTTTCCTGTTTTCATTCATAGGATTTTGTTAGCTTTGGGTTTAGAGGATTTTCCTGCCTCCGAGCCTGTTCATATCATTGCTACCATAGGTGCCACCTTTCTTAGGCAAAGAGCGGCTCAGATGAAAGCTAGGTCTAAACGCCCTCATGTAGAGTCGTCTACAGGTGATGCATCTCGACTTCCTTCATTTGGTGATCCATTTGCTGATGAGTTTGTTCATCCCACTACCGCAGTTGATCCTCCACCTACTGCTTCGAATGATTCATTCATTCGGAGTGTGTTGGATACTATCGTGACCGTTCAAGCGGCGCATGGAAAACTTTTGGTGGATGTTCTCACAGAGCTTCAAGCTTTACGTGCAGATTTGGCGAGTCTTCGACGATCTCCTCCACCACCTCCTTTTGATGATGATGAGCCTTGATTGTCCTTTGACAATTCGTCACAAAAAGGGGAGTACATATTGATGGAGATAGGGGGAGACTTTGTTGTTTTGATGGTTTTGAGCTTTAGAGCTTTAGATTGTATTCAGGAGATTCATGATGTATTTTTGTTTTTGGCTCATGATATGGGATGTATATGTTAAAGGGAGACATTTTATCTCTTTTATTGTTTTTTGTTTCACATATGCTACATTAGTTATTGATTTATGTTATGAGATTATTCATAATATATGTCTGTTTCTTCTTCTTCTTTTTTCTTTTTTTTTGTGAAATCAAAAATTTATTTGTTTTTTTTACTTTTATTTTCCACACATGCGTTTATGAGTTTGTTAAGTGTTATAGGAATGTTTTTGGAAAAATTCCTGCAAGCCTCGATCGAAGCTCATGCAGAATTTATTTGTTTTTGGAAAATTTATTCAAACCTCGATCGAAGCTCGTGTAGAATGTTTTTTGCAGAATTTTTCAACTCAGCCGAAGCCCATTTGGCGTGTAGGGTTTTATGTTTTATGTTTCATATAAATAGAAAACCCTAGCCATGTTTTATGGTTGTTGTTTATGCTGTATGTGTGAATCTCTTGTGAGATCTAGAGGCGTTTGCCTTCATACATACTTAGGGTTATCAAGATCGAAATTGATGTTGAGAGCTTCGTGATCGTTTCAGTTGCTGCATAAAGAGCTTAAAGAAAAACAAGTGGTATACTTGTGGATGCTGTGGATCTGAGAAAGAAGTAGTTCATGGACTCGGAGCTGTCACGTGGTCATGGTAGTAAGTTTTCTACTCGAGGTAGTATAGGATGTTAGTAGTCTAAGTCGCTATTGTAAAACTTTAATTCTTTCATAATAGATCTTGTTTTACCTTGAGGATAGTTAGGTTAAATCCTCCCCTGATTTTTTATCAATTTGGTTTTCTTGGGTTATCATATCGTTGTGTTCTTTATTTTTCACATTATTTACTTGATATGATATTTACTTGTGTTAACCTAGTTTTGAATAATTTACCTAAGTAATCACTTGGCTAAATAACTAGGTTAAACAACTTGTAATTTTTAAGGGGTCTAAAAACTTTACAGTTGGAACATTAATTCTAATATTATAATGAATTTTTAATAAATTAATTTGGCAAATTAAATGAGAAAAAGTGGGAGTTTTATGTGGTTAATGAACCTTAAGTGGCCAGTTAGTGTCTTTGTAAAATAAATTGAATACCACATTTTTTTTTTTTTGTGATGAACAAATTGAATTCCACATTAATAAGGAGAGAGTGCCCTTATTTATTTTTATGTCTTGTAAGTTATTGGACTTAATTAAGTGTAGTGCAAGAGAATTGGTCCAAACACATGTGCATGGTAAAGTTTTGGACGACTCGCCCACTTATGCCCACTTATGTTGAGTTGGTTTATGCGAGTGGTGAGTTGAACGAAAAGGATTTAGGTAAAATGTCAGCAGGTAGCTTAGCTTAATGGGTGGAGTCTGCTCATGCAACAAAGGTGGGGATAACCTATATATATATATATAAAAGAGTTATAATGTAATTGTTATTTCTTGATTATAATCGAAACGTACAGAATACAAATTTAAATTTCTCTATTGTAACTATCAAACTTATAAAATAATATATATATATATATAATAAAAAATAAAAAAAAACCCTCAATATAGGCCTAAGAATCTAGGTTTAAAGTACCAAGTACAATGCATAATATCGACGTAGAACAACAATACTAAAGAGTCTGGTCCTCGAGCAAGTAGACCTATATTCTAACAATTCGTATAGCCTATTATGTCTTTGCATCACTCACGTGATTTCCTTATCATGTGGTAGATAATAGATTTAAATTACATAGTTATAACTCTAATATATATGCATCCATTTTGGCAGAGCTTTCTGTGATTATTGCCATTGGACAAATTGATTCAAACATATAAATTACATTACTTCATTCTTCACTTATTTGAAATTACAATCTATACATATTTATTTACCTCTATTACTTTTCTTGTTTGATTGCAGTACCTTCCACAGACATGGTTTGCTCCGAAAGCTTCTCTGCCTTCTCTCTTTGCTTCCCCCATAGAGTTGCGTACAAACCAAGAATTATCATCATAGCTCCAACAACGCTGGGGTAAAAGTAGAAATATGAGAATTGCTATTCCAAATTTGTAACTTTATATATATATATATATATATATATATATATATTTTTTTTTTTTGTTCACCAAAAAAAAACTTTATATATATTTTTTTCCTATAAAATCTCATTTTTCACTAATCTAGCTCAATAATCCACATATGTACGTACCCTCCAAAATAGAAAGCATCGCCTAAAAGGAATAGACCTGTAATGGCTACAATTACTGTGGCCAATGGTCTAAATGCTGTCATGAAAACTGGCCCTTTTTGTCTTATTGCCAATGTTTGAACATATACTGTGATTCCAAATATCACAACTCCCTGCAAAAGACTTTATAATTAGGCTTTCGTAAATATGAATGGGAAAATTTGGTGTTAAGTCAAAAGATTACACTATAAATTGGAGCTAGCAGGGTGATGTTCCATGATAACTTCCATGACGAAGCTTTATGATCCAAAATTGCGGTCATGATTGTGGAGAGTATTGTACCCGATAAGCATGTTAAAGATGTAAGTGTTATTGGTGCTGGATACATCTTAATTGTTATCGTCTGCAATAGTTATAGATGTGCGTTAGTTTTTAATATTGTAATCATCTTAATTACGATTATCTTTATAATTCAGCTAACAATTTCTGTATTTTTAATAGAGAAAATCTAGGAATCAAATTTTAAATAATTATTATAAAAAAATGTCTAATCAACTGGTATTAATAGGACATTTGTTAATGAATTATTTTAAGTAAATTTTGATACCACTTTTATGAGAAATATAAAAAACTTAAAAATTAGCTCTCTTTATTTTATCCTTCCCATAAAAGAGTTTCAAAATATTTTCTAAATGAATATCCTTAGGATATCAAAAAATTAAAATTAAATAAAAAAAATTCTTGTGATTATTATACAACTTAGCAAACATAATGCATGATGCATTTAAATCACTTTTATATAATATTAAAGTTGTGTAAACTCTTTTTTTATTTTTAAGAGAGTTTCGAAATATAACATCTTATCATCAAATCAAAATATCAATCAGTTTTTGGTGTAGACAGAAAATTGAACTTCAAATTTTTTATTTAACTATTAGAAACTTTACCAATTAAGTACTTGAGTTAACTAAAACCCATAAATTATGTAAATTCAAACAAACAATATTAACTAAGGAGAATCCAATTAATGTATGCCCTAACAATATATTAACAAATCCCAATTATGGAATACCAAATTCCTGGTTTTGTATCCGACAATCCATTTAGCTCGTGCTATATTGGTGACAATACAGACGCGTAAGTTTTTTTTTTGTGTTTGAGAAGTGCGCCACTACCTGACAATCCATTGTGGGTGGGGGACACGAATAAGTTTATTTACTGTTTGCCACTACCTGACAATCAACTTTATTATAGTTATCATTATGCCCAAATAACTTTATTATCACGATTTCTATCCAAAAAAAAAAAAAAAACAAACAAAAACAAAACAAAACAAAACTTTATTATCACGAGCACTTTTTTTCCTGCTACTAGTTTAGGTTAAAAGCTAACCCATCTAATCACAATATCACATAATGTACATATTTTATTCCCCCTACATTATCAATATTTTGAAATACTATTTTTAAGATGTGAATGTTATTTCTCTTCAAAAAAAAAAAAAAGATGTGAATGTTATTTATTAAACCTATCAGCTTTAACGGTAAATACAAACAAAATTTTTTATTTACCATTTAACTTATATCCAGAGAATTAATTACTCTTATCGAAATTCAAAGACCAAATTGACACTCACCCGAAACTCTAATTAATTTCAGAGCAACTGCAATATTTTGTTAGCTAAATAATAAGGACATTACATTTACCTCTTGTCACAGCCAACATATTTTATCAGAGATTACCAACCGTAGATGAAAATGATGGCTAAAATTTAGCATTAATTCAACGCTGAAGCCAGAAGATCACCTGTAAGATGAAGAACGCTGACAATGAAATGTATGAAACGCCAAGCATGAGGGAACCTTTTATTGAATCTTTGTCTAAGAATACTTCTGACGAATGGACAGATTGATGTGAGTAGTGATTATGTAGAGAAATCAAAGCGATACCCTTGTACAGGATCATCAGTGTTGCACCAGCAAATGCCACAATAGTTCCCAATATCTTGGCTTGAGAACTACGCTTTGAAATCTGTAATTTCTCCATCCTGAATAACAAAATTTAGTTGCTCACGAATCACGAGATTATTTTGGAATATTTGAAAGCATAAAGAAAAAGGCATGATATGTCAGTGAGAGGGCTATATTCTAGTAACAGGAAATTACCAACTCCTTTACCAAAAAACAGGATTAGGGTTCTTTTGTGTGATAATTATTGGCCTGGGATTGTGGCTTCATAATTTTAAAGGAAAAACTTAGATATACACTTAATTGGGTACAGTACATTAGGATTACAAAATAAATGCAAACACAGAGTTGAATTGGATTTAATTATTTTTAGAAAATATAATATTGTTTATATTTTTATTAGTCAATGCAACAGTGTTTGAATTTAATTCTGCATAACTAAGTATTGCCCTAACCCTATTTGTTGGATTTTCATAATTTGTATACAAGTGGGTTCTGTGTACAAGTCATCCTTCCCGAAAGGGGGGAGTTTTTAAATTTTGATATGATAGTTAAGGGGAAGCAACAAGTCGTGCACTGATTTTTTTTTTTTTTTTTTTTTTTTCTTGAGAGGAAAGTTTTTATTTTTTTATTATTTTTTATTTATGACAAGAGATAATAGTTTGTAAGCTTCATTTTTATATATTGTTATATTATTTTTGTTCACATGTACTTGAATTAATTTGATCATGCTAAGAGTTTTATAATTCTTAGCGTGTTCATGATATTTAGTATTCAAATTCTCTCTCCGATTATAACTATCTAATTATTATAAAAAAATTTAAAAAAAATATGCTTATTGTCTCTCTTAATGCGGCTTCTTTTGTAAAAAGGTTGGGCCTATTTCCATCACTATCTCTAAGCTCCTGGAGGCTGGAGGTTGCTAAAAGACTGAAAGCTTGAGAAGGATAAGGCCCAATACCAACATATCTCCAATACATTTTTTTTTTTTTTTAAAAAAAACAATAAAAGGAATAAAATCCGAAAGAACTACATCTACATCAAGAATCAGAAATACAAATAAGGAGAAATTATGCTTTATCCATACCTGCACAAAACTGCTAAGATAAAGGTAATTGATGGAATTAAGTTGGCCAAAGCAGATGCAAACGCTGGTGAAGTGTATTCTAGTCCTGCGTAAAATAGTGTCCTCCCTAACACGGCTCTACAAATAAAATTAAAATATAAAAAAAGGAATTAAACACAATTTTATTTTAATTAATGGCCATGACTTGTAAATTTGGTTGGCAGTTTACTCACCCCAGCAGACCCAAGAAGAAGACATTTCGTAAGATTGGTACACTAATTTTGCTGTCATTTTTCCTGCAAACAAGAAGATTTTAATTGTTTATTATCTAGAGAAGATACCCTCTCTCCATGCATAAGAAACACAAATACTCATATTGAAATTCGTTTATCTTTTCTATAATTAAATTTCATATGAGATTTACCCCATGATTGAAATAATTAAAATCATTATTATTCTTATTATTTAATAGGGAGCAAGGAAGTGATGACTTCTTTTTCCCAGATGAATTGTGATTCCCCTCCCTTCTCGAGCCATCTGTATATTTTTCTCATCCTTCCATTATCTCTTTTTCCTCTAATTGATGGTAGCTAGTGACATTATAAATTTTACAACGTAAACCTATAGTGATCTACTACTAATAATGTAATAATGAATGTGTATTGCTTCTTCGTCAACATACTAAATAAATATTTAAATTACATTTTTTTCATCACTAATTTATCAGTTTGTAAAGTTTATATATATAATAAAATTTGTAAAAACTCTACCATTACTAAATATCATTAAAACATTTATTTATTATGTTTTTAAAATGATTATCACATTCATTATCATTTTTTCTTTTTGAGATAGAAATCTACTGTAGTCTAATTTAAGTTTATGTGTGTGTGTTAAACTTACTTTTAAACTTAAATCTTAGCTCTTGCCCCTCACTCCACAATAACTTATTTATTTTTTGAGTAACCATTATGCCAATAGTACACAATGATATATTCTTATTAATTTCTAAAGCTTTTTGTAGTAAAATCGATAATAATTTTACCATTTTCCTTCCTCTTCCTCTTATCAACTCAGACCTTAGAGAGAAAGAAGAAACCTATTTAATTGTGTATGTGTGTGTGTGTGTGTGAGAGAGAGAGAGAGAGAGAGAGAGAGAGAGAGAGAGAGAGAGAGAGAGAGAGAGAGAGAGAGAGAGAGAGAGAGAGAGAGATAATTCTATTATTAGCTGGTGGAAGAAGGAAGGATCTAGGTCCACCGTTTCTTCTCATTTCAATGATCAAGACTTCAGGTGTGGAATAGGTGAGAAAAGATAGACACGTGAACGTGGATTCGTAAAATTCACAAGTGAATTATATATATATGGGTCCAGTTAATGTGTACCCTTAGGACACACATTAAACTATCCATTTTTTAAAATATTTTCTTGGAAATTGAAAAAACTATCAATACTTTTTCAATTCCTGAGAAAATATTTCCAAAAATGATTAATTATTGTGTGCTTTTAGGGCACACATTAGCAAAATCATGTTTATATATATATATATATATATATATATATATATATATAGATATATATATATATAATCCTGCCAACCAAACATTAATTTACTTTCCTTTTGCTTGCCTTTTTTTTTTCTTCATGTTAATGTGTAATAGGCTATGGGTTTTATGCTCACTTTATTTTACTTGTATAACACACATACTTGTACTGAATACTCTACCTTTTATATAAAGGCACTCATGTATATTTTATCACTTGAGAAATACAATACATTTATTCAATATTTCTAACATGATATCAAAGCCACTACTATAATCCTTTGGTGTGCTGCTCTTCAGCAGTCTTGTCTTCTTGGGTGTCATCCACTGCAGTCGTCATCGTCAGAATCACCACTTCCTCCATCGTAACTACAGTACATCAAAGACCACTGCCTTGCCGCCACCACCGCTTCCGCTTCTCCAATCAAATCACAGCTCGCACCATTAGAAAGGAATCCCTCTGATCTGCTAGGCTGTGAAAAAATAAATCATCTTCATCAGACCATTCACATGCCATTGCAAATCTTGGTTGTATCTTCACGTGCCTACATGCGCCATCACTCGCCGTTACGCGCCAAGTCTGCATTTGTTGACGTCATTCTGCTACATCAACCCTAGCTAAGTTGTTTGCCATGTCACTTGCTGACATCATTAGCTTGCGTCACCCGCTAACGTCATCTCTAGGTTGATTTTGACTCAGCGTTAATTGTTGACTTTTCTACATGGTTGACCATTGACTTTTCTGCCAAAGTTAACTTTTTGTAGTCTAGGTGTTCCTTACCCAGTTTTTTTGTGTAGATTTCATTTTTTGCATATTTTGCTTTAAATGGAGAAAAATGACATGTCTTCTTCTTACTACGATAATTGTTGCAGACAATCCAACAAACAATTTTGCAATTTTTGTAAACATCTTAACGATAGTATTGAGACTTGCTATCATCATAACAAATTACTATTTCTATTTTTGCTGCTACTGCTACAAAAATGAGAGTATCCAACCAATGGCTCCCATCTACACAAAGTCCACGTCTTCTGGATCCACTTTCACCATTTCCACAGTCAACCTACAAAACATCATCACTAATACCATTCATATGGTTGGTAATGCATCTTTTTCTTCTTCTCTCTCAGTTTTATTTGGTATGTCTCCTTCCTTTTGGCTTATGGATTTTGCTTGTTGCAATCACATGACACCTCATTTGTCCTTATTTTCTCAACTTGAACTTGCACCACACCTTCTTAATATTCACACAACAAATGGCTCCACAATGTTTGGTCATAATATAGGTTCCATCTCGACCTCCAACCTCTTGGTTCCTGGGGTCTTTAATGTTCCTAACCTTTCTTACAATTTATTTTTGTGAGAAATTAGCTGAATTAGGTTATCGCATTACTTTTGATTATTCTGGATATATTGTGCAGGATCCGAGAATGAAATAGGGGCCTGGGACCGGTCCTAGAGTAGGGCGTGTGTTTCCTGTGGGCAACCTTCATCTTCCACCTGTTACTCCTAATTCTGTTGCAGCTGCTGTAGTTTCTTTTATACCTTATCTTGCACTTTGGCATGCCTAACTCGGTCACGCATCTTCCTCTTGGGTACAACACTTGACTTCTAGAGGTTTGTCAAGTTCAGTGTTCAAAGAAATTTTGATTGTGTTTCGCGTCAGTTAGGAAAACTACCAGCTTTGCCTTTCAATACTAGTGAATCAATGTCTACTCATATCTTTGACCTAATTCATTCTGATGTTTGAGGACCTTCATTTGTCTCTAGTATTGGTGGATCTCGATATTTTGTTGTCTTTGTTGATGATTATTCTCGTTTTAGCTGGATTTTTCATATGAAACATCGTTTTAAATTATTACAAGTATATTGCAACTTTGCAAAAATGGTTGAAACTCAATTTTCCAAACACATCAAAATTTTTTTGATCTGACAATGCTCTTGAATACACTCAACATGCTTTCCAAGCTATTTTGCATTCCTATGACACTATTCATCACCTAACTTGTCCAGGTACCTCTTAGGAAAATGGTAGAGCCAAATGAAAACTTCGTCATATTCTTGACACCATTCGTGCTCTCCTTCTCTCTACCAAAGTTCCTGCTTCTTTTTGGGGGTGATGCAACTCTTTATGCTATTCATGCTATTAATTGCATTCCCAGCACTACCATCCAAAATCAAACTCCATATAAGCATCTTTTTGGATCACCTCCTGACTATCACCACTTATGCTCCATCGACTTTTCCTTTTTTGTTCTTCTTTAGCCTCATGAGCACAATAAACTTAAGCCTTGATCCAAGCTTTGTTGTTTTCTTGGCTATGGCGAAACTTAAAAGGGATATCGGTGTTATGATCCTGTCTTTCATGGTCTTCGTGTCTCCTGAAATGTTGTCTTTTGGGAACATCGCTCCTTTGTTGAGCTCTCTCACTTCCGTGCCTCCCTGTCTATCTCCTTTTTCTTAAAACTCTTTCCAAATGAGCCACGTATTCCTTCTATAGTTGCTACTGATCCTCCTATAGACTTCTCTATCCAACCACAAAATATGTTTGATGCCTTTCTTGCATCACCCTCAAATGAACAGATGGAAGATGAATAGGTTGAAGATAAGCTACTCAACTTTGAGCCTAGATCCCCTGCTCCTGCTCCTCTTGAAGATCTTGCACAAGACATTCCACCTCGTCACTCAACTCGAGTAAGATCCATTCCTACACATTTACTTGAATATCATTGTTACACTGCCCTTGCTACACTACATGAGCTTCACACCTATCAAGAGGTCTCTACTGACCCTTTGGGGCGAATTGCAATGAAAGATGAACTTGATGTATTATTTAAAAACCATACTTGGGATTTGGTGACTCTCCTTCCTAAGAAGTCTGTGGTTAGTTGTAAGTGGATCTATGGGATCAAGACTTGCTCTAACAAGTCCATTAAGCGCTATAAAGCTCATCTTGTTGCAAAATATTTTACATAGGATTATGGGGTTGATTATGAAGAGAATTTTGCTTCGGTTACTTGAATCTCATTTGTTCGTGCCCTCTTAGCTATTGTCACTGCTAGTAAATGGGATCCTTTTAAGATAGATGTCAAGTATGCTTTCCTTAATGAGAATTTAAGTGAAGAACTTTATATGCAACCTCCTTGTGATCTCATTATTGAATCGAACAAGGTTTGTCACCTTCAACATGCACTTTATGGCCTTAAACAAGCTCCACAAGCTTGGTTTGCCAAGTTCAGCTCTACCGTCTTTTGCTTGGGTTACACTATCAATTCTTATGATTCTGCCTTATTTCTTCGTTGCACTGACAAAGACACTATTTTGCTTCTCCTCTATGTGGATGATATGATCATTATTGGTGATAACCTCAGTGGCATTCAAGAACTCAAGGATTTTCTCAGTCAACAGTTTAAGATGAAAGATCTTGGACATCTCAGCTACTTCTTGAGTCTTGAAATCACTCATTCCACTGATGGACTTTACTTTACTCAAACCAAGTACACTTCTAGACTTTTGCTTCGAGCTGGACTCACTGATACTAAGACTGTTGACACTTCAGTTGAACTTAATGCGAATCTGACTCCTTCAGTTGGGAAACCACTGTCTAATCCCACTTTTTACATATGATTGGTTGGCAGCTTAGTTTATCTCATTGTCACTTGTCCAAATATTTCTTATGTTATTCACCAGGTGAGCTACTTTTTGTCTACTCCACGATCAACCCACTATGCTGCTATCCTGTGCATTCTTTGATACCTAAAGGGCACTCTTTTTCTTGTCCTTTACTACTCTACTTAGTCTCATCCTGTTCTCCATGCTTTTTCTGATGATGATTAGGCAGGAGATCCCACCGATTGAAGGTCAAATATTGGTTATTGTTTTCTTCTTGGTTCTTCTCTGATCTCTTGGCGAAGTAAGAAACAAACCGTTATGACCCGCTCCAGCACTAAAGCAGAATATCGTGCCCTTGCTAATACCACATTTAAACTCTTCTAACTTTGATGGCTTCTTAAGGATTTAGGTGCATCTAGATCCTCCGCTACTTCTCTTTATTGTGATACCCAGAATGCCATTCATATTGCTCACAATGATATTTTCCATGAATGGACTAAACACATTGAGATTGATTGTCCTTTTATTCGTTATCATCTTGTCCATGGCGCTCTCAAGCAATTCTCAATCTCCTATAAAGATCAACTTGCAGATATCTTCACCAAGTCACATCCCAAAGGATGCCTTCATGCTTTGGTTGACAACCTTAAGTTAGTCGTACACCCACTTTGAGTTTGAAGGGGGTTGTTAACATGTAATAGGCTATAGGCCCTAGGCCCACCTTATTTTACTTGTATAGCACACATACTTGTTGCGCACACTCTGCCTCCTATATAGAGGCACTCATGTATATTTTATCACTTAAGAAATACAATACATTTATTCAGTATTTCTAACACTTCATTCGGCCTCCTTTCCCTTTCACTTCTTATATCTTGTTTCCATAAACATTGATATTATTTTGAATATAGTTATGTCTTAAGTAACTTTATTTTGTATTAAGCAATATAATAAATTTTTATTGGACTGATATTTTGAAAATCCTACATTTTGAACTTCATGTTTTATTTCTTCTAAGTACACATGTTTGGAGAACTCTCTGTTATACTTTTTCTCTCCCTGGTAGGAGCTTTTCCTCTCCAAAGATACGAGCACTCTTTCCCTCCGAACCTCTAGTAAGGGACTTTTCTTGGCCTACTCATCAATACTTGGCTGGGTAGTGGCCATCACAGAGTTATCACATGGAACAAAAAGTAGTGGATGGTCTTCAAAATCTACAACTAACGAAGGAGGAAGAAGAAGAGATTGTTTTAACAAATGTTACTAGATCGGAGATTTTAGAAGAATGCTCTTTAAGCCTATTTAGGCGCCTTCTCACTGACCGTCAACAAAATCAACGAGCTCTCAAAAATACTCTGAAGTCAGCGTGGAAAATGGGGTCAAATCTGAGGATTGTAGAAGTGGGGAACAATATTTTGCAATTTAAATTTGGCTCTTCGTGTCAGTTAGAGTGGGTTAAAAAAGGTGGTCCGTGGAATTTTGAAAATAACCTTCTTTTGCTCTGTCGGTGGAGGAAAGGTTTAACAACATCTAATATCACTTTTACCCATGCTCCCTTTTGGATCCAAGTTTGGGGTTTGCCATTTGAATACATGTCTGAGGAAGCAGGAAAGGATATAGGAAGCAAACTTGGAAAAGTCATTGAGGTGGACAAAAGATCACTACAGGCAGAACAAGCGAAGTTTATGAGAATAAGAGTTGAAATCCCTATTGACAAGCCTTTTCACCGAGGAGGGAACCTCATAAATGTGGATGGGGTATGAAAGACTCCCCACTTTCTGTTATATAAGTGGCTTAATTGGGCATGATGATAAACATTGTCATATGAGTCAATTAGAAGGATTGAAGGAGAGGCAATATGGAGATTGGTTAAGGGTTGGAGGTGTGGTTAAAAATGGAGATGAAAAAGGAAAAACAAATGGGAGCAAAGTTTCGGATCCTGTAGAAAATGAAGGTACAAGATTCAAGTCACAAAGTATAGCTGAAGTCTTTGGCTCATCGACTCAAACTGGGGAGAATGGAAGTGGTAGCCGGAATAGTAACCAGGATGTGGCGGTGATGCAAGTCTTGGAATCAAAAACTCAGTTCAAAATTTCAAATTTCTTTGAGCGTGACAGCCTAGACAAACGGGACAAGACAGAGGAGACAACACATGATTGGAAAGAAAGTTAGACGTTACGGAACAAGAGGAATGAAACTAGAACTAATTTGGCTAAATAGTTGTTCAAAGAGAAGGATGATGCTATATCAGCACTTAAGTTTAAAAAAAATGGGCCTGAAGGAGAAGACTCGGAGGCGTGCAGCCCACTTAAGTCAAAGAAGGAGGTTATTAATAATAATAACCAAGCTAAAGGAAAGAGCCCAAGTCTAGATGCGAATAAGAAAGCTACGGGCAAAGGAAGATTAAAGAAAATAGCAAGGGAGAAAAACAAGGCCCAAGAAGTGGATATGATAAATCAAAGTCCAGGAGTTGGAAAGAAAAGGCTTGGAAATTTTGAAGCCCTTACAAAGGTTGAAGGAAGAGATCAAAAGTGTGTGTGTGGAGAACATGACAACAAAAGTTCAACTTCTCTTAATGAAACGGCAGTGGCTGCATGGCAGCACCGCCGAGAACAATGAGGGCATTAGGGTGGAATTACCGAAGGCTTGGGAACCCTCGGACAGTTCGCGAGCTGCTCGAGCTCGTGCAGCGATGGGATCCCGATTTTGTGTTTTTATCAAAAACAAAATTAAAGAAGAAAGGCATGGAGAAGAAGAAAAGGAGTGTTGGATTCATCAATGGTTTAATTGTTCCAAGCTCTAGAAGAAGTGGGGGATTAGCCTTGCTATGGAGGAAGAAAATTACTTTGGACATTCAAAGTTATTTAGGTAGGCACATCAATGCCATTGTTACTAATGACTCTGGGTTTAAATGGTGAATTACAGAATTTTATGGAAATCCTGAGACTTACTGAAGAAAAGAGTCGTGGGAATTACTAAGGGTTCTTAGCAGAAAATTTAGTTTCCCCTGGTTATGTTTTGGTGATTTCAATGAAATTGTGTCAGTAAGGAAAAAATGGGGGGAGCCCGAAGATCTTAGAGGCAGATGGAGGACTTCAGAGAAGTAATTAATTGTTGCAGGTTCAAGGATTTAGGGTGTTGTGGCCCAGAATACACTTGGTGTAATATGCAAGAAGGTGTGCACAGGATGTATCTTTGGTTGGACCGAGCTCTAGCTACGTCAGAATGGATTGATCATTTTGAGGACATGAGAGTGCACCATCTAGTAGAATCAACTAGTGACCACTTTGTGCTCTTAATCTCTGATTCCTTTGCCCCGGAAAAGCCCCAAAAAAGATTCCAGTTCGAAGCAATGTGAACAAGAAGAGATGAATGTAGGGATATTATTAAGAATGCTTGGAGAGGAAGTATGAGATCAAAATCCCCATATGACATAGTAGCTGGGCTTAAGCAATGTGCAACTAGCTTATCAAGGTGGAACAGGTCGGTTTTTGGCCAGGTTCCAAGGCAGATTTAGAAAAAAAAAAAAAAGGAAAGTCCTAAATGATCTTGTTCTAAGGGATCAGAATGGAAGTAATGGCAGTGAAATCAACAAGACCAGGAAGGAGATTAACAAGTTGTTGGATTGTGAGGAAATAATGTGGCAACAAAGATCCAAAGTTCAGTGAATGGGTCTTGGAGATCGCAATACAAAATATTTCCATACAAAGGCTTCCGGGAGAAAAAAGAAAAAATACTATCATCAAGTTTATGGATGAAATGGGGGTCTGGAGACAGTCTACTATGGGTGTGGCGGAGGTTGCAGTCTCATATTTTGAGAAGCTTTATACAAAATCCCATCCGGCCAGAATACAGGAGGTTGTTGAAGCTATGGATCCGAAGGTGTCTGTTGAAATGAATCAAAATCTAATCAAGCAATTCACAAAGGAAGAAGTTGAAGCAGCCCTAAAACAGATGCACCCGACTAAATCCCCCAGCCAAGGTGGTGTGTCTGCTGTCATTTATCAGAAGTACTGGGATATTGTGGGTAATGATGTTGTTTGCATGGTGCTAAATGTTTTAAATTCTCATGTATCTATGGCTGACATAGATAAAACATATATTACTCTTGTCCCAAAAACTAACAATCCGTCTAGAATGACAGAGTTTAGACCAATTAGTCTAAGCAATGTTATTTATAAACTCATCTCTAAGACTTTAGCTAATCGGCTCAAATTGATCCTCCCCCAAATTATATCAGAAAATCATAGCGCTTTTCTTTCTGGGAGGCTAATAACAGATAATGTCCTTATTGCTTTTGAGCTAATGCATTACCTAGACCATAGAAGAGATGGTAAAGATTGTTATATTGAAATTAAATTGGACATGCTTATGATAGGGTGGAATGGGGCTTCATTGAACAAGTCATGAAAAAATTAGGATTCCATGAAAAGTGGATTGATTTGATTATGAGATGCATAATAACTGTCTCTTATTCTGTGCTTATTAATGGGGTAGCTCATGGAAACATCATTCCTTCAAAGGGACTTCGTCAAGGAGATCCACTTTCATCTTACTTATTTTTATTATGTGTAGAAGGCTTCTCGTCACTCATAAATAAGGCTGTAAGGAATCAGAAAATGAGTGGGTTATCAATTTGTAGAGGCTGCCCCAAGCTCATGCATCTCTTCTTCGCGGATGATAGTTTGCTTTTTTGTAAAGCTAGCAGCCAGAAATGCCAACAGTTAATTGAAATTCTCAGGGTGTATGAGGCTGCCTCGGGCCACAAAATTAATACAGACAAATCATCAATTTATTTTAGTGCTAATACCTTTGAGGAAAAGAAAAATGAGACCTTGGATATTCTTGGGCCGATGCAAGATTCTAGACATAGTAAGTATTTAGGTCTCCCCTCAATCATTGGTAAATCAAGAATTGAGGTATTTGCTGAGATCAAAGAAAGAGTTGGAAGGAAGCTATCTAGATGGAAGGAGAAAATTCTTTCTATTGGTGGTAGGGAGATCCTAATAAAAGCTGTAGCCCAAGCTATTCCTACGTATGCCATAAGCTGTTTTCAGCTTCCTAAAGCCCTGTGTGACGAGATTGAAGGTATGATGAGAAGGTTTTGGTGGGGCCAATGCGGTCAGGAATCTAGGATTGCTTGGGTGAGTTGGAAGAAATTATGCAAATCTAAGCTTAAGGGCGGTATGAGTTTTAGAAATCTCAAAACGTTCAATCTTGCCATGCTTGCAAAGCAAGGTTGGAGGCTTCTTATGAACCTAAATTCATTGGTAGCTCGAATATATAAAGCTAAATACTATCCCCATGGTGATGTCCTTAGAGCTAGTTTGGGGTCTAACTCGTCCTTTACTTGGAGAAGCACAATGAATAGGCTGGAGGTTGTTAGGAGAGGAACTCGTTGGAGAGTTGGCAATGGGAGGTTGATCCATATTTGGGATGACAAGTGGCTGCCTACCGCCACAACGTACAAGGTTGCTTCTCCTCCTTAAAATCTTGATTTTCCCATGGTTTCGACTCTAATTGATTGTGATACAAGAAGATGAAAAGCAGATCTTGTGAAGTCTCTATTCTTGCCGTTTGAATCAAGGACAATCCTTAAATATCCCCATAAGCTATAATCTTCCAGAGGACAAAATATTTGGGTTGGTAACAATAGGGGGGTTTTCACTGTCAAAAGTGCCTATTATGTAGCACTTAATATAGTGGAATCATCCGAGGAGGGTGAAAGTTCCTATTAGGATCTGAGGGAACTCTTATGGAAGAAATGGAAGAAAGTATGGCACGTG
Source organism: Castanea sativa (assembly GCF_040712315.1). Classification (NCBI taxonomy): domain Eukaryota; kingdom Viridiplantae; phylum Streptophyta; class Magnoliopsida; order Fagales; family Fagaceae; genus Castanea; species Castanea sativa. Next base: position 23,613,251 of record NC_134023.1, read on the forward strand.
CATCTCCCATCAAAGATTAAAATTTTCGCTTGGAGAGCATGTGTTGATGCACTTCCAACAATGATGAATCTTCAGAAAAGAAGTATTGGGGCAAATGATTTGTGTCCCTGTTGTGGTTTTGATTCTGAGACAATACTTCATTCAATCATCAAGTGCAAGGTAGCTAGAAGAGTCTGGGATTATTGGGAAGTCAAAATTGTTGAGAATTAGTAGGGGTCATATGACTTTTCAGATGTTGCAATGAAAATTCTGATGAATGGATCTGATCGGGACCTTGAGGTGTTCTTTGGAGTTGCTTGGTGAATTTGGTATAATAGGAATCTAATTGCCTTTGATTCAAAGTGCCAATTATCGAGCCAAATATGGAGTTTTGCTATGAGGTTTCTGCAAGAGTACAGAGGAGCTTGGGCCACAATGAATACAAGTCCTAAGGCAAAGAATAATAGGTTGTTTCCTCCACCTCCTGGTGTGTTTAAGATCAATGTAGATAGGGCGACGTCTGAGGATGGAAGAAATTCAAGTGTGGGAGCTATCATCCGAGATTCTTGTGGAGCTGTCATAGTTGCTTGTTGTAAATACCTTCAAGGTCAGTTCACGGTAGCAGAAGTGGAAGCTTGCGCTATGGAGGCTGGGATCCTGCTTGCCCGTGACATGAAAATCACTCAGATTATTATCAAATCAGATGTTGAATCAACTGTTAAAAATATTAGTGAAAATTTTGTTGAAGGCAGTCTTGGCCATTTGTACCAGGGTATCCTTGCATTGCTGAGCTCTTTTACTAGCTGGAAAGTCAATCATGTGAAAAAGGATTACAATAGACCTACCCATGAGCTAGCTCAACTAGCAAGAAATGGTAAAGTTTCACAGGTGTGGGTAAGGGCTTATCCTACAGTAGTGCAAGAGGTGATTCAAGCTGAATGTATTAAGTAGTGTTTGTGATTTTGTTGTTGTTGTTGTTCTGTTGTACTTCCTTTTCTTTGCTTGATTGAATACAATTACAAGCTTTGCATCAAAAAAAAAAAAAAAGTACACATGTTTTAGTATTAAGCAATATCCCTAAACTAAGGTTTTTCATATAATTTTTAAGTTTAAAAAACTTAAAATTTAAAGATTTTATAGATGTCATTTCTATTTTTTTTTTCTATGTAGGAAAAAACTTTATTGACCAAACAAGGAAGCATGATATAAGGAGACAGCCTGTTACGAACCCAATTGGGTTTGTTGGTTGCTTCGAGGGAACTAACACCTCCTAATTGATAAATGGGCTACTTCGAGAGATTCCAAGCCTCCAAAGTGATTACTCACTCAATAATAGTATTTTTCGGCTTTCTTTATTAATCAATATCAAGCCGTATAAATATATGGCTTTACAAGAAAAATCTAACATTTTTTTTTTTTTTTAAAACCTAATCTTTATCTACTACAAGTAGATAAGATTTATTAAAATTCTAAGCTAACAATCTATACTATAATTATCTAATTACCCAATTCCTAATAACAAAACTAAAATCTTAAATAATAAAATTAAGTAAAAACTAGTCACTTAACACAGGCCTACCTAACATGGGGCTGGGCATCCTGGAGGATAGCTTTTACAAAGGGCACCTAGCTAGAGAGTGAGCAGCTACATTTGCTACTCTCTCAACCCAAATTATATCAGAATGAGAAAAACCTAATAATATGACTTTTGCCTCAGCTACAAAATTAACTTGACTCTATGTGGAATAACATCAGCACAGCCCCTCAAGGCATCCATACTTACAGCTAGTGATCTTACTGAGATAGGAGCCCATACTCCATGAATTTACACTATGATTGATATAAATGGAGAAGAAAACAAAAAAAAAAAAAGGAAAAAAGAAAAAGGAAAGAAAAGCAAGATAAAGTTACACAAATGTCTGGTTTGAAAGGGCAACTGGGCAAGACAGAAAAAGAAAAGAGAAGAACAGAAACTTGGCGTAGGTCATATCTTTACAACTATATTTTTCAGTCTTTTTACTTTTTTTTTTCTTTTTAAATAAAGGTAACAAAGAAAATTTTAACTATAAATTTTATCACATAAGTCTTACAAATTAATATACTACTAATCACGAAAGGATAATAAGAATTATGTATTACTCCAAATTTCATTACAAAAAAACTTACAAACTAATGAATGTAATAATGAATGTGAATTGAATCTTCTCAACATAATAAAAAAAAATGTTTAAATTACGTTTTTATATTAATAATTCATCAATTTGTAAACTTTATATAGTAAAATTTGTAATAACTCTGTCATTAGAAAAAGATAATTAAAATATTTATTTTTTTATTATGTTTTTGAAATGACATATATTAATTACATTCATTAGCATGTTAGTCTATAAAGATTTTGTAGTAAAATTGGTAATAATTTTAGCATTTTTCTTTTCATTTTCCTCTCTCTCTCAGCTCACACCTTCATGAAAAATAAGCAACCTTTTCAGTTTAGAGAGAGAGAGAGAGAGAAAGAGAGAGAGAGAGAGAGAGAGAGTTTTATTATTAGCTGGTGGAATGAAGGAAAAGAAAAAGACAAATTAATGATTCACTTTTGCTTCTAGGTCCACCATTCCTTCGCCTTTCAATTGATCAGGAGTGGTTGAGAAAAGATAGATGGATCGATGAATGTGGAATCCACATGTAGATTATTTTTCTTTTCTCTTTTACCGCTGGCCAACCAAACACTTGGAATAAGGAAAATTACTATCCTCTTGCTTGCCTTTTTATACTTCACTAACATCAGTTCCCTTTCTCTTCTTACATAATTATATCTCATTTTGACAAACAATGGATATTACTATTATGCAATGCTAATATTCTTAAGATCCTATATTTGAATTGTATATTACCTATCAAATTTTATGTTAATAAGATATTGTATACTTTTTAGTCCATAATTAATTAACGTTTTTTTATATAATTTCTAAATTCAAAAAACTTAAAACTTAAATATTTTATAAATGTGACAGTACTTAATTTTTATGGTCTTAATATCTTGCATGCATACAATATAATAAACACATAATTTAACTATAAATTAGTCAAGAAATGTATTTAATACAAAGTTATAAAATTGTGTAACATTGAAAAAAGTTATATATATATATATATATATATATATATATATATATATATGAAAAATAGTTTTTATATAAATTATTTACAAACTCACAAATTAATTAAAAAAATCATTTATAAACTCTATTATATCTATCAAATAATAATAATAATAACTATGTAGACACTATAAGAGCCATATTCAGAAATTTGTATCCATATATAGAAAGATTTTCAAGGACAACTTAGCCAACTAGCTTATTACAGAATTGTTTTCCTCATTTATACCATAAAGTGAAAACGAACTTCCGCTTAAGTTTTGGCTGTTTAATTTGCTAGTTACTGTTATACTTCAAATTTTATGAGACATCTCTTTAGAGAAAAACTTGTAAGGTGCGAGTTGAGGCATAGCAACAAACGATCGATTATCGATATGCCATAAAAGAGGCCTTTAGTTTCTGGGCATGTTTGCTTAAGCTCTCATTCGTTATGATCAAATGTATGTTCATGTTCAATTTCTCATCTGAACATTGTGATACCATTATGCAACGAGAGCACTTGTGGAAAAAGTTTTTCTTTGTTTTTTCTCCATTCTTTTTGGGTCATATATAGTGGAAGAAATAAACTGAAGAGTATTAAAAGACTTCTAAAAAAATACAGTAAAAAGGAAAGAGGGTACCTCTCAAACAGAAATGCAAGAAAAGCAGTAGCTAAAGTTCCAAATGCATGTCCATAGGCAACAAGCACATAACGACTCATGCCTTTGTCTAGATAGACCTTGGAGACTATGTTGTATCCTGCATAGCAAAAAGAAGAGAATATGCAATAGATATATGGTTTCAACTCTTTGCACACCTCTTGCTTAGTGCTTCCTCTTCCTCCTCTTACACTCTCTTCCTTTAGGTCTTTCATTTTGATCGTTTTCAATTAGAAGGGCTTTTACATATGGTTCTAACCTCCATCGGCTTTTTAATAAGAGATTCTTCACGCAAATATATGTTACGACAGCTTTTTTTTCTTTTTTCTTTTTTCTTTCTTTTGGCTATCCTCAATGACTCTACTTTAATCTGGCTTGGAAGTGCTTCGTGACTAGGTTAGCGGGAGTGCTTTATCTATGTTTTATCTATGTTTCAGCCAATTGTGGGATGAAAGCATAAGCTTTTAGTTTTTAGTCAACTTTACATTTAAATATACATTTGGGACTGAATGTTCAAAAAGTGTGTAAAACATGTATGAACGTTTAGACCCCCAATTTACAAATTACCAACACAAGCTTATTATCAAACAATGTATGTGCGGAATATGAAAATAAGTTAAATCAAAATTGATAAAACAATCTAAACCGAAATTAATCATAACCACAACAGTAATTAAAAGGTAAAGATTAAGGGAAGAGAGATGCAAATACAAAGACAACACAACAATGTGTTGTCGAAGAGGAAACCGAAGTCCTCGGCGTAAAACCTCTCCTCCACCCTCCAAGCGATTAATAATCTACTAGAAAATGAAGTTAGGATACATGAACAGCAGAAGACCCTCCAAGCCTAATTTACCCAGTGTACCTAAGCTCTCCAAGCTTCTTACTCCAATAAGGTTATGCTGAACCTTTGTCTTCTCTAGCTTACCGGATTCCGCTATAGCCCATAGCATCAATCAATATCAATTGGTCCCTTCCTAACTGCTTCCCAAGCACCAAATAACCTTCTCACAGATATGGGTACGGTGAGAAAATGATTTGGCTAAATATACCTCTTAAGGATATAACAATGGAGATGGTGAGAGTAGAGAAATTTGGAGAATCAAAGAATGAAGATTGTGGATGAGTCAATCTTGTTTTTCTCTAGGGTTTCTCTCTCAAAATTCTCTCTGGAAGCTCTACACATTTTGTGGGTATAAGGGTATTTATAGTAGGGTGTGTATGGAATGTGAAAAGTCAGTTTCAGCCAAACAGGGCATTTTGGTGACTGGAGCTAGCGACTGGAACGAGTCACGAGTTTGAGTCGCGAGCTAACTGCCTAGCTAGCTGGAGGTTTTGTTCTATAGTGCGACAGCTGGCATGACCTTTTAGCTCCCCTTGCATGCTTCACACGTGTGCCTCTTTTGGTGTCGCCAATCGTGAGCCAGTCGTGAGATCCAGTCGCGAGGCTCTTCTTGGATGCACACTTTTGAGCTTTTCTTCATACTCTCTCACACACTACCCTTACATGATTTCCACCTAAATATAGGCTTTCTAAATGCTGAATTACAAACAAATTTGGCACGAAATAAAGCCAACAAAATGATTGAATAAATTTAACTTTACAGAAACAACTAATTTTCAACTACTAGCTTATTTTCAAATATATATATATATATATATATATATATATATAAGCGACAGCAACATTAATGTTTTAGTCCCGAAATTTTTGAGTTTGGCTATGGATTTCAATTGATTAGTGGGAGTCAAGCACATGTACAATTTACTATCCTTTTGTCATATTCAATATTATATTCTCTGACATTTTTTTAATAGTCATGTTTTTCTTACTACTTTTACTAGAGTTGTTTTAGGTCTTTTTCATTTTGTTTGTTCCATTTACTTGAATCAAATTGCTCATCCTCAATGTAGTACATATTAATCATTCTTCTTTGTATATGACTAAATCATTTTAATCAACTCTCTCATATAATTTCTTGAATAGAAACAAGCTTCAACCACTGTACACCCTTGGTGCAATGGTCACTTCACAAGTATAAATGCTTGTGAGGTGTGGAGAACAATGGTCGGAGTTTAAGTCTCTAGAAGAAAGTTGCACACACATATACACTTATTAGATTAAGCTGGAGTAGAATTTCTATTTTGTATTAAAAAAAAAAAAGGACGAAAATGGGCTTTTGCCCATTTCGTGCAAAAAAAATAGCAATTTGCCCCATTTTCCAAACTAATCAGGGAAATGCCCCTCTTTTGAAACTCAATTTTCTCAAAATCGAGTTAAAAAAAAAAAAATAAAAATTCTGGAGCCCTATAGTGGTGTTTTAAGGAGCCTATAGTGATGTTTTAAGGACCTATAGTGGCGTTTTGGAACTCAAGCTCCATGAACTCAAGTTCCATGCAAGTTTTTTTTTTTTTTTTTTTTTTTTACCTATAACTCGAGTTCATGGAGTTTGAGTTCTAAAACACCACTATAGGCTTCTTAAAACGTTACTATAGGCTCCTTAAAACGTCACTATAGGCTCCTTAAAACGCCACTATAGGGCTTAACTCGATTTTGAGAAAATTGAGTTTTAAAAGAGGGGCATTTTCCTAATTAGTTTGGGAAAGGGAGCAACACGCTAATTTTTTTGCATGAAATGGGCAAAAGCCCATTTTCACCAAAAAATATAAAATAAAAAAAATAAAAAAGAAGAAGAAACAACCTCCATCTTTTAAGTCTATTTCTTTATTTTATATCTTATCTTTCCTTATATTCTACTTTTTGTATTTGATTCTTAATAGCCCAATATTCAATACCATAAAACATGGTTGATCTTACGGTAGTCTTGTAAAACTTGCCCTTTAACTTAATAGGTGTTCTAGAGAGTAAACCCAAAAAACAAGTTCCAACCACAATGTCTCCATTTTGGAGATATTTTTTTTGAAGAGCAGTGAATTTTTTGGTATGAAAAACCATTATAGTTCTTTAAACACATTTTTTAGACTAATATAATAAAGAAGTTGGATAAAGAAAGAAAGAAATAATGAATGAATAAGTAGAGAATAGAGAGTGAATGATTAAATAATTTTAAAATGATATATATAAAGAATAAAAAATTTGTTGAAAAGTGCACTTAATAAAGTAAGTAGTAGATAAAATAGAGAAAGTAACTTTTTTTTTCCTCCAAATTTAGGTGAAAACCTGTAGAGTCTGTTAGATGCTCAATATTGGAATTTAAGTATGGTGTATGGAGCTATATATCTGGTATATGTCCTAGGTAGGAGGTTTTAAGTTAAGAGAACCTTTATTATTTTAGTACAAACCAGAATGCGAATCTTTTCCTAGTGTATGTATAAATATATACAGAAAATATTCCACAACTAATATGCTAATAAGACGAGAATAATAACAAACATAAAAATCCTCCAATTATTGAGTCCTCTACAACTCATGATGCCATGTATTTCTCTTCGTTTCAATAAAGTTACCGCATTTCTTATGCAAAAAAAAAAAAAAAAAAAAAAAAACATAATTATAATATTATAAATTACGTAGATTTGTGTTTGAATTTAGAGAGTGAAATTGTTGTGCAGGTAAATCCTCCTAGATTATGTACTTTTTTCATGACTTTTTTTTTTAATAATGCAAATGCTTTTTGGGCATAAATATTACAGATGTAACTAGTGCTTCTTGGAATCAAACAAATGGTGTTCATATCTACCTTCATTGAACTTCATTAATTTTTTTTTTTTTCTTTTAAAGAGTTGTATGTCTTAAACAATATTTGAAGTAGTTTTAAAAAGAAATGAGATGGAAGAATCAAGAAAAATTGAGCCATCATAAATTTTTTTTTTTTTTTTTTTTAAAAAAAAACCATATAAAGGCAACATCTAAATAAAGTCGAATCGTGGGTCCATCAAGAATCAGAGAAAATACGGATAATGAAAAAGGAAGCAATAAGAAGGGTCTGGGGTTCAGCAAAACAGAAAAGTTTGGGATGGGGCAATAACATTATAGAAGATGCCATCATGCATGCACTATTGAGTTAGGTTTAAAATTGCTTTAACAAAAGTAGAAGATAAGCAGAATCTTAAAATTTTCAAGCAGGACCACAAGTATATAAAACCCCATTAATCATGGTCCCCTCTCTTCGCAAGATATCTAATTATCATGCAATGAGTTTAAAAAAACACAAATGTACGTTCTATTTATGACTTTAATCCTAATTAGCAAATAAAAAACTTGTAACTAAGTCCACCGTAGGTTTCCCTAAAAAAAAAAAAAAGTCCACCGTAGGTATTGAAAAAAATGAGAATTTTTTAACGGCGACCTGACATCATCGTTATTCAAAATAACTATTGTTTTTTACCCACAACTATTGTTTTGTAAATTTAGTTATCGATATGTTTTGTGACATTAGTTATACATATGACAGAAAATATATGACAAAGTATATTATTTGTTAAATATTCTTTTCAGTAATTTTAAAAATGTTATCTATTACTATATATATATATATATATATATATATATATATAAATAATAGCAGAAGCCTTTTCCTACAATTAAGGAGGTGCTGCCATGTAGGAAAAATATTGCCCACTTAAAATTCTGCCACTTATGATAAATTATGTTGTTTGGCAATGTTACACTGTTTAAAAGCCTATCATTATAAAAAACAAAAAATATAACCGCATAAATTAATTAAAAAAAAGGCTTGCTTGCTGTACGGAGAAAGAGAAAGAGAATAGAGTCTGGTAAAAATACAAACGGAAGGCTTGAGAAAGATACAGTCGCAAAGATAGACAGTTCATACGGTGCCAATAGAGAAATATCTAAGTTCCACCATTAATGTAATTTTTTCTGCCACCATCCATTCCCTCGCCAGACTTAGAACACCGAAACTATAGGCACACACAGGAATTGAGATTGAGGAAGAGAAATCTAAGTGCCATTAACTCCATCAATCAGGCCATTTAACTGCCATCATCAGATCGCTGAAATTGCCATGGGTAATATTTTTCCCTTTCTTAGATCTAGGTATGAAATATGACTTAGTTTTTAGGTATTTTGGTTGGATAGGTATAGATTTAGATATTTGCTTTGATGTTTTGGGGTTTTCTGTTACAATTTGTAGATTTTAGATTTTGATGCTGTTTGTTTTGTTATTGATATGTTTATTTAATTTAGGGAAAGTATGGTGAGAAAGGACATTAGAAGAGGAATTGTCCAAAATTCCGAGCTGCCAATAATAATGGTATGAAAAGTTCATTCCTCCTTGAAATATGTTTAGTACAAAATCCCATGGATTCTTGGTGTGTGGATTCAAGTTGTACTAATCATTTCTGCAATTCGTTGCAGGGGTTCCAGGAGACTAGAAAGTTGAATGAAGAGAAATTGTTTCTTACTTTGACTGATGGGAGTAGGATTTCGGTTGTAGCTATTGGAGTGTTTAATTTATGCTTTGATTCTAGGGTTTTAATATTGAAAGACTGTCTATATATACCTAATGTTCATAGGAATTTAATTTCTGCAACTTATTTAGGTAAACATGGATATAGTGCTATCAAAGATGGACACTTAGAGCCATTGGATTTTGATGGATTTCTAGTTTGTGAATCTTGTTTGGTTGGCAAAATGACCAAACGACCTTTTAATGCAAAATATAGAAGAGCCCAAGATTTGCTAGAACTAGTACATTCAGATGTATGTGGTCCTATGTCAATCCAACCAAGAGGTGGCTATGAGTATTTCATTACTTTCACTAATGATTACTCTAGATTTGGTTATGTGTACCTAATGAAATGGAAGTCCGAGGCCTTTGAAATGTTCAAAGAGTTTAGGGCTGAAATTGAGAATCAATTAGGTAAACGCATAAAGGTCATTCAATCTAATCATAGTGGTGAATACCTTTTTGGAGATTTCAAGGATTACCTAATTGACAATGGGATTGTATCCTAATTGACTGTACCTGGAACTTCACAACAAAATGGTGTAGTAGAAAGAATGAATAAGACTCTTTTAGATATGGTTAGATCCATGATGAGTTATTCGACTCTACCGATTTCCTTTTGGGGATATGCCTTAAATACTGCAATGTATCTTCTGATTTTAGTATTTCGAAGTTTGTTCCTAAAACACCTATAGAGTTGTGGAATGGGCGTAAGCCTAGTATGAGACATATCCATATTTGGGGTTGTCCAGCACATGTGTTAAAAGAAAAGTCTGACAAGTTACAGTCTAAAACAGAAGTGGTTTTCTTTGTAAGGTATCCAAAAGAAACTGTTGAAGGTTTATTCTATAGTCATAAAGATAATAAAGTGTTTTTTAGTACAAATGCCAAATTTTTGGAAAATGACTATATAAATGATTATACTCCTAGAAGTAGAGTTATTTTGGCTGAAATGAATGAACCTGTAATTGAACAACCAATGGATGAAATTAGGGATGATGTGGTTGTATTAAATACACCATAAGATATTACTCATTAAATGACTAGTACACAGGAGCCTCGTCGTAGTGGAAGGATTGCTAGGCCACCTATAAGATTTATAGGTCTAGGAGAAACTTACAAAGCTATCTTAGAAGAGGCTGAAACTAATCCTTACACTTATGGAGAGGCAATGAATGATATAGATGCAAATCATTAGGTCAAAGCTAGGAAATCTGAATTAGATTCAATGTATTCCAATCAAGTTTAGGATCTTGTAAAGGCGCCTAACGGCATTAAACCTGTTGGTTGCAAATGGGTTTACAAGAGGAAGAGAGAGATAGATAGAAAGGTTGAAACCTTTAAAGTAAGGCTAGTGGCGAAATGGTATACACAAAAAGAAGGTATTGATTATGAAGAAACCTTTTCACCAGTAGCAATACTTAAATCTATCAGAATTCTCTTATCCATTACTACTCATTATGATTATGAGATTTGGTAAATGGATGTCAAGACTGCATTTCTCAATGGAAATCTTAAAGAGGTAATCTACATGATGCAACCGGAAGGTTTCATAGCAAAGAACCAAGAGCATATGGTATCTAAGTTGAAAATGTTCATTTATGCACTTAAGCAAGTATTTAGGTCATGGAACATCAGATTTGATCAAGCAATCAAGTCATTTGGTTTTGAACAAAATCTTGATGAACTATGTGTGTACAAAAGATATCGGGATAAAGTAGTAATGCTCCTAATACTTTATGTTGATGACATTCTACTCATTGGAAGATGTAGGGGTAATGTCATTAGTAAAGGTTTGATTGTGAAGCCAATTTGATATGAAGGACTCGGGTGAAGCTAACTTTATTCTAGGGATTAGCTTTGGCGAGATTGCAAGAATAAAATGTTAGGCTTATCACAAGTTGGATATATAGATAAGGTTCTAGAACGATTAGCATGCAAAATTCCAAGAAAGGATCACTTCCTTTCAGACATGGAGTTCCTCTGTCAGATGAACAAAGGCCTAAGAATCTTGAGGAAGAAAATATGATGAGACAAGTTCCTTATACTTCTGTAGTGGAAAGTCTCATGTATGCCATGCTTTGTACTAGACCAGATATCTGTTATTCAGTTGGCTTGGTCAACTGATATCAATCAAATCCAGGACTAAAATATTGGCAAGCTATAAAGCATATTCTCAAGTATCTATGGAGAACGAGAGATTATATGCTAGTTTATCGGTGTGAGGATGTGATTCCTGTTGGTTATACAGATTCAGATTTTCAATCAGATCTTGATTTCAGAAAGTCCACTTCAGGTTATGTGTTCACCTTGGGAGGTGGAGTCATAAGTTGGAGGAGTGTTAAGCAATCTTGTATTGTTGACTCAACCATCGAAGCTGAATATGTTGCTACTTGTGAAGCGGCAAGGGAAGCTGTTTGGCTCAAGAAATTCCTTTTTTATCTTGGTGTTGTGAGAATGGAGCAAGTTCCTATCACATTGTTTTATGACAATAGCAGAGTGGTTGCACAATCCAAAGATCCAAGGAATCACACGAAAGGAAAGAACATTGAAAGGAAGTACCACATCATTCAAGATATTGTTGCTTAAGGAGATGTAGTAGTAGCAAAGATTGAAAGTGCAAATAATCTAGCAAACCTCTTTACCAAAACCTTGCCTCAAAGAACTTTCGAGTCACATTTGGAGGGAGTGGGAGTTAGATTAGTACACAATAGTCTTTAGGGCAAGTGGGAGATTGTTAGAATTAGTGCCCTTAAATCCTATTGTATGATGCTATGCATGATATTGTGTATGACATTATGTATGACTTAATGTTGGTATTAATAAAATTATTTTATTATTATCTAAAATAACGGTAACATGAATATTTGGACATTATTATATAGTCCATGAGATGCATAGTATATGATTTATGTGATTTAGTCACTGAAGATATAAATCACAAATTCTTTGTAAACTCAGAATTCTAGTTCATAGTTGGTGATAAAATTGGGCATTTTATCTGGGAAAACTATAACATATCAACTAAGATGATTTGTCTTGATCATGGAAGTGGAGACTTCTAGTTGATATGTTGATATGTTTTAAGAGTTAAGACATATTGAACTGGACTGCTATGAGATTTCTTATTCTCCTAACGACTGTTAAATGAATAATAAATCTCATGACTTCTATTTACATGAACTCTAAATCTTGAGAGAATAATAGACCTGATCATGAAGTGTAGGTTGCTTTAATATATCTGGAGTGAGATCTAAAGTCACGATCAAAACCTCAGTATGTTGGGCAGCCACATTTAGTGTTGATAGAACATATATTCTTAGGATGGAATTCATAGTATATTAATGGAGATATAAAGTATTTCCTTGAGGTAAGTTTAATGAGTTTGGTTATTCAGAATGTTAGGCCTAACTGCTTTAGTAAAAATTTACTAAAATATATATTTATGAAATTGGATTTCATAAGTATGTAATGAATAATTTAAAGGATACCGGGTACTCAAGAATTAAGATGTAGTAATCTTCAAAGTGACAGTCTACATTCATAACTTTGTATTAATACGAATATTTTATGAAGGTGTTGCATGTACAATAAAGTCTTGGGATATAATTTATTAATAAGACCTAGAGTGCAATTATATTTATATAGTGGTATTAAATATTATTAATGGTAACTTTGAACTTGTCAAGAGTTGACAGAAAAACCCAAGTCTCATTAAAGCTAGTGTCTTACTTATTCCCTTTTAGTCCCACTCCAGGCCACATATTAAAGCCCAATTGGAAAGGCCTAAAAGGCTAGCCCAATTAGAAATTCAATAATAAGAAGAGAAACATACAAAATTTTAAAATAGAATGAAACGGTTTATATGTGAGTGTTGGACATTCTCTAATTTCTGCCTTGAACAAATTCATAGAAATTGATTGAGAGACCACACTTCTTGGACACAAGTGGAATTGGAGTGAAGATTAAAAGTGTTCTCAAGAATTTTTGATCTTTGGTTTTGAATTTCACAGCACCAAGGTACACTCTCTTGTTCTTATATTCTGAAACTTACATAGTACATGTTATCAATTGCGAATGAAGTAGATCTGTTAATTTTCCCCTGTATATATTTTGTGTGTGAAACACATATATTTATCCATCAAAGGGCACTCTTTTTCATGTCCTTTACTACTCTGCTTAGTCTCTACTTGTTCTCCATGCATTTTCTAATGATGATTAGGCAGGTGATCCCACCGATTGAAGGCCAACTATTGGTTATTGTTTTCTTTTTGGTTCTTCTCTGATCTCTTGGTGAAGTAAGAAAAAAACCGTTGTGACCCGCTCCAGCGCTAAAGCAGAATATCATGTCCTTGTTGATACCACATTTAACCTCCTCTAGCTTCGATTGCTTCTTAAGGATTTAGGTGTGTCTACATCCTCTGTTACTCCACTTTATTGTGATAACCAGAATGTCATTCATATTGCTCACAATGATGTCTTCTATGAATGGACTAAACACATCGAGATTAATTGTTATTTTATTCATTATCATCTTGTCCATGATGCTCTCAAGCAATTCTCAATCTCCTCTAAAGATCAACTTGCAGATATCTTTACCAAGTCACATCCCAAAGGATGCCTTCATGCTTTGGTTGGCGACCTCAAGTTAGTCTTACACCCACTTTGAGTTTGAGGGGGGCTGTTAATATGTAATAGGCTATAGGCTATAGGCCCTAGGCCCACCTTATTTTACTTATATAGCACACATACTTGTACCACACACTCTGCCTCCTATATAAACATACTCATGTATATTTTATCACTTAAGAAATACAATACATTTATTCAGTATTTCTAGCACTTCATTCGGCCTCCTTTCCCTTGCACTTCTTATATCTTGTTTCCATAAACATTGGATATTACTTTCAAATATAGTTATGTCTTTAGTAACTTTATTTGGTATTAAGCAATATAATAATTTTTTATTGGACTGATATTTTGAAAATCCTACATTTTGAACTTCATGTTTTATTTCTTCTTAGTACACATGTTTTAGTATTAAGCAATATCCCTAAACTAAGGTTTTTCATATAATTTCTAAGTTCAAAAAAATTAAAATTTAAAGATTTTATAGATGTCATTTCTATTTTATTTTATTTTTATTTTCTATGTAAGAAAAAACTTTATTGACCAAACAAGGAAGCATGATATAAAGAGACAGCCTGTTACGAACCCAATTGGGTTTATTGGTTGCTCCGAGGGAACCAACACCTCCTAATTGATAAATGGGCTACTTTGAGAGATTCCAAGTCTCCAAAGTGATTACTCACTCAATAATAGTATTTTTCGGCCTTCTTTATTAATCAATATCAAGCCATATAAATAGATGGCTTTACAAGATAAGCTAGCATTTAAATTTTTTTTTTTAAACCTAATATTTATCTACAACAAGTAGATAAGATTTATTCAAATACTAAGCTAACAATCTATACTATAATTATCTAATTACCCAACTCCTAATAACAAAACTAAAATCTTAAATAATAAAATTAAGTAAAAACTAGGCACTTAACACAGACCTACCTAACTTGGGGCTAGGCATCCTGGAGGGTAGCTTTTACAAAGGGCACCTAGCTAGAGAGTGAGCAGCTACATTTGCTTCCCTCTCAACCCAAATTACATCAGAATGAGAAAAACCTAATAATATGACTTTTGCCTCAGCTACAAAATTAACTTGACTCCATGTGGAATAACATCAGCACAGCCCCTCAAGGCATCCATACTTACAGCTAGTGATCTTACTAAGATAGGAGCCCATACTCCATGAATTTACACTATGATTGATATAAATGAAAAAAAAAAAAAAGAAGAAAGAAAAGAAAAGGAAGATAAAGTTACACAAATGTCTGGCTTGAAAGGGCAACTGGGCAAGACAGAAAAAGAAAAGAAAAGAAAAGAAAAGGAACTTGGCGTAGGTCATATCATTACAACTCTATATTTTTCAGTCCTTTTACTTTTTTCTTTTCTTTTTCTTTTTAAGTAAAGGTAACAAAGAAAATGTTAACTATATATATATATATATATATATATAAAGAATAATGTTTTTTTTTTTTTTGAAAAAGTGCATATAATAAAATAAGTTGTAGATAAAATAGAAAAAGTAACTTTTTTTTTTTTTTTCT
Organism: Castanea sativa; assembly: GCF_040712315.1. Classification (NCBI taxonomy): domain Eukaryota; kingdom Viridiplantae; phylum Streptophyta; class Magnoliopsida; order Fagales; family Fagaceae; genus Castanea; species Castanea sativa. The sequence continues at coordinate 23,628,622 of NC_134023.1, forward strand.
CCAAATTTAGGTGAAAACATGTAGAGTCTGTTAGATGCTCAATATTGGTATTTAAGTATGGTGTATGGAGCTATATATCTAGTATATGTCCTAGGTAGGTGGTTCCAAGTTAAGAGAACCTTTATTATTTTAGTACAAACCAGAATGCGAATCTTTTCCTAGTGGATGTATAAATATGTACAGAAAATATTCCACGACTAAAATGCTAATAAGACGAGAATAATAACAAACATAAAAATCATCCTATTATTGAGTCCTCTACAACTGATGATGCCATGTATTTCTCTTCGTTTCAACAAAGTTACCGTATTTCTTATCCCCAAAACAAAACAAAAAAAACATAATTATAATATTATAAATTACGTAGATTTGTGTTTGAATTTAGAGAGTGAAATTGTTGTGCAGGTGCGAATCCTCCTAGATTATGCAACATGACTGTTTTTTTTAATAATGCAAATGCCTTTTGGGCTTAAATATTACAGATGTAACTAGTGCTTCGGAATCAAACAAATGGTATTCATATCTACCTTCATTGAACTTCATTAATTTTTTTTTTTAAGAGTTGTATGGCTTAAACAACATTTGAAGTAGTTTTAAAAATAAATGAGATGAAAGAATCAAGAAAAATTGAGCCATCATAAATTTTTTTTATTTAAAACCATATAAAGGCAACATATAAATAAAGTCAAATCGTGGGTTCATCAAGAATCAGAGAAAATACAGATAATGAAAAAGGAAGCAATAAGAAGGGTTTGGGGTTCAGCAAAACAGAAAAGTTTGGGATGTGGCAATGACATTATAGAAGATGCCATCATGCATGCCCTATTGAGTTAGGTTTAAAATTGCTTTAACAAAAGTAGAAGATAAGCAGAATCTTGGAATTTTCAAGCAGGACCACAAGTATATAAAACCCCATTAACCATGGTCCATCTCTTCGCAAGATATCTAATTATCATGCAATGAGTTTAAAAAAACACAAATGTACGTTCTATTTATGACTTTAATCCTAATTAGCAAATAAAAAACTTGTAACTAATAAGTCCACCGTAGGTGTTGAAAATGAGAATTTTTAACGGCGGCGTGACATCATCGTTATTCAAGATAACTATGTTTTTTCCACAACTATTGTTTTGTAAATTTAGTTATTGATATGTTTTATGATATTAGTTATACATATGACAGAAAACATATGACAAAGTATATTATTTGTTAAATTTTCTTTTCTGTAATTTTAAAAATGTTACGTATTATTTATTTATTTTTTTTGTAGAATCAAATGTTATCTATATATATACCAATGGACTCCAATCCAGAAAGTTCTTATTCTTTGTTTATAAGAATGATCCAAAGACCATGGCTGACATGCTATACTGGGCCGCGAAGTATATGAACTCAAAGGATGCAGTGATCGCCAGAGGGGGGTGGACCGAAGAAGTGAGAAAAGCATGCCGATTCTCGTCTAGACAGGGGAAGGAAGGCAACCTGAACGGGTGACAGAAGGGATGAACAAAGGTCAAGGCTCCCATCGAGACAAATTGTTGGTTAAATACATGTTTGTATTGCATACAAAACATATGCAGCGGAAAATTAACAGATCTACTTTATTCGCAATTGTTAACATGTACTATGTGAATTTTAGAATTTAAGTACAAGAGAGCGTACCTTAGTACGGTGAAATTCAAAACAAAATATCAGAAGTACTCGGGAACACTCTTAATCTTCACTCCAATTCCATTTTACGCCCAAGAAGTGTGGTCTCTCAATCAATTTTCAAAAGGAGAATAAAAGAGTGTCTCACACTCACATACACACCATTTCATGTTCTTACTAAAATTCTATATGTTTCTCTCCTTATAACTGATTATCTAATTGGGCTAGCTTTTTGGACTTTTTAAATTGGGCTTTAGTATGTGGCATGGAGTGAGACCAAAAATGACCAATAAGACACTAGCTTCAACGGGCCTTGGGCTTTTCTGTCAACTCTTGACAAATTCAAAGTTACCATTAACTATATTTAATACCACTATATAAATATAGTTGCACTCTAAGCCTTATTTATAAATTATATCCCAAGACTTTATCATACATGTAACCCCTTCATAAAATATTCGTAGTAATACAAAGTCATGAATGTAGACCGCCACTTTGTAAATTACGACATCTTAAGCCTTGAGTGCCTGGTTTAATCCTCTATATTATTAATCATATATTCATGAAATCCAATTTCATAAATATATACTTTAGTACCTCCTTACTAAACTGGTTAGGCTTAATACTCTGAATAACCAAACTCATTAAACTTATCTCAAGGGAATATTTTGTATCTTTGTTAAGTGACTATGTATTCTATCTTGAGAATATATGTTTCATTAATACTAAATGTGCTTCCCAACATACTGAGATTTTGATCGTGTCTTTAGATCTCACTCCTAATATATCAAAGCAACCTACACTTCATGATCAGGTCCATTATCTTCTTAGGATTAAGAGTTCATGTAAATAGAGGTCGTGAGATTTATTATTCATTTGACAGTCGTTAGGAGAATAATAAATCTCACAGCGGCCCAATTCATTATGTTTAAACTGTTAAAACATATCAACACATCAACTGGAAGTCTTAATTCCATGATCAAGACAAATTATCTTAGTTGATATGTTATTAGTCTTCGTAGATGAAATGTCCAATTTCATCACCGACTACAAACTAAAATTTTGAGTTTACGAAGAACTTGTGATTTATATCTTCTGTGACTTTTCACATAAATCACATGCTATGCATCTCATGGACTATATGATAATGTCCAATATTCATGTTACCATTATTTTAGATTATAATAAAACAACTTTATTAATCACAATATTAAGTCATACATAATGTCCCACATAATGTCATACATAATATCATACATAGCATCATACAATAGGATTTAAGGGCACTAATCCTAACACGAATCGCCAACTTCACTCTGCTAAACACTTCACTCAATCAGGTCCTGATGCAGATTAAGGATGACCTTGCCTTGACGTGGCCCGATAAGTTAAAGGGCGACCCAAAAAAAAGGCCGAGAAATAAGTACTATCACTTCCACCGCGAACATGGGCACGACACCTTCGATTTCTATGACTTAAAGCAATAGATAGAAGCCCTCATTAGACACGGGAAATTGCAATGGATCGTAGGGCGAGAAAGAGCAGGAGAAAACCCACCAATGGATCAAGAGCCGAGCCGACTAATCGAGGAACAACCCAAGGCCCCACTTGGAGAAATAAGAGTGATCGTCGGGGGGAGCACAATGGTCGGGTCCTCAAGGAAGGCAAGGAGGACCTACCTACGGATGGTGCAAAATTTTCAGCTTACCAATCATCCACCTAAGTTTACTTGGATGGATGACCCGGTCATTAACTTCACTGAGGAGGATGCCTGACGAGTCCACCACCCTTATGACGATGCGTTGGTGATCAATCTGACTATAGTAGACTACAATACCCGACGAGTCTTGGTAGACAATAGGAGCTCAATTGACATCCTCTACTATCCGGCCTTCCAACAAATGAGGATTGGCAAGGAACGACGTGTGCCATCGGACGTCCTTCTAGTAGGCTTCGGTGGAACAAAGGTCATGCTCGTCGGATCCATCATGTTGTCGGTTACCATCGGCACCTATCCTCAACAAATCACCAAGGATGCCACCTTCTTGGTAGTGGATTGCTCGTCAACCTACAATGCCATCATCAGGTGACCAAAGCTCAACGCGTGGAGGGCAGCCACATCCACATATCACCTACTACTGAAGTTCCCTACGGAGTGTAAGGTAGGTGAGGTTCATAGAGATTAAATGGGCCCAGGGTGCTATGTAGCCATGCTGGAGATGGACGAACAAATGATCACTGATAGGCCAAAAATGTATTGACCCCTTGTGATAAATCAATTGATTAATTAGCCAAGTTTATTAATTAATCAAATTAACATACAAATGCGTGGTAGCACAAAAAAATCACCAATAAACTAAAGTGCAGTGGAAAATAAATTGACACAGTGATTTGTTTACAAATGGGAAAAACTAACAAAGCAAAAACCCCACTAGGTGATTTTCAGATCACCATTCCTGATAATCCACTATTATCAAAACAAGCGGTTACAAGTAAAGGAATCTCAGTACCTTATACCAACCTACAGTTGAATACTTACTCCAATACCCAATTGGACTTGTTCTGTAGTGACAATCTCTCATTGTATTGCACGGCTCCCAGTATGTGACTAACCAATTGCGCGGATCCTCGTACGCGACTTCAATCACCAACTAGAGAAGGATTCTTGGCTGCAAAGTTCTTCAGTTCATCACACGATCAAGATCGAGAAGCTCCTTGGTTACAAAACCCTATGGTGCACAAACACAACAGCTTCTTCATAAGAAAGATGAACTAAGGCAAACTAGGTCTCCAGTTACAATTTGCTCTTGTGCAATTATGATCTTGGCAATGCGTAACCTAATACGGCCCTTAAAATAATCCTTATAGATGTTTAGGGTTGTGAGAAAAGAAAGCCTAAACATACAATCACGGATTGGATGAAAAAAAGACTCGAAAATCTGAGTTTCATAAATCTCGACAGATACCTTATCTGTCGAGTTACTGTCAAGCCACGGGCTAGAACAGCTCTTTAAGTCTCGATAGATGCTAGCTGTCGAGGTAGCTGTCAAGCTTTAATGAACAACACTTTTCACACTTGAATCTTGTACAGACTTGCATGGCTTCAATACTTGGACTTGAAACAAGGTACCTTGAAGTATTAAACACATCCTAGATCTACTCAAATACAAGTAAAGTGTGTTTCGTCAAAGGATTAGCCAATTACATAAAATGTTGACACATGTTCCTAACATCAAATCACATATGTCCTAACAATCACCATGAACATTGAGGAGCAACGAGTGAATGTAGAACTGACGGAGGGATTAGAAACCATCTCCCTGGATTAAGAACATGCAGATTGAATCACTTGCATTGGCACGCAAGCCAACCCTTCGGTTTGGAATGGATTGATCCTTTTCCTAAGGGAAAACTTGGACATCTCTTTGCTTAGAGCCATGAGGACATGCTCGAGATCGATCCAAATATCATGGTCCATCAGCTCAACGTCTCCCCATCCTTTCCACCCGTCCGACAAAAAAAGAGGGTCTTCGTACAAGAAAGGGACTAGGCAATAGCGAAAGAAGTTCACAAGCTGTTAGATGCAGGCTTCATTAGAAAGGTCTACTACCCTGAATGGTTGGCCAACATAGTAATCATTAAGAAGGAAAATGGGAAGTATACGATGTGTGTGTACTTCATCGACCTAAACAAAGCCTGTCCAAAGGATAGCTACCCCCTTCCATAGGTCGACCTCCTTGTAGACTCGACGGTTGGACATCAGTTGGTGAGCTTCATAGATGCTTTTTTTGGCTACAACCAGATCAAGCTTGAGGAGTTTGACCAAGAGGAGACATCGTTCGTCACAAGCTAATGCCTTTTCTGCTACAAGGTCATGCTATTCAAATTGAAGATTGCGGGGGAAATGTACCAAATGCTCGGAAACAAGATGTTCATCTGACAGATCAGACACAATGTCGAGGCATACGTAGACGACATGTTAGTAAAAAGCAAAAAAGAGGACCACCACTTGAATGATCTTAAGGCGACTTTCAAAACTCTTTGCCTCTACAGAATGAAGCTCAATCCCAGTAAATGTGTGTTCAGGGTATCATCGGGAAAGTTCCTTGGCTTTATGGTATCCCAACGGGTTGTTGAAGCCAACCTTGATAAGATCCAAGCAATCCTAGAGATGAGCCCCTTGAAGAACGTCAAAGAGGTACAAAGCCTAAATGAAAGAATTGCAGCACTCAAAAGATTTGTCTCGTGCAACAGATAAATGCTTGGCATTCTTCAGAATCTTGATGAAAGCTTTTGAATGGACCGACAAATGTCAGAGGGCATTCGAGGAGTTGAAGGCATACCTAGCGTCCCCACCGCTCCTAAGTCCATCCAAACTAGATAAAGAGCTCTTCCTATACCTGACCATATCCTCCACTACCGTCAGTTTAGCCCTAAACTGAGAAAAAGATCGCGTACAATTGTACGTGTACTACACCAGAAGAGCATTAAGGGGGCCTAAAGAGAGATATCCCCCCATGGAAAAGTTAGCCTTTACTTTGATCACAGTAGCCCGCAAGCTCAGAGCATACTTCAAGCACACACCATAGTGGTTCAAACGGACAAGCCCTTTTGGAAAACAATGGATAATCTAGAGGCCGTCGGACGATTGGTCTTATGAGCAATAGATCTGAGTGAGTTCGACATATAGTACCACTTGAGGACCGCGATCAAGTCCTAGGCTTTAGCTAACTTCATCACCAAATTCACGACAAGCGAAACTGATGACTGGGGAGCAACCCCTTGGAAGGCTCAAACGGACAGCTTGTCCAACAAACATGCTGGAGAGATTGGCATGGTCCTTTAATCCCTAAAGGGGACATCATCGAATGTGCTGTCCGACTCCAATTCTCGACGACTAACAATGAGGCTGAATACGAAGCCATTCTCACCAGGCTCGATTTGGCTAAAGTAGCTAGGGCCTCATCAGTTGTCCTTCATAACGACTTCTAGGTTTTCGTCAGGTATATCAATGGGGATTACAAAGCCAAGGGTGAACGAATGAAGAAGTATCTCAACCTTATTAGAAGATGGATGAATCAAACCTTTGCGGTAAAATACTTACAAGTTCCGAGAGAAGAAAATGAACACATCGATTGATTAGCCAAAGCTACATCTGCGGAACACATTGTGGTCAATCGACAAGTCCTATCCTTCGTTCAGTAGTCCCCTGCCATTAAGGAATTGGAGATACAAATGATCCCAAAAGGTGTTGATTGGACAACTTTGATCATCTCTTACCTTAAGAATGGGACACTTCCCGAAGACCGTGATGAATCCCAACGATTGAAAGTTTGGGCGGCATGCTTCATGCTAATAGCGGATGTACTATACAAGAGAGGTTTCTCCCGACCATACCTAAGGTGTTTGATTCCCGACGAAGTAGACTACATCATGAGGGAAGTTCACGAAAGGGTATATGGAAACCACTTAAGGGCGCAATCATTGGTCCACAAGCTCATACGAGCAGGGTACTATTGGCCTACAATGTAGAAGGACACCTAATCCTACGTAAAGACATGTGACAAGTGCCAACGCTTCAGTGGGGACTGGACATCATGGGACATTTTCCAATAGCAATGCAACAACTTGAGTTCCTTGTTGTAAGGATCGACTACTTCACCAAATGGGTAGAAGTAAAACCACTGGCAACCATCATGGAGAAAAATGTCTATAGCTTCATCTGGAAGAGCATCATCTATTGATTTGGGATCCCTAGGGTCCTCGTCTCTGACAATGGCAAACAGTTCAACAACGATGTGTTTAGAGACTTTTGCAATCAGTTAGGGATCAAGAACCATTACTCTTTACCCGCTCATCCACAAGCTAATGGGCAAGTTGAGGTTACTGTTAGGACATATGTGATTCAATGTTAGGAACATATGTCACTATTTTATGTAGTTGGCTAATCCTTTGACAAAATGCACTTTACTTGTAATTAGGTAGATCTAGGATGTGTTTAATACTTCAAGGAATAAGAATTCAAGTTCAAGTGTTAAAGCCATGCAAATCTGTCCAAGATTCAAGGGTGAAAAGTGTTGTTCATTAAAGCTCGACAGCTAGCATCTATCGAGAATTGAAAAGCTGTTCTAGCCCGTGGCTCGACAGCAGCTCAACAAATTGGGTATTTATCGAGGTTTATGAGACTTAGAATTTCTAGTCTGTTTTTCAATCAATCCATGGTTGTATGTTTGGACTTTCTTTTCTCACAACCCAAGAAATATAAATTGATTATTTTAAGGGCCATATCAGATTGCACAGCAAAGAGCACAATTGCACCAGAGCATAATTTCTCAAGTGTAACCGAAAACCTAGTTTGCCCTAGTTCTTAAAGAAGCTACTGTGTTTGTACACCAAAGGGTTTTGTGACCAAGCAACTTCGTGATCTTTATTGTGCGATGAACTGAAGAACTTTTCAGCCAACAAACTTCTCTAGTTGGTGATTGAAGTTGTGTACTAGGATCTACGTAATTGGTTAGTCACGTACTCGGAGTCGTGCATTGAAAATGAGAGATTGTCACTACAGAACAAGACCAATTGGGTATTGGGGTAAGGGTTCAATTGTAGGTTGGTATAAGGTACTGAGATTCCTTTACTTGTAACCACTTGTTGTGATAATAGTGAATTCTCAAGAGTGGTGACCTTAAAATCACCTGGTGGAGTTTTTGCTATGTACGCTTTCTTTATTCGTAAACAAATCACCGTGTCAATTTATTTTCCACTGCATACTTTAGTTAATTGGTGATTTTTTTTTTGTTACCATGCGTTTGCATGTTAATTTGATTAATTAATAAACTTGGCTAATTAATCAATTAATTCATCACAAGGGGTCAATATATTCTTGGCCTATCAGTTAAAAATTGATCCTTGCTCAAATTGATCAAGACTCAGCTGGAAGGGCAAAGGGAAAATGGTCAGACGAGCTACCAAGCACCTTATGGGCATATAGTGTTAGGATTAGTGCCCTTAAATCCTATTGTATGATGTTATGTATGTTATTATTTATAACATTATGTATGACTTAAAGTTGTGTTTAATAAAGTTATGTTATTACTATCTAAAAATAATGGTAACATGAATATTGGGACATTATCATATAGTCAATGAGATTCATTGTATGTGATTTAGTCACAGAAGATGTAAATTACAAGTTTCTTGTAAACTCAAAATGTAGTTCGTAGTCGGTAATGAAATTGGACATTTCATCTGCGAAGACTATAACATATCAACTAAGATGATTTGTCTTGATCATGGAAATAGAGATTTCTAGTTGGTATGTTGATATGTCTTAAGAGTTAAGACATATTGAACTGGACCGCTGTGAGTTTTATTATTCTCCTAACGACTGTCAATTGAATAATAAACTCACGACTTATATTTACATAAACTTTTAATCTTGAGAGGATAATGGACCTGATCATGAAGTGTAGGTCACTTTGATATATCAGGAGTGAGATCTATAGTTACGGTCAAAATCTCAGTATGTTGGGCAACCACATTTAGTGTTGATGGAACATATATTCTCAAGATGGAATTCATAGTCTCTTAACGGAGATACAAAATATTCCCTTGAGATAAGTTTAATGGGTTTGTTATTCAGAGAGTTAGGCCTAACCACTTTAGTAAGAAGTTACTAAAGTATATGTTTATGGAATTGGATTTTATAAATATATGATGAATAACTTAAAGGATTAAACCGGGTACTCACGGAATTAAAATGTAGTAATCTACAGAGTGACAGTTTTATTTCATGACTTTGTATTACTACGAATATTTTATGAAAGGGTTGCATGTACAATAAAGTCTTGAGATATAATTTATAGATAAGGCCTAGAGTGCAACTATATTTATATAGTGGTATTAAATATAGTTAATGGTAACTTTGGACTTGTCAAGAGTTGACAGAAAAGCCTAAGGCCCATTGGAGCTAGTGTCTTATTGGTCCCTTTTGGTCCCACTCCAAGCCAGCTCAATTAGATAATCAGTTAGATACAAAGGAAAAAACATACAAATTTTTCTGTAGAGAATTGTAAGAACACTATTGCGAAGTGGTGTAAGAAGTGTTAGACACTTTTTGATATTCTCCATTTGGAACTGATTGAAAGACCACATATCTTGGGGATTAGTGGAATTGGAGTGAAGATTGGAAGTGTTCCCAAGTGCTTCTGATCTTCGTTTTTGAAATTCACCGCTCCAAAGTACACTCTCTTGTCCTCAAATTCTAAAACTTATATAGTACATGCATATTTCGCTGCGTATATGCATATTTCCATCAAATGGTATTAGAGCGGTCTTCATTTTCATATCTGTTTAACATGTTTTGAGTTTTGGAATAAATGACAATAGTTTCATGTTGTTAGAAATTAGTTTTCTACAAGGTTGTTGAAATTATTGTTTGATAAAAACTGATATTGATGTTATGATGTTGTTTAATTTTGAGTTTAAGTATGTTAAACTGAACTTTAAGGCTATAGCATCAATGTAATTCAGTTTTGATATCAATTTATGTTCATTATGATCGTATGATGGTTGTTTTGTACATGAAAACGTTAAAAAACTATCTAAGAAAAAATTCTGGAAAATTCAAAATTCGCGAAGCTTGATCAATCGAGAATCTGTCGAGCATCTATCGAGCTGACAGAAGTTTTCTCGATCGATCAAGGATATGTCGAGAATAGATCGAGATTTGTAGAACTTTTTCTCGATTGATCAAGAATCTGTCGAGGATCGATCGAGAAACCAGAACTTTTCTCGATCGATTGAGGTACATCCTCGATCGATCGAGGTCTGAAGGTTCAGAATTTTATCTAAGTTAGTTTTTTACATATATAAAGAGCAAGGCAATGTGTAATTAGATTATGCATGTTTTAAATTTTGAAAACCTTTATTTTAAAACATCTAGTGGGAGAGAGATACAAGAATTGGATCTCACGGCCTCCATTGTCGGTTTATAGTATTGTGATTAAGCACCTCACCTTGGCGTATATGCCTTGCTCCCTTCGGAGGGTGTTTAATTCATGGTACTACAGATTAAACTTCTTAATGATGAATAATATGTGTTTTTACATTAAGAACGACCATGCTACCGTGGAGTTACTTAATGACTCACATAGAATTCAGTCAATGGTGTACACTAGACTAAGTTTAATATTAACCTCCCTTCAGAGCTATGTCATTAGTGTTTGATAAGAGCGATCAAGCATAGTATTAGTGTTTGATAAGAGTTATCATGATAGCACTAATAATGAGAATAGTTCTCAATCAATCATAGTGTTTATAATTTACTTGCTTCCAAGGAATTTTAAACATGGGATTGAGTTGTCGTTGCATATATTATTTTATGGTTTTATTAAGGTTCCATATTATATACTTATATGCTAAATTGATAATGTACAGTTTACTTATAATATTCATGTTTATTATTTTCAGATTTGAACATGGCATCATTTAGCCCACTTGTTTCTATTCTTAATCAAAACAAACTGACTGGATCCAACTATGTTGACTAGAAAAGAAATTTTGACATTGTTTTAACAACTGAAGAGCACAAATATGTGCTTACTCAACCATGTCTTAGCTTTCCTTTATTAGATGCTCCTCTTGAGGAAAAACAGCGATATGATCATTGGCAGAAATCTAATAAAATGGCCAAGTGCTATATCCAAGCATCTATCTCAAATGTTCTACAACATCAAATGCAGGATGTAGAACTAGCTTCGGACATTATACATAGTCTGAAGGAGATGTTTGGTGAGTAAGGCCGTTCAGCAAGGCAAGAAACCATGAGGCAAATTTATAATACCAAAATGGCTGAAGGTAGTTCAGTGAGAGAGCATTGTCTTAGAATGATCTCTAATCTGAATACATTAGAGGTTTTAGGTGTCAACATTGATTGAGAATCCCAAGTGGATATGATACTCTAGTCACTACTAGAATCATTCAAGGAATTCAGACTGAATTATAATATGAACAAAAAGGTTTAATTATAATATGAACAAAAAGGTTTATTCTTTGTCTGAATTGATGAATGAATTGGTAGCGGCGGAAGGCATCCTTGGTACTTCTAGTATTAAAGCAATGTTGGTGAAGCTTCTACTTCTCAACCTAAGTCGAAAGGCAAGGGTAAGAAGAAGAAGAAGAAGAAGAAGAAGAAGAAGAAGAAGGACTTCACTAAGCAAGAAGGTAAGCAAATTGCCTTAGGAGTTGCTGACAAAGGAAAAAAGCTCAAAGGAAAGTGTTTCCATTGTGGTGAGAAAGGACATTGGAAGAGGAATTGTCCAAAGTTAAAAGCTGCCAAGAACAAGGGTATGAAAAGTTCTTTTCTTCTTGAAATATGTTTGGTACAGAATCCCACAGATTCCTGGTGTGTGGATCAGGTTGTCCTAATCATATCTGTTATTCTTTGCAGGGGTTCTAGGAGACCAGAAAGCTGAATGAAAGAGAGTTGTTTCTTACCTTAGCGGATGGGAGTAGAGTTCCAGTTGTATCTGTTGGAGTGCTTAATTTGTGTTTCAGTTCTAGGGTTTTAATATTTGAAGACTGTCTGTTTGTACCTAATGTTCGTAGGAATTTAATTTCTGCAACTTATTTAGGTAAACATGGGTATTGTATTATCCTAAAAGATAATGTTAGAATAAAGAAGGATAAAATGTTTATCTGTTCTGGCAATATTGTAGATGGTCTTTATATTTTAACTTTTGACAAGTATGAATTATACAATTCTGAATTAGCTAGTAACTCTCATGTAAAATCATTAAAGAGAAAGTTTCCTTCTAGTGATGCATATCTTTGGCACTTGCGTTTAGGTCATATTAATTCAAATAGGATTCAGAGACTAATCAAAGATGGACTTTTACAGCCCATGGACTTTGATGAATTTTCTATTTGTGAATCTTGTTTGGAAGGTAAAATGACCAAACGACCTTTTAATGCAAAAGGTAGAAAAGCCAAAGAGTTGCTTGAATTAGTTCATACAGATGTATGTGGTCCTATGTCAACCTAAGCAAAAGGAGGTTATGAGTACTTCATCACCTTCATAGATGATGACTCAAGATATGGTTATGTGTACCTAATGAGACGGAAGTCCAAAGCCTTTGAAAAGTCCAAAGCTTTTGAAAAGTTCAAAGAGTTTAGGGCTGAAGTTGAGAATCAAATAGGCAAATGCATAAAGGTCATTCGATTTGATCGAGGTGGCGAATACCTTCTTGGGGATTTCAAGGATTACCTTATTCATAATGGGATTATATCCCAATTGACTGCACCTGGAATTCCTCAACAAAATGGTGTAGCGGAGAGAAAAAATAGGACTCTTTTGGAAATGGTTAGGTCCCTGATGAGTTATTCAACTTTACCAATTTCTTTTTGGGGGTATGCCTTAGATACAGCAATACATCTTTTGAATTTAGTTCCATCAAAATTTGTTCCCAAAACACCCATAAAATTATGGAGTGGGCGTAAGCCTAGTATGAGGTATCTCCATATTTAGGGTTGTCCAGCACATATGCTAAAGGGGAAGCCTGATAAGTTGGAACCAAAATCAGAAGTATGTTTGCTTGTGGGTTATCCAAAAGAAACAAGGGGTTATTTATTCTATAGTCAAAATGATAACATAGTTTTTGTTAATACAAATGCTAGATTTTTGGAAAATGACTATATGAATAATTTTACTCCTAGAAGTAGAGTTGTATTGGCTGAAATGAATGAATTTGTAAATCAACAACCGTTGGATAAAATTAGGGATGATGTGGTTGTATTGGATACACCACAAGATACTACTCATGAGATGTCTAGTACACAGGAGCCTCGTCATAATGGAAGAATTGTTCGACCTTCTATGAGATTTATAGGTTTGGGAGAAACTTATGAAGCTATCTCAGAAGAGGCTGAATCGGATCCTTACACTTATGATGAAGCAATAAATGATATAGATGCATATCATTGGGTCCAAGCAATGAAATCTGAATTAGATTCCATGTATTCCAATCAAGTTTAGGATCTTTTAGAGGTGTCTAACGACATTAAACCTATTAGTTGCAAATGGGTTTATAAGAAGAAGAGAGGGATAGATGAAAATGTTGAAACCTTTAAAGCAAGACTAGTGGCGAAAGGGTATACACAAAAAGAAGGTGTTAACTATGATGAAACTTTTTCGCAAGTAGCCATGCTTAAATCTATCAGAATTATCTTATCTATTGCTGCTCATTATGATTATAAGATTTGGCAAATGGATGTCAAGACTGCATTTCTAAATGGCAATTTTGAAGAAGAAATTTATAAGTTGCAACCGGAAGGTTTCATAGCAAAGAACTAAGAGCATATGGTATGCAAGTTGAAAATGTCCATTTATAGACTTAAGAAGCATATAGGTCATGGAACATCAGATTTGATCAAGCAATCAAATCATTTGGTTTTGAACAAAATCTTGATGAACTATGTGTGTACAAAAGACATCAAGATAAAGTAGTAATGTTCCTAATGCTTTATATTGATGACATTCTACTCATTGGAAATGATGTAGGAGTAATGTCATCAATAAAATTTTGGTTGTCAAACTAATTTGATATGAAGGACTTGGGCGAAGCTAACTATATTCTAGGATCAAGCTTTGGCGAGATCGAAAGAATAGGATGTTAGGTTTGTCACAAGCTGGATATATAGATAAGGTTCTAGAACGGTTTAGCATGCCAAACTCCAAGAAATGATTACTTCCTTTTAAACATGGAGTTCCTCTGTCTGATGACCAAAGGCCTAAGACTCAAGAGGAAGAAAATATTATGAGACAAGTTCCCTGTGCTTCTGCTGTGGGAAGTCTCATGTATGTCATGCTTTGTACTAGACCGGATATTTGTTATTCAGTTGGCATGGTTAGCCGATATCAATCAAATCCAGGATCTAAACATTGGCAAGCTGTAAAGCATATTCTCAAGTATCTAAAGAGAATGAGGGATTATATGCTTGTTTACCGGTGTGAGGATTTAATTCCCATTGGTTGTACAGATTCAGATTTTCTGTCGGATCTAGATTTTAGAAAATCTACGCCCGATTGTGTTTTCACCTTGGGAGGTGGAGCCATAAGTTGGAGGAGTGTTAAGCAATCTTGTATTGCCGACTCCACCATGGAAGCTGAATATGTTGCTGCTTGTGAAGCAACAAAGGAGGCTGTTTGGCTCAAGAAATTCCTTTCTAATCTTGGTGTTGTAAAAATTGAGTAAGTTCTTATTACATTGTTCTGTGACAATAGTGGAGCGGTTGCACAATCCAAGGATCCAAGGAATCACAAGAAAGGAAAGCATATAGAAAGAAAGTACCACATCATTCGAGACATTGTTGCTCGAGGAGATGTGGTTGTAGCGAAGATTGATGGTGCAAAGAATCTAACGGATCCCTTTACCAAAACCTTGCCCCAAAGGACTTTCGAGTCACATTTGGAGGAGATAAGAGTTAGATTAGTACACAATAGTCTTAAGGGCATGTAGGAGATTGTTAGGATTAGTGCCCTTAAATCTTATTGTATGATGTTATGTATGTTATTATTTATAACATTATGTATGACTTAATGTTGTATTTAATAAAGTTGTTTTATTATTATCTAAAAATAATGGTAACATAAATATTGGGACATTATCAAATAGTCCATGAGATGCATTGTATGTGATTTATGTGATTTAGTCACAGAAGATGTAAATCACAAGTTCCTTGTAAACTCAAAATGTAGTTCGGAGTCGGTGATGAAATTGGGCATTTCATCTGCGAAGACTATAACATATTAATTAAGATGATTTGTCTTGATCATGGAAATAGAGATTTCTAGTTGGTATGTTGATATGTCTTAAGAGTTAAGACATATTGAACTAGACCGCTGTGAGTTTTATTATTCTCCTAACGACTGTCAATTGAATAACAAACTCATAACTTATATTTACATGAACTCTTAATCCTAAGAGGATAATGGACATGATCATGAAGTACAGGTCACTTTGATATATCAGGAGTGAGATCTATAGTTACAGGCAAAACCTCAGTATGTTGGGCAATCACATTTAGTGTTGATGGAACATATATTCTCAAGATGGAATTCATAGTCTCTTAACAGAGATACAAAATATTCCCTTAAGATAAGTTTAATGGGTTTGTTATTCAGAGAGTTAGGCCTAACCACTTTAGTAAGGAGTTACTAAAGTATATGTTTATGGAATTGGATTTTATAAATATATGATGAATAACTTAAAAGATTAAACCAGGTACTCAAGGAATTAAGATGTAGTAATCTACAAAGTGGCAGTCTTCTTTCATGACTTTGTATTACTACGAATATTTTATGAAGGGGTTGTATGTACAATAAAGTCTTGGGATATAATTTATAGATAAAGCCTAGAGTGCAACTATATTCATATAGTGTTATTAAATATAGTTAATGGTAACTTTGAACTTGTCAAGAGTTGACAAAAAAGCCCAAGGCCCATTGGAGCTAGTGTTTTATTAGTCCCTTTTGGTCCTACTCCAAGCCACACACTTAAGCTCAATTGGAAAGGCCCAAAAGGCCAGCCCAATTAGATAATCGGTTAGATACAAAGGGAAAAACATACCGAATTTTCTATAGAGAATTATAAGAACACTATTGCGAAGTGGTGTAAGAAGTGTTAGACACTTTTTGACATTCTCCCTTTGGAACTGATTGAGAGACCACACATCTTCGGCGTTAGTGGAATTGGAGTGAAGATTGAAAGTGTTCCCAAGTGCTTCTGATCTTCGTTTTTGAAATTCACCGCTCCAAGGTACACTCTCTTGTCCTTAAATTCTAAAACTTATATAGTACATGTTAAGTTTTATGAATGAAGTAGATCCGTTATTTTTTCCGCTGCATATATGCATATTTCCATCATATAGGACAATCGCTCAGACACCCACAGGAAAAACACCATTTCGTCTAGTGTTCGAGAGTAAGGCTGTCATCCTCGCAGAGGTGGGAATAGCGAGCTACAGGATAACCCACCATGACGAAAGGAAGAATGAAGAGGGGATCCGTCTGCCCTTGGATTTGCTAGACGAGGTAAGGGCAGCTGCTGAGCAACGAATGACCCGATACCAAGACCTCATGGCCAAACACTATAACGCCAAGGTGAAGCCTCGACATTTTAGCATCGGGTACCTTGTCTTGAGGAAAGTGACCATGGCCACCAAAGATCCCATGCAAGGGAAGTTAAGACCCAACTAGGAGGGTTCATACAGAATCATTGACTACAACAGGAAGGGTACCTACTACTTGGAGACACTCGACAGGCAAAGGCTGCACCATCCTTGGAATGTTGAGCACCTTAGAAGATACTATCAGTAGTGCACCAGCAATAGCCATTGTTATCGCTTATGTTATCACTTTCCTTTAAATTTTTGTTTAAGTAGTTGACAAAACAGTTTTTGGTTGATCAAACAGCAAGTTATCAGTATTTTTATTCAGTTTATTTTCAAATGGAGATTATTATCTACAATGAGGAAAGGCTTATAAAAAACGAAGGCCTGTTTCAAGGGCAAACAAATGATCAAGGGCAAGGATGCCCTTGTGCACCTGATCAAACCCTAAGTCCTACCGAAGGGGTGGACAGACGATCAAGGATGCCCTTGTGCACCTGATCAAACCTTAAGGGATGGACAAATGATCAAGGATGCCCTCATGCACCTGATCAAACCCCAAGTTCTACCTAAGGGCTAGACAGACAATCAAGTATGCCTTTGTGCACCTGATCAAATCTTAAGTCCTACCTAAGGGGTGGACAAACGATCAAGGATGCCCTCATGCACCTGATCAACTCTAAAGTCCTACCTAAAAGGTGGATAGACGATCAAGGATGCCCTAGTGCACCTGATCTAATCCTAAGTCCTACCTAAAGGATGGGCAGATGATCAGGGATGCCTTCGTGCACCTGATTAAACCCTAAGTCCTACTTAAGGGATGAACAAACGATCAACGATGCCCTCGAGCACCTGATTAAATCCTAAGTCCTACCTAAGGGATTGGCAAAAATGCCCATGTACACTTGATATTTGTCAAAACTCAAGACCCTACCCAAAGGGTAAACCGACGACTCAAAGAAAGGAGGGTAAGGGTGAAGTAACCGATGAGTCGTAGCCCTCAGTGCCCAACACTGAGATAAATCCTCCGAACCGATGATTAAATCAACATTAATGTGATATAAGGAAAACCAACGAGCATGAACATTTGTACAAAATGCAAAAAGTTAATTATAAAGTAAACAGAAAGCTTTATAAATTGCTGAAAAGTATAAGTGTTAACCCAAAACAAGGGGCAGAGATAACTTAAGCCCAAAACAGGGCACTGTCATTGTTTTTAAGTTACAAACCAAAGACTAAAATAAAAAAATAAAAAAGGTACAAGAAAATCTCCGAGGATCAGCAGAGGGGTTGTTGGCTTGAGGGTCCACAGGGTCATTAGCCACATCACTAGGCCCATTGGTTACTAACACCTCATCATCAATCTCCGCATCATTGAGAGTGGGCTCGGCAACAGGATTTGTTGGGGTACTAAGCTTGATCTGGATTTAGGAGAAGTCCAAATCTGGGAACATGAGGACAGCTTGTTTGTGGAAGTCCTCAAACCCCTCCCCCATAGTAACCATCATTTCATTGAAACAGGGTTGGGAAACTTGGTACTTCTCGATGGCCTCCTCCTTCAGTTTGTCCATATGCTCATGGGGTGCAGCCACCTCAGACTTCAAGTTGGCATTCTCCTTCACCAGCTCGTCGGTTTGGTGGGTCATCCCACTCAGCTTGGCCTTCAAATCAATCACCTCATGGCCAAGAGTCCGAGAAGAATCCTTGAACTTCTTCAATTATCTACTTTAGAATCTAGATGATCCTTTAGGTACTTGATCGATGTCTCGCGAGATGCACAACGGATTTGCAAAGCTCGCATCCGTACTAAGCCCTGATTGAAAAGAGACAAATCAATGTCAAAAAGAGACTAACAAAATAAAGGGATGAGTCCATGTAAAGAGACGAATCTACACAAAGGGAAGAATAGAATAAAACGCAACATACCCTTATCATGTCATGAAGACCGGGTCACCTAAAGGGTCGATCTCAAGTTTTGAGCACTCGTCCAGATCAGCATCCCAGACAATGGAATGAGTAATATCCATTGCATACTCCCTATCCTTCACCAGAAAAGGAAGAGGAAGAGGGGGCAACGGGGCCTTGAGAAGTCATAAGACCTTTCCCAATTCCATGGCGAGGAGCGTCAGCAACAACCTCGCGTGTCTCTGAATGAATGGATGAGCCGCTGGCACCTTTACTCGACTACTGAGCATCGGAGGCATGCTTCCTCTTTTTGGAGACATGATAGGGCATGGCTGACGATCCCCTACCTTGAGCCCTCAAGGTGGTGGCCTTCTTGATCTCCTCCTACCTATCCTTTTTAGCTTGTTTGTTCTTCAAGGAATCCATCTCTGAAACCAAATAATGGGTAAGAAAGTGTACAAAATCAAACTAAAACAAAGTAAAAGCAACGAGCAAAAACACTTACGAACTCCTGAGATACTATCCAATCATCGGGCTTCCTCAGAAGGGACAGGTCCACCATAGAAGGCATGAAGTGTGTCTAAATTAACAAGCTTCTTCTAGGACCTCTCCTCAAAGGGTATCTCAAAGACCCTCTCTAAGAATTCCCTTTTCTCAGGAAGGATTGTTGGGTAAATTGTAGATAAAACAAAACAAGAAAAGTACATTAGTCAAATAAAAAGTGCCAACTGACGACCTAGACAGTCTCGACGACTCACCAAACTTGTTCAAGAGCCCTCAAGAGTGGTCGTAAAAAGATCCTATGCTATCCCACTTGTCAGGACGACACACCCAATTAACCCCTACACAAAGAAGAACCTAGCCTTCCACCGACGATTGGAGTCAGGCATATTAGATATCAGTCTTAGGGCAGCCCGATGACACACGAAATTGTAAAAGCCCTTGGATCGGGGGATCTCTTGGGGTTTGTAACAAAAGAAAAACTCCTCTAAAGTTAGGGAGCAATGATCTCCACTAAGCTAACCCTATAACACCTCAGCCCTGATGAAGATCCTTCAAGCATTTTAGGCTGTCTGATTAACAGATTCACCCATGTAAGAGGCCAACTGACGATGCAGGGTGGATAGGGGCAAACGAAGCCCTGCTATGAAGGTGATCTCATAAAAACCTACATTAGATGACCTTCCATCATAGCATTTCTACCCTATTTCACCCTTCCTAATGGGCACGTCGTCAGATATTTGGAAGCGAGACCTCAGCCTACTGAAGACCTTATCACTCATGTCGACTAGAAAGTCATTGATGGACCAGTCATCGAGAAGGACAATCTCCCTGGGACATCGCCTAGAGGGACTAGCTTCCTTAGACGGGGGATCAGATGCTGACTCCCTATCAGAAGCCGATGAGCCCTCTGACGTGGACTCAAGCCTAGGATTAGACAAATCATCGTTCGAACCTATATGGACTGACGGCATACGATCACTTGTTGCTTCACTATCTGCAAACATCTCTCACCTACAAGCGACGAATGCAAACTAAGATTCTACTCTACCTCTTAAGTATGTAGCTAACAATGAAGAAAGACCAAAAAGGAGTACCGACGAAAGTGAGAAAATCAACGAAGAAGGAGTACCAACCAAGCATACCTAGAACGGACAAACATGAGAAAACCAATGAAGAAGGAGTACCGACGAATGAGCTTTGAGATTAGAAATGGAAAGTTCAAATGATAAGGACAATAATGGCATTGGACTATTTATAGGGTGGTCTGGCACGGAAATCAAAGTGTCGCAACGCTTGGCTCCTCAAATCAAAAAGTGACATGTGTCTCTAGCCCTGTCAAAAGGACATAATTACCCTTATTTATGACACATCATACTAAGGCAAAGCATTTATGACAACTCCACAACCTGTCGGCCATCCCGACGACTCACGGAGTAGGGGGCAGCTGATAAGAATAATTATTGACTGATCATTATAGGGGTGT
The DNA here is from genome assembly GCF_040712315.1 of Castanea sativa. Lineage (NCBI taxonomy): Eukaryota > Viridiplantae > Streptophyta > Magnoliopsida > Fagales > Fagaceae > Castanea > Castanea sativa. Next base: position 23,649,329 of record NC_134023.1, read on the forward strand.
TAAACCTCCCTAATGACCCCAAAAGGGATGATTGACCCATGGGCCGATGGATCAGGCCATCCCCGATCTCGACGACCCATCCCCCTAGGGTTTCCATGGGACTTACGTGTGTGAGAGACCTCAAAAATTGAGTTGCCTCTCAAAAAAGAGAGAGATTTTGGGATGTGCTTTTTAGGGCACCTCTCTTTTTGGGTAAGTGGTATAGAGTTGCCACTTATTTTTTATGTACAAAAAATAAAAATAAAAAAACTAAAAAAAATAAAAAAGATACAATACATATCTGAATTATTTCTATCATTGATTGAATAAAAAAAATGCAAGTTTGAAAATTTGAACATTACATGGATTTAGGTCCTAGTTACAATCTACCAAAATACATGGCTTTTTGTCCTAGTTACAATCTACCCAAAATAAACAAAGACAAGACTAGATCTAATTAACCAAAGACCTAAATCCGGAGGCTGGGTTACGGAATAAGAAGATGTTAGGCACTCATTCCGCCCAAACAGAGTCTAGTCTTCTAGACTCTAGTGACCAATGTACCATTTTATGCATGTTATGAATGATATGTTGAACATGTGAAATAAACTAATTACATAAAACCATATATGAATGTATCCTCTTTTTTGTTTAAAAAAACTTCTGATCTATTTTAATGATTAGAAAAAAAATTGATTTTGGCTTATAAAAAAATCAGATATGTTTTTGTATGTGAAAAAGATTTTTTTGAAGAGAAAAATCAAATCTATTTTTATTTAATGAAAACAAAGTCTTTTGATTGGTATAAAAAAAATTCAGATCTGTTTTTTATATTTGAAAAAGATTTTTTATGAAGAGGATTTCATTCACAAAATAATTTCATGCTACATGAATCAAACAAAACTAACAACAATACATAATCCCTTTCTTTATTTCAAAAATCTACATGCATTCAAAAAAATTAGATTTGTATCTAAAGAAGATACAAAATCTGTTTTCTTTTTTAAAAGAAAAATTCAGATTGACATCTAAGGAAGATGTAGATCCATTTTATTTTGAAGAAAAAAAATTTCGATCTACATCTATGGAAGATGTAGATCCATTTTTTTTTGAGAAAAAAGAGTCAGATCTACATCTAATGAAGATGTAGATCCATTTTTATTTGAAGAAAAAGTGTTGTTCACATGCAGATTATTGACATTCAAGAGAGAGATTATAACAATCACATGAACAAAATAATCATGCTATTAAACAAAACATAAGTGAATCATTCATGCTATGAATAATAATAAAAAAATCATCAATAAAAGGAGCATGGAAAGGATAGGTGATAGAAACAACCTCTTGCATGAGAACTCCTTGTTCTTGAGAGGATGTTTTAGGGTTCAAAGAAACTTATTCAGTTATCTTTGAAACCTAAAAACCCTAATTTTGTAACAAATCTCAGAGAGGATTAACTAATCTCAGCAATTTGTGAGTCTCAAAACGTATGCCTCACAGAGCATAAAAAAAAATGCTAAATTATGAGGTTCAGTCTCTATTTATAGAGGCCTAAGGACTCTAAAAAATAGGTACGGACAATTAGGGTTTGAATCCGAACGCATCCTTTTGCGAAAAGATCGAAAAGGGTGTGCCTTACTGTTACTCGAACGCCGTTCAGCACTCGGTCTATGATTTTTTGGATAATTCAGGCTTTTTAAAAACAATTATCTTGAACAATTATTTTGTGGATAAATCCCTTAAAATAAATCTTGATAAAGTTCAGATTATCCATAATTTTATTGTTATCCAATCATCCATTTTATTCCTGTGCATGCAATCCTAATTTAGACACTGATTATCAACCAATCACAAAATTATCTAATTAATTTTAATTGTTTAACCAATTAGAATTTATTTAAATTAATCATGCGTGGTCGACTCTTCCTAGACACAATGCATATGGATCATGCAAACTTGATCATGCGATATCTTTCAATCCAATAGTTCGATTTAAAAAACTGGACACACCATTGCGACCGTTAGAATCTCAAGATCATTGTTATGATATGCAATGAATAGACTAATGCATGCAATGCAAGAACAAATTGATGCATGTGATGCAAGAACAAAATGATGCATGTAATACAAACATGATTTTTTTTTGGGTACATGGATGGTCACTCCAGCCATCTTCCTTGATTAAATCATGGGTGCAAAATCGAGTGTCTATAGAATGCCTCTCATTGACAGAGCTTGTAAAGCGAATGTCAATGTAAAACAAAGACACTGATTTTAGCGACCATGATTTAATTGAGGTTGAATTTTCAAAGACTACCTAGCCTTAGAACCTAAAACTTTGGAACATAGAACTAGTGCCTTATCTTTTTGACAAAACAATGAAAATACTTGATTTAGCTGGTAGTTGATGAACTTTGAAATGATTCTTGACAATTGATATGACTGAGAGACTTTTTTTTCACTCTGATCTAGATAATAGAGTTGTTTGCTACCAACAAGCTTGGTCTTGATGATAGGTAGTGTTTGCAACCAATAGGCTTAATCTTGACAAAAGGAGTGTCTGCGATCAACTGGCTTGATCTTGACTGAAGATGTAATGTTTGTGATCAAATGGCTTGATCTTGACTAGAGTAGTGTTTGCAACCAACTGGCTTGGTCTTGACAAAAGGGTGATGTTTGAGATCAACTGGTTTGATCTTGACTGAAGGAATGTTTGTGACCAACTGGCTTGGTCTGGACAAAAGGTATATCTGTGACCAACTGGCTTGATCTTGACTGAAGGAGTGTCTGTGACCAACTAGCTTGATCTTGACTGAGGAGTGTCTGTGACCAACTAGCTTGGTCTTGAGAAAAGGGTGATGTCTACGATCAACTGGCTTGATCTTGGCTGAAGGAGTGTCTGTGATCAATTGGCTTGGTCTTGACAAAAGGTAATGTCTGCAACCAACTAGCTTGGTCTTGACAAAAAGAGTGTCTGCGACCAACTGGCTTGATCTTGAAAAAAGGAGTGTCTGCAATCAACTGGCTTGGTCTTGATGAAAGGGTGTCTATGACCAACTGGCTTGATCTTGACAAAAGGTAATGTCTACAACCAACTGGCTTGATCATGACAAAAAGAGTGTTTGCAACCAACTGACTTGATCTTGACAAAAGGGGTGTATGCGACCATGACATTGATCTTGGATACGTAGGTTCCTGCGACTAATGAATCTGATCTTGATTGAGGTGATGTCAGCAAAAATTGAAATTTGGAATTAGTCTTTACCTGATGAGTGCTTTGTTGTCCCTTGGCTCTTTGAGATGTGTGATCTTCATTCACCCTTTCTTTATTTGAATTTTATCAACAAAAAAAAAAATTGAAAATGAGTTCATTTTCTTGAAAAAGATTTGACTTTTGAAACTCAAAAGTTTTGAAATTAAAATTTAAAATTTTGAGACTTTGAAACTTGGAGACTTTGAAATTTGGAATTTGAAATTTTTTGAAAATTAAGACTTGAAATTTCGACAATGGAATCTTGGGCTTGAAAAACAATTTCTTGAAACTTGGAGAACTGGAGGTTTGAATTAAAAATTTGCATTGAGAAAGTGGATTTCTTTTTTATTTGGTGATGAAAATTTTGAGAACTTGGAGTTCCAAAAGATATTTAAAAAACTTTAAAATTTGCTTTTTTGAATTGATTGAGTCAACTCAGTTTGACTAAGTTGACTCAGCTCTTGGCTGAGTTTAAAGTGTGGGGGCCGAATTTTGGCCCCCCACTTTCCTTTGTCTCTCTCTCTTTTCCTTTTTTGTTTCATCCCTCTCCACCTCTCTTCCTCCATTGTCACTATTCACTTTATTCTTTCCCTTTGCTTTTCTTCTTCATCTCACCATTTCTTCTCACAAAAAATACTTTTCTAAGCTTCTCAAGCTTTCTCATCCATCTCCATCAATATTTTTTTAGATCCTTGTATTTTGAACATTTTCACCACACACCCATTTTGGTGAAAATCCATTTTCCAAATCCATTTTTCTTTGCATCAAGATGGCTTCTTCTTCCATAGGACCTTCTTTTCATACTTTTCATGGTAAGAAATATGATCCAACATTTGATTGGCATGAGGAATATGGGTTTCTTCAAGATCCTAGGACCCATGCTCCATATTGTCATGTAGACACCAAGGTGAGTTTTTTTTTTTTTTCTTTGGTTTCTATGCTTGGAAAAATGTTGTTGCATGTTTCACTGAAAGTTTCATAGTGAGACATTGTCATTTGGTTGTTTAAAATTGGGGCATTGAGTGATGGGTTTTGTTGAGAAATGTTGGTTTTGGAGCATTCTTGAAGTTTTTTTTTTCATCATGGTGCAATTTGGATAATGTTGGTGGTTTATGGAATTTCGACAATATAGGTAGATATTGATGTTGTTGGATGAATTTTGGTTTGGCTTTTGGGAATATTGGCATTGTGAAAATTTTGTGGTAGGCTTATGTGAATGTGTTCATGATAGATATGGAAAAAAAAAAAAGGTTTATTGGCATGTGTAAACTTTGTTTTATGGACATGGCAAAATTTGTGGGAATGGATCATTTTTGGGCATGGGAAAAATTTTAGGGGTATGGAATTTGGAAGAATTTTGTTGGGCATATGATGTTGGTTCTTGGAAAAATTTTGTGATTATGATTTTGGCCATATGGGAATTTATTTGTGCATGGGCATGAGTTTGTGGAATTTTTGCTATTTTGGGAATTTAGGAACTTTTTTTTTTTAATGGCTATGGAAAAGATTTGGTAGTTGTGTATGGGTATTTGAAGAATTTTTATTGTGGTGAAATTTTGGTGGGGCATTGTTTTTTTTGTGATGTGGGTTTCATCATGGAAATTGAAGAGCTAAATTTCTATGTTGCAGAGCCTTAAGAGTCGAGGCAGTCTCCAAATGTTAAAAAGTGCATGGGCAGCGTTGTCTCCTAGCATTAAAAACATTATCAATGAAGCAGGCTTTGACACTTTCTTCGAAGCTATGTTGAATCATGAGACACATGAATACAGGAATCTTCAGTTACTTCTCGCCTTGGCCGAACGTTTCTGGAACACTACATGTACCTTCCACTTTCTATGTATTGGGGAGGTAATGTTAACACCTTATGACTTCTCTGTTATCACTGGTCTGAGGTTGGGTGGTGAAAGAATTCTTGTCAATGCTTCCATTACTCCAATTGAACTTAAAAAACTTCTATGTGTAGTGCCTTCTAGAATGAGGAGTAACAATATCCCTTTGTCTTGGCTATGTGAAAATATTCCTCATTGTGAGACTATAGCAAAAGGTGCTAATATGTTCATGCTTCTTTTTGTTGAAAATTTCTTGTGTTCGGATTTAGGCAGTACTTTAAATCTGCGCTACCTAGAAAGCCTGAAAAGAGTTGGACAAATCCAGAATTATGACTAGGGCAGCATGACCTATGCTACTTTGATGCACTTCATGACGCAACTCTCTAGGCGAAGTTTTTCAAGCTTGGGTGGGGCTCCATTTGTATGGCAGGTGAGGTTTGGAAAATTTTTGGCTTTGTGTAAGCTTTGGGAAACCATTTTGGTTTTGTGGTAATGGTGTTATGGTAGTTCTCACGTTTGGATGTATGAGTATTTTGGAGTGGGTCATGAAACCCGGGAGGAAGTTGCTGGTACTTTTCCTAGATTTCTCCGTTGGTTGCCTCAGTATTGTTCGTCGGCGACCTCTAGGCGTTCTTTAAAAATTATGTGCTTGGTGATTGACAATTTGACTATTGATGACGTGAGTCTTTCTTCTTCTTCACCTCTTCATTTTTTGTTAGGGATATTTGGTGCTTGATTATGGTTTGACCTTTCTCATTATGGGTTTCTTTGTGATTCTCCAAATGAATTTAGATTCTTGGGCTGGATTTGAGGAGTATGTAGAGTGTGAACGAGCTTTGGAGCTAAATGGTTGTCAGGCATTATTTGAATGTGGGAATGGAAGGTATTGGTATCTTGGTGATCGGGTGTCATCCCAAGTTCATCATGTATATCCACCTACAACAATTCCAGATCCTCCTTGTCCCTCAATTCGGTTAGTTGACTTTCTGACTGATAAAGAGATTACTCAAGCCCGTGTGGGCTTTGTTGTTCAAGGAACTGCAGGGTCTTATTTTGAATTTATTAAAACTCGTCTGCAAGGTTGCTTGGCTGGCCAAACGGTACTTCTTTTCCTTTCTAAAGTCAAATCCTCATTTTGCAAATTATTTCCATGTTTCTGCTTGGTAACAAAATTTGCATGTTGGATTTTCAGCCTCCACCTTTTGAAGGAGAGGAAGAGGGAGATGAAGAGGAGGAAATTCTTTCTCCTCATCATGCTGGTAGTTCTTCTAGTACCTTTGAGAAGACTTATCCTCATTTTCTGGCATGGCAATACGATGTGATGAATCTTGATGGAACATATAGTTCAATGCCCTTGAATAGGCCAGAGCATATACTGAATGTTCCTTGGCCCGATCCAGTGTGTTCTTGAATTTTCAGTTCTTTTTCCTTATTTCTTCTTGGCTTATTGAATGGTTCATGATCTAGCGGATTTGTGCTTCAAGTTGATGTGGATCTTGTGGAAGAAAGCATGCGAATGATTGGAGGGTTGCAATCATTGGCTTGCACTCAATCCTCCTAATATGTGCTCAATGATTCGAGCTGGGTAAGCCTTGTCGCTTTCTAAGTATCTCTTGCTTGAACTGTGCTTGATGGTAGAATGGAAGCTGCTGATGCTACCAGAAGAACTTTGGCGGAAAGGATTAGGAGCCTTGAACTTGAAAATCGTCAATACGCGCTTTTTCTCAAGTCAAGAAGAAAATACCAAAGGTGACTCCTCTAGAGGTGGAGCAAGGAAATCCTCACACAGGTGGACTCAGAGTCCCAATGATGTATGATTTTTATTTTTGCTGCAAAACCAAAGGAAGTGTTCCTTAGACAATCTTGTATTAACTTCCATGTTTAGCACTTTGTCCTTGGCATCACCTTGGATCATGTAGAAACTTTAACTAATATAAGTTTAGAATTCACTTGATGAGGTCTTGTAGTATCAATTTAAACTTATTTTGATTAGCCCCGTTGGAATCTGCACTTGCTTGAATGAGGCAGAGCCGAATGCCCCTAGTTTAAAATGAATGCATGGTTTCTGGAAATCTTGGTGATGAAAATTTCTTCTCTTTTTATTTTAGAAAAATGATGATGGAGCCTCTCTTTTCTTTTCTTTTTGAAGATAAATGGGCCATGGGGGAATGCCCCTAGTTTAAAAAGGAATGCATGAATTTTGGAAATCTCAATGATGATTTTTTTGAAAAAAAATGATGATGATCTTTTTTTCTTTTTCTTTTTTTCTTTTTTTGAAAATTGCATGAAGCATGGGTGAATGCGCCCCTAGTTTGGAACATAAATTCATGAGTCTTAAAAAACTTAATTCAATCAATTTTTTTGAAAACAATGATGCAAGTGAGGATTTTTGAAAACAAGTGAGTTAGACATGTCAGAGCGTCTTAGTTTGACTAAAAAATATTTTTGAGTGTCAAACGATCTAAAAAAAGGTCCAAGAACGTAAAATTTCATGGGATTGCATGAGTGTACAATGGAGAGGCTATGTGCCACTTGGCACATGAGGAGTGCCATTTGGCACTTTTAGAGTGCCGAATGGCACTGGGCCACATTATGATGTTTGCGCCATGGTGGGCTAACTCCTTATGATTTTTCAATGCTTGTTTCGCATTTTTACATTTTTTTAAAAATGTTTACTTCGTTTGTGATCATGAAATACTCTCCTAGTCAGCTACAAACTTTTTGAAACCTATTTCAAACCTGATTGGGAATTGATGTGGCTCATATAAATAAATCCTCCTGCGACAATTGTCTGTATAAAGGTTAGCAAAACACAATAATCACAAGCAAAAGTCATCCATGGCTAGCAATCAAAATTTTTCTCATCCAACAATTCATGATATCAACAGATGGGTTCGTAGCTTTGATTTTAGACCAAAACTAATTTTACAGCCTTCAATCTTGAGGGAATTAAAGCTTTGAGGAATGTCAAGATCAAGTGGGACTTCTTTCGTGCTGCTATGAAATTCTAGGATTCGAAAGATCATGTGTTTCGGTTTAACACAGCTGAACTTTGTCCGACAATTGAAGAGTTTTCCACTATTCTGGGCTATGATCCAAGCAAAACATTTGTTACAGTTTCTTGTGATCCCAGGCATAAGGAATCTTTGTCTGATGTTATCGGTCTTCCTACTTCCATTACTGATAGTATGATTGAAGGCCATATGGTGAATCTTCGTGCAATTACCTCTCAGCTGATTGACAAATGCACCTATGGAGTGACTGACAATATGCAGATTAACTTCGGTTTGGCCTTATGCTTCGTGGGAAATTTTTTACTTGGCTTTGAGAGACATGGTTTTGTGGATGCTTAAGCCATAAGTATTGTGAGCCAAATTAAGGATGGTGACAATCTTGTTTCTTTAATCTTGGTAGAAACTCTACTAGGGCTAGATGCTGTATTTCATGGTGGAGAAACTTGAAACTTCTTAGGGAGTCCTTTGACTTTGCAGATATGGCTAATGGAGTGACTAGACATGATTGCTAAGCCCACCACCAGTAATTATGGGCCTAACAGTTTTCTTAGTAGGGCTATAATCAAAACTGAGTGCCGAACTGAGAGTGATTGGATGAAGTTCTTGGGCAAGAAATCTAGTTCCTCAATTCAATGGGACTGTTATTGGTGGAAGTGTCTACCCCCTCTACTACGGTCTCCAAGATCAGATCACATCTTCCTTGTTGGATTGCAGAGGGCAACTTTCTACAAGGGAGATAGATTCTTGAGGCAATTCAAATATGAACAAGGAATGCCAGGTGGCAAAAGGTAGAGACCTTTCTCTCCTGTGGACACAAATCCTACTTCTATAAAGAACATGCTATTAGGTTTAGAGATGGCTGACTGGGTGGACCAATCTTTTGTCAAAGTTTACTTTCACAAGATGACTACAGAATATTCTAACTGGCTGATAGATAGGATTGATGACAAGGAAGCTAAGAGAATTGTTATGAGAGAACAATTTCTCAGAGACAACCAAGAAAGACTCGATGAAGACAACTACGAATTCAAAAGAAGAGACAGGGATGATGATGTGCCTAACACAAAAGAAATTAATGATCAAAAGAAAAAGAAAAGACTGAGGACAACGTGACTTTCTTATTTTTGGCTTTGAGCATGTTTATTTAGAAGTTGATGTAAAAACTCTTATTTTTAGGAATTATTTAGAGTTTGCAGGTTAGGGATTCTATCTTATGGTGTAGGCTTTTGGGGTTTTATGGTTTGCTTAAGGTTTAGGTTTTTGTGTAATGACATGGTTTAATGGAATGGTTGAATTTTTTTTTTGGAAAATTTTAGTTAATGGGCAAATGGTGGGATTTGGGAAATTGTGACCGAACCACTTCATGGTTGCCTACGTAACCCCTTTGATAGAAGGATCAGGTCATCACGTAGTTCATTGATTCTTTATGCCTTAATTTTTGCCTAGGCCACCCTTTTAGGTTTTCGACCTAGCAGGCTCTCTCACTCTCTTTGATTTTTTTTTCTCTTTTTGCGTATGTCGCCCTTTCGGGTTTTCAACCTACCTTTTTTTTTTTTTTTTTTTTTTGTTGCTCTAATTTTTTCCTAGACCACCCCTTCAGGTTTTCAACCTAGCAAGCTCTTTTTTTTTTAATGGCTTAGTTTGCAATTACCACTTCAGACATGGTACTTCTTCAATTGATTCATGTTGGTTGGTTGAGTGAAAGGATTTGCATCTAAGTCCATCAACCTTACTGCTCTTCTAGAGTATATCTGCTTGATAATGTATGGGCCAGCCCAATTTTGCTTGAACTTCCTATTTGCATCTTAAACCGGGGCTCAGATTTCTTTCAACACCAGATCTCCTAACTTCAAAATTCTGGTTCTTAATTTCTTATCAAAAGCTTTTCTAAGTCTCTTTTGGTATCCCTGAATGTGGTATAGGGCTTTGAGTCTTTTCTCATCCAGCATGCATAACTGGTCATATTTGCTTTGCAACCAGTTTGCTTCAGAGTTTTCACTTTCCAATATTGTCCTTAGTGATCGGACACCCACTTCAATGGGAAGGATTGCTTCCATCCCATGAACCAACGAATAAGGAATGGCTCCTTTGGAAGATCGAATTGATGTTCTATATCCCTAGAGTGCGCAGGGCAACTGTAGGTGCCAGTTCTTGTAGTTCTTTATGCTCTTCTTCAAGATTTGCCCTATATTTTTGTTAGTAGCCTTCATTGCTCCATTAGTCTGAGGACGGTATGGTACAGATTTGTGGTGTTTAATGTTGAACTTCCGTAGTAGCTTCTCTGTTTTTCCTTTAAAATGTAACCCATTGTCAGAGATAATTTCATGTGGTACCCCATATCTGCAAATGATGTTGGTCTGAATGAATCAAACAACTTGATCTTCTCAAAGGCTTCTTGACATTGCTCATTCCACACTGTAGGGACTTCCTTCTTAAGCAGTCTGAAGATTGGTTCACATGTCATGGTGAGCTAGGCTATGAACCTGTTAATGTATTGTGTCCTGCCTAAAAATCCTCGGATCTCCTTTTTAGTTCTTGGAGGCTTCATCTCTACAATTTCCTTAAGTTTTCCAGGATCAACTTCTATTCCTCTTTGGCTTACCATAAACCCTTACAGTTTTTCAAATGTAACTCCGAAGGTGCACTTCTTGGGATTCAATCGTAACTTGTAGAACCAGATTCTTTCAAAGAACTTCCTCAAAGCCAGTATGTGCCCTGCATGGTCTTTAGACTTCACTATCATGTCAACAACATAAACTTCTACTTCCCTATGGATGAAATCATGCAACAAAGTAGTGGCTGCACGTTGGTAGGTAATACTAGACGTGGCAAAACGGGCTGGTCGAGTCAAAACAGTTCATTTTTAAACGGGTCAATCTGGTCACGGGTCGAGTCAGGTTGAGTTGACCCATATTTTTCAAACAAGTTTTTTTTTTTTTTTTTTTTAAATAGATGCAATTTGTCAATTGTTTATGAGTTCCTTAACTGTGATTAAATTCTCACTAGTGATACTGTTATCACTTACCAATTACCACTAAACACTTGATACCCAAATTTGGTGCAACTCTTGTTTAAGCTTTTTAGAAGCTAATCTTGGTATAATCTTCGATCTAATTAAAGTAGGAAGAGAAAATGAAGGTGGCAAGTAAAGAATAACAAATTATAATGGTGTACATAACATATCAAGTAAAGAGAATAAGTAAATATTTTATAAGAATTACACCTCAATCTCAATCTACTCAACGTTGGTCGACGTGGAAAAACGGGCGGGTTGGGTCGGGTCAATCGGGTCGCGAGTCACAACGGGTCGTGGGTCAAAAAGGGTTATTTTTAAATAGGTCAATTGGGTTGCTGGTCAATCGGGTCGGGTTAGAAAATTCTAACCCATTTTACCATGTCTAGGTAATACCAGCATTTTTAAGGCCAAATGGCATGACCTTGTAGCAGTGGTCCCCCATGGAGTAATAAAGGAGGTTTTCTCCATATCTTTTGGAGCCATCTTGATCTGGTTGTACCCTGAAAATCCGTCCGTAAATGATAGCAGAGCATGACCCACTGTGTTGTCAACCAGGACGTTGATGTAAGGCAAAGGGAAATCATCTTTTAGGTTGGTCTTGTTCAGATCTTGAAAATCTACACACATCTTGACCTTTCCATCTTTCTTTGGTACCAGAACCACATTAGCTAACCACTCTGGATAGTAGACCACTCTTAGGAATCCAGCATTGTACAGTTTTTTCACTTCTTCCTTGATCTTAAGAGTCCATTCTAGCTTCATTCTTCTCAACTTCTGCTTGACTGGCTTCATGGTTGGATCTGTTGGAATGCAATGCTATACTATATCTGTGTCAATCCCAAGCATGTCTTCATATGACCACTAATGCATCTTTCTTTGAATTGGTTAAGGTATTGCCCACTTGGATTATTTTGGGCTCATCGTCATTTCCCAAGTTAATGGGTTGGGTTTCTTCTTTTATAGATTCTAGGTATCCATGCTTTAATTCCTTATTATTAAGAGTTTCTTTACTAATTTCTATAAATAAAAAATTCAAAGCCAGCAAATAAGCAGAATCAAGAATCATATTAAAAGAAAAAGAGTTCTCAACAGACTCAACTAACTTAATAGACTCAGCTAAATCAGACTCAACTGGAAAACTATCACAAATAGACTCAACATGAATAGAAATACTAGCAGAAATAGACTCAATAGGGATAGAAATAATGTTTTTGGCAGGAGTGACTGGCTCAGCAGTCTTGATCTTCTCGGCAAAGGTGATTGACTTGACAGTCTTGATCTTCCTCACGGAGTCCTCCATGGGGGTGGGCAGCTCCCTCCCATGCCTAGTTCTTCAACTTAGTCGTGGCTTCAATAATTGCAGATGGCTCCCAATAAGCTCCTTCTTCCCTTGGCAATAGTACTGTGGGATCTTCATCTATGTAATCCATGCCTTCATTATCAATCTCCATATTTGTGGGCTTGTTAGTCTCCAAATGTGGAGGTTTGAAGTGTCTCCCCCATTGTGATGTGGGCAATTTTTGTTGGGTCATTCAGGTCGATGTCTTGGGGTTTGAAATGTCTCCCCCCATTTGTGAGTATTGGGTTGCTTATTGGGGTTCGAAGTGTCTCCTCCCATATGTTGGTATCGGGTTGCTTGATTGGGGTTTGAACTGTCTCACCCCATATGTTGGTGCTTGGTAATTTGATTTTGGTTTGACGTGTCTTGTAGGTCAGATATGGGATTGTGATGTTGCAGTAGCGAAGTGTCCTTTATGCTCACAGGCTTTAGTACTGTGATGAGAGTGATGGGCTCGGAACTGGAGCTATTGGCTTAAGTGTCGGCCTTAGGTTGTCTTTGTAGCCTTCCTTCAGATCTTGACCAAATTCTCCTCTAATGACAGGCTTGGTCGGGTTAATCAAAGTTAAGACCCCATCCACATCCATCAGTCAACCAAAAAAACACACACAGCATACAATGCATTTTCAACCAGGACAGACCTAGGGATAAGTTCTAAGTCATTACTTTGTAGGGTGGGTTTGTTGTTTCCCATAGCTAGGACGTTACACCTCCCAACTTGTAATGTAATGAACATTGCGTTGGTCCAAACAGCATGGTTTTTCCTTTACAGTCAACAGGAAATGATCCAGTGACTTTAGGCTATCAGTTGGTGAGTTTGCTACTGGGTACCCGAATCTAATGAAGACCGATGATCCATGGTTACTACCAAAGTTGTTGAAAAGGGGTGCATACATTGTTGTTTGAATGGCACACACAATGACAGTTAAGGAAAGATTTTAACAAACAATACATACAACAAAATATCATACAACAAAATATCACACAACATCCCATCAAGCATAAATAGACAATCAAACAACTATATCATGCAAGAGCATGCAAAACAATCGTACACTTTTGGTTACTTAAGTCTAATACAAAGCTTAGCCCTCAACATCCTCAGTGGAGTCGCCACAATGGGAGACCTTGAAAATTGAGTTGCCTCTCAAAAAAGAGAGAGATTTTGGGATGTGCTTTTTAGGGCACCTCTCTTTTTGGGTAAGTGGTATGGAGTCGCCACTTATTTTTATGTACAAAAAATAAGAAGAACTAAATATATATATATAAAATAAAAAAAAAGATACAATAAATGTCTGAATTATTCCTCTATCATTGATTGAATAAAAAAAATACAAGTTTGAAAATTTGAACATTACATGGATTTGGGTCCTAGTTACAATCTACCAAAATACATGACTTTTTGTCCTAGTTACAATCGACCCAAAATAAATAAAGACAAGACTAGATCTACTTAACCAAAGACCTAAATCTGGAGGCTAGGTTACAGCATAGGAAGGTGTTAGACACCCATTCCGCCCAGACAAAGTTTGGTCTTCTAGACTCTAGTAACCAATGTACCATTTTATGCATGTTATGAATGATATGTTGAACATGTGAAATAAACTAATTACATAAAACCATTTATGAATGTATCCTCTTTTTTGTTTAAAAAATTCAGATTTGTTTTAATGATTAGAAAAAAAAAATGATTTTGGCTTATAAAAAAATCAGATCTATTTTTGTATGTGAAAAAGATTGTTTTAAAGAGAAAATTCAGATCTGTTTTTATTTAATAAAAACAAAGTCTTTTGATTGGTTTAAAAAAATTCAGATTTGTTTTTTATATTTGAAAAAGATTTTTTATGAAGAGGATCTCATTCACAAAATAATTTCATGCTACATGAATCAAACAAAACAACAATACATAATCCCTTTCTTTATTTCAAAAATCTGCATGCATTCAAAAAAATCGGATCTATATCTAAAGAAGATACAAAATCCATTTTTTTTTTTAAAGAAAAAATCAAATCTACATTTATGGAAGATGTAGATCCATTTTATTTTGAAGAAAAATACTCAGATCTACATCTAAGGAAGATGTTGATCCTTTTTTTTTTGTTTTTTTTTTTTAAAAAAGAGTCAAATCTACATCTAGTGAAGATGTAGATCCGTTTTTATTTGAAGAAAAAATGTTGTTCACATGCAGATTAATGGTATTCAAGAAAGAGATTATAACAATCACATAAAAAAAATAATCATGCTCTTAAGCAAAACATAATTGAATCATTCATGCTATGAAAAAAAAATCATCAATAAAAGGAGCATGGAAAGGATAGGGTGATAGAAACAACCTCTTGCATGAGCACTCTTTGTTCTTGAGAGGGTGTTTTAGGGTTCAAAGAAACTTATTCAGTTATCTTTGAAACGTAAAAACCCTAATTCTTGTAACAAATCTCAGAGAGGATTAATTAATCTCAGCAATTTGTGAGTCTTAAAATGTATGCCTCTCAGAGTGTAAAAAAAAAAAAAGTGTTGAATTATGAGGTTCAGTCTCTATTTATAGAGGCCTGAGGACTCTAAAAAGTAGGTACGGATGATTAAGATTTGAATCCAGACGCATCCTTGTGCAAAAAGATCTAAAAGGGTGTGCCTTATTGTTACTTGAAGGTCGTTGGCCCAAAGCCCAATACATGGAAATTCAGACCTTTTAGAGTGCCATTTGGGACTCCAAAAATGCCGAATTGGCTCTTGGACTCCGAACGCTCTTTCGCGCTCAAGTGCCATTCGGATTCCTCTTCTAGGGTTTTTTGACCGATCCTTGTACCTAGACGTGTTTTCATCATCCATCTATGATTTTTTGGATAATTCAAACTTTTTAAGAACAATTATCTTGTGGATAAATCCCTTAAAATAAATCTTGATAAAGTTCAGATTATCCACAATTTTATTGTTATCCAATCATCCATTTTATTCCTATGCATGCAATCCTACTTTAGACACTGATTATTAACCAATCACAATGACTAATTAATTTAATTGTTTAACTAATCAGAATTAATTTAAATTAATCGTGAATGGTCGACTCTTCCTAGACACAATGCATATGGACCGTGCAAACTTAATCATGCGATATATTTCAATCCAGTGGTTCGATTTAAAAAATCGGACACACCGTTGCGACCGTTAGAATCTAAAGATCATTGTTATGATATGCAATGAATAGACTAATGCATGCAATGCAAGAACAAATTGATGCATGTGATGCAAGAACAAACTGATGCATGTAATACAAGAATGATTTTTTTTTTTTTTGGGTACATGCATGGTCACTGCAGTCATCTTCCTTAATTAAATCATGGGTGAAAAATCAAGTGTTTACAATGTGGGGCCCACTCACACATCCTTACATAGACATTACTTGCACATCACGACCAAAGACCCTACCATGCAATTAGATCTCCTGTATATGGAAAGGCGATCCCAAGTATCTTGGATCTTTCTCTCTACTAGGAAATTCCTCCGATCAAGGGATTCGGGTCAGCTCTCTACTACTATATAAACCACAAACCTTACCCTTCTTGAGATTCGTGAATTCTCCCTACAACTTACATTCTTGAGTTCTTGGATATTCTTTCATCACTGACTTAACCTTCGGAGGGTCTTTGGCCGGTACCTCACTAGTGCACTTTGACTGGTTCTTTTCTTTTATTCTTCAGCTACACCCATTGGCACGTGTGTGGATGATCAACTTACTAATGATTTTTGTACATCATATATATATATATATATATATATATATGATGTTATAGACACTGTATTATTTTGTCAATCTATATGCTTGATTTAGCTAGTTTGGTATTTGGTTAATTATTGGGTTGTCAACTCTCCCACCTCTCTCCCCTTTTAGAGTATGATCCTGGAGAATAGCATGTGTATGGGCTTCCACTCGGTTGTGCGTATGAGTGAAGTTTAGGAATTATTGGAATAAGATTTGGACTCTTATATTTCAAATTTATCTTTGTTTAGACTCTTAGTCTTAAGAGATTTAGAAATTTTTTTATAGTAATGTTGGGAGATTATTATTATTATTTTTGGACCTTTGTGCTTGATTGGATTTGATCTGATATGGCTATTGTTGCGTGCTCAACCCTCTTGGTTTGGTTGGTGTGTGACAATTACATTAAAAGAAAAACACTAAAGCGGATTGTTAACTGCTAACTTCTATCAATAGATACTACCTACAACTTAATTAAGTTGCTTTTAAGTCTATAAGTGTGGATTGAAGAACTTTGCATCAAACAACAACGATCAAGTTGCTATGCAGTTAGACACGAATTGGAGATTTGTGTAAAGAAGAAATCCTACAAGACCAAGTCTAATTGGATATTAAAGTCAGAGTTCACCTGTAGGTTAGTATTTTGGGATAGGCCGGTAGTGATAAGATTTCTTATACTTGTAATCGCTATGTTATGATTAGTGAATTCTTGAGAGTAATGACATAAAATTCACTTGGTGAGATTTTTGCTTGCAAATATTTTCCCCATTAGTCAACAAATCACTATACTGCACATTATTGCATGTAATTTGGATAATTAGTGTCTGTTTGGCGAAAAAATATTTTTGCCAACTTATTTTACTATTCAGCTTATTTTTGGTACTGTTCATGGGTCTCACTACACTTTTTGGTACTATTTATGGGTTTCACTATGCTATTTCAGCTAATTTTTACTTTTATTTACAGTACGTTCAGCAAAAAATTTTCAGTTTTAGCAAAATAATTAACTTGGATAATTGAATTTATTAATTGAGTCAATCTATAACCCAACAAATGGATTTACTACAGCAAATTGAGAAGTCAGGATAGTCAAGCCATATTTCTCTCGTGATTTTAATTACTAATGATGTCTTTTTCATATGCTATTTTTTAAAACTGATTAAACAACTTAACTTCTTTTCCAATAGGGGGAAAAAGTCATTTTCATTATGAAATTTAAGTTTATAATTTTGCAATTAGATTAAGAGGATGTTATTTATTGCAAGAAAATTAAATACTTTGTCAAAGATTCATAAAAACCGAGTTAAACCTTCATCTCCGTTATCGCAAAAGAAAAAAACAATGGATCTGACTAAAATATGAGAGGTACATGAGACGAAGGAAGGTGAGAACAACTTGATACAAAATTTAAGTGAAGCAGCAGAGTGAAAATAAAATAAAATAAAATAAAATAAACGAAGAAGAATATGATGTGAAGGGAGTTCACAATTCACAAAGTGATTTAATAGGACTGGTAGAGGTGAGATAAATCTCAATCACGGGTGAGATTGGGAATAGACGAATAGTAAATGTAATTTTATTGTCTTCTAACTCTTTTTAATAGATTTCTTATTTATTTGTTACATTTTCTCCCAATTTTTCTGTTGTGTCTTGTTTATTTTTAGTAACAAATTATACATATATGCCTTTTGAAATTCAATTTATTTTTCTGGTTTTCTCTTATTCTTCGTCTTCTTTTTTTTTTAATTTCTAGATGGACATTTATAATTAAAAAATAAATTAATTAATTAAACACAATTTATAATAGAAAATTATAATTTAACTAAAATAAAATTTAAAGTATAGAACAATGAAACCTAATTTAAAAAAAGTAAGATTGCAACTTTACTAAATAATGCGGTCACTTTATATTTTAAACTTGGACAAATAAAAATTTATTTATCATATAATTGAATAAATTAGTACTAATACAAAAAGTAATTTTTTTTAAAAGAATAACAAATAAAAATATACTTAAACAATACAAATTAAATAAATTAATTGAAATATTAAAAAAAATTGTACCAATTGAAATGGGAAAAATCAGACTAATTAAAATAAATAAATAAAAAAGCTTTTAATAAAGTAACAAATGGGTTGATGTGATCACATCAACCCACATGATAATGGCTATAGAGTTTATAGATTCCAATATCTTTTTTTTTTTTTCTTTTTTTGTTAATCAAAAGAAGTACAGACAATATAAAGGTAATATTTTCTCTTCACCTTCTTTATATTCTGTGTTTTAAATATATACAATACATTCTATTTGCCAATAAAATGGGCCTTGAACTTTTTTAAAAATAAATTGTGTAAGAGGGTAAAGAAGTCTTAATTAAAATATAATATAAATAAATTATATTATATTAATTAAAAGAGAGGGCGGGGTTTTTATTTTTTTATTTTGGGACCTTAAGTAGTCCCTTAGTTGCCTACATGCTTAAGTCGACCCTGCTCTACAATTTTATATTTTGGACACATTAAATCCTATAGGACATTTTAAACCCCATACAATAAAAAATAAGCCCAAAAAAACTCCAATTAAATCCTAACTCTCTCTCTCTCTCTTTTTCTATGTTGTGTTTCTATCTTCTTTGCTATGTTTCTCTCTCTAGGTATTGTGTCCCTTTGTCTCTTTGTACATGTTCTTGGTTCTCACTCTCTCTCTAGGTGTTGTGTCTCTTTGTACCTGTTCTCGGTTCTCTCTCTCTCTCATCTATTAAGTTTTTGGGCGTGGGGTTTTGTTTTGCTTCTACCATTAAGAGGATTAGCCGTATGAGGGGAGATTTGTTTGGGGTTTTTTTTGGGTATGCACTCAAAAGTCTGAACTTTAAAATGTCTCTTTTAAAAGTTTAGGGATTATTACTGCTTAAGAATGAAACAAAGGGTTTAAAAGTTTATCCTATAAAATATATATATCAACCGAAAATACCTTCTTGTTTTTTTTTTGCAATTTATTAATACTACAAAATGTTAATAATCCCTACGAGCAGTTCTATTTGCGGACATTGATATAAGTAGGAGAGCTACCTAATGATTCAGATGATGTATTTCAACTTGATTTAGTTCAATAAAATTACTTACCTCTTTCTAAAAAAGATAGATGGCCATAGCTGGTTCATCTATCTCTCTCTCTCTCTATATATATATATATATATATATATATATAGAGAGAATTTTAACTTTAGGAAAACCAAAACACAAATCATTTTTTTAGCATAGATAGAGGTTGAACTTTATATATTTCACAATAAATTCAATTGAAAAGTCGCAGTCAAACTGCTTTTTAAAACCAGGGAGATGGAAACGCCTGTTATGACAATATCAACGCATTTCATGTACAAAACACCATTATTGTTCGCTACCTTCAAACTTCATGAAACATCATTTGCTTTTGCTTTGTTATCTATAAACTGAAAAGCAAAAGTAATTTGTCTTGTACCCCGGTTCTGGGAAGATCACACATTACGTGTTTGTCTGGAGAACTCATCTTTGTCGGTTTGAGTTTTTGTAGATTACGAATCAGGACTGTTGGAAAATTTAGACCCCGGTTGATAGAATTAACAAGTTTTAAACTCAAGTTGTTAATTAGATTTATTATGTATAAAACTTGTTAAAACAAACAAACATCACTATCATGTCAAATATAAATGCAGTGGAAAAGTAAATAAAACAAGATATGATGACCTAGGAAAATCAATGAAACCAACTAATTTCAGAGTAAAAAATCTGGGGGGAAACCTTCCCGAAAAGAAATTCGCTATAGTAAAGAGAAGTTTTAGATCTAGTACAAAACTTTTGTCTCTAGACTCTACAATCCCCGTAGATGAACTCATAGCAGAAACCTTCTACCGCTTCAGAACCTCTGAACTCTTCAATATATGAACGCCACCCTTTGATGCATGTATCCTAGTACGTGACTCGCTCACCAACTTGAGAAAGAAGAATGTTGACTGTAAAGTTCTTCACTTCATCAATAATGAAGATCAAGAAGCACTTGGTTATAAAACCCTAAGATGCAAAGACGTCGTAACTTCTTTTTTTTAGAGAATAAAGCTTCAGTCACCTTTTGCATATGTTTTCCTTGTATTCTCTTATGTGACGGCCTCTAAAATAAGCCTTATATATGTCTAGGGTTGTGAGAAAAGAAACCCTACACAAATATATAAGCTTGGTCCAAAAATCAGATATGAAAATTCTGATTTTCGTACCTCGATAGATACCTCGATAGATAGCAGGTGTCGAGCCTCATTAAATCTCAATAGATAGCTATCTATTGAGCAGCTGTCCACAGGTTTTCGCAAGTGTCCACAGGTGTCCAGCTATCTGTCCGCAGGTGTCTAGCTATAGTAAACACATTTTCTTCACTTATTTCTTAGTCCAATCTTCATGGCTTTAATACTAGATTTGAACAACATGTTCTTTGAAATATTAAACACATCCAAGATTTACCCAAATACAAGTAAAATGTGTTTTGTCAAAGGATTGACCAACTACATAAAAGAATGACATATGTTTTAAAAAAGTGAAACACATATGTCCTAACAAGGATTAAACCAGAATTCGAAGTTGGGGGGCCAAAGTATAAACCCAAAGAAGTTTATAAAAATCAAAACTAATATCTACTCAAACTTTGTTGAATTTCATCATATTCATTAACATTATGATCTCATATTTTCACAATTTGGACCGAATACTAATTTAATCGGTGGTAATTGTTTGAAATTTTGTTTGAAAATTTTCATGAATTGGGACATCAACACTAGAGGCAATGTTGCATTATCAGCTTCAAATTATTTGTAATTTTTCCTCTTTAAAAAAATCAAATATAATAGATAATTTTCCCATCATCAACAATTCAAGTAAAAGTTTCGTTATTTCCATATTATATAGTTCTATCGTTTCAAAATTTAGTCCAAAAAATAAACCAAATAAACATACCCCATAAGCTACAACAACATTAATGTTAATAAAATATATTCTAAAAATAGTTAATAATTCATAAAAATAAACCTACAAACAAGCATTAGTATCCACCGTACACATTTGATCATAGTTCCCACAGGCTTCATATTTTTGGATCAATATGCAATGGGCAAAAGGATGTTGCAATTTTCTTTTTAGTTTTCATGGGTTAAAATGTATAGATTTTGAAGGAAGGGGGCCAAAAATATATTTTTTACGGGAAATTTTTGTATATAGTGCTATTTTATTTTATTTTTTTCAAAATTGGAGGGGGGGAGGGGGCCATGACCCCCCTCTGCCTTAACATGGGTCCGTCCTTGTTACGAATTATCTCAACAGTTTAAATAATTGGATTAAGATAAATTTATTTAGGGGATAATATTGTAAACGCACATGCAGTTAGATCCAAATTTATATTATTTTTATCTGTACTTTGAGATATGTTATTTTGCCCACTTGAGATTTGTTCTATTTGTCTTCCTCGATTAACTTCGGTTAAAAATAAAGTAAATATATATCTAAAAATTTGTAATCATCTTGATCGTATACTTGTTTAGAATATAACCCACTAAAAATACACATATATCTAACAAAAGTAACAATTTTAAAAGTTTTATAAAAAAAGTTGTAGGGGTATTGGGCCCAGTAATTTACCAAGGATAGCCCAACGAGGTCTTTTGGGCTAGAAACCCAAAACCCGAAGACATCAAAATGATCTTAGAGTATCTAAAGGTATCTCATAAAGAAATGCCAAGTAAAGATATGATAAACGAATGACCAATTACGTCCGAGGAGTAGATTTGTCCTCGGATTGTTAAGCCAAGGACATAGGAAGAGAGGTTTAGTGTCCCCGGGCTATGTTATAAAGAATCCTACAGCTACGGGAATACACAATACACGTGGAGGACAATAGAAAGGGAGGTGGAATATCTAAGGTAAAGCTGCTACCACCGCCCATACATTAAAAGCTCTGTAATCGATATATTGACTGCATGGATGGAAGGATGAGACCTGAGCATGAAGTTTGGAACTTGGTCCCTGACCCCAGCGGGCTTTAGGGAAGAATTGATGGGACAAGTATCCTAAACCAGCATTGTAACCATGAGGTGGAAGACGATGAAGAGAAGAAAAAGAAGTATAAATGAAGGGGAAGACCTACGAAGAAAGAGAGGCTTTTTCAGGAAGAAAAAGGGCCAATAATGTATGATAATAATTGTATCCAACCTTAGAAATACTATTGTAAACTATCCTCGGATTGTGTCCGAGGAGGAACTTTCAGTCTTACTCTTACAGATAACTCTTTATTTTTGTGCCATTGGGCCCAAAGCCCGTTCTTTTCCTCGTTATCTAAACCATCCTTGAAATCTAGATTACAAACCCATCCTCTACAAATTAATTGTAAAAAAGGCCTTTTAAGCCCATTTCCTTCCAGTCATAATTTGGGAATTTGAATTCTGCCCTTACAATTGGCGCCGTCTGTGGGAATTTAGTCTTTAGGGAAGTTTAGAACATCATGGTAGGATCGGGACCACAACGCAGCACGGAGTCCGTAGGCTCCCAGCGTGAGGATCACTCCTTGCATCCTGATCAGGGAGAGAACCGGGAAGGTAGTGTACATACTACGCACACCATCAGAAGTGCGAGCCATTCACAAGGAGGAAGCAGAGTTCCTTATGAGAGGAATGCCAGGGCCATGCAGAAGGAGATCGACGGCCTAAAAAGAAAATTGCGTCACGAAAAGCGAAGGCGCACTCCTTCAGTGTCTAACCCCTCTTCGGAGGGATCCGAGGATGACAATTACGAGCAGAGATCCAGGACTCCCCCAGGTGAATCTTTTTCTTCCGGGGAAGACAATCTGCATGGGAGGCGTGGCAGAGACTACTCCTCTAGGGGCTTGGAAAATGACACAATGGGTAGGGCGTTGCACCAAATCTCCAGGTCACCATTCACGCGCAGGTTGGAGGAAGGGAGGTTACCTCGGTGTTTCACACAACCGGCCTTCACTATTTACAATGGTCGGACGGATCCTGTGGAGCACGTGAGCCATTTCAGCCAGAGAATGGCAGTGCATTCCAAAAATGAGACCTTAATATGCAAGATCTTCCCTTCTAGCCTGGGGCCCATGGCCATGAGATGGTTTGATGGCTTGAAGGCAGGCTCCATTAGTTCTTTCAAAGAGCTCACTAGAGCATTTGGTTCTCGCTTTATCATGTTCAATAGAGTTCCTCGGCCATTGGATTCTTTATTATCCATGGCCATGAGGGAAGGGGAAACTCTGAGAACGTATTCGGACAGGTATTGGGAAATGTTCAATGAGATTGACGGAGACTTCGATGATGTAGCAATAAGGACCTTCAAGGTCGGCCTACCGACAGAGCATGACTTGAGGAAGTCCTTGACGAAGAAGCCTGTCAGAAGCGTGCGTCGACTGATGGATCGCATCGACGAGTATAAAAGGGTTGAGGAAGATCAGCAGCAGGGAAAAGGCAAAGCGAAGGTTATCCCACAAGAAATGAGGGATTTTAGGTCGGACAGATACAACCTCAATAGGCCTGCAAGGGATTTTTCTAAGCAGGCTGGTCACATACCCCCACAAGTGGTCAACACTGTCTTCAGAGAGCCAGTGCAGCAGTTGTTGGAGAAAATAAGGCATGAGCCTTACTTCAAATGGCCAAGTAAAATGGCAGGGGACCCTTTGAGTCGCAACCAAAATCTCCATTGCCATTATCACCAGGAGAGGGGTCATGCCACCGAGGATTGTCGCACTTTGTGGAATCATTTGGAACAATTGGTTAAGGAGGGAAAGCTGAAGCAGTTCCTGTACCAGCCTAATGGGCAAGGAAGCCAACCAGGAGTGGCAAACCAGGACGGCCCTTCGTCAAGACCTCCTCTAGGTACAATCAATGTGATTTTTGCGGCACCTGGAATGACTGGCTCAGCTCCTTTCAGGGTAATGTCTGTGGCTCGAACATTGGCCGAAGAGTCGCGGGATCAGCCGAAGAGAATTAAGGCGAGCATCCTACCAGTTCTAAGTTTCTCTGAAGAAGACAAAATGGGGACTATCCAACCTCATGATGATGCCTTGGTGGTAACCCTGAGAATAGGGGACTATGATGTAAAGAGGGTAATGGTTGATCAAGGTAGTGGCGCAGATATTATGTACCCTGACCTATTTAGAGGCTTGAAATTAAGAGTTGAAGATCTTACGGCATATGACTCACCCTTGATAAGCTTCGAAGGAAGAGCTGTCGTTCCAAAGGGACAAATTAGACTGCCTGTACAATCAGGCCCAGAGGTTGTAGACGTAGATTTCATCGTGGTTGATGCTTATTCTCCCTATACGGCTATTGTAGCAAGACTTTGGTTGCATGCGTTAGGAGCTGTTTCCTCAACCTTGCATGTCAAGGTTAAATTTCATTCTGGAGACCAGGTGGTGGAGTTACTTGGGAGTCAATCTGTGGCTCGACAGTGTGTCACGGCTGCAATTTGGCATCGACCTGGGCCAGAGTCCTCGGCCTCGGCTGACAGAGAAGCATAGCAATCAAAGTCTTTTGCCGCAGCCAAGATAGATGAAGCGGCATGTGAAGAATTGGAGAAAATTCTCATAGACGAGGACCCTGAGAATTTCTTTCAGGTAGGAGTTCAATTTCCATAGGAAGAGAAAGCGGAGTTGATTTTATTTTTGAGGAAAAATATGGATGTATTTGCGTGGAATGCGTATGAAGCCCATAGGGTTGATCCGAGCTTCATATGTCATCATTTAAAGGTCAATCCAGCGGTAGTACCGAGGAGGCAACCACCTCGGAGGTCCTCCAAGGAACATTCCGAAGCTGTAAAAGAGGAAGTGCTCAAACTCAAAAAGGCAGGTGCTATCAAAGAAGTGTTTTATCCTAAATGGTTAGCTCATACAGTGGTGGTGAAAAAGAAGAATGGGAAGTGGAGAGTTTGTGTGGACTTCACAGATTTAAACAAAACTTGCCCGAAGGACTCATTCCCAATGCCTCGGATTGATCAATTGGTTGACGCTACTATTGGACATCCTCGGATGAGTTTTCTTGACGCTTTCCAGGGTTATCACCAGATACCTTTGGCCGTAGAGGACCAGGAGAAGAATGCATTCGTTACTCCTACAGGAAATTATCATTATAAGGTAATGCCCTTTGGTTTGAAAAATGCAGGGGCTACCTACCAAAGGATGATGGCAAGAATGTTTGAGGCACAACTGGGAAAAACTATTGAGGTATATGTGGACGATATGGTGGTAAAGAGTAAAGAAGTTTCTGCGCATCTGGAAGATCTGGACAACACTTTTCAAAAGCTAAGAGAGTATAAATTACGGCTCAATGCCTCTAAATGCTCTTTTGGTGTGGGATCGGGCAAGTTTCTAGGTTATATGGTGACTCACCGGGGAATTGAAGTGAATCCTGCTCAGGTTAAGGCAATAAACAGCTTACACCCACCTCGGAATCCTAAAGAAGTGCAGAGGCTAACAGGTATGACTGCTGCTCTCAACCGATTTATATCTCGGTCCGCGGACAGATGCAGACATTTCTTTCAATTGTTGAATAAATGGAAGGGCTTTGAATGGACCGAGGAGTGCGCGGTGGCTTTCCAACAGCTTAAAGAGTATCTCTCGCGACCGCCCATTATGTTTCGATCGGAAGTTGATGAAATTCTGTTTGCATATATTGCAGTGGCTAACCATGCAGTTAGTTTGGTTCTTATCCGAGATGATAATAATATCCAGAGACCGGTTTATTATGTAAGCAAGTCTCTGCATGAGGCCGAGCTAAGTTATTTGCCACTGGAGAAAGCTATCTTGGCAGTGGTACATACTACACGAAGACTTCCCCATTATTTCCAATCTCATACGGTTGTTGTCCTTACATAACTCCCTCTCAAATCGATTCTGTGAAGTGTGGATTATATGGGAAGAATTGCCAAATGGGGAACTGTCCTAAGAGCTTTCGACATCAAATATATGCCTCGCACCTCTATAAAAGGGCAGGTCATCGCAAATCTTGTGGCGGAATTTGCTGAGCCTTCATTAGAAGACTATGATGAAGGATCAGGCATGGGTAAAAAGTTAGTAGGCATGATTTCATGCAAAGAGAGTCAAGAGCCTCCATTATGGAAAGTGCATGTTGATGGAGCAGCAAATCAGAGGGGATCTGGTATAGGGCTAGTTTTGATATCCTCAGAGGGAATTATTTTTGACAAATCTTTGAGATTGGGATTCTCGGCCACCAACAACGAAGCAGAGTATGAGGCCGTCCTCGCAGGGATGAATATGGTTCATAGAATGGGAGGGAGGATAGTGCAAATATTCTCAGATTCACTATTGGTGGTAGGCCAAGTAGAAGGGAAGCTAGAAGCAAGAGATTCCAGAATGCAAGGATACCTAACCCAAGTCAGGTATATGCAATCTAAATTTGAGTCTTTTTTACTATTACATATATCCAGATGTGGCAATACCCATGCCGACTCATTAGCCACACTCGCAACGTCCTCGGCACAAAGTCTACCACGAGTTATCCTTGTTGAAGATCTGTTGAAACCCTCTGGGACGGATGGTAACTCCACTCAAGTTCTTCAAATTAGGACAGGGCCTAGTTGGATGGATCAGATAGTAACATTTCTCAGAAATGACATCCTACCTGAAGAAAAAACCGAAGCAAACAAAGTTCGCAGAAAGGCCACTCGTTTCTGGTTATCCAAGGACCAGAAATTGTACAAACGTTCCTTTTCGGGACCATATTTGTTGTGTATGCACCCCGAGGCACGGAGCTACTTTTGGAAGAGTTACATGAAGGGATTTGCAGAAGTCACACAGGGGGAAGGTCTTTAGCTCACAAAGCCCTTACCCAGGGCTATTGGTGGCCGAATATGCAGAGGGAGGCGCAGGATTATGCGAAGAAGTGTGACCAATGTCAAAGATTCGCTCCAAATATACATCAACCAGGGGGAGTCCTTAATCCTCTATCTAGCCCTTGGCCTTTTGCTCAATGGGGCTTAGACATTGTTGGACCCTTCCCCAAAGCAACAGGAAACAGGCGATGGCTCCTCGTCAAAATGGATTATTTCACCAAATGGGTTGAAGCCGAACCATTATCAAATATCAAAGACATGGAAGCAAAAAAGTTTGTATGGAAAAATATCGTTACCAGGTTCAGCATCCCTCACACTCTCATTTCAGATAATGGTTTACAATTTGATAGCAAAGCCTTTCGAAAATACTGTTGTGATCTGGGCATCACGAATAGATATTCCACTTCGGCTTATCCCCAAGGAAATGGGCAAGCCGAGGCTGTCAACAAAGTAATAGTGAGTGGACTTAAAAAAAGGTTGGGTGACGCTAAGGGGAGGTGGGTGGAAGAACTGCCACATGTTTTGTGGACGTATCGAACTACACCATGAAGATCCACAGGTGAAACACCCTTCTCCATGACTTATGGAGCCGAGACAGTAATACCCTTAGAAACTGGGTTCCCAACCCTGAAGAAAAGCTCTTTCGTTCCAGATAGCAATGATGATCTATTGAGGAGAAATTTAGACTTAGTTGAGGAACGACGAGAGAACGCCATGGTTCAACTAGCTTATTATCAACATAAGCTTAAGCAGGGGTATGATTCTCATGTAAAGCTTCGACCTCGGGACTCGGCGACTTGGTTTTAAGGAAAGTTTTGGGCACAACGAAGAACCCTGCGTGGGGAAAATTGGGGCCCAATTGGGAAGGACCTTATCGTATTACTTCGGTCGCAGGAATAGGGGCTTACAATCTGGAAGATTTGGACGAACGTGTTGTACAACGTCCCTGGAATGTAAATAATCTACGAAGGTATTATTATTAAATAAAAGGCACTTCGGCCTTTTTTTTGTTAAAATTACATTGTGTTCATTGTCTTCGTTCATTTGAGTATCAAACTGAAACTTGGTGTGCCTAGATCCTCGGACCACATACCTCGTCTAAATTGATATTCTTTACCAAGTGTTAAACAGAACCTCAATTATGTCTGGTCCTCGAATCATCTACTTTGGGAAAATTAACATTTCAGTTGTTTCATTTAAGTATCAAACTAAAGCTTGGTGTGCCTGGATCCTCGGACCACATACCTCGTCTAAATTGATATTCTTTACCAAGTGTTAAACAGAACCTCAGTTATGTCTGGTCCTCAAATCATCTACTTTGGGAAAATTAACATTTCAGTTGTTTCATTTAAGTATCAAACTGAAGCTTGGTGTGCCTGGATCCTCGGACCACATACCTCGTCTAAATTGATATTCTTTACCAAGTGTTAAACAGAACCTCAGTTATGTCTGGTCCTCGGATCATCTACTTTGGAAAAATTAACATTTCAGTTGTTTCATTTAAGTATCAAACTGAAGCTTGGTGTGCCTGGATCCTCGAACCACATACCTCATCTAAATTGATATTCTTTACTAAGTGTTAAATCAGTTATGTCTGGTCCTCGGATCATTTACTTTGGGAAAATTAACATTTCTTTTCTTTTTGTTAAAGTATCAAGGCTTTGCATGCCTAGGTCAATAGACCATATGCTTTTTTTCATATATTTGACATAGTTCAATTAGAAGTCCAAAATGAAGAATTAATTACTTAAAGTCTCTCTGACATGATGATAAACGGATAAGAAATCCATGAGTATCACTTAATGCAGTTCTTGGCATATTAAGCCTGCCTAGAGTATCAATTTCGATCCAGGTTATGGCTTTAACTTTAGTGAGAGCAAAAAGATAGTACTTTTGGAGTGATATGATTAAAACAAAACAAAAAGGAAGAGCCATCTGATAAGGAAAGTAACATTTGCACTTATATTAGATTCAAATAGTACTTTTGCAAATAAAAAAAAAGCAAAACTTACGAAATTACACTTAAACAAAAAAAAAAAAAAAAAAAAAAACTATAGAGAAGCAGTCACAGTTTAAGCTTAATCTTCAGAGGGCCTTTAGGGTCTTGAGGAGGTGGAAGCTGCACCAAGGACTCATCGGCAATTCCTTTGCCTTTGGGATCATCCTTCAAAGTTATTGGATTAGCTTGATCGCCCAGCTCATCCTTTGAAGATTCCTGAAGGTCACTTGAAGGCTGTATGTCTTCTAGTGCCTTTTCTTGTACTAAATCAACTTGTTTGAGGGTATCTTCAGGAAGAGTTAAGTCTTCAGCCAAATCGCCTCTTTTATCCTCAGATGATACCTGGGCAACTTTATGGGCAGTCTCAGGAATGGTAGAAGCTCGAATTGTAGGAGGATAGTAGACACTCTCTGCTTTCCAAAGAGTGGAAGAGGCATCAACCCCAGCTTGGGAAAG
The DNA here is from genome assembly GCF_040712315.1 of Castanea sativa. Lineage (NCBI taxonomy): Eukaryota > Viridiplantae > Streptophyta > Magnoliopsida > Fagales > Fagaceae > Castanea > Castanea sativa. Next base: position 23,678,843 of record NC_134023.1, read on the forward strand.
TGCCTCATTCCACACTTGGAGGCAGTAATGCCTACATACCTCGGGAACCTGAGCTTTGAAGGTTTCCGTGATCTCCTTCACACCTATATCATAACCGTCTTGTTCAGCTTGGTCCCTTGAGATCTCGGCCTCTTCTTTTGCTTTTTCAGCTCTTTTCTTCTCTTCAAGGGCCTCCTCTTTGCCCTTGATGGCCTCCTCTTTAACCCTCTCAGACTCGTTCAGATCTTTCTTGAGATCCTCAATGAGCCTTCGTGCTGCTGAGAGGTTATCGTCGGCTTGTTGGAGCATTAGGTGCTGATCCTTGGCCTGTTTAGTCGTTGTTTTCAGATCAGCCTCTAAGCCTGCCTTATCACTCTCTGCCTTAGCCAATTTTGCTGAGACCTCCTGTAGTTTCTTCTTCTGAAGGTCCAAAATCTTTTGGGCGGTTTCACGCCTGGATTCCTCGGCCCTCAGAGATTTGTAGGAGCTGATGGCAATCTCTTCTGCCCTATGGGCAGATTGAACGGCCTGCGAACGAAACGTATAAAACTTATACATATATGTATTTAAAAGCAAAAAAAAAAAAAATATATATATATATATATAATAATAATAGCCAAGGTTTAGAAGAAAAAACTCACCATTGCAAGCTCCTTCTTCAAAGTCATAAAAACGTTATGGTCCCTTTTCTTTCTAAGCTCACCCATGTCCTCGGGGAGTAACAGCGCCTGCTCCAATGCATCTGCGACGCATGCAGATGTCCCTTCATCGGAGTTTCTGATGGACGCGTCCACGGTGATAGCCTGGTTGTCCATGGACATGTTAGGAAGCCATAAAGGGGCGCGCACGACCACCTGCTGTTCGGTTCTTCTTTCCGACCTAGTCTGCACGGTGCGGGCCTACTTACCACCCTTTTCTATCTCGGGCTCCTTAGGAAGAGAGCCCTTTCCTGCCTCCACCACTTCCTTTCCTTTCGGCTGATCCCTTTTTCTTTTAAGGTCAGCTATGTTGGTGCGTTGAGTTTGGGAGGAAGGGGAAGGAGGAGGAAGCCTAGTTTCAGGGCCTTTGTCAGCACCCTTTTCTTGGGTCCGAGGACACACCTTTTTAGGAGGTTCTTGGGCTCTAAGGCCTTTATCAGCGCCCTCAAGAACATCTTTTAGACTGGGCTTAATCTTGCGTTGAATGCCCATATTATCAGGCTGTTGAGTAGTAGCTTGCGAGATTTGTGTGAAGGTGCTGAGGATGGGAGTTGAATCTTCAGGAGAGTGGGGTTGATTAAAAACCTCAAACTCGTCCTCGGAATCAGATACCTCAACTATTTCTTCTTCTTCCTCCTTTACGGTAGGGTGGGAAGACACAACTTTACCAGGGATTGATTGTGTGGGGAAAGGGACTATGGGAATCCCAACGGGAACAAATTGTGGTGGTTGGATTGGTTGGGTGACCAAAGTGCCTTGAGGAATAGTAGTCCCCTCTGGTAGCAGGAAACCTTCAACGGCAACGCTAATCCGAGGAAGGCGAGGGTCGTGGGCTTTGATCACGCACTTCGGCACCTGAAAGGCTTTGGGTATCAAAGTGTGGCCGAGGATCAGATGAGCCGCTCGGAGTTGGCCATCAGTATGCACGAAAACCTCAGCTTGTAGGATCCTGTCCAACCGTCCGAAATCAACAAGATTAGGATGACGATCCCCTGCGTGTGGATCTGTAGAGTTATCCAAGTAAAAGAGGGTTAGAATAAGTAAAAAGACAAAAGATAATAGTATGTATATAATAATATAATGGTTTCAAGGGTTCTATATAGAAGCCAAAAAACTTCACCTGGAGTCCCTTCCCTTCTCGGACAGGGGATGCCGTCGTGCCAATTTCCTGATACGATCAGGAAGACACTGAATTAGCCTAACTTCTGGGTATCTAGATTTTAGGTAATATTCGTCTTTCTTGCTTAGGTAATGGAGGTTATAAACCCAGTTCACATCGTGGTGAGTGAGCCCTAGGTTCATCTTCTCATTTAAGGCATCTATGGAACCTAGGATCCTAAAGACATTTGGGGCGCACTGGGTGGGAGCTAATCTAAAAGCCCTAAGATAGTCCCTAGTCACGGTTCCCATAGGGATTTTCATTCCCCCTTCGATGAACGCAATCATCGGGATTACAACTTCCCCCGTTTTTCTTTTTGTATAATATTCTTCCTCGTTACAGTACCTAATAGATACGTCCGAGGGGATTTTGTACTTAACCTTAAACTGCTCTATTTTTTCGTTTGAATCCACCAGGGACGCAAATCTACCCATTTTTGAAAAAGGGGGGGTGTGAAGAAAGCTAACAAAGAACTACGCCGAGGATGAAAGATACAAAGAAAAAGAAAAAGATGGGAAGGGAAAGAAACAAAAGAAACAAAGAGCTGATAAGGAGGGAAAAGAGTATTGAAGAAATTACTTTAAAAAAGAAGAAGGCACGGTCACCTCGGACAGGGTACTTGATAGAAAGAGAAAGTATGGGAAGATGGAAAATGTGGCAGGTACGTTATAAGGTTACTGTAGTGTGAAGAATTTTGAAGGAAATTAGTACTTATATATCAAAAGATGTTATGAAGCGGGCGAATTCCCGCCTCAACACAGGAACCATTCTCAACCGTTGGATATGTGTCACATCTTTGAAACATGGGGGACATAGAGGCGCCAGTAATTAATTCGGGGGCGTTTCGCATACCGAAGTATCGGGAACACGCAACGGGTAGTTCAAAAGTTATTTCCCCGTCAGCAATATTGCCAAGGTTCCACAAGATAAAAAGGTGTTTTAAAGTCGAGATCCTATTTTCCTCCCGAGGTGAAGAAATAAAGAATCTCGAGGGGCTATTGTAGGGGCATTGGGCCCAGTAATTTACCAAGGATGGCCCAACGAGGTCTTTTGGGCTAGAAACCCAAAACCCGAAGACATCAAAATGATCTTGGAGTATCTGAAGGGATCTCATAAAGAAATGTCAAGTAAAGATATGATAAACGAATGACCAATTACGTCCGAGGAGTAGATTTGTGCTCGGATTGTTAAGCCGAGGACATAGGAAGAGAGGTTTAGTGTCCCCGAGCTATGTTATAAAGAATCCTACAACTACGGGAATACACAGTACACGTGGAGGACAATAGAAAGGGTGGTGGAATATCTAAGGTAAAGCTGCTACCACCGCCCATACATTAAAAGCTTTGTAATTGATATATTGACTGCATGGATGGAAGGATGGGACCTGAGCATGAAGTTTGGAACTTGGTCCCAGACCCCAGTGGGCTTTAGGGAAGAATTGATAGGACAAGTATCCTAAACCAGCATTGCAACCATGAGGTGGAAGACGATGAAGAGAAGAAAAAGAAGTATAAATGAAGGGGAAGACCTACGAAGAAAGAGAGGCTTTTTCAGGAAGAAAAAGGGTCAATAGTGTATGATAATAATTGTATCCAACCTTAGAAATACTATTGTAAACTATCCTCGGATTGTGTCCGAGGAGGAACTTTCAGTCTTACTCTTGCAGATAACTCTTTATTTTTGTGCCATTGGGCCCAAAGCCTATTCTTTTCCTCGTTATCTAAACCATCCTTGAAATCTAGATTACAAACCCATCCTCTACAAATTAATTGTAAAAAAGGCCTTTTAAGCCCATTTCCTTCCGGTCATAATTTGGGAATTTGAATTGTGCCCTTACAAAAGTATTTTCTAAAGTTTAATTGGTTGGTTTACGTTACTTTTTCAGCTACAAGCTTTAATATTAGCATATTTTACTTATTTATTAGTATTATGCTCATACAATACATGATTTAATCAAGAATTATATTAAGACTTAAAAGAAAACACTAGTTCAAAATATAAATAAAATCCTATAAAATTATTTATTAGATATAGATAGTAAAAGAAAATTTTAATTTAAGTTAAATGATGAGTGCACAGCGTGTAAGTTCAATTTTTTTTGTTTCAAAAACCAAAAAAAGAAAAAAGAAATATATATATATATAGATTAAAGAATGATTTAAAATTAATAAAACTTCTTTTAAATTTGTTGAAATATTTTTATAATTGAGGTTTAATTAGGATAGTATTTTAAAATTTTTAGTTTTAGAATTTAATTTAAAGTAAAGTTAATCATTTAATGTTTTTTCAATGAGACAAAGCTATCAATAATTCTTAGGTAATCACAACTCAAAATAAAATAGAACTCTTGAAAAAATTGTTTGAAAAATGTTTTGAAAAAGATTAGAAAGTAGTTTTTTCCCTAATGAGTAATAGAGAGAGTCTTGGAAGAACCAAAAATGTGCATAGCTCTGTGTGTGCAGAAGATTCAGAGGAAGAAAGATTTTTGAAGAGTTTAGGTGAAAAATAATCTCTCTCTAGCCAAGGTTTTAGTTGGAGGCACAAAAGGATATTTATATGCTCAAAAAACTAGGGCTTTCATGGTTATTCAAAGGGTGTTGGACATTCTTAAGGGTCTAGGGGCCGGGCCCAATCAAAGAGGGAAGCTTTGGGCCCTAAAAAATAAAATTTTGAGGTTATGGAAATGCTTGTGCATGCGCATGCTCGAAGTATGCACGCGCAAACTTAAAAACATGCACACGCATACTTAATTTTGACTACACTGATGTCTCAACTTCAAACGGCCATAACTCCCTCAATATAAATCCAAATCATGAAAACTTTATGCCCATATTGATGCACGGGACGTCTAATTTCCAATGGAATAAAACTCATTAAAAATTCTTTGTGAGTGAAAAGTTACGGCCAAAACAATGAGCAACGGTAATTTTTCAACATCATTTTCAAAGCGATTTGAGTACTTTTAAGTTGTAATTATTTTCAAACTATTAAAATAACTTCAATTATCCTTTGTAGACATATCAAGCTCATCATTGAAACCGAAGACTAAATTTTATTAACCGGTTACAAATTGAGGTGTCTACAATTAGTTTAGTGATTGATTTTATATTCCAAAATGTCTTGTTTTTCTAAGAGAAGTCCCTCTTGTATTGTCATTTAATGCTGGTATATTTTCATTTTCTTTGTTGTCCATAACATGATTCGATTATTTGATGCCAGTTAAAATTCTTCATGTAATAAAATGTGAATAGCATGATGAAATGATTAATTTGGTATTATATTTTTTAGATCTAGGGTTGTCTTTTTTAACTAAGAGTTGAATCATAGATCTATCTTTTCTCCGTTATAAATATATTTTTCATTCATAAAATTTCAAATCTGAATTCATTATAAAAAAATGTTTTTCATTCATAAAAATTCTAGATCTAATTTCTCTTTACATATAAAATATGTTTTACTAGTGTGTAACCCCGTGCATATGCACGGGTACAATAAAAAATAATTACAGTTACATGGTTCAAATTATACATTTCTAAAATATATAATGGTTTCTCATATATATATATATATATATATATATATATATATAATTTAGTTAGATTTGGATTTTTCAATTTTAACACTCAATAATTCACTTGACACAAAAATTAAAAATTAGATGGGACACGTCGCGCAAAATTGAGAATCCAATTAAAATCTAATTGGATTTTCTCTAAGTTTTGACTTTTAATATATACTAGTGTATAGCCCCGTGCATATGCACGGATAAAAATTAAAAATAATCACAATTATATGGTTCAAAGTATACATGGTATTAGCTTATGCATTTTTTAAACCATACATTTCTAAAATATATAATGGTTTCTCAATTTATATATATATTGTGGGGGGTGAGGACCTGAAGAGAGAGAATCATATAATAAAACCTGTCCAAGGGGCAGTATGTCCCAACTATATGTCAGGAAAGGCTCGGACCAATCTGGATAAGGTTGTTAGAGAAACCGAGGAGAGTGGCACCTCGAGAAGCCCAAGGGACAAGTACTCCTCGGGTTACTAGAGATTGACCACCAAGTCCACAAGGCTGAGAGCCAAAGAGAGAAGGAAAGACATGCAAGTGAAGAAAGGAGGAAGCTTCTTAATAAAGTACCAATCACAACTATATTCAATGCACTGCATCAACTCAACTAGCTGCATTAACGGCAGAATTACCCTGAACAGTGCTCTCACAACTTGTAGCATATTCTACCACCTCCAGCATGGCCCTGATGGGACAAGCATCCAAGTGAAGATTAGTGGCTGTCTAAGTGGAAGGCTGAGATGCAATCCAAGTAGCTATATAAGGAAAATGGACTCCTCTAGAACGAGGGAGAAAATGGAAGAGAGAAATATAGAGTGTCAATAAGAGCTTTGTAACCGAGAAGTGAATATTATATGAACTAGTGATCTGAGGATCAATCAGAGGAAGAATTGATACAGAATTCCTTGTCTTTCTTATGATTATTCTCCATTAAAGCTAATACCTTAACAGTTGTTTTCTCTCAAAATCATATAATGAAACTAGCTAGGCTTGAAAGGTTGGCCTTGATAACTTACTTCTACAAATTAATTGTATTGGGCCACCATACAGTCCATAGCAATCGAACTTGGGCCTGGCCGTTGATTCTACCCCTTATATATATATATATATATATATATATATATATATATATATATATATATATATATATATATATATATAATTGGTTTTATACTCTTTGGTTTATGCACCCAATAATTCACTTGCCACAAAAATTAAAAACTTAGAGGGACACGTGATTGAAAATTGGACTCCAATTGAAATTTAATTTAGAATCTAATTGGATTTAAACTCTTTGATTTTGATACTCAATAATATATATATATATATATATATATATATATATATATATATATACGATTTAGTTTTTAATTGGTTTTGTGGGAGTAAAAGGACCCAAGCGGGTATTTGGGCCTTTGAACTCTAGCAAGGAAGGCTGATCTGCTCTTGAGTTAAGAATTGGTTAGTACTATGAATCGGCCCATACGCCGAGGGTCCGAGGATACAGCCGAGGGTGAGTTTCTCCTCAGACAGATCCAAGAGAACTTGGAGATTCACTACGAAGGGCAAGGCAGAATTCTGGAAGGACTGTTGGTTAAAAGGGGGAAACCCTGAGCCTTCGAGGTACACCGGTGTGGGAAAAATACCAAAAGCAAAGGCTGCCACCTTCACATTAAAGACCCTGCACCTACCTCCTTGGCCACATTAATGGGGAAGTGACCCTGAACAGTAGAACTGAAACTTCTAGTCACTATTCAAAGGCACTAAGAAAAGAAATATCTAGGAGGGAGGGGGTTGGAGCAACACGTGAATAAAGCATCAGGGAAAGAAGTATTTAAGGGGGATAAACGCCAAAGAAAAGGGGGGGGGCAAGAAACAAAGAAAAAATTAAGAATTGTAATCTTTAAGATAGAAAGAGAAATAATACAGGGAGAGTCCTTGGCTTACGTTCGAGGAGGTCTATTTGCAATTATCGTTTACTATTTACAAGTGTTTGTAACTTTTAGCCTGTTATCAAATTCTCAATACTTCTAACCTAGGTTTCAAGCCCACACTCTACAAAATTTCATTGTTTAAGGCTCATTGGGCCTGAGCCCGTAGTTGTCTTTGGGTCCAGGTACAATTGTGCACTTACAATTGGCGCCGTCTGTGGGAAATCTAGTCTAGAAGGAGTTGGGATACTATGGCAGGCCTAGGTTCTCACCATGCAGAATCACAGGGATCACAACCGGAGGATCTTTTCGAGCGTCTTGAGCATCGAAGGGATCGTGAGGGAAGTGTCCATACAGAATACCCTAGGGCTAGCCATACTCATGGGGGTGGTGGCACCACCCATGAGGATGGTGCTAAAGCCATGCAGAAGGAGATTAATCGTTTGAAGAGGAAGCTACGCCGCGCTAGACGTAGGTCTTCACCGTTCTCATCTAACCCTTCCTCAGAGGAGGTCCGGGGAGGTAGTTATAGCTTAAGGTCATGCTCACCCCCCAGCACAATGTCCTCTTGTGAGGAGCACAACCAGCCAGCTCGCAGACGCAATAAGCTTCCTTCTAGGGGCTTAAGGAACGATGCTATGAGTCGGGCGTTGCATCAACTCTCCAAATCCCCATTTTCACGGAGGATTGAGAAAGGGAGGCTTCCCAGGAGGTTTACCTTGCCTACCTTTACCATCTACAATGGTCGGACTGATCCAGTGGAGCACATGAGTCACTTTAACCAAAGGATGACGGTGCACTCTCATAATGAGACCCTGATGTGTAAAGTTTTCCCCTCTAGCTTGGGACCTGTTGCTATGAGGTGGTTCAACGGCCTTAAAGCGGGGTCTATAGGTTCATTCGGGGAGCTTACTAGAGCATTCGCTTCGCGGTTATTACGTGTAGCAGAGTGCCTCGACCATTAGACTCGCTGTTATTTATGACCATGAGGGAAGGGGAGACGTTGAAAGCATATTCCGACCGGTACTGGGAGATATTTAATGAAATAGATGGTGACTTCGATGAGGTGGCGCTCAATACCTTTAAGGTAGGTCTTCCTACTGATCACGACTTGAGAAAGTCTTTGGCTAAAAAGCCCGTCCGCAGCGTACGTCGCCTCATGGACCGTATTGACGAGTACAAAAGAGTGGAGGAAGACCAGCAGCAAGGAAAGGGTAAGGAGAAGGTTATTCCGCAGGAGAGAAGGGATTTCAAGTCAGACAGATAACACAACAACAAGCCGAGGAGAGATTATATCGGTCAATTCGTCTCGACAGCAACTCAGACCGTGAACACTATGTTCCGAGAACCAGTACACCAATTACTGGAGAAAGTTCGTAAGGAGCCCTTCTTCAGGTGGCCTAGTAAGATGGCAGGAGACCCTGCGAAGAGGAATCAGAACCTCTTTTGTCAGTACCATCAGGACGTGGGCCACACTACCGAGAACTGTTGGACTCTTTGGAACCACTTGGAGCAGCTGGTCAGTGAAGGAAAACTAAAGCAGCACTTGTGTCAACCTGGTGGACAGGGCAGTCAATCTAGCTCGAACAATCAGAAGAATAATCCATCTCGGCCGGCATTGGGAAAATTAATGTTATCTTCGCTGCACCTGGCAGGACTGGCTCAGGTCCCACTAGGGTGATGGCGGTTTCCCATTCTCAGGCCGAGGAGGCCGGCTGCAGGCCGAAGAGGTTGAAGGTGACTTTACCCGTCTTGGGATTTTCGGAGGAGGATAAGGTTGGTACCATTCAACCTTATAACGATGCTCTTGTGGTCACTCTCAGGATAGGGAGTTATAATGTGAAGAGAGTGATGATTGATCAGGGCAGCAGTGCAGATATCATGTACCCTGATTTATTTGAGGGGCTAAGGTTGAAGCTGGAAGATCTTACTCCTTATGACTCGCCACTCATAAGCTTCGAAGGAAGGGCCGTTGTGCCGAAGGGACAGATTCGTTTACCTGTTCAATCTGGCTCAGAAACGGTTGAGGTGGATTTCATTGTGGTCGACGCATACTCCCTATATACAGCCATCCTCGCCAGGCCGTGGCTGCACGCTCTGGGAGTCATCTCCTCTACCTTGCATGTTAAGGTTAAGTTCCCCTCTAGGGGATATGTTGAGGAAATCCTCGGCAGCCAATCGGTGGCCAGGCAATGCATATCGGCTGCAGTGCTTCATCAGACAGAGGTCGAGTCATCAGCTTTGCCCATCCAAGAGTCATAGCAATTAACAGCTCCAAATGCACCTGGAGCGGTGACAGGAGAGGAGGCTGTTTGTGAGGAGTTAGAGAAGTTTTTGATAGCGGATGACCCAGAGAGGTTCTTCCAAGTTGGCATACGTTTGCCACACCAGGAGAAGATGGAGTTGTTGGAATTTCTGAAGGACAATATTGATGTTTTTGCGTGGGACCCTTATGAGGCTCCCGGCGTGGACCCGAGCTTCATTTGTCATCATTTAAACGTCAACCCTGCTTGTTCTGAGAAGGCAGCCACCTCGACTTTCTTCCAAAGAAAATTCCGAGGCCGTGAAGGAAGAGGTGCTCAAACTCAAGAGGGCTGGGGCTATTAAAGAAGTTTTTTACCCCGAATGGTTGGCGCATACGGTTGTGGTTAAAAAGAAGAATGGAACATGGAGAGTATGTGTGGACTTCACAAATTTGAACAAGGCCGTCCCCAAGGATTCGTTCCCAATGCCGCGTATTGATCAATTGGTGGATGCCACAGTCGGACATCCTCGGATGAGTTTTTTGGACGCCTTCCAGGGTTACCATCAGATTCCCTTGGCGTTGGAGGATCAAGAGAAGACTGCTTTCATTACTCCAACGGGGAACTACCACTATAAGGTCATGCCATTTGGGTTGAAGAATGCTGGGGCTACTTACCAAAGAATGATGACCAGAATGTTCGAACAGCAACTAGGGAAGACCATTGAAGTATATGTGGATGAGATGGTGGTGAAGAGTAAAACGATACCTTCGTACGTGAAAGATCTGGCCGACACCTTCCAGATGCTAAGAAAGTACAAGCTGTGCCTTAACGCCTCAAAGTGCTCTTTTGGCGTAGGGTCTGGAAAGTTCTTGGGATATATGATTACTCATAGAGGCATAGAGGTGAACCCAGCACAGGTCAACGCTATTCAGGATTTGCAGCCGCCTCGGAACCCAAAAGAAATCCAGAAATTGACCGGAATGATTGCCGCATTGAATAGGTTCATTTCTTGGTCAGCTGACCGATGCCGTCCTTTCTTCCAATTGTTGAATAAATGGAAGGGGTTTCAATGGATAGAGGACTGCGTGTTAGCCTTCCAGCACCTTAATCAATATCTTTCTCGGCCACCCATTTTATCTCGCCCTGAGGCGGACGAGGTTTTGTTTGCTTATCTGGCAGTGGCCATCCATGCGGTCAGCCTGGTCCTTATAAGGGATGAAAGCAGGGTGCAAAGACCGGTCTACTACGTTAGTAAGTCTTTAAATGAGGCCGAGGTGCGCTATCTACTCTTGGAGAAAGAACTTCTGGCCATAGTTCATGCCACGCGCAAGCTTCCTCATTATTTCCAGTCTCACACTGTGGTGGTTCTGACCCAATTGCCTCTCAAGGCGGTGTTACGCAGCGCCAATTACTCTGGCAGGGTGGCAAAGTGGGGGACCATTTTGGGAGCCTTTGACGTTAAATATAGGCCTCGCACCTCGGTGAAGGGCCAGGTCCTCGCTGACTTGGTGGCAGAGTTTACCGAACCATTGCTAGAAGAAACTCTGAAAGAGGCACACATGGATGAAAAATCAGTTGGTGTGATCACAGCTGCAGTACCTCCGACTTGAAAAGTGTATGTGGATGGGGCAGCTAATCAGAGAGGGTCTGGTGTTGGACTTGTCCTGATGTCCCCTGAGGGAATTGTCTTCGAAAAATCTTTGAGATTGACATTCTTGGCTACTAATAATGAGGCCGAGTATGAAGCAGTCTTGGTGGGCATGAAGATGGTACATAGGATGGGTGAAAAGGAAATCCATGTGTTCTCGGACTCACAGTTAGTGGTCGGCCAAGTCACGGGGACCATGGAGGCTAGGGACCCAAGAATGCAAGAATATTTGGCCTAGGTCAAGCGTCAGCAAGCTGAATTTGATTCCTTCATTTTAGCTCACATTTCTAGGAGTGGAAACACCCATGCAGATTCTTTGGCTACGTTAGCAACGTCTTCAGCTCAGGGCTTGCCCAGGATTATCCTCGTGGAGGATTTGCTAGAGCCAACTCTTACTATTGTCAATGCTGTTCGCATTCATCTGATAAGGCCTGGACCTAGTTGGATTGACCCGTTTATATCTTTTCTTAGGAATGACATCCTTCTTGAGGAAAAGTCTGAAGCAGATAAGATACGTCGAAAGGTGCCACGTTTCTGGTTGTCCGAGGACCAGAAACTGTATAAACGATCCTTCTCAGGACCGTACTTGTTGTGTGTGCACCCTGAATCAACGGAAGCACTTCTGGAAGAACTACATGAAGGGCTTTGTGGGAGCCACACCGGGGGAAGATCCTTAGCCCACAGAGCTCTGACTCAGGGTTATTGGTGGCCCAATATGCAGAGGGAGGCTCAAGATTATGCTCGAAAATGTGATCAATGCCAGAGGTTCGCCCCTAATATTCATCAACTTGAAGGGGCTCTAAACCCTCTCTCCAGTCCTTGGCCTTTTGCACAGTGGGGATTGGACATAGTGGGGCCATTTCTGAGGGCTGCAGGGAACAAAAGATGGCTTCTCGTGGGGACAGACTATTTCACTAAATGGGTTGAGGTCGAGCCCTTAGCAAATATCAGAGATGTTGATTCCAAGAAATTTGTCTGGCAAAACATCGTCACTAGATTCGGTATACCACATACACTTATCTCAGACAATAGCGTTCAATTCAACAGTAAGGCTTTTAGGAAATATTGTGGTGACATGGGCATCATAAATAGATACTCCACCCCAGCTTATCCTCAGGGAAATGGGCAAGCCGAGGCCGTTAACAAGGTCATAGTCAGTGACCTGAAAAAAAGGTTGGACGATGCGAAGGGCAGATGGGTAGAAGAGCTCCCACATGTTCTGTTGACGTATCGGACTACCCCGCGCAGGTCCATGGGAGAAACGCCATTCTCTATGACTTATGGAGCTGAGGCGGTGATATCTCTGGAATCTGGTTTTCCCACCCTGAAGACAAGTACTTTTAGTCCGGAGAATAACGATGGCCTCCTGGAGAAAGGTCTTGATTTACTCGAGGAATGACGCGAGGTAGCTATGGTCCAAATGGCTTATTATCAACAAAAGCTTAAACGGGGATATGATGCCCACGTGAAGCTAAGACCACTGGTGCTTGGGGATCTCGTACTAAGAAAAGTTGTGGGCACTTCTAAGAACCCAGCTTGGGGTAAGCTAAGACCAAACTGGGAAGGCCCCTATCGCATTGTTTTAGTAGCAGGCATAGGGTCATATCGGCTAGCTGACCTAGATGAAAGAATTGTACCACGCCCATGGAATGTAAATAACCTTTAAAGGTATTATTATTAATAAAATGTGCTCTTGTTAGTTAGTAGTTCAAAGTTATAAATACCTCAGGGGCTTGCAGTTACTATTCTTAAGAGTCAAACAGAAACTTGGTTAAGTGTAGTCCTCGGACCACAAACCTTGTGGAAATTAATATCTTGTCATTTGTTAAACAGAACCTTAGTTATGCCGGATCCTCGGACCTCCTACTTTGGGGAAATTAACATTTGAAGTTACTATTCTTAAGATTCAAACAGAAACTTGGTTAAGTGTAGTCCTCGGACCATAAACCTTGTGGAAATTGATATCTTGTCATTTGTTAAACAGAACCTTAGTTATGCCGGGTCCTCGGACCTTCTACTTTGGGGAAATTAACATTTGAAGTTACTATTCTTAAGAGTCAAACAGAAACTTGGTTAAGTGTAGTCCTCGGACCACAAACCTTGTGGAAATTGGTATCTTGTCATTTGTTAAACAGAACCTTAGTTATGCCGGGTCCTCGGACCTCCTACTTTGGGGAAATTAACATTTGAAGTTACTATTCTTAAGAGTCAAACAGAAACTTGGTTAAGTGTAGTCCTCGGACCACAAACCTTGTGAAAATTGATATCTTGCCATTTGTTAAACAGAACCTTAGTTATGCCGGGTCCTTCGACCACCTACTTTGGGGAAATTAACATTTGAAGTTACTATTCTTAATATCTTGTCACTGTTCTTATTCTTATCACACGTTTTGTGGAAATCAATATCTTACCATTCATTAATTTTGATCCTAAGTTCTATATCTTTAAGTGTAAAACAAATTTTTGTAAGGAATGGTCCTCGGACCTTACATCCTACTAAAAGCAATACCTCAGATTATAAAGGTTTAACCATCATGTGAGTTTTCTAACTAAGGCATTTTTTAATATCCAAACTAAGTTATACGGCTGTTTTGAAATTATAGTTGTTTGATTGGTGGAGTTAGACTTATTTATTCTGTTCTCCCTTTAACTATTTATTAGTGAGAACTTTCATGACAAGCACAAAAAGAATAAAGTAGAACAAATACAACATGAATGAAAGTTGAATAAAACCGTTCTTCATTAATTATATACATCAAAAAAGAAAGGAGTACAGAAAGTTCCTATACTAGGCCCTAAGCTAGGGGAGGGGGTCTTGGAGGGAGCTGCTACCAGCCTCAGTGCTCTTCAGTTCCAGCTCAAAGGTAGACAAGACTTGCTTTCCTTTGTCTGTTGAAGGAATGAGGGGCTCCACATTTTGAATCTTCTCCTTCTCGGCACCACCACACTCGTCCTTCTCTTTATGGGAACCTTCAGGTTCTGTAGGATCAGGAAAAAGTTCTTGCACCACAGGAGGAAGGGCAGGAGAGGCAACAACAGGAGGGTCTTCAATTTCCTGTATGTCTAGGGGAAGCCAAATGTTCTCGGGCTTCCTCAGCTCGGAAGCTTGAGGAACCCCTGCTGCATTCATGGCCTCTCCCCAGACCTGCTGACAGTACTCTCGGCACAAGGCCGCAAAAGCCTCTGTCAACAGTTCTTGCGTTCTAGTCACCCCCTCTTGATAGCTGGCCTTCTTCACGACCTCCAGTGCTTGCTTGTGGGTGCGAGCCTCCTCCTTCATTCGCGTAAGCTCCTTCTCCAAGTCGGAGTGTGCCCGGTGGGCTAGAGAGAGCTCGTCGTCCTTTTGGCGAAGAAGCTTACGCTGCCCCTCCACCTGGGTCTCCATCTCTTTAAGCTGGCCTCGGCACCATCCCTTTCTCTTTTCAAGTTGGCCAGCTGCGATGTGATCTTCCCGTTTTCTGCTAAGGCCTGGCCTAGGGACCTTTCTGTCTCCTGCCTTAGCTCTTGCTCCATTCCAGCTCGCTTCCGATAGTCCTCCACAAACTTCTCGGCTGCAAAAACTTCTTGGATGGACTGGGAAAATGTCAGGAGGTTAAAAATGGTAAAGTGTCTACAAATGAATCTAGAGTACAAGTGAGAGGTGGAACTTACCAGAGCTAAACCCCATTTTAATGAAAGGAATAATTGAGGCTGGCCCATCTTTTCCAAGGTTTCCATGTCCTTGGGCAGCAGAATAGGGTGCTCCAACACCTCGGCCAAATGGGGGACGTGGCCTTGTTTGACTGCCCTAATGCTGGAGTGGCAGGGAATGGGTGCGCCGTCCAGTCTCAAGTCAGGAGACCAGGTAGCTGGTGCTCGGCGCACCTCGGCCACATCTTTGATCTCCCCGCTTTCAACTGAGCGGGCGCGCCCTTTGCCTTTGTCCAATTTCTGCTGCTGGGCCGACGCGGGCTGTTTTATTTTCTTTTGCTTTTCACCTCCAGCCCCCTCGGCCTCCGCCTTCCTTTTCTTCTTGGGATCTTCAGCCGAAGGCTTGGGGTCGGCTGGAGGAGGAGGAGGTGGTGGTAAAGCTGGGGGAACTTGGGACCCCCTCGTTCCCTTCTTTGCCACTCATGCGCCTCTCGCGGTCATAAGGTCCTTCAGCTCGTCCATCTCTTCTTCAATGGAGCTGTCGTCTGGATGCGCTATCACTAGACCCGCGATCCCAGAGGCCTCGGCTGCTTCATTTTCCTCGTCGGAAAGAACAACGAACGGGTTTCCGCGAGGTCGTGGGGTGTCCTCGAGCTGGAATTGTTCTATCTCCTCGTCCAACGTGTTCGAAGAAGACACTTGCTCCTCGGGGACAGCAATTGCCTGAGAGTGAGTGGCGAGGGGAATTGCCGCTATGGGCTATGTGTACAATACGGTGTGAGGGGCGTCAGGAATGTCATGGTTAGCCAAGAAGTGGGGTCGGGCTACGTGAATCCTCCTACGCCTTCGGTCACCCGCGATTATTGCGTTCTCGATCTCCTGGAAGTCCGAGGAGATAAGGTCGTACCCTAGAATCAAATGAGCTGCCCTAAGTTGTAAGTCTGCACTGACGAACACCTCAGAGCGTAGCACTCGATTCAAATCTGCAACGTTGCAGTGGCTTAAGCGTGGGCGCACGTTTTGCTTATCTGCAAAGAAAGACAGCCAAATAAACAAACATGGTCAGATTCGTAGAACATATAATAAATTAAAGTTAGACGCTCAAGTAAATGCAAATGCACATTCCTAGATGATAGAGGGAGTTATGGGGTGGGAAGTTAAATCCTAAGGTGTCGCACCTGGATCTCCCCACTCAACTGGGCACTGGGGGCCATCGTGCCAGTTGCTAGAGACGATGAGGTAGTCATCCTTCATGCCTTTATTGGACTTGGGCAAACAGGAGATTAACCTAACTACGCTAGAGCGTGATTTGATGTAATAACCTACTCTAGTGAGTTTGTGGCATTCGTACATAAAGACGACATCATGCCAGGTGAGGTTCAGACCCATCTACTCGTTTAGAGCATCGACGCTTCCTAAGACCCTAAAAACGTTGGGAGCGCACTGATCGGGGCACAATCGGTGGTTGCGGAGATACTCCCTGGTTACGGGTTTCATTGGGAGGGTCATCCCACCTTCTACTAAGGCGACCATTGGGATGATGACCTTTCCGGTTTTCCTAGAACCGGCCATCGCTTCTGCCGGGCAGTATTTTAAACCTGCGTCGCTAGGAATGTGGTACTTAGCTCTAAAACCCTCCATCCCAGCAGCGGTATCAACTAGACACTTAAATTTTCCCATTAGAAAGAAACGAAAGACTAAGTTCTAAGAGGGAGGACGGGTAGAAGGGGAGTCGAGAACAGGATCCGAGGAGAATGGGTTGAGGAAAGAGAATAGGAACTTACAGATTTGAAGTTATGCGAATTTCCACGAATTTGTGCAGACAAAAGGTGATTACTGATGTTTTGATGGGATTAGCCTCTGAAGAAATAAATGAAGGCGCAGGTTCCCGAAGCATCACAACGTGCGGGAAGCGGCCTCGAAATTACATTTGTCCCGCCCAAATTTTCACGGAGTAACAAGGGCTGTTGGATGCTCATCTCACCGTTGAACGTGGGGGACAAGGTGTAACTTACGGTAATAAATGCGCACGTTTTTGAAAATAAAACCGCCAAGTGGCATCCTCTGGAACGCAAAGCAGTCTCCACACGTGCAGTTATGTACAAAACGTGTGGGGTAAGTTCTCGTTGGATCAAAACCCTATTTTTCTCCTCGGATGCTGAAAAATAGAGTTTTGAGGGGCTATTGTGGGAGTAAAAGGACCCAAGCGGGTATTTGGGCCTTTGGGCTCTAGCAAGGAGGGCCAATCTGCTCTTGAGTTAAGAATTGATTAGTACTACGAATCGGCCCATACGCCGAGGGTTTGAGGATATAGCCGAGGGTGAGTTTCTCCTCGGACAGATCCAAGAGAACTTGGAGATTCACTACGAATGGCAAGGCAGAATTCTGGAAGGATTGTTGGTTAAAAGGGGGAAACCCTGAGCCTTCAAGGTACACCGGTGTAGGAAAAATACCAAAAGCAAAGGCTGCCACCTCCACATTAAAGACCCTAACCTACCTCCCTGGCAGCATTAATGGGGAAGTGACCCCTAAACAGTAGAACTGAAACTTCTGGTCACTATTCAAAGGCACTAAGAAAAGAAATATCTAGGAGGGAGGGGGTTGGAGCAACACGTGGATAAAGTATCAGGAAAAGAAGTATTTAAGGGGGATGAACGCCAAAGAAAAGGGGGGGGGGGCAAGAAACAAAGAAAAAATTAAGAATTGTAATCTTTAAGATAGAAAGAGAAATAATACAGGGAGAGTCCTTGGCTTACGTCTGAGGAGGTCTATTTGCAATTATCGTTTACTATTTACAAGTGTTTGTAACTTTTAGCCTGTTATCAAATTCTCAGTACTTCTAACCTAGGTTTCAAGCTCACACTCTACAAAATTTCATTGTTTGAGGCTCATTGGGCCTAAGCTCGTAGTTGTCTTTGGGTCCAGGTACAATTGTACACTTACAGGTTTTATACTCTTCAGTTTATGCACCCAATAATTCACTTGCCACAAAAATTAAAAACTTAGATGGACACGTGGTTGAAAATTGGACTTCAATTGAAATTTAATTTAGAATCTAATTGGATTTAAACTTTTTGATTTTGATACTCAATAATTCATTTGACACAAAATTAAAAATTAAATAGAATACATGGTGTAAATTTGAGAATCCAATTAATATCTAATGAGATTTTCTCCAAATTTTGGCTATTAACATATATATATATATATATATATATATATATATATATATATATATAAACTAGTGTTATGCCCGTGCAATGCACAGCTTAATACAAAAGTATAGGTAAATTAAATAATTTATTTCAATAATATAATTAAATTACTTATCCACAAAAATTAAATTAAAATTTTGGAATTAATAGGGGAGATTTATCTTTTTGAGAGTAACACTTCACACAACTAAGGACAAATTTAATATATTGAGATGATGATTATATGAGAATAAAAATGATTATTTTAAGAAAGACAAAAGGTTAGAAGGGAATAACTAGTCCTATAATGAATATATGGCAATTTTGGATAAAGAAAAACTTATTTAAAAATTAGAAGTGGGTTTTTTTTTTTTTTTTTTTTTTTTTTTTTTTTTTTTTTTTTTTTTTTAACTGTGAAGATAGGATTTTATTAATATAAAAAATTGGGCTTTGACCCCAGTAAGTATACAGTAACCAAGGCCTAAATATAGCCGTTGGGTTTGAAAAAACATTACAAGTGAAAAGAGAAAAAACACGTATTACAGCACTTGGTGTCCTGTCTCTTCAGGTGCAGCGCGTATTGGCCCTCCCAGTGCTCAGCTTGGTTCTGCCATGTGTCGACTCAGCCACTGGTAGTCTTGCGAACGAGTCATAGCACCCTGTAGGATGTCCGCTGGTTGGGACTGCTTGTCTTCGAAGCAATATCTGTTCCTAGCGTTCCAAATGGCCCATGCCACCGTCGCCCATGTTTCCAATTCCTCCCCGTCAACTTCTCTTCCAGGTCGCGGACTAGTAGGAAGATACTTTGCGCCGACGCCACACACTTCTGCAGTCTCCCACGAGCTACTGCCCACACATTTCTGCCTAGAGGACATTCCCAGAGTGCATGTCCGACCGTTTCATCGGTCTGTCCGCAAATTGAGCACACCCGGCTGAATGGTGGAGCAAGAGATGCAGTTGCCTTAAGGCCCAAGTAAAAGAAAGACCTCCAAATTTTAACCAATATACTTATTTATAATCAATAAATAAAATAATATTTTTTACCAGATGAAAAACAAATAAAAAATAGAGAAAAATGCAATGTCCATAACATTTTTACAACACTTTTACAACTAATGCTAAGTAACAGCCTGTTATTGATGACAAAAAAAAAATTATAGTGATATTTTCAAATAGAAAACAAAAAGCAACTTAAAACCTAGGATTTGTTGTAAAAAATATTGTGAACGTTGTACTTTTAAAAAAAAAATAAGAATAATAATTAGAGTTTAGTTAGCAAACTTTTACTAATTCTCATCTAAGTCTACAACTAATATCACTTTTTTACTTACCACTATCAATCTACCATATAAAAAATTTGTCAATTTTTTTTTTGTCTATAAAATTTCTAAAAAAAGAAAAAGCTCTACTTAGTTTATGTTAATTAGTAATAATTTTGCATCTAAAACAAAATAATCAATTTTCGCCTTAAACCCCCAAATGCATCAAGCCGCCCCTGATTGAGCACAACGGATCTATTGGAACTTTCCTCCGGTGAAGGTTTGCTATGGTAGGGAGTATATCTGTGCATGCTCTCCAAACAAAATTCCGGATCTTGGGTGGTACGTTCAACTTCCAAATTCTGCTCCAGAATCTCTTTTCATTCCTTACATTTGAGTGCTCAGCCCCTGACCCGCGTTGCATACGGAGTGCCACCTGGTAAGCTATTTTGACCTTGAACTGTTGTGATTTATTTTCTTTCCAACATAGTTTATCTCGGGCATGTGTGTTGCTGAGTTGGGTGCGCAGGATGGCTTTTTGCGTGGACTGCAAGAAGGTGGCTTGTATTAGAGGGCAGTTCCATTGCATGGTTTGGTGGTCGATGAGGTCAAACCATCGACCACCAAAAACTAGAAGTAGAGTTAATAGAGAGAGAGAGAGACTTACATGGGAAGTGAAGGGTTGTCCTTAAGAGTGAGAATTATTTCGAGGTGAAAATGTCATTTTGGTCCCTACATTTTGAGATCACAATTAATTTGGTCTTTACATTTTGGGAGTAATCAATTTTTTCCATGTTATTTTCAACTTGTAATCAATTTGTTCTCTACCATTAAATTACTAATGAAAAATACTTACATGGCAAACGGTGTGTACTGTTGACACATTTAAAGCTTATGTGGCAACTAAAATAATACGTAATAATAAATGTCACATTAGCATATGAATAAAAATATCAATCTTGGGGGGGGGGGGGGGGGGGGAATTCAGATCTAGCTTGAACATGAACCCATGCCCCAGAAAAATCTAAGCCAAATCAACCAAAACAAATCTCAGCTCTTTAATTCATGTTGGAAACCGAAGCCTAAAATGGGAAGACGACGAAGGAGCAGCCGAAGATGAAGAACAAGGTGAAGGCCTATGGGTTAATTTTGTATGGATTGTGAGGAAATGCAACCTGAATGTTGGGTTCTTGCTATATCATTCTCAAGTCTCAACACCAACCATCCACGTTTAACATAATTTCACCCCTTAATAATTAAATCAAAAAGAAAAAAAAGCCCACTACATTACCATTGATGTACTTTAAACCTAGGTTTTGAATTATCGAACACGTGAACTAATGGATCAGAACCATCCCAACAATTCTAATTGCATATATTTGAAAACCCACAAACAAATATTCGAAAATTTGGTTGGATTTGTCCCCATCAAAGCCATTGGATTGGACTCAACACAAGGACACCAACCCGAAATGAGTGAATCTTCTTCATCTGTGTTTGTTTGTTTTTTTTATTTCCTTTTCTTTTTTGGTTTCCGAGAAAATTTGTTGGGGGAGATTTGTTGAATTTTTTATGTTCTAAAATTCCAATTTTTTATTGGTTATTTATTTTTGGGGTGTTTCTCAATTGTATAGAGGTGAGATGATGTGGAATGTATTTATGAATTCAAGGATTTGAGAATTAAGATAGAAAAATCAAGGTGTTTTTGTGTTTGGTTGCCATGAAAGTCAAAGAAAATCTGGGATTTCTAAATTTGTTTTCCATCTTTAAAATTTGTGAAATAAATTTTTTTATAAAATGATGACGTGACATTTTAAAATATATACTAAACAAAATTTTTATTATTTTATTTGTTATGTCAGCAACACATATGCCAACTATGTAGACCGTTTGCCACATAAACATTTTTTATTAGGGAGTTAATGGTAAGTACCAAATTGATCATAAATTGAAAATAATAAGAACCAAATTGACTGCTATTAAAATATAGGAATTAAATTTACCGTGACTCGAAAATGTAAAGACTAAAATGGTGTTTTATCCTTATTTCTAATTAAGTAAAGAGTTTTAAAATAACAGTATATTAACCTTGACTTATCTTTTATGGTAAAAGGTCTAGATAAGCATCCTCATTTATTGGCCATATCAAATTAATAAACATATATAAAGGAAAAAAACAAATACGTAAACAATTACCTTAAAATTTAAGAGTCTTATGTTCTTTTCATATATATGATCAAGAGAAATTATTGTGTACTCCCAGAGTACCATAAATGCGTACTCTCTTCTCTCACATGAATGGTGGATCCCACTAATTAAATGGTGGGATCAACCATTCATGTGAGAGGGGAGAGTACCCATTTATGGTACTCCAGAAGTACCTAATAATTTTACATGATCAAGAGGTATGGACCTTGAACCATCTATCTACGAAAACTTCAATACATAGAAATTTAGCAAGTACTTATAATCAAATAATGTATTTTACAAATCATAATAAAATGGAATATGAATAATGATTTCGGACCCAGAAAAAGAGGTGCATGATTACCGATCTATCCGCTCTAAAATTCATAAATCTATGCATGCATGAATAACAATAATTCATACAATAATTGTTTTTTATGGGTAAAGATCAATAATCTTACAAAGCCTGAAAGTGCTATTTACAAAGATTAAATAAACAATTCAATTGTGTTCAAGGTAAAAAAAAAAAAAAAAAAACTTGAATCATATCAAAGAAAAAAATTAAATTGAGTTATGTTATTTTTAGGATTTTAAGTGTGGTTAATAAATCACACTAATGATATAATAATAATTTACCTTACTTTTTCAAGAGGGTAATTGGTTTTAGAACAAAAGCTTTGCTTCCTGCATCTTGTTTAGAGTGTTAATGCGGGTCTCGTTTACTATTTTTCTTTCCTGGCTAATCTTCTCCTGGCTTATGTTAAATAGAATAGCATCATAAACACATAAGCTCTTGTTGCATGATTGCACATCTTGTAAATTTCTTGATTTGTGATTGCATGAGTTTGTAAGCATATATATACATCACCCAAGAGTCTATTTCGTATATCCAATTTTTTTTATTTTTTATTAGCTGATATATATGGTAGATAAATATAAATTATAGATTACCCATTTACACTAATTAGGAATTATGACTATTAGAGCATCCACATCAATGGGTGCAAATATTCCTTCTATTTTGCACAAAAAAAAAAAACCTACTTTTTCTATTTTACACATCTAATTTTACAAAACATTCACATCAGTTTATCTATTCTACACATTTATTCAATAAAATATTCATTCTTTCACCATTTTTTATTATTTTCTCACTCACTACCTCTCTCTTTCTCTTAGACCCAACCACCATCATCATCACTACTCCTATCGGCGAACATACCCAACTAAATCATCATCATCATCACTACCCCAATCGGTGAACAGACCCAACCATCACTCAATTCGAAACGAGGAATGATTTCCTAGACGAAGAAGCTGAAGTGGAAAATTTGGAGCGGTGTTGATGACTTTTGTTGTTGCCATTTTCTGATTTTTCTAGCTTTGTCCTTTGTTGTGAATTTTTGAGGTCGTTGGGGGAAGTTGTACAGTGAAGGGTGGGACTCAGGTGGTTGAAGAGTGCAGCAAACTAAGGTGGTCCCATCATCATCATCACTCGATCCAAAAACCAAGATCGGAAAACCAACCGATCGGCGATTTGATCAAGCTTCGTGCTGGTCTGATGAGTTGATCAACGGTAGTTGATGAGTTGATCAAATGAGAATAACGGAGAGTGAGGAGAGAGTGAGAGCAACTAGAGACCAGGAGAGAGAAAAAATTACTAAAATATTAAATACACATGCTACAGTAACAGTGTATATATACATAGTTCTTGTAGCAATTGTATATTTATGCACAATTTTACACCTACTGATGTGGGTGTTTTTTTGGTCGAAATGTGTAAAATGAAGGGTTTTTTGCATTTTACAAGACTTTGAGTAGATGCTCTTATACTCTAACTCATTCATAATGAAGATTGGTTTTATCTCAATAATCAAATAGATATAACTCTCCAACTCATGTACGCATCTAACTCTTCCTAACTATGCACATTGGGTTTTTTTTTTGTTTTTTTATATATTTTTTTTAACTTTAAAATTTGGTGAGATAGCATTAGTTGGCCAGATGATCAAAAGTCCTTGCAATAACACTACTAAGTCTCATCAATAGAAAAGCGAGATAAAAGCAATTGTTGATAAAAACAAATAAGAAGTTTTTATCTAAAAAATTGTTGTTATTTTTATCTAGAAATTAGTGATAAAACATAATTGATAAGAACAAATACAAAGTTATTTTTATTTATAAATTTGCTACAATTTGGTGCAGCCATTTAGCTCAACCATAACTTCTAAGCCTAACTTTTATTACATAGTATATTATATAGATATGATTTTCATTCATAAAATTTCAGATGACTTTTTTACAATTTTGCTAGATTGATTCTTGCCAATCCGGAGATGTTTTGGATGTCAATTGTTTTGGAATGTAGAGGAAAGTGCCATCTTCAAGAAAGTACTTGCCTTTTGACTCTCCCATTGCTGGTACATATTATATTTGAGTTCAAAGTAGGCACCCATGCTAATGTTTAGCACAAATAGGCAATTTTCCTAAGCTTGTTTCTCACTCTTCCTACCTCAGATTGGCTCAAATGACGTACTTTAAGAAAGATCTTGGTATGTACTTTAAGAAAGTACTAGCTTGCTCTTCCCAACGACTCCATCTCTATAAGAACATTTCCAGCAGTCTCTCTAAATTTTTGTACTGTTTGGAGAGTGAATAGTTCATTTTACCTTTTGCTTACTTACTTTTTCAAATACACTTTCCAACAGACTCTCTATCCTTTTCTCTATCTTATTTAAATATTATTTATTTATTCTTTTTTTATCATCATTTATTCTTTCTATATTCATTCCTAACAATTATATTTTTAATTGAAAATTGTTATATTCACAACATTTTTCACAATACTTTCACAAGAATCACATCAAAATCTTATGTGGAAAGCTGTTACTAGTTCTAATTTGAACCTACCACTGAAATTATTTTTTTACTCACCAATATTAGCTAATAACAATCTATTACATAAAATTTATTATGGAAATATTGTGGTAGCATTTCTTAATTATCATTTCTTATTTTTTATATTATTTTTCCAAACTTCATTACATCCACACGTTTCTTCTTCTTCTTTTTTTCTCTTGGTTTTTTCTCTTGGTTTTTTCTCCACCACACACCTATCCCACTCCCACTCTATCTACCCTTCTTTTTCTTTTTTCTAGATCATTCCGGATTCCTCTTTCACTCTCTCCAACTCCTCTTTCTTTCTCTAGCTCTCTCTCTTCTTCTTCTTCTTCTTCTTTTTTTTTTAATTGCTTGCTCCATAGTTGATCGAAGGACACAAGAGGTGTTGTCTCTTTTTTGCTCCACCGTGGGTCAGATGGCTTCTCTCTCTCTCTCTCTCTCTCTCTCTCTCTCTCTCTCTCTCTCTGCTTTTATTGTTATGATTTGATTAATTTTAAGATTTTGTTTTGGAGTTTGATTAGTGTTTTAATTGGTTGTGATTATTGAGACTGAATTAATTCTTTTGCTCATGAACAGGTCTCTTTCTTTTCTCTTTTTTTTTTTTTTCCTGATTTCATTTGGTTTATGAGAAAAATTATTTTAGTGTTTGGATTGTATTTTGCGTTTTGTAGCCGTTGAGATAAAGAAGAGAGAAAGAGAAAAAATTAATTTTTTTTTTCAACTGGGTAATATTTTAAGGGAGAATATTGTTTGGAGGAGCTACAGTAATTGCTACAGTGCTCTCCATGTCTGGAGAGCTACTATAGCAAATCTAAAAATAAAAAAAATTGGAGATGGAAAGGCTGTTGGAGGGCTTTTTTTGTGTTTTTACTCTCCATAGTTGGCTTTAGAGAGCCTATTGGAGATGCTCTAAGCTGTGGCTTTGAGAAAATAGCTACCCAAAAAACAAATTCATTTGAAGTAAATTTATAAACAATGTTGAAAAAAAAGCATTAGTATTAAAAGTTGTTGAGGTCCAAAATATCACAAGCATTGTGTCAAGGCCCAAAACATTACAAAAATTAAATTTAGAACCCATTTAGGCCTTCAAAGAAGGGACAAGGCCCAAATTTGCCAATCAAAGTCCACTTAAAATAAGTAGGAGGGGGTCCAAACCCATGAATGGGCAAGCTTTGGGCCTTAGAAAATAAAGGAAAAGGAAAAAGGAAAATGGAAGCTCAGCTTAGCACTTGTGAGGGAAATTTGATGGGTAGCCTAGAAAGGGACTAGACCAGGATATCTTGGGACTCCCAGCAGCTTAATATCCTCAAGATATGCAGAAAGAAATTAGCTAGGATTAGGACAACTCAAGGGAGCATGCTCATAGACACAAATAACAAAGGTGGATATATTCCATCAGCCACCTATGGTTTAGAAAAAGGCTGATGACTTAGGAATCAACACTTCATGAAAAGAAGCCTGGTACCTCGAGGAACGCAGGAAGATGGACCATGAAGGAAGACGGCTAGGGATCTTTCAACCTGATAGAGAGGAATCTACCCATTTAGAGAAAATGACAAATGGTGAAGCAGCTAAAAAGGTGGGTCTGAAAAGTAGCATCTAGAAGCCTTGGAAAAAGAAGATTGAAAGTCAACCCTTAGGATCTCCCTAAAAAGGAAGGTGAGCTAGGGACTTTTAAGGGGGAAACCTCAAAAGGGGAAAATAATGAGAAAATAAAGAAGGGACCAGCCACCAATATTGCTGACACAACATTGGTTCTGGTGCCCAGGGCAACAAATGGAGGGAATCAGTGGTACACCAAAAACCCTAGGAAGGCATCATAAAAGGGGATGGAGCCAACAGCAAAAAGCGGTCAGGAATAGAGAATCAGAGAAAAAAAAAATCATTTAAAAAAAGGTCTTTAGAATTCAAAAAAGGAGAAAAGAGGGAAAACACTGTGAGAGATCCTAAGACAGGCACTAGATGATACACTTGGATTCAAAATGATTCAAAACTCACAAGTCTTAGAAGCCTAAAGGAGCTATCTAAGTCTATAAATTTTAAACTTATTTAGACCACATGGCATATCCTAGTGGAGAAAGGACAAAATATACTAAAAATCAAAATTTAATGAAATACTATCATTCTGAGGATCTTCGATGTCTTATTTACTTTTTTATTATTCCTTTATTATTCCTTACTGCACAATAAGTATATATTTTGTATGTATGAATGTGTATGTATTGTAGGACCCACGTTTTGTGCACAACTTGATTCGTAATTAGCCTAACACAGCTGCGGTGAACCAAGCCCAGTCCACCAAATAATAAGTATCAAACCTAGGATCCTTATTCCTACTTGGTCTAGGTACTGTAAAAAAAAAAGAACCCACAAAAGTCATATAGATTTGTACAACAACAATAACAATTATTATCTAAATTGCTTAATAAATCACAAAACAACACAAATTAAAATTCAAAATATTTGATTACACAAATTCAACCAAAATCAAATTGATGAATCCAATAACTGAAAAATCAATGGCAATGAAATTAGCTAGAAGTCAAAATGTAAAGTTGTGATTTCCAACTAGCCTTTGTTGCCTTTAATTCCATGCTAAATTTGATTGTATTTTCTTCAATCATTTCCCTATATTTATGTGGGTTTAATTGTAAGGGATGAGTGTGAGAGATTGGTGAAGAATCAAGTATCAAAAGAAGATTAGTGAAGTCCACGACTAGCTCGCGAGAAGAGTAACCCGCGAAAGGCCACGTGTGAAGCACATGACTAGAAGCTGAAGAGTCATGCCAAACTGTCAAATTCACGAGTACTTCGTAAGAAAAGTCATTTTGCTAGGTACCCACGAAGCTCTCAGTTTGGCAAAAAGAAAATGTGTTTTACCAAATTCTTTACCCACATTATAAATACCCTCATTACCCACGAAATGTAAGAAGTACTTTTCAGAGAAAAAACCCTAGCAAAAACACTTGAGAGTTAGGGATTGTTATACCCACAATCATCTACACATTTTCTCTTGTTTTTCCTCTACTCCTACCTCTCTATCTCTACATCCTTGAGAGGTTCTTAGCCCAAACACTTACCACACCCATTCTGAGTGTTAAGTCAAGTTTTGGTGCCTTTGGGAAGTATTAGAAGGAGTCATTAAGTGGTGGATGTAATCCGACTGAATTGCGGGACCCGGAAAGCTAGTGAAGACATGACTCCGAGAAGTCCGTTGGTAGTAGGAGCATGGAGGGCTCAAATACATGGGGTAAACTAGGCTTGGAGGGTCTTTTGTTATTCGTGTCCTCCAATTTTATTTACTAGTGGATTGATTTCGACTTGAAAGATAGCAGAGAGGTTTTTCGCCGAGTTCTTCGGTTTTCTCTTCGATAATATGTCTTAGTGTTATCTTGTGTTTGCATCCCTCTTCCTTACTCTTTAAGCTTTTCATTTATTGTTCATTGTGGTTATATATGGCTTAGAGTAGTGTTACCGATTTATTGCGCATATTTACTCTTGTTCCACACTTTGTTAAGTTAGAGTAAAAGCAATCTAGCCGTATTTTTAAAATTGGGGTCTGAACAAGCTTTAGTGTTTTTACACTAATTTGAGCTTTCACATAATTTATTAGATGCCCTTGAAATTGAAGAAAGATAAAAAGCTAGAAGTTGAAGATAGATCGAACCTATGGAGAGAGACAAAATGATAAAGAGCTAGTAATTGAATAGAGATAGTGAGGAAGAGGATGCGGCTGGTTAGTGGTTAGGTTTAAATTTCCTTTTTTTAAAAAAAAAAATTTAATTATATTTTTTTATATACATTTATAATTTAAATTTTAGACTTATATTGGTACCTGGTTGGTTTATCCATTAATGCCCATTTAACTGGACTACCTAGTGAATTTTTACTTATTTAACCCAAAATTAGAATTGGGTGGGTAAAAATTTACTTAAGTCATGTTGGTCAAAGGTGAATTAATGGGTTTTGGATGGTTAAGATTTGCATGGGATTTTTTCTTATTATTATTAGAGTGTTTGTTGGACAGTCCACTTGTTAGGATGTGTGCCCTTAAATCCTATTGTATAATGCTATGAATGTTATTATGTATGACATTATGTATGATTTAATATTGTGTTTAATAAAATTGTTTTATTATTATCTAAAAATAATGGCAACATGAATATTGAGACATTATCATATAGTCCATGAGATGCATTGTATGTGATTTATGTGATTTAGTTACAAAAGATGTAAATCACAAGTTCCTTGTAAACTCAAAATGTAGTTCATAGTCGGTGATGAAATTGGGCATTTCATCTGCGAAGACTATAACATATCAACTAAGATGATCTGTCTTGATCATGGAAATGGAGATTTCTAGTTGGTATGGTAATATGTTTTAAGAGTTAAAACATATTGAACTAGACCGCTGTGAGATTTATTATTCTCCTAACGACTGTCAAATGAATAATAAACTCACGACTTATTTTTGCATGAACTCTTAATCCTGAGAGAATAATGGACTTGATCATGAGGTGTAGGCTACTTTGATATATCAAGAGTGAGATTTAAAGTAATGGTCAAAACCTCAATATGTTGGGCAACCACATTTAGTGTTGATGGAATATATATTCTCAAAATGAAATTCATAGTCTCTTAACGGAGATACAAAATATTCTCTTGAGATAAGTTTAATGGGTTTGTTATTTAGAGAGCTAGGCCTAACCATTTTAGTAAAGAGCTACTAAAGTATATATTTATGGAATTGGATTTCATAAATATATGATGAATAACTTAAAGGATTAAACCGGGTACTCAAAGAATTAAGATGTAGTAATCTACAAAGTGGCAGTCTACATTCATAACTTTGTATTATTACAAATATTTTATGAAGGGGTTGCATGTACAATAAAGTCTTGGGATATAATTTATAAATAAGGCCTAAAGTGCAACTATATTTATAGTGGTATTAAATATAGTTTATGGTAACTTTGGACTTATCAAGAGTTGACAGAAAAGCCCAAGGCCCATTGGAGCTAGTGTCTTATTGGTCCCTTTTGGTCTCACTCTAAGCTACACACTTAAGCCCAATTGAAAAGGCCTAAAAGGCCAGCCCAATTAGATAATCAGTTAGGTACAAAGGGAGAAACATACAAAATTTTCTATAGAGAATTGTAAGAACACTATTGCGAAGTGGTGTAAGAAGTGTTAGACACTTTGACATTCTCCCTTTGGAACTAATTGAGAGACCACACATCTTGGGCGTTAGTGGAATTGGAGTGAAGATTGAAAGAGCTCCCAAGTGTTTTTGATCTTCGGTTTTGAAATTCACCGCTCCAAGGTACACTCTCTTGTTCTTAAATTCTGAAACTTATGTAGTGCATGTTAACATTTATGAATGAAGTAAATCCATTGTTTTTTCCGCTGCGTATTTTTTTGTATGCGATACAAACATGTATTTTTCCATCACCACTATCCTAGATACCACCTAATCTAAGGCCTCACAATCATCACGCCCACTAGCGAAGATTATTAAAACTCATTGGGCCACACTAGAAGTGGCCCTCGAATGTGAAAACCTCACTACCAAAACCACGGTCCATAAGAACAACTACCTTGTACAGTGCAATATTCTTTAGTACGTGACTTTCTATTCTAGTAGTGATTTATGCACTAGCTGCTCTCCAACTTTAGGCCACATTCTCAACTAGTCCATCACTCTCTTAAACAATCGTGGAACAAGATCTAACCAATAGGATTTAAAACTTCAATTAAAATTTAACTAATTTTTATATGAACTAATTACAAATAATTTAGAATTGATGATGAAGAAAAATCCACCAGTTGTCGCGTGGCCCTCACTTGACTTGAAGCAACACCTGTACGATAAAAGACAAGACCAAACAAAGGGCACCGGTGTGGTGCCGGTCAAAAACCCTTCGAAGGTCAAGTTAGAGCTTCTTTCTTATTCGCAACCCTAAAGCACTTAAGCTGAAGTGAATTATGCGTACCTTGGTTTATGAGGGTTTTGGGGTATATATAGTACTGTGGGGCCGAAATAAGCGCCTTGGTGAGGAAGTACTTTCCTTTTAGGAGAGTAATCTATGGATTTTACGTATCACCTAGAGCCATTTTCCTTATAGGAATCTTCTCAACTAGGGTCAGACGTGTAGCGCAAGAACTTTCCTTATACATGCATACGTGGAGGACAAGATAGGTTATGGATGAAGGTTTGCTTATCCCCTTCGGCTTTTCCTTTTGTCAGCCTTTCCTTCCTAAGGTCGTCAGCCTACGCATCTGTTTCCGGAAAGGTCGTCAGCTTAGAACCTTCAGCTTGATTCCATTAGCTTTCTTCCTTCATCCCAACGCCGTCAGATATGAGGCAGATCCGCGAACATCGAAGGAAGATGGTTCAGTGACCAGAGCTGATGGGCTTGTTACTCCCATTAGCCTTCTTAAGGTGTTAGGAACTTGTAAAATCACCATCATCAGCTGCCCCCTACTCTATGACCCTATCAGCTATAGCTGATGGGTTATGGAGTTGACGTTGTTGGGAAGCCTACTCATGCATGGTAATTTGAGCCATCTTCATTAAATGGTGGGACACATGGCATGGACTGATTGGCTCCATGCCTGGACGAGCGTGTCGCTTCGTCTTCCGTGCCCTCTTTCATCTATATATATATATATATATTTCATTTTCCCTCTTATTTCCAACTTTTCACACCTTGCTGATTTCGAGAGAGAGAGCGTCACCGCTGTTCTTTTGACTTCGTCAACCAAATTGCTGTCAACTTCTTGGGATTGTCCTTTTACTTATAAGTTCTCGTCCTTTATTTTTCCTTCTTTTATTTTTCTAGTAGTGCCCTTTAGTGAGGTCGTTAGCCTAGGTTCTTAGAATAAACCCGTCGTTTGTAGGTAGTTAGATGTCTAGGGAGGCGACGAGTGATCAATCGTTGATCCGCGACGGAGCGGGTTACGACGAGGTCTTCCAATCAGGCCATAAGCCCGAGGAGGGCCTATCTCAGTCGTTAGAAAGGGAAACGTTAACCCATTCTTCTGACGAGGAAGTAGGGAGTTCTAGAGAAGGTGAGGTGAGCGAGGATGGTGGAGAGGAGAGGGTAGGTGACGGAGACCAGAGGATCAATGAAGAGGAAAAAGAAAGTACCAGTAACGGGGGTGGGAGTGACGGTGATTAGGAAACCTTAGAGAGTACCTCGGGAGCTTCTAGTGATGATCGTCCTTTCATCCTACCCCCAGAATGGTCTGTCAACAAATTCCCTCCGACGATGTCAGAAAATATTTTCAAAAATTTGCGGGCCCGTTATCAAATACCAGATGATATCCCAATTCGCCTCCTTGAGGAGGGTGAGAGATGTTATTCGGGACAAACTACGGATGTTGACATGTATGATGCCATGTTCGCTGCCGGATTAAGATTACCACTGACGGTGTTACATCGTCAGCTGGCTAACTTTCTGGGGATATCCGTCAGCCAGATTGCCCCTAACGCCTGGCGAACATTCATTGGTGCCGAGATCCTGTGGGGTCGTCTAAGTGGTGGGAACCGTCAGTTAACCCTAGACGAGTTCTTTTGGTGCTACCGCCCTCAGCATATCTCCTCGTCAAAGGGGGTGTATCATTTCGCAGTAAGGGAGAAAGTGTTAAAGTTGGTATCGGACATGCCTAATTCCAATAGAAAGTGGAAGGGCAGATATTTTTTTGTAGAGGGGACGAACTGGGTATGCCGTTAGGAGGAGTGGGAGTCAATGCCTCATGGTTTTTTTGACAACATCTGGGCATACGTCAGGAACTCAAGTTGACCCCATCTGCTTTTTACTTCGTTTGTCTGTTTGATCCTTAACCCCGTCTCCTTTTCATTTCAGCTAACACCCGTCCATGCATTACTGCGGAACAAGAGGATTTCATCCATCAGGTGACGGCTATCCCCTTGGACGAGCGGAAGTGTCGGGACCTAATCACGCTAGACACTTTACATTTGTATTATGGTGGTCCCGAGCTGACGAAGGAGGCTTGCAAGCTAAACGCTTACTCCCGTCGACGTGAGTATCTTCCAATTTCTTTCGTCTACGTCTTGACGCTGTTTCTTTTCTAACCCTTTCTATCTGTTGTAGAAATGGAGTCAGCCAGACAAAGAATACGGGCTGCCGCTGCTGCCAAGAAGAAAGAATAGGAGAAGGCTAAAGGGGAGTCGACACCGTCGTCTGCCCTGAAGTCCGTCAGGAAGGCAGGAGCCAAGAGGAAAACTAACGGCAAGGATGAGCGTTCTGGGAAGAAGGTTGCCATGACTCCTGGAGATAAATCTTCAAAGAAGTCATCACCTCCCAAGTCCATCCATGGGGCAGGCAAAGGGCTGATGACGTCATTGGCCCCGTCAGCCAGGGATCAGTCCATCGCCTTTTAACCCACAAAGATTATGCCGTGGAGGTGACGGAGTCCATTTTAAAGGATGAGGAGATGGACCCTTGTGTTGAGCAGGCGACGGACGAGATAGGGGCGTCAGGCCTGTTTGATCTTACTTGGGTATGCCTCTCTCTTATTTTGGTGCCCGACTAGTTTTAATGATTTGACGTTGTTTTTATTTGGCCATGCAGGCTATGGTTCACATGAAGGCTTTGTCAGAGAGGTGTTCCACTAAGGAGGGGTGATTGCCCGTCTGCATGAGCGTATCAAGTACTTAGCTGATGGACAAGCGCAATATAAGGATGTGAACTATGTCCTTGGTACGGAGATGAAGGATCTAAAGGAGAAGTTGGCGGAGGAAAGTCATCAGTGGAAGCTGGAAGAAGAAGCCAAGATGACGACAAAAAAGAAGCTGAAGTCCATCCTAGTTCAGGTGGAAACGGCTAGGAGCGATGCTGTGACAGAGTTTAAGGACTCGTCATCCTTTATAGACGTTTGTACCGCCTACTATGGTGACGAGTTCGAGGACTGCTTGAAACAAGTAAAATCCATTTATCTTGACTTGGATTTATCCAAGATTTCCATGGATGAGTCTATCCCGTTGATTCCTGCAGGGAACATCGTCAATGAGGAAGGTGATGATGCTAACCAGAGGAATGATAGCATTGTTCTTGCTCAGCCAGCCATGGACAAGCCCATCACTTCGACTTCATCAGCAAATCCTCATGGTGACGATCTAAATGCCGTCGACCCTTCTATTCCTAGCGCCCAGCCTTTTATTGCCAAAAGTGACGGAAAGCCCCAAGATCCCCCCGCTTCGTGAACTTCAGCACTTCTTTTTTTTGTAAAATGTAAACGAATTTTAATGTTTGACGCTCGTTGCTCTGGGCTTTTGTAAAGACATTATTATGTTAATCTCAATATGTTGTTTTATATTTGAGGCATATTTCTCTCTTCTATCTAAGTTAAAAACCACTTGCTTGTGATGAGCCCATTAGCCTATGGGTGACGATGTTGTTTTTTTGTTAATTATCAAAGTAATAATGGCGTCAGCCTTCTTTTAGCTGAGACTTCAAGCTGTTTTTATCAATTCGTCAGCCTTGTGGGCAATGGCGTCGGATCAAAACTTATTGCTATATGCCTGTCAGCTTTTAACGGCGTCAGCTTTCTCAGTCGATAATATACTTTAGGTTGTTTGGTATCCGTCGGATTTAGGGGCAATGGCATCATCTTTCTTTTAGCTGAAACTTCAAGCCGTTTTATCTACCCGTCAGCCTTATGGGTGACGGCGTCAACTTTCTTTTGGCTGACTATTCATAAACTCATTCATTTTGTAGGTTTTATAACGGTCGGCCACTTAGTGGCCATTATACTAAACCCGTCCACTTTATGGACTTGAAAAGGCTGTCTACTTTGTGGACTTAATCATGAGATCGTCCACTTTGTGGACTTAACCATAAGGTCGTCCACTTTGTGGACTCGATGGTAGATTCGTCCACTTTGTGGCCTTAACCATAAGATCGTCCATTTTGTGGACTTAACCATAAGGTCATCCACTTTGTGGACTCAATGGTAGATTTGTCTACTTTGTGGCCTTAATAGCAGATTTGTCCACTTTGTGGTCTTAATGGTAAGATCGTCCACTTTGTGGACTTAACCATAAGGTCGTCCACTTTGAGGACTTGACCATAAGGTCGTCCACTTTGTGGACTCAATAGTAGATTCGTCCACTTTGTGGGACAATGCTGTCTCCTTGAAGACTAACTGAAATAACAAATTTATCAATCGTTTCTGAATAAACTCCTCTTATTATGATGAATGCATAAGTAGAATAATTGTTCCAAAAAGAATAAACCTTCAGCCCCTTGGGCTTAAAATGTATTGTAGGCAAAAAATAAACTAAGATAAATGATTAAAAGAAATATATTGGATAAACTGGAGATGAGGAGTGGTGTTCTTCGTGCTATCTTCTACTGGTAGTACTTCTTGAGGTGCTCGGCGTTCCATGGGTGGTGTAGCTTCTGCCCGTCAAGTGTCTCTAAGTGGTAGGTTCCCTTCCTTAGCCATGATGTTATCTTGTAGGGTCCTTCCCAGTTTGGGCCAAGCTTTCCTTGTGCGGGATCTCTGGTGGCGTCCATCACTTTCCTTAAGACGAGGTCTCTGACTTTGAAGTCTCGGTGTTTGACTCAGGAGTTGTAGTGTTTGGCCATGAGGTCCTGATATCGTGCGAGTCTCTGTTCAACTGTTGCTCTGACCTCGTCAACCAAACCAAGCTGTAGACGTATGGCCTCGTCATTCCTCCCTTCGTCGTGATTGTCCACCCTGTAACTCGCAAGCCCAATCTTAGCTGGGATGACTGCATTGCTCCCGTACGTTAGTCAAAATAGAGTTTCTCCTGTGGGTGTTCTGGCCATCGTCCTGTACGCCCATAGGACGCTAGGCAACTCTTCTGGCCATATGCCCTTTGCCCCCTCGAGCCGGGTCTTGATGATTTGAAGCAAGGATCGATTTGTGACCTCATCCTGTCTGTTGGCTTAAGGATGAGCCGGAGAGGAGTAGTGGTTCTGGATTCCTAACTGCGAACAAAAATCTCTAAACGCTTCATTATCAAATTGCTTACCATTGTCCGAGACTATGACCCTGGGGATTTCGTATCTACAAATTATGTTTTTCCAAACAAAGCTTCGCAGTTCTTCTCGGTGATGGTGGCCAATGCCTCAGCTTCCACCCATTTGGTGAAATAGTCTATACCAACTATTAGGAACTTCAGCTGCCTTATTGCTGTAGGGAAAGGGCCCATAATGTCTAGTCCCCATTGGGCGAACGGCCATGGAGCTGTGATTGGAGTCAGCTCTTCTGTTGGTTGCCTAATTATGTTGCTGAGCCTTTGACATTTGTCACAAGCCTTCACATATGTCTGGACGTCCTTTTGCCTGGACAGCAAGTAGTATCCTGCCCGGATCAGCTTATGTACTAATGATCACGACCCTAAGTGGTTGCCACAGATCCCTTCGTGTACTTCCTTCATGACATAATCCGCTTCTTCGGGACTTAAGCATCTTAAGTATGGTCGAGAGAATCCCCTCTTATACAGGACATTCTTTATCGAGAGAAACTGCGCCGACTGGACCTTCAGCTTCCTCACCGCCTCCTTCTCGCCGGGCAACGTGCCGTCTTTTAAGTAAGAGATTAAGGGGGTGGTCCAATTGTTTTCGGAACCTATCTCCTGTATGTTGACGACATCTATTAGTGGTGAGGGTTGAATAAAAGAAAGTACCTTGTCGAGGGCGATCATATACTCTGCTGACGTGGTTTTGGCAAGACGGTCGGCTGGCTCGTTTTCTCCTCTTGGGATTTGGACTATCTTGGCTTGTAGCTCATCCACTCTCCTCTTCGCTTGCTCCTAATAATTTTTCATCTTTTCGCCCTTACACTCAAATTCGCCATTCGCTTGGCTTGTGACGACTTGGGAGTCGCAATGAACAACCATGTTTGCGGCCCCTATAGCCTTGGCGAGGTCTAAACCCGCTATTAGGGCTTCATACTCGGCTTCATTATTAGTCGTAGGGAAATCGAGACGGATCATACATTCGATCTCATTGCCTTCTGGAGATTTTAGTACAATTCCTGCTCCACTAGCCTTCTTGTTGGACGACCCATCCGTGAATATGCTCCATTGGAGATTTGCTGCCCCCTCGCCTTCTGCGCTGGCGAATTCTACAATGAAGTCGGCGACCGCTTGACCCTTGATGGCGGTGCAAGGACGATACTGTATGTCAAACTCGCTTAACTCTATTGACCATAATGCCATTCGCCCGGCAGCTTCAGGACTACCCATTGCTTGCCGTAAAGGTTTGTCAGTTAGGATGACTAACGTATGGGCTTGGAAGTATGGCTTGAGTTTACGGGCCGCCGTGACTAGAGCGAAGGCGAGTTTTTCCATGGGGGGATACCTTTCTTCTGCACCATGTAGTGCCTTGCTGGCATAGTACACGGGCCTTTGGACCCTGTCGTCTTCTCTGACTAAGGCCGCACTGACGGCGACTGGGGAGACGGCCAGATAGAGGAAAACTTCTTCTCCTGGTTGTGAGGGACTTAGTAACGGTGGTGAAGAAAGGTAGGCCTTCAAGTCTTCGAACGCTTGTTGACATTCGGTCGTCCATTCAAAAGATTTCTTTAGTGTGCGGAAGAATGGTAGACACCTATCCGTTGCCCTCGACACGAATCTATTAAGCGCGACGACCTTGCCATTAAGGCTTTGTACTTCCTTTATATTTTTAGGAGGCGCCTCCCCATTATGGCCCAGATCTTGTCTGAGTTAGCCTCAATACCTCTTTGGGACACCATGTACCCTAAGAACTTTCCCACCGTCACTCCGAAGGCACACTTGCCTGGGTTAAGCTTCATGTTGTAGGAGCGAAGAGTATCGAAGGTTTCTTTGAGATCTTCCAAATGATCTTCTTCCCTTCGACTTTTCACTAGCATGTCATCGACATATACTTGGACGTTTCTTCCAATCTGTCATGCAAACATCTTGTTCATAAGCCTTTGGTAGGTTGCGCCAGTGTTTTTCAAGCCAAAGGGCATGACTTTGTAACAAAAAAGGCCTTGGCTTGTTACAAAAGAAGTCTTCTCCTAATCAGCTTCGTCCATTCGGATTTGGTTGTATCCGGAAAACACATCCATGAAGCTCAGTAACTGATGTTGGGCCGTAGAGTCCACCCAGATGTCGACCCACGGGAGGAGATAGCTATCTTTGGGGCATGCTTTGTTTAGGTCCGTGAAGTCGACACACATCCTCCATTTTTCGTTGTTCTTTTTGACCATCACGACGTTTGCCAACCAATCAGGGTAGTAAACTTCCCTGATAAATCCCGCCTCTTATAGCTTGCGGACTTCTTCTGCTACCGCTCGATCTCTCTCTTGGGCGAAGATTCTTTTCTTTTGTCGGACAGGCAGGAAAGATGGAAACACATTCAACCTATGTACCATGACTGACGGGTCAATTCTTGGCATATATTCATGGCTCTATGCGAACACGTCCCGATTTTCTTTTAAGAAGGTCATGAGTTCTTGACGCATTGTCAGGTCTGCAAGGGTGCCGATTTTGGTCGTCTGCTCTGATTGGGATTCGTCAAGAGGTACGTCTTCGAGCTTCTCAACAGACTCTATCGTTGCCTGACGTTCTTCTATGTTCATGGCCTGAAGGTGGTCGTCCATCTCCATCATGGCTACGTAACATTCGCGTGCGGCTACTTGATCTCCTCTCAACTCTCCTACTCCATAATCAGTAGGGAATTTTATCATCAAATGGTAGGTTGAGGTTACAGCCTTCCATGAGTTGAGGGTTAGATGTCCTATGATGGCGTTGTAGGCTGAGGAGCAATCGACTACGAGGAATGCTACATTCCTGGTGATTTGTTGTGGGTAGTCTCCAATGGTAACTGCCAAAGTGATGACGCCAAGTGGAAATACCCTCGTTCTTCCAAAGCCGACGAGCGGGGCGTTAGTCAAAACTAGTCGCTCCCTTTCAATCCCCATTCGTTGGAAAGCAGGGTAGTAGAGGATGTCTACTGAACTGCCGTTGTCAACAAGGACTCGATGCATGTTATAGTCTCCTGCCTGTATGGTAACGACGAGTGCGTCATCATATGGATGGTGAAAATGCCGTGCATCTTCTTCTGAGAATCCAATGAAGGGATTGTCAATCCGCGACATTTTGGGCGTGAAACCTGTCATCTGGATGTTCTGCACCATTCTGAGGTATGTCTTTCTGGCTTTCTTCGATGACCCGGCGGTCGTGGTGCCCCCTACAATCATCCCTGTATCTCCTAGGGGTTGCCTGAGGCGATTGTTATCTCGTCGAGAAGCTTGATTTTGTGGCGGGTCTACCCTCTCCTTGCAGACAAACCTCTGCAGCCTTCCTCGTCTAATGAAAGCTTCTATTTGCTGCTTCAAGTCATAGCAATCAGCGGTGTCATGGCCATGATCTTGAAAAAAACGGCAATATTTGTCCCTTGGCCTCTTGTTGGGATCCCCCTTTAGCTTGCCGGGAAAATTCAAGGCTCCTTCATCTTTAATTTGCATCAATACCTGGTCAATAGGAGCAGTTAGGGGAGTGAAGCTTGTGAATCTCCCCGCGGGTGGTCTAAGGCATCGATCATCCCGTTGTTCTTCAACTCTAACCTTCTTTTGCCCCCTATCTGAGCGTGCGTCTTCCTATCTTCCCCTTTTTCTAGGATTTTCTTCTCTGGCCAGTAATGCATCTTCCGCGTTCATGTACTTGGTTACCCTGTAAAATACTTCGGACATAGTCTTTGGGTCGTTCTTATACAGAGAAAACAGGAACTTACCCTTCCGCAGCCCATTTGTGAATGCTACTACAAGTATCTTGTCATCCGCCTCATCTATTGAGAGGGCTTCCCTGTTAAAGCGAGCTATGTATGATCTTAGAGTCTCGTCTTCTCGTTGTCTAATGTTCATTAGACACGCGGTAGACTTCTTATGCCGGTGACTCCTGATAAAGTGTGATACGAATTGTGCGCCTAATTCCTTGAAAGTGCCGATGGAATTAGGCGTCAGCCTACTATATTAGTCCCTCGCAGGACCTTTCAATGTGGTGGGAAAAGCCCTACACATGATCTCATCCGGTACACCCTGAAGATGCATTAGGGTCTTGAAGGATTCCAAGTGATTCAATGGGTCCTTGGATCCGTCGTAATTCTCCACCTGAGGCATGCGAAATTTTGGGGGAAGAGGGCATGAACTTACGAGGGCTGTGAAAGGCGAATCAGTTCTCTGGACTAGTTCATCCAGGTCGCTGGAGATTCGACCTCTGAGGGCGTTCATCATCACATCCATCTGTTCCCTCATCTCCTGCATCTCAGCTACTATGTGAGGTGGTAAGGTGTCCGAGATGGATGGCCGGTTAGTGTCTTACCGCTCTGGTCTACTCGGAGAGTTACTACCCTCAGGCCCTTCCGAGTTTCTCCCATCTGCGCTTGCACCTTCCTGGTCTTCCTCTGGTGTGCTAGGGTGTGTATTCCTTTGCCGCAGTTGCTCCTCCAAATCATGATTCTGTTTGGTCAAGTGCTCAACCACCACCGCAAGCGTTTGGACTTGCCTCTCCAAAACTGTGGTGTGCGGTTCGTCGCCTTGATTATTGGTTGTTGCCATCGATCGAGTGAGTACCATGCAACTTTTTTCTTAAGGGTAGAGCAAAGGCATCACTCTTGAGTGCTGATGTTGATTCCCACAGACGGCACCAACTGATGATGGAGAAAAATCCACCAGTTGTCGTGTGGCCCTCACTTGACTTGAAACAAC
This sequence comes from Castanea sativa, assembly GCF_040712315.1. Lineage (NCBI taxonomy): Eukaryota > Viridiplantae > Streptophyta > Magnoliopsida > Fagales > Fagaceae > Castanea > Castanea sativa. The sequence goes on from NC_134023.1 coordinate 23,718,984, forward strand.
ACCTGCACAACAAAAGACAAAACCAAACAAAGGGCACCAGTGTAGTGCCGGCCAAAAACCCTCTGAAGGTCAAGTTAGAGCTTCTTTTTTATTCACAACCCTAAAGCGTTTGAGCTGAAGTGAATTATGCGTACTTTGGTTTATGAGGGTTTTGGGGTATATATAGTAGTGTGGGGCCAAAATAAGCGCCTTAGTGAGGAAGTACTTTCCTTCTAGGAGAGTAATCTATGGATTTCATGTATCACCTAGAGCCCTTTTCCTTATAGGAATCTTCTCGACTAGGGTCAAACGTGTAACGCAAGAACTTTCCTTATACATGCATACGTGGAGGACAAGATAGGTTATGGATGAAGGTTCGTTTATCCCCTTCGGCTTTTCCTTCCATCAGCCTTTCCTTCCTAAGGTCGTCAGCCTACGCATCTGTTTCCGGAAAGGTCGTCAGCTTAGAACCTTCAGCTTGATTCCATCAGCTTTCTTCCTTCAGCCCAACGCCATCAGATATGAGGCAGAGCCGCGGACGTCGAAGGAAGATGGTTCAGTGACTAGAGCTGATGGGCTTGTTACTCCCATTAGCCTTCTTAAGGTGTTAGGAACTTGTAAAATCACTCTCATCAAGAATAATTCCCACAAATAGTTTTGATTTAGTCTGCTAACGGTATTGCTTATATTGGGAATATAAATCTTCTGTCTTACTTTTGGTGTTGAATATAAAATAGAATACAAAAATGAAACAAAAGATTTTTTTTATCCGCATTTAGGTGACAATGTTTGAACATAGAACGTAATTCAAGACAATGTTTGGACAAAAAATTGAAAGTAAAACAAAGTAATTATATTATTCATAGCCAATAAGATTACAGTTTCAATACATATTATATTTATCTACCTCAATTGCTTTTCTTGTTTGATTTCAATCCCTTGGTCGGACATGGTTTGCTCCGACTGTTTCTCCGCTTTCTCTTTTACCTCCCCCCATAGAGTGGCGTCAAGACCAAGAATTATCAACGTAGCTCCAATAACACTGGAATCAAAGTATCGATATAAGAATTGCTAATTCTTCTAAATTTATATCGTTCTCACAGCTCATTTTTCACCAAAGCTGGTTCAAATACGTACCCTCCAATGTATAAAGCATCTCCTAAAATGAGTAGTCCCATAATGGCTAATTGCCAATGTTTGAACATATATTGTAATTCCAAAAATCACAACTCCCTGAAGAAAAGAAGTATATGATTAGTTTTTCTCAAATCTCTAGAAATAGGAAAAGATGAGTGTGGCATTCAAAAATTTACACTATAGATTGGAGCAAGAAGGCTGATGTTCCATGACAATTTCCATGATAAAGATTTATGATCCAAAATTGCTGTCATGAGAGTGGAGAGTAGAGCACCCGATAAGCACGTTAATGATGTAAGTGCTATTGGTGCTGGATACAACTTAATTGTAACTGTCTGCAATAGTCATATATACGTATTAGTTTATAATTTTATATTTTATTTCTCAACTTTAAATTGAAATAACATGCATTGGTTTCCAATATATGTAGTTGTAATCCTAGTTACTATACAAGTATACGACATAGTGAACATAATGCATGTGGCCTCCAATGATCACTTTTATAATGATAAAAGTTGTAAAAACTCAAAGAAGCAATATTGACTACTATGGAAGGCCAAATAGAGGGACTCTTTCTGTTATTAGCTTTACTTAAAGCACGCAGAAAAACAATCTATTTTGTAACTATCAACTCAGAATCACCTGTAAGATGTAGAAAGCTGCCATTGAAATGGAAGCAGTGACAATCATGACGGAACTCTTTATTGAATCCTTGTCTAAGAATTCTTTTGATGAGGTTTCAGGTTGATGCGAGCGCTGAGTATGTAAAGATACACTACAACAAACTTTAGTTATTTCAACCCTCTTACTAAACTATAAATAAAAATGCGGAAGGCTATATTACTAAACTTTATTTCAAATGTTATTTGGTCCCTCAAAATAAGTTAAAACACCCATGAAATAAATGTGAAAAAAAAAAAAGCGCGCCAGTTTTTTCAGCCCACAACCCTTGATAAAATATTACAAATATTTCAGCTCTAGAAAAAAGCCCACAACAAAATTTTCATCCCTTGAAAAAAGCCCACAACAAAATTTAAAGATATAGCCCAGAACGTAACTAACAAACACATAGAGCTCTTATCACTCTTGTAGAGTTTATTTAGACCCCTTAAACCACAATTGGATTAACCTAGTTAACAAGCCAAGTAATTACTTAGTCCAAATTCCAGATCTAGGTTAACACAATCATATAATCATATCAATGTAAAGTGTGGAATATAAAAACACAAAGATATGATGACCCAAGAAAACTAAACCGGTAAAAAACCTAGAGAGGATTTAACCTAGCTATCCTCAAGGTAAACCTGAATCCACTATGAAAGAATCGAAGTTGTACAATAGCAACTTAGACCACTAACATCCTATTGCTACCCACCAGTAGAAACTTACTTACACGACCACGTGCAAGCTCCGAGACCACAGACTCCTTTCTTGGATTCTCCAGCAAGTACAAGCACTCCTCCTTGTATATCTTTAAGCTCTTATGGCAGCAACTGAACGATCATCAAGTTCTCGAAGAAATCTCCTTCTGGATAATCCCAAGCTTGTGTGAAGGCAAGCACCTCTCAGATCTCACAAGAGATTCACACAAACAGCAATGTGAACAACAACAAAAACGTGACTAGGGTTTGCCTTTTATACCTAAGGCAAAACATAAAACCCTACACGTCATATGGGCTTAGGGCTAAGTTGGAAATTCTGCAGAAAAAAACAATCTGCACGACTTTCGATCGATCGAGTCTAATTCTCGATCAATCGAGCCAGGCAGAAATGCACAGTAACTTCTGCAATTAACTCAATTCTAACTTTACATAAATCACATACTTTGAGCAAGTCTAAAACATAACTAGACACCTGTTTTGATCATGGTTTGCCAACAATACATATTAGAGTTCTAATGCATTAGTTCCTAAGTACTTAGAACCTAAGAAACTCCCTCTTTGGCAATCTGTGACAAAACACAACTAAAAGCTCAAAGTTTACAAAGAAAAGCCCTTTACACAAAAATATGCCCATTATAACAAATCTAATCCTAACTACTATCCATCAATTGCAAGTGTAGACAGCAGCTCAATTGAATCAACCTGTAAATTTCCTGAAACACTAAACAAAACTCATAAACGCATGTGTGGAAACTACAAGTACAATATAATAAAAATCTTGATTTCACAAAATACAAAATATAGACGAACATCAATGAATAACTCAAAAAACATAAGTCTATAAGCAGTGAAACAAGAAACATATCCAAAAAAATAAAATGAAATGAAAAAATCCCCCTAACAAGAATACTACAAGAGCCAAAAACAATAAATACACAGTGAAGCACCTAGATACAATCTAATCTCCACAAGCTCTCAAAGAACAAAGTCCCAAACTCCAAAAACAAAACTCCCCCTAAGATATACAATCTACTCCCTCTTTTTGTGACGGAATGCCAAAGAACAAATCAGAATCCATCATCAAAAGGAGGTGGCGAAGACGAACATCTAAGAAGCGCCAAGTCTGCTCGCAAAGCACGGATCTCGTCTAGAATGTCCACTAAAATCTGACCATAAGCCGCCTGAACGGTCACGACAGGCTCCAACGTACGATGAATGTCAAAGTCATCTGAAGTCGATGGTAGAGGAACATCAGCAGTAGCATCTCCAACAGGATCAGTGGACTCCTCACCAGAAAGAACACCTGTAGAAGAAGAAGGGGGTACCGTACCAAATGACTCAACTCTAGGATGTTTAGAGTGCTCTCTCATCTGAGCAACTCTTTACCTAAGAAAAGTGGCACCGATGGGAGCAATAACATGGATGGGCTCAAAAACGGGGAAGTCAGACAAACCTAAAAACAACAAAATCTTATGAATGAAAATAGGATGAAAAAGAGCATGAGCAATAGAGGAACTCCTATAAACTTCGTTCAAAGAACGAAGAAACAAATGAGGAAAACTAACAAGAGCATCCGTAACAAGAGCATAAAAAGATACACATCGCTCCAAAGGAATGGTGTGTAGATGGGAAATAGGCCACAAGGAATGACACACTATCCTAAAGATAAGATAGGTAGACTCAGTGAGCTTAGTAGAAGTGATCCGAGGATCAAAACCCCACCGAATAGCAGTATCAGTGATGTAGGACATGATGTCGTCTAGGGGAGGAGACACATCATAGGGGTAAACATGATGCTGAACAAGTGGCACCCTAAGAACATTAGCCACTAACGAAGGGGTAATGGCATACTCATCACCATGAATCCAACTCCTTATAAGAGTGCCAAAATCATATGGGTGAACAGAGAGGTTCAAATAGAACTCTCTAATCAAGATGGCTGGAGGAGGAGAATCAAAATCCAAAAGAGACAACCAGCCGCGACGCTCAAAGTTTTCCCTAATGGCAGGATCAATCTCATCTAACGGAACCCTACGCTTAGCCCAAATCTTCCTTTTAAGTTAAGGGTCTCAAAGGTCTCTTGGTGCTTCTCACTCAAGAACCTATCACTCTCAAAGGAAGGATCAGAAGTAGAGGTGGATGACCTATTAGCTCTAGTTTTCCTAGGCATGGTGCTAGAGTAAGAAACAGAGACTCAAGAGAAAGACCAAAAACAAAACACAAGGGGTGACTGCAAGTTAGCACAATAAAAAATCTATATGATGCATGAACAAAATAAATGTCATGATGCATGCTCTCATGACAACAAGTTCAAATTTGTAAGTTTAGAAACACAAAATTGGCTTGAGCATAGAGTTTAAAACAAAAACTCCAAAATTTTCAAAAACCACTTGTAGAAATTTTACCCAAACAACCAATTGATCATCACACAATTTGGAACAAAACAAGCCCTAGAATTTTGAATTCTTCACAAAACACTAAATTGATCAAATTAAACATCATGGATCATGATTATAGCATTGTATGACAAAAACCCATCAATCAATTTCAAAAAAAATGGCTTGAATCATCAAAAATCCCAAAAATGCTTAGGTCTGAAAATGTCCTTTAAATGCATGAATTTATGCATGTAACATGAAAAAAATGCAAAAGGAAGGGTATAGAGGTCTTACCGGCCTTTGGAGAGAAAAACCTTAACAAAAAGAACGGAGGAAAACGACAAAAATTTGATTGAAGCCTTGACCGGTTCGTATAGAGAGAGAAAAGTTGAAAAACTTTTTGAAAAGTGGATGAACACGTGAAAAGAAAACTCTTTTTAAAAAATCTCTATACGATTTTTGATTGATCGAAAAATAGATTCGATCGGTCAAAAATTCTTTGATTGATCGAAAACCAATCGAGCACCAATCAAAACAGACAGTGGCTGACCAAAAAATCTAATCGCAATTTCGATCGATCGAAAAACAGGTTCGATCGATCGAAATTCTGGAAAACACAGTTTTTGAAAAACTAAAGCAATTTGATGCAAAACCTCCTCAAAGCATTGAATAGTATGAATAAAATGCATGAGTATGAGATGAAATGCTTTTCAAAAACAAAAGTTTTTAACCCAGATTCCCAAAATAAAGTTTTTCCAAACTTTTTCCTTGAATTCTCAAGCATTAAAATGATTTTGCAAAATACTCAAGACATTTTCAAATTTGGTTGGTCAGACCAAAAACACACTCAATAACATGTACACAGTTTAGCAAAGAGTAACTTGTATAGTGTGTGCAACTAGCAAAAAGCTTGAGATACATGTGAGGTGATATGTAAGTAAAAATCAGCCACAAATTCTTCAAAATTCATCACAAAGAATTTAAAAGAGACTATCACCTAAAGAGTTACATCATATAACTCTCACATCTCTTAGATCAGAAGCTTGCAATCATGTAAGTTTCTTAAGTTTGCCTCATAATGTACATACAGATTTTAAGATTTTCATAAACTTATTAAATAAAAGCCGGGATAATGTACACACCAATTTTATTTATTTGATTTTGCATTAAGTCCAATAATGTACAGACCAATTTTAAGCATTTAAACTGAGGCTACACCTTATGTTCTCTTTGTGCATGTGCTACACTTTCTCGAGCACAAAATCTTAAGATATGCACTAAGATGTTCATGATTGGCTAGTGAATAGTGGTGAGATGATTATTTATGCCTTTCTCAAAAGGTTTAAGTCTGTCAGTTAAAGACATGTGTCTTCAAGATCACAACAAAATAGTCAAAAACTACAAACATCTTCCTACACAACATGTACTACAAAGCTTCAACTAGTAAAGTGCAAGAAATAAGCTCTTCCAATCTAAACATAGTACATAGACAAGTGATGTGTAAATAAATTGACCAACCTTGTTTTCAAAAACCAAGAAAATAAATGCAAAACACATTTTGCTTCCCCCTTTTTTTTTTTAAAGAAAATTAACAAAAACATCCTAGAATGAAATGCATGAATGTTATGCAACGCAAATCCTAGAAAACAAAGAGAACAAAAAAAACATAGAAACAAGCAAAAGGTCACAAAGAGTAGAGCAATGAAGCACAAGGACCATGTCAGAAAGACTCACTTAGATTGAGCCTTTTGCTTCCAAAGTCTTTTAGATGCACCTTGAGCATTGGAGTTCTTATTCATATTAGAATGATTTCCAACTCAAGAATAGGAATAAAGGTTTAGAGCCTTTACCAACTCACCAATAAGTACCATAGGATCTTGTGCATGAGGCACATTTACTTTTGGTTTGTTTGCTCTCTTAGTAACTTGAAACTTGTAACAGTTTGGACGAATGTGCCTAGACTTTCTACAAAAATGACACACCAAAGCAGACTTCTCATGTGTCATGTTCTTAGAAAGAGTAGACTTCTGAGGTTTAGATTCTTTCAGATCAACCCTAATCTTCCTGAGAGGTGAAACTTCTATGGGTTTGACAGCATCACCAACAACCTCACTCACAGAGGATTTAGAAGAAGATGAAGGAACAAAGATTGTGGAATTAGGTGAAGACACATTGATGCTTTCTACAAAACCTAAACCAGTTTTGTCGGAAGGAGACTTTTGAACACTCAACATCTGATCAAGTTTGGAACTGGCAGACCTATTCATTTGTTCTCTAGCAACAGATAGTTCAAGTTCCAAAGATTTAACTTTATCAAGCAAAAGCATATTCTCAGTCTTCATATTATTCAAAAGTTCAGTAGCATCAAACAAATTTATAAGCAAATTTTTCTTATCAAGCTCAAGAGATGCAATTTTCTTTAAGCCTAATTCAACATTCATGGCATCCTTTGCGGCAACTTTGCAAAGTTTAATGTAGGCTTCTTGAAGATCTGCATCCTCAGAGGGTTCCCCATCAGAAGGGTTCTCTTCAACAGTCACACTCTCATTGACTACAGCAGTAGCAGTGAAGGCAATGAAATTTCCATCCTCGTCACATCTAAACTCATCATCAGAAACTTCATCATCACTAAGGGTTACAGCCATAGCCTTACCCTTAGACCTCAAGAATGTTGGAAATTCATATTTCATATGACCATACCCTTGACATCCAAAACATTGAGGACCCATAGAATTATTTGAAGATTGACCTACTTTTTCTCTAGGTTTATCTATTTTGTTAACCTTAGTGGGATCATTTTTCCTATAATTTCTAGGTTCATCAATGTTTTTACCTCTTGCCCTTCTGTTGCTATTTCTAAGGAAATTCCTAAAGTTCTTAGCAAGATAAGAAATCTCTGTAGCAGAGAGTTCATCATCAAATCCACCAACCTCAACATCATCAACAGACTTAAGAGCCATTAATTTGGATTTGCTAGTTTTGGGTAGGTCCAACTCATAAGATTGAAGAGATCCTACAAGCTCATCAACAGGGATGGAGTCCACATCCTTGCTCTCAGTGATGACAGTTACTTTAGGTCTAAAATCTTCAGTTAAAGATCTAAGAATCTTCCTAACAATTTTAGGTTGATCATAGATTTCACCCAAGTTGTAAGCAGAATTAACAATGTCATTTAGTTTAGCATAGAATTCATCAAAAGATTCATCATCAAACATCCTAATGCTTTCAAATCTAGTTGTTAATTGTTGCAACTTATTTATCTTAACTTCCTTTGTGCCTTCATGCACAGTCTGGAGGATATTCCAAGCAATGTAAGCAACCTCAACATTAGAGATTCTCTTAAATTCCTCCATAGAAACAGCATTAAAGATAGCATTCATAGCTTTGCTATTGAAGGTTGCTGCTTCTTTCTGAGAAGTTTGCCACTCACTCACAGGAGTAGTGGGCTTCTCCCATCCGTATTCAACAGAGTTCCAGACTCTTTCCAGTAAGCATAGTTATTCCCATCAAAGTGAGGAGGAATAACAAGAGAGTGTCTGTGTTCCATGACAACAGGGGTCAAGGATTAGCTCAGAGATCAAGAGATCTACACACAAGAGCAACCCGCTCTGATACTACTTGTAGAGTTTATTTAGACCCCTTAAACCACAATTGGATTAACCTAGTTAACAAGCCAAGTTATTACTTAGTCCGAATTCCAGATTTAGGTTAACACAATCATATAATCATATCAATGTAAAGTGCGGAATATAAAAACACAAAGATATGATGACCCAGGAAAACTAAACCGGTAAAAAACCTGGAAAGGATTTAACCTAGCTATCCTCAAGGTAAACCTAAATCTACTATGAAATAATTGAAGTTGTACAATAGCGACTTAGACCACTAACATCCTATTGCTACCCACCAGTAGAAACTTATTGACACGACCACGTGCAAGCTCTGAGACCACAAACTTCTTCTTTCTTGGATTCTCCAGCAAGTACAAGCACTCTCGATTGTATATCTTTAAGCTCTTATGGCAGCAACTGAATGATCATCAAGTTCTCAAAGAAATCTCCTTCTTGATAATCCTAAGCTTGTGTGAAGGCAAGCACCTCTCAGATCTCACAAGAGATTCACACAAACAGCAATGTGAACAACAACAAAAATGTGACTAGGGTTTGCCTTTTATACTTAGGCAAAACATAAAACCCTACACGTCATATGGGCTTAGGGCTGAGTTGGAAATTCTACAGAAAAAAACAATCTGCACGACTTTCAATTGGTCGAGTCTAATTCTCGATCGATCGAGCCAGGTAGAAATGCACAGTAACTTCTGCTGTTAACTTGATTCCAACTTTACATAAATCATATACTTTGAGCAAGTCTAAAACATAATTAGACGCTGTTTTGATCATGGTTTGCCAACAATACATATTAGATTTCTAATACATTAGTTCCTAAGTACTTAGAACCTAACAACTCTCTCATTGAAAGCCTAAACTATGAAAGCATAGAAATCTCACAGAGCTCATGGAAATCTCATAGAGCTCGATGATCATAGAGATCTCATAGAGCTCGACGATCATTGATTTGGTACATAATCGCACAGGTCCGATTAGGTATGAGTTGATCTCGGTTTTGTGACTCTTTATCTCTCTTGGCATTGTGTTTCTCAGCTTCGATTAAGTACGAATCACAAACCCTAATTTTGTCTTTGATTTTTTTTGTTTTTTTGGTTTACCCACACTTTTTCATCGATTTCCCCATGATTTTCATTTCACATTTCTCAAAAAACTGAGCTCATCATTGATTTCCCTATTTCGATTTCTGATTGATCATTCGTTTTAGAATCTCATTGTAACGTAATCGTTTTCCTTAAGTTGTAGCACAGAAAGTGAAGGAAGCTGAAATCACTAAGCAGGACTCGCTTCTTCTGGTAATCATCATCAGAATTTCGATTTTTCTGTCTTTCAACTTCAATTACGGACAATCACATTTGAATTTCTTTAGCAGAAATTTACATCTGAGCATATTTTCCTTGTTTATGTGATCAGATTCAATTTTCTTTTAGAAAATCCATACAATTATTTTTCGTTACTTCATACTCTCTTTCGAGTATGCCATGTAAAATTTGGTTCAAACAAATGGAAATTATTTCTCATTTAATTTTTTGCTAGATCTTACAGGTTTAAGATCGAAAAATTTAATGGTTGTGTTATGCTAATTGAAATTTGAAACAGACGAGGAATCTGCTCCAAATTGCTATATTCAATATTAGTTACATCAGAGGCCTGTATATCAGAGAAATTTAGTAAGCTTCTTGTATTTTTCAATTGTCATGTCTATGACCACAAGTTTCATCATTTGTGCTGTATGTGTGAGCAGTTTTTGTGTTTAATGTGTGGTGTGTGTGATTGTTGCAGTCGGTTGACTGAGGGTGAGGTTGGTTTGGTATGGCAGAGCAGGTTATGTGCTGTGGGGGATATTTTTGGTGAGTGGGAAGAAAAAGAGGGGGAAAAAATGAAGTCTAAGTTCATATGGCATGAAAAGCAAATCTAGAGGTCTTGGCTTAAATGACGTAGACTGGGTTTTGGAGCTTTTGGTTATAGGTTTCCTTGGTTTGTGATTGGGCGTTGCCATGGGATTATGGGAATGTTAGGTTCATGGGTCCGAACTTTGGGTTGTGGAAATTGAGAGGGAGATTACTGATAGTGGAGGTTAGTGGTAAGGGGATGAAACCAGGGGGTTTATTTGCTTTGGTTGGGTTCATCCACAGCGTGAATTGGGTTTATTTGTCTTTCAAAGTGAATTATTGGTTTGGTTTTATTAAATTTTTTTTTTGATTTGACTGTAATGGAAATTTGATGGTGGGTTTAGTTCTTTTTAAATTAAATGCATACCTAGTGAGAACCCTGTTCTCTGAGCTGATGTTGCAATTAGAGTGATGCTGCCTTCTAAAGTGATGTTGAAAGATTGTATAAATACTACTAACTGCTGCCCGAAATGCAACTCACTTATAATAATTTCTCGAACAAAATGGATTTTTTTTAATCTTCATGGGGCATCCTAGTATCCTACCCTTCTTTCTTTTATTGTTTTTTAGTTTTGTTGATTAAAGGATTAGAGTAGCCTATAGTTAGTTGTTTTTTTATGGGTTCTTAGCACACTGCCTGTGTACAGTCAGCTTATATGCAAATTATCTTATATAATTTTCATGTGTACAGTTAGCTCTTCCTCTTGAGCAACTAGCTTGTCGTGGGCTTCTACATAAGTAAATGAACGCACTTTGGATGTTTGTTGTTAGAATCCCCTTGATCCCCCATTATTTGATATTTACTTATACTATTTTTGGGTTGTTCTTGTTGTCTAGTTTCTGGCAGTTCTTAGCAGTCACTTCTTGAAAAGTTTCTGCTCAACTTGCCAATGAGTTTCTGATTTGCTGCATTAACACGTATATGCACTAAATAAATACACTTTCTAAAATGACCAAATAATTTCTTGTGCAAATGGCAGAACAAAGAAGACATTTTGAGGAACAACAAGCTAGTCAAATGGCTAAACAAAGAGCACATTATGACAATATGATGATGCAAATGTTTAGTTATATCACCTCACAATCAGCCCAATCTAGTAGTGATCACTAAGGTATGAAGATTAACTCAAGCTAGTGACTATTTTAGTACTATTAGATAAATTTGGAATGACTTGTTAAGCTGTTTACATATACAATTTTCCCCATGAGATGTCGATGCACATGCTTGTAAAGTTCCATAATGTTCTAGAACTGTGTAAACAGTTGAAGCAACATTTGTTATTTTAAAACTGCAAATTAGTGCTTGTATGGACGACATTTTGAACATGTTATTATGGTTCCCCTAGTATATCATTGATTTTGATTATGGTTTGTAATCGCAAGTTGTACTAACTAAAACCTGTTCTGCTTTCTCATTGTGCAATGGATGTAGTAGAAGTTACTGGGAAGGAACAAATAAATGCACAGCCAACCAAGAAGGGAAGGGGAAGAAAACAATAAATTTGTTTGCTACTAGACATATAGGTTTTGGACAAATTTTATTTGATATCATGGATGATATGCAAAATCTACTGTGCAATCATTTAATTTCTTATGCAAAATCTACTATGCAATCATTTAATTTCTTGTGCAAAATCTACTTTGCGTATTTGGGTTCTTGTGCAATCATTTAATTTCTTGTTTTAAGCTTTCTGTAAGTTTTGGTTCTTAAAAACCAACTCAATTCTCACAAGTAATATTAGGATCAAGATATCTTCGTGTAATTCAGGAAATACTAGTTCAAATTGCAAACTATTCACTAGAAAATCTAGACCAGAATGGTGCTTGTTCAAATATGCCATTCTCTTCAAATTGCTCTGCTGAAAGATGGATGTCATCAACGGTTCCTGATGTGGATGGAGGATTTGAACCTGTAATGGAGTCCACATTGCGAAGACGTGCAATTGAAGCCAAAAAGACCCAGCTGCTGAATCTGCTACAAGTGGTATGTCAGCTTAGTTTATGTTCCAAATTAGTTCTTCAGTTACCTGATTGGGTGTTGGTGTTAATTATTGTAGGACAAGATGTGTTAGTAACCACATTTTATTGTAGAGAAAAGCTGAAATTATTGAAGTGGATTGAAAAAAAAAATGTATTTTTCAAAATTTTGTAACTTCAATTTGATATCAAAGCTTTGGTTCCTAATTGTTGCAATTGGGTGACATTTTTCTTTTGATATCTATTTGCACTAATATGCTTCTTCAATATGGTAGTTTCAACATGAATATATATATATATATATATATTGTGCATGATTGTGGTTTTTTTTTTTTTAAATAAAACAAAATCTTATTTTGAGGGTCAAGAGACCCCTTAAATAACCTTATTTATCAAGGGTTGTAAATATATCTTTTAAACCTTGGTAAAAGGTTATTTAAGGGTCTCTTAACCCTCAAAATAAAATTAGAGCACTTGTTTTGAGGGCCACGAAGGCCCCCAAAATTTCCTTTTCGACAGTATATGTTTCAAAGGTTATCAATGGTCAATCGGACTCTTAAAATAAAATTTTCAAGGTTTTTTAATACTTTTTTTAGGGGTTTTGACCCCTTGAAAAAAGTCAGATTTGTTGTAGTGATATCACAGCGCTACCCTTGTATAGGGTCATGAATGCTGCACCAGAAAACGCAACTGCAGTTCCCAATATCTTGGCTTGAGAACATCGCTTTGAAATTGTTAATTTCTCTATCCTATTAGGCCAAGCAAAACTAAGTGGTTCACGAATCAAGAATCAATGGATAATTCGGAGTTATAGTGTTACCAATACAACAAAGTTACATATTCTCAGGCAGGGGTGGCGCTACCTTAAGGCCAAGTGGTCCCAAGACCACCCTGACCTGAACATTTTTTTTTTATATATATAATAATTTAAAATTTTACATTTGTCTACCGTACCCTTCAAAAAAAATTTGCGAACACTATCAGTTTTTTTTATGCCAATAAAATTAAATTTTCGTCCATAATTTGTTCTACATTCAGTGGATGAATGATTGCTTGATTGTGTACATTGAAAGAGACGTAGCTGTTAGTATTGATAATGAAACTATCATGCAACGATTTCAAAATATGAAAACTCGTAGAAAGCAATTGTAAATTTTATGTATTTGAGTGTTTTTTTATTGTTGTTATTGTCAATAAATGAATTTCTCTTTTTATTAGATTGTATAATTTATACTTTTTAAGGAACACCCTGGAAAAAATTCTTGGAACCGCCACTGTTCTCAAGCCCGGCCCTTCAACTAGGGCAATTAGGCAATTGCCTAGGACCCCCAAGTGGAAGGAGGGCCCAAAATTTTGGAAAAGAAGAGGTAGTAGGGAAAATAAATATTTAGTTTCAGATGAATCTAAAAAAGTCTGGAACATCCTTTTGACCAAAAAAAAAAAATTCGGGTATATCCGGTTAAACATTGGTAGCACAAAACAATTCTTTGGTCTAAGCAAAATCAATTGTCCCAAAAATAACATTATTATCCTCTAGACTGTTAGGGTCATATTTTGTATAATTGGCTAATCCTTTGACAAAAAACACTTTACTTGTAATTAGATAGATCTAAGATGGGTTTCGTACTTCAAGAAACATGTTGTTCAAGTCAAGTATTAAAGACATATAGATTGGTCCAAAAAACAAGTGAAGAAAAGTTATTCATTAAGTCTCAACAAATAGCTCAATAGAAGCCTGCTATCAAGACTTAATGTGAAACTTGATAGATAGCTCAACGGTAGCTCAATCTATCGAGAATTACAATTTCAAAATTTCTAGATCTGAAATTTGGCCCAACCTTGCACATTTGTTTGGGGTCTTTTTTTTCACAACTCTAGACATATATAAGGCTTATTTTAAAGGCTGTCACACACAGATATAGAAACCAAGAGACTTTTTTTCTCTATGTGAAGCTACTATGTTTGTACGTCATAGGGTTTTGTAATCAAGTGCTTCCATATCTTCATTGTTGATAAAGTGAAGAACTTTGTAGTCAACAACATCTGTTAAGTTGTTGAAGTTAGTCACGTACTTAGGATCCGTGCAAAGGGTTAGTCACGAATTGGACGTTTGTGCATCAAGGGGAAGAAGGCTACTACAAGATCAAGTCCAATTGGATATTGGAGCAAAGGTTCAACTGTAGGTTGGTATTTCAAGATAGGCCAAGGGTAGTTGATAAGATTCCTTATATTTGTAACCGCTTGATTGTTGATTAGTGGATTCTTGGGAATGGTGACCTTAAAATCACCCAGTAGGGTTTTTGTCTTGCGAAGTTTTCCCCATTTGTCAACAAATCACCATGTTTAATTTATTTTTCGCTGCATTTAATTTAATTGGTGATTTGTTGGTGCCTCTACAATTTACATGCAATTGAACCTAATTAATCAACTTGGGTAATTGAATTAATTAACCAAGGTCAAGCTATCTTAACCCAACAAGTGGTATCAGAGTGGGCACACTCTGATTAGGTTTTAATTTTTGATGTGTGATCCACTGACCCCTGTTGTTATGGATCATGGACAATCTTTAATTATTTCTCCTTTATTTGATGGGACTAACTATGCATACTGGAAAGTACGCATGAGAGATTTTTTGCAGTCCTTAGATGAGAAAGTCTGGCTAGTAGTTGAAGTAGGTTGGAAAAAGCCTGAAAAGCCACTTGCAACATGGGATAACACCAAGGTCAAGGCTGCCAACTTTAACAATAGGGCACTAAATGCTCTGTTTAGTGATGTAACAAATGAAGAATTCAAGAAAATCTCTTCAACTGACAATGCCAAGGAAGCTTGGACAATTCGTCAGAACACTTCTGAGGGTACTAAAGCTGTTAAGAACTCTAAACTTCAAAGGCTCACTACTAGCTTTGAGAAAATTAGGATGGATGAGGATGAATCGTTTCATGAATTCTATGCCAAGCTCAAGGACATAATGAATTCAACATTCAATCTTAGAGAACAGATTCTGAAGCCCAAAATTATTAGGAAGATCCTCAGATCTCTTCTAGAGAGATTCCATGTCAAAATCACTGCCATTGAAGAATCAAAGGATCTTGACTCTATTCCTTTAACTGAATTGATTAGAAACTTGCAAACCTATGAACTAGGGTTTGCAAGGGTTGGCAAAATTGGCAAAGGCAAAAATATGGCCTTGAAAACCAAGAATAATGACAATGATGAGTCATCTGATGATGAGGATACCAAGCTAAATTCATATATCACCAAACAATTCAAGAAGTTCATCAAAAATGCAAATGTCAAAGCTGGTGATAAGGATCGCAAACAAACTGTTTTCTCTCAATATAAGTCCCAAGATAAGGGCAAGAGAGAATCCAAGAATGCTGGTCAAGGCAACGGTATATCTATAGGACCAAAGTGCTATGGGTGTCATGGACTTGGACATATGAAATAGGAGTGTCCTACATACCTAAAATCCATTAGCAAGAGCAAAGCCCTAGCTGCTGCTTTAAGTGATTCAGAAGCAGAAGCAAATTCTGTTGAGAGTGACCAAGAAGGGATTGTAAGTACTTTTATAGCTAATGTTGAGTCTACTAAGAGAGAAGTAGAGGTAGTTGAAGAAGAAGAGGAGCTGATGGAATCGGAGTTTGAAAAGATGGATGATTAGGATGACATTCAAACTACTTACACCAAGCTCTATAAAGTCTCTAAGAAGCACGAGAAGCTCTATAGGTTGACTAGAAGAAAGCTCAGTGAAGTGGAGTTGGAATGTGAGGAACTCTCCACCAAGTTTGATGAAGCAAATCAGACCATTGGAGCATTGAGATTTGAGAGCAATCTTCTTGTTGAAAAGACCAAGAAGCTAGATGCTGAACTATTTCAAGTTAGAGCACAACTGGAAAGGACTTCAAGCGCCATACTGGATGAAATGCTAAATGTTTAGAACTCAACATCCGACTGAACAGGTCTCGAGTATGATCACTCTCTCTCATCTTGTAGTACCTCTTCTAATGCTTTGAATAGAGTTATTTTTGTTCCTCCTGCTAATAATGATAACTCTAAAAACAATGAGGTAACTGATAGTAAAACTGAGAATGTAAGTAAGGATAGGAGTGATAAGGGAAAATCCATTTTAGGAGCACCTCCTAAAGTTGGTGAGAAAGAGACTAAGTAGAAAATTCATCGTTCTACCAACAAAAAGTCTCCACCAAAGAAGCCTCATTTCTGTCATTATTGTGGAGCATCTGGGGACACCTGTCCAAATTGCTATAAGTGGTTAGCCACTCAACAAAGCAATCGTGTGTCATCTTTAGGAAACCAAAATCAACTACAACTCTCCTTAGCCCCTCTTGGTGAACTTCTTAAGGCGGTTATGCTTCTTTCAAACCTAAATGGTTTTAATTCTCCTCCTTACGCATCTGGGAAAAAGTTCATGCAAAAGAAAGGATCTCCATCCAAGTCTCCTGTCTGGAAGGAAAAAGATTCTAAGTGATTTCTCCTCTTTTCTGATCTCTTGCATGGTATGTGGTGTGGTTTAAGTCAGTCTAGTTTTGATGCTTTATTTGTTTATTTTTTCTTTGTTTTAAGTTTTTTTTAATAATAAAAAAAGGAAAAATACAAAAACAATGTGTATTTATGTATACTGGTACTTGTGTACCTTTGATGGCCTTTGAAACAAAGTTTCCCAACTTTGTATCACTTGTAGCTTAGATGAGCATCTTTATGCACAACTAAGCAATGTGAGCTTTGTGGCTCTTTTATGTAATTTGTATGATTTGGTTTATCTCTTATCTTTCATATCTTAAATCGCTCTTTTTGATGGGAAAGACTAGAAAATCCTAAAAGAAATGCATAAATAACCATCTCACCACTAAAAGTCGTTAATCATAAAACATCTGTGTGCAATTCATAAAAGCCGAGCTCAGTAAAGTGTAACATTTGCATAGCAAAACAAGGATTTTTAAGTTTACATAATTGGGTATTTTCTTTTCTCTATTTTATATTCCCATGCATGATATGCTTAAAAGAAAAATATGCAATGAACATGAAAAGCTAAAAGAATCAAAAATGATTTTAATATGGTCGCAAGCGTGTTTCTAGGAAATGTGGGAGTTATATGATGTACCTCAAGGGTGATAGTCCCCATTAAGCAATTATGATTGTGTGTGAATGTACTTGATCTTCTTATATCATTACTTTTGACATGATGATGCTCTTGCTCTCTTGCAACAAGTTTTACACACAACACGCATAATCTTTGCTACCTTTGATACTTTTGTACAGGTAAAATGTGATTTGGCCATCACAAAGAATACATGTGGTAGTATATTCTCTCTAAATTGTCCAAACTTGTTTTGAAATAAAATTTGGACATGTTTAGTGTGTTTTGATCTAGGAATGCTTTGCATCTAGTATTAAGGATGTGTATCTATGCTTAAACATGCTCCTTGAATGCTTGCTTTGATGATTATCTTGTTTGCACTCATCTTGTGTTGTTTCTCCTCCTTAAATTCTCTTTTTCAAGGCTCTCAATAGATACCTCGATAGAAGTCTCGATACCTACTTGACACCACCTCAATACAAGATCTTCTAACGAGATTTTTGGGTCTCTGCTTGATATCTCTTGACAGATAGCCCAATCCATCAAGCCAAATTCCTTGGAGTCTTTGTCTACTCAATAGCACCTCGAGACCTTCCTTGA
The DNA here is from genome assembly GCF_040712315.1 of Castanea sativa. Classification (NCBI taxonomy): domain Eukaryota; kingdom Viridiplantae; phylum Streptophyta; class Magnoliopsida; order Fagales; family Fagaceae; genus Castanea; species Castanea sativa. Next base: position 23,737,050 of record NC_134023.1, read on the forward strand.
TCTATCGAGACTTTTTGCCTTCGATACCTCCCTGATACCTCTCGATCTATCGAGCTTTTGTTCTCGATAAAAGCTTGATACCTCCTTGATCTATCGAGCTGCGTTTTCTATGTATAGTTTGAGGTCCGACTCGGTTTTGTCATTTCTCAAATATTTCGATCTCTCTCTCTCTCCTCTCGTGACCTAAACTTCTCTTTCTTTCTAAAATCAATCCTCCCATCACCTTTTTGGCCTAATCCAAGCCTCCTTACTTGGTAAGTGTTCTTAATCTCTTCTTTTCCCTTTTCTTTATGCATTCATGCATTTTTTTACCTAAGTTTTCAATTTTTGGGAATTTTTGGGGTTTTGGTGATTTTGTCAAAAATTTTGGGTTGGTTTTTGTTGAAATGATATCATATGCTCATGCATTGCATTCTATGCTCATTTTAACCTTGTTTCATGCATTCTAGGATTGTGTTCTTGATTAAACAATGTGAGTGATGTTAGGTTGGATTGGGTTTCTACCCATGATGCCTTTCATTTTTGCATGTCACATGTTCATGCATTTTCATGCATTGCACGTTCTTGTTCCTTCTTTCCTGTACCTAAATGTTTCTATTGTGTTTCTATTCTTCTCTCTATCTCTCTCGTTTAGTCTCCTCATCATGGTACCTAAAAAGTTTGTTCCTTCTGAAAACCTGATTCGTCATGGTTCTTCATCTTCTTCTTTACCTCCTGATTCTATCCGGTTCTGTGATAAGAAGGCAGGAGCTGACTTCTCGAAGAACTTTTCTAACTGGGAAATTCATTCGAAATGTGAGGTCATTCTGTTTGACTTTCTAGACACTCCTCTACCTGGTGCTATTAGCTCTTGGGGATGGGCTTCTCTTTGTGAGAAACCCTTGAGGTGTCCTAGCAAGTTCATAAAATATTTTTACTCCAATATGCATGCCATCAATACCTCTGTGCCTCGATTTACTATAATATTCTGTAGTACACGTATCATAGTTACCTCAGACTTCAAATCTAAGGTACTACATAACCCTAGGGTGGATCGTCTGGATTACCCTAGTCATCCTCGTCTCACTTCCATCTTTAAAGATGAGTTGATGCAGCCCCAATTGATCTTTCAACCCCCTCATTTCAACCCTCTTCCTCCTCTGCCCCTTTTTCCTCATCTCGGGCCACTATCTCCCTTGCTGATATCATGGAGTAGCTTCAGCACATGCATTCTGATTTTGGTAGTCATCTGGACCATCTATCCAATGAGATATGTTAAATGAACATCAGAATCGGTCGCATCGCTCGCCACCAGTCATGGCTTGGTGGTTTTGCGCTTTCAACTTCACCAAAGCATGTTGAGGAGTCCTCTTCTTCAGGTGGTGGAGATGATGATGATGATGATGATGCTTTTAGCTCAAAGAATGATGATGAGATGACAACCTCTAAGTAATAACCCTTTCTCTTTCATGACAAAAAGGGGGAGTAGTTTTGTAGATGAAAGTAGTCTAGGTGTTAAGGAAAGAGTAGCTCTGAGTGTTTTTGAGGGATGTAGTGAGGTTTTGATGTATTTCTCATTACATGTACCTTGGTCTTGCAACCACTTTTTACATACATTGTATTCTTTGATATATATATGAGATGATGTATTTTTTTCTTCACCTTTGTCTCACATGTGTTGTTTCTTTTCTATCTTTGTACACATGTTTCTTCTTGTATACAACTTATCTATGTTTTACACTTGATGCCTTGATGAATCTTGTTTAAGTGTTTCAGTTAAGACAAGTTGCAAGTCTACTATGCCATGATCTCTCTTCTTGCAAAGTTTTTCAAGAGTTCTTGTTAGGGTTAGACTTATGTACTTCTGTGTATTATGAGATAGTTGTGTTAGACTTCTCTTATAATTGCTTTTTGTGGTTTTGTCATGAATTGCCAAAGGGGGAGATTGTTAGGGTCATATTTTGTATAATTGGCTAATTTTTTACAAAATGCACTTTACTTGTAGTTGAGTAGATTTAAGATGGGTTTAGTACTTCAAGGAACATGTTGATCAAGTCAAGTATTAAAGACATGAAAATTGGTCCAAGAAACAAGTAAGGAAAAGCTGTTCATTAAGTCTCGACAAATAACTCGATCGAGATTTAATGTGAAGCTCGATAGATAGCTCGACAGCAGCTTAATCTATCGAGAATTACGATTTTAGAATTTCTAGATTTGAATTTGGCCAAACCTTGCATATTTGTTTGAGGTTTCTTTTCTCACAACCTTAGACATATATAAGGCTTATTTTAAAGGCCGTCACACACGAATACAGAAACCAAAAGACTTATTTTCTTTGTGTGAAGCTACTGCATTTGTACGCCATAGGGTTTTGTAACCGAGTGCTTCCATATCTTCATTGTTGATGAAGTAAAGAACTTTGTAGCCAACAACATCTATTCAAGTTGCTGGAGTTAGTCATGTACTTGGGATCCGTGCAACGGGTTAGTCACAAATCAGAGGTTTGTGCATCAAGGGAAGGAAGGCTACTACAAGACTAAGTCCAATTAGGTATTAGAGTAAAGGTTCAACTGTAGGTTGGTATTTCGAGATAGGCCAAGGGTAGTTGGTAAGATTCCTTATACTTGTAACTACTTGATTGTTGATTAGTGGATCTTTGGGAGTTGTGACCTTAAAATCACCCAATGAGATTTTTTCCTTGCAAGGTTTTCCCCATTTGTCAACAAATCACCATGTCAATTTATTTTCTGCTGCATTTAGTTTAATTGGTGATTTGTTGGTGCCTTCATGATTTACATGCAATTGAACCTAATTAATCAACTTGGGTAATTGAATTAATTAACCGGGGTCAAGCTATTTTAACCCAACATAAACAAACCAAAATTCAACAAGATAAACTACAAATCCGGTCTAAGAAATTAACCACAAAACAATCACAAATTAAAACAAATAAAAAATCTCAAATCCCTAAAATTATTACCATTTCTCTTTCTCATTCTTGCTCTGTTTCTTTCTCTCAACTCTTACTCTCCACCTCTCTAATTCTTTCTCTCCATTAGTCTTAAATCCTAATCTTAAATCCTTCTGTTGCTAGCTCAGGCTTCCTCCAATCTAAATCATCTGATCGCATCTGATCTGAAAACTCTGAACTAAGGACTAAGGTATAAGACATGCGTTTTTTGTTGCAGATGCATTTTGATTCTGTAGATGCGTTTTGAGGTATAAGACTTAGGCTTTCTCTACTTCTTATTTGTATAAGAAGTGCCGCTAGGCATGTTTCTACTTGAGTTATGGCTGACCATTGGGCCTTCAAGTATTTTTTTTTTAAAGCGTGCTTTTTTTTTTCTTTTTCTTTTTTTTTTGGTTATAGGTGTAATAAGATTTTTTTTTTTTTTTTTTTGTGTGGGTGGGGTCTTACTAATAAGACTTGTGTGGCCATCTTCTTGGCTAGGCTTGTACTTCTGTTTTGGCTGGGCTTGGATTTTTTTAAAATTTTAATCTTGTGTTTTTATATATATATTTTAGTTATTGGCAATATAATGAATAAGTCTTTATTTATGCAGGTTGAGATTACTACAAATTTTTTATTGTTCGGTGAAAGTACAACAATACCTTTTATATAAATCAAGTTCTATTTCTCATTTGCTCTACACTTGAAAGTTATTTTTTATTCCAGTCTTTATAAATATATTGTTTAATTAGAAAATATGCATCTGGATATGAAAAACTTTATAAAAAAAAATAATTAATTGAGTCTCAAAAAGGTCAATGGATAAATTTGTTATTAGTAATAAACAAAATATAACACAAAATTTAGATGAAAATATCACAAATGAGCAAGAAATTCACCAAAAGAGTTAGAAGATAATGAAATGATACAATTGCAAAATAATAATGATGTTCAATTTTGTAATACAACAAATCTTGATAATGAACTTCAAAAGAATTTAGAAGAAAATGAAAATAACGATGAAAATGTCACAAATGAACAAGTTCACCATAATGATGTTCAACTAGAAAAAAATGAAAATAATACTGACATGTTGAATTATATTCCGTCAAATATTTATGATCCAGATAATTGGAAAAATATTGATACAAAATTAAGAAATTTATTAGTAGAAAGAGGTTTAGAGACTTAATTTTCTTCTAGTTGAGTCTAAACATACTAAATTACTGACTTAAATTTTTTTTTTTTGTTGCAAGTTGTTTGAGTCTAAACATACTAAATTATATAAAAAGATTAGATTCATTTCCAAATACATCATTGCTTATAGGATTTTTTTAACAATACCTTTTAAAGTTGCTTATGCAAAAAGAAGTTTTTCATAATTAAAAGTAATAAAATCATATCTAAGATCGACAATGTCCCAGGAAAGATTAAGTCAATTAGCTATATTATCAATTGAAAATGAGATGTTAGAAGAACTTGAATACAAAAATTTAATTAGTCAATTTGCATCTCAAAAGGCAAGAAAAATATATTTTAAATAAAATATATTATAATATAAAAATATTAAATAAATATTAATTTAATTAATACATAAGTATAAAAAAATTCTCAATTTTAATTCTTGCCTTAGGCCCCAGAATGTCTAGGGCCGACCTTGCATATTCTATATAAACTATATAATGTATCAACTTTTAAACAAAATACAAAAAGTAATTAAGAATTTAATCATCATGTTGTATCATGTCACCAATCATTGCCGTTACAAGAATAATTTGTAAATTTTTTATTGTAAAACTAATAATAGTTTTAGCATTTTATTTGGAATCATTTTCATATAAAAAAAAACAATCAAATGCATATTAAAGGTAATTGTAGCCCATGGACATTCTTATGAAATTATTATTATTTTTTAATATAATTTCATGGTTGAGGGAAAGGGGATTTGAAACATGTGATTCTTAGTGTCTGTTTCGCTAACTTATTTTTTGTCAACTTATTTTACTATTTAGCTTATTTTTGCTACTATTTATGAGTCTCATTGCACTTTTTGGTACTATTTATGGATCTCACTGTACTATTTCAACTAATATTTACCTTTATTTACAGTATTTTCAGCAAAAAATTTTCAGTTTTAGTAAAATAAGCAGATCTCTAATAGATCCTTAGAGCATTCACATAATACAAATGATTTGTCTGACCAACTACAAAAAACACTCACCCCCTTAATACTATCATTAATCTTTTTAAAGGTCAGAAAAAAAATTCATAGAACTAAAATTTGAAACAAAATTACAAAGCCCAAAAAAATTAATCCAACAGCAAAAATTACCAATAACAAAGATTGAAAAAAAAAATTAAGTCCTGGCCAAACCCCTAGTAGCAATTCTATTATTTTTTTAAAAAAGTTATTTAGGATCGAAATATACCTATACCATGAATATCTCATTGGAGAAGTGTTCTGGATTCATACCTCTATGGCTAGCTTTTGTGGGGTTAACATCTTCATTCTTTTTGAAGGGAAGGGTTATGAAAAAGGCTGGGTTTTTCCATAGTGGTTTTGGGTTTTTGAGAAGGAATTCTGAGTGGGTAGCTGCACAACATTCATTGATGATCTGGGCTTTCAAGGAATCAAAGGGGTTTAGTGAAAACAAATGTGGTACCTGGGTCCATGTGAGAAGGTGTTGTTTATGCAAGAGGCCTTTTGAAGACCATCTAAGGCTAGGTATCTGGTGAAGGAGGTCAAATCCTATAAGGAGGTCTCTGCCTGTGAGAGGGGATCCGAGGACTTGGTGTTTAATGGTAAGGGTTGGGAATATTCTAATGTGAATGGGTTTACTTTTCTGGGTGATCAAAAATGTTTCTCCATTGGCCTTCCGAACATCCGATGATGAGGTAACCAAAAATCTTCGGTAAAATCTTAGGATGAAGGATTGTTGCCGCCCCGTATCAAACAAGGTCACCGGAATGGGTTGGAGTAGGTATCAAGAAGGATGTGAACTTGGGCTATTGGTGTGGGGCCAATTATTGGGGCTATAAGAGGTCGAGATGTGTATATGGTTTGGATTTCGGATCCGAATCATCCGTAATGCTTGAATCTGGTTCTTCTTTTGAGGATGAATAGGCTATGATCGCCAAAGCTTGGGGAGAATAATCATCATCAAGTGAAAAGAGTGATTCCAATATCTGAAAATGGGTGGTATCACTCCGATGAACCGGGCTTGCTCCAAAAGCTTTCTGCCGCTTTTGCTTTCTTTTGGACAATTTTTTGCAAAATGACCAGGCTTTCTGCATACAAAACAGACTTTTGAATTTTTTCCTTTGAATTGCTTCCTTCTGAGAAACTTCCATTTCTTTTTTCTGAAAAATTTCTTCTTTGGATGAGAATATTTCTTCTTCCAAGAATACTTCTTATAATGACCTCTTCTCTTTGTTGGGCAAGAACAATTCTTATCATAACACTTAATCTGCAAATCTTTTCTTTTGCAATTGTCTTTGAGCTTGCTATGGATCTTGTCAATCTCCGAAAGAAACTTTCTTTGATTGCATAGTTTTTCCAAAGCAATAAGGACATGCTGATAGATTTCTCCAAGAGAGGCTTGCCTAAGGTGATTTTTGAAGATTCATCATGCGAAGAGTTTCATCACCAAGTGGTTCTGGAAAAGAATTCAAGAAAGTGTGCTTGGAATTCACATCATCCATGCCATTAAAGGCATAATATCTGCTTGACATTCTGTCAAAGTGTTTCTCCAAATCTTTTCTTTCAAAAGAACAGCATTTCATCAATAGGAACTCATCTCTGGCTACTTCAGTGTAATGGGCTAATGAACCAAGAAATTCATTATGGAGGATCGTGAAAAAATCCTCGAGTGTGTTACTCTGGGCTGCTTGTCTTTGCCTGTATTCTCCAAGGTTAATCCACCATTGTCTCAACCTACCTGTGAGTCTTGCTACAAATTTGGCAATTATCTGGGCAACTGTATTGTTTGGGGCTTGAAGTTCAGCTGTACACCATGAATACATGTTGCAAAAAAAAAAATAAAAAAAAAAATGAAAATTGTGGGACCCACTTTGGACCCACTTTTGTCTTGGCTTCCTTTTCCACCTTGCCGACACACTCCTTTCAAGTATGCATGAATTATCACTAGTCCTTTACTTCAATTCCAGGATTTCCGATGTCAGAAGAAGATTTTGCAGAAGCCAGCCCGTACTGCGTCCTCCGCCAGTTTCCAACACCTGTAAAGCAAGAACTCAGAATTCACGCTTTGTTACTGTAAATTATTTCGTCTTCTTGTAAGATGTTTGCCTATAAAAAGGCCCTTTGTATCATTAGTTGAGCAGAGTGAAGTGAGAACAGAAAAGAGAGAGTGAATAAGAGTAAGAAAAATTAGAGAGTCAGCTAGCTTGTGTAATATTTTATAGTCTATGTCTTCCAGTCCTGTAAAAAACCTGTTCAACATAATAATATCTATCAGTTTGTTGTATCTTGTTCTGTGTTCTATCCCATATTCTGCAGTTATTTTCTATAGTATTCTAGCAATATATGCCATTAATAGGCTTCCATGATCTTCTTACACCCTCCTATGTTCGTCTTGTAGTTGTCTCGTCTTTATCCACATTTCATCATTTCCATTTCTTCTCCCGTAGCTTCCTAAGTTCATGAAATAACTTAGTTTTGTAGTTTTGTTGTTCTTTGTATTTGAGTCTCCTTCATCCTTTAGTCTTTTATATTTGGTTTCGTCTCCTTTCACTTACTTCTTCGTCCACTTCTCCCTATATATGTGGTATTAGAGCCTACCTTTCACGGTGAACTAGCAGTTTTATGTTGCCTACCTTGCACTCAACATCCATATACATGCAATCTTTTCCAAAAACTGGTAAAGCCTCAGAATCAGTTTCTCTCTCCTTTGATTAGTACACTTGAATTATTGTCCTGATTAGTATGCTCTGTGATTAACAGTTGCCACTTATTGTGGATCCTCTGTGATAATCACATCAGAAAACGGGATTTGATAATCAAGTAGAAAACTAAGGAGTTGTACTAAAAGTGTCAAAGAATTATTTTTCCTCAGTAGTCTAGTGGACGTGAGCCTAGGAGTGGCGTTTTAGTCCTCGTCGATCTTAGGAAAATTGTTCTTCATTTTAGAAACAGTCATGGCTTCCAAATTATCATCCCCGTCACATCCTCAGCAGTCACTAATACCATTACCACTTCTTGTGATCTTTCCCTTAGAAAATCTACTGCAAATAGATTAGAGTATCTATATGAAATATCCCATATTCCTGAAGATAGTAAAATACCTATTACAGACTTTCCCATTGTAAATCCCTATACTGTGTTTGATAAACCCCAAAAAACTTTCAAAAAATCCATAAAAAAATTTCTCGGTCCTTCTCAACCCTCTAGTGTCAAAGAGTATGTCCAAGCTTCAAAATTTGACCAATTCAGTATTCCAGCCAGTGAGAAAGAAAATTTTATCACTCTTGCTCTTCCCAGAGAGTTTGTCATTCCATGGCAAAGACAAGGTTATACTCACCTCCATTTTGGTGCCGTAAGACTTGCACTCACCTTTCATGGCAGAAAAGGACTCCCTATAGCTTCTAGAATTGCTCTCCTTGATTCTAGATTTATGGAATATCACAATGCGCCATTGGTACAAATTCAAACTACACTAAATGTGAACAAGCTTTTGTCACCCTTTTTCCCAATTTCAACATGTCTCTCGAGATCCTCACATATGTGATGCTCTTAAAGTTCAAGTTCAGATTATACCTGAGCCTCTCAAGTACCAGATACTTTTGCTACCACACTTCACTACCAACTTGCTTACAGACTCCAGAACCATGCTTTTGATGTAGCCATACCAGAGTTTGCCCAGTCCAATGATGCTCTTTTGATCCAAGTTGATCTAGGCATGACGCCTACGTGCACATTTGTTCCAAGACAATTGAACAAAGACCAGATGAAAAAGCTCTTTCCAGAGTCATGGATTACAAAGTATGAGATTCTCCATCGTGTATCTACGAAATCTAATCCAAATTCCACACTCCTTTTTTCATCAGAAACCAGAATGGTGAAGTTGAAGTCAGATTTATGACAACCACACCAGAAAAAGAAGAAGTGACAGTTTTTCCAACAGCTATGCTCCAGCCAGTTTCTTATGAAGGTCTTGATGGTCTTCAAATCAAAGCATTTCAAGAAAATGGAAAACCTGTCTATGAAGGAAAATCACCCACAGGCCATATATGGTGGGATGTTTGTGATTGTGAAGAATGCAAAGAAGAAGAAATATTTGAAGAATGCAAAGAAGAAGAAATATTTGAAGAATGCAAAGAAAGAAGAAAGAAGAAGTCTTCCCAGCAGATTCTTAAAGAAAGATATGAAGCAGGAGACCCAGAAGTCGACCTCCTTGGAGAACCCTCAGGAAGGTTTGATTACTATGTCCTTTATCCTAGATCCAGAAAACAAAAACCTCCATCCTTTTCCCCATGCAAAGAAAGTCATGATCAAAACCAACAAAACCAGAAACCACATTTAATCCCATATTACCAGAAAGTCCTTCCCCAAATACAAAAATGTCATCCTCAACCTCCCAGTCAAACCCACACACAAAAACCCTTACCTTGTTATTTGTTTGACCATGCATCACCCTCATACTCACAAAATTTTCCTCCCTTAGAAAGTTTTGACCACCCACAAGCCAATGTAAAACATGTTTGGAAGATAAAAAACCCTGTTGGAACCAATCCAGATGGAAGTAGAAAACAAGTCTCATCAGCCGAAGCACCTTAATTGGCAGAGAATGCTGTAGTACAGAATCAAGTCCTTTCAAAAATTCTTGACAACCAACAAAAGTTGACTGAAGCGGTATCCAATACCTTTTCATCCTCAAATTCTCTCATTGAAGATTTGAAGAAGAAGATAAACTCAATTGAACAAGAATTGGAGACAATTGTTTCTACAGTCAAGGATTTGTCTGTATCCTTTCCCCTCATTGGGCAAAAAGAAAAAGAAAAAAAGCAGTTGTTGATGCAACTCCAGTTTTTGGAGAACTCACAGAAAGCAGCTACCCAAGCTCTTCCAATGCAAGTTTACATGCCATACCAACCTCGTCAATCACTGTATAAAGATCTGTCCATACCAGTACCCTCACCATTTTCCCCAGTTTCCCCATACCAAAACCTCCAACCATTAAACATGACACATCCAGCTCAAAACCCTTTTAAACCATGTGGACTCTTTCCCAACATACCAAACCCAACACTACTACCTCAACTAGAACCCAGACTTGAACCTTCAACCAAACCACAAAATGAACCTCCTCCCATAAAAAAAGACAAAGAACCATTATACCAACCACCAGACCCAACCATTGGTGCTTCCTCCAAACCCCCAGATATGAATCTGTTAGCCATAAACACTGACCCTCCAAACCCGATATCATCATTCCTCAGAACTTTAACTTTTCAAGAACCAACAGAACCCTTTGTTCTTCCAGTTATTGATGAAGCAGATTTAGACTTGTCTGATCTTGACTTAGATGAAGTCTTTATGACTGACCCAAAAGTGGAAGAAGAAGATGATGTCCTTCGTCCTAAACAACCTCCACCTCCACCACCACCAATATTTCCTACACCACCTGTCATCCCTGATCACCATACAAGATTAACCTACTCATCAACCACAGATTCAAAGCATTTGTTCACCCTTGATAACAGTCCTCCCTCAAAATGGCATGATGAAATTTTCAACATGTATTGATGGTGTACAGCTGAACTTCAAGCCCCAAACAATACAGTTGCCCAGATAATTGCCAAATTTGTAGCAAGACTCACAGGTAGGTTGAGACAATGGTGGATTAACCTTGGAGAATACAGGCAAAGACAAGCAGCCTAGAGTAACACACTCGAGGATTTTTTCACGATCCTCCATAATGAATTTCTTGGTTCATTAGCCCATTACACTGAAGTAGCCAGAGATGAGTTCCTATTGATGAAATGCTGTTCTTTTGAAAGAAAAGATTTGGAGAAACACTTTGACAGAATGTCAAGCAGATATTATGCCTTTAATGGCATGAATGATGTCAATTCCAAGCACACTTTCTTGAATTCTTTTCCAGAACCTCTTGGTGATGAAACTCTTCGCATGATGAATCTTCAAAAAATCACCTTGCAGCAAGCCTCTCTTGGAGAAATCTATCAGCATGTCCTTATTGCTTTGGAAAAACTATGCAATCAAAGAAAGTTTCTTTCGGAGATTGACAAGATCCATAGCAAGCTCAAAGACAATTGCAAAAGAAAAGATTTGCAGATTAAGTGTTATGATAAGAATTGTTCTTGCCCAACAAAGAGAAGAGGTCATTATAAGAAGTATTCTTGGAAGAAGAAATATTCTCATCCAAAGAAGAAATTTTTCAGAAAAAAGAAATGGAAGTTTCTCAGAAGGAAGCAATTCAAAGGAAAAAATTCAAAAGTCTGTTTTGTATGCAGAAAGCCTGGTCATTTTGCAAAAAATTGTCCAAAGAAAGCAGAAAGATATGAAGCAGGAGACCCAGAAGTCGAGGGAGGACTGTTATCAAGGGTGAACAAATGCTTTGAATCTGTGGTTGATGGTATCAGAGCCTACCTTTCACGGTGAACTAGCAGTTTTATGTTGCCTACCTTGCACTCAACATCCATATACATGCAATCTTTTCCAAAAACTGGTAAAGCCTCGAACCGCTTCTCCTTTGATTAGTACACTTGAATTATTGTCCCGATTAGTATGCTCTGTGATTAGACTCTGCCACTTATTGTGGATCCTCTGTGATAATCACATCAGAAAACGGGATTTGATAATCAAGTAGAAAACTAAGGAGTTGTACTAAAAGTGTCAAAGAATTATTTTTCCTCAGTAGTCTAGTGGACGTGAGCTTAGGAGTGGCGTTTTAGTCCTGTCAGATCTTAGGAAAATTGTTCTTCATTTTAGAAAAGTTTACCATGGCTGGTTCCTACTCATCATCCTCAGCAGTCACCTCCTCAGCAATCACTGATACCATTAACACTTCTTGTGATCTTTCCCTTAGAAAATCTACTGCAAATAGATTAGAATATTTATATGAACAAGAACACGAATATGAAGAGGATAGATTTTGTTATATTCATATATATATATACCTGAACAAAACTGCTAAGATAAAGGTGATTGATGGAATTAGGATGCCCAAGGCAGATGCAAAAGCTGGTGAAGTTTGTTCTAATCCGGCATAATAAAGTGTCCTCCCTAACACAGCTCTAAATAATAACAAAGTAAATAAATTTAAAAAAGTTGAGAAAATTCGCAACTAACCAAAACTTTGTTATGCTTATTTGATAAGATACTGAAAGACAACTTTTGGCAAGGAAATGACTTTGTTTATTTGGCAAACGCTTTACTCACCCTAGTAGACCCAAGAAGAAGAGATTCCGTACGATTGGTAAGCTGATTTTGCTGTCGTTTTTCCTGCAAGGAATATTTAATGATTAATCATCCAGTGGATATAATTTCTTTCATACAATAATTTCACTAAGAAAGGTGCCCCATACTCATATCATGATTTTTATTATTAAAAAAAAAAAACTTATTTGATAAATTTCATATCATATTTACACTAGCTAGGTTTAAAAAACAAAGAAAAAGGAAGGGAAGAGAGTAAAAAAAAATTATGCTCTCATTTTTTGTGTGTGTGTGTGTGTGTGTGTGTGTGTGTGATGCAGTATTTATGTTTATGACTGTGTCCAACAAAACACTAAAATATTAAAGGGTATAATACAACCTTTCAAAGAGATATGCAAGAAGAGCAGTAGTTATAGTTCCAATAGCATATCCATATGTAACAAGCACATAACGCTCATACCTTTGTTTAGAGAGACCTTGGATATTATGTTAAATCTTGCAACGCAAACACTAGGGAATGTGCAATAAATATATGGTTTCAATTTTTCACACAACTTCTCTTGCTTGATGTTTCCTATTCCCTCTCTCACACTCTCTTTCTGCTCTCCCATTTTGATCATTTCCCACCAAATTGAATTTTCATCCTCCTAACTCTAAGCACCATGCATTTTAATAAGATTGAAGTCTGTAGATACTCCATGCAAATGATAAAATATTTGTATCTCTATTCTCACATGGTCTCCACTTCAACCATATTTAGAAGTGCATAGTGACTAGGGTTTTTTTTTTCTCTCTTTTTTTTTCTTTTGAGAAGCAGCATAGTGACTAGGTTTAGTGCGAGTACGTACTGCATCCATTGTGGCAAGTTATTGGATAAAATCATAAATTCTACCAATCGGTCTTACCTTAATGGTTAATATTCCACGAGGCATTGTTTAACTAATTACATTTTATGTCACGTATGATGTGAAGTTAAAGTGCTTAATGACACTACATGGTGTACATGTTTGTTTGATTTTTTTTTTTTTTTTTTTTTTTTAAGGTTAACATGTCAATATGGTGTATATATGTTGATCTTTATAATTAACTGATAATACTAAAATACTATAGATATATTAGATACAATAAATTTTATAACTTATTGAATTGATAAATTGTGATTAGTATAATTTCACTTTCACATTAGTGTAGATGACTAAATTCTTAGTTCGAAATAAATCAAACAAGTAAAATAGTTTCACAAATGCGAATTTGTATTGATGAATATGTGGTACAATTCTCTATAATTACAAAAGAGTGATCCTCTGATTCAATCTCCTTGAAAGTTTTGTTGATTGGAATTGTGGTAATGTGATTTTAATTCGAACACCGAATGTACTTCAATTTAGTTGAAGAATGGATCGAAGATCTTTGAAACGGAATTACAATGAATCTCTGGCTATGAGCTTGTTAGAAATTCTTTGTTCTTCGTGTTCTTCGTGTGTTCTTCGTGTTCTTCGTGCGTTCTTCTTTTCTGAAGGTTTGTGGTGGAAGTTCTTCAGAGCTTTAAAGGCTAGAATCCTTAGAGCTTCACTGATTTGTGGTTCGTTGAGGTTTCTGGAGGCTTTTGAGCTTGATTCTAGTGAACTTTGAGATCTAGAAAAGTTGTTTGGATGACTTTGCTTCGAATGTTGTCTGTATTCGAGGTTGAAGTTCTTGAAATTCTTAGAGGCTTTGGGGTTTGATTCCGGCAAAGCTTCTGGATTTCTGAACTCAAGATATCTTCTTCCTTCTGTCTCCGTCCTGTCTGTCCTCCTAAATGTCTTAGGAAGGCTTCTATTTATAGGAGTTTAGGGGTGGGTGAGCGACACGTGGCAGAGTCTGATTGGTGACACATGTCACAACCTAATTGGTCCACTTATGTCATCGCTTACACGTGCTGATTGCTGGTGTCATCGCTTACACGTGCGGGGCTGCTTGTGTCATCGCTTACACCTGCTGATGCAGTTTCATACCTTTATTTCAATGACACTTGGCAAATTTCTATTGGTTTCTGAATAGTGATGGCAAAACCTAGTAGCAGTACATGGCGCTTTGTAATTGGTTGTATTTTATGGACTTGGTAGTATGATGTGTCAACTTATGATAAGTCGGGAATTTTCCCTCTCTACAAATGCCCCCTCGAGACTCGTTCGTGCACACAATTTTGGAGTGTGGTGAATGAATGAGTCTTGAAAAAAATGGATTTTTTTGCTTGACTCTTCTAGTGAAATAGCTGATGGTGGTGGAGCTTTTAACAGGATGAAGTAATTGCAGAAGAGTAGACCCACCCATATGAAAGGCTTTGATGATACCGAGAAGGGGTCTACGAGTATTTGAATGTACTCGTGTGATCGAGTTTTCTCAGCTGAGGTTAAGTCGAAGTAATTTCAAAAGAGTATTCAATGGTACTTGGAGTGGGTTGGTGGGGCTGAAAATTATTTGCAAGAAGTTGGATGTACTTACAAGATTGAAACGTTTCGGTAGATGTTAAGCTAAGGTAATTTCAGAAGAGTATTTTGGATCGTTGGTGGCGATCATAGGGTGTTGAAGATGGAGAAGAGGTAAGGATGTTGGCTGGGTACAGCATGCAGAGCTCTAGAGCTAGCCTTTTATTTTTAAGAACTTCTGGTGAAGTTATATCTGAAGGGTATACTTCGGATCACAGAGAGAACATATGGGAGGATGGTTGAATGTGCTTGCGTTATCGCATCACTCAAGTTAAGTTGAGGTAATTTTAGAAGGGATTTTGGGTCTGTTGGTGGTGGTGGCGAAGAAGATGATGATGAAGTGAAGTGAATGGGTGAAACATATGACACCATGACCCTAACCCTGCATGTTGGGGACTCTCTAGCGTAGATGTCTCTAGGAAGTACACCTTCAGATGTGGGACTGGCTACATGCTGAATGAGGCCCGACAGCAAGTCATTGAATGCGCCTGTGTAACTGGACCATACTGACGAACATTAAGTTGAAGTAATTTCAGAAGTATATTTTCTGAAGTTCTTCAAGCTGATCTTAAGTTGGAGTAATTCTAGAAAGTGTGTTTTGTGGTACCAGCAACGATGACCTTTGGGCTCCGCGTTGGTGGAAACATGGAATGAGGCTTTGGCGACGATTCGCTGACACCAAAGGCTAATTTCTGATGAGCTGGTACCTTGGAGGTCATCATAAGTGTTGGATGGAAGATAATTTGTAGGATACCCCAACACTTTTTACAATCTTCACCTAATGCAACTTTGTTGGGAAAGCACAACCAATGAAAGATGGAGTTAATTTTTGATCCTGGTTTTAGAAACCAGCCAAGCTGCTGTTTGTTCCGAACCACTGCTTTTAATGGGAGACCAAACAGTTGAAGAGAGACTACGGAAGCCCTGATTTTAGGAATAGGTGTCTCTGCTGGACTTGGATTTCCTGGCCAACCAATTCCACGGAAGCAGGGAAGGTCGATGCAGACCTTGTTATGAGTAACTTTATGAACAAACGTGGTCATTATGTAAGGAAACAAAATTTGTTTGAATCCTAAAACAGTGATGATGTTGTGAGAAGGGTTACTACTGAACCATGAAGGGGTTGATTTCAAACTGATTATGAAACGATTTTGGTTACTAGGTATTGAGAATGACGAGGCTATAGTGACAACTAGCTGTGAGAAGGAGGATTTGAAAATCTGAAAGAAAAAAATCTTCATTTCATGATTCAGTGTATGTGTGTTTTTGTGTTTTTTTTTTCTTGATGGGTTTTAATGGATTCGGCCCTTCTATTTATAGTGAGGAGATGAAGAACGGTAGTTGGGTAGTTAAGAATGGCGGACGAGACTTTTTGGTGAGAATGGTGGACGAGACCGGTAGGCGCCGAATGAGAATATTAGGTTGGAGGCTGGTAGGCACCGACGGCAACAGTAGGCTGAAATAGTGACCCAATGTAATTTCAATTTTGAGACATACTTGTGAGAGTTCATCTGTTCTTTGAAAGGGGAGCCTTGATCAAGTCTGGAGGATAATTTTGAGGGAATCCAGACCAAATGGATGGATCTCAAATTATGATCTTGAGAGCTTAAATTTTGGACACCGCTAGTACTTTGGAGAAGTGGGTCAGATTGGTAGTTTCTAAGTCTAAAACAAATACCTAGATTTCAAAATCAAAATCTTTGTAAAAACCTGATAGGATAAGCTTTGCTCGAACATCTTGATTTTCGGTCAAAGTTTACATCAAAGCCAATAGTTGTAGAATCACACTATTTGAGCAATTTTAGATTCTCAAATGAATAAATAGACCCCAAAATTGGAAAGTACGCGAAACATTGAGCAAGACAGGTCAATCTCAAAAATTTTTACTTTTGGTCAAAATTTGTGCAAAAGTCAATTTTTCTAGAAATTGGACAGTTGTGCAACTTTCGAGTCTCGGTTGAAGAAACAGACCCCAAAATTGGAAAGTACGCGAAAAATTGAGTGGGACATGTCCATCTCAAAAATTTTGATTTTTTTTTTTTTTTGATTTTTTTTTTAAGTGGTCCAAATCCGAGTCGGGTTCGGTCGGTCCGGCTTGAACCGGTTCGTTGAGGATAACGTCATCAGTGATGTCATCCAATTCCACCTGGCGCGTGCACGCGCGTGTGACGTGCGCAGGATGAACCGGTGCGTGTGGGCGCGTGGAGGTTCAGATCCAGCGCGTGTAGGCGCGTGGAAGAGGAGGGTGGCACGTATTCGTTCGTCGGAACTTCTGGCGGTGCGTGGAGGCGCGTGGCTCATGTTTTGGACTTGAGATTTTTGGGTTTTGTCGATCTGGGGCCGCTGGATCGAATGGTAATGCCACTTTCTTGAAATTAAGTCTGGGTTTGTATGAATATGGAGGAGTAGGCTGCGACCCTTTGTAGCTTATGGAGGCGTGTGGAGGCGCATGGCAGAGTGTTTGCTCCTGAAAATTTTTGAGTTTTGTCGATTTTTGTTGGTTTGAGATCTTGGTGGATTCAGATTTGTGAAATGAAGTTTGGATTCCTACAAGTTTGAAAAAGAAGTCTGCTGGCATCTCTTGGTCTATTTTGGCGGTGGTCGTTCTGACAGTCTAACAACATGTAGAAACTCAGGCAGGACGTAGGTTCTGGGTAACCATTGAGTGCCTCTAGTGTTCTCAAAGGTTGATTTTTGGGTTATCTTGTCAGAGGATTTAGAAATTTGGAAGAGAAGCCAGCAAGCATTGTTGGACTTTGCTACTATCTTCTTGTTTGTTCGAAGTCCTCTGAAGATTTTTGTGGGTTGATTTTTGTGGCATCTTGTCAGAGGATTTAGAATTTTGGAAGAGGAGACGGCGGACATTGTTGAACTGGTTGCCATCTTAGTCTTCTCTGTTCTAACAGTGTTTGACATCTTGAGTTTTCAAGGTTGGGGACACAGTCAGTTTGAACAGTAAATAATGCTAGAGATACAAATAATTTTACAAACTGCTAATATGGTGAGTAGTTTGTTGGTATGAAAAAGTGATATTAATGGTAGGCTTATACAAACCAACAAGAAATTGACCACATCAAAAAAAATGTTGTAAAATAAGTTGTGGCGGTAGCATTACTCTTGAATAATATGCGGACTAGAACTTTATCCCAAGTCTAATGCAATAAATTCTTTCTGACAACGTGATCTTCTTTTGAGTACTAAGTGCAATTTTTTTTTTTTTTTTTGACTTTGAATGCCTTTGAGTTGCAAAATCTGACTTCAAATAATATCTGTTTGGTGGCAGCATTTAATGGCTTGACAACTTTCTTCATTTTTTTGTCTGTTATCTCAGAAGTTTTCTATATAAAGGCATGCGAGGCATGCATGAAATTATACAAAGCATAATCTCCTGAGTAACGTTCTGACACAAGTATAGAGATTTTTTTTATTATTATTTAATTGTTTGTTTATTTATTTTTTCACTTTTTCATTGATTTTTTTTTCCAGGTATCATGATGCTTTTTTTCAAGGATTCGAAGATTGGGCAAGAACCAGCCTTGTTTATTTGTAAGGAGAAAGATGACAAGGATGCAAAGGCTACAACTTTGATTGTTCGTCCGCCCATAATTGGAAGATTTTTAGAGAGATGGGGTCGTAACTCTTATCCTCTCAATTTGCCGAAATGGTCACAAGTTGTTCACTCTGATGGCGGCTCTAATTTGGAGATAGTTACCCTTCTTGCTTTGCATCACAAAAATGTTGCCAAATCAAAGTCGTACCACACTTTGGGACGAGAGATAATTGTAAAACGTGCCAATTGGGATTCTTCCTTTAGCACAAATGGAGGGTTTTCCTATTTTTTCCTTTATTGGGATTGGCTAGAAGATGTGCTTGGTTGGTGTAAGCACCTCCTTGATGCGGTCCACCTTTACAATGCTGTCTTTGCCTCCTTATTCACATATGATTATGATGAGAATCTCATGAAGGCGTTGTGTGAGTGTTGGAGTCCGTCTACCAATACCCTCCACACCTTAGTTGGGGAAATTTCTATCACACCATGGGATCTTTCCATTCTTGGCGGACTTCCTTGCACAGGTGCTTTTTATGATGAAGTGGTACCTAATGCGCAAGAGCTAGGTGGAACCAATGACCAAGGACGACCCTATCTACCGCATAGCTGCCGCTACCTTTTCATGGCGTATCATCACCTTCAAAACCGGATGAAAAGACAAGGGAAAGTGAGTGTTCGTGACTGGATTACTTTTTGGTACAGAGGAAACAGCAAGTACCCAGCTCCTAGAAAACCAGCGAGACAGGCAACCATTCCCAAATGGAGTCAGAATCCTTTTGGCGAGATAAACGAGCCTGGACCATGGTCTGATAAAGAACACGGGGTCTTTGTAGATCTTCAAATTGAGGGTGACTTAAAGGAGGAGACTTACCTATCGGCACTTCTTTCCTGTTGGCTGTGCATATTTGTCTTTCCTAGCAAGGATCCGAATAGCATTCGTCCCTGTACTTTCAAGATTGCTAGTTCTATGGCCAATGGTCGTTCATTTGGCCTTGCTCCCCCAGTACTGGCTAGCATTTATCGTGGGCTTAACACCATTTCTTCCTCTCCTACTCCGAGCAAGTCTGGAGCTAGTTTTGCTATTCATTATGTTTACGCCTGGGTAGGTCATTTTTTCAAAAGTAACCGCATCATTCATGCCAAACTATCCCATCCTTTGATGACTAAATACTCCGGTGTGGGTTCTGCCTCTGTATTTAGTGAATTGTCTGCACGAAAGCAGATACGAACTGCCACCGACTTCTTTTGGCATGGGACCGCTTTTAATAAAAGCTATGACCAGACATTCATTGACAATGATCGTTTATCCATTCAGAGGTTCGACAACTTTATGAGCCTTCGCTCAGGGTACTTGACATTTCGATGTGAAGACCAACACATTGTAGAAGCATACAGCCCTCACAGATTCAGTCGGCGGTTTGGATTTCATCAAGACATTCCAAGTGACTTAAAGGAAGAAATTCATACAGGTTCTTTAAAAGATCTGTACCAATTCTACCAATCTTTCACTTGTCGCAACACAGATTCCAAGGTACTCGTTCTTGCTTTTGCGTCAGACTTTGGAAGCCGGGTCAGACATAGCTACAAACGATGGTGGGAAGGAGTATGTAAAACAGATTTTACCAAAGGAACAAATTTACTAGTTAAAATTGCCTCATCTGTTAAATCACTAGTGTCCAACAAACCTCAGAAGGGAAAGAGGGATCTACAAGACTCAGACATTCCACAATCCTTGTCAAAGTTGGCACAAAGTCAAAGCATCAAAGGTTCGCTTGCTGTACCAGTTAGGGATGCCATTGAAATTTTTGAAAAGGAGGTGTGTGACGACTTCGACCCCAGTCGAAAACATTTAAAGAGTCCAATGAAAGGTGTTGATGCGGAGACTTCTACTGATCATGCACATCTTCTTACACATAGTTAGTCTTCTACCTCAAAGCCATCTATGAAGAGTTCGGATCTCAAGAGGCGTAAGTTTGCTGATGTTGGCACGTCATCCAAATTTCCGATTGAGACAGAAATGACACCTCTCTCATCCTTGCAACCAATCGATCCTCCAGAAGCTTCTATATTTCATGCCAAGGTGCACATTTCTTCCGTGCGTAGGACATGAGCTTTTATGCTGGGAGATGTTCTTTTAAACAGGCTTTCAAATCTTTCTATAGACAATATCCTCCCACAAGCTGAAGCACATGAAATTTATAATGAGATTGCAATTCTTGGAGTGGACCCTCAATACTTGCGTGAAAATGTTGACAAATATTGTAAGGGTGTTGCAGACTACTTGAAGATGAAAGAATCTTTGAATACACGACCAAGTCCTGCTATCTTAATTCAACGTGAGACTGAAGTTGAATTCCTCCTTGCTGAAGCTTTGCATGAGAAGGCATCTTTGAAGACCGAGCTTGATACTGTTACTTTGAGGATGGCTAACTTGCAAACCGAGCTTGGTCAATTAGAACAATCATTGTCTCAAATCAAATCTCATCAAGTTGAACAAGACGACGTAGTGCAAGCTTTGGAGGAACAACTTGAAGAAGTCAAATCCGCTCCCGTTCTTGAAGACCAGGATATGGAGGCTTTAGAGAAGATACGAGCCTTTCTAGAAGATAGTCGTTCTAGTTTGAAAGACTTAAAATGGATGTCATAATCTTTTGTATTTTAATTCCTTTCATACGTGTCATTATGCTTTCCCCTGTACCACTTTTCTTTTGCCAATCAATAAAGAAGACTTATTTCCTGCTCCTTTCTTCTCATGTTTTAACAAGGAAACTCCCTTTCTTTTCTTTTTTTTTGAGTGACTGAACTTAGCAAAAGATATTAAGTTGCCTACGTACCCTCGAGAGGGATCAAGTCATTACGTAGTTCAATATATTTTTTTTTGTTAATTAAATTTTTTTTTCTTTTTACAAAAAAGGGAGGGCTCACGTGCGTAATCCTCGCCCTACACCCCACGGAATTTCATGGGTACCAATTGCGCAATAGTGGGTATCACCTCTAATCGAACCCGAGACCTTGGCCTCAAGGGTGACATGGGCATCCAGCCACTACGCCACACTCGCAAATGGTGACATAGAGTGGGATTAATTTCTCCTTATTTGTACAATTTCAAAGGTAATGGGAAGACATCATGTACCCTTGTAGTGCTACAGTAGGTAGTTTAAACTCTTACCGAGGAGCAATTCTCAATTTTCAAGCATAGAAACGTTTGAGGAACTTCCCATTGATGGGGCCAATCCTTACACCCTCTTGATCAATCAACTTGTAAGCTCCATTAGTGTAGACTTCTTGTACAACATAAGGTCCATCCCATTTTAAGGTGAACTTACTACCTGTACGATGAGTCATGATGATAGGTCTTCGAACGGCAAGGACTAAGTCACCAACTTGGAATGATCGTGGTTTAACTCTTTTATTGAATGCGCTTGACAAACGAGCTTGATAGCACTCAAGGTGTTGTTGGGCCTCGAGCCTTTTCTCATCCAGTGCCTCTAGTTCTTGTAACCTAAGCTTGGCATTTTCCTCTTTAGTTAACCTTTCTTGAATGGTGATCCGTAGTGATGGGATCTGATGTTCCAAGGGAAGGATAGCTTCTACTCCATAAACGAGAGAATACGGGGTCGCTTGAGTAGGCGTTCGAAATGTTGTTCGATATGCCCATAATGCTTCTCCAATTTTTTTATGCCAGTCTCACTTAGTTTTGGATACCACTTTCTTTAATAAACTGCCAAGAGTTTTGTTAAAGGCTTCGGCTAATCCATTCGCTGGGGCATTGTACATAGAAAAATTGTACTGTTTGAATGCAAATTTCTTGCACAGCTCCGTCATCAACCTATTCTGAAACGGTTTGCCATTATCGGTTATGATATACCGAGGGACACCATACCGATAGATCAAGTGAGTTTGGATAAAATTGACCACCGTTTCTTTCTTCACTTCCCTAAGAGGCACAGCTTCTGCCCATTTTGAGAAGTAATCAGTTGCAGCCAAGATGTACAAATGGCCACCGGATGATTTTGGTAATGGTCCTATTGCATCAAGCCCCCATGCATCAAAAGGCCAAGAAGCTATAGTTGGGTGTAGAGGTTCTAGCGGCTGATGGATGAATTTTACATGATATTGACAAGCTTCGCACTTCTTAGCATACTCCATGGAATCTTGCACCATCGTAGGCCAATAGTAACCCATTCGCTTGATCCTGTAGTGTAACTTAGGACCTGATTGGTGTGCACCACATATTCCAAAATGAGGCTCCTCTAGGGCTTGTTTAGCCTCTTCCTCTCCTAAGTAACGGAGAAACAAACCATCAAATGAACGGTAGAAGAGAGTTTCTTTATAGTAAATGAATCGAGCAGCCCTTCGTCGAACTTCGGTCTTATGGCGTACATCATCCGGGAGTCTTCCATGTTGAAGGTACTCAATGATCGTGTGTCGCCAATCTTTCTTTTTGACCAGGCATACAAAAATGACGTTGGCTTGCTTTTCTTCTTCTTCTTCTTCTTCTTCAACCGCGGAAGGCACCACCCACCTTTGGGAAATAGCAACTTTGGCTGTCTCTTCTTGGGATAATGCTAAGGCGGTAGCCAAATTAGCTAAAGCATCAGCCTGTCTATTCTCCTTCCTTGGTATATGTTCCAATGTAATTGCCTCAAAATTTGCAAGCAACTTCTTCGCATATTTGCAATAAGGGACAAGGTCTTCTTTCTTGACATCATACTGCTCCAAGATTTGGTTGATAATTAATTTGGAATCCCCAAAGATTTCTAGTTGCGATATGCCAATCTCAATGGCCATCTGTAGACCAATGATCAATGCTTGATATTTGGCTACATTGTTAGAGCAAAGTTCGCTTAATGAGAATGAGTATAGAAGTATTTGTCATTGTGGAGAAACAAACACTACACCTGCCCCTGCTCCTTCTTGATGTGCAGCCCCATCGAAAAACATCATCCATGGTGGCATTACTTCAATGTAAAACACATCTTCGTCCGGGAAGTCATCAGAGAACTTCCAATCAGATGGAACTGGGTGATCAGCTAAGAAATCTGCCAATACTTGTCCTTTGATAGCTTTTTGCAGAACATAGGCAAGGTCGTATTGTTGCAGCAAGACTGCCCATCGAGCTATGCGACCCGAAACCACTGGCCTAGCGAGGACATATTTAATTGGATCCGCCTTTGCTACCAATCGGACCGTATGTGCTTGCATGTAGTGCTCCAGTTTGTCTATGGCAAAGAAAAGAGCGAGGCACATCTTTTCAATAGGAGAATAATTTAATTCAGCTCCATTGAGAGTTCGACTTAGATAATAAAGGGCTATTTCTTTCCCCTCTTTATTTTCTTGTGCCATAAGAGCACCTAGAGACCTTTCTTGTGCTGCGATGTACAATACCAAAGGCTTTCTGAGGAAAGGAGCACCTAAAACTGGAGGATTAAGCAAGTATCTTTTAATGCATGCAAAAGCATTGCTGCAAGCCTCATCCCATTCAAAGTGCGCATCCTTCTTCATCAATCTATTGAAGGGTTGACATCGACCCGCCAAGTTTGAAATAAATCGTCATATGTAAGCTAGTTTTCCTTGTAAGCCTCTGAGTTCTCGTAGATTCTTGGGCTCTGGCATTTTCTGGATAGCTTCAATTTTGGACTGGTCAATTTCAATACCGCAGTGCCTCACAATGAAACCAAGGAATTTCCTAGATGTTACGCCGAAAACACATTTGCGAGGGTTCATTTTAAGCTGATACTTTCTTAAACGGTTGAACACGGATCGCAAATCTACCAAATGGTCTTCCCTCCTTTTTGTTTTAACCACCAGATCATCGACATAACACTCCACGTACTTATGTAGTACATTATCAAAGATCTTTTGCATGGCTCATTGATAGGTAGCACTAGCGTTCTTTAATCCAAAAGGCATTACTTTGTAACAGTAAATACCTTTAGGGGTACGGAAAGCTGTGAACTCTTCATCCTTAGGATTCATTCGAGTTTGGTTATAACCAGAAGAGCCATCCATGAAGGATAAGGCTTCATGACCAGTAGTGGCGTCAACCATGATTTTAGTGATAGATAATGGAAAATCATCCTTGGGACACGCATTGTTCAGATCACGGAAGTCAACGCACCCCGGATTTGTCCATTCTTCTTTTTGACAGGGACAATATTAGCGACCCACTTCGGATATTGTACTTCACGAATGAAGCCTGCCTCAATTAGCTTATTAACCTCAGTTTCTATTTGAAGGATAAGCTCCGGCCGAAAGCGTCTTTGAGCTTGTTTTACTGGGCGCACGCCCTTTTTTACTGCCAAATGGTGTAAGGCAATACTTGGATTGAGCCCAAGCATTTCTTTGTAGGTCCAAGCAAACACATCTTTATATTCTACCAGGAGCTGGAGGTATCCTTCTTCTTCTGCAGGAGTGAGAAGGGCACTGATGAAAGTTGGTCGAGGTTCTTCAGTAGTTCCTAAACTGATCTCTTTAAGTTTATCAACTATAGCCTGTACTCCATCGTCCAAGGCTAGGGGAGCTTCATCGACCTCATCCTTTGTGGATTTATCATCTGACAGTGTATCTTCTTCTACTGTAATATGAAACGAGGATGATACCTCTTCAATTTGCTCATTGTGGACGAGTGACTGACTTATGTGTACAATCGTTCGCCTTTTGACTTTGAAAGCTCCTTCAGTGCTGATATCCAAGATAAAGTTACGCTTCATGCATGAAGGAATACTACTACGGATCTCATCATTAGCTTTCTCCTCCTTTTGAGCCTCAAAGTTTATTGAGCTTTGAGAGCAAGTATCAATGGGCCTTTCCGTTGCCCCCAATCAATTAAAGACTGATGCACACACAAAAGTGTCCCGACTTTGCGTTAAACAAGCCGTATTCAATCTGTCGAACACTGTAATTCATGACGATAAAGCCTTAATGCGATCGAATACTGAGATGCATGATGAAGAGTGATCTTTTCTTTGATTCGAACTTTCATCAACCTCTACTGTTATGTATTGGGAACTTGAAGCATTGCTTCTTTTATTGATCCATATTTGAGCCGGTGGTTTTGGAGTATAACCTATTCCGGTCTTTGGGATAGGAATTTCATGCCCTTCAAGTCACATTTTCCCTTGCGTTTTACTAAGGCCGTGCATCTTTTCTCTGGTGTCTTCTGGAATTAGTTTCCCTAGGCTGCTTTGTTTTGAGAAATCATAGCCTGCTTTGGCTAATAGCCTATATGCCTTTGGGTCAAACCATTCTTTTGTCCATTTACTTGGTAGAATACCGTGCTCTGTCAGACTTTGTGAAGACCTCACGAATCCATTTAGTGGCTTTAAGGGCAAAGGATTTGTGGATGAAGTTAAAGGCATTACATGATTTTCTTTCAATATGGCTACATCCTTCATCGTGAGCTTTGTAGGAGGTCTTCGCATGTCCGTTGTAGATTGAAGGCATTCCGTGAATGGTGATTGTCCGTTCTTGCGGCGTGACAATGGTACATAACGGAGGAATGGAGGGTTATTGGGAGGCGTAGAACTTTCCGCTCTCTCTGAATTGCTAGTAGATTCACTAGACTGGTTTTTCCCATATCCTGGATCTTCCTTTGGGGAAGGAATATCCTTTTTAGTGATGAATTTAACATGCTTCTTTTCACCCTGCTTGCTTTTCATGGACGGGACTTCAACTGGGAGAACTTCATTAGGGATATCATCTTCTGCATAAAACTTCGCGTCAGCAACGTGAGCTTCAGTCTCAGAAAAAGGCTTTAAGTCGGCATCGACTTTCTTTATTCCACTTTGAAGATACTTGAAACATTGGTGCAAAGTTGACGGCACTATTCCATTCCCATGGATCCATGGACGTCCTAACAACATGTTGTAGGTTGTCTTGGCATCAATGACATGGAACAAAACATTGCTTGTCAATTCTCCAATAATTAACTCTAAGTGTATCATGCCGATAGCGCGTTGTTCTCCTTGGTTAAAACCTTGTATGACCAAGCGACTGTGTGATAATTCCTCCATAGCAAGACCAAGTCGTCTCATTGTCATTTTTGGTAGTATATTAATAGTTGAACCTCCATCAATGAGAATACGATCAATCTTTTGTTCACGAGCATAACCGGAGACATAAAGTGGACGATTATGAGGCTTAGAGCCTAACAATAAATCCTCATCAGTGAAAGTCAAGTCTGGAGAACACGCGCAACATTCCTGTATTTGTTAAAGTGTATTGGTACAAGGAATGTAAATCTTTGGCTCTTCAAGAGCTTGTGTGATCTCTTCTTTTGGTGAGGTGGAGGATTGTGAGGGTTTAACTTTATCAACCTGAGATTTGAGTTGTTCTAAAGATGACAAAGTCTCATTTGCACTACCATAGTCAACACCCTTTTGTTTTTCATCAACTTCGCAACGAGAGATCGTGTGAACAGCCTCTGCTGACTTATTTTGAAAGAATTTTATGGGGAAGAATTCTTCCAATGTGACGAGACTTCGAAATTTTTTGGGTTTGTGCCGGATCATCATACATTTCCGTTCATAGTCTTTCTTTCCTTTTATCATTCTTTCTTCTTGACTACGGCTGAATTTGGTTTTGTGCTTTTCTAGACTCTTGGGTGATCAAATGAAGAGGGAATACTCGTCTCTTCTTCCATCTCTTACGAGTAACTAGCGTCCAACCCTCTTCTTAATCCACTGTTGACTTTTTATCATTATTTGAGTTATAATCAAATGCTTTTTGTGAGAGCTGAACTTGCACAAGTTCCAAAGAACCAAATCGGATGAGCGTGGTATTTGCCCCCTGCTTAGTAGTTGGAGACATGCAACTAGGCGACCCGCAAGCAAATGTTACAAGGTTTGACTAAGCAACATCACTAACATCTAAGTCGATTTTCCTTTCCTTGGCTAGCTTCATGATGAGTTCTTTAAGAACAAAGCATTTTTGGATTGGATGACTTATGATGCGATGATACTTACAATAGTTCGGGTCATCAACCTTTCCTACTTCTTCCAGTCGTTTGCATTCTGGCAATTCAATTAATTTCAGTTTGAGCAATTGTTCTAGCATTTCGGGTATATCAGTGTCAAGGAAAGGATACACCTTTTGTTCCCATTCCTTGAGTGATGAGCGACGCGCCTCGCATCGTTGACCTCCCTCAGGCCTCTTCTCATTAGCCTTCACATTTCCTGTTGAAATTTTGACTGGGGTAGGGTTGACATTCATGGACTGTTTGACATTACTTTTCGTATTCCTATCATTTTTCCTTATTTCTCGCCTTTCTTTCTTTTCTTCAGGTACGGGAGGTTTCATATTTTCATGGCACAAGATACTCAATTCCATGTCATGTGCATGAGTTGCCAATTCTTCGAATGTTCGGGGCTTTATCCCTTGCAGGATGTACAAAAGTCCCCAATGCATGCCTTGGATGCACATTTCTACAGCAGATATTTCAGAAAATCCATCCTTACCATCTAGACTCAAAGAACGCCATCGATTGATGTAGTCAACAATGGGCTCGTCTTTCCACTGCTTAGTATTGGTAAGCTTCATCATGCTTACCGTACGGCGTGTGCTATAGAACCGGTTGAGGAAGTCCCTTTCAAGTTGTTCCCAACTATCGATTGACTCAGGTTCTAAGTCTGTATACCAATCAAAGGCATTCCTTTTTAGTGAACGAACAAACTGCTTTACAAAGAGGCCTCCTTGAGTCCCTGTGTTCTCATAGGTTTCTACAAAGTGAGCAATGTGGTGCTTAGGGTTTTCCTTGCCATCGAATTGCAAGAACTTGGGGGGTTGATACCCATTTGGCAATCTCATATTGTCAATGCGCTTTGTATAAGGTTTTGAATATATGAGAGAATGTGTAGAAGAACCTCCATATTATGCTCGTATGGTGTTCATTATCATGTCCTACAGTTGTTGGACAGATATCGAGGCCATTGAGGGGGAATGTCCTTGTTGAGAAGTGCCTTCACCTCCTTTTCCTTTATCACCCCTAGCGTTTTCTCCTTTCAAGGTAAAGCCAGGAAGGTGCTCAGGGTCAAGATTTGATTCACCCGAATCTTGGACTTCCAGTTTGTTCATCAGGGTTACAATTTGGACATCCTTATCTTCAAGTGCTTTTGTGAGAAGGGTGACCCTTTGTTCCATTTCAGCCATCTTTTCTTCCATAGTAGAGGTGTTAGTCATCATTACTAGCATGACCTCTAGATATGATGGAGAAAATGATGAGACAGGATGAGTCAAAGGCATTTTGTTCCTTAAGTTTCTCATCATAGGTGAAGAGTCGATAGAAAAGGTCTTTGTTAGGGATGATTTATCATTCATCTCAAAATCTTTCAAGACAGATGAATCCTTAGTGGTAGCTTTCCTTTTTGCAAGAAAGTCCAGAGAGATGGTATTATGAAGCTTGCTTTCTTTGGTTGATTGAGGTTGCGGTTGATCAAGAGCTTTGGATCGACTACGAGTGATTGGGCCGATATAATCATCCGCAACGGTAGCATCCCTCACCGATTTTTGAGCATTCTTGTTAGAGGCCATCGAAGCTAGTAGCAAATCGAATTTCTTTTCTTTTGAAGGAGAAAGAGATGAGAGGCAGAGAGGTCCTACCGGGCGTGCCAGAATTTGTAGACGACTAAATTCTTAGTTCGAAATAAATCAAACAAGTAAAATAGTTTCACAAATGCGAATTTGTATTGATGAATATGTGGTACAATTCTCTATAATTACAAAAGAGTGATCCTCTGATTCAATCTCCTTGAAAGTTTTGTTGATTGGAATTGTGGTAATGTGATTTTGATTCGAACACCGAATATACTTCAATTTAGTTGAAGAATGGATCGAAGATCTTTGAAATGGAATTACAATGAATCTCTAGCTATGAGCTTGTTAGAAATTCTTTGTTCTTCGTGTTCTTCGTGTGTTCTTCGTGTTCTTCGTGTGTTCTTCGTGCGTTCTTCTTTTCTGAAGGTTTGTGGTGGAAGTTCTTCAGAGCTTTAGAGGCTAGAATCCTTAGAGCTTCACTAATTTATGGTTCGTTAAGATTTCTGGAGGCTTTAAAGCTTGATTATAGTGACCTTTGAGATCTGGACAAGTTGTTTGGATGACTTTGCTTCGAATGTTGTCTGTATTCGAGGTTGAAGTTCTTGAAATTCTTAGAGGCTTTGGGGTTTGATTCCAGCAAAGCTTCTGGATTTCTGAACTCAAGATATCTTTTTCCTTCTGTCTCCGTCTTGTCTGTCCTCCTAAATGTCTTAGGAAGGCTTCTATTTATAGGAGTTTAGGGGTGGGTGAGCGACACGTGGCGGAGTCTGATTGGTGACACATGTCACAACCTAATTGGTCCGCTTATGTCATCACTTACATGTGCTGATTGCTGGTGTCATCGCTTACACGTGTGGGGATGCTTGTGTCATCACTTACACCTGCTGATGTAGTTTCATACCTTTATTTCAATGACACTTGGCAAATTTCTATTGGTTTCTGAATAGTGATGGCAAAACCTAGTAGCAGTACATGGCGCTTTGTAATTGGTTGTATTTTGTGGACTTGGTAGTATGATGTGTCAGCTTGTGATAAGTCGGGAATTTTCCCTCTCTACAATTAGATAAACAACGACATTGTTGATACTCAAATTTCTAGGGCCTTGGGGACAATTGTCTTATGATGATGTTTATACGATTGAGCCTCTTTGTATATCTTTAAATTTTAGGAATTGCAACCAATCATGGGGTTTTTGGGTATGATTATTGGTCACATATGTTTAATTACTTTTGTTTCCTATCAACTAAAGGATTCAGTAAGGGCTTAAGCACTCTCACCACCCTTATAGGGGTCTTCACTTGGTGTGTATAAAAGAAGGAAAAAAAAAAAACCCTTTTGCTTAGAAATGTTGTTTGTCATTTCTCTTCTAATTTTAGGAAAATTATTAGTTACATTCCACTGTTTATGAACAGTAAATGTAAATGTAAATCAATGTTGTTGCAGACTAATTGAAAATCATTTAAAAGTTTAAAATAACTTAATACACCGTTGGTCTTTAAAATTTAGTACATGGGTGATTTTAGTGTTTAAAGTTTAAAGTTATCACTTTAAGTCCAAACAAAAAACTGGCATGTCATTGCTTTAACTTAGGGATTGAAAGTGATTACTTTAAAATTTAGAACTAAAATTGCTCATGTGCTAAAATTTAGAGATCAAGAGTGTATTTTGGCCGCTTAGTAAAGTTTGCCTTTGTTCTTTGTAAGTAATGTTTTTGATTTAACGAAATTAGATTTGAAACTGCCCTGATATTTGATGGGTCTACCTTACTGATTCATTCCTTGCATAATACAAAGGTATGCATCATGAAAATGTGTAGCAATGTATTGCACTTGTGGTTTCGTAGGCATCGTAAAAGATGGTAGGCTAATACGAGAGCTTATTGTGAATCTTTAGTATCAAATTGGTAAAACATTGAAAGAAAATCGTTAGGTTGGTAAAATGGGCAGGTCAAGTCATTAGGTTCAGATTGAAAAAAAAAAAAAAAAAAAAAATTCAATGGGTTAGAAACTGATCAGGTTGATCAGGTTGCAAGTTGGGTTAGGTTAACCCATATTTTTCACATGAATATTTTTTACAACAAATTACTTGGTGTGAAATGCATTACTTTGAGTTCACCATTCATATTGAGAAAGTGTTAAACTCAACAAATTGATACATTTTAAAATATATCAATTTGTTGAGTTTAGTCTACCTTTTGAAAATATAATTTGATAAGGAATATTTTTACGAAGAATTTTTCTGACTCCCTTTGCCCTTCAGGACTTAAACATCCTTCGGGATTGGAGCACCTATCAGGTTAGAAGCCCCCCTCCATACCTTCGTTCACCTTGCTCGTCGGGTAAGAAGGCACCCATCGAGCTAGCAAGCATACTGACAGGAGAGCACACTTTGTCCCATGCCATTTTGTGCGTGTTCCCACTCATGCCTCCATATATAGAAAGAACTTGCACACCACGTCCAAAGATATTCCTATATATTCTTATCTTCCCAGTATGGGAAGCAAAGCCTTAAGATCTCATAACACAAACTTCATATCTCCCTTACAAGGAAAGATACTACATTCATGAGATCTCGGTCAGCCCTACACCATTATATAAGCATCAAGTCTCCTCTTCACCAAGGTATGTGAAATTTCCTAGCTTTTACACTTTCGAGTTATTGGAGATTCTTCTAACACTAACTTAACCTTCGAAGGGTCTTTAACCAACAATCTACTAGTGCTCTTTATAGGTCCTTCTTTCATTTTGTTCTTCAGGTACTTCAATCGCTACGTGTGTGGAGGATCAACTCACTGATGATTTTTTGCACATCATAATTAAAAAAAACACAAGTTTCTTTTCTACACAATATCAATATGCCAAACCATAATACAAAATTACGAATGCTCTATTGGATAGCTAATTTGACAAAAATAAAAATATATAAGAAATTTACAATCTTAAAAACTAATTTCATAATCTAATGTTGATTACTTAAAATTACACTATTATCTTAGTTTTGGTAGGCAATATCACCAATTTCATGTTTAATTACACATAAATATGTGAGTTTGAAAGATTTCTTAAAAATATATTCATTATGTGTGTTTTTCTCTTATAGGAGATTAAAACCATTTAGCTAATTATACATACATGCAGCTAAAAGAATCTAAGGGTCAAGAGCAATTGGAGCATGGTTTTTGAAGCATTAAATATGTCAAAAACGTGTTGTTGGGTTATAGATTGACTCTATTTAATTAATTCAATGAGCCAAGTTGATTTATTAGGTCAAATTACATGCAAAATGGTGGAGGCATGAACAAATCAAAAACTAATCTAGAGTGCAGTGGAAAGTAAATTGACATTGTGATTTGTTGACTAATAGAGAAAACTTTTACAGAGTAAAAACCCCACCGGGTGATTTTTGGGTCACCACTATGAAGAATCACTAATCAAAATCAAGAGATTACAAGTATAGTCTATCTTACCCCAAACCTGGCCTACCCCAAAGTACCTACCTACAGTAGAATCCTTACACCAATCACCAATTAATCTTGATTTTGAAGAGACCTCTTCCCTTTGCCCGAATCCCAGTACATTGCTAACTCCCGGCAACTTGAAGCTTGTTATTGGATGCAAATTTCTTCAATTCACATGAAGAGAAAGAAGCACTTGGTCACAAAACCCTAAGGTGTATAAGAACGCAATAGCTTCACATTAATTGTATAGATTCTCTATTTAAGTCTCTATGTATGATGATAGCTATAAAATAATTCTTTTATATCTTCTAGAAGTTTAGTGAACAAAGTCCTAGAAGTACAAATCATCATAGGCCAAAAAACAGATCTAGAATTTTTGAATTTGCGAAGGTTGATTGATAGAGCAGTATCAAGCTTGTGTTAAGGTTCACTATTTTCAGCTTTTCACACTTGTTTCTCTGTGCAGTCTTCATGTCTTCAATAATACTTCATGATATTCTAGAATCCACTTAAAACTATCCAAATACAAGTAAAATACATTTTGTCAAAGGATATGCTAACTATTAAAAAATATGACCCTATCGCGTCTAAGAATAAAAAAAGGGAATAAAGAAATTTGTTCAAGCCAAAATTGGAAAAATCCTGATATGGAAACATCCGGCACTATTTTAGTATTTTGCCATAACTTCTTACACCAAAGTCTGATTGACCTGATTCTTATGGCCACAGAAATAAGACTCAAAGATATACAACTTTGTAGTTTACCATAAATTCAGGAAAAAAAAAATTAAGGTCAAAGTGGGCTAAAAGCTAGTGTAGATAAAATTCCAAAAATCAAGGTGTAGGGGCATTAGGCCTAGTAATTTACCAAGGATGGCCCAACGAAGTCTTTTGGGCTAGAAACCCAAATCCGAGGACATCAAAAGATCTTGGAGTATCTGAATGTATCTCATAAAGAAATGCCAAGTAAAGATATGATAAACGAGTGACCAATTACGTCCGAGGTATATATTTGTCCTCAGATTGTTAAGCCGAGGTCATAAGAAGAGAGGTTTGGAGTCCCAGGACTATGCTATAAGAAATCCTATGACTACGGGAAGACACGACATGCGTGGAGGACAATAGGAAGAGCGGTGGAATATCTAAGGTAAAGCTGCTACCACCGCCCATACATTAAAAGCTCTGTGATTGATATAAATGACTGCAAAGAGGGGAAGATGGGACCTGAGCATGAGGTTCGGAACTTGGTCCCTGACCCCAGAGGACTTTGGGAAAGAATTGATGGGACAAGTATCCAAGGCCAGCGTTACAACCATAAGGTGGAAGATGATGAAGAGAAGAGAAAGAAGTATAAATAAAGGGGAAGACCTACGAAGAAAGGGGAGGCTTTTTCTGTGAAGTAAAAGGCCAATAGTATATGATAATCAATAATTGTATCCAACCTTAGAAAATACTATTATAAACTATCCTCGGATTGTGTCCGAGGAGGAGCTTTCAGTCATACTCTTACAAATAACTCTTTATTTCGTACCATTGGGTCTAAAGCCCGTTCTTTTCCTTGTTATCTAAATCATTCTTGAAATCTAAATTACAAACCCATTCTCTACAAATTTATTGTAAAAAAGGCCCTTCAAGCCCATTTCCTTTCAGTCATAGATTGGGAATTTGAATTGTGTCCTTACAATTGGCGCCGTCTGTGGGGATTCTCATCCTAAATTTGATGGATTTTTTGTGTTTCTTTTGGAGGAGACTGAGGTTATAGGAGGGGAAAAACCCTAGAACGTTTTTTCATCTTTTGTTTTATTTTTTTAGACGATTAGTAGCGTTTTTGTGGATTTCTTTTACATAATTTTGTGTAACTAAATCTTTAGCTAGGGTTAGAGGTGAAACCTAATATTTTTATCATGTGTTCCTGGGACTATCTATGTGCTTACTATGGATTGATGATTGAATTTTGAGATTGATTTAATATTTGGAATTATTGCATGTTGACAAGTTTTAAAGATTTAATATGATTTTTAAGTATATCGAATGCTTAAACTCCTAAATTCATTATGATTTAAGAATATATTGAATGCTTAATCTCCCCTATAACATGCCCATTGAATGATTTTCTCAATCACTCATATTCAATCTACTTTATACATTGTTTGAGTACTTTATTATTTTATTTTCTGATTAGGTGAGTTGGCTCTCTACCCTAATTGAAAAATAATCTAATAATTGTGTTTAATTTTAAATGCATTGTGGTTGGTACTCTATTTTAATATGGAAATATACATCAAATTTTGATTATTTACATATTTATACATTGTTTCTTTTATCAATATCGTGTCATTGTTAAGCAACACACATTCTAGGAAATATAATTTTTTTAATTTGAAAAACCATTTATTTTGGCTATGAATTGTTAAAATATAAGCCAAAGTATCCATAATTTATGTCAATTTTATTGATATACTTTGCTTTCACTTTTTTCACACTCATGAATACTTCTCATACATGTCTATATATAACTTCATTATCCAAAAATTTAATAAAAACTAATTCTTTTTATAAAAAAAAATAGTAATAATAATCTCATGCATTATATTTGTCAATTGAGTTTTGAGTTATGCACTATAAAGCACAAAATATACAAGTAAACCATATCTTGATTTATTTATTTTTTTTACTCAAAAATTATTTTTAACAAACATATCAGGTCACAGGTTAGCCGGGGTTGGGTTGGGTTCACCTGCAAAAAAAACAAGTCAAGTCACATGTCAACCTTTTTTTACTTCGGGTCAAAACATTTATGTTCAGGTAGGGTATTTTATTTTGAGTTTGGGTTGTGTCGGCAAATCTCAACCTATTTTTCCATATCTAGTTATGAGTAGATAAGGAAAAAGTTTGACTCCAAACTAATTTGAGTCTATCTTACTCCACATCATGATGTTACAATTGAAGTGATCACCTTTGTGTAGTTTTAGTCACATGATTTTTTAATGATTTATGTGACTTGTTTAAATAATACAAATAGATAGTCTAATAAATTTGTCACTTAATTGGTTGAAAATAATATTTTCAAATTAGTTTGAAGCCAAAATTTTTCCTATAAATAATAGATTTAAGAAAAAATTATGTTGGGAAATTAAAACCCCGGTTGATAGAATTAACAAGTTTTAAACTCAAGTTGTTAATTAGATTTATTATGAATAAACCTTGTTAAAACAAACTAACATCATTGATAGGCCAAGAATGTATTGACCCGTTGTGATAAATTAATTGATTAATTACCCATGTTTATTAATTAATCAAATTAACATGCAATGTACGTGGCAGCACAAACAAATCACCAACTAAAGTATAATGCAGTGAAAAATAAAGTTGACACGGTAATTTATTTACGAATGGGGAAAACCTCCAAGGCAAAAATCTCACCGAGTGACACTCTTGAGAATCCACTATTATCAAAACAAGTGGTTACAAGTAAAGGAATCTCAGTATCTTATACCAACTTACAGTTGAACTTTTACCTCAATACCCAATTAGACTTGTTCTTTAGTGACAATCTCTCCTTGTATTGCATGACTCCCAATACGTGACTAACCAATTTGATGCGCGGATCTCAGTACGCAACTTGATTACCAACTTGAGAAAAATGTTGACTTCAAAGTTCTTCTGTTTATCACACGATGAAGGTCATGAAGTTGCTTAGTCACAAAACCCAATAGTGTACAAACACAGAAACTCCTTCAAGAGAAAGAAGAACTAGGGCAAATTCTATCTCTGGTCACAATTTGCATGAACAAGACTTTGCTCAATACTCACACAAATGTGCAACCTGTGACGGCCCTTAAAATAATCTTTATATATGCTTAGAGTTATGAGAAAAGAAAGCTCAAACATACATTCATGAATTGGAAGAAAATTAAAACTGAAAATCTACTTTTCATAAATCTCGACAAATACCCTATCTATCGAGCAGCTGTCGAGCCTCGAATTGAAACAATTCTTTTAAACATCGATAGATACTAACTGTTGAGTTTTAAAATCCTGCACTTCAATACTTAAATCTTGGAAGAACTTGCATGGCTTTAAATACATCCTAGATCACCCTTGTTTCTTAAAGCATTAAACACATCCTAAATCTATCTAAATATAAGTGCGTTTTATCAAAGGATTAGCCAATTATATAAAATGTTAACATATGTTCCTAACATGAATCATATATGTCCTAACAATCATTATCATGTCAATATCATGCACAGCGGAAAAGTAAATAAGACAAAATATGATAACCCAAAAAAAACAATAAAACAAACTAGTTTCACAGTAAAAAACCTGGGAGGAAACCTTCCCGAAAAGCAATTCACTATAATAATAAGAAATTTCAGATCTAGTACAAAACCTTTGTCCTTAGAATCTATAATCCTCGTAGATGAACTTACAACAGAAACCTTCTACCGCTTCAGAACCTCTGAACTCTTCAATATATGAACACCACCCTTTTTGCGCGGATCCCAATACGTGACTAACCAATCAATGCATGGCTCCCAGTATGTGACTAACACACCAACTTGAGGAAGATTGTTGGCTTCAAAGTTCTTCACTTCATCAACAATGAAGATCAAGAAGCATTTGGTTACAAAACCCTAAGGCGCAAAGACGCAGTAGCTTCTTTCAGAGAGAATAAGGTACTCGGTCACCTTTTGCATGTGTTCTCCTTGTATTCTCTTATGTGACGGCATTTAAAATAAGTCTTATATATGTCTAGGGTTGTGAGAAAAGAAACCCTACACATACATGCCAGCATGGGCCAAAAATCAAATCTGAAAATTCTAATTTCGTAATTCTCGACAGATATATTTGTCGAGCAGTTGTCAAGACCTCAATAGATATATCTGTCAAGCAATTGTTGAAACCTCGATAGATATATCTATCGAGATATCTGTCGGAAATCTATCAAGCTTTAATGAACAATTTTTCTTCACTTGTTTCTTGGTCCAATCTTCATGGCTTTAATACTTGGCTTGGACAATATGTTTCTTGAAGTACTAAACTCATTCTAAATCTACTCAATTACAAGTAAAATACGTTTTGCAAAGGATTAACCAATTTTATAACATATGTTCTAACAAGTTTCACATGTCTTAAAAAATTAGATAAAAACTCCAATGCATCTTTTGGAGCCAAAATTTGTCCCGTAGATAATGGAGTTAAGAAAAAACTAGATAAAAACTCCGATGTATCTTTTGGTGCAGAGGTTTGTATGATATATACTAGCTAGCATTTGGGCAAAAATTTAAAATAAAGTGATTATATTATCCTTAGCCGATAACGTACAATTCTAATACAAATTTATCTTCCTCTCTGTTACTTCTCTTGTTTGATTTCATTAACTTGCTCGGACAGGGTTTGTTTCGTTCTCCACCTTCTCTTTTTCCTTCCCCCATAGCGTGGCGTAAAGTCCAAGAATTATCAAGGTAGCTCCAATAACACTGGAATTAATCAAAGTGGAGAGTATAAGAATTACTAATTCTAAATTTATACCTTTGTCATTTTCCCCCCTTGAAAACTCATTTTTCACCAAAGCTAGCTCAAGAATCAATATATATATATACTTACCGGGATTCAGATCCTCTAGAGTTCTTAGGTACTCTACCAAGTAGAGTCCATTAAATCCTAACCACTCTTTAATGATTTAATGGTTTAGAATGCTGACATGGCAGAATCTAAACCATTAAATCATTAAAGAGTGGTTAGGATTTAATGAACTCTACTTGGTAGAGTACCCTAAGAACTCTAGAGGATCTGAATCCTACCATACTTACCGTCCAATGTATAAAGCATCTCCTAAATTTAGTAGTCCCATAATGGCTACTATTAATGTGGACAACGGTTTAAACGCTGTCATGAAAACTGGTCCTTTTAGTCTAATTGCCAATGTTTGAACATATACTGTAATTCCAAAAATCACAACTCCCTGAAAAAAAATACAGTACTATAGAATTAGCTTTTCTCAAATCTCCGGAGATAGGAAAAGATGGGTGTGGCATTTAAAAATTTACACTATATATTGGAGCAAGAAGGCCGATGTTCCATGACAATTTCCATGATGAAGATTTATGATCCAAAATTGCTGTCATGATAGTGGAGAGTATAGCACCCGATAAGCACGTTAATGATGTAAGTTTTATTGGTGCTGGATACATCTTAATTGTAATTGTCTGCAATAGTCATATATGCGTATTAGTTTATAATTTCATGAATCTTTTCTCAAATTTAAATTGGACATGCATTAGTTTCCAATATATGTAGTTGTAATCCTTGTTATTATAATACAAGTATGTACAACAAGCGAACATAAGGCATAGAGGCCTCCAATGATCACTTCTATAATGAATTAGTTGTATAAACTCAAAGAAGCAATATCGACTGTAATGGGAGGACCAAATAGAGGGACTCTCTCTTTAGCTCTCCTTTTAGAGCACCAAGATTTGGATGGGATCATGGACGGAGGTAGACTTGGGCATTGGGGGCAATGGCCCCCCCTAATTTTTTTTTATATAAAATACTAGTACATATATAGCTACTAATTTTAAAATTTTCGTTTTATAAAATTACACTTTCGCTCCCTTAATAATATCATTGATTCTTTTAAAAGTAATGTTATAGTTACAAACTTTTCTACAACATTTTTACAAATTAGGAAATTCTTATTGATTTATATCTAGACCTACTACTTACATCACTTTTTTACTTACCAATAATCACTCACTACATTAACGATTTGTAAAAAAAAAAATGTAACTCTAGCATTTTCCTCTTTCTAAAGGCCATAAAAATATTTATAGACACAAGTCCAAAAAAAATTAGCTCAACAACAAAAATTACCAATAGTAAAGCTAAAAAAAAATAAGTTCAATTAACCAATTTTACCCAAAATAAACAACCCAATTCTTTAAAAACTTTAAATAAAATAAATTTGTCCTTACCCACCATTGACGCACACATCAAAAGCACAAAAAAAAATTAGTAAATAGAAAATAGAAAATCACTTAACAGTTAGTTAAGAAGCAGAGTCAGAGGCTAGAATTGTTGCACATAGTCAATAGCAAAACTGCCTCCTAACTCTAATTCCTGGTTTTGTTCCTGATTTGGATGGTTATTTGTAGTCTAACCTTTTTTGGCTGTATAGAAAAACAATTTATTTTGTAAATAGCAACTTAGAATCACCTGTCGGATGTAGAAAGCTGACAATGAAACGTAAGAAGTGAGAAGCATGAGGGAGCCCTTTACTGAATCCTTGTCTACGAATCCTTTTGATTGGGTCACGGGTTGATGCGAGTGCTGAGTATGGAGAGAAATCACAGTGATACCCTTGTATAGGGTCATGAGTGCTGCACCAGAAAACGCAACAACAGTTCCCAATATCTTGGCTTGAGAACCACGCTTTGAAATCTCTAATTTCTCCATCCTAATATGCCAAGCAAAACTTAGCTGCTCACGAATCAAGAATCAATAGATAATTTGGAATCTTGTAACGTTGCAGATTCTATAAAGCTACACAAGCTTTACAAACTACTATAATGTGTCAACTTTTAATCGCAACAAAAAAAAATAAATAAAAATTTAGTTATTATGTTATTAATGGGACACAAATTATATTAATTTATGATAAGAACAATTTATAAATTTTTTATTATAAAACTAATAATTTTTTAGAATTTTTTTATTTATAAATTGATAATAATTTTTTTAGCATTTTATTAATTTAGAATCATTTCATAAAAATTAAAAAAAAAAAATATATATATATATATATAATGTAAATAAATAAAAAATCAAATGGGCATGTCAAGCATATAACTTATAAAAGTAATTGCAGCACTCCCACATTTTTAGGCGCTTTTCAAATAATTAATAATTGGATAGTTAAGGATTTTTTTTTTTATAATAATTAGATACTTGAGTGGGTTCCAATTAACTGAACTAGTAAAATATCTGATGATTGAATATCAGATCTGGAGTTCAATCCCCACCTATACCAAAAGCTGATTAATGTCTCGAGCTAATAATAAAAAGTTATTATTAGGAGTAAACGCCAACGTCATATGCTAAAACTCTCTAAAAAAAATAGATAGTTGAGAGACGTGGGATTTGGACCCTATGAGTTTTATGTTCCGTTTGGAAACAACTTAATTAATTTTTAACAAAAATTTTTTTGTTGAAAGTATGATAAAAAAAATTTTTAAAAAAGAAGTGAAAGAAAAAATCATGTGTGACCAAGGGGATCCACAAACAGTGCCTGTGTTAAAAAAAAAAAAAAAAATGTAATGCAAGTGTGTCCACAAACACTTGCAAATGACGTTTTGCTCTTCAAAAAGTAGCAAGTGGGCCCTATAACTAATAAATGTGTCACGTGTAAGGATGACAATTTAGATCCGACCCGCGGATACCCGGCCCGGCCCAACCCTAATGGGCCGGATTTTACCCGGCCTGATAAAGAATAGGATTGGGTATGGGTTTTTTTTTTTAAAAAAACCCCCAAAGCGGGTTCGGGTCGGGTCCGAATTTTATCAAAAAAACCCGGAACCCGGCTCAAATATAACCCGGTTAGGTGAACCGGTATTTTTTTGTGTGGTAAACTACTGGTATTTTATGAATGCTGATTTAGTGTGCCATTTGTTTGTTTGTTTTTATTTTTTATTGAGTTTATAATAGTGTTTTGCTTAGAAAAACTTTTTTTGTTTGAGCAGGAACAATTAGAAAAAATCTTTTGTTTTTGTAAGTAGAGTTTCTTTTTCCCGTATCTATTTCTATAGTGACAGTAAAACTTTAGTGACCCTGATCAAGAAATATACAAATTATCACAAAGAATGAAAGAATACATATCACTTGTAAATATTTATGTAAAATTCAAATATTAGTTATATTCATTGAAAAACAAATACCTCATATGCAATACCCCTATTCACACTTTCAAGGCACTTTCTACAACCGAAAAAAAAAAAAAAAATTTTATATGTGATCTAGAGGTAGGGGTAAGTATTGTGATTTTGGTTAACTACTGTTATAGTGGGCTGATTGAATAACTGATCAAGTAATGGCTGATAATGGGGAGAAATTAGTGGAATAGTAAAATTTGTAGCTAAAATTGAGGAGTTTTTAATTTGAATGATAACTTATAAACTTGAAATATATGTTTAACTGGCTTCTAAAATAAACGAAATATATGTTTAGCCAAAAAACAAAAGCAACGTGATCTTAAATATGGAGTTTAAAACTGTGTGGGCAATTTTTGTACTCC
Organism: Castanea sativa; assembly: GCF_040712315.1. Lineage (NCBI taxonomy): Eukaryota > Viridiplantae > Streptophyta > Magnoliopsida > Fagales > Fagaceae > Castanea > Castanea sativa. The sequence goes on from NC_134023.1 coordinate 23,778,697, forward strand.
AGGGAAACTTATTGCGTACTCCCTGGAAACTTATTGTTGTCCCACATCGCAAAGATCCTCCCCCACTTGCTGCCTTATAAGTGAGAAAGTAGGAGGAGTTCTCTTCGATGTGAGATACAAGTTGTCAAGCCAAACAAGGTTACAAAGCAAAAAGCCATTGGCCCGAGAGGTGAAAATCCTGAGTACCCACAAAAACTTTCTCTCCTAATGATAAGGGGGAAATTTAAAACTGTTGGGTAGAAATATGGAGTTTGTGTCTTAAATTTGTGTACGGCTGTGTTTTTTTTTTTTTAATAAGTAGGGCATATGTGTTTTTACAAAGATAATTGTGTTTTTTTTATTCAAATGTTTTATTTTGAAAATTGAAAAAAGAAAAAGAAAAAAAAAAGACAGTTATCCAAAGTAGTGATAAAGATAGGAAAATAAGGATAATTTTTATTTTAAATTTTATGTTTGTTTTAATTTTTGTGTTTGTTTTAATTTTTTTTTATTTTTATAAATGGCTAAAGTAATTTGAAAACCACTAGGAGAGTGGTCCTATTTTGTAGATAGTGTTTTACGTGGAAGTTAAAGAAGCATTTTTACCAAGTTTTGCCCCTACTTAAACATAGGTTGTAGGGGTATTTTGGAACAAAAAAAAAAATCCAGTCCAAACAGGATCAGCCCCCTTAAATAATAGTATAGACTAACCTCATTACACATGCTTCGCACATGAGATGAGGCTTTCATTTTTTTTTAGTGGTAGTAGCAAAAAAAATATATGTTTTTTATTATATATATAATTTTTATTTTGAGAATCTAATTTATAAGTGGATAAATAAATTTGAAAATTAATAGGAAAGTGACCCTAGTTTTTAGACAATATTTTAGTGGAAGTTAGAGTTGTATTTTTACTGGATTATCCTTTAGTTTTGTCTTTACTTAAACATAAGAATGTAAGGGTATTTTAGAATTAAAAAAAACCCGAATTGTTCTTTAGTTTTATATATATATATATATATATATATATATATATATATATATATATATTTAGATTTGTTTTTTAATAAACGTGGGGTGTTTAAATTATTTTTCTATTTAAAAAAAAAACAATAAACGTATAGTTGCTTTGAAGAAGTGGGTTAATGGAAGAGTGTTCTTATTTTGTAAGCAATGTTTTAGTGCAAGTTAGACATGTATTTTTACTGAACTATCCTTTAGTTCTATCTCTACTTAAACTTAGAGACATAAAGGTATTTTGGAACAAAAAAAAATCCGATCCAAACAAGGGCAGCCGCTTACCAAACATCACGTTTTTTATGCTAAAACTCAAAGGGTTTAAATCTAATTTTTATATAAAATTCATTTTTTAATATTTTGTAAATATTTTATTCACTTATAAAATTCATTTGTTTTTTCGGTTGTAGAAAGTGCCTTGAAAGTGTGAATAGGGGTACTGCGTACGAGATATTTGTTTTTCAATGAATATAACTAATATTTGAATTTTACATAAATATTTACACGTGATATGTATTCTTTCATTCTTTGTGATAATTTCTATTTTTCTTGATCAGGGTCACTAAAGTTTTACCGTCACTATAGAAATAGATATAGGAAAAAGAAACTCTACTTACAAAAATAAAAGATTTTTTCTAATTGTTCCTGCTCAAACAAAAAAAAAAAAAGCTTTTCAAAGCAAAACCCTATATTATAAACTCAATAAAAAATAACAACAAACAAACAAATGGCACACTAAATCAGCATTCATAAAATACCAGTAGTTTACCACAAAAAAAAAAAAAATCCCAGAAAAAACATCATACCTTTTAGATGGGGTAATCCATGATTCTAAGGTTTGGACTTCACAAACTTGAATCTCATAACAGGTTCCACACTACAACCATCAGTTAACTTTAATGAAGGTCAATGTGAAAATCTAAAAAAAAAAAAAACTTCCATCAGAGCAAAACCCTATATTATAAACTCAATAAAAAATAAAAACAAACAAACAAACAAACAAATGACACACTAAATCAGCATTCATAAAATACCAGTAGTTTACCACCAAAAAAAAAAAAATCCCAATAAAAACATCATACCTTTTAGATAGGGTAATCCATGATTCTAAGGTTTGGACTTCGCAAACTTGAATCTCATAATAGGTTCCACACTACAACCATCAGTTAACTTTTGGAGGGAGAAGTTTGAAGTGTGCAGTTTTGCAATTGAGAGAGAAATGAGCGTGTAGGGGAAGGAACAGAAAAAGAGGTGGAAAAGAAAAATTGAAAAACTGAATGGAGGGTGTGGAGTGTGTAAATGAGAATGTGTATTAGGGAGTTAACTTATTTTTCTATTTAAAAAAAAAACAATAAACATATAATTACTTTGAAAAAGTGGATTAGTGGAAGAGCGTTCTTATTTTGTAGGCAATGTTTTAGTGCAAGTTAAACATGTATTTTTACTAGATTATCCTTTAATTTTGTCTCTACTTAAACCTAGGGGTGTAGGGGTATTTTGAAACAAAAAAAAAATCCTATTTTGTAAGCAATATTTTAGTGCAAGTTAGACATGTATTTTTACCAAATTATCATTTAGTTCTGTCTCTACTTAAACCTAGGGGTGTAGAGGTATTTTGGAACAAAAAAAAAATCCAGTCCAAATAGGTGCAGCTGCTTAAATAGTAGTATAGATTAGATAGGGTAATCCATGATTCTAAGGTTTGGACTTCGCAAACTTGAATCTCATAATAGGTTTCACACTACAACCATCAGTTAACTTTTGGAGGGAGAAGTTTGAAGTGTGCAATTTTGCAATTGAGAGAGAAATGAGCGTGCAGGGGAAGGAACAGAAAAAGAGGTGGAAAAGAAAATTTGAAAAACTGAATGGAGGGTGTGGAGTGTGTAGATGAGAATGTGTATTAGGGAGTTAACTTATTTTTTTATTTTTTTTTTTAAAAACAACGTATAATTACTTTGAAGAAGTGGGTTAGTGGAAGAGCGTCCCTCAGCCCCTCACGCCCTCCCTCAGCCCCTTACACCCTCAACCCCTCACGCCCTCACGCCTCATCACGTAGCCACGCCTCAGGCCCTCACCCTAACCCTCAATCTCTCTATCACGCCTCACCCTCACTCTCATACCCTCACAGTCACCAACCCACCCTCACCCTCATGGTTGTTGTCGTTTGTCACAGAGGAGCATGAAATCCATAGATCGGACCACCCTTACCCTCGTGGTGGTTGCCGTTTGATGTAGAACACAATTTACTGTTTAATTATTGTAATTTATTATTTTTGGTATTTTTATGTAAAAACGTTATTTTAGGTTTAGGTGATTTATTTCCTTATTTTAGATGCATTTAATGCTTTTTAGGTCAACTTTGATTCCTGATATGGTAAGGTATCAATTAGGAGTTATTTTAGAATATATTTTCTTGTCTGTCAAGTTTTATGGAGTCCTTAAATAGACCATTAAGTCTGTAAACGTTTTTCATCATATTATTGAATAAAAATAAGAAAATGTGAAGCTTTGCTCTTCTTTTGGTTCTTCAAGAACTGTGAACTTATCAGGGATTCTTCCTTGTGGTGTTCAAACTTTATACCTTTGGTTCGTAATTCTTTATAATCATTGGGTCAATGTCAACTTATACCTTTGGTTCGTGTTTCGATTATAAACGTTGGGTCAGGATTTCTATCATAAATCTGAATTTTAGCTTTCCTGGGTAAATATTCCAATATTTTTGTTGGGTCTTAAAGCGTGTCGACTGAGATTCGCATCATTTGGTATCAGAGCACAGGTTCTAAAATCAGTATTCTATCCTTTTATCTTTTATTTCCTGTTATCATCCAAAAAAAAAGTGAAAAAAAAAAAAAACACTTGGAAAAAAAAATAGATAGTAATTATTGAGAACATTGTGAAAGATTCAATTGAGGTTAAATATGAGGATGAGTCCACAACTCACAATCATTTAGTCTCAGTTGATTTGTTGAAGATGACTATTCAATCTGTTGATTTTCTTGGAGTAGAAAATTTTAATTTTATTATCAACCCTTTGTTGATTGATGTTGCAAATAAATTGAAAGTAGATGAGAAGAAATTTTCTGCTACACTTTATGAAGGATTCAAGTTTCACAACAGGATCAAGTCATTAAAGCATTCGAAGTATTTGTTATTTGGAGCGGAAGATTTTAGATTTCAAAGATGAACTCGAGGACGAGTTTGTTTCAAGTGGAGGGGTCTGATGTAGAACACAATTTACTGTTTAATTATTGTAATTTATTATTTTTGGTATTTTTATGTAAAAACGTTATTTTAGGTTTAGGTGATTTATTTCCTTATTTTTTAGGTGCATTTAATGCTTTTTAGGTTAAATTTGATTCCTGATATGGTAAGGTATCAATTAGGAGTTATTTTAGAATATATTTTCTTGTCTGTCAAGTTTTATAGAGTCCTTAAATAGGCCATTAAGTCTGTAAACGTTTTTCATCATATTATTGAATAAAAATCAGAAAATGTGAGGCTTTGCTCTTCTTTTGGTTCTTCAAGAACTGTGAATTTATCAGGGATTCTTCCTTGTGGCGTTCAAACTTTATACCTTCGGTTCGTGATTCTTTATAATCATTGGATCAAGGTCAACTTATACATTTGGTTCACGTTTCGATTATAAACGTTAGGTCAGGGTTTCTATCATAAATCTGAATTTTAGCTTTCCTGGGTAAATATTCTAATATTTTTGTTGGGTCTCAAAGCGTGTCGATTGAAGTTCGCATCACCGTTTGTCAAGGAGGAGCACGAAATCCATTGATCGAACCACCCTCACCCTCGTGGTGGTTGCCATTTGTCACGAAGGAGCACAAAATCCATAGATTGAAGCATGGGATTATTAGATTGGAGAGAGATGTGGTCATGTTGTTAGATCGGAGCACCACCGATGGAGCTTTAGTGGTCTGAGTTTTTTTTTTTTTCTTTTTTTTTTTTCGTTCATTTCCTCTCTCAGTAGTTTTTGTTTTTGGATATTTGTTTGAGGATTCAATCTATATAGAATGTAATGCATGTGTATATTTTGTGTTGATTTAGGTGTGTTGCTGTTTGTGATAAGAATGGTGATTCTTTTTTTTTTTTTTTTTTTTTTTTGAGAAGCAAGAATGGTGATTCAATCTGATAAGAATGGTGATTTATTTGTGTTGCTGTTTGTGTATGTGTTTGGGTTTTTTTTTTAAATTTATATATATATATATATATATATATATATAAAAGATTGGGTCGGATTGTGCCACAAATTAGGCCCAAAAGTGGCTGGACGGGCCCTTCGGGGCCCGCAGAGACCCGACGGGCCGGGTTTGGGGCTTAAAAAAAAGACCCGTTTATTAAACGGGGCGGGTAACAGGTAAAGACCCACGGGTTGGGTCCGTGTATCAAAAAACCCAGTCCAAACCCAACCCGTTGCCATTCCTAGTCACATGACCAATTTGAAATAAGCTAAATAAGCTAAAAGCTAGCTTTTTCTGCTATTGCCAAACACAAAGTAGTTGGCTACAAGAATTTAAGTAACATTCTTGAGAATTTAATATGGCCAATAAATTGCTGGAATACAAATTAGTGAGCATGGTAATTTTTAAAGGAGGGTAGGACAAGTTATACTACACACAATACACTCTTTTAAGCAATATGGGACAATATGAGAAACAAACACACACATACACACACACACACACACAAGGGAGAGAGAAAGGGGTTCTAACACAAAGGCATACCACAACTCCACTCAAAAGCCATGGTTGAGTGGAGTTGTGGTGTGCCTTTATGTTAGAACCCCTTTCCCTCTCCCTTGTGTGTGTGTGTGTTTGTTTGTTTTTTTTTTAAAAAAAAAAACAAGTTGGTGAGTATGATTAAATAAGAATTTCAGTGGTATAGTAGTGATGATGGTAATTGATGGTCATACTTAGTACACAAAATTCCATTATTTTTAGGTGTGAAAAAGGAAAAAGAATTTTGTATTAAATGATACCATGTTATTTGTATCAAAATTCAATAAATAAGAGATGTGTATGCAAAAATAACTATCTACTAACACATATCTTTTATTTATTAGTAAGGTAATTATTTTTTGTATACATGTCTCTCACTTATTGAATTTTGATACCGCTGACGTAATATCATTTGATATTAAATACTTTCTCGTGGAAAAGTTATTACAGACAACTGTTTTTTTTTTTTTTTTGAGAAACTATTATAGACAACCTTATTCCCAATGACGGTGATAATGATATGTTATCATAACGTTCTTTTAGTGGTTGTGATAGGGGCAATATTTTTTTTGGTGGTTGTGATAGTGGCATTGGTTGTGAAAACAACGTCAAAAGTAACAATTATAGTGGCATCGAGAGTGGTAGTGCTATGGAGAAAGTGGCAATGGTATAGTGTGGTAAGTGGTAGCAGTAGCATTGTAGAATGTAGACTTGCAGTAGATGGAAGTGTAATAAAGTTTGAAGAATAAAATGATAGATAATATTGGTAAATGACACATTCTCTTTTTTCTTTTTTCTTTTTTTTTTGAGAAGAAATAACACATTCTCTTATTAGTTTTAATGCGTGTTTGAACTTGAAATATTTAGATGCTTCAAGATACCAAATTCATACCTCTCCATAATTTTTTGAATCACCATTATTGTTAACCCAATAAAGAAAAAAATTATTCAAAACTAAATTATAGGGTCCATTTAGCATTTTTTTTAAGAGAAAAATACGCGTTTTTATCAAAAAATGTGAAAATCAATTTGTTTGACCTTGCAATTTTGAAGGATTTGCAATTTATAATAGCCAAAAGATCAAGTTTAGAATTCACTTTTATGAGTAGAAAATATTGTGGACATATCACTTTTTTTTTTCTAAAAAATGCTAATTTTAAAACACAACTTAGCACTTTTTTTGGGTTTTCAATCCCTAAATTCCCCCCCCCCCCTCCAATATATCTTAAATAACCAACATATCAACTTCAAAACCCTCCCTCCCCTTACATTAACCCTATGTGTGTGTGTATATATATATTTTCTATCTTCGTCGTACCTTCACCCATGCTTCATTCACTATATATTGTGTTGTTGTTGTCTCCGCCCACTACCCCAACATTCTCTCTTACTCCGACGGCAACATGCTAAAGTGACAGTGGGTACTTAACCTATGTTTCATCCTCTTTCTTTTGTCCAAGCCTCAAATCGATAAAGTGAGAGCAACCTCACAATTTAAACTTTAAAGTGGTGAACAAACGTAGAGAAATTAGAAATCTACTACAGAGTTCTTCACTTTTTATCAAGGAAGTCAATACTGTACCGAAGGTTGTACTAATTTGGCCACCGGTACAATATATTTCGGATACCGGTCAATACCAGTGTACTGTTTCAGGTCTACCGCTATTTTATATATTTAATATACACACACACACACAATCTCTATTTACACACACAGACTCTCCAACTTTTAGTCTCATAAATACCTTCCATTTCAACTATTGTGTACTTATTGATACAACCACCTAAAGATCAACTGGAGATTAGAATTGATGCAGGTAAAACAATTAAAAAAAATGGAACTCTTAATTCAAACACCAAATCCAAATTAAGTAAAAGAATTGGAGAGATCAAAGGTTAGGTGAAATAATGAAATTATCTACAAAATTCTTTCATTATTGATTATTTTAGAGACAAAAATTGCCACAATTACAACAAAAAAAAACACAGCATTTTGTGTTTCGGTCCGGTACGGCCGGTATTTTTTCCGATATAAAATAGAAGTATACCGGTATCGGTGCACTAGCCGGTACGGTATATATGGGCCGGTACTAGTACAGTATTGACCACCCTGCTTTTTATTGTATGGTGAAGTACTTCAAGTACAATGGTGTCTATATATACCATCAACGTGTAGCTTTTTGAGTTTTCCTTTTCTTTTTCTTTTTTTCTCCCTTCAATTGTGGTACTTAAATCTTATATAATAACATTGAATTGGGAAATGTTAATGCATATAGGACTTTTAAGTAATTTCCAGCTGAAATAACTATTTTAGATCAATATTATTTAATTGTTCTATAAATATATATATATATATATATATATATATATATTATTTAATAGGTGAATTGACCGAAATCACATATTTTACAAATTTTGCCAAACACTTATACAATGTTTTAAAAATTGGGTTTTCAAAATGCACATAATAAAAACACTTAAGTTTTAAAAATTCACTTTCTAAAACAGCTTTATCCAAATGATTGGGCTTGTTTGTTTACCAAGTTCAAACTCACATTTTTATATTTTAAACAACTTTACACACTTTTTCACCCATATAAATTTCAAAAAACTACAAAAATCTCATCTCAAACTACTCTACAAAATTTTCAATAAAATTCATCCTCCAAGCACAATGTCAAATATTCTATTACCTTTTACTTTTAGGGAAAAAGTAAAAAGGAGAAGAAGATAGAATTATTATCTTTTTATATTAGGATTGAATATACGTTATCATGAAAGTGATGCATATCTTATATATAAAGAATTAAATCTAAAACAAGAATATTCCGAATATATGAAGGATAGATTTTGTTTAATTCATATATATAATATACCTGAACAAAACTGCTAAGATAAAGGTAATTGATGGAATTAGGTTGCCCAAGGCAGATGCAAAAGCTGGTGAAGTTTGTTCTAGTCCGGCATAAAAAAGTGTCCTCCCTAATACTGCCCTAAATTATATATAAAAATTAAAAAATAAAATTAGCCACTAACCAAAACTTTGTTATATATTATTTGATAATAATATAAAACACAAGCTCTGGACAAGGACATGACTTTGTTTATTTGGCAAACGCTTTACTCAATTTCTCACCCTAGTAGACCCAAGAAGAAGAGATTTCGTACGAGTGGTAAGCTAATTTTGCTGTCATTTTCCTGCAATGAATAAATAATAATTAATTATCCAGAGGATATAATTTCTTTCATATTGTAATTTCGCTAAGAAAGGTGCCCCATACTCATATCAATATTTTTTTGATTCTTTTAATATCATATTAATTTAGATTATGTTTAAAAATCAAAATTTGAAGAAAAAAAAAAGGGGGAAGAGAGTACTTTTTTTAATTTAATTTATGCTTGCATTATTTTGTGAAGCAACATATATGTTCTTGTCCTAATTAATTTCTCATCTGGACATCGTGATGCAAATGCAATTATAAAAGGAAACAAATTGCGGAATATGTTTTTCTTTGTCTTTTTTTGGCGAAAATGGGCAAATGTCCATTTCGCGCAAAAAAAAAGGGCAAATGCCCCATTTTCCAAACTAATTAGGGAAATGCCCCTCTTTTGAAACTCGATTTTCTCAAAATCGAGTTTCAAAAAAAAAATCTGAAGCCTTATAATGGCGTTTTAAGGAGCCTATAGTGACGTTTTAAGGACCTATAACGGTGTTTTGTAACTCGAGCTCCATGAACTTGAGTTCTATGCAAGTTTTTCTTTTTTTTAACCTATAACTTGAGTTCATGGAGCTCGAGTTACAAAACCCCGCTATAAGCTCCTTAAAACGTCACTATAGGCTTCTTAAAACGCCACTATAGAGCTTAACTCGATTTTGAGAAAATCGAATTTCAAAAGAGAGACATTTTTCTAATTAGCTTGAGAAATAGGGCATAATGCTGTTTTTTTTTTGCACAAAGAGGACATTTACCCATTTTGGCTGTCTTTTTTTCCATTAATTCCTTGTTAGTCATATCAAAACAAAACACAAAAAGATAAAAAGGGTAAACTTTCAAACAGAAATGCAAGAAGAGCAGTAGCTATAGTTCCAATAGCATGTCCATACGCAACAAGCACATAACGACTCATGCCTTTGTTTAGAGAGACCTTGGATGTTATGCTGAATCCTGCAGAGCAAACATAAGCGAATATGCAATAAATATATGGTTTCAACTTTTCACACAACTTCTCTTGCTTGCTGTTTCCTATACCCTCTCTCACACCCTCTTTCTTCTCTTCCATTTTGATCATTTCACACCAAATTGAATTTGCATCCTCCCAACTCTAACCAAAGCACCGTTATGCATTTTAATCAAAAACAGTCTTTCTCTATTCCCAAATGGACTCCCCACTTTCTACCATATTTGAAAGTGCATAGTGACTAGGATTAGTGCGAGGACGTACGGCGGCGCAATCATCGTGGCCAGTTATTGGATAAAATCATTAATTCTACCACTCAGTCTGAGTCAAACCTTTAACAAGCATTTTATGTCACGTCTAATTTGAAACAGTATATAGCAATAGTGTACATGATGTTGGTTTTTCTTCTTTTTTTTTTGTTTTTTTTTTTTTTATGAGATAAAATTCTACCTTAGCCTAATCTAAATGTATATGTATGTGAAGCTCCCTTCTGAAGACTTGAACCCCGACCCTTTCTCCTACACCGCGGTTGTCATTTTTGGGAATGTTAACAAGTCAATATAGTGTACATGTTAATCTTTATAATTTACTGATAATATTAAAGATACAATAAACTTCTTAAATATTTTTTTTAAAATTTATAAAAAAGATAAATTGTAATTAATATAATATCATTTTCATAATAGAACATTAGTATTTGAATTTGCAAAAAAAAATATTTTTTAACAAAGAAAAAACTATTTTACGTGCTTTAACACGTCCTAATACAACTCACAATATAACTAATTAAAATAATATAAAATAATTTCAAAAAAATAAAACCATAACAAAAAAAAAAAAAAAAACTACCACCAATCCTTGCCACAACAACCAGAAAAACCATCGCTGATCACTACCAAAGTAGACCAAAAAGAAGTCTAACCAATCTCAGCCATATTAAGGGTTTGTTTGAGATCCGTTTATTTTGCTGAAATTAAAATTTTTTTACTAAAAATATTGTAGATAAAGGTAAAAGTTAATTAAGATAATACAGTGAAACTCATGAATAGTACCAAAAAGTGCAGTAAGACCCATAAATAATACAAAAATAAACTAAATATTAAAATAAGCTAACTTTTTAATCTTGAGCCAACCGCTAACTAAACCCAAAAAAAGATAGCAAGCCCAAATGATCTCCACCACCAGCAATCATAGAAACCACCATCAATCACTACTACAAACAAAAATAAATCTAACCAATGTTAGCCATTTCATCAAACCCAAAAAAAAAAACATAGCAAACTTAGCTGATCTCTACCATAGCAACCATAAAAAATACAGTCGATTGCCATAATAGCAAACAAAAAAAAAAAAAAAAAATTTTGATTGAAAACCTAGCCAATCTCAACACTGATAGCCATGACCCACAACTGCTGTTAGAAGTTAAACTTGTTTATAATTAATCCTTCATAAATAAGTGAGTTTCATAAGTTAATGTAGTGGGAAGTTTATTGAAGTTATGTGTGAGATTTATGAATGTAAGAGTTAGAAAATAAATGTAGTGAGAGTTAAAGGTTGGATGGTGTACTATATAAACCCATTCATCCGTCAAGTTCTGAGCAAGAGTTGAGAAATACAAAACCTTAAAGAGTTCTAACTCTTCCCTCTCCATTCTCTCTCTCTTTATTTAATTTGTGAGTGTGAGTTTTTTCTACACACTAAGTAGTGTGTGGATATTTGTGAGAGTAACTGAGGAAAGGCCCATCAATATTTTGTTTTATTTCCAACAAAGTGGTATCAGAGCCAATCGGTTCGTGGTGAGAATGGCTATTGCTAATGGGATGGTGTCATTCCAATTTCCTCAACTTACCAAACAAAACTTTGAAAATTGGAGTATCCGAATGAAGGCGTTGCTCGGATCCCAAGATGCGTGGGAGATTGTGGAGAAAGGTTATGTGGAGTCACAAGATGAAGAATCTTTGACCCAAAACCAAAAGGATGCCTTGCAAAAAGCTCGAAAGAAAGATCAACAAGCACTTACGTTGATCTATCAAGGCTTGGATGAAACTATGTTCGAGAAAGTTGCAAATGCAACTTCATCCAAGCAAGCATGGGAGATTCTTAAAAACTCTCTAACGGGAGTTGATAAAGTGAAGAAAGTTCGCCTTCAAACATTGAGAGGCGAGTTTGAAGGTTTGTACATGAAAGAATCTGAATCTATTTCAGATTATTTTTCAAGGGTGTTGGCAATTGTAAATCAATTGAAGAGATATGGTGAGAACTTGGATGATGTCCGTGTGGTAGAAAAAATTCTACGGTCATTAACTTCTAAGTTTGACTATATTGTTGTAGCAATTGAGGAATCAAAAGACTTAGAGTCAGTGACCATTGACCAACTCATGGGATCATTACAAGCCCATGAAGAAAGGCTTAATAAGAAGAAGCAAGAGCCTTTGGAGCAAGTCCTACAAGCAAAGCTCACCTTGAATGAGAAAGGTTGGCGTGAAAGTAGCCAAAGAGGCCGAGGACATGGACGTGGTAGAGGGAGAGGATCTGGAGGAAGAAATGGTCAAAACTCTCCCAATTATGAAGAGAGGGGTCAAAGTTCAAAATCCACAAGAGATCATGGAAGAGGAAGTTTCTCAAGACCATATAAAAGAAGGTATGATAAGTCTAATACAAATGTTATAATTGTCAAAAGTATGGGCATTATGCTTCTGAATGTAAAAATGCCACTAACACTATTGAGGAGAAAGCTAACTATGTTGAAGATAAGAATGAAGAAGTGGAGCCGACTTTGTTGTTGGCATACAAAGGAGAAGGCAAAGAAGAAAATGGTGCGTGGTATCTTGACTCTGGTGCTAGCAACCATATGTGTGGGAATAAAATGATGTTTATGGAGATTGATGAATCGGTGGTCGGGAATGTTACCTTTGGTGACTCGTCCAAAGTTTCAGTGAAGGGGATAGGTAAAATTCTTATCCGTTTAAAGAATGGAGATCATCAATTCTGATGTATATTATGTGCCAATCATGAAAACTAATATTTTGAGCTTAGGACAACTTCTTGAGAAAGACTATGATATCCAGTTGAAAGATCGTAGTTGCTTAATAAGGGATCATCGAAATAATGTGATAGCTAATGTGCCTATGACAAGAAATAGAATGTTCTTGTTAAATATTCAAACTGATGCTATTAAATGTCTGAAGGCTTGTTTTAAAGATTCTTCTTGGCTTTGGCATCTAAGATTTGGGCATTTAAAATTTGGAGGACTACAATTGTTGACAAAGATAAAGATGGTGAGAGGATTGCCTTCCATTGAGCATCCTCACCAGCTTTGTGAAGGATGTCTCCTTGGCAAGCAATCAAGGAAAAGCTTTCCAAAAGAAGCTAGTACAAGAGCAACCAAGCCATTGCAACTTGTTCATACTGATGTGTGTGGACCTATCAAGCCATCATCACTTGGTAAAAGTAACTACTTTCTTCTCTTTATTGATGATTTTAGTAGAAAAACATGGGTTTATTTTTTGAAGCAGAAATCTGAAGCATTTGGTGCATTTAAGAAATTTAAGGCATTTGTAGAAAAACAGAGTGGTCATGAAATTAAGGCCTTAAGATCTGATAGAGGAGGCGAATTCACATCAAATGAATTCAAAGAATTTTGTGAAGCAAATGGGATTCGCCGCCCTTTAACAAGCTCCAAGGTCACCACAACAGAATGGTGTAGCGTAAAGAAAGAATCGCTCAATTCTTAATATGGCCGAAGCATGTTGAAGAGCAAGAAAATGCCTAAAGAATTTTGGGCCGAAGCTAGATTGTGCAATCTATTTGTCCAATCGTTGCCCCACAAGAAGCATGTACAAGGAAAAAACCCCACAACAAGCTTGGAGTAGGAAGAAGCCTGCTTCCCATCTTCGTGTGTTTGGGAGCATTGCATATGCACATGTACCAGATCAAGAGAGATCCAAGCTAGATGATAAAAGCAAGAAGTATGTGGTCATTGGTTATGATCCAAGCTCTAAGGGCTATAAGCTCTATAATCCGAGTACTGGAAAAGTCATTGTTAGTCGAGATGTGGAATTCGATGAAGAAGGCACATGGGATTGGAGTACCCAAGAAGAAGAGAAGTATGATTTCTTTCCTCTATTTGAAGAGGAAGATCAAGGGAATGAAGTTCAGGAAGAGCCTACCACTCCACCTCCATCACCAACAACATCATCTCCCATTCATGAAAGTCCATCATCATCATCTTTACTAGAAGGAAGTTCTAGTGAAAGACCAAGAAAAATGAGAAGTAACCAGGATCTTTATGATTCAACAGATTACCGATGATGTAACACTTTTTTGTCCGTTTGCCGATTATGAACCTACAGATTTGAAGAAGCAAGGCGAGACAAAAAAATGGAGAAATGCTATGGATGAAGAGATAAAGGCAATAAAGAAGAATGATACATGGGAGCTTGCAACTCTTCCAACTGGAAAGAAGACAATTGGTGTAAAATGGTTGTACAAGTTGAAAAAGAATGCAAAAGGAGAGGTAGAGAGATACAAAGCAAGGTTGGTGGTGAAAAGGTATAGTCAACAAGCAAAGGTGTTGATTATGATGAGGTATTTGCCCCAGCTTGCTCGTTTGGAAACTATACGATTGCTAATTTCTTTAGCAAATAATCAATGGAGAATTTTTCAAATGGATGTAAAATCCGCATTTTTGAATGGCTACCTCGAGGAAGAACTTTATGTCCGAGCAAATTTCATAGGCTATGTTGTAGGGGCAGAAGATAAAGTTTTGAAGTTAAAGAAAGCTCTATATGGCCTAAAACAGTGCACCAAGAGCTTGGAATAGTAGAATTGACAAATACTTCCAGTGTTAATGGATTTTCTAAATGCTCACATGAACATGCGCTTTATTATAAGGTGCATACAAATGGAGATATCTTAATTGTTTGTCCTATGTAGATGATTTGATTTTTACAGTAACAATCCAAGTATGTTTGAAGACTTCAAAAAGCAATGACTAAGGAGTTTGAAATGACGTATATTGGACTTATGGCCTATTATCTTGGCATTGAAGTGAAGCGTATGGAGGATGGGATTTTTATTTCCCAAGAAGGTTATGCAAAGGATATTCTCGAGAAGTTTCGAGATGTTAAATTCCAATCCAGCTTAGCACCCCCGTAGAATGTGGAGTGAAGTTGTCAAAGCATGTTGATGAAGAGAAGGTTAATCCAACATTCTTCAAAAGTTTGATCGGAAGTCCGAGGTATCTAACATGTACAAGACCAGACATTCTTTTTGGCGTTGGACTAGTTAGTCGTTACATGGAAGCACCGAAGATGACTCATTTGAAGACTCGCCAAGAGAATTCTTCGGCTATTTAAAAGGTACACCGGATTATGGACTCGTTGTATTCACCCTCTAAAGATTTTAAACTTGTTGGCTACAGTGATAGTGATTGGGCCGGAGATACGGATGATAGAAAGAGTACTACTGGTTTTGTATTCTATATGGGTAATACTGCATTTACATGGACGTCCAAAAAGCAGCTAATCGTGACGCTTTCCACTTGTGAAGCTGAGTACGTTGCTGCTACCTCCAGTGTTTGTCATGCAAAGTGGCTTAGAAGTTTATTGAAAGAGTTGCAAATGTTTCAAGAAGAAGCTCGGAAGATATTTATGGACAATAAGTCTGCACTAGCTCTTGCAAAGAATCCAGTCTTTCATGACCGAAGCAAGCACATTGACACAAGGTATCATTTTATTCGAGAATGTATTGCAAGAAAAGAAGTTCATCTTGAGTTCGTGAAGTCACATGATCAGGTTGCAGATATACTCACTAAACCACTCAAGTATGACACATTCAACAAGCTGCGAGCCTTACTTGGAGTAATCAAGAAAACAATTTTAAGGGGGGATGTTAGAAGTTAAACTTGTTTATAATTAATCCTTCATAAATAAGTGAGTTTCATAAGTTAATGTAGTGGGAAGTTTATTGAAGTTATGTGTGAGATTTATGAATGTAAGAGTTAGAAAATAAATGTAGTGAGAGTTAAAGGTTGGATGGTGTACTATATAAACCCATTCATCCGTCATGTTCTGTGCAAGAGTTGAGAAATACAAAACCTTAAAGAGTTCTAACTCTTCCCTCTCCATTCTCTCTCTCTTTATTTAATTTGTGAGTGTGAGTTTTTTCTACACACTAAGTAGTGTGTGGATATTTGTGAGAGTAATTGAGGAAAGGCCCATCAATATTTTGTTTTATTTCCAACAACTGCAACCCTCAACCATTGAAACCCAAGAATTGAAACCCCCGACACCACCCAAAACCCCCACAAATTGCAACCCACCACACCCATAACCATCAACACCACCACTGTAGATCATAGCCCCCACCACCAACACTGTGCACCACCCAAAACCAAATAAAAAACCCACCTAATAGCTAGCGCTAGCAAACCCAAATTATTGCAAAGCCACAGTACAAGAAAGAAGGACCACTTGTACAGAGTTGCAAGAGACAGAGAGAAGGCTTGGTTTGGGTAGCTATGAGTAAGAGAGATTAGAGAAGAGGCAAAAGTAAGACAGGGGGAAAAGACTGAATAGAGAGAGGAGGGTGGGGAAGAGAGAGAGAGAGAGAGAGAGAGAGCTATAGTAAGCATTAACATTGTAGCATGTATGTAAAATTTTTATCAAATACAAAACTGTATAACGCTTGGTTTTTGTAGTTTGGGCTTTTAAAATTTTTTTTTTTTTTTTTTGGAGTTTTAGAAACTCAGTATGTTTGGTAACTTTTTTTTTCTCTTATTTTCTGTTTTTAAAAACAATTTTCTATTTTTGAGACTAAAAATTTTGTTTGGCAACCCAAAATGAACTGAAAACAAAAACTATTCTCAAAACTCAATTTATGAAGGAAACTGAAAACATACAAAAAGTTGTTTTCAGTTTCTAATTTTCAAAAATTAATGAAAATACTCATTAATTTTAATGAATCTATCTCATTTAATGAGTTAGTATTATAATTCAAATCCTTATAACAACATATTTTAGTATTTTCTATTTTTTTCTTCAAATTTTTTTTTTTAATTTTTAATTTCAAATAACTAAACATGTTTTTTATTTCAAAAACATAAGAAATTTTTTTTTTCTTTACATTCCTAAAAACAAGTTTTTGAAAATAGAAAACAAAAACTGTTACCAAACATAACTTAAATGCTCTTAGATCACCATTGACATTGTCAACACTCAAATTTCTAAGGCCTTGAGGACACATCTCTTATGACGATCGATGTTTACATGAGTGAGAGTCTTTTACTTATCTTTACATTTCAAGAATCGCCACCAATTGGTCACAAGAAAATATTCTTATGATGATTGGTGTGATTATTGGTCACAAGAAATGTTTTAAACCATAGACATATTCTTAAAACTTTGGTTACATACAGGAAATTTGTAGTACATCATCTCACAACACATATCCTCAGATACTGCATTGTTTTGATACAATCTTAATTACTAACTACTTTTAAACATATCTTGGATACATAGCATTTTGTTTTTGAAAAAAGCTCTACTTAAAAATAATATTTTGAAATTAAGTAGACATGCTTGACCAATTTGCATTTGAATTGAAATACATAAGCTAAAATTTCTCCTTTAAAACTATTAGCAATCTTAATTGCAATTTTATCTCCAATTTTATTTTCATGCAAAGACAATAAGAACTCAAATATTTAAATTAGAGAAGGGCTATTTGTTGGCTTGATTTGGAGTCTACAAGTTCAAGTAATATGAATTATGGACAAGATGCACTTTTTAAGAATTTTTTTAAATACTTCTTTTATTAAAAAAAAAATGTTGTTTGTGGATTATTGGAGGAAACCCCATTTTTAGGATTCGTTTTTATGAATATTCCGTAGATAATTTTCTTAAATATGAAAATCTCATGAGATTTTGGAGAGCCATTTTCAAATAATACAAATTCTCATGAGAAATTGAAATTTTATTTAGTATTATTATAGAAAAGAGAAAAATTCCAAGTACTTTGGAAAACATTGTCCAAAATGGGAAAATTACATGTATTTAGAAAAGCATTCTCAAAGAGTATACCAAATCCATTTGGGAAAAAACATTTTCAAAGGAATATCCCATATTTTTTCAAAAACAATATTTAAATGAAAATCCAATGATTTCTTGAAAAAATCCTTTGTACCTATGGCCATTTCACTAATGAAAACAATATTTTTATCTAGAAATGTAATTTGTTAGTCACGTAGGCATTTTGGTTGTGGGTTGTTGTGGTTCAATGGTGGTGGCTGTGTGGGTGATGTTGGCTATGCGGGTTAAAATGTGGCTATGTGGATCAGAATGTGGCTATGTGAGTTTGATGTTGGTTGTGTGGGTCGGAATGTGGCTGTGTGGGTTTGATGGAGTGAGAGGAAGAGAGGAAAAGAGGGAAGATAGAGATGGGAGAGAAAAGAGAGAATTGATTTGTTTATATTATTTGTTGATATAGTTTATATTATTTTAATAAGTTGTATGTAAAAATAGAAACTGAGATGTTAGGTGAGTTGTAAAATGGGATGGTAACATAGATAAAGTAGATTTTTAGAATGTAAAATAGAACTTTTTTGCATCCTCGGATGCTAGTGTTCTAATATATATATGCTAAGGTGTGTGCTTGATTAGTTATGCCCTCAACTACTTTTTTTTTTTTTTTTTTCTATTCTCTTTGTCTCTCTCTATTCGTCTCTTCCTCACTATTCTTATTTAGCCCTAAATATTCATATTTTATCAATTTGGTATCAAAGCGATACAACCTAAACGCAACTCTAACACACTTGATTTAGGTTTTCAATTTTGTTTCGTTTTGCTTTATGGTTGATTTGCACTAGTGAAATACCAAATATTTTTTTTCTTTGATATCTTTCACTTATGTTCAATAAATTATCATTATTGTTTTGACAAATGAGTTAGAAAAAATATTTTTTTGTTTTCCATTTAATTTTTTTCTAGAATTATCAGAAAAGCTAATAAGTATTCATTATAATTATGAATGTCCAATTAATTTGCTTAAGTATATACAACTTATCACTAATGATTTCCTAAAAAAAATATTATCACTAATTAAATGTACTTGGTAAATAAATATAAGAGAAAAATGTAGGTTCATACTATAATGTTATATGACTAATTAATAGCATTCACATTGGCGGTGCTAAAAAGTTTAGCTTTTAAAAATTATAAAAGTTAATTTATCTATTTTAACACCTCACTTTACAATAAACTCAACATCAAAGATTCTTTTTTTTTTCCGGCTTCATTTAAATATTATTTTTTTAAAAAAAATTTATCACTTTTTGCTATAGTAATGAGAAGATGTGACCCCCAGAGAATAAATGTTTTTTTATCACTTTGTGCTACGATAAACTGTAACTAGTTTGTATGATTTTTTACTTTACTGCCACTAGTGTAGCTTTGCTTTTTAGTGTTTCGGATGCTAAAATAGCATTTTGGCTATTTTAGCATCACCAATGTAAATGTTTTTTGCATCATGTTAGTGTACAAGTGATGGATGATTACACCATACTATGATGCACTCTTATGTAGACAATTACACTCACTAGGTAAGTGGTATTGCTTCACAAATGTATTGTATGATCAATGTATTAGTATTTTTACTGAACAATTATGTCTTTTGGATAATAAATATCGCTTCATGAAGGGATATGTCTATTACCAAGAGACATCAAAGTAAATATAAACAAATGGACCCTCATTTAGTTTTGGTTTTGGACCCTTGATTCTCTCTGCATACATATTACAACCTAACCAGACACTCATCCATATTTAGGTCCATCACATTGCTTATATTTCCTTTAGACCGGATATATATATAAGGGAAACGTACATTTGCCTCCACAGTTCAAATTGATTTGAAGTTATTTTGTTCCAACTCATGATGTGGCAATTGAAGAGACTATCTATTTGTAGTTTTAATCACATGATTTTTTAATGATTCATGTGATTTGTTTAATAATATAAATAAATCTAATAAAATTTTCACCTAAGAGGTTGAAAAAAAATAGTTTCAAACCAGTTTGGAGCCAAAATTTGACCCGTGGATAATAGATTCATGAAAAAAAAATTAGACAAAAGCTCCAATACATATTTTGATGCAAGGTTTGTAGGATTCTAGCGAGCATTTGGGCAAAAATTTAAAATGAAGTGATTATATTATCCTTAACCGATGAGGATACAGTTTCAATACAAATTTATCTACCCGTATTACTTCTCTTGTTTGATTTCAATACCTTGCTCGGACGTGGTTTGCTCTAACAGTTTCTCCACCTTCTCTTTTTCCTTCCCCCATAACGTGGCGTACAGACCAATAATTATCGACATAGCTCCGATAACACTGGAATCAAAGTGGAGAGAATAAGAATTGCTAATTCTAAATTTATACCTTTGTCATTCTTTTCCCCCTAGAAAAGTCATTTTTCACCAAAGCTAACTCAAAAATCAATATACTTACCCTCCAATGTATAAAGCATCTCCTAAAATGAGTAGTCCCATAATGGCTACTATTAATGTGGACAATGGTCTAAATGCTGTCATGAAAACTGGTCCTTTTAGTCTAATTGCCAATGTTTGAACATATACTGTAATTCCAAAAATCACAACTCCCTGAAAAAAGAAATACTATATAATTAACTTTTCTCAAATCTCTAGAAATAGGAAAATATGGGTGTGGCATTCAAAAATTTACACTGTAGATTGGAGCAAAGAGGCTGATGTTCCATGACAATTTCCATGATGAAGTTTTATGATCCAAAATTGCTGTCATGATAGTCGAGAGTATAGCACCTGATAAGCACGTTAGTGATGTAAGTGCTATTGGTGCTGGATACATCTTAATTGTAGTTGTCTGCAATAGTCATATATGCGTATTAGTTTATAATTTTATACGTCTTTTTTCAAATTTAAATTGAAACGTGCATTAGTTTCCAATATGTGTAGTTGTAATTCTAGTTACTATATATATTAGAATTATACAACATACTGAACGTAATGCATTATGGCCTCCAATGATCACTGTTATAATGATAAAGTTTTTTAACTGATCAAAGAAGCAATATTGGCTGTTATGGAAGACCGAATGAGACTCATTCTGTTAGCTTTCCTTAAAGCACCCAGATTAGGATAGTTTATGTGTAGCTAGCCTAACCCTTTTTGGCTGTATAGAAAAACCATATTTTATGTAAATAACAACTAAGAATCACCTGTAAGATGTAGAATGCTGACAATGAAATGTAAGAAGTAACAAGCATGAGGGAGCCCTTTATTGAATCCTTGTCTAAGAATACTTTTGATGGGGTCACAGATTGATGCGAGTGATGAATATGTAAAGAAATCACAGTGATTCCCTTGTATAGGGTCATGAGTGCTGCACCAGAAAATGCAACAACAGTTCCTAATATCTTGACTTGAGAACTACGCTTGGAAATCTCTATCTTCTCCATCCTGCATATGCCAAGCAAAACTTACTAAGCTTTCCACGAATCAATAATCAATGGATAATTTGAAATCGTGTATTGTTACGGATACTACAAAATTACATATGTGATATGTCTTACTGAAGTTTAAGCAACCCCACACAAAAGTAATTAAAAGTTTATTCTTATGTACTTGTTAGCGTGTATGAAATCAATCATACTCTTTGAAAGATCGATTTGTAATTTTTTTATTGTAAAACTAATAGTAATAGTTTTAGCAAATAACATTTGGAATCATTTTCATATAATGTCGAATGACATATCACACATACAAAAGATAATTCCAGTGGTCGACATTTTTAGGATTTTGTTTTTTTAATAATTTGATAGTTGGTGGAGGGGCAATGGCGGAACCACTATAGGGACAAGGGAGTCATGGTTGATGTAGAACGAAAATTTGGAAGGGCTAGATCTTGTTCTAGCTTAAGGAAACCCTTACGTCCAAAAGGGGGCCCTTAAGGGAAAACTAGGAAAAAAAAAAAAAAAAGAGAGAAGAAGAGAAAACTCTCTAGAAAATACTATTAATATTCTAAAGTGTAATTTTAGTTTTACATGTTACAGTCCTATTTGAAGGTTTTTGAAAACTTATTTTGTAAGTCAAAATATTCTTAAGTTGATCCTAATTTATACAAAACAAAATTTACGTCTCTCTCCTCATGAATATCCATATATCAAAGAAATCCTATAAATCATGTATCTAATCAAGAAAATCTTCCTTATAAGAACAACCATTAAAATTCTCAACTCTTTCATAAAATGTATAATCCTTATGAATGTCATGAAAGGAATGGTGATTGAGAAAGGTTGCTTGTGAGTTACATCTTTGTGATTGTTGTCCGCTTTGTTAAGGCAATTCAAATCTAACGTGAAAGAGCATGTCCCGAATCTTATGGAGTTATGGAGTCATCTTATTACTATTAGATTGAATTATAGCTCAGAAGGTCTGCACCCTTCTATCACCATCAATAGGGTATAAAGAAAAATGATTAGTTTGTATCTAATATTTTTTAATAAACTTTGCACATGCTTATTAAGTTTATTAATTAAACACATTTTGTTTTATATCTATTGATTTATAAAATACTTTATTTACATTTTGTTGATACCCATTTTCACAACACATTTTTTACAAGCCTAATTTAACTAAGTTCAACTTCCTTGTGGGTCCAATTCATATATTAAATTATACTTAATTCATTTAAACATGGCCCAAGCTCATGCGACTCATTAGAAAAATTGAGGGAGTTTAGTTTGGAGAGTATAAGTCGTTTCTTACGGACCTTTTGCATGGGCCCGGCTCACGTGTGCTACCAAGCGGGCTAGAGACGCAAGTAACACCTCAAGCTCGTGAAGGAGGTTCAGTACCTAAAATTTCCACCTAAAAAGAGCTTTTATACTTTAGTTGTCTGTGACCTAAAGTTTCTGTCTAAACTCATTTTTGTCTTTAAAACATAGTTGGTTCTTATTAGCCAACTCCAGTTGCTAGCCATCACTTAGGTAAGTATTCCAATAATCTTAAATAGCTGACAAGAGGTAGCCAATTAGAGTAAACTCCTTTATTTCCAAAATTATGTAAAAAGCAATCAACTCATTTCCTAAGCATAAAGCAAACTTCCACAAATCATGGAAATAGAACTTGGGAGGACCAAAGCTACTCTCTCTGCCCAAAAACCAGTCGTTAGCAATACCCCGAATTCAATATAAATCTCTCTCTTCAGCTCAAAAATAGACAAACTATGTTTTTATCGACAGGGTTGAAACTTTAGAACAAAAGTTTATTCAGCCAGTTAACATCCTCACAATTCTGAAGTTTAGAGGTGGAAATATGAGTATAGGGGAACCTTCCCTCTTTTACTCACAACCTCTCTCAATTTCCTCTTCTTGCTAACTGTGAGTCTAAGTTTGGAACCTTTTGTCTTTCTCTGCCATCTTTTGCATTTTTATTATTGGCATTTTGATTTCTCTCTTGTTAAAACATCATTAGTTTTTGTTTTCTATACATTGTAAATTTTAGGCTTGATTCTCCACAAATAAACATTTCTAAAGAACTTAAGGAGAGATTTAAGCTAATCTTGCATTTTTTGCCCTTGTTGCAAAACATCCCAACACATTTTGAACTATGTTTATAATTTTTTTTTTTATATTAATATGTAGCATGTAGAAAGAAAAAAAAAATCAATAAGTATATTTTAAATTAAGCTAGCCCTTCAAAGATAAATTTTTGGCTCTACCAAAGGATAAGTCCCATCACCCCACTTTCTAAAAGGAACAACATCTTTGTTGGAGGACTACCAAAGGCTTGGTTCCTGGTGTAGATGGCCACTGTGTTGGCTCTTTTGATCAATTCCCAGACCAATTCCTGTAACCATATTTTCTTCGTAGTATGAATATACTTCTCTCTTCAGTCAAAAAAAGAAATAGGAGAAAGTGTTAGTTGGGCTATAGGGATTTTTTTAAAATAGAGAATTATGTTAGCAAAGCTCGCTACTTCCCAAACTGCTCTTTCATGATGGCTGAGTTAGGAAACAATCCTTTATATGTTTAGTGTAGCATCCTAGCAGCAAGGGATATCATCAAAGAGGGGACACGCTGGAAGGTTGGTAAAGGGCGAAAGATTGGGGTGTTCACACATGGTTGGCTGTCTCATTCTCCTGTGCCTCTAAATGAAGTCTCCAGGGATATGCAAGTTTGTGAACTTATTGACCAGGACACTAGACAATGGGACGGAGGAAAAATCTTCGCAACCTTTGCTCATCACACTCAGGTTGAGATTTTGGCTATACCACTCAACAACCCCAACTCCCTAGGACACCTTAGTGTGGAAGGAGAATAAAGCTCAACAGTTCTCGGTCAAAACGGCCTACCAGGTGGCTTTACGATTGAAGAACCAATCTAGGGTAGAACACTCAGCAGCTCGGGCTCATGGGTCTGTTTGGAACAAGATGTGGACCTTGAATGTGCCCCCAAAAGTTCTCACGCTCATGTAAGAGCATGTTCAAATTGTCTACCTATCCGCGACAATCTACACCGACGACGTGTGCAGGTGGAACCCATCTGTGTGTTGTGTAATCAAGAACCTGAAACGGCAAGTCACCTTTTGTGGACTTGCCCTTTTGCAAGGAATGTCTGGGCTTTATTCAAAGGAAGAACACAGAAGTGCAGCAATGAGGTATGTGATTTCTTCCTCTGTTCAACCAGATGCAACTGAAATTGAGCTAACCGGAATTAGAAAGATGGGCTGTTACAGCTTGGGCGATTTGGAATGCAAAAAACAGGTTTTATTTTGAGCAAGTTCAAGCCCATCCGAAGACAATCCTCAATAGTGCTAGTGGCGTGTTTGAAGAGTACCAACGGCTTATGATAGCCCAGAATTTAGTCTTATTTAGATGCCTTTCTTATGGCTTCCTGGACTACAATTGTTGGTGGTGCCCCTTTGTCCAAGGTGGCAAGATGTCTTACTTGGGACCACTACATACTGGTTTCTTATTATCATTAAAATTTTCTGCCGTTTAACTCAAAAAAAAAAAAAAAATCTTAATTGGTTACCTTGTATTTGGACCTTGATTTTGATGATTTAAATTAATTAGATTTTTTCTTTTAGATAAGGTAAATAGTGGGGGAGAGGTGGGCTTGATGCACAAATATGTAACAAAAAAGAATAATTAATGAGAATTTATGTGACATAGTAACGGTGGTGGTAATATTGTATGTTAGCATGACGTTCTTGGCGGTGGTTGTGATGGTGACAAGGACAGTGTAAACAATGGCAACGAGAGTGATGGAGTTGTGGAAAAAGACAATGGTAGTGTGGTAACAATAGTAGCAATGGCGCTGTAGTAAAGGGATAGTGATGATAAAGTATAAAGAATAATAATGATAGATAATATTGGTAAATGGCAAATTCTCTTGCAAGTTATAATATTCGACTTTGAAATTTAGATGCTTCAAAATAACAAATTAAAACTTCTCCATAATTTTTGAATCACCTTTATTTTTAAACACCCCAAAACAAAAAAAAAAAGAACTAAATTATAACTTTCCATAAAACATCCTCCAATCACAATATTAAAGATTCTATTGAAGATAGAAAATTGGTACCTCTCCCCTCAAAAAGAAATGGTCAGTTCTTCCCTTTTCTTTTTTATTTTTTTGGTAAATTGTAAATTATATCCGTAAAGTTTGAAAATGTTTAGATTTTACACCTTGCAATTTCATATTTTGGAATTTACCTCCTAAAGTTTGGAAATATTTAGATTTTATACCCTAATGTTTTAGGATTTTGATTTTATCTCCTAAAATTTGGAGTGTTTGGATTTTATACTTTAAAACACCCTCAAATTTTGAAACTTTAGAGTGTAAAATCTAAACACTTCTAAGGCTTTAGAGAGTAAAATCTAAATTTTGAAACGTTAGGATGTAAAATGGTAAAATCCAAATTTTGAATCTTCATGGTGTAAAATTTAAACACCCCTAAACTTAAAGAATGTAGTTTGCAATTTACCTTTTTTTTTCTTTTAAACCTTTTTTTTTAATTTAAGATTGAACATGATAGTGATATACAGCATATCTCACTGGAGGAATATATATATATATATAAATATATATATATATATATATATATATATATATATATATATATATATATATAAAGAATTAAATCTGAAACAAGAATCAGATACACAAAGGATAGATTTTGATTTATTCATATATACCTGAACAAAACTGCTAAGATAAAGGTCATTGATGGCATTAGGTTGCACAAGGCAGATGCAAAAGCTGGTGAAGTTATTTCTAGTCCGGCATAATAAAGTGTCCTCCCTAACACACCTCTTAAAACAAAATAAACAAAATAAATTTAGCAACTAATCAAAACTTTTGTTATGCTCATTTGATAATATTATAAGGAAATGACTTTGTGTATTTGGCAAACGCTTTACTCACCCTAGTAGACCCAAGAAGAACAGATTTCGCACAATTGGTAAGCTAATTTTGCAGTCATTTTTCCTGCAAGGAATATTCAATAGTTAATCATCTAGAGGATTTAATTATTTTCATACTATGATTCCATTAAGAAAGGTGTACCGTACTTATATCAAGATTTTTTAAAATTATTTGATAAATTTCATATCATATTTAGACTATGTTTAAAATGCAAATATGAAGAATACTCATCTAAAACATTGTGATGAGTACTCATATCATATTAAGCATTTTTTTTTTTTGGTGATGCAATATTTATGTTCATGTCCATTTTCTCATCTAAAACATTGTGATGGAATTATAAAAAGAAATAACCTGTGAAATACATTTTTTCTTTGTTTTTATCTTTTTTTTTCCCCTATCCTTGTTAGTCATAATCACATTATGAAGTGCAACAAGATAAAAGAAGACACTAAAAGATAAAAGGGTACAAAACCTTTCAAAGAGAAATGCAAGAAGAGCAGTAGTTAAAGCTCCAATAGCTTGTCCATATGTAACAAGCACATAAAGACTCGTGCCTTTGTTTAGATAGATCTTGGATATTATGTTAAATCCTGCAAGGCAAACATTAGCGAATATGCAATAGATATATGGTTTCAACTTTTCACACAACTTCTCTTGCTTGATGTTTCCTATTCCCTCTCTCACACCCTCTCTATGCTCTCCCATCTTGCTTGAATTTGCATCCTCCTAAGCACCATCTACATTTTTATAAAATTGGAGAGAGACAATGCAAATTGTAAAAAAAAAATTATTTTTTTATTCCCACATGGACTCCACTTTCAAATTAGTAAAATTTGAAAGTGACTAGTGAATATGTGTTTTTTTCTTGAAGGAAAAAGTTTCTCTCCAAACTAGTTTGGAGAGAAACCCTTCAAACTTATCAAATATTTTTATATTGAGTATGAAATTTGAAAATCTAACCGTTGGATTGCATGTTCTTATTATATTATTCATGCTTGCAAAATTTCAAGAAAATCAAAAATCAATTGCTATGTCATCAAATAAATGTTAAAATTTCAAGTTTTTATAATCTAAAATTGTGTATAAAAAATAAGTTCGTTGATCAAATAGTAAATAAAATCCGATTTGAACGAAATTTGATATGCATGTTAAGAACATAAGGAACATGAAATTTAACGGTTAGATTTTCAAAATTCACACCTAAAAAAAAGATATATGATAAGTTTGAAGGGTTTCTCTCCAAACTAGTTTGGAGAGAAACTTTGTTCTTTGCTAAATGCCTTGCGACTATGTTTAGTGCGTGTTTAGTGCGAGTACCTACGGTCTCATCGTGGCCAATTGTTGGATAAAAGAATTAATCCTACCACTCAATTTAATGGCTATTCCACAAGGCATTATTTAAGTGACATTTTATGTCACGTCTGATTTAAAAGTGCTTAATGACACTATAGTGACGTAAGACAACCACATTATTTCAATGGAGCAATTAAACAATAATAGAACAAAAGATAAACCTTAGGAGTTAGCACCTAAGGGTTGCTTGGAGTCAGCACCAAGCAAACTGGAGTTGGCACCAAGCAAACTAGAGTTGGCAACAGTGTAAAAGAAAACACACGTTTTTTAATAATTCTCAAAAGTTGTCTTACAATAATTAGAAAAAATGCTTAAATAGCTAACAATAAAATGCATAAAGAAACACTAATTATTAAATGCTCGGGCTTGCTTAGTCTCAAGCCCAATAACTAACAAGCTCCATCCATAAGGCCACAGGTTGGGCCGTCTTCTTTTTGCTCTTCCTCCCATACATGCGTATAATTGGGGGCTTGTATCTTGTGTCCGCACCAACTTCCCTCAGGTGAAAAGAACTCGACCCCGTCGAGTGGAAATCTGAAGATCTCTGATAGTACTCCAACAAGGCAAGATCCAGTCGCTGTAGCTCATCTCTAGTAATCCATGTGCAATCAGAATTTGCTCGCCCTCGCCACCGAACTAGGAAATGGTGATCTCCTTCATCCCTGGTGGAAACAATCTGCTCATCTAAAATAACATCAATAGATTCTTTATATGCATAGGGCAGATTTAAGGGTAAAGGGGTAGGAATAGGAGCATCAATAGAATCAAGCAAAGGCTCATTAAAAGGAGTATCAGGAATAGCTGTAGAGCTTTTATAAGCAACTAGATCCTCAATATTAAAGGAGGAGCTAATACCATAATCATGAGTAAGGCCAATGACATATGCATTTGGGCCCATTCGTTTCAATACCTTGAATGGACTGACACTATGAGCTTGCCATTTCTTAACGGTCCTAGAGGGAAACCGTTCAAGTCGAATTTGAATCATGACATAATCTCCTACCTGAAACTTTACATGACGCCGATGAGTGTCAGCATAAATTTTATATTGAGAATTACTTACCTGAATTCTTTTTGCGAATCTCATTATGCAAATCATGAATATGTCATGCAAATGCCTCAGCAGATTCAAAAATCCTAACATGTGAGGACATGGGAAAAATATCTAAGGGCTTCCTAGGTGTATATCCATGCACAACCTCAAAAGGACTAGCGCCTATAGACCTATTGACAGAGCTATTATATGCAAGTTGAGCTATAGGAAGAATTGATTCCCAATTTCGATTGGCTTCACCCACTAGGCATCGAAGGAGGTTGCCTAAACTACGATTAACCACTTTAGTTTGACCATCAATTTAAGAATGAAATGCTGTGAAAAAATTCAATTTGGTGCCTACTAAATGTCACAGAGTCTTCCAAAAATAGCTCATGAAGCGAACATCCCTATCAGACACTATGGTTTTGGGAAGATCACAAAGTTTGACAATCTCATCAAAATAGAGCTTTGCAATCTTAAAAGCATCAAAGGTCTTAGAACATGGTAGGAAATGAGCCATCTTAGAGAAGCGATCAACAACTACTAGAATAGAATCATGCTTCCTAAAGGTGTGGGCCAAACCAACACAAAGTCCATACTCACATCCTGCCACGGGCGATCTGACACAGGTAGAGGCGTGTATAGGCCAGTGTTTTGTTTGCGATGTTTGGCTAGTTGACATGTACGACACTGACCAACTATTTTGGCAATGCCCCTTTTAAGACCAGGCCAATAGAGTTGACGTTCCACTTCCTCAATTGTTTCGTCTCGGCCAAAATGACCTGTAAAGCCTTCCGCATGTATCTCCCAAACTAGGAAATCTCTTACTGACGACCGAGGGATACATAACTCGTTGGCCTTGAACAAGTAACCATCTTGAAGGGTATAATCATCCAGGATTGGCCTGAGGTATTATTTAGGCTAGTGTAAAGCTCCCTAAAATCTAGCATTACTTGAACATTTTGGGGGTCGGTAGAAACTCCCTCAGAGGATACTATGAAACCTAGGAATACGACTTTATCGGTAAAGAAAGAGCACTTCTTGAGGTTACTATATAAACTTTCCTTCCTAAGGGTAGTACAAACTTGAGTTAGGTAGTCTAAGTGTTTCTCTCTAGACTTGCTATAGATGAGGATGTCATCAAAGTACACAACTAAGAAGTTCTCCATAAAAGGCTTGAGCACTTAAGTCATTACTCTTATAAAGGTACTAGGAGCATTGGACAATCCAAAAGGCATGACCATCCACTCACATAAACCATCTTTCGTCTTGAAGGCAGTTTTCCATTCATCACCAGGACGAACCCTAATTTAATGATAGCCACTTTTCAAGTCTATCTTAGAAAAGATTGTTGCTCCAGCCATCATATCCAACATGTCATCCAATCGAGGGATAGGGAAATGATATTTCACAGTAATCTTATTAATGGCACAGCTATCAACACACATCCTCGAAGTTCCATCCTTCTTTGGAGTTAAGAGTGCAGGGACTGCACAAGGACTCATGCTTTCATGAACAAAACCCTTCTTAAGTAGTTCTTCTACTTGCTTTTGCAACTCAGCATGTTCTGCAGGGCTCATCCTATAGTGAGGCAAGTTAGGTAGGGTTGCTTCAAGCACAAAATCTATGGCGTGTTGTATGTCACGCATGGGCCGTAAATGGTCGGGGAGTTCCTCAGGGAAAACATCCTTAAATTCTTGGAGCACGGACCTCACCTCTTCAGATTGCTCCTCACGAGTCTCTCCATGAAGTTCCTTGGCAACTAAGACAAACACAATGGATTCTTGAACTACTACCCTCTCAAATGCCTTTGGGCTTATAATGTTCAGACCTTTCGCCTTTGGGGCTTTTGGATTCTTGCTCATGTCGATTGGCTTGGGTGTCAAAGGATTGAGCACAATCTTCTTGCCTTTAAACATAAATGTGCAAGAATTGGATCGCCCATGAAAGGTGACATCCAAATCATAAAGCTAAGGTCTACCTAAGATAATATGCCCTACATCCATGGGAATTACGTCACACCATATTTCAGCCTTGTAGGTAAGGAATTGAAGTGGGACAACACATCTTTCTTTTATGGCTATAGAGGAAGTATCCACCCAAGAAACTTTATATGGGTTAGGTGTGGGATCAATTTCAAGCCTAGGCGGGAAACAATGTTAGAGGACACCGCATTAATGCAACTCCCACTATCGATAATAACCTTGCAAGTTTTGTCTCCACACTTAGTGTAAGTCCGGAAGATGGTACTCCTTCGCCAATCATTAGTGTCTCTCTGTTCTGTCAAAGCACGCCTTACCATATTCACTCTAGAGACACCAAAGACAATCTTGGAATCATCAACTTGGGGAGAGATGGCTCTAATGCACGCGATGTAACTAGGATTATCTTCCCATCTGGCCTCAACATCTTGGATTTCTTCAACATTTGGATCATACACTAGCTCCTCAACATTTTCTACCTTGTCAACATCCTCTTGAATGAAAGGGTCCTAGAGCGACATCTAGCTGCGACATGTCCAACCCCATTGCATTTGAAGCATTGGAGGCGAGAGCCTAATCTTGAGGGCTCATTGATCACACCTTTTCTCTTGTCCTCTTTTTCTATTAGGATGCTATTGAGGTTGACCTTAGGGGGTAAGGCAAGTCTAGATTTGCTACCAAAAGGTTGAGGGTTGTAGGAACACTCCAGAGCTCAGAATGTCACCAAAAGATAGATTTGGATGCTAATTCACAATTCCTAGCAAGGTTATATGCTTCTCCTAAGGTAGTGACTCCTCGAGTGATAATCTCGCCTAGTAGGTTAGCATTTAAACCTTTCTTGAACCTATTGAGTGTGACAACCTCTTCCTCAACTATTCAAATTCGCCTCTTGAATTCCTTGAATTTCTCTATGTATTCGGCCATAAGAGCAGTGCCTTATTTTAGGTGATCCCATTCCTCAATGAGGGAGCTCCTATAAGTTAGAGGAAGATAAATCCTCAAGAGTTCACCCTTCATCTCAATCCAATCCGTAATGGGGGGCTCACGTCGACACCTAAGGGTTTCCTCAAGGTCCTCCTAGAAAAGATCGGCTCTCCCAATTAACTTCATCTTAGCATACCTCACTCTCTTATTCTTAGCCCAATGGTAATAGTCAAAGAATTTCTCCATTTGACGTAACCAATCAGTGAAAACCCATGGGTCTAGGGAGCCATCAAAGGTGGTTGCTTCTATCTTCTCTTTAGACATCCTATCATTATAATCCTTAGGGCCATTGTGATTATAGTGATCATGTTCAAAGTTTGGAGCCATATTAAAGTAACCGTGGTTATTTTGCCTAAGCATGTTATCTCCTTCATGGTTAATGGTCTCTCTTTAATATGCTTCAGTTCGCTCTACCCTATCCAGTAAATCATGGACACTTTTTGCTAGGTCTCCTATGGTTTGCTCTAAAGAAGGCCTAGACTCGAAAGTGGATTGATGTTCAGGGTTTGACATGATGCGACCACTATGTAGATGCATGCAACACTATATTTATGAATGTAGTTGAGATTCCAAAAAAAATCAAGTAATCAATTCTCAATGTAAAACTAAGGTCAAGCAAGAGTGTATGTAGAGACTAGATCAATGAATCAAAGGAATAAATTGCAGTCAAATAATGACAATGTTCACAATATTGAGAGATAGCCCAAATAAAAGTCAAATTCCAATAAGCTCCACAATTAATAATGAGAATTAGATATTTCAAAGAAATTGGGCTATGTCTTCTTCTTCTTCTTTTTTGTGGAATTTTAGAGTGGGAACTGAAAGAAAACACAAACAATAAAACAGCTAATTTGAGCACAAAGTGGGTAGGCCAATGGAGTATGGTGGGATATGCACATAAAAAATATAAAGATAATATATATATATATATATATATATATATATATATATATATTTAATGAGACAAAATTGAATCCACCAAAGAGAGAGTAAGAATTGTACTCTAGCCAGTGGCCAACTTATTACACTAGATAGTCACGAGTCTGGCTCCTCAAGTGAGTGGATCTGACTTGGGCTGGATGGACTTATGGATAACAATTCAAGCCCAACACAAGCAATAGGCTGTCACAGTAATGATATTCTCTTCTTCTTATTTTTTCCTTTTTTTTTGTCACAGTAACGATACCTTTTTTTTTGTGCAAAATATTAAAATATACTGCCGACTTAAGAAACTACAAACAAAAAGAAGTGCCACGAAAGGCCTTAAAAGGAACTTAAACTACAAACTAAAAAGAAAACCACAGAAACTAAAAGTGACAACATATAATCTTGAAACTAGAAAAAAAAAAAAAAAAAAAGGATGGCTCGACGATGGACGTGCAGATCAATGACTGTGGCAGCGCGAAGATGGGAAAGGCAGCAGCAACTCGAATTGTGGAGGAGTGGCGGCTGCTGTCTCGAGTCTTGGCATCGGAGTGGGTCGGCGTCCTCAGCGGTTGTGGTTGACGTCTTCAGCGGTTATGGTCGCGGGTGATAATAGGTTCGCCAGCAGGTGGCTGTTGGGTTTTAGTGTTGTGGGTGTTAATCTTATGGATGATGGGTCGCCTTCTCTCTTTTCTTTTCTTTTTGGTTTTTTCTTATTTTTTTGTGGTTTGTGGGTTATGGGTTCTGTGATCAGAGGCGGGCACAGATGGTGGTCACTAGCTTGGGAGGCATCGTTGGTTTCTCTGTTGGCTTAGGGGTGAAAATCTCATGTGGGGCTTGGGGGTATATATGGATTGCAGGGGCTGATTTGGGCTTGCTCAAGATCTCATGGGGCAAAAACTTGAAAGGTACTGTCATATTTGGTTGGCTTGTTCTTTTGATGGTTTTGCTTTCAAGTGGTTGTCTACGATTGTGTTGTATTGACCAGAAGTCTACTCTAATAGCAAAACTGACGTAGGACAACCACACTATTTCAATGGAGCAATTAAACAACAATAGAACAAAAGATAAACCCTAGGAGTCAGCACCTAAGAGTTGCTTGGAGTCAGCACTAAGCAAACTAGAGTCGTCATCAATGTAAAAGAAAACACACGTTTTTTAATAATTCTCAAAAGTTGTCTAATAATAATAATAAAAAATTTATTAGATAGCTAACAATAAAATGCATAAAGAAACTCTAATTATTAAATGCTCGAGCTTGCTTAATCTCAAGCCCAATAACTAACAGGCTCCATCCATAAGGCCACAGGATGGGTTGTCTTCTTTTTGCTCTTCCTCCCATACAAGCGTATAATTGGGGGCTTGTATCTTGTGTCCGCACCATATAGGTGTACATCATGATGATCTTTATAATTTACAACAATGCTATATAGAAATATATAGATACAAAAAATTAAAATTTCATATATATATATATATATATATATATATTGTGGTAGTTCTAGAAATATTTCTTAGAGTGGTCATTAAGAAATTTAAATAAGACAATATCATATTAAAAAAAGTGAATATATCAACATCACATAATTTAAAAAAAAAAAAGAAGCAAATACATCAAATTTTACAATTTTTTTCTACTATCAAAATGAAAAAGTAGAAAAGAATGGATGAAAAGTATAATGAGAATTGAGAATGGTGATATGAGACTAATAAAGTAAGAGAGGGTTTAATATGAGAGAGAGAGAGAGAGAGAGAGAGAGAGAGAGAGGGCAATGAATAATATATGCTGCAACTACGAGCCAAGCTCCTGAGAAGAGCAAAGGTACTACAACTCCAAAGCTGAGGTAAATAGAGCTGTCAGTGCTGTTGAGGAGAACTCACAACCATAGTATCTTTCTTGGCATTTTTATCGAATTTTTAGTTCATTTGTTGTTGTTCATAATATATGGTAGTCACATGAACACCCTCACTAACATGTAGAGCCGCTAGTGTGTGTGTGTATAAATTTATTAAAGTAGAAAATTGTGATTAGTGTAATATCAATTTCACATTAGATCACCACTAATATTTTCAACGGCCAAATTTCGGGAGCCTTTGCATCGCATCTTGTAATGATGTGTGCAATGTGTGACACATAGGCTAATGGGTGTAAATAAGTGAGTCTATTTTATTTATCTTTATATATGTTCAAGTAATATGAATTACGAATATGCACTATTTTAGAATTTTTTTTAAATACTTATTTTATTTTAAAAAAAAATTGTTTTTGGATTTTCGGAAGAAACTCCGTTTTTAGGATTCATTTGAAAAATGAATATTACATAGATATTCTAAGTGAAAATATCATGAGATTTTGAAGAGCCATTTTTGAAGAATACAAATTCTCATGAGCTTTTTGGAAAAGTAATTTTTCAATGAAAAATTAAAATTCTATATAGTATTTAAGAAAAAATAATTTTTTTTCAAGGGCTTTGTAAAAAAATTCCTAAAATGGAAAAATTACATGTGTTTAAGAAAAGAATTCTCAAGAGTAGATACCAAATTCATTTAGAAGATCATTTTCAAAGGAAAATCTAATGATTTTTTGGAAAATAATATTTTGAAGAAAACCCCATGATTCTTTCGTCCCTACTGTCATCTCACTAATAAAAAAAATGATACTGTTAACTAGCAATTTAGTTTATTAGCCACGGAGGCATTTTCCATAAGTTAGATAAAAATAGGGACTAAAATAACAAGAAGTTTAAAAATATAAGAACCAAAATAAAACTTGTGAAAACTTGATGACCAAATTAAAAATAGAACCAAAAATGTTTTTATTGCCTTTTTCTTTTAATAAGAAAAATGATAAAAACTTGAACCATACCCTTTTTAGGGCTTAACAACGTGATTTGGACCAACGTGGAGAAAAGGGTTAGGTTGGACACTAATAATAAATTTGGCAAAATTGGACCTGACTCAATAATCCATCTCAATCTCTATATTTTGGTGTAAGAATAGGTTTAGTTGTGACTTAACCCATTTTTATGAGTCAACCTAACCCAACCTGGTTGACCTATAACTCAACCTATTATTTAAAACTTTTTTTTAATAAAAATTAAATTAAGACCTAGCCAGTTTACTTGTTTGTTTTGGGTTTTATAGTGCATAACTCAAACTTAATTGAAAATTATAATGTTAGTGCCAAGCCATTATTTTTATTAAAAAAACATTATTTAATGGTTTTTTAAAAACTCCATTCAAATATATACATTTGAATGTCATTCAAATTAAATTTTATTTATTTAATGTCATTCAAATACAATGGCCTCAAGAAAGCAACTTAAACTTTTATTTGGTTGTATGCATGAGATTTGAAAGATGAATAATTGAGGCGTTATTCTTACTTGAATAATGCAAGAAGTAAAATTTTTTGGATATTGAATGACAAAGTGAAAGTTCAAAATGTGTGTAAAACACCTTTGAACGTTTAGACCCCCAAAATACAAATTACCAATTCAAGCTTATAAACAAACAATGTACGTGTGGAAAATGTAAATAAGCTAAAACATAATTGATAACATAATTTAAACCAAATAAAATCACATCCACAGCAGAAATTAAATGGCAAAGATTAAGGGATGAGAGATGCAAACACAAGGACAACACAATGATGTGTTATCGAAGAGGAAACCGAAGCCCTCGACGTAAAACCTCTCTGCCGTCCTCTAAGCGGTCAATAATCCACTAAAGAATATAGTTAGGATACATAAACAGCAGAAGATCCTCCAAGCCTAATCTACCCAGTGTACCTAAGTCCTCCAAGCTCCAACTCCAACAAGGTTGCACCAAACCTATTTCTTCTTTAGCTTACCGGATTCCGCTACAGCCCATAGCATCAACCAATATGAAATTGGTCCCTTTTTAACTGCTTTCTAAAGCACCAAACAGTCTTCTCACATATATGGGTATGGTGAGGAAAGGTTTTGGTAATGTATCTCTCATGGATGTAACAATGGAGAGGAAGAGAGTAGAGGAATTTGAAGAGTCTTTATGTGAAGATTATGGATGAGGCAATCTTAGTTTTATCTAGAGTTTCTCTCTCAAAATTCTCTTTGGAAGCTCTCCACATTTCGTGGGTATAGGGGGTATTTATACTGGAGTGAGAATGGAATGTGAAGAGTCAGGATTATCTAAACAGAGCTAGCTGGCAACTTGGTCTTGCAACATTACTGAGTCGCGAGTTCAAGCCGCGAGCAAACAGAATGGCTTGACTGGACTGTTTGTCCTGTAGTGCTCCAGCTAGCATGATTGTTCGTCTTCTCTGCATGCTTCACTCGTGTGCATCATCTGGCGGCTTGCAAGCTGTGAGCCACTCGTGAGATCCACCCGCGAGTCCCTGCTTCACTGCATAGTCTTGAGCATTTCTTCACACTTTCTCACACACTACCCTTACATGAATCCCACCTAAATACAGGGTTTCTAAGTGTTGAATTACAAGCACATTGGCACGGTATAAAGCCAACAAAATGGTTGATAAATTTCAACCTTATAATCTCCTCCTTTGGCTATTTCGTGACAAAACCCTAAAACAAACTCTAAACTTAACATGTGAGTTGGGAATAGTTGAACAAAACTCACTCACACGTAACTCTATAATCTGTTTAGCTCTTGAATCATAAGAACAAGTGTCTCCTGAAACACAACAACGTAATATGATCATTGTATGTAGAAAAACTTGTAATGCATATGAGGCATGCACAATGCGATCAAGCAAAATGGAGTAAAGTAATAAGCCAAGGCTTGACCATACAGGCAATCACTATAAAATAGTGACCACAATGCTCATTCACTCTTGGAATGAACATCCGGTCATGCAAGCTAAAAAGCTCAAATGCAAAGTACCATTTGCATGTCCAACACTTAACCAATACACAATACAAGAAGTACATGCATCTAGGAACAAGATCCTACTAGGGCACAAGAGTGATGTACTTAAAGTAGTGCATAGCATACCATCAAGTACATAAGCTACAAAGCATAGGTACAAAAACATAAAGGCTATATAAGCATGGTACAAATCATAAAAGCCTACAAAAAAATAGAAAACAAACCCTAAAAGCTTACAAAAGCAACATGGGTACAGACACAATACTGTTAAACATCTTAAATGTATATATTCAAAAGAAAAAAAATTCTTGAGTTTAAACTAGCAAAAGAAAACCAAAATATTTAACAAAGCATTTAGCACACCCATAATTAAAAAAATTATCCAAAACACAACACCAGAAACTATAGAACATAATCATAAAGTAAACTGCTCAAGATAAGTTTTTGGCACGCTCCCCCCTCAAACAGACACTCTCCCTCAAGAGCTGCCCTTCAAAAGTTCTCCCTCTTTTTGACCGGAATGGCCAAAAGGTCACTGCTAGGTGGAGAAGCTATCAAACTTTGCTGAGAGGATGTTCATCTAATCCTGTAAAGCAGCTAGCCTGCCAGATTGTTCATTCTGGACATCTCTGAGCCCATCAATCCTCTCTAGGATGATCTGGAATGCATTTGAAGGTACAGCTGATGAAGATGAAGCTTTGCTCCCTTGCCATGACCTCTTGAGCTTGAAGCTTGTCCTGCAACCTTTGTCTCAGTGTCCATGGGTTCACCTTCAGCTTGTTCACCTTCCTCTTCATCACCTAGGAGACAAACTTGGATCCTTATGATGGTCAGTTTGTTGATGGTTGAGGGTATAGACATGGGATTGATATCTTGAGGGATGGGAACATCTTTCAGTCTAAAAAGCCTCATAAGAAGGCTGGGAAAAATCAGCTTGGCCCTAGAGGTTGTTTTAGTCTCATCCACAATGGTGTCAAAGATGTGAGAGCTAATGTCTATGAAGGTGTTTTCCTTGAGCTCCATGAGAAATATAGCTCTGGCATTATTGATTGCAGTCAGCTTCTTAACTGGGTACAAATTGAACATCATGATGGTGGTTAGACACCTCATGTCAGCAGGGAAGGTAGTAGTGTTGAGGCATCTCCCCTCTCTTGTTCCACCAATGCGAGATTGGATGGTCTCTATGGATAGCATCCTGTCCTTGAAGTTGGTGAAGTCATGGTCATCTAAACCTTCAAGACCCAGTACCTCATCTATATCACCTACTTCTATAGTGAATTCCTTTCCTCTTATCCAACAGTTTAACTTATCTTCTCTCGGTACAACATTTGCATAAAATTCTCTGATAAGAGGCTCACACACTACAAGTAAGTCACTTAGCAACTTATCCCAACCTCTGCCCTCAAAACAATTTGGAATGAAGATGTCCTTCAAATCCACCAAATCTACAAATCTTTCCTGAATGATGGGTGCCTTTATGAAGAAATCTCTATATCTCTCAAAGTGTTGAGTTGATCTAAACTTAGTGTTGTCCATTTTCAGCCTTTTATCACCCTTCTTGGCAATAGTTTTCTTCTTGGTAGTAGTCATCTGCAAACATAGCATAAAAGGCCACAAAAGCAGAGCACAATAGATGGAGATTCAACCATTAGTAACATGGTTAGTATAATAGAAAAGAGCATAAAGCTATACCAACATTCAGTCCATATTCAGTTGAGAGACAAACATTGAAAGAGATGGCTCAGAATAGAAAGGATAGAACATCCTATCAACAGTACCAATGCATAACACATAGTGATAGTGACCACAACTACTCAAACAAGAACACACTAAGGCACATTCCCAAGCACAGACCTCAACATGCAATAAACAACTGTTATTGAAACAACCTGTACCACATTCATCCAGAAGAAAGCATATGTCTATGAGACATATCTTGATGAGTATGAGATAATCAAACAAACACAAAGCAGACAATATCCCCAAAGCAGAAGCAACACACATGATAACTGACAGTTCAAAAATAAATTATAACCCAACCATCAAAACTCAACCATATTGAACCAAGCTTACTCACACACAAAGTAAAACACAATAATCCCCAAAAAAATATGTCAATAAGGCATATCAAAATGGGTATGGGATGCACAAACCAACATAAAAAACAAAAAAAAACAAAAAAAACAAAAAAAAAACTCAAACACTGAGACTAAAACCTGATTACACCCATAACTAGGATCCTAAAAAAAACAAGGTCAACCAAGCCCTAAAACCAAAACTTGACAATCATGAACCCAACCCATAACCGAAACAACAGATATCACAAAACTCAGCATCAACTCATAGATCCAAGAAAACAAGGCTTATATAGTGCAAATAAGAAAACTCATACCTTTTTCTTGAAGATTGAAGTTGAGATGATGAAGAACAATGGTGGTTTATGTGAGAAACATAGTGAGTTTGAGAGAGGTATAAACGGGGAAGGCAATGAATAGTCACAAAAGTTCGAGGGAAAACTGAAAAGGTTTTAAAAAAAAACTGACTATAAAATGCAAAGCACGCGTTTTTTGTGACTGAGTTAAGTCGCGTGCAAGTTGCCAATCCCAGTCGCCAAATCACTTAAAAACAAAAATTTTGAAAAAATTTGTTTAAGTGTTTTTCGCGATTGGAAGTTCTACCCGTGAGAAAGTCGTGAAGTAAGCCGCGAAAATCTCTGTGTACCCTTCGCGACTAGACCTTCCACTCGTGAACAAGTAGCCATTCCGAACTGCGAAAAACATAAAGACTCAAATTTTGAAAAATATTCCAAGTATTTTTCGCAAGTGGGACATTTACCCGCCAGTAAGTTGCGAGAATTCTCTATATGGGCTCGCGACTAGGGCATGCAACTGGACTAACCCGCAACTGAGTCGCCAAAACAGGGCAACACTATTTTTGAAATTTTGACATTTTTGAAAGAACAAAATACTTTCCAAACACAACTTAAAACACTCAAAAATCTTTTTGTGCTTGATCAACATAGATTGAGCATGTGAAAACACATTTAATCAAGTACAATCACACAAATGAATATAGCATTCATTGATCATAGGCTTGTGCGATGTGTGTGGGTATAAAAAATGAGATAGTCCTTAGTCTAATGTGAAGCTTCAATGATCAATTCAACCAAGCCATACACAATTAGCACCAGATAATGTGACCCATCTCAACTATAAAAGTATGCATATATGACCTCCCACAAAACTTGATAGCATAAG
Organism: Castanea sativa; assembly: GCF_040712315.1. Taxonomy (NCBI): domain Eukaryota; kingdom Viridiplantae; phylum Streptophyta; class Magnoliopsida; order Fagales; family Fagaceae; genus Castanea; species Castanea sativa. The sequence continues at coordinate 23,819,475 of NC_134023.1, forward strand.
ATTGAAGCTTTTCATTTGGCTCCATATACAACATATCATTTGATCTTTTTGAATCAATACATTTCATTGTGAGATCGATGCCTGTAATTTTGATATTTCAATTGATGAGATAGCCTTTGGCTTTTTGGGCATCATACAATTTTTTATAAAGGTCGCTTTCTCTTTTTCCTAGTCAAATACTAGTATGTGTGACAAGCTTATGCAGCTCAATATCTCTTTTCGTTTGGAGATTTACATTTGGTGAGCTCTTTTAAGAAAAAAAAATAAATAAAAGAGTGGGAAGATATATAGGTACAAGTCTATGCATGTCTCAAGATCGACAAAACCATTCACTAATTCATTCATGACATGTTTGAAGATCTATTTACAACAGTCACATAGATGTCAAGATTTCTTCCACAATAATATGAGTGCATAAGGAACCAGCTATGTTCATAGATGCACAAGGCCATTAGTACAAAGGTACACGGCAAAACATGTTTTGAGACAAAACTCAACAAAGACGATCAAACTTTTAGGATTTTCTACTTTTTATGTGTTTTTGGATTTTTGAGACAAAAAACAAGAAAAGATTGATCATAAACATCAACAAAAAAAATTAAAGTGAAAACAGACAAACACTAAGCATACAATCAAGCATATTCACACAACATAGGAAGTATTAATGCATGGACATGATGTAATGTTTATGCATGAGTACCCTTTTTCACCCATACATCACGTGCGTTTGGGGTGATATCCCTATAGGATTAGGTACGAGAGTTAGGACTTTCAAACCTTCTTGTGAAGCTTTCCAAGCAGTTAGTGAATGCACCAATCATCTTCATCACGTCTATCATTCCGAGATCACCATTCTGACCTCTTGATTGTTCAACAGCCCAAGTTCTCATGTCATTTCTTGGTCCTCTTGACCTTTGATCACTAGCATTCCTTAATGCTCTCAACATATAACAATTTGGTTGGGTGTGCCCTTGAAGTCCATAGTGATGACACACATGGTTCATTCTAGGACCTCTTTGCGATCGTGGAAGAGATTTTGCTCTGGCTTTGGACTTGACCACTGTTTGATTACAAGACTTGTTCAACACCCACTGGTCAGTCGCATTCTCCTTCTTTTCAACCTTTGCCTTCTCCACAGTAGGGGCAACTACAGTCGGCTCTTTGACCTTCACAAACTTCACTTCTTTGGAGGTATTTACAGTTGAGCTACTTTCTCTGATGTATCCTAATCCGATTCTATTAGAGAAAGGTTTTTGAGAGGATAGGACATCATCGAGCCTTTTTGTGGATACGCGCTCTATTTTGGCATTTTCTTGAACCACCTCAAGCTTAAGGAATTTCACCTTGGTGTAAGCTTCGATTAGTTCACCATTTAGCGTCTCAATCTCACACTTGACCTCCTTATATCTCACTAGGAGACTTCAATAGTCCTCCTCAGCTTTCTTCATCTTCTTTACAACCACCTTTGCCACCCTTGCATACTCTCCCGACTTCTCAAGGAATGAATTGTAGTTCTCTTGAAGACCAGCTATATCTTCATCTTCTTCAACATCCGATTCTTCTATAATTCCCATGGATTCCTCATCACTATGCTCCCAAAGCTCTTGTATAAGCAAATTCAAGTCCTCCGAAGACTTAGCATGAGCAATAGTCATGAATACCGAGAAATTCCCTTCTTCATCACAGCTATCCTCTGAATCAAAGGTGGAAGAATCTAAGTCACTGAGAGTGGTGGCATAAGCCTTCCCTTTCGATCTCAAATAATTAGGTCATTCCTTTTTTAAATGACCATGCCCATTACATTCAAAACAAGTGACTCCTTGGGTAGATTAGGACTCCTTCCCGTCTTTCTTTTTGAAGTCTTTTTTCTCCTTTCTGGAACTTGTGAATTTCCCTTTATCACCAAACTTCCCACTATTCTTGAACTTCAGGAATTTGCGAAAATTCTTTGCAAGGTAAGCTACATCCTTTTCGACTACATCCTCATCCGATGAGTCGTGTGCTTTTACCCTTTTATTTATCATCTTAAGAGCAAGTGACTTTCTCTTTCTTTGATTTGGAAATGAAAGCTCATATGTTTGGAGAGAGCCAATCAGCTCTTGGACTTTGATTTCATCAAGGTCCTTGCTCTCCTTAATTGCAGTCACCTTTGCACAGAAGCTTTCTAGCAATGAACGAAGAATTTTTCGTACAACTTTTGAGTCCTCCGTTTTATCTCCCAAGTTAAACTTGCCGATGACCACTTTATTCAGCTTACTATAGAAAGAGTCAAAGGACTCATCCTCACTCATTTTTAGCTCCTCAAACTGAGTGGTCGGCATCTACAACTTGGTGTCTTTAACTTTCTTCGTTCCTTAATACGTGGTCTCCAATATCTGTTATGCCTCCTTGGCAATGGTTATGTGAGATATCCTGTGGAACTGATCTAGAGATATACCACAAAAAATAGCATTAAGTGCTTTGCTGTTTGCATTAAACACTGCGAGGGCTACCTTATCCCATGTGGATTTGGCCTCTAGCCTAGTCAAGCTGACATCAACAACATCCCAAACAGATTCATCTATTGAACATAAGAATGCTCTCATTCGTACCTTCCAAAAGGCATAATTGCTACTATCAAAATATGGTGGAGCATTCAAAGATTGAGACCGGTCCATCTCAATGCGGGGTCAAGGATCGCACTAAATCAAAGATTTAAACCACAAAGAGTGCACTCGCTCTGACCAAATGAAAGTTCAAAATGTGTGTAAAACACCTTTGAACATTTAGACCCCTAAAATACAAATTACCAATTCAAGCTTATAAACAAACAATGTACGTGCGAAAAATGTAAAGAAGCTAAAACATAATTGATAACATAATCTAAACCAAATAAAATCACATCCACAGCAGAAATTAAATGGCAAAGATTAAGGGAAGAGAGATGCAAACAAGAGGACAACACAACGATGTATTATCGAAGAGGAAACAGAAGCCCTCGGCGTAAAACCTCTCTGCCGCCCTCTAAGCGGTCAATAATCCACTAAAGAATGTAGTAAGGATACATGGACAGCATAAGACCCTCCAAGCCTAATCTACCTAGTGTACCTAAGCCCTCTAAGCTCCTACTCCAACGAGGTTGCGCTGAACCTATTTCTTCTTTAGCTTACCGGATTCCGCTACAGCCCATAGCATCAACCAATATGAAATTGGTCCCTTCTTAGCTGCTTGCCAAAGCACCATACAGCCTTCTCACAAATATGGGTATGGTGAGGAAAGATTTTGGTAATGTACCTCTCAAGGATGTAACAATGGAGTGGAGAGGAAGAGAGTAAAGGAATTTGAAGAGTCTTTATGTGAAGATTGTGGATGAGGCAATCTTGGTTTTCTCTAGGGTTTCTCTCTCAAAATTCTCTTTGGAAGCTCTCCACATTTCGTGGGTATAAGGGGTATCTATACTGGAGTGAGAATGGAATGTGAAGAGTCAGGATTTTCTAAACAAAGCTGGCTGACGACTTGACTGAGTCGCAAGTTCAAGCCGCAAGCAAACAGAATGGCCAGACTGGACTATTTGTCCTGTAGTGCTCCAACTGGCATGACTGTTCGTCTTCTCTACATGTTTCACTCGTGTGCATCATCTGGTGGTTTGCAAGCCGCGAGCCACCCGCGAGATCCAGCCGCGAGTCCCTGCTTCACTACACAGTCTTGAGCATTTCTTCACACTTTCTCACACACTACCCTTACATGAATCCCACCTAAACACAGGGTTTCTAAGTGCTAAATTACAAACAAATTGGCACTGAATAAAGCCAACAAAATGGTTGATAAATTTCAACCTTACACAAAGTGTATGAGAAATATTCACAAGTGTGAAAAGAGTGAAATCGAAGTATCCCTATGAAATTTACATAAATTATGTGTTGGTAAAATTTAGACCTCAGTTGATAGAATTAACAAGTTTTAAAGTTAAGTTGTTAATTAGATCTATTATAAATAGCTTTTGGTTAAACAAATAAGCATCAATATCATGTTAATATCATGCACAACAGAATATTAAATAAGACAAGATATAATGACTCAGGAAAACCAATAACACAAATTAGTTTCATAGTAAAAAATTTAGGGGCAAACCTTCCCAAAAAACAATTCACTATAGTAAAGGGACGTTTAAGATCTATTACAAAATCTTTATCCCTAGACTTTATAATCCCAGTATATGAACTTATAGTAGAAACTTTCTATCACTTCAAAACCTCTGAACTCTTCAATATATGAATGTACCACTCACAATCACAATTGGAACCTCCATTTGACTTCAAGAAATTCTTGAAGGTTTTCTTCAAGATCTTTAGATTTACTTTGAAACTCTTAGGTATAGTGAAATAGAGAAAACTTGGTTACAAAAACCCTAGCTGCATAAATGGAGTGTTTCTTTCTCTAAAAAGCCTTCTAATAGATGGTTTATAATATCCTTTAAACATTTGTTCAAATGGATCTCAATTCGGGCTTCAAATGAAAATTATGGAGTTTTTTGCATTACTGATTTTTGTTGATCTGCAATGCTTGATGTATCAAGAAGGCATCAAGAAGGCAAAAGGTTTCTTGATAGATTGAGAGGTACCGAGGAGGTATTGAAACAAATATTGAGAGGTATCAAGAGATGCGAGGTACAGGCTAACAATGTGCTGAAAATGCACTTTTTGAGCTTTTTTTTAGCAAACTTTGCGTATTTAACTTAATCTTCAATTACAACTTTAGGACATATTAAAACTCAATAAAAGATATATAATATGGCATGGTTTGACAATACTAAAACACAACCTTAATATTATGGATACTTATATCTATTTTTTAACAACTATAGCAAAAAAAAAAGTTTTCTAAAATAGAAGATGATGTTCCCTACAGGGTGTTGCTTAATAATGACAAAATATACATAAAAGAGACCATGTATAAATAAGTAAATAATCAAACTTTGATGTATATTTCCAAATTGAAATTGAGTGCTAATCACCATTCATTTAAAACTAAACACATATATTAGATTATTTTTCAAGATATTAGATTATGTAATAAAATTTCAAGATTGTAAATTTCTAATATTGTTTTAGTCTTTGTCAGATCAGCTACCAATAAGGCATTTGTAATTCTTTTTTTTCTTTTTTTGGGATGTTACTATTTTGTTGAAGTGAAACTTGGGTATTTGTTTTAGTTAGATTTTCAAATGGTAGACTAGAGACTCCTTTGTGTTTATGCAGTTTTTTATTTTTATTTTATTGGTTAGCTGCACTAGAACTTTTATTTTATATAAATGAATTTTAAATGAATTCTCTAGGTAGAGCAAGGATGATATACATAAAGCTAAAGTTAAAAGAAAATTCATTTAGATTTCAAATTGAAATTCAATTGTGAGCTAATTTTATGCCATATGTGTCTAGTTAAGAAATACTAAAAGTCCAATATTATTTAACTATAAATTATTTTCTCAAAAAACAATAACTATAAATTAACTATATAAATACATACATACATATACATATATATATATATATATATATATTTAAAGTCAAAACTTTGAGAAATTTCAATTAGATTCCAAATTAGATTTCAACTATGGGTTAATTTTGTGCCATGCGTCTACTTAAATTTTTCAATTTTTGTGCCAAGTCAGCTAATCAGAATGAAATATTAAGAGTCCAATATTAATTAACTATAAAATAAAAATAAAAAATCAAACATATATCTATTCAACAAAAATCGCTATACGTTCTATCTTATAAAAAATTAGAATAAAAATTATTATAAGTACTATTAAATTTAGGTATGAATTTTAACATGCATCTAATTTTGTTTACCTTTTCTAATAATTCAACTAATTAAGTATTATTTTTATGTGGGTCATAATGAGCTAGAGGAATATTGGGCCAGGACTGGAGCCAAAAATGGCCCATAGGAACACTTGTATAGAGGGTCTGGGCCCAAAGCTAAGTAATCTAAGGAGTACAAATTCGAGGAAGGAGAAAAGCTCTGGGGCTCAAGCAGAAGACTAGAGATTGTTAGGTTGTGGTTAGGACAATGTCTAGCAAAAGGAATCGTAATTGGCCCGAACAAGATTTGGAAGAAGCTTCCTCATGAAGCCACTACCTCCTCCACACTATGCATTGTACCAACCAGACATGCCACACTAATGGTTGAATGACTCTTCTGAACAGTGTTCCAATAACCTATTATCAACTCAGCTCAACCTTAATAGGAAAGGAAGGGGGTGACGTGGCAAGTATCTTACCAGAAGGATCATTAACTCTACAAGGGGACATCTAGGATGGGAGCACTGGAACTATAAATAGGAAAAGATCCCACATGTTGTGGTGTTGTGGGATCGATAATTATCAAGCCTAAGATATATATATATATATATATATATATATATATATATATATATATATGTATGTATATATATGTATGTATGTATGTATGTATGTATGTATGTATGTGTACATCATTGTGAACACTTAAGAATTTATTTTATTCTCATATCACTGTAATCGTACTCCTTGGCCATCTTGAGGGGAGTTAATAATCATCAAGATATTGTTTACTTAATGTCTGTCTCAATTCCAAAGTTTTTTTTCCCCCCATTTCAGTTTCTTTTTATTGCTTAACTGTTAGCTCCAAGGATTACCTCTACAAATTAATTGTTACAGATAGAGGCCCAGCCCAAAGAGGGTTGCTCAATTTTTAACCCGTACAATTTTTATGATAAAAAATGTGTTTATTTCTAAATGTATCCATGCGTATGAATGAGTTACAAGCTAGTCTATAGAGAACATCCAATTAGATTCTAAATTAGGTTCCAATTGTTGTCTAATTATTCTCCATGTGTTCTATCTAAGGTTTTTTTTTTTTTTTTTAAGTTTAATTTTTTTTCTAGGTGAGTTAATATTGTGCAAAAGATGAATAGTCTAATATAAATAAGCCATAAAAAACCCAATAAAAAAACAAAGACGAGTAAACTTATGTGTATATCCAAAAAAAAAACTAAAAGAGAGAGAGAGAGAGAGAGAGAGAGAGAGAGAGAGAGACTCATCTATAGACTAGGTTTAATTTTAACACATAAATGTGTGTAACTGCAAATGTTTTTTATTGTACCGTGTATATGGATGGGTTATACACTAGTATCTACATATATTTAAGGTTAAAACTCAGAAAAAATTTAATTAGATTCCCAATTAGATTTCAATTTTGGCCTAATTTTGTGCCATGTGTCCACTTGAGTTTTTCAATTTTTGTGCCAAGTGAGTTAATGAGTGCAAAATACTAAGAGTCCACTATTAATTAACTATAAACTAAAAATAAAAAACCAATCATATATCTACTACTATAATATAGAACTAGCCTCATCACAAGTGCTCTGCAAGTGCAATGGAGCTCTTTTTTATTTATTTTGAATTTAATGTAATTTTTCAATTTAAATTAATCTACTGTTATTGAGGTTACACAAGAAGAGATTTTTAAGAAACTAGAATTTAGAATTTGAAATGGAGTAAACTGCTAAGTTTAGTGTGTGTTAGTTTTTAGTAAAAAAATATATGTTAGAGGTGCGTAAGATATATTTAAATAGAGAATGTGCTATTTTTTTGGAAAAAAGTTTCTCTAGAGTTTTTGTTTGTTTGTTTGTTTTTGAATTTTGTTGAATTACAATTTTAACCCTATTTTTTATTTTTCAAGAATAAGAATGATCTAATTAGATTAGGAGTATTTTTGACATTTTTTGAAACCATAACTAACTTTTTAAATCCTCTTAATATAGAGAGATAAAAAATCAATCATATATTTACTCAACAAAAATAACCACACATTTTATCTTATTAAAAATTAGAATAAAATACGTTTCGGCAAAATCAACAACAGTTTAAAGGAATAAGTAAGACAAAATACTCATTCCTTGTATTTCTTTAAAACTTCCAAATAAAGATAATTAATTTCCTCAATTTTTTAATTTATTTTCTATTCATTTCCTTTGCTTAAATGATTTATGTGAGGATAAATGAGCCAAGCAGAAGTGTTGGACCATAGGCCATGCCCGAGGACATATAGGAGCCCAAGGATGGTCGAACGATGTAATAAGTATTGGGGTCAATGGGTAGAGGATAAGGACAAATAATAATGAAAGGATGATGTCTTCCAAGGAGCCAAGTTTTCTCGAGAAAGTATTGTGGAAGGTTGGAGCCTGGCCACCTAGAGAACACTACGCAAAAGGCAATCATTCTTTTGAGGATAAGATTCAAGGAAATGAGACAACAGAAAACTAAGAAATATCTGAGAAGAGGGCTGCTACCACCACATTAAATGCTTTGCTCCTAACTAATCGGCCGCATTTATGTAGAAATGACACTTGAGCAGTGATATTTTAGCTTACAACTATTCACAAAGCTTCCAAGAGGTTTCTAATAGGACAAACATCCAAGAGATCACTTACAACATTAACAAGTGGAAGGTGGGGATGAAGGATGGAAGAACTATATAAGGAAAAGGCCTACATAAAAAATGGGCATAGAATGTGAGAGAGAGAGAAAGAAAGCAAAAGAGAAAGAACACCTTGTACTACAATAACTTGAGTAAATATAAGAACATTTTACCCTCGGACTCGACCGAGGAGAGTTTTCCTTATTATTGCATTTGTCTTCTTGGCTTGAATACGAACAGTAAAGGTCCACACTTGATTTACTAAGCTACTTTCTTACATAGTCTGATCTCTTATATAGTCCACTCTCTAACAAATATATTGTGTTAGGCTTGTTAGGCCATCATCCATTGTTGGTGGGCTGAAGGTTAAACTCTAGTCCTTACAATTGGCGCCATCTATGGGAATAAGGGAAATGCTTACAGTTTAAATCAACCATGGTGGGTTCTGGTCCAAATCGAGAAGAATCTGTGGGATCTCAATGTGAAGACCATTTTGTTAACCTTGAAAGGAGGAGGGATTGTGAAGTTAGTGTGCACACCACTCACACTAGTAGGAGTCATTCTAGGATTGGAAGTCATATTTTGCATGGAAAAGAAACTAGGAACCTCAGGTTGGAAATAGACCATCTGCGCAGAAAATTGAGTCGTAAACAGCAAGAGGCATCTCCTTCAAGCACAAGGTCTAACTTAGGGGGTGATAGTGACTATAGACCAAGGTCTAGAACACCCCCAGCGAATTTGTTTCCTTATCTTCACAATTTGATAAGGAGGAATGATATTATCGGACAAAGGACAAAAGCCTGATTCCTAGGAGCATGGGTATGATGCAATGAGTAAGGCTTTAGGTCAAATTTCCAAATTGCCATTTACTCGTAGAATTGATAAGGCTAAGCTTCCTCATCGGTTTTCCTAACCCACATTTACAATTTACAATGGGAGAACCAACCCGGTTGAGCATGTTAGCCATTTGATGGCTATTCATTCTAGGAATGAAGCTTTGATGTGCAAGGTTTTTCCCTCTAGTTTGGGACTTGTTGTGATATGATGGTTTGATGGGCTTGAAAAATGTTCAATCAGCTCTTTTCAATACCTCACAAGGGCTTTCAGTGCCCGATTTGTTACATGCAGCAGGGTTCCTCGCCCTCTAGATTCCTTGTTATCAATGGCAATGAGAGAGGGTGAAACTCTGAAAACCTACTCAGATAGATACTGAGAAACGTTTAATGAGATAGATGGAGATTTTAAGGATGTTGCAATAAGGACATTCAAATGCATAAACCTCAATCTTGATGCTAGGTAGATTTTACTGTGGAGAAAATGCCGCTAAAACAAAAGGAAAGGAAATGGTACGTTTAGGCTCTAAACAAAATACCTTTGTGTATGTTCAAAGTATTTTTAAAATACTGACGAGTTAAAATTAAGAAAATAGTTTTTAAGACTTTACCTTGGACAAATGCATAAACCTCCATCTTGATGCTAGTTGGATTTTTTGGGGGGCAAAATGCTAGTAAAACAAGAAGAAAGGAAAGGAAATTGTACGTTTGGGCTCTAAACAAAATGCCTTTGTGTATGGTTTAAGTCTTTGAAATATTGGCAAATTAAAATCAAGAAACACTACAAAAAATATGTACTATTATGGCGGTTTTTTTTGTGGCGGGTGCAAAAACCACCACTATATGTCGCATATTGTGGCATTTTTTGGGACCATTGCTATTCATAGGGTCTATTGCGGCATTTTTTGGGACCTCCACTATAGGTATAGTCTTTTGCGGCGTCCTACAACTGCGGGACATAAAACTACCGCAATATGTATGTTTTAGCGGCAGTAACTTAGATATAACGACGCTCCAAAAACCCGCCGTAATAAATATATCATTTTGCACAGATACCATAGTAGTGGTAGAGAAAAATGCCGCAATATGCGAGCTGTAGCGGCGTTTGTATGACCGCTGCAATAGGGACTCATTTTTGCGGCATTTTTTCTTAGTTATAACAGTGGGTTGGACCACCGCTATGGACCTTCTAACTCCTCGCCTGTTGTAGGACTCAATTTACAGTTTAACTATTGTAATTTATTATTTTTGGTATTTTTATGTAAAAACGTTATTTTAGGTTTAGGTGATTTATTTCCTTGTTTTTAGGTGCACTTAATGCTTTTTAGGTCAAATTTGATTCCTGATATGGTAAAATATCAATTAGGAATTATTTTATAATATATTTTCTTGTCTGTCAAGTTTTATGGAGCCCTTAAATAGGTCCTTAAGTCTGTAAACGTTTTTCATAAGATTATTGAATAAAAATCAAAAAATGTGAGGCTTTGCTCTTCTTTTGGTTCTTTAAGAATTGTGAACTTATCAGGGATTCTTCCTTGTGGCGTTCAAACTTTATACCTTTGGTTCATGATTCTTTATAATCATTGGGTCAAGGTCAACTTATACCTTTGGTTTGCGTTTCGATTATAAACGTTGGGTCAGGGTTTCTATCAAAAATCTGAATTTTAGCTTTCTTGGGAAAATATTCCAATATTTTTGTTGGGTCTCAAAGCATGTCGATTGAGGTTCGCATCATTTGGTATTAAATATTTCAATATTTTTGTTGGGTCTTAAAGTGTGTCGATTAAGGTTCGCATCACCGCCGCTCCCCAAATCTTTCCTCTATTTTTTTTTTTTTTGGCTTTTTATTGTTAGCGCCTTTTCATTTTTGCCAAAAACACTATATCTCTCTATCTCATTTCACTCTTCAGAGACCAAAAACACTATTCACTGTATCTCTCTCTAACTTTTCAGAGACCCAAAATCCCACACAAACACCCAGCTCTTTCTCTCTAACTCTCACTTTCCCTCGTAGACCCAAAATCCCACCCAAACACTATTTATCTTTTAAACTTTCTCTCTCTCTCTCTCTCTCTCTCTCTCTCGCAAACCCCAAATCCCACCACCACCGCCGCCTTCACAACAACCCCACCACCAGCACCAAACCACATTGACTTAGTGGCCGCCACCTAGCAACCCCAATCCACCTAGTTGCCGCCACCTCATTTCACTCCCAAAAACCAAACATTCTCTCTGTAAGTTGTCTCGAACACTCTCTTTGTTTTTTTTATTTTTTTTATCTGAAGTGTTATGTTCAATGTGTTATTTGTTTTTTTTTGTTGTTGGTAATATATTAGGATGTTTTCTAGTTAAAACCCAAATTATTCCTCTGAATTCTTTGATTCTTCAATTTTTGAAATAGGTTATTGATGTTGGGCTTGTTTATTGTGTCAGTTGTGTGATTGGTTTGATTTTTTTAGGGTCTGAGATGTTTTGATTTAATAAACATTTCATATAAAAGCAATGGGTTTCTCATTTTATTAGACATAATGAAATTTGTGGATGTAATTGTTAGAAAAAAAGGGAAAAAAATATGTGGATGCTCTTCATGAATAACTTGCTGAGTGAATAATACCTGTTTGTATATCAATTGTTTTGAATAAAACAAAAGGTTCAAGTACTTTGGTGCTTCCATGAATTCCATGTTATGTTTCTATATTTTGTACATTGTATATAAGTGTGAGACTGTTATATATTTGGATTTTTTGAATTTTTATGTTTGAGTTTTAGTTTCTTCTATTGGGGTAAGGGGTTTGAGGAAAAATCATACACATTGATTGAAAATCTACACTATATTGCATTTCTTGGTGAAGTGTCTTAAGTGTTACTACCATCCTTTTGCTAAAGGTCGCAATATGTGAAGATTCTCTTTGTAGACCCTTTGTTGACTATCTTGTTTCCTATTCAGAAAGAAGCAAATTTAATTAATGTTAAGTGATATGGGACTGATTTTGATGTGATATTTTAAGGAAAGATTGTCTTTGGATGTTGAAAATTTACATGAGGGGTTCCTCATTTATATGTAGAGCTGTTCTTGTCCTTGTGTGACTGCAATGGTTGTAAATTTTAGGAAATTTCATGATGTACATTCGTACTATGGTAAACTCATTTAGGCCTATATTATATGAAATTATATGCCTTTGTTCTATAAGATGAAAATAAATTGCATTTATGGGGGCGTAGCATAAAAGTTTGTAGTTACTTGTTTGAAATACTCATGGACTCACAGTGTAGGCAACAACCATGAACAACCTTTCCTTCAACACCTTCTTATGGGGAGAGGAGGTGCCATTTGTTCTAGAACTCATTAGCGATGTGTTTCTTCTTTCAATTAGGAATAGATGAAGTCATATCATGCATTGTAGCCTAATGCAGTATGCTTCTGTTATTTCCGTTTTTATAAGTTCATTTTTCATATATCCAATTCGATTATCTGTGTGTTTTGTACCTTATATTTCATTCATATCAACTTGTTTTTTACTTGTCGTTGTGCTTATATGATGTAACTAGATTTGTACATAACAAAGAACCAGTAGTGTTTAGTATGCAAGTTGCTTAAATTCCATTTATGGACTAAAGCAAGCATCTAAATCATAAAATATCATCTTTGATTAAGAAATCAAATTTTTTGATTTTGATCAAGTATTAAAAGGCCTTATGTGTGTAAATGCTATATAGAATAATAAATTTCTTAATGTATGTTGATGACATTCTAATCATTTAGAATGATGTAGAGTTATTGTCATCAATGGAGTTTTTGGTTGTCTAGTCCAGTTTGATATAAGGTACTTGGAAAAGACTGGTCACATCCTAAGAATTTAACTTTATTAAAATTCAGAATTTAGGATGTTTGGTCTATCTCAAACTACTTAAATAGATTAGATTCTAGCCAAGTATAGTATGTAATACTTCAAGAATGATTCTTTCCTTTTAAGTTTGAAGTTCCTTTATATTGGACTGTGGTCCTAAGACATATTAAAGGAAAAGCATATTAAGACGGTTCCTTATACTAATTCGATAGAAAGTCTTTATGCTAAGCTAAATACTAGGCTAAATATCTATTTTGCTGTGGGCTTGGTAAGCAAATATCAATTGAATCAAAGATCACTTTTTTTTTTTTTTTTTGAGAAGCGAATCAAAGATCACTTAATTAGTAGGAGTAAAACATATACTTAAATATCTTAGAAGAATGAGGGATTAGATACTTGTCCACAAAAGTAAAGTTTTGATTATTAATAGATGTGCAAATACTGATTTGTAGTTTGATTGTGATTCATGAAGTTGGACTTCAAGCTATGTGCTTATCCTAGGTGATGAAGATATACATCATGAAGCTGGACTTCAAGATATGTGTTCATCCTAGGTGGTAAAGATACACATTAAGTGTAAATAGTATCATCTCATTAGAGAGATATGAGTATATGAGAAATAGTAGTAGAAAAGATAATTTATACAATAAATCTGGCTGTAACTTGTTTCCAAGCCTTGCCTTAGAGTAAGTATGAATTACTCTAAAGGGAGATAAGTGTCGGATATATGATAAATTGTCTTTAAGGGTAAGTGGGAGATTGTTGGGGTTTATGCCCTAAAATCCAATTTATTGGCATATCATAAATGATTATATTGTTTAATTATATGAGACTATTTATAAATCAACTAATGAGACATTATCTTAGTCCATGGAATGCATTATATGTGATTTATGTGATTTAGTCACAGAAGATGTAAATCACAAGTTTCTTGTAAACTCAAAATGTAGTTCATAGTCGGTGATGAAATTGGGCGTTTCATCTGTGAAGACTATAACATATCAACTAAGATGATTTGTCTTGATCATGGAAATAAGGATTTCTAGTTGGTATGTTGATATGTTTGAAGAGTTAAAATATATTGAACTGGACTGCTGTGAGATTTATTATTCTCCTAACTACTGTCAAATGAATAATAAACTCACAACTTCTATTTACATGAACTCTTAATCCTGAGAGAATAATGGACATGATCATGAGATGTAGGTTGCTTTGATATATCATGAGTGAGATCTATTAGTCATGGTCGAAATCTCAGTATGTTGGACAGCCACATTTAATGTTGATGGAACACATATTCTCAATATGGAGTTCATAGTCTCTTAATAGAGATACAAAATATTCCCATGAGATAAATTTAATGGGTTTGGTTATTCAAAGAGTTGGGCCCAACCACTTCAGTAAAGAGTTACTAAAGTATATATTTATTAAATTGAATTTCATAAATATATAATGAATAACTTAAAGAATTAAACCAGGTACTCAAGGATTAAGATGTAGTAATCTTCAAAGTGGCAGTCTATATTCATAACTTTGTATTACTACGAATATTTTATGAAGGGATTGTATGTACAATAAAGTCTTGGGATATAATTTATTAATAAGGCCTAGAGTGCAACTATATTTATATAGTGGTATTAAATATAGTTAATGGTAACTTTCGACTTGTCAAGAGTTGATAGAAAAGCCCAAGGCCCATTGTAGCTAGTGTCTTGTTAGTCTATTTTGGTCCCACTCCAAGCCACACACAAGATCCCAATTGAAATAGCCCAAAAGGCTAGCCCAATTAGATAATCAATTATATATAAGGAGAGAAACATACAGAATTTCATTAAGGGGTTTTTCATGAAACCTTTTCATAAGTGTTTTCATACAAGGAATGAAAATGGTTTGTATGTGAGTGTTTGACACTCTCCTATTCTCTCATTGGAAACTGATTGAGAAACCACACATCTTGGGCATTAAGTGGAATTGGAGTGAAGATTAAAAGTGTTCCCAAATGCTTCTAATCTTCGGTTTTGAATTTTACCACACCAAGGTACGCTTTCTTGTTCTTAAATTCTAAAACTTATGTGGTACATGTTATCAATTGCGAGTAAAGTAGATCCGTTAATTTTTCGTTGCGCATGTTTTGTATGAGATGCAAAAAAGTATTTTCCAAGTGTTCTTCCAACATCTAATTAATCAATTAATCTATCATAAGGGGTCAATACGTTTTTGGCCTATCAAGTGGTATTAGAGCAGGCACACTCTGATTAGGTTTTAATCTTTGCTGTGTAATCCATTGACGCCTGTTGTCATAAAAACTCTTGATTGTTTTGATTTGCATGATCTTGTGTTGAATGATGATGATGATATTCAAGATGCCTATTGCAAGCTTTATAATTTTTGTATGAAATTTCTTGAATGTTCTGCAAAATTAAAAGCTAATTTTAAAAAGGTTAAACATGAAAAAGATAATTTGATTGCAAAATTGGATGAAGCCAATAATTTGAATGAGAATTTTAAAAATCAAATTTCATTTCATGTGAACAAAATTAAGAGTTTGGAAGAGCAACTAGTTGAATTTAAAACCAAAGTTGAAAAATTAACTAGTGTCAAACTTGCTGTCGAGCCTAACTTAAAAGAAAAAGATTTTTTTATTCCCACATTTAAAAGGAATAATGAAGAATTGAAGGCTAATATTGTTAGGATAGACAAAGGCAAACAATTTGATGTTAACGCTAAAGTTTCTAAACCTATGTCAAAAACTCCTCCTAGGTTGCATAAAAATTTTGAATTTGTCTCCACTTGTCATCATTGTCATACTGCTAGTCATATTAGACCAAATTGTCCTAAGTTGAGGTCTCTGTCAACCTCTAAGGTTAGACCTCCTTCTAGGAAGCCGAGTAGCTCTAAAACTACTCATGTTTGTCACCATTGTGGTGTATCTAGTCATACTTGTCCTAAATGTTTCAAGTTGTTTCCTCATAAGCGAGTGTCCAATAGGTCTCATCTTTTGTCTAAAGGCTCTGTACCTATTCTTGGTGAGTTATTAAAAATTTTGAGTTTTTTAACTCAATTTCAAGGGAATTCTAATTCCTTTATGTCCTTTAGTAAACAAACTAGGACACGTGCATTTTCATCTTCATGGCCAAAGACTCGTGCTATGTGGATGAGAAACGAATCTAAGACTTAATTGTCTTTTCTGTTGTCCTCTGCTTTAATTCTTTCTATTTATAGTAGGACTTTCTTTGCTTGATTTCCTATTTACTTTTGGAATCATGCTTTCATGCATCTGCACCTTTTTATCATGTGTTCATGCATTTGCATCTTTCTTTCATGCTCTCATGTTGTTTGTCTATTTTTGTTTGGTTGTTTAGTTTTTATTTTGTTTTGTTTTCAAAATAAAAAATGGAAAAATCAGAAAAATACAAAAATAATGTGTGTTTATGTACATTGGTTCTTGTGAACCTTAAAATGACCATTGAAATAAAGTTTTCTAAACTTTGTATTGTTTGTAACTTAGATGAGCATCTCTATGCACAACTAAGCAAGTGAGCTTTGTAGCTCTTTGTTTATGATGAGTAAGGTTAAGTGATTTCTTGTACTTAACACTCGTATCACTCTTTTTTACGGGAATGACTAGAAAATCCTAAGAGAAAGGCATAAATAACCATTTCACCACTGTTACTCGCCAATCATGACATGACATATGTATGCTTCAACATAGCAAAAGCTTAATGTCAAAAAGCTTAACATAATTGGGTATTTCTTTTCTCTCTTTTATATACCCATGCATGATTTGCTTAATAAAAAAATATATGTAAAGAAAATAAAAGCAAAAAGAACAAAATACTTTAAAATATGATTGCAAGCATGTTTTCTAGGAGATGTGAGAGTTATAGGATGTACTTCAAAGGTGATAGTCCCCATCAAACAGTTATGATTGTGTGTGAGTTAAAGTGATTTTCTCATATCTCAAAACGTCATAACATTGAGACACTTATGCAATCTTGCAATGTTTTTCATACACAACATGCAATATTCTTTACTACTCTTGATACATGTGCAGGTACAATGTGATTTGGTTATCACAAGATTTACATGTGCTGATGTATGCTCACTAAACTGTCTTAACTTGTTTTTAAAATATAAAATTGGTTAGACGTGTTTAATGTGTGTGTGTTTTGGGATCTAAATGCATATCATTTTTTTGTTGTTGAGAGATGATTTTGAGAGTTCAAAGTGTTGTTTGGATCATTGGTTGAGTTGCATGTGTGATTGCATTCATTTTTGTGTTTTTCCCTTCTTGAAAAACCGTTTTTAAGCAATCTCGACAGCTCCTCGACACCTCTCGACACCTGGCTTATCTGTCGAGCTCTTTTGTTACATTTTATCGTAATCTCGACACCTCTTGATAGCTAGGTGGATCGATCG
The DNA here is from genome assembly GCF_040712315.1 of Castanea sativa. Classification (NCBI taxonomy): domain Eukaryota; kingdom Viridiplantae; phylum Streptophyta; class Magnoliopsida; order Fagales; family Fagaceae; genus Castanea; species Castanea sativa. Next base: position 23,837,020 of record NC_134023.1, read on the forward strand.
AGAAATCTCTTGTCACCTCGATACCTCCTCGATCCATCGAGTTTCTATTGTGGACATCTCTGGACACCTCTCGATAACTGCATCTGTATAAGCCTTTTTATCTAGACATATGTCTCAATACCTCTCGATACCTCTATCTGTCGAGATTTACTAAGGTTCTATATATATGTTCAAACACGATCCAGACTTCATTCTCTCGATCTCTCTCGATCTGTTCGCGTCTGCTCACCTCCCAAATCACTCTCTCTCACCCCAAACCTTTTTCCCAAGCATCTTTTAAGCTTTCTCAAGTTTTTCTTCACTTGGTAAGTTTCTAATCTTTCATTTACATGCATTTCATGTTTTGAAACCTAAGTGTTGGGGTTTTTGGAAAAGTTTTGGGGATTTTTCAAAGTGTTGAGTTTTTGTGATTTTTTTTTTTTTGGGATGGGTTTTATAGATTTGATTTTAAAAACTCCATGCATTGCATTCCATGAGCATTATAACTGTATTTTCATGCATTTAGATGTGTGCAACTTGATTGTGTTCTGGAAAGTTTGGATTGGGCTAAGCCCATGATGCCTTTTATATTGCATGTCACATGTTCATATATTTCTCATACTTACGTTATTTCCTTTCAATATACATGTTATATTTGAAATGTGTTAGGACTTTTCTGAGTGTTTCTTTTTTCCCCCTCTCTCTAGTTTATGTTAGTGCGTCAATGGCACTGAAATGTAAGTCTCCTCCGTCCCAAAACCCTCTTCGTTCTAGGGCCTCTTCGTCTTCTAATCCTACTCCTTCTTCTGTTCGGTTCCGTGATGAGAAAGCCTAAAAGGACTTCTCGGAGAACTTCTCTAAACGAGGTGTTCATTCGGAACGCCAAGTTATTTTGTCAGATTTCGCCGACATTGATCTTCCTAATGTCATTCACAGTCGGGAATGGGAGTCATTGTGTGACGTCCCTGACACATCTCCTTCCGTGCTAATCTAGGAGTTCTACTCTAACATACATGGAACTAATACTTCAGTACCTCTCTCTCATACTCGCGTTTAAGGTATGCGTATAGTGGTCACACTGGAGTTGGTATCCGATGTGCTTTGTGTTCCGAGGGTTACGCATCTTGACTACTTCGGTTGTGAACGTCTGCAGACTGTGTCCAAAGACGAGATGATCTCTACTTTCTATGAGTGCCTAGCTGATTGGGGTGATCATCAATTTACATCATGTCGGCCTTTTGCTAAAGGTCTTAGATTCTTGAACATGGTGATGACTTTTGTTTTGTATCCTCTCTCTCACTATAACTCTATCACAGAGTTTTGTGCTTATTTTCTGTTATCCCTTCTTGAGGATCTTTCTATAGATTTTCTCACATTTCATTATTTCTATCATAGATGTGTATAGGGATACGGCAACCCGTGATAAGCTCATTTTTCCTTCAGTTATCACGCGGCTTTTATGCCATTTTTCTGTTCCTTTTCCCTCATCTGACTACTTCTCCATTATGTGTACCATTGACTACGCTACTGTTAAACAGAGCAAGGTGCAGTTTCATTCGAGGCAGTCCGGTTCAGCAGCTCCTCCCACTCCTGCAGCTCCTTCTACCTCTGCTCCCTCTACTTTGGCAGGAGGTGTGACTTTAGATGCGATCATGGCATAGCTTCAAGGCATGGATGCTCGCCTTGATACACTTTCTACTGAGTTGTATTAGGTGAACACTCGTGTTGGCCATATTGCTAGATGGCAGGCTTGCCTTGGTGGTTTTGTGGAGTCTCCCTCTCCTCCTCTCGAGGCATCCGAGACATCTGCTGATGGTTTCGACAATGATGATGATGAGGTTGGAGATGCTAGCTCTTCTTATTTTGACAAGATGTCTGCTTGACACTCTTACCCTTGGTCACTCGTGACAAAAAGGGGGAGTAGTTTTGGATATGAGAGTAGTCATTTTTAGGGGGAGAGTTAGGATGTAGGCGATTATTTTTGTTAAGGAGAGTGTTGTTTTGTTTTTGAAGGATGTAGTGAGGATTACTTGTATCTTTTCCTTCTCCTTCTCCTTCTTTTAGAGATACATTGTTCTTGTACCTAGATCTTGTGACCATATTTACATACATTGTGCTTATCGTAGACATATATGTGATGATGTATGTTTTATTCACCTATCTCTACATGTGTTGTTTATTTTCTTTCTTTATACACATGTTTCTTTCTTTTGTATGCAATCTATTATTTCTACTTCACACAAAGATGCCTTGATGTATTTTGTTTAAAGTGTTTCAAAAATACAGGTTGTCAAAGTCTACTTGTCATGAACTCTCTTCTTGCAAAGTTTTTCAAGAGTTTATGTTAGGATAGATTTTATTGTATTTAACAAGTGAGCATGAGTTGAGTGTTTTATGACTTCTCTCATATGTTCATTTGTTTGTTGTGGTTTTGTCACAAATTGCCAAAGAGGGAGATTGTTAGGATATATGTGGTTCACTTGTTAAGAACATATATCATTTTTTTATGTAGTTGGCTAATCCTTTGACAAAATGAACTTTGCTTGTATTTGGGTAGATCTATGATGTTTTTTAATACTTCAAGAAACAAATTTTCAAGATCAAGTGTTTAAATCATGCAAGTCTGTCCAAAAAACAAGTTGAAGAAGTGTCTGTCATTAAAGCTCGATAGTTAGCATCTATCAAGTTTAAGAAGCTGTTCCAGCCCCGTGGCTCGACAGCTGCTCGACAGCATCTCGACACCCGCTATCTGTCAAGGTTTAAGAAAAACAGAATTTCAGATTTTTTTTTTATTTCAATCCGTGGATATGTCTTTGAGCCTTCTTTTCTCATATTCCTAGACATATATAAGGATTATTTTAAGGGCCATATCTGGTTGCACAGCTGAGAGAATAAGTTGCACAAGCATTGAGCAAAATTTGTTTAAGCAATTTGTGACCGGAGAAAAAGTTTGCCCTAGCTCATCTCTATTGTGAAGAAGCTACTGTGTTTGTGCATCGTAGGGTTTTGTAACCAAGCATCTTCTTGATCTTCATCGTGTGGATGAACTGAAGAACTTTACAGCCAACATCTTTCTCAAGTTGGTGATTGAAGTCGCGTACTGAGATCCACGCAAGTGGTTAGTCACATACTAGGAGCCGTGCATCAAAAGGAGAAATTGTCACTACAGAACAAGTCCAATTTGGTATTGGGGTAAGGATTTAACTGTAGGTTGGTAGAAAGTACCGGGATTCCTTTACTTGTAACTGCTTGTTTTGATAATAGTGGATTCTCAGGAGTGGTGACCTTAAAATCACCCGATGGGGGTTTTTGTCTTGGAGGTTTTCCCCATTTGTAAATAAATCACTGTGTCAATTTATTTTCTGCTGCACTTTAGTTTATTGGTGATTTGTTTGTGCTACTATGCGTTTGCATGTTAAATTCGTTAATTAATTGAACAAGGCTAATTAATCAATTAATCTATCACAAAAAGTCAATACATTTTTGGCCTATCAGATGGATCCCATAGTTGCATTCCTAAAAGAAGGAACGCTACCTTCCGAGCGTAGAAAGACTGAGAAGATACGAAAAGAAGCTCCCTGTTTCTGGCTATCCAAGGAACAGAAATTGTATATGTGCTCTTTTTCAGGGCCATATTTACTTTGCATTCACCTTGAGGTGATTGAGACACTTTTGGAGGAACTACATGAATGAATTTGCGATAGTCATACTTGAGGTAGATCGTCGTCGCATAGGGATCTTACTTAGGGTTACTAGTGGCCAAGTATGCCAAAAGAGGCACAGGATTATGTTAAAAAGTGTGATTAGTGCCAGAGGTTTGCCCCAAGCATCCATAAGCCTAGGTCATACTAAATCCTCTTTCTAGTCCGTGGCCATTTGCGCAATGGGGCTTGGATATTATAGAGCCATTTCCTAGAGTAGTAGGAAAACAAAGATGGGTTCTTGTCAGAACAGATTACTTCATAAAGTAGGTCGAGACTGAGCCGTTATCTAATATCAGGGATGTAGATGCAAAAAAGTTTGTCTGGAAGAATATTGTTACTAGATTTAGGATTCCCCATACTCTTATCTCGGACAATGGGCTTTAGTTTGATAGAAAGGCTTTTAAAAGGTATTGTGGTAAGCTTGGTATTAAGAATAGGTACTCAACCCCAGCCTATCCACAAGGGAATGGGCAAGTTGAGGTAGTCAATAAGGTCATAGTTAATGGATTGAAGAAGAGGTTAAATTAAGCTAAGGGCAGATGGGTTGATGAGCTTCCACGCATTCTTTGGACATATCAGACTACTCCTCGTCGTTCAACTAAGGAAACCCCATTCTCCATGACCTATGGCTTTGAGGGCGTGATCCCCTTGGAGACAGGGTTTCCGACGTTAAGAACTAGCCTATTCAATCCCGATAATAATGATCATTTACTCTGAGAGAGTCTGGATTTAGTTGATGAATGAAGAGAGGTGGTCGTGGTCTAGTTGGCACATTATCAGCAAAAGCTTAAACAAGGGTATGACCTGGGGTAAAGGTCAGACCATTAGCACCAGGGGACCTAGTGTTGAGAAGGGTAGCAGGAATTGCAAAGAACCTATCATGGGAAAAACTAGGACCTAACTAGGAAGGACCATACCACATTACTTTGGTCGCTGGAATAGGTGCTTATTTTTTAGAAGATCTAGATGAGAATGCTAAACCACGTCCGTAGAATGTAAATAACCTTCGAAGATACTATTATTAATGAAAGGCATTATGGCCATCTTTTGTTTCAATTGTTATGATGGTTATTATTCAATTCATCCTTTATCGCCTAGTTAAGTGTTAAACAGAACCTTGACCATGCCTGGCTCCTCGGATCATATGCCTTGGGTAAATTAATATTATTTATTTCTTTAAGTGTTAAATAGAACCTCAGTCATGCCTGCCTTCTTGGACCACATGTCTTGGGTAAATTAATACTATTTATTTCTTTAAGTGTTAAACAGAACTTCAGCCATGCCTGGCTCCTTGGACCACATGCCTTGGGTAAATTAATACTATTTATTTCTTTAAGTGTTAAATAGAACTTCGACCATACTTGGCTCCTCGGGCCACATGCCTTGGGTAAATTAATACTATTTATTTCTTTAAGTATTAAACAAAACCTCGGCCATGTTTAGTTTCTCGGATCACATGCCTTGGGTAAATTAGTACTATTCATTTTTCTAAGTACTAAATGAGACCTCGACCATGCATGGCTCCTCGAATTATATACCTCAGGTACATTACTAGTGTTTATGTAATGTTGGGTTTATGTAAGTATGTAGAAGTAATGTTGTGCTAGTTTTCAATCCATGGGAGCTTGCATTTATGTTTCATGATTTAAAACTTAGCCATATCTAGAAGTAGATTGTTAACAATATAGATTATGCTTAAGTAACATATACTTGGAAGAAACTAAAACTTTTTATTGAATTATGCCTTGCTATAACAAAGGGAGTACATTTACGTTTTTTTTTTGACAAAAAAAAAAAATCCAACAAGATAAAAGGAATGAAGCATAAGTAGTACAGCATAGTAATGTCCTAGCTGCCAGTAGATGGTGGGGGGTTGTTTGTTGCTGGTGGTGGTGGTTTGGAGTGTTCAACCTCTTTCCCCTTGGACACCTCTTTTTCCTGAGTGGGTACCCTTGTAGGCTCTGAGGAGACCTTGGTGGTGCATCAACAGGTTGAGTAGTTGCAAGACCCTTGGTAGCAGGCTGGGTAGCTACAGGAGCCTTGACAGCAAGTTGAGTAGTTGAAAGAGCTTTAGGAGTAGTGGATGCTTGGGCAGCTGGCAAGGCTGCAATTCGCAGTGCTAGAGGGTAGAAAGTGTTCTCTGTTTTCCTTAAGTCTGAGGAAGCCTCCACTTTGGCCATGTTCAAGGCTTCAATCCATACCTGAAGACAATACTTGTGGCAGAATCCTGTGACCTGGGCCTTGAGAGCATCCTCTATCTCTTTCACTCCAACATCATACCCAGATTGCTTGGCCTGAGCAATGGCCTCCTCTTTCTTCTCTAGCTCTTTTTTTCTGAGCTTTAATTTGCTTTTCAGCCTTGCAAAGTTGTTGACACTGATCCTCAGCCTGCTTCTCAACACCAGCCAAAGCAGCTTCAACACTTTTCCTTTCTCTATTTGCCTCGGTTAGTTTTGTGCCAAGGTCTTTAATTTTCTTTTTGGCCACAACTAGAGTCTTAATAGCAGATATTCGATGTGCCTCTTCGTCTTTCAACTGGGCATAAGCTTGATCCAACCACTTCTCAGCAACGTTTGTCGTTTGAATTGCCTAAAAGAAAGTAATAGTGTGAGGAATGGCTTGGAAGTAAAATCTTTGCAAAGTAAGGATATTTACAGATGGAGTTTAGAAAATAAGTAGGGGTGCATACCATGGCCAGGTCCTACTTTAGGGTTAGGAAGACCTCATGCTTTTTCAAGGTCCTCAGGTTGGCCATGTCTTGAGGTAAAAGCAGAGGCTGCTCTAGAGCATTGGCCATGTAGCCCACTTTTTTCTTCTAAAAGTCTCTAATGGAAGAGTCCAAAGGGAGGGGAGTTCCATCCAACGCAAGTGAAGGGTTCTAAATCGGAACCCTAGGGCAGCGCTCAAAGACCATCTTCATGCTCGAGCCCTCTGCCATGTTTTTTCTCTGTACAACTTTAGTAGCTTTTGCACCTTTCTAGGGCTCGAGGTCTTTAGCGGGAACAACTGTTGGAAAAATACATGTTTGTATCACATACAAAACATATGCATCGGAAAATTAATGGATCTACTTCATTCGTAATTGATAACATGTACTATGTAAGTTTTAGAATTTAAGAACAAGAAAACATACCTTGGTGCGGTGAAATTCAAAACAAAAATTAGAAGTATCAACTAGACTAGCAACCTTGGTGGGTGGTATATTATATCCAGCTTTAAAAGCTTCTATGCCCTCGGGAGTATCAACTAGACTAGCAAACCTACCCATTTGAGAATTGGAGGGAAAGATTGTTAAAGAATAAGAAGAATAGGCCAAGGAAGAATAGGAACCTAAAATTAGTATATGAACTAAATGGTACTTATAGAGAAGTATAAAAGGAGCACCTTGGAATGCTTCTTTGAAAGTTTGAAGATTTAGGAGATGGAAGAAATGGACCCCTTGCTTCCTTTATATAGGAAGGCGTAGAGAGTAGGAAATTTCCCGCTTAAATTCCTATGGAAAATCTTCACCGTAGGATTCTCACACGCTAGGGGTGTGCATGAGTCGGGTTGAGAGGATTTTTTACCCAACCCACCATGGTGGATCAAAAAAAATTCAACTCAACCCAACCCAACCCAATCCATCACATAAGTCCAACCCAACCCAACCCACATGGGTCGGGTCAAACCCATGGGTTGGAAAATTTTTTTTATTTTATTATTATTATTATTATTATTATTATTATTAAATTGAGTAGAAAAAAAATATAAATATAAATATATTAAAAAATCTCAAAAATTATTATCAATATAGCTCCTTAAAGGCAAACAATACTAATGACTAAACAATAATAGTAATTTACTAGGGTTTGTGTGAACTAATTGGCTTTTATATAGGATAGGAAGAGCTATTTATTATAAATTTTTTTATTAATTATATAATATATTTTAAATATATATATATATGTTAAATATATATAAAATATATGGGTGAGTCGGGTTGGGTTTGGCGGGTTTGAAATTTTATGGCCTAAACCCAACCCAACCTGCTATCAAATTTTTTTTTGTAACCCAACTTAATCCACCAAGGCCTAAAAACCGACCCAACCCAACCCAACCCGCCTAGAGAATACTTTTCAAAAGGCAACCATTCTTTTGAGGATAAGTTTCAGGAAAAGGAGACAACAGTAAACTAAGAAATATTTGAGAAGAAGGCTGCTACCACCACATTAAATGCTTTGCACCTAACCAACTGGCTGCATTTATGTGAAAATGACATCTAAACAGTGATATTTTAGCTTACAGCTACTCACAAAGCTTTTAGGAGGTTTTTGATGGGAGAAGCATCCAAAAAATTGCTTACAAAATCAACAAGTGAAAGGTGGAGATGAAGGATGGAAGAACTATATAAGGAAATTGCCTTTATAAAAAATGGGCATGGAATGTGAGAGAGAGAAAGAAAGAAAAAGAGAAAGAACACCTTGTATTGAAATAACTTGAGTAAATATAAACACATTTCACCCTTGGACTTGATCGAGAAGAGTTTTCCTTATTATTGCATTTGTCTTCTTGGCTTGAATCCTAACAGTAAAAGTCTACACTTGATTTACTGAGCCGCTCTCTTATATAGTCCACTCTCTAACAAATATATTGTGTTGGGCTTGTTGGGCCATCATCCATTATTGGTGGGTTGATGGTCAAACTCTGGTCTTTACAATTTACTTATTCAAAAAAGAGAATTTTTTTTTTATTAAAAAAAAAAAACCTTTTATTTTTTTGAGAAAAAAAAAAGAAAAAAGGAATGAATAAGAAAATTATAAAAGGTTCATTCCACTTTGAACTCCTAATCGAGATGATAATTAAGCTCAGCTGCTTATAAAAACTTGGAATGGTGTAAAACCCTGAATAGAGAAGTGAAGTGAGTGAGAGGCTCACTAACTTGCATTTGCATCTGCATTTGCAAGAATAATGTCCCTCGTACTTCGTCACTGTCACAGCAGAAGTAGAACCTTCATCCTCACTCGCCACCTCTCCTCTAAACCCTCTTCCACCAAAGTCCCTCTCTTATACAAACCAGAACACGACGACCAAACCGACACCGTAACCCTTCAGCTCCTCTCGTGGGGCAAAGGCGCCTCCGGCCAACTCGGCGGCGGCATTGAAGAAATCCGCCTTTACCCAACTCCAGTCGCCAATCTCATCGTCTCTCAATCCTCATTCGCTCTCTCTCCAACACCGGGCCGCCGTGTCTCCTCCACAAATCCATTTGGGGAAGTGGGTCTTTCTTGTGGGCTGTTCCACTCTTCCTTGCTCGTTAATGGCAAGCTCTGGATTTGGGGAAAAGGGGACGGTGGCCGCCTCGGGTTTGGCCACGAGAATCCGCTTTTTGTGCCCACTTTGAACCCCCATTTGGATTCTGTTCGGTCTGTTGCTCTTGGTGGGGTTCATTCTGTTGCTCTCACCTCCCTTGGAGAGGTCTTCACTTGGTGTGTACAGATAAAAATACCCTTTTCTTAGAATTTCTGTTTGGCATTTCTGTTCTGATTTTATTGGTGGGGTTTACGTTAGATGTTGATTTGACTATACTGTTTATATGAGTGTAATGTGGTAATGATTGACATATTTGCCAGTGTATAAGGCATTGCAATTTCATGTTTAGGTAATGTTATTGCAGACTATTTGAGAACCATTTGAAAACTTAAAGTGGCGTTAATACGCTGTTGGCCTCTAAAATTTAGCACGATTCTAGTGCCAAAACTGACATGTTATTGCTTTAACTTTGTTAGGGACTAAAAGTGATCACTTTAAACTACAGGGGTTAAATCACTCATGTGCTAAAGTAGTTTAGGGATCAACAGTGTATTTTGGTCAATTTGTAAACTTTGCCTATGTTATTGTGAGTAATGTGTTTGATTTTACGAAATTAGATTTGAAACTGCCCTGATATTTGATGAGTCTACCTTACTGATTCAATTCTTGCATAACACAGAAAGGCTGCATCATGGAAATATGTAGAATCGTATTGCACTTGTGGTTGAGTAGGCATTGTGAAAGGTGGTTGGCTAATACAAGGGCTTATTGTGAATCTTTAGTATCAAATTGGAGAAACTTTGAAAGAAATTTGTTAACGAAGAGGTTATGCAGAGAAATCAAATGAGAGAAATCAATGAACCAAGTTACTGATTGATTTCAATGTATTAGACTGACTGACGTACATTGCTATTTATGCAAGAAGATCTGGAACTGAATTCTAACAGCTAACTGAACCCAACAGCTATAACAGCGTTATAACAGAAATTTAACTAACCAGCAACAGATAACCAACTATTGACAACCATTAACAAGCTTCACGACTAACATTAGGTTCAGTGACCTTTAAATGTTCTATTTTATTCCCGTTGTCGTTTGTGTTCATCATAGGTTTGACAACACTGCAACTGATTGACATGATAATATTGTACTTGTAGTCATTACTGTAATTTGAATACTCTTTGACTATATTGGGATTGCTTTCTTGACTTAAACTTGCTGTTGGTCTGCATAACTTGATGATTTTACATTTAAACATGAAGTTTGCAGGGGTTATGGCGGCTTTGGTGCACTTGGACATTCGGTTTATCATAGGGAACTGTTTCCTAGATTGGTGGAAGGCTCTTGGTGTGGGAAAATACATCATATTGCAACCAGTGGGACACATACTGCTGCTATCACGGAATCAGGTCAGCTAAAAAAATTCTTTGGTTGTCTATTATTAATTAGTGATTTGTATGTTTTTATTAAAATAGTTTTTTATCTGAGGTTTTGGTTTGATATTTAAGGGAATTAATAATTTGGGAGTTTATGGCTGAGAGCATAGCCATATAATTTGGATGCTTTCTAGAATCGATGTTGAATCAATGAATGTGTTGCTCACCTTCTCATCACTTCTTCCGTTGGAAGAGTCTGTGAGAGTCTAAATTTCCAAGTTTCCAACAAAAAGTCAGCTTTTATGTATAAACAACAGCTTTGGGGAAAATTCTCACTATAGATAACCTTTGGAACCGGAGAATAGTTGTCCTAGATTGGTTCTGCATGTGCAAGAGGGATTAGGTAACTATTGTTCATTGATCATCTACTTCTCCATTGGCTAGAGAGCTTTGGTACATGGTTTTTTTCATTGATTGGGGTGTATTGGGTTATGCCTAAAGGTGTTGTGGAGCTTTTAGTAGTTCTTTTTATAAGGCAAGTTCAGCTTGTGTTGTAATGATGAGATTTGGATTATTTTATGGTTCCCCATTGCCTCATGTGGGGCCTTTGGCAGGAGAGGAATGCTTGGACCTTTGAGGGTTGACTGAAGCTTTTGTCCCTCAAGACTCTGTTTGAGTGGATTAATGCTTCAGGGATATTTTCTTTTACTGCTTTGCTTGATTTGATTAATTGATGTACTCTTAGCATTTAATTTTGGTATTCTGTTATACACTTCCTGTGTACATGATTGGTTCCCTTCTAGCTTTCTTCTAATGAAATTTTACTTGTAAAAAAAAAAAAGTATATATTGCCTAACATTGATTTATTGTTAGATGGATCACAAACTTTGTGTGCAAAGTCATTCGCACTCACATGCTATTACACTCTTACAACCATTCACATGATCACAAACACAGAAAATTAAATTGATGTACCAGTCATTAACCATACTCTCTTCTGACATGGATGAATTAGTGGTTCCCCCAGGATATATTCCTATCTAGGGAATATTTCAGATTTTTCCATGTTGGGAGACTGTATTTGAATTTATGAGATGTAATTCTGTTGAGTATCTTATTGAAGACATATAAAAGGTGTCCTAAGACTTTTAATTAGTTTTAAGTGTTAGGGGTATTTTAGTAATTTTATGTTTTCTGGAATGGGCTGTGTTATTAGTCCATTGGGTTATATTTTAGTTTAGTTATTTAATTTGGGTTTAGTATTAAAGCCCAAGGAGTCCAAGTCTAAGTCTTATTAGGGTTTTAGAAATCCAAGTTCTACTAGGATTAGTTTTATTCTATTTTTTTTTTTTAATAAGTAATAAAGATTCATTGATAATAAAAAGAGAGGGACATTACACCCAAGTACATAGGAAGTATACTAGGGGAACAAATAAAAAACGAACATTACAAAAGTCAAGTAAATTCAAAAGAGAAGAAAAAGGTTGATTTCTCCACACAGAGAACCATTCAAGTAATGTTCGGAAAAATAGAAGCTTGAGATCAGGTATGAAACTCTCATTGTCTTTAAAACATCTACTATTTCTCTCATTCCAAATACACCACTTCAAACAATGAGGAATGGCCTTCCAAATATCCCTATTATGATGGCGACCAAAACGACCTTGCCAGCAAGCCAAAAGCCCAACAACAGACCTAGGCATAACCCAACAAACTCCAAATAAATTGAAAACCATATCCCACAACTCCAAAGCAACCGGGCAATGGAGGAAAAGATGGTCAACACTTTCACTATTGCACTTGCACATGTAACACCAATCCAAAATGCAAACTATTCATTTCCTTAAGTTGTCAATTGTCAGACATTTCTCCAAGGCTATGGTCCATACAAGGAAGGCCACTCTAGAGGAAATCTTCTGCTTTCAAATGCTTTTCTAAGCGAAAAACTGCTCACTATGGCCAACTAGGAGATAGTAGTAAGCACTAACTGTGAACCCCTTACTTTTACAAGGCAGCCAACAACTCTTATCCTCCCCAGTCCCCTTTACGGGAGTGCTATAAATGGTATTGATGAAGCTCCTAAAAGCTTCCAATTAACGATTATGCACCTCTCTACAAAACTGTAACTCCCAATGGAGGATTCCATTGGTGTGCTTCATTAGATCCGCCACACTTGCCTCTTTGCTACGGCAAATCCTATATAATTCTGGATAGCGGTTTGCGAGAGAAGAAGTTTCACACCAACGATCAAGCCAAAACTGCACTTTTGATCCATCTCCAATTTCAAACATAATAAAACGAGATAAATAGTGCCACCCCCGTCTAATATTTTTCCACAAATTGACACCATATGGACCAGTGCAAGAACTAGAACACCAACCACCCCAATCACAACCATACTTCGCCTCTATCACTTGACGCCAAAGAACATCCCTTTCTTGCCCAAATCTCCATAACCACTTCCCTAATAAAGTAGCATTGAAAGATCTCAAGTTCCTAATCCCCAACCCACTTGAAGAAAGCGGAGTACACACCGTAGACCAATCAACCAGGTGAAACTTGGGCTCGTCTCCTAGACCACCCCATAGAAAGTCCCGCTGAAGTCTAGCAATACGATTGGCCACAGAAGTAGGAATAGGGAATAAGGAAAGAAAATATTTAGGAAGATTAGAGAGAGTGCTTTTAATTAAAGTGACTCTACCTCCCTTGGATAAATATAATTTTTTCCAACCTGCTAATTTTCTTTCCATCCTCTCAAGAATAGAATTCCATATTGAGTTGTCCTTAAATTTTGCCCCCAAAGGAAGATCCAAGTATTTCATTGGGAGGGACCCTTGCTTGCAGCCTAAGACAGCCACCAAAAGATCTATGTCATGAACTGTCCCCATGGCCACCAGCTCAGACTTACCCAAATTTACCTTCAGACCTGACACAGCCTCAAACCAAATAAGCACCATACGGAGAATCAGCATATGATCAATATCAGCATCACAAAAAATTAGAGTGTCATCAGCGAAAAGGAGATGGGAAACCATCAAGGGTCTTCTGGCAGAAACACCTACACTAAAGCCTGACAAACGACCTTCATGGATAGCCTTATCCAACATTCTACCAACGGCTTCCATAACCAACACAAATAACAAAGGGGACAAACGACCTTAGTTTTATTCTTCTATTGAAAGAGTTGTAGTGTTTTCTATTGAGGCGGAGATTAATAATATTTTCAGATTTTTAGAGCTATAAACTTGTTATGGCTTGTGTGATGCAGACTTCTATTAGGTGTGACGCCAAGGAATCCTAGGAGTGATTCTTAGGAATTTATATTTATTTACTGTTTGCGGTTAGTATTCAAAGTACTGTTCACAGCAACCAAAATCTTGATTTCACCTTTGTTTTCATTCCTAAAACCCTATTAAACCTTGTTCCTCCTTGTCCTACGTCAGTTTGGTATTAGAGCCAGGTTTTATTTTGGTTGCTACTATTGCTACACCAGAATTTTTAGCTTCTAGATCTTTTCCTTCAATAACTTTTGGCTTTGACATTTTAAATTTATCCATCTTGGCTAAGGTCATAGGTTCACAGTAACCAAAATCTTGATTTTCACCTTTGTTTTCATTCCTAAAACCCATTAAACCTTGTTCCTCCTTGTCCTACATCAGTTTGGTATTAGAGCCAGGTTTTATTTTGGTAGCTACTGTTGCTACACCAGAATTTTTAGCTTCTAGATCTTTTCCTTCAATAACTTTTGTCTTTGATACTTTAAATTTATCCATCTCAGCTAAGGTCATAGGTTTCAAGACAACCTCCATCTCACCAACCATTAGAGCGTAGGTGTTTTCTTTCCCATTATGTTTGACATTTTGATCAAAGAGCCAAGGTTGACTAAGAAGGATATGGGTAACTTGCATAGGAATTATATCACAAATGATAGAATCACTATAAATACCACAAGAAAAAGAAACAAGGCATCTCTAAGTTACCAGAATAGAGGTGCTATCTATCCAAGCCACTTAGTATGGTTGAGGATGAGGTTCAACCGGAAGCTTAAAGCGTTCAATTGTGGAAGATAACACAACATTCATGCAACTTCCCCCAACAATAATAAGTTTCTTTGCTTGGTTTCCACAATGAACCAACATCTGAAAAATTGAATTTCTCCTCCAATCCTCTTCCTCTACTTTAGAGGCTGCTAAAATACGTCTCACTAAAGAAACAAGAGAAGTATCCTCCTCATCCTTCTCCAAGTCATTTGTAGCAAAAGCTCCATAATCAAATGCATCCTTCTAATAATCTTCATCTTGCTCATAATCACTCAATTTTCCCTAAACGATCTCCTTGATCGTGTAAACATGTTGCCAATCCTTGCTTTAATACCTAACTGACATAGGACAAGGGGAACAAGGTTTAATAGGGTTTTAGGAATGAAAACAAAGGTGAGAATTAAGATTTGGGTTGCTGTGAACAGTGCTGTGAATAGTATCCGTAAACAGTAAATAAAGATAAATTCCTAAGAATCATTTCTAGGATTCCTTACCATCACACCTAGAGTAGTCTGCATCATACTAAACGTAACAAGCTTATAGCTCTAAAAATTTGAAAATATTATTATTCTCCACCTCAATAGAAAATACTACAACTCTTTAAATAGAAGACTAAAACTAATCCTAGTAGAACTCGGATTTCTTAAAACCCTAATAAAACTTGGACTTGGAGTCCTTGGGCTTTAATATTGAACCCAAATTAAATAACTAAACTTATATAAAACCCAATGGACTAATAACAGTCACAGCCCACTCCAAAATATTAAGAAATTACAGAATTTCCCTTGATACATAAAATCAAATAAAATATAATAAATCCTTCTCACTGCCTCCTGCCTCATTCTCCCTTGGTTGGAGAAAACTTGACCTCGAATTTTGAAGTGTTGAAGTAAAAAGAATCTTGGATTCTTGAAGTACATCATTTTCTTTTTTTTCTTCATTTGTGGCAGCAATGATTATAATGATACACCCACCAATACAATTGACCCATTAAACTTTTCAGGAATGTCAAAATCAATATCTTGAAATGTTGTAGGCAATAGAACACTGCTTTGGCAGGCAACATGAAGTTGGTAATAAGATGCTTCGAGTGTTGTAGTCTTCACTTCTGCCTTGTAATTTTGATATGCTGCCTTTTCAATTTCAACTACTTCATCAACAGTTTCCATCTCTTTCAATTCTTGTTGCATTACTTCAAGCTTTCCTTGATCACTTGCATCTATCTTCAACTCAGCATCTCCTATGTTGCTCACTAGACAACTTGTACCTTTGATAAAGTCTGTAGAGTACTCATGCATAGGACATAAGGGCTTTGATAAATCTTCCAAAAAAAAATCAGTGCAATCTTTGGAAAAATCTGCTGGAATTTGAGGCACTCTTAACATAGGGTTTTCTTTGATGTTTCCTTTCATATTTATTTTGCAAACATGTTTTGCATGAACTTGGTATCTGGTCCTATTTTCCAACAAACTACTAGAATTGCCGCTCTCCACAGTTGTCAGTCCCTCACCAATCATCCCACCACCATCAGGGTAGTTAACAAAAATCCAGACCACTAGATGACTTAGCTCACAGTGGAGTACTTACCCTATGAAATCAGAAGAAAACCATATCACATCCTGATGCCACACAAATTTTTTGCCACCACCAAAGCTACTGCTGCCTCCAAACAAAGAGAGAAGCCCATCACCACCCCCTTGAAGCCCATCACTCCTCTTCGGGTTGAATCTTAGCGAAAAAAACTTCCAAAGTCAACCAGCAACCCCCTAATCCATCCATATATTAACTAATAGTGTAAACATTTGACTTTTTTTGTTGACCACTCCTCATTGTGCCATGTGGCTACATAAATTTATGCCACACCCCTACATTTTAAAACACCCAAAAAAGGTGCCTTATGTGAACCGTTTCAATGCTATTCTTAATACAGTTGGTTTTTCAGTTGCCTTACTTAAAGATACAACGTTCTGTCATAGTAGTTACATAATATCTTACAAACGGTTATTTCTGATCTCTTTCATTATCTATACTCTTCTCTCTCTCTCCCCTTCACTCTTAACATTTATTTCTTGTGGACACTTTTGAATCAATTTTTCCAAATAAGTGTTCCTCTATCCGCTGAATAATCTCGGAACCTGTACTTTTTGCCAAGTGCCAAATCAAGTTCAAAGGTCTTCACTTCTCATTTTACCATGCTTTTTTACCCTTCTGAATTCTGATCATTATAGAATAAAATATCTCATAAAATAAAATGTCAAATTATGCCCGTACAAAATCCAAACCAACGGCAATGGATACAATTAAGAGACAATTTTTTTTTTCTTCTTTTCTTTTGGCTTTTTTCTGTCACTACCTGTTTCTACTTAGACTG
The DNA here is from genome assembly GCF_040712315.1 of Castanea sativa. Taxonomy (NCBI): domain Eukaryota; kingdom Viridiplantae; phylum Streptophyta; class Magnoliopsida; order Fagales; family Fagaceae; genus Castanea; species Castanea sativa. The sequence goes on from NC_134023.1 coordinate 23,853,779, forward strand.
ATAGTGATCTACAAAACTTTTCAAAAGAACATATACAAATTTGGCTCCCCAAACTCTCCCTATGATTTTATTTATTTATTTATTATTTTTTTTAAGATAAGATTCCCATCCTATATAGTGACAAAATTTGTATATCCCACACACACAAAAAAAAAAAAAAAATGGGCATTCAAAAAAACTAGGATGAATACAAAATATTTTTGAACAATTATCTCAAAAAAAGGGGCTTCAGTTTTGCCTCTTCGTCATTTAAAAAAAGAAAAAAAAACTTACATTAGAGACTTGGAGTTGACCATGAAAGGAGACTCATTTCTTGCTCTCTCTCTCTCTCTCTCTCTTTGACTCCTTAGTATTCAGCATCTAGACTTACTATTTCGTTTGGCTCTTCTTCTTCTTCTTCTTCTTTGTCCTTTTTACAGTTTTTTACTTAAGATTCTCTAAGTACATGGTTTCTTTTTACTCGTTACAATTTGCTAGATAGCTCTAACTCCTACCACATGTGTGTCTCACGTGTTCTGGTCACCATCTATCACCCACTTCAATGTATTTACTATTTTATTTGTTAATTAACCATTTCATTAGTTTTTTAAGGACAATAACATTTCATTCGTTTCTTTTTGTTTCCAAAATGTGAATTATGACACTTGATGTGGTTTTCTTTGTTTGCTTGAAAAACACTTCTTGCTTGCAAAACACTTTTTGCTATTTATACAATCTTTTTTGGCTCTTTACCCCACTCTTTTTTTTTGGACCAACTTATTTTTACTCCCACCTATCACCAAAATAACTTTAATTATTTACTACAAATTCCAGTTAACTCAACTGGTAAAGTTTTTGATAGTTGAATAAAAGATCTGTGTTAAGTTTAAAGGCTACTATCGAGTTTGGATTAATTTATACCTCACTCTTTTCTTAGCATTTAAAAGAAAATGGTTCGAGTTGTGGGGTTAGCAATATGTTGTAATTATTTCTAAAAAAAATTACTAATAACCTCACTCTTTTCTTAGAGTAAATTTTTTTAAAAAAATCAGTAATAAAGAATTTTAAATTAAATTACGTTTTACTTATGTCTATTAAACAAAAATAAATAAATATTCAGTATAAAATCATTAATTGGATCATTTCTACACTATTATTAATATACATTATTCATATATACCTTTCTCTCTTTATAATTATGACTATCGCATTCATTTGATTGAAAAACCATAGTTTAGCTTAGATTTTCTAATTTTCATTCTTTTGATGTTATTCTACTTTAACCTTTGCATTCTGAATATGTGAAAGCAGCCATGGGGTCTTGGGTTTTGTTCAATCAATTTAATGATGTTTTGGTACATATCCTGAAAGCTTCATTTCTAAACTTTTTAAATAACTCAATAAAATTTGGATTAAAGAGGAGTAACTGGAAAAAAAATTAGAGCATTTAGCAATAGTAATACTAATTATGGTTGGTTTTCATATGAGCTGCTACATTAATATTTCTTTTTTAGTTTTATTTCATCTATGAAGTGCATATGTACCCGTATAAAGGTCTATAAGTATTTAATTGCATCGTTTATCTTGAGAATTCCTAATAGGACTTCTCTTAAAGCTTTTTTTCATTTTTCACAGCCAATATTATGTTTATTTCAATTCAAGACAAACATAATTACATTATGTATCTATGCAAAGTTTTTCCGTGCACTGCACGGGTTTGCAACTAGTATATATACACACGCACGCACGCACGCACGCACGCACACACTCACACTTAAAAAAAATCCTCAGAAAACCTGCACCCTGAATGCATCAAATAAGCCACCGTGGAACCCCTTGTCAGTGGCCCATCATCACTAAGGTTAACCTGACCTAAGATCAGATCACCCATACCCGAAACCCTCAGAATACTTTCCTTTTTGATGTATTCCTAGAAGCCCAATAAAAAAAATGCCCCATGAACTGTTTTGGAATGATAATTTTCTTATGAGATTTTTTCTCTTTTGAATGGTGGTTACTTAGCATACTTAGGTGGTGAAGGCTAGGGTTATTTTTTTCCCTTTCTTTTTTTGAAAACATGCTCTGCATCAATTAATTTTGAATTAGAAGTGGTTTTGGTAGGTTTTATTGTTATATATTTACTTGCAATATATCCATTTAATGTTCTTTTGGATTTAGGGGAACTCTATACTTGGGGTAGAGATGAAGGGGATGGTAGATTGGGCCTTGGTCCTAACCGGGGCCCAAATGAAGGAGGTGGACTCAGTATTCCTTCCAAAGTAAAAGAGTTACCTATACCCATGACTGCTGTTTTCTGTGGGGGTTTTTTCACAATGGCGCTGACTGAGCAGGGACAACTTTGGAATTGGGGAGGTGAGAATATAAGTTCTTTTTCTGTGTATTTTTACTCTCTCTATGACAATTCTTCTAGGTTTATGTGTGTGTGTTCTTTTGGGTTCTAAAAGTAGTGAAATAAATGATCGAAATGTAGTGATCTCAACGAAAAAAAGCCTTAATTCCTGCAGCAGTGTTTTTTTAAATTTTTTTTTTTTATATTATAAATTTTTAATTTTATATATATATATATATATATATATTTTTTATGATAGGTATATAGTAGGGAAAGGGAAAGTGGAGATTGAATCACAGACATGGGGCACCACAAAGGATTGAAATCATGTCTATAGCTGTGTTCTTAAACATATATCATTCTGTCACCATGTAGTTCTGCCCAATGCTTCCATACCAACCACAAATGTTAAAGGGAAAAGTGGACCCTTGATGTAACCTCCAACTACTATAGAAAAAAACCTGTGGGTGTACTAGTAGTTACTAGCACAAAATATTTGACTATAAAGATACAAAAATATATCCATTGTTTCCATATTTCCCCAAAACCACACCGTTGAAGCAAGTGAATCAAGCAGCCCAATTAACATTGTCATAAGCCTTTTCCACACCAAGTTTACATAAGATCCCCAACCTACAAGACCACAAACCACTATCCTGTTACTCATTGGCTATAAGGACAAATCAAACATTTGTCTCCCCTGAATGAAGGGGTTCTATGTATTAGACACAATCTCGCCCAGCACACCTTTTAACCTATTTGCTAGCACATTTGCCAAAATCTTATAGACACTACCCACAAGACTAATTGCAAATATCTTTCACTTCAAGTGCTCCCACCTTTTTAGGAATTAATGCCACAGAAAGTAGGATTTAAGATTTTTTTAAACATACATCTTTCATGGAATTCATAACATCAACAAGTTTGAAAAAAAGCAATTGTGAACCCATTTTGACCTGGGGCATTGTCTCCATTTATACTCCTAAGAAGACTAGTAAACTGAAAGCATGATAAGGTAATAAACTAAAATGATAACTTGGACTGACAGAAAATAAACCTAAGATACTTAGAATCTAGTAATTAATTCTAGACTCAAGTAAATCACCAAAATACCTCTAATTTACTGGAATTGTCGAAATTACAGTTATTCCGTTGAATACAGAACTGAAAATTATTTATTAAATAAAAATCAAACAAAAAACTGTTTTGACTAATTATAACTTGACCTTTAGAACCTTACCTTTTTTGGTTTAATTGGATTCCACATGTTGTTCTGATAAAATAAATCTTGGATGGATGGCTTTGCGAAGTAACAAAATTAATCTTCCATGGCTGCTTTATAGGAGAGAGAACAAGAGTATGAAAAAGACTGCCTGAAATTATTTATTCACTTTCACGAGTAAAAATTATTCAAATAAGTAGCATCTTTTGGTTGTTCTCACAGCAAACTCCAACTTCGAGCTTGGAAGAGGTGATAAGGTTGGTGGTTGGAAACCCAAACCAATTCCTAGCCTTGAAGATGTTTGTGTCATTCAGGTAGCCAGTGGTGGATATCACTCCCTTGCATTAACTGGTAAAGTGATTACTTCATCTCGTGATTTTTGTGGAAAGTGTTTATATTTTTATATGTTACTTCTTATTATTAGTGATTTATATTGTATAATTTCAGATGATGGTAAAGTACTTTCTTGGGGCTATGGTAGACATGGTCAGTTGGGTCATTCTTCTATCCTAAATAAAAAAATACCTGTAATGATAGAGGCTTTATCTGATGAGCATGTTGTCTATATTGCTTGTGGAGGTTCATCTTCAGCAGCTGTAACTGGTAAGGCGAGGCTTGATTTCTTTGATAGCATCTTTACTTTCTTTTGATGAGTGTAAAATTTATTAAAAGGTGCCACAAGGTGCACAACCCAAGTACATAGGGAATATATAAAAACAACACATCAAAATATAAGGAAAAAAGAAAAAGGAGAAATAAGAATAAGCTCAGGCCCAAAAGTTGGGTAAAAAAAATTGAGTCAAATCACTAAAATTCACTAAAATGTAGAAGAATCCAAGGAAATTAAGTAGGATGTATCACAATAAATGAAACCGGGCCTTAGGGAAACACATTTTGTCTCTCCTACGGAGGTCTCCTTGCCATCAAATTTCCTCTTTTATTCTCCACTTAAAATTTTGGCGTCAAACAGACATAACAGAACTGTCTGAAAACTGAATCTTTGGACATGCAATACACTTGATGTGCAATGCAAAAAAGAGTTGTAGAATAAGAAGTTTTTTTGGGAGCTGACACACCCATGCTGAAAGAATTAAACCCAATTGTTAAGTTTGGAGCAGTCCACAGTACCTTGGGCATAAAATTGTAGTTTCTCATTGCACATTGTTTTGACTTGGGATTGAACTATTTTATATCTGTTATTTTTGTTGTATTATTTTAATTTATGTACCATATTTGAATAAGAGTGGTGTCATTGTTTATTTGAACAGATAAAGGGAAGTTGTACATGTGGGGGAATGCCAAAGATTCTCAGTTAGGAGTTCCTGGGCTTCCAGAGGTACAACCATCTCCTGTCGAAGTTAAGTTTTTAACAGAGGATGATGGCTTGGGACCCCCCAATGTGCTATCTGTTGCTGTAGGTGCGTCACATGCCATGTGTTTGGTTATGAGGTCAGCTTCGTTACAACAATAGTCTCTTGGCTGGGAGGTTCTCGCAAAATATGAAGTTTCAATAAATATGGAAAGAACCTTTTGCAACAGAGCGCAAGCAAGAGTGGAAATGTATTTGTAGATTTCTAATGTTGAGATAATTCAGAATGCTTTACATATGAGAGAAATACCGTGACGAGTTGAGGTGGATATTGGTTTCGTTATGCAAGAGGTTGCATCTCCTACGAATTGTATGTTGAGCTGCATCACAGGATATGGAAACTCGTGTGTCTCAGAATTATGCTGCAACTGACACAAAGAGATGCAAGCATAAGAAATCTAATGTTATTGCCGAATATTTTCTGTGGCATTATCTTTGCATACGGTGTTTTTGTTATGGGGTTTCTCCTTGGGTATTTTTCAAGGTTACCCGGAATTGGATGTTTTTGTTAACTTCAACTTTCATAGGCAAGTCAAAAAAATAAAAGGTAATGTCTTCAATTTTTGGGGTTTAGCACTATTATCAAGGTAATGTTTTCAATTTCAGCAAAAAAAGAGTAATGTCTTCAATAATAGAATGGAATGAAATTAGGGTAATACCTTCTGTAAGTGCACAGTTGCACCTGGACCCAAAAATAAATCTGGGCTTAGGCCCAATGAGCCTTAAACAATAAGATTTGTAGAGTGTGGATTTGAAATCTGGTTTGGGGGTACTGGACACTTGATAAGCAGGCTAGAATGTCACAATCTTTACAAATGATAAACAAATATGACAAGGGAACCTCTTCGGACGTAAACCGATGACGATTTGTATGTTGCTTCTCTTTTACACCAAAAATTACAGTTCTTAGTTTCCTTTTTTGCTACCCGACCGATCTCCCCTTTCCTTCTCCCTTCTCCTCTTAAATATATTCTTCTTCTTCTTTCATACATCCACGTGTCACCCAAATCTTCTTCTTTTTTCTCCCCCTTCCACCACCTTCTTGAAGTCTTTAAATAGTAATAGGAAAATTCAATTCTACTGTTCAGGGGTCACTTCTCCATTAATGCGGCCAGGAAGGTAGGTGCGGGGTCTTTAATGTGGAGGTAGCAGCTTTTTTCTCAGATATTTCTATCACACCGTTGCCTCTAGAGGGTACTTAGATCCCCCTTTTACCCAATAGTTCTTCCAAAACTCTGCCTTTAATCTTCTTGACGAATTCCAGGATGTTTGCCGAACCCGTCCGAGGAGACATTCATCCTCGGATGGTTTCTTGGATGTTTGTAGTGTAGGCTGACCCATGGGCTTAGGAGCCCAATGACAAAAACAAGCTGGCACCAACTGATCAAGCTCACCACCCATTTGTTTATTTTATAAATCTTACCCCCCATAATAGCCCCTCAAAACTTTATTTTTCCCCCCATCCGAAGAGAAAAATAGAGTTTTGATCCGACCAAAATACCTCCCACGCGTTTCATACATTGCCACGCGTGTGGGAGTCCTTTCGTTCCCTAGAAAATGCTGTCTGGCGCTTCGAATCGCGGAATGCGCGCATTTATAGCCGCAAGTTACACCCTGTTCCCCACATTCAACGGTGAGATGAACATCTAACGGTCCAGGTTGCTCCGTGAAAATTTGCACGGGACAAATCCACTTTCGAGGCCGCCTCTCGCACGTCAAAACGCTTGGAAATCCGCGCCTTCATTCATTTCTTCAGAATTCAATCACATCAAAGTATCAGACATCGCCTTTTCTCTCCAAAAATTCTTGGAAACTCGCATAACCAAACCTTGTAAGTTCTTGCTTTCTTTGCTCCTTTCTTCTCGGATTCTGTCCTCGGCTCCCTTCTTAACTACTTTTCCTCTCAAAACTTGCCTTTTCTTTTCTCCTAGATGGGTAGGTTTAAGTGCTTAGTAGATACCGCCGCTGGGATGAAAGGTTTTAGGGCCAAATACCAGATTCCTAGTGACGTAGGCCTAAAATACTGCCCAGCAGAAGCCGTAGGTGGTGCTAGGAAAACGAGAGAGGTAATCATCCCTATGATTGCCTTCATAGAAGGTGGGATGACTCTCCCTATGAGAAGTGTAACTAGGGAATACCTTCGCAATCATAGGTTATGCCCAGATCAGTGCGTACCGAATGTGTTTAGGGTCTTGGGTAGTGTGGATGCTCTGGATGAGCAAATGGGCCTAACCTAACGTGGCACGATGTTGCCTTCATGTATGAATGCCACAAACTCAAGAATGTAGGGTATTACATCAAGTCGCGGTCTAGTATAGTTAGGTTGATCTCCTGTTTGCCTAAGTCCAACAAAGGCATGAAGGACGACTACCTCATCGCCTCAGGCAATTGGCACGACAACCCTCACTACTCGGTCGTATGGGGAGACCTAGGTGTGACTCCTTAGGAGTTAGTTTTCCTACCTCGTGATTCGATCTCATCACCTTTTAATGCCTCATTTCTTGTTGTACACTATTGTTTCCGATTTTCACATTCACCACATATCTGACCATGTTTGTATCCTTGGGTGTCCTTTTTCACAGATAAACAGCACGTACGCCCACGCTTGAGCCATTGCAATGTCACCAACCTAAACCGCATTCTCTGCTTAGAAGTTTTTATGAGTGAAGACTTACAAGTAAGGGCGGCTCATTTGATACTAGGATACGACCCCCTATCCTCGGACTTCCAAGAGATAGAAAACGCAATTATTGCGGGGGATAGGCGACGCAGGAGGATAAACGTAGCAAGGCCACACTTTCTCGCCAACCACGACATTCCTGACGACCCCCACACCATCCTGTACACGTGGACTATCGCAGCAATCCCTCTCTCCGCGCACTCCCAGATGACCACCGTCCCGGAAGAGCAAGCGTCCTCGTCACACTCGTTGGACGAGGAGATAGACTAGTTTCAACTCGAGGACATTGAAAGACCCCGAGGAAACCCGTTTGTCGTCCTCTCGAACAAAGAGGACGAACCCTCCGAGACTCCTGGGATAGTAGGCCTGATAGTCGCCCGCCCCGATTCCAGCTTCGAAGGGGAAGAAATGGACAAACTCAAAGGATTGATGCACAAGCAGGGCGAGAGAGTCACCAAAAAAGGAGCGGATGGATCCAGGCTCCTCCATCCTTGCCACCCACCCCTCCTCCATCCGACACTAAGCCTCCCGTTGCGGAGCCCCAGAAGAAGAGGAAGGACGAGGTCGAGGAGGTTGATGGGGAGAGACAAAAACAACAACAACAACAAAAACCCCCGCAGCAAAGACCTGACAAGGGCAAGGGGCGTGCCTCGTCAGTGGAGAGTGGGGAGATCAGGGATCTTGCCGAAGTGCGCCGTGCTTCGGCTAATTGGTCTCCCGAGCTTAAGCTGGATGGGGCACCCATCTCCAGCTAGTCCAACATCAGGATGTTCCAACAAGGCCATGCCCTCCACCTGGCCGATGCCTTAGAATGTCCTATATTGCTGCCCAAGGACATGGAAGCCTTGGAAAAAATGAACCAGTCCCACCTGTTCCTTTCGCTAAAAAGGGACTTGGCCCTGGTGAGTTTTCAATCTTATCTTCGCTTTACTTTTTCACCTTATCTAACTGTTAGGAGACATTTTTATGTGTTGGACATTTTGATGTTCTGTCACAGGCCATCCAAGAAGTCTTTGCCGCCGAGAAGTTCCTGGAGGATTCTCGGAAGGAGGCAGGACTAGAGCTAGAGGTTCGGTTGGAGACCGAGAAGTCCCTAGGCTAGGCCCTTGCAACAAATGAGAAGCTCACCACACAGCTGGCAGAGCTAAAAAGGGAAAAGGATGGTGCTGAGGCCAGCCTGAAGACGACAAAGACCCAGGTGGAGGGGCAACGCAAGCTTCTTTGTCAGAAGGATGAAGAGTTGTCCAAGACCCAAAAGGAGAACTCAGACTTGAGGAAGGAGCTTGCAAAGATGAAGGACGAGGCCCGCGCCTTCAAGGACTCACTAGAGGCAACGAAGAAGGCTGCTTACAAGGAAGGGGCAGCTGTAACAGAGGACCAGCTGACAGAAGAATTCGCCGCGTTGTGCCGGGAATACTGCCAGCAAGTTTGGGATGAGGCCCTAAAAATGGAACTAAAAAGCACCGAGGCAACCAGTACTTCCCAGCAAGACCCCCTCCAAAAGCTTAGGGCCGAACCTAGGACTTCTCTTTTGTAATTAAGATTTTCTTTGTAATGTATACCAAAAACAATTAATGAAAATCTATCTTGTTTGATCTTTATTTGAATTGTATTTATTTTACTTTCGTTTTTACCATAAGAGCTCACATTAGCACACAAAGAAAGAATGAATGGAATAACTAACTCCACTTCCACTAGTTGAATTATCATAGCTTTAAACAATAGTACACATGCTTAACTTGTTCTTTACAAATTACAATTTAAGAGTATAACATGTGCGACGCAATGATAACGCTTAAAAGGCTGACTTAGAAATCAACTTGAGGCACGAAGTGATCAAGAATACTTCATCGAAAGCTCAACATTCACACGACATGAATTTTTGGTAGCATTTCTAAAGTAAAGTGTTCAAAAACCTGACATGAACAAACTATGTTCTGATGGTAAGTACGACAACAATTTGCACAAGGCATATAGGTTGAGAACCGCGCATACCAATATAATACTTAGAATTTGTGACTTGGAGTGTTAACTTCGCCGAGGTATGGGGTCCGAGGACCTTACGTTGCCAACTTTCCATTTGATACTTAATAATAGCAACTTAAGATGTTAATTTCCCCAAAGTAGAAGGTCTGTAGACCTGGCGTAACTAAGGTTCTGTTTAACAAATGACAAGATATCAACTTCCACAAGGTATGTGGTCCGAGTACCATCCATGACCAAGTTTCTGTTTGATACTTAATAATAGTAACTTAAGATGTTAATTTTCCCAAAGTAAAAGGTCTGTGGACCCGGTGTAACTAAGGTTCTGTTTAAAAAATGATGAGATATCAATTTCCACAAGGTATGTGGTCCGAGGACCATCCATGACCAAGTTTCTGTTTGATACTTAATAATAGTAAATTATGATGTTAATTTTCCCAAAGTAGAAGGTCTGTGGCCCCGGCATAACTAAGGTTCTGTTTAACAAATGATGAGATATCAATTTCTACAAGGTATGTGGTTCGAGGACCATCCATGACCAAGTTTCTGTTTGATACTTAATAATATATCAATTTCCACAAGGTATGTGGTCCGAGGACCATGCATCACCAAGTTTCTGTTTGATACTTAATAATATATCAATTTCCACAAGGTATGTGGTCCGAGGACCATCCATGACCAAGTTTCTATTTGATACTTAATAATATATCAATTTTCACAAGGTATGTGGTCCGAGGACCATGCATCACCAAGTTTCTATTTGATACTTAATAATATATAAATTTCCACAAGGTATGTGGTCCGAGGACCATCCATGACCAAATTTCTGTTTGATACTTAATAATATATCAATTTTCACAAGGTATGTGGTCCGAGGATCATGCATTACCAAGTTTCTATTTGATACTTAATAATATATCAATTTTCACAAGGTATGTGGTCCGAGGACCATGCATCACCAAGTTTCTGTTTGATACTTTAGAAGTTGTAATTTATAAGCCCAAATATATTCATAATTTAAACCACTAATGACAAAAACGCCTTTTATTAATAATAATACCTTCGGAGGTTGTTTACATTCCACAGGCGTTGTATAACTTTTTCATCTAGATCAGCTAGCGATATGACCCTATGCCTGCTACAGAAATGATCCGATATGGCCCTTCCCAATTTGGTCCTAGCTTTCCCCAAGCTAGGTTTTTAGCAGTACCCGCAACTTTCCTCAACACCAGATCCCCGGACGCTAGCGGCCTTAGCTTTACATGCGCGTCATACCGTCGTTTAAGCTTCTGCTGATAATAAGCCATTTGGACCATAGCGGCCTCTCGCCGTTCCTCAACCAAATCAAGGCTTTTCTCCAAGAGGTTGTCATTACCTTCTAGACTAAAAGAACTCGTCCTTAGCGTTGGGAAACCAGATTCCAAAGGTATTACTGCCTTGGCCCCGTAGGTCATAGAGAACGGTGTCTCTCCAGTGGATCTGCGCGGCGTAGTTCGATACGTCCATAAAACATGTGGTAGCTCTTTTACCCATCTGCCCTTCGCGTCATCCAGCCTCTTCTTGAGTCCACTAACTATAACCTTGTTTACGACCTCGGCCTGCCCATTTCCCTGAAGATAAGCTGGGGTAGAGTATCTTTTTATGATGCCCATGTCGTTACAATACTTCCTAAAAGCTTTACTATCAAATTGAACGCCATTGTCTGAAATGAGTGTGCGTGGTACTCCAAACCTAGTGATGATATTCTTCCAAATAAACTTCTTGGAGTCGATGTCCCTAATATTTGCTAAGGGCTCAGCCTCGACCCACTTGGTGAAGTAGTCGGTTCCCACGAGTAGCCACCTTTTGTTTCCTACAGCCCTTGGAAAAGACCCTACTATGTCCAATCCCCATTGAGCGAAAGGCCAAGGACTGGACAGAGGATTAAGGACTCCCCCAAGTTGATGAATGTTAGGAGCGAACCTTTGGCACTGGTCACACTTTCTTGCATAGTCCTGAGCTTCCCTCTGCATATTAGGCCACTAATATCCCTGAGTCAGGGCCCTATGGGCTAAGGACCTTCCCCCAGTATGGCTTCCGCAAATTCCCTCATGCAGTTCTTCCAAAAGTGCCTCCGTTGACTCGGGATGTACACACAATAAGTATGGTCCGGAGAAGGAGCGTTTGTACAATTTCTGATCCTCGGATAACTAGAAACGAGGGGCCTTTCGACGGATCTTATCTGCTTCAGACTTGTCCTCTGGAAGAATGTCGTTTTTCAAAAAAGATACTACAGGGTTAATCCAACTAGGACCATGCCTTATCAGATGGACACGGGCTGCAGTAACAGTGGTGAGAGTCGGTTCTAGCAAATCCTCGACTAGAATAATCCTAGGTAAACACAGAGCCGAGGATGTCGCCAAGGTAGCCAACGAGTCTGCATGTGTATTCCCACTTCTAGAAACACGGGAAATGATAAAGGAATCAAATCTAGATTGTAAGCGTTTGACCTGGGTCAAGTATTCTTGCATTCTTGGATCCCTAGCCTCCATGGACCCTGTCACTTGGCCGACCACTAACTGAGAATCTGAGAACATATGAACTTCCTTTCCGCCTATACTTCGCACCATATTCATGCTGACCAAGATTGCTTCGTACTCAGCCTCGTTATTGGTCGCCGAGAACGCTAACCTCAAGGATTTTTCAAAGACAATTCTCTCAGGGGATATCAAAACAAGTCCAACAACAGACCCTCTCTGGTTAGCTGCGCCATCAACGGACACTTTCTAAATCGGAGGTCTTTTGTTCGTAATCATGCCAACTAATTTTTCAACCATATGTGATTCCTTCACAGTTTCTTCCAACAATGGTTCAACAAACTCTGCCACCAAATCTGCGAGAACCTGGCCCTTCACCGAGGTGCGTGGCATGTATTTGATATCAAAGGCTCCTAGAATAGTTCCCCATTTCGCCACCCTTCCAGAGTAGTTAGCATTACGTAACACTGACTTGAGAGGCAGTTGGGTCAAAACTACAACGGTGTGCGACTAGAAATAGTGAGGGAGCTTCCGCGTGGCATGAACTACGGCTAGAAGTGCCTTCTCCAAGAGTAGGTAACGCACCTCGGCTTCGTTCAAAGATTTATTGATGTAGTAAACCGGTCTTTGCACACCACCGTCGTCCCTTATGAGGACCAGGCTGACCGCATGGACGACCACTACCAGATACGCAAACAAGATCTCATCTACTTTTGGCCGAGACAAGATGGGTGGCCGGGAAAGATATTCCTTCAGCTGCTGGAAGGCTACAACGCAATCCTCGGACCACTAGAACCCTTTTCACTTATTCAACAGTTGGAAGAAAGGCCGACACCTGTCAGCTGACCGAGAGATAAACCTGATGAGAGCAGCGATCATTCCGGTCAACTTCTGAACTTCTTTTGGATTCCGAGGTGGCTGTAAGCCTTGAATGGCTCTGACTTGTTCCGGGTTCACTTCTATCCCGCTATGAGTAACCATATAACCTAGGAACTTTCTAGAACCCACGCTAAAAGAATATTTTGAGGCGTTAAGGCGCAGCTTGTACTTTCTAAGTACTTGAAAGGTGTCATCCAAATCTTTCATGTGCGAAGGTATTGTTTTACTCTTCACTACCATATCATCCACGTATACCTCAATGGTCTTCCCAAGCTACAACTCAAACATTCTGGTCATCATCCTTTGGTAAGTAGCCCCAGCATTCTTCAATCCGAACGGCATAACCTTGTAGTGATAGTTCCCCGTTGGAGTAATAAAAGCAGTTTTCTCCTGATCCTCCTCCGCCAATGAAATTGGTGATAACCCTGAAAGGCATCCAAAAAGCCCATCCGAGGATGTCCAACTGTGGCATCCACAAGTTGATTGATGCGTGGCATAGGGAATGAGTCCTTTGGGCAAGCTCTGTTTAAATCTGTAAAGTTCACACATACTCTCCACTTTCCGTTCTTCTTTTTTACCACGACCGTATGCGCCAACCACTCTGGGTAGAAAACTTCCTTTATAGCCCCGACCCTCTTGAGCTTGAGCACTTCCTCTTTAACAGCCTCGGAGTGCTCTTTGGAGGAACGCCGAGGTGGCTGCCTTCTAGGAACAATAGTAGGGTTGACTTTCAAATGGTGACAAATGAAGCTTGGGTCTACCCCCGGAGCCTCATAAGAGTCCCAGGCAAAGACATCGATGTTGTCCTTCAAAAACTCCAACAACTGCATCTTCTCCTGGTATGGTAAACGTACGCCAACTTGAAAGAACCTTTCAGGATCATCTGCTATCAGAAACTTCTCCAAGTCTTCACATGTGGCTTCCTCTGTTGTCACTGCGTCGGGCGCATCCAGAGTCGTTAATTGCTATAAGTCAACAGCTGAGCCCGAGGACTCCGCTTCGGCCTGATGTAGTATTGCAGCCGATATGCATTGCCTGGCCACTGATTGGCTGCCCAAAATTTCTTCGATGTATTCCCCCAAAGGGAATTTTACTTTAACATGCAAGGTGGAGGAGACGGTACCCAAAGCGTGCAGCCAGGGCCTGGCAAGGATGGTAGTGTATGGGGAATATACATCGACCATGATAAAATCCACCTCAACCGTTTTCGAGCCAGATTGCACGGGCAACCGAATCTATCCCTTTGGTATAATGGCCTTCCCTTTAAAACTTATTAACGGCTAGTCGTAAGGAGTGAGATCCTCCAATTTCAACTTCAGCCCCTTAAATAAGTCAGGATACATAATATCTGCCCTGCTGCCCTAGTCAATCATCACCCTCCTGACGTCGTAATTCCCTATTCTCAAAGTGACTACCAAGGCGTCATCATGGGGTTGAATGGTACCAGCTTTGTCCTCCTCTGAAAATCCCAAAATGGGCAGACTCACCTTCAGCCTCTTCGGTTTTGCCCCGACTCCTCGGCCTGGAAGTGTGAAACTATCATCACTCTGGTGGGACATGAACCGGTCCTGCCAGGTGCAGCGAAGATAACGTTTATCATTCCCAAGGAGGGCCAAGATGAATTGTTCTTTTGGTTATTCGAGCCAGACTGACTTCCTTGCCCGTTAGGTTGGTATAGATACTGCTTCAACTTCCCCTCGCTCACGAGCTGCTCCAAGTGGTTCCAGAGGGTTCGAAAATTCTCAGTGATATGACCCACGTCCTGGTGGTACTGGAAAAAGAGGTTCTGATTCCGCTTCACAGGGTCCCTTGCCATCTTACTGGGCCATCTGAAGTAGGGTTCCTTACGAACCTTCTCCAGCAGTTGGTGTACTGGCTCTCGGAATACAGTACTAACAGCCTGAGGAGTTGCCGAGTCATACTGCCCGGAGTAATCTCTCCTCGGCTTATTATTGTGATATCTGTCCGACCTAAAATCCCTTTTCTCCTGTGGATAACCTTCGCCTTACCCTTACCCTACTGTTGGTCTTCCTCCACCCTCTTGTACTCGTCAATGCGGTCCATGAGGCGATGTACACTTCGTACAAGCTTTTTGGTCAAGGATTTCCTCAAATCATGGTCAGTGGGAAGGCCCACTTTAAAAGTATTAATCGCCACCTCGTCAAAATCTCCATCTATCTCATTGAACATCTCCCAATACCTGTCGGAGTATGCTTTCAACGTCTTACCCTCCCTCATGGCCATAGATAAAAGTGAATCCAACGGCCGAGGAACTCTACTGCATGTGATGAACTGTGACGCGAATGCTCTAGTAAGTTCCCCAAACGAGCCGACAAACCTCGACTTTAGGTCGTTGTACCATCTCATAGCTACAGGCCCCAAACTGGAAAGGAAGACTTTGCACATCAAGGTCTTATTGTGAGAATGCACTGCCATTCTCTGGTTAAAGTGGCTCACATGTTCCACCAGGTCAGTCCGGCCATTATAAATGGTAAAGGTGGGCTGGGTGAACCGCCTAGGGAGCCTCCCCTTCTCTATCCTTCGCGAGAATGGAGATTTGGAGAGTTGGTGTAGCGCCCGGCTTGTAGCGTCGTTCCCCAAGCCTCTGGAGGGGAGCTTCTTGTGCCTGCGATCTATTAGGTCACCCTCCTCGCAAGAGGAAGTTTTGCTGGGGGGAGACTAGGACCTTGAACTGTAACTGCTTCCCCGGGATCCTCTAGAGGAAGGATTAGATGGGGGTGAAGCACGCCTTCGTCTGACGCGGCGCAACTTCTTCTTAAGGTGGTTTATCTCCCTCTGCATGGCCTCAACATCATCTTCATGGGTGGCACTGCCTCCACCGCGGGTATGACTCGCGCTAGGATATTCAGTGTGGACTCTTCCCTCTCTATCCCTTCGGCGTTCAAGATGTTCGAAAAGATCCTTAGGTTGCGATCCCTAAGATTCTACATGGTGCGAGCCTAAGCCTGCCATGGCGTTTCAGTTCCTTCAACACTAGATTCCCCACAAACGGCGCCAATTGTAAGTGCACAGTTGCACCTGGACCCAAAAATAGATGTGGGCTCAGGCCCAATGAGCCTTAAACAATAAGATTTGTAGAGTGTGGATTTGAAATCTGGTTTGGGGGTACTGGACACTTGATAAGCAGGCTAGAATGCTACAATCTTTGCAAACGATAAACAAATATGACAAGGGAACCTCCTCGGACGTAAGCCGAGGACGATTTGTATATTGCTTCTCTTTTATGCCAAAAATTACAGTTCTTAGTTTCCTTTTTTGCTACCTGACCGATCTCCCATTTCCTTCTCCCTTCTCATCTTAAATATATTCTTCTTCTTCTTTCTTACATCCACGTGTCACCCAAATCTTCTCCTTTTTTCTCCCCCTTCCACCACCTTCTTGAAGTCTTTAAATAGTAACAAGAAAGTTCAATTCTACTGTTCAAGGGTCACTTCCCCATTAATGCGGCCAGGGAGGTAGGTGTGGGGTCTTTAATATGGAGGTAGTAGCCTTTTTCTCAGATATTTCTATCATACCGTTGCCTCCAGAGGGTACTTAGATCCCTCTTTTACCCAATAGTTCTTCCAGAACTCAGCCTTTAATCTTCTTGACGAATCCCAGGGTGTTCGCTGGACCCGTCCGAGGAGACATTCATCCTTGGATGGTTTCTTGGATGTCTGTAGTGTAGGCTGACCCATGGGCTTAGGAGCCCAATGACAAAAACAAGCTGGCACTAACTGATCAGGCCCACGACCCATTTGTTTACTTTATAAATCTTACCCCCCACACCTTCCATAATGGAATGGAATGGAGTGGAACGAAGGTATTCAATAATGGAATGAAGGTATTCTGATTTGAATTTCAAACCCTAATCTTAAACACCAGAGTGATCTATTCAACCAACAAGTATGAGGGGTGCCAAAAAAAAAAAAAAAAACCTGACCCACTACAACTATAAATATATACCTATTACTTTGTGTGTGTGTGCGTGTGTGTATAATATCGATTTAACTGACCCTGCTGCATTGTTAAAACTACACTGAATCAATTTAATCACTGACCCTATTAAGGGGTGGTGCAGTGAGGGATTTAAAGAAACTGCACATTGTGGTTTGGTGGCAAAATAGGCCCAAAATTGCACTGTGCCACACCGTGTACACTGGTATAGACAATCTCGACTAGTTGTGTTAATAAGATCTCTCTTATAAATTTGTGCTATCATAAGCATTGGAGACTACTCTCATTGCTACTCCATTATGGACCTTTAGGTACTCCTATCTCGTTGTAAGTATTTGTGGGTTGCTCTTCACACCAAAGGTCATGGGTTGTCCTTTACTTTCCAAAATTAAGATGCTATGGTTCAAAGTCTTTGAAGACCCATAAGACATGCTCAATTGCCTCAAAACATACAAGGCCCTAATGTATCTCGTAAGGCATTCATATGAAATTATGTGCAAAGTTTTCCCCAATACTCCAAGGGGATCATCTTGATTCTAGCTCAACAAGTTGAAGCCCAACTCTATGAGGTCCATCGTAAACCTTAACAAATATATTGTCCTCAATTTCATAGGACAATGCTACCAAAACTAACAATGCACCTCCTAAACCTCTTAAATCCACAATGGTGGTAAATGAATTAGGACCTGCCTTCCACAACTTAGATTATAGGTTGACCCTTGCCCTCTAAATTTAAATGCCATAGCTAGAATATTTTAGCAGCATAAAAGTCCTGCTTGACTACCTCAAAATGCATAAGACCTTGGTACCCTTGCAAGGAGTCTCATATGGAATTTTGTGTTGAGTATTCCTCAACATTCTGAAGGGATTAACTTTGTGAACCGATTTGGTCATCGGCGCCATTAAGGTTTAATGCGGCAAGTGATATGGGGAAACTGCATGTTGCAAAATAGGCCCCAAACCACTCTGCATTGTGTACACCCCTACAATGGAAAATCTCAATTACAGCCTATTGGCAGGCACTCTCTTAGACTTTTTGGCTATCAAAAGCATTAAAGACGTTAAGGACATATTTTATGGGATTGACTAGTTCTTTGACAAAATGCACTTTACTTGTAATTGGATAGATATAGGATGAGTTTAGTACTTTAAGAAACAAGAGTTCAAGTCAAGTGTTAAAGCCTTGAAGATTCGACCAAGAAACAAGTGAAGAAAAACTGTTCATTAAATCTCGACAGATACCTTAATAGAAACAGTATCTCTCGAGACTTAAGAACCAAGCTCGATAGAAGCTGAATTTGTCGAGACGTACGAAATAAAAAATTACAGATTTGGTTTTCGCTCCATGCTTGTATATTTGTATAGGGTTTCTTTTCTTACAACTCTAGACATATATAAGGCTCATTTTAAAGGCCATCGCGTATGCAGAAAGTGCCCTAATTCATTATTCTCTTTGAAGAAGTTACCGAGTCGTTTGCACCTTAGGGTTTTTTATCCAAGTACTTCTTGATCTTTATTGTTGATGAAGTGAAGAACTTTTCAGCCAACAACATCTTCAAGTTGGTGGAGTTAGTCACGTACTAGAATCCGTGCATCATTGGTTAGTCATGTACTAAGATCCGTGCAAAAGGGTGGCGTTCATATATTGAAGAGTTCAGATGTTCTGAAGTGGTAAAAGGTTTCTGGTGTTAGTTTATCTACGAGAATTATAGAGTCTATGGACAAAGGTTTTGTACTAGAATTGAAACTTCTCTTTGCTATAGTGAATTGCTTTTCGAGAAGGTTTCCCCCCACGTTTTTTACTGTGAAACTAGTTTGTTTCATTGGTTTTCTTAGATCATCATATCTTGTCTTATTTACTATTCCTCTGTGCATAATATAGACATCGATGGTGAGCTGAAACTTGAACTCCAATTCATCCATGAGGAGTCGTCCATATCAAGAAGATGAGCATGGCCGTGCCTATCAGGATGGTCGTCCATGGACGAATGGGTTGTCCATGAGGAAAACTCTTGAACGACCCCCGACACTTGGCAAAAATCCCTAAGATTAATCTACAAAAGCTAAATTGAACCACATGTTATTACTTTAAGGCATGAGTTAAATCCTGGTTCATCGCTATAACTTCCTCCTCAATGCATAACTTCCAACGACAGTTATATAAGATAAAGATAACGTATTTTAACTCCTATAGCGGTTGTGGAAGTTAACCTTGAACCCTCTGACCTCCTCAAATATAAGGGAAGTTATGAGACAAGTAACTGCTTCAAGAGCAAACTATATAAACACTCATTGACATCAGATGAAAGTAAGTTTTGAGATAACTCCTAAAAAGTTGGAACTCTAGAATTTGAGAGAGAAACTAACTTAAGCATTGGAGGGTTCTTGGCCGGTCCATCTTGGTCACCTTTGATCGTGTGTTTTTCTTTTTAGGCATTCCAAACAATCGCTAGCCCTTTGAAGCCCGGAGCATTCAACCTACTGATTTTCTTTACTTCATTAAACATGATATTGATGTTTGTTTTTTTTAACAAGCTTTATTCATAATAAATCTAATTAATAACTTGGGTTTAAAACTTGTTAATTCTATCAACCGAGGTCTAAATTTTCCAACAAGTGGTATCAAAGCAGGTACATTCTGATTTGATTAATTTTCTGAGTGTGATCCTTGACCCTTGTTGTCGTGAATCGTGGATAATCTCTTTTAATTCCTCCTTTGTTCGATGCTACTAATTATGCGTACTGGAAAGTTCGTATGAAAGCTTTTTTGCAGGCTCTTGATGAAAAAGTATGGCACGCTATTGAAGTCGGCTGGGTTAAGCCAAAGGAAGCGTCGGTGGATTGGGATGAAGTAAAGATCAAAGCGGAAAATTTCAACAATAGGGCTTTGAATGCTATGTTTAGTGGTGTGACCAATGAAGAATTCAAGAAAATATCATCTACAGAAATTTCTAAGGAAGCATAGATCATTCTTGAGACCATTATGAAGGTACCAAGGCATTAAAGACTGTGAAGCTTCAAAAACTCATTAGTAGTTTTGAAGAAATAAGGATGGAGGAGGATGAGACCTTTGATGAGTTCTATGCTAAACTCAAGGATATTGTGAATTCTGCCTTCAACCTTGGAGAATTTATTGCGGAACCCAAAATTTTTAGGAAAATCCCTAGGTCCCTACCTGAAAGATTCCATTCTAAGATCACTACCATTGAAGAAGTGACGGACATTGATCAAATTCCTAAAATTCATTTGATTGAGCTTGTAGGGAACCTTCAAACCTATGAGATGAGATTAGATAAAGTGGGAAAAGGTGGAAAGAGTAGGAACATGGCTTTTAAGGGTATAGAGGAAGAGAGCAATGACTCTGAAGATGAAGATGAGGATGAGAATAATGACTTAAACTTTATAGCTAATGAGATTATCAAGCTTCTCCAACATATGAAAAAGGATAAGAACAAAGTCCCTAGGTAATCTGAATCCTTTAGGAAGGGCAAGAATGAGAAACCCCTCATCTAGTGCCATGAGTGCAAATGTTTTGGTCATATGAGGATAGAGTATCCAAACTATATTATGAAGGAAAAGACCAAGAATTCAAAAGGTAAAGGGTTGGTTGCTACCTTGAGTGATATTGAGAATGACTCTCTAGATGAGTATGTGGATGAATGTGGTCACTTTATGGCTTTTGTTGCCACAATCGATATAGTGATTGCAGAGAGTGCTAGTGATTGTGAGGATTCTTCTGACTATGAAGTACCCAAGTAATTGACCTTTTAGGAAGCCTGTGATAAGCTATGTGCTGAATTTATAAAATCTGAAAGACTTCTCATCATTGTAGAAAAGGGTTTGATAAGGTAAAAATTGAAAAAGCTGATTTATTAGTCAAATTGGATGAGACTACAAGGTTAGTTGAGACTCTTTTTATGGAGAACACCTCATTAGAAGAGAAGGTTAAGAATCTCAAGGTTGAGCTTAGTCAAGCTAGAACTCAAATAGAGAGGATGTCTAGTGCAAAGTTTAATGAGGTATTGAGTGCTTAAAAGCCTAATTCTGATAAGACTGGCTTAGGTTATGTTGTTTCCTCTGGCCCCTCCTCTTCCACGGCTTCTGGATCAAAGACTGTCTTTGTGCCCAAATTTGAGAAAGGTGATAAAAGTCTGAAATCCATAACTGATTTGTCAAATTCTAAATCCTTTGTTAGACATCACTCTAGGAAGTCTAGTAGTCCTAAAACAGCTCATGTTTGTCACCATTGTGGTGCTTCCGGTACACTCGCCTTAATTGTTTCAAGTTGTTTCCTCATAAACGAGTGGCAAATAGGTCTCATCCTTTGTCTAAAGGCTCTGTACCTATTATTGGTGAGTTATTAAAAGTTTTGAGCTTTTTGACTCAATTTTAGGGGAATTGTAATTCCTCTATGTCCAAAGACTCGTGCTGTGTGGGTGATAAAGGAGCCTAAGACTTAATTTTCTTCTATCTATCTTTTACTTTATTTCTTTCTATCTAAAGTAAGACTTTTTTGCTAGATTTCTTATTTGTTTTTGGAATCATGCTTTCATGCATTTGCATTTAGTTTTTATGCTTTAAAGTTGTTTTCTTGTTTTTGTTTGTTTGTTTTTTAGTTTTTGTTTTGTTTATTTCAAAATAATAAAAAAATTGAAAAAAAAAAAGAAAATACAAAAACAGTGTGCTTGTGTATATTAGTACTTGTGTACCTTGGATGGCCTTTGAAACAAAATTTCTAAACTTTGTATCTCTTGTGGCGTAGATGAGCATTTCAATGTACAACTAAACAAGTGAGCTTTATGGGTCATATTTGTGATGAGTACGATTAAGATGATCTCTTATATCTCATGCTCATATCACTCTTTTTGACGGGAAGGACTAGAAAATCCTAAGAGAAAGGCATAAATAATCATCTCACCACTAAATCTCGCCAATCATGCATAACATTAGTGTGCTTCGGCATAGTAAAATTGTTATGTTTTGGCTTACATAATTGGGTTTTTCTTTTCTCTCTTATATGCCTATGCATACTATGCTTAAAAGAAAAATATACAAAGAAAAATAAAAGCAAAAAGAATCAAAATGATTTTAAAATGATTGTAAGCGTGTTTTTAGGAGATGTGTGAGTTATATGATGTACCTCAAAGGTGATAGTCCCCATCAAACAGTTATGATTGTGTATGAGTGTATTAGATTTTCTCATATCTTAAATCTTCATAATATGAGACATTTATGTACTCTTGCTATGTTTCATACACAACACACAAACTCTTTGCTACTTTTGATATATGTGTAGGTACAATGTGATTTGGCCATCACAATGGATACATGTGTTAATATGTGCTCGCTAAACTGTCTTAACTTGTTTCTGAAAAATAAAATTGGTTAGACTTGTTTAGTGTGTGTATGTGTGTTTTTTTCTAAGAATGCTTTGCATCTAGAGTTTGAGTGGTTAACATGCTGCTTGGATGCTTGTTTAAGTAGCTATCTTGTTGCATTCATCTTGTGTATTTTTCCTCCCTTGGAAAACCTTGCTTCTATCTTCTTGACAACTAATCGATACCTTCTCAACAGCATCTCGATAGAATCTCGACAGATACCTCTTCTATCTAGATTTCTGGGTTTGACCTCGATAGCTTCTCAACGAATAGGTTGATCCATCGAGCCTTTTTTTCTTTGCTCTCTGTATGCTCGATAGATTCTCGACTGATTCTCGATCCATCGAGGTTTCTGGGTAGCTTTTCGATAGATTCTTGACACATATCTTGATCTATTAAGGTAATTTTCTGTGCTTTATGCCAGCTTGATAGAATCTTGATAGATTCTCGATTTGTCGAGACCCTCTTGCATGCATTGGTTTTCAAATGTTGTGCATCTTTCTATTATCTTGTCATCCATAGCATCTTGTTTCATTACTAAAAGCTCGGATTTGTGCAAAAAACACAAGAGTTGTTTAGACCCCCAAATAAAATTTACGGCTAGATTGCTTTTACTCTAACTTTAACTAAGTGCGGAAACAAGAGTAAATGAGTGTAAACAACCAATATTACTCTAGTGCATAAACACGAACAAGAAATAATAAAAGTAAAGCACAAGAGTAAGGGAAGAAGGATACAAACACAAGATAACACCGAAAAGTGTTATCGAAGAGGAAACCGAAGAACTCGATGAAAAACCTCTCCACCGCCCTCCAAGCGGTAAATCGATCTACTAGAGAATAAAGTTAGAGTACACAAATAACAAAAGACCCTCCAAGCCTAGTCTACCCAATGTACTTAAGCCCTCTAAGCTCCTGCGACCAACGGACTTCTCAGAGTCATGCCTTCTCTAGCTTTCCGAATCCTGCAATACACCCGATTGCATCCGCCAAGCCTCACAGGCTTCTTTTGGCAAATCCCTAAAACTTCTCAAGCTCCAAAACACTCTCTACACTCTGAAAAGGTGTGGGTTGTGTTTGGGTACAAATCTCCTCTCAAGGTATGACAATGGGAGAGGGAAGGAGAAGAGGCTACTATGATTTCTCACTAAAGATGAGTAGCTCTCTCTCTGAATGGATGGGTGTGTGTGTGTTGTTGAAAACCTATCTAGGGTTTTTCTCTCTGAATGACCTCTCATACTTTTGTGGGTTATGAGGGAATATATAGTGTGGGTGAAGGGTAAGAAAGTCACACTTAAAAATCCTTCAAGCATAGAGTTTCGCGGGTATCTCACGGGTTAGCTCTTCTTGTGAGACACTCGTGAAACTGATAGCTTGACATGACTCTTTAGCTTCCAACATGTGCTTCTCTTGTGGCTCTTTCGTGAGTTAGCTTCTCACAAGTTTCTCGTGAAATCCACTTGTTCATCAAATACATGCTCGATTCTTCACCAACTTAATACTAAACCCAATACAATAAAATCCCACAAAATACAAAAAACAAAATTAAAGCAAATACAACACTTTTTGTCATGGAATAAAGCCAACATAAAACATAGTTGTAAATCACAACTTTACAATCTCTCCTTTTGGCTATTCCGTGACAAAACACCCTATAATAGACTCTAGACTTAAATATGAGTTTGTGAACAATGGCAAAACTCACTCACACCTAAATCTAAAACCTGTGATGAACTTGGAAAAAAATACCTGTAAAATGAAACACTTGCATAAAACGCATTAAACTCTTAAGGTAAATCAAGTGATAAAATGACAAGTATAATGTAACAAGTAAACAACAATCAAGTAAACATGTTGTGAAACATATGAGTAACTTGATCAAACATAAAACAGTCATATGGAAATGACTACAGTGATCATATATGTAAGCAAATGATCATCCAAACATGCAACCAATAAAGCACAATAACATAAAGATGTATGCATGTCCAACACATAAACGCGATGCGATGAAAGTAACAAAGCATAGATACTAATGTAACTCAAACCACCATAAAACAACAAGAAAAAAAGCATAAGGTAAAAACAAGACAAAACAAGGTTTTCTTATAAAAGATGTCTTTTCCCCCTTAGTATATGCATCTTCCCTATGGCTTTCTCCCTCTACGAATGTGCATGAGGTAGAGGTAGAATTTATCCCCCGAAGAATGTGCAGATGAGTTATATAGAAATGACGATACATTCTGGTATACTCTCTGGTATACTTTCCCCCTTTTTGTCATGAATAGACAAATGAATCAAGAGGAAGGTGGGAAAGAAAAGAAGATATGAACAAGGGTAAAATATGATACATGAGGGGTGCAAGATGAATGAGAAAATAAAGCTCAAACGAAAGAAAAAAACATCAAAAAAATGCTACAAAGCATAAAGTAAACATGACATGCTAAGGATGGTGCAACAAAGTATAGAGCAAGGCATGACATAGACACAAGAACATGTTATATGTGCTAAAAGGTCTTAAAAGACTTAACTATCATGAGTGAAGTGCAAAACATGTCAAGAGATCAAGAGTGTGTAGCAAGGGTGCATCTAGCGTACATGTAAGATGCATGACCAATGCATGAGTAAATACTCAAGGGGAAAAGTGTATAAAACACACAACCAATGATCAAAACATGATAAACATGAATAATTATGGTGATCCCAAAAATTTGGTACTCATCGGAGTCCAAAACAACACCAAAATGCCATTTGGGCATTTTATCAAACACCTAGTATGCACACACTACACATGTATGTTAAACAATGCATGAACATATAAAAATCTTGCCTAAATACATATTATTTTTGCCACAAGGGGCCAACATCCAAAGAAAATCATCATTTAAAACAAAATCCAATAAAAAAGATTGACAAAAATTAAGTTTTCCAACCCCCATTTGAGAAAATTCCAACTATGAACATAAAACCCTCCAAAAACATAATCTAAAGATCAAAATCAATGAAAAGAGTTAAAAATTACCTTAGAGATGTTAATAGAATGAAAAAAAAATTGAATTTAGTTGGGTTTTGATATAGAAATATAAAAATAGGGGTTTGGGAAAAGATGGGAGAAGTTTAAAAAAAATGTCCCACGAAACGCCCTTTAAAAGGCTAATTTGGTGATTTTTGCGGGAAGCTAGGAATTTTCGTTGGTAAGCCTTACTAGCAAAATTTCGCTGGTAAGCCTAACCCACGAAATAGTCGTGAAACGCTCTTTCCAAAGTTGAAAAAACTTGAGAATTGGACCATTTAACTCGTGACTGAGCTTACACATGAAATAAGTCACGAAAACACCCAGAAAACATGTTTTTCACACAAAAACAACTTGAAAAACTTTGAAAAATATGGGTGATACAAATCACTTCCAAAAGCAAACAAAAAGAATAAAATCTTTTTGATTTGATCCACATATGGCTGAGCACACACACATCACATTTGAACATGTACAAACACACAAATCAAATAGGCATTCATTGTACATTAAACTTGTGTTGTTGTGTGTGTGAATCAAGTATGAACTAGTCCATAGTCTAGTATGAAGGTTCAATGATCAATTCAATTAAGTCATACACGACTAGTATGAAGTAAAGTGACCTATCTCACTTGTAGAAATGATCATATATGACCCCTCACCAATTTGATTACAATTGATTGAAAGCTTGTTGATTTGCTTCCATTTTACATACTTTTGATAAAAAAAAACTCAAAATTTTGAGAAACAATGCCATAAACATTTTAAATGAACTTTGACAATATAGCCTTTGGCTTTTGGCACCATACATTTTAGTACAAATCGCTTTCCCTTTTTCCTTGTCAAATACTAGTATGTGTGATGGCTTTTTCAATTCAAAATTCTCTTTTTGAGATTTACATTTATAGAGTTCTTGAAAAAGAAAAAAAAATGTGAGGATATATATAGGCACAAGTCTACGCATGTATCAAGATCAAGCAAGTCTAGACTAATCATTCATGACAAGCTTGAAGATTTATTTACAACAATCAAACTTAGATTTCTAGATGTCACTCACATTTAGAAAATGTGCATACATAACAAGCTAAGTTCATAAATGCACTACACCATTAGTACGAGGGTGCTAGGCCAAACTCACATGTGAAATGTGCTCAAACATATATAGTAAAACTTTTTGAATTTTTCACTTTTTATGTGGTTTTGGATTTTTTACTCACATAAAACTAAAACATAAAATTAAGATAAAAAACAACAAAAACAATGCATATAAAGAAATGCATGATGCACAAATGCATGATTGAAGCATCTAATGCATGAAGGGTCCTACAAAGATCAAGGACCAAAAGAGCAAAAGCACAACCATAGGAACCCTTCCTCATCCAAATGGAATGATTGTTTGGAATGAGTGTTTCATGAGAAGTGAGACAAGGGTTGGAAGAATGAGAACCAGAGATGCACATAGACAAGGAGGTAAGAACATCAAAAACTTTCTTCAATAACTTACCATTTTCCCCTAAATCCGGTTTAGCTTGCAAAGCACAAATTCCAAGAAGCTCAAGCTTCTCATTTCTTTTGATTCTTTTAAGAGCTTGAAACTTAGAGTAATGAGGTCTAAGATGACCAAAGGCACCATAATGGTGACAAACAATGTGTTTAGGTCCACTAGGCTTTTTGTGAAGGGATCTAGCAGCATGGTTTTATTCTCTCTTCAACTTTGGATGTTGAGGTCTTAAATGACCAATCACACCACAATGGTGGCAAGTTGGAACAAACTTAGATCCATCCAAAGCCTTTGGTTGAGACCTAAACGGAGGCTTTGGCTTAAGAGTATTTCTCTCCACCTTTTGATTTCTTTTGTGTGGAGGAATGTTCACCGATTTGTCCTTTGAGGTAGAACACACAATAGGCACAAAATCGGGCACCACAACATGATTGCAATAAATATTTTCATCATTTTTAGCAATAGGTTCAGAAATCAAACACTTGCCCTGCATCATAAGAGATTCATTTTCACATTTAAGACCATCAACTAGTTTGTTAGACAAAACAAGTTTAGTATCCAAGTCCATATCAAACATTCAAACTCCTTTAGTTTTTCAAGAGAATGTTCATCAAGGTTCTTATACTTTTTAACCAATTTGTTGGATTCATTGAGCTTAGCAATCAAATCATCATTTTCACAAAAGAACTTGCTCAAATTCTCATGAAACTTCTTAGATTTTTTCTTCAAAAGTTTGACATTTGGAATATCAACAACACCCATAGATTCATGAAACATGTCATCAAAATCATGAGGATAAACAATCATAGAGGCATTTTCACAAACACATTGCATGTTAGAATTAACAACATCCATAGAAGCATACAAAACACTATCCATGGCAATGCACACAAGGGGTCAAGGATCACACTTAGGTAATGAAACCAAAACAAGTGTACCCACTCTGATACCAATTGAAAGCTCGGATTTGTGCAAAAAACACAAGAGATGTTTAGACTCCTAAATAAAAGTTATGGCTAGATTGCTTTTACTCTAACTTTAACTAAGTGCGGAAACAATAGTAAATGAGTGCAAACAACCAATACCACTCTAGTGCATAAACATGAACAACAAAAAATAAAAGTAAAGCACAAGAGTAAGGGAAGAAGGATGGAAACACAAGATAACACCGAGACATGTTATTGAAGAGGAAACCAAAGAACTCGGCAAAAAACCTCTCCGCCGCCCTCTAAGCGGTAAATTTATCTGCTAGAGAATAAAGTTGGAGTACACGAATAACAAAAGACCCTCCAAGCTTAGTCTACCCAATGTACTTGAGCCCTCCAAGCTCCTTCTACCAACGGACTTCTCGGAGTCATGTCTTCTTTAGCTTTCTGGATCCTGCAATACACCCGATTGTATTCGCCAAGCCTCACCGGCTTCTTTTGGCAAATCTCCAAAGCTTCCCAAGCTTCAAAACACTTTCTACACTCTGAAAAGGTGTGGGTTGTGTTTGGGTACAAATCTTCTCTCAGGGTATGACAATGGGAGAAGGAAGGAGAAGAGGCTACAATGATTTCTCACAAGGATGAGTAGCTCTCTCTCTAAAAGGATGGATGTGTGTGTTGTTGAAAACTTATCTTGGGTTTTTATCTTTGAATGACCTCTCATGCTTTTGTGGGTAATGAGGGTATATATAGTATGGGTGAAGGGTAAGAAAGTCACAATTAAAAATCCTCTAGGCAGAGAGTTTCATGGGTATCTTGCGGGTTAGCTCTTCTTGCGAGACACTCGTGAAACTGATAGCTTGACACGACTCTTCAGCTTCCATCATGTGTTTTTCACGTGGCTCTTTCGTGGGTTAGGTTCTCGCGAGCTTCTCATAAAATTGACTTGTTCATGCAATACATTCTCGATTTTTCACCAACTTAATACTAAACCCAATACAATAAAATCCCACAAAATATCAAAAACAAAATTAAAGCAAATACAACACTTATTGTCATGGAATAAAGCCAACATAAAACATAGTTGTAAATCACAACTTCACAATTACATTCATACATTTATATGGATTCCTTGTGTCCCCTTGATCATCTTTGATCATCTTTATGTTTCTTGGGTGAAGCTTTATAACTTCTTGTATCCTTTGTCAATCATGACAAAAAGGGGGAGAAAATGTGATTTCTTTTTAAGATTCTACATGTTAAGGGGAGAAATACATGCCTTTGTAAGGGGTAGTTGTGTTTCATCTTGTTAGGGGGAATGTTTACCTCCTTGTTGTTTTAGGAACTTCTTTTAGTTTCTTGTACACAGGTCTTGTGACCATTTTTACATACATTGTGCTTATCTTTGATATATATATATATATATATATATATATATATATATATATATATATATATATATATATATATATATTATGATGTATGTCTTCTTCACCTACCTCTATATGTGTTGTTTCTTATCTCTATTTATACACATGTTTCTTTATGTACGCAATTTTTATTTCTGTTTCACACATGATGCCTTGATGAGTTTTGTTTAAGTGTTTCAGAAAGACAAGTTGTAAAAGTCTATCATGCCGTGAACTCTTTTCTTGCAAAAAGTTTCAAGAGTTTGAAGTAGGGATAGATTTATTTTGTAATACAACAAGTGGTTATGCGTTTAGTGATTTAATACTTCCCTCATGATTATTTGTTTTGTTGTGGTTTTGTCACTTATTTCCAAAGGGGGAGATTGTTAAGGACATATTTTATGTAATTGGCTAATCATTTAACAAAATGCACTTGTAATTGGGTAGATCTAGGATGGGCTTAGTACTTCAAGAAATAAGAGTTCAAGTCAAGTGTTAAAGCCATAAAGATTAAACCAAGAAACAAGTGAAGAAAAGCTATTAATTAAAGCTCGACAGATACCTCGATAGAAATAGTATCTATCGAGACTTAAGAACGAAGCTCGACAGAAGTTGAATTTGTCGAGACTTACGAAATCAAAAATTCCAGATTTGATTTTTGGCCCATGCTTGTATATTTGTATAGGGTTTCATTTCTTGCAACCCTAGACATATATAAGGCTTATTTTAAAGACCTTCATGCATGCAAAAAGTGTCTTAGTTCATTATTCTCTTTAAAGAAGCTACTGCGTCTTTTGCGCCTTAGGGTTTTGTAACCAAGTACTTCTTGATCTTCATTGTTGATGAAGTGAAGAACTTTGTAGCCAACAACATCTTCAAGTTTGTGGAATTAGTCACGTACTGGGATCTGTGCAAAATTGTGGCATTCATATATTGAAGAGTTCAGAGGTTCTGAAGCGGTAGAAGGTTTTTTGCTATAAGTTCATCTACAGAGATTGTAGAGTCTAGGGTCAAATGTTTTGTACTAGATCTAAAACTTCTCTTTACTATAGTGAATTGCTTTTAGGGAAGGTTTCCCCCCAGGGTTTTTACTGTGAAACTAGTTTGTTTCATTGGTTTTCCTAGGTCATCATATCTTGTCCTATTTACTATTTTGCTATGCATGATATTGACATGATATTGATGTTTGTTTGTTTAACAAGGTTTATTCATAATAAATTTAATTAACAACTTGGGTTTAATACTTGTTAATTTTACCAACTGTGGCTTAAATTTCCCACAAAAAGAGTCCCCCCATTGGCACTCCCTGACAGACCTTTAGGTGCTTCTCATTTCTCCATGTAAGTATTCGTGGGTTGCCTTTCACCCACTAATCATGGGTTTCCCTTTACCCTCCATAATTAAGATGGCACAATTTGAAGTCTTTGATGACACAAAAGTCCCGCTTAATCACCTTAAAACATACATGGCCACAATGAAATTATGTGCAAAGCTTTCCTCACCTTTCCAAGGGGATAACATTGAATCTCATTCAACAAGTTAAAGTCCAACTCGATATGGTCCTTTGGCAATCACAAAAAATAGTTTGTTCTCCATTTCATAGGATGATGTTACTAGAAGCTTACCACACACCTCCTAATTCCATAGTGGTGGTCGATGGACTTGTCTTTCACACCACAAATTATAGTTTTCCCTTTGCACTATAATTTAAATGCCATGGCTAGAAGTCTTTGGTAGCATAAAATGTCAAGATAGAAGGCAAAGAGCAGAAGAAAGAACAACAGATTGATATACAACACACCAGAATGACATGTAGTTTAGATTAAGTCCTGTAAAGTTATGTGTAGTTTAATATACATTGTTAGTGGATGAATTAGTCAAGATTAGTGGCCATGTGTATAAATGTAATTGGTCCATTAGAAGGTTAGTTACGTTAGCTTAATTCCCGTTGGTTTGTTAGAGGTGGTTAGCTTAATCCTTGTAAAAATATCTAAACTTTGTAATCATCGTTGTGGTGTGAATAGTATACATAGATCAAATTCTTGGATTCTCTCAAAACTCTCTCTTGAATCTGTTACTTCTTTTATAGTATCAGAGCCAACAATGGCTTCCTCTGCAAATACAACTTCTGCTACGAGCTCAAGCACAAGCACGAGCACTACAGGCACTGTAATTTCCACTCACGTTGTTAATCCTTTGCTATTGCTTTTGTCTAAAATGGCAAGCATGATGACAGTGAAGCTAGATTACAACAACTTGGAGGCACCAAATCAAGGTGATCCTGGAAGCTTATTCGATGATCAATTTCATTGAAGATAATCTTGAAGCTTCAGATCCTTTTTCTAAAGGATAGCTTAGGGAACTATACCCCTGAAGCTAATCCAGAGTTCATTTAGTGGAGGAATCGTGAACAAGAGCTGTTCACCTTTATCAATTATACTCTATCCCCATCAATTTTGGCCCTTACAATTGGTTAGAAAACTGGTAGAGGAGTCTAGAAGATTCTAGAGAAACAATTTGCTTCAGTTTCTTGATTTCACATTCTTAACTTGAGGAATGAATTGATAAATCTCAAGAAAGGTTCAAAGAGTATGAACACTTTATTTCAACGAATCAAAGGAATCTATGATAAACTTGGAGCT
Organism: Castanea sativa; assembly: GCF_040712315.1. Taxonomy (NCBI): domain Eukaryota; kingdom Viridiplantae; phylum Streptophyta; class Magnoliopsida; order Fagales; family Fagaceae; genus Castanea; species Castanea sativa. Next base: position 23,885,582 of record NC_134023.1, read on the forward strand.
GTAGTTGTTTATGTTGATGAAGAAGAGCATATTCATCTAGCTCTTGAAGCTTTGCCCTTAGAATATGATGTATTTTGTTCAGCAATACGTACGAGGAATTATGTACTCATTCTTGAAGAGTTAAATACTCTTTGAATGCTGAGGAAAGATCAATCAAGAAAAGGTCTGATCTTCGAGACAGTTAATCAGTTTAACCAATCCTTCAACAGAGGAATAGGAAAGAATGGTAAAATCATGGTTGTGGTGGTAATGGAAGAGGCTACAACAATGACCAATTTTCTGATGGTCATTCTGCTTAATTTCTTAGTCATAATCCACAATTTTTTGGCTAATCTTACAATGGTCAAAGGCAATTTTTCCCTTCATAGTCTTAATCCAAATCCAATTTTCCATAAGGTCAACGACCTGTCTGTTAGATCTAACAGAAGAATGGCCACTCTGCCTTGGATTGTTATCATAAGATGAATTTTGCATATCATGGAAGGCACCCTCTAGTCAAACTTTTATCAATGGCTGCTAGTTCCATGGTTGGAACTTCTGGCTCCAATTAAAACCAAAATTGGCATACTGAAACTGGTGCATTTGATCACATCACTCCTAATTTGTCTCAGCTTTCTCTTTATTAACAATTTACAGCTGGTAAGAATGTTACATTAGGAAATGGGCAGGAACTACCTGTCACACACGTTGGTAATGGTAAGCTTCTTACTCCTTTTCACCATTTCAATCTTAATAACATACTTAGGGTACCATAGATAGCTTCAAACTTACTTTCAGTTCATAAACTTTGTCTCCAAAATAATGCCTTTAGTTATTTTGACGCCCATCAATTCTCAATTTAGGATTTACCTATACGAAAGGTCCTATACAAAAGGTTGAGTAAAGAGGGTGTCTATCCCATTCCTCCTTTTGCTTCTCTTCAAGCTATTTTGTTGTTGTTTTGGCTTAAGCTTTGCTTTGGCACTAAGGTTTGGCCAACCATGCTCAAAGATATTGCATTCTGCCTTATTTGATTTTCCTTCTGTTCATATTTCTGCTTCTAGTGATATATGTTAACAGTGTGTTTCTTGTATAAGTGCTAAGATGCATAAACTTCCTTTTCCAAAACATGTTCTAGTACTACTTTTCCTTTGGAAATGGTTCATATTGATGTTTAAGCCCTACTTCTGTTCACTGTGTAGATGCTATGTGATATTTGTTGATGATTTTACTCATTTTACATGGTTTTTCTAAATCTAATGTGTTTATTGTGTTTGTTTATTTTAAGTCTCTGGTTGAGAACCAATTCTATTCTAAAATCAAGACCATAAGGTTTGATAATGGTGGTGAGTTTGTTAAAAATAAGTCTTAGTCTTTTTGTCTAGAACATGGTATTGCTTATCAACTATCTTGTCCCTACACCCCTCAACAGAATGGGGTGGCTGAAAGAAAACATAGAAAAATTGTTGAGGCTGGATTGGCTGTGCTTCATAAGACTAATCCTCCTTTATCCTATTGGTCTTATGCCTTTAGTATTGTTGTTTATCTTCTTAGTTGAGACTACAAGGTTAGTTGAGACTCTCATTGTGGAGAACACCTCATTAGAAGAGAAGGTCAAGAATCTTAAGGTTGAGCTTAGTCAAGCTAGAACTCAAACAGAGAGGATGTCTAGTTCAAAGCTTGAAGAGGTCTTTAAGTGCTCAAAAGCCTAGTTCTGATAAGACTGGCTTAGGATATGCTGTCTCCTCCGGTCCCTCCTCTTCCACGGCTTCTGGATCAAGGACTGTCATTGTGCCTTAATCTGAGAAAGGTAATAAAGGTATGAAATCCAAAACTCTTTTGGCTAATTCTAAATTCTTTGCTAGACCTCATCTTTGTCACCATTGTGGTGTTTCTAGACATATTCGTCCTAATTGCTTTAAGTTGTATCCTCAAAAGCAAGTGTCCAAATGGTCACAGGTTTCCTCTCAAGGACCTACACCTTTGTTTGGAGAGTTATTAAAAGTCTTGAGCTTTTTAACTCAATTTCAGAAGAATTCTAATTCTTCTATGTCCTTTAGTAAACATACTAGGACACGTGCCTTTTCATCTTCACGGCCAAAGACTCGTGCTGTGTGGGTGAGGAAGGATCCTAAGACTTAATTGTCTTTTCTGTTTGTCCTCTGCTTTAATTCTTTCAATCTTTTGCTTGATTTCTTATCTGCTTTTGGAATCATGTTTCATGCATCTGCATTTTTCTATCATGCTTTCATGCATTTGCATCTTTCTTTCATGCTTTCATGTTGTTTGTCTATTTTTGTTTGGTTGTTTAGTTTTTATTTTGTTTTGTTTTCAAAATAAAATAAATGGAAAAATCAGAAAAATACAAAAACAGTGTGTGTTTGTGTATATCGGTTCTTGTGAACCTTAAAATGGTCTTTGAAACAGAGTTTTCTAAACTTTGTATCTCTTGTAACTTAGTTGAGCATCTCTATTCACAACTAAGAAAGTGAGCTTCGTGGCTCCTTGTTTGTGATGAGTAAGGTTAAGTGATCTCTTGTACTTAACACTCTTATCACTCTTTTTGATGGGTAGGACTAGAAAATCCTAAGAGAAAGACATAAATAACCATCTCACCATTGTTACCCCCCAATCATGATATGATATCTGTATGTTTCGGCATAGCAAAAGTGCAATGTCAATGACATCTATATGCTTCGGCATAGCAAAAGTGCAATGTCAAAAGCTTAACATATTTGGGTATTTCTTTTCTCTCCTTTGTATACCCATGCATGGTTTGCTTAGTAAAAAGAATATATGCAAATAAAATAAAAGCAAAAAGAATAAAAATGCTTTAAATATGATTGCAAGCGTGTTTTCTAGGAGATGTGGGAGTTATTGGATGTACCTCGAAGGTAATAGTCCCCATCAAACAGTTATGATTGTGTGTGAGTTAAAGTGATTTTCTCATATCTCAAATCGTCATAACTTTGAGACACTTATTCAATCTTGCGATGTTTTTCACACACAACGCGCAATATTCTTTGCTACTCTTGATACATGTGTAGGTACAATGTGATTTGGCCATCACAAGGTTTACATGCGTTGATGTATGCTCACTAAACTGTCTTGACTTATTTTTGAAATATAAAATTGGTTAGACTTGTTTAGTGTGTGTGTGTGTGTTTTTGGGAGCTAAATGCTTAACTCTTTGTTGGTTGAGAGATCTTTTGAGAGGTTAAAATGTTGGTTGGATCATTGGCTGAGTTGCATGTTTGATTGCATTCATATCTGTGTTTTTCTCCTTTTTGAAAAACTGCTTTTAAAAGCTGGCTTGACACCTCCTCGATACCCCTCGATACCTGGCTTGTCTATCGAGCTCTTATGTTGCATCTTCTCACAATCTTGACACCTCTCGATAGCTAGGTGGATCGATCGGGAAAGTTTTTGTCCTCTCGATAGCTGTTCGATCTATCGAGGTATGCTCAATAGCTTCTCGATACCTCTCGATCCATCGAGATCCTCTGTATGCATTGTTTTTAACATGTTTTGCATGTTTCTCTTATCTTGTCATCCATAACATCTTGTTTCATTACATTCATGCATTTTTATGAATTCTTTGTACCCCCTTGATCATCCTTGATCATCTTTATGTTTCTCGAGTGAAGCTTTCTAGCTTCTTGTACCCATTGTCAATCGTGACAAAAAAAGGGAGAAATTGGAGAGTTAGGGGCAGAAATACATTCCTTGTAAGGGGGAGATGTGTTTCATCTTGTTAGGGGAGTGATTACCTCCTTGTTGTTGTAGGAGCTACTTTTAGCTTCTTCTTCTTGTACTTAGGTCTTGTGACCATTTTATGACATACATTGGACTTATTCTCTTTATATGTTGATGTATGTTTCTTTCACCTACCTTTACATGTGTTGCTTCTCTTCTATCTTTATACACGTGTTTCTTTATTTGTATGCAATCTATTATTTCTGTTTCACACAAAGATGCATTGATGTGTTTTGTTTAAAGTGTTTTAGAAATACAGGCTGTCAAAGTCTTCTATGCCATAAACTCTCTTCTTACAAAGTTTTTCAAGAGTTTGTGTTAGGATAGATTTTATTGTATTCAACAAGTGAGTATGAGTTGAGTGATTTATGACTTCTCTCATATGTTCATTTTTTTGTTGTGGTTTTGTCACAGATTGCCAAAGGGGGAGATTGTTAGGACATATGTGTTTCACTTGTTAAGAACATATGTCATTCATTTATGAAATTGGCTAATCCTTTGACAAAACGCACTTTACTTGTATTTGGGTAGATTTAGGACGTGTTTAATACTTCAAAGAACATGTTGTTCAAGTCTAGTATTAAAGCCATGAAGATTGGACCAAGAAAAAAGTGAAGAAAAGGTGTTTACTAAAGCTGGACACTTGCTGGATAGCTGCTCGATAGATAGCTATCTATCGAGGTTTAATGAGGCTCGACACCTGCTATCTATCGAGGTATCTATCGAGGTTACGAAAATTCAGATTTTCATATTTGATTTTTGGGTCAGGTTTTTGTATTTATGTAGGGTTTCTTTTCTCACAACCCTAGGCATATATAAGGCTTATTTTAGAGGCCGTCACATAAGAGAATACAAGGAGAACATATGCAAAAGGTGATCAAAGCCTTATTCTCTCTAAAGGAAGCTACTGCGTTTTTGCGCCCTAGGGTTTTGTAACCAAGTGCTTCTTGATCTTCATTGTTAATGAAGTGAAGAACTTTACAACCAACATCTTCTTCTCTCTAGTTGGTGATTAAAGTCGCGTACTGGGATCCGCACGATTGGTTAGTCACGTATTGGGATCCGTGCATTAAAGGGTGGCGTTCATATATTGAAGAGTTCAGAGGTTCTGAAGCGGTGAAGGTTTTTGCTATGAGTTCATCTACGGGGATTGTAGAGTCTAGGGATAAAGGTTTTGTACTAGATCTGAAACTTTTCTTTACTATAGTGAATTGCTTTTTGGGAAGGTTTCCCCCCAGGTTTTTTACTATAAAAATAGTTGGTTTCATTGGTTTTCCTGGGTCATCATATCTTGTCTTATTTATTTTTCCGCTACACTTAGTTTTGACATGATATTGATGTTTGTATGTTTTAACAAGTTTTATGCATAATAAATCTAATTAACAATTTGGATTTAAAACTTATTAATTCTATCAACCGGGGTCTAAATTTCCCAACATTCATGATCTTCATTGGGTTGATGAATTGAAGAACGTTGCAGCCAACATCCTTCTCAAGTTGGTGATTAAGTCGTGTATTGGGATTCACGCATCTATTGGTTAGTCACGTATTGGGAGCTGTGCATTGAAAATGAGAGATTGTCACTACAAAAAAAGTCCAATTGTGTATTAGGTTAAGGGTTCAATTGTAGGTTGGTATAAGGTACTGAGATTCCTTTACTTGTAACCGCTTGTTGTGATAATAGTGGATTTTTGGAAGTGGTGACCTTAAAATCACCTAGTGAGGTTTTTGCCTTGGAGGTTTTCCCCATTTGTAAACAAATCACTGAGTCAACTTTATTTTCCGCTGTATATTAACTTAGTTGGTGATTTGTTTGTGTTGCCACATGTTTTGCATGTTAATTGGATTAATTAATTAACTTGGTTAATTAATCAATTAATTTATCTCAATGGGTCAATACATTTTTGGCCTATCATAGGAAAACCAATAAAACAAACCGTTTCAAGGTAAAAACTTGGGGAGGATTTGACCTAACAATCCTCAAGGTAAAGCAAATCCACTAAAGAGAATTGAAGTTTTTACAATTTGATTTAACCATAAATCTATTGCTACCTCAAGAAGTAACTTTCTCACACGACCACATGCAAGCTCTGAATCCACAAACTCCTTCTCTCCTTAGATTTACTACAACACAAGCTCCCACGCTTGTAGCTTTGAGATCCCACTCAAAGGTTTTAGATCACCCTCATTTGTTGATCTTTGTAGCAACAACTAGGTTCTACCACCGCTTGATTGTAGATCTTGCTTCAGTAGACACTTGTGTAGTTAGAAGGTATAAAACCTTTCAAATCTCACAAAGAGTAACACACAAGTCTTCCCAAAAGTCTGAAAAACGTAGTTAGGGTTTCCTTTTTATATGTGCCAAGTTAGATTGAAACCCTAAATGTTTTCGCGGGCTTGGGCCTGATTCAAAATTCTGTAGGAATTCTTTTTCTGCGATTCTTGATCGATCGGGCCTAATTTTCAATTGATCGTGCTTGGTAGATTCTGACTCCTCTTTTCTGCAGTCCACTCGAACTTGAAACTTGAAACATACACTTTTAAGCATTGTCTAACACATAGACTAGACATGTTTTGTTCTCGGTTTGCCAAGACATACAAAATATGATTCTAAACATTTAATCCTAAATCTTTAGAACCTAACAATCCACCTCTTTTGAAAGGTTATATATTTTTAGAAGTGTCCACTAGGAAGGTTTATCTATCTCCTTATTGTATTTTAGTCTGTTTTTCCCTCTTTATCTTGTGTTAATTCTATGCCTATGTCATCTCCTCCATCTTCTTCCTTTCCTTCCCTTGATCCTTAGCTTGCCACTTTGATTCCTATCTATATTCCTTCACCTTTGGTGTCTGTTTTTCCCTCTTTATCTTGTCTTAATTCTATGCCTATATCATCACCTCCATCTTCTTCCCTTCCTTCCCTTGATCCTTGGCTTGCCACTTTGATTCCTATCTATATTTTTTCACCTTTGGTGTCTTCCACTCCTACTACTATGTCTCCCATTTCTTCTTTGCCCTCTTCCTTCCTTGATTGTGTTTCTATTTTTGTTGTTGATCCTGCTCTTATTGTCTCAACTGTCTCCCCCTATGACTGTCAATACCCATCATATGCTTACCAGGTCTAAGAATGGTATTTTTAAGCCCAAAGCCTTTACTGTGCAAGCTAACTATGCTATCACAGAACCTCCTTCTTATGTTGTGGCTTCCAAATTTTTTTTCACTAAGTTCAAGCTATGGAATTAGAATTTTCTAGTGTTTAATAACAACATACCTAGTCTCTTGTCCCTTTACCTTTTGGCAAGAACGTAGTTAGATGTAAATGGGTATTTAAGATTAAAAGGGACAGTAATAGGGATTTAGCAAGGTATAAGGCCAGGTTGGTGGCCAAAGGGTATTTGCAGTAGTATGGTTTGGATTATGCAGAAACTTTCAGTCCTGTTGTGAAGCTTGCTGCTGTTAGAATTGTTCTTACTTTGGCAGTCCAATTTGGGTGGTCATTGAAGCAATTGGATGTGTCCAATGCCTTTCTTCATGGGGTCTTGCAAAAGGAAGTGTATATGAGTCAGCCACCTAGCTATAGGGACATTTCCAAACCTAATCATGTGTGTCTTTTACATAAGGCAATCTATGGTCTTAAGTAGTCTCCTAAGGCCTAGTTTGATAGTTTTACCACTTAACTATTACACCTTGTCTCTCATGTTTCTTATGTTGATTGTAATCTTTTCATTTTCATTCATTCTTCTCATATTGTGTACTTCTCTATGTTGATGATATTATCATCACTAACAGTCACTTTTCCTTCATTACTGCGATTGTGTAGCAACTTGGTTCTTATTTTGCTCTTAAGGATCTTGGTTCCTTGAATTACTTTATTGGGCTTCAAATTGAGTGTACAACCACTGGTCTATTTGTTCATCAATCAAAATATGCCCAAGATTTGCTTACCAAGTTCAACATGCTTGACTGCAAACCATGTTCCAATCCTTGTGCATCCGCTTATCATCTTGTTCCTTCTCATAGTTCACTTCTCCTTGATCCTATGGCCTACAGAATCCTTGTTGGTGCTCTGTAATATATGACCTTTATTAGACCAGACCTATCTTACGCATTTCAACAGGCCTGTCAATTCATGAGTAAGCCTACCAATTATCATCTCATTGCTGCCAAACGAATCCTTAGATACTTAAAGGTTCTTTGCACATGGGAATTCATTTTCAGGCTAGTCTCTTGTCTTATTTCTACCTATTGTGATGCAGATTGGGTTGAAGATCTTGTGGATAGAATATCTATCACTAGTATGGTTGTGTTTTTGGGTGGTTCCCATATTACTTGGTTTGCCAAGAAGCAGCCCACTATTGCTAGATCTTCCACAGAGGCTGAGAATAGGTCTCTAGCCATCACTACTGCCAAGCTTTTTTGGTTTAGAATGTTGCTTAAGTATCTTGGGGTTTATTTGTATCATCCTCCTATTTTGTGGTGTGATAATGTTTCTGCTCTTTCTCTTGCGCTTGCTTCTAATCCTATTTTCCATGCTAGAACTAAGCATATAGAAGTTGATTATCACTTTTTAGGGAGAAAATTTTGAATAGAGATATGGTGGTTAAGTACATTTCTACTTTGAATCAGTTAGCTGATATTTTCGCGAAGTCCCTTCCTTCTCCTCAGTTTTATCTTCTTGTTACCAAACTCATGGGAGTTCCCCCCTTTAGTTTGAGGGGGGATGTCATGACAAAAGGCAAAGAGCAGAATAAAGAATAACATATTGATATACAATGTACCAGAATGACATGTAGTTTTGATTAAGTCTTGTAAAGCTACGTGTAGTTTAATATACATTGTTAGTGGATGAATTAGTTGAGATTAGTGGCCACTTGTACAAATGTAATTCGTACATTAGAAGGTTAGTTACATTAGCTTAATTCCCGTTGGTTTGTTAGAGGTGGTTAGCTTAATCCTTGTATAAATATCTAAACTATGTAATCATTATTGTGGTGCAAAAAATATACAAAGATCCAATTCTTGGATTCTCTCAACACTCTCTCTAGAATCTGTTACTTCTTTCATAAAAGACCTTACTCAACTACCTTGAAATGCATAAATCTCTGGTACTTTGTTTGTCGACCTCAACAAATATTTTTTCAACCATTTCATAGGAGGACGATGCTACCAAAAGCCTACTAACCACCTCCTAAACCTCCACCAAGAATTTGGAAAATTACTGAGAAAGTACGTAGATCGTTCAAAATGAGATGCTCCAAGTGAAGGAAGTGAACAAGAATGTGGTGGTTAGAACTTTTATTTCAGGGTTAAGAAACAATGAAGGAACACCTTCCAAGGGTTAAGAAATACATGAACATCGAAGATGCCATAGTAGCAAGAAGGAAGTTGGATCAAATAGAATGTCATTAATGAAAAGAGGAAATAAGAGGTGGATTTTGCTAGTCGGGCACTAGAGCCTAAATGAAAAGATTCAAAGGAAAAAATCTCACCTTAGGAGGACAAACCTGTGAAGCTTCAAGTACATAAATTACACCCTATTTAACTGGTCATTGGAACAAGTGTTCATGTAGACCTTGCCCAAAAGTTATACCTTAAATGCCAAAAAAGCTATTAAAGTTGATCAAGAAAAGCTTGAGAAGTAAGTATTGCTGCTTCCACCATGACCACGACACCACTATTGAGTACTTTTACCTTAACTAACAAATGAAATCCTTGGCTAAGTTTCATTTCCAAAGGATGGACAAATTAGGTAGAGAGGAAAAATTGCGAATTGTGCTTTGAGCCAACCTTGGTATAGAGGCCATTAGGGGAGATATGAGTCGTCTTAGCAGGTCTTCCAAGAGGTGGCAAATCTCATTTGACTAGACGAGCTCATGCTAGTAAATCCCAGGGTAGAGATGAGGAAGAATTTTGTTTGATATCTATAGACACCCAATCTTGGGCTTTTTTATGCCAAATATTTTGTTTTTGCAAAAGATATTACTGAAAAATTTCTATCCGAAGTTATTTAGACGGTTTTCCTTTCACGTGAATATTTTATTTTAAAATAGCACAGTAGACGATTCATAGGGAGTGCCATTTTGCTTGAAACTTGAGTTTAGAAAACTTGAGTTCCAAAAAGAGCTACATAATTAGATAATTTCAAGCCGAGACTATTCTATAATTGTTTTTACAAAAATTGAATACTTGGAAAAAAAAGGCCCAATCTTGCAACCCCTTTATTTCTCTTATTTTCATTATTTTTCACTTTTTAATAACTATGGGTAGAATGGTGATTTTGACAAGTGAAAATTTTAAAAAAAACTACCCTAGTAATAAATTTTATATTCCTAATGGTCTTATTACAATTTAAACAAATTGGTCTATGTCTGTATTCAAAATAATTTTTAGATCATTGTTTCATTAATGCTTAATTTTGATTGGTGATGCATAATTACCATAGGCGTGCATGTTAGGATTAGTGCCCTTAAATCCTATTGAATAATGCTATGTATGATATTATGTATGACATGATGTATGCTATTGTTGTTTTATTATTATCTTAAATGATGGTAACATGAATATTCAGACATTATCATATAGTCCATGAGATGCATAGTATGTGATTTATGTGAAAAGTCACAGAAGATATAAATCACAAGTTCTTTGTAAACTCAGAATTTTAGTTTGTAGTCGGTGATGAAATTGAGCATTTTATTTGCGAAGACTATAATATATTAACTAAGATGATTTGTCTTGATCATGGAAGTGGAGACTTCTAGTTGATATGTTTTAAGAGTTAAGACATATTGAACTGGACCACTGTGAGATTTATTATTCTCCTAATGAATGTCAAATGAACGATAAATCTCATGACTTATATTTACATGAACTCTTAATCCTAAGAGAATAATGGACATAATCATGAAGTGTAGGTTGCTTTGATATATCAGGAGCGAGATCTAAAGTTATGGTCAAAACCTTAATATGTTGGGCAACCATATTTAGTGTTGATGGAACATATATTCTTAAGATGAAATTCATAGTCTCTAAACAAAGATACAAAATATTCCCTTGAATAAGTTTAATAGGTATATTAATTAGACTGTTAGGCCTAACTACTTTAGTAAATAGTTACTAAAGTATATATTTATGAAATTGGATTTCATAAATATATAATGAATAACTTAGAGAATTAAAATGGGTACTTAAGGATTAAGATGTAGTAATCATCAAAGTGGCAATCTATATTTATTACTTTGTATTGCTTCGAATATTTTATGAAAGGGTTGCATGTACAATAAATGCTTGGGATATAATTTATTAATAAGACCTAGAATACAATTATATTTATTTAGTACTTGTCAAGAGTTAACAGAAAAGCTAAAGGCCCATTGGAGCTAGTGTCTTATTTGTTCTCTTTTGGTCCTACTCCGATCCACATATTAGAGCCCAATTGGAAAAGACTAAAAGGCTAGCCCAATTAGATAATCATGATGGAATAATATATGTTTGTATTGCATACAAAACATACGCAGTGAAAAAATAACAGATCTACTTCATTCATAAATGTTAACATGTACTATGTAAGTTTCAGAATTTAAGAACAAGAGAATGTACCTTAGTGCGGTGAATTTCAAAACCGAAATTTAGAAGCACTTGGGAACACTTTTAATCTTCACTCCAATTCCACTAACGCCCAAGAAGTGTGGTCTCTCAATCAGTTTTTCAAGGGAGAATGTCAAAGTGTCTAACACTTCTTACACACCATTTCACAGTAGTGTTGTTATTTTTCACACAAAATTTTTTGTATGTTTCTTCCTTTGTATCAAACTAATTATCTAATTGGGCTAGCCTTTTGGACCAGCCTTTTAGGCCTTTCTAATTGGGCTTAAGTGTGTGGTTTGGAGTGAGACCAAAAGGGACCGATATGTTAGGATTAGTGCCCTTAAATCCTATTGTATGATACTATGTAAGTTATTATGTATGAAATTATGTACAACTTAATGTTATGATTAATAAAGTTGTTTTATTATTATATAAAATAATAGTAACATGAATATTGGGACATTATCATATAGTCAATGAGATGCATAGTATGTGATTTATGTGAAAAGTCACAGAAGATATAAATCACAAGTTCTTTGTAAACTCAAAATGTAGTTCGTAGTTGGTGATGAAATTCGGCATTTCATCTACGAAGACTATAACATATCAACTAAGATGATTTGTCTTGATTATGAAAATGAACATTTCTAGTTGGTATGTTGATATAATTTAAGAGTTAAGACATATTGAACTGGACCACTGTGAGTTTTATTATTCTCCTAACGGCTGTCAATTGAATAATAAACTCACGACTTGTATTTGTATGAACTCTTAATCCTGAGAGAATAATGGACTTGATCATAAGGTGTAGGTTACTTTGATAGATTAGGAGTGAGATCTAGAGTAATGGTCAAAACCTTAGTATGTTGGGCAACCACATTTAGTGTTGATGGAACATATATTCTCAAAATGGAATTTGTAGACTCTTAACGGAGATACAAAATATTCCCTTCAGATAAGTTTAATTGGTCTGTTATTTAGAGAGTTAGGCCTTACCACTTTACTAAGGAGTTACTAAAGTATATATATTTATGGAATTGGATTTCATAAATATATAATGAATAACTTTAAAAGATTAAACTGGGTACTCGAGGATAAGATGTAGCAATTTACAAAGTGGCAGTCTATATTCATGACTTTGTGTTACTACGAATATTTTAATGGAGGGGTTGCATGTACAATAAAATCTTGGGATATAATTTATAGATAAGACCTAAAGTACAACTATATTTATATAGTGGCATTAAATACAGTTAATGGTAACTTTGGACTTGTCAAGAGTTGACAGAAAAGCCCAAGGCCCATTGGAGCTAGTGTGTTATTGGTCCCTTTTAGTCCCACTCCAAGCCACCCACTTAAGCCCAATTGGAAAGGCCCAAAAGGCCAGCCCAATTGGAAAGGCCCAAAAGGCCAGTCCAATTAGATAATCAGTTAGATACAAAGAGAGAAACATACATAATTTTCTGTAGAGATTTGTATGAACACTATTGTGAAGTGGTGCAAAAAGTGTTAGACACTTTTTGACATTCTCCCTTTGGAACTAATTGAGAGACCGCACATCTTGGGCGTTAGTAGAATTAGAGTGAAGATTGAAAGTGTTGCCAAGTACTTTTGATCTTCGGTTTAAAATTCATCGCTCTAAGGTACACTCTCTTGTTCTCAAATTCTGAAACTTACATAGTACATGTTAACATTTATGAATGAAGTAGATCCGTTATTTTTCCGCTGCGTACATGTATATTTCCATAAAATGGTATCAGAGCCAAGTTTTCATTTTGTATTTGTTTAACATGTTTTGAGTTTTGGAATAAGTGACAATAGTTTCATGTTGTTATAAATTAGTTTTCTGCATGGATGTTGAAATTATTGTTTTTGATAAAAACTGATATTGATGTTATGATGTTGTTTAATTTTTAGGTTAAGTATGTTAAACTGAACTTTAAGGCTATAACATCAATGTAATTCAGTTTTGATATCAATTTATGTTCATTATGATCATATGTTGGTTGTTTTGTACATGAAAACGTAGCAAAACTATCTTAGAAAAATTCTAGAAAATTCAAAATTTGCAACGCTCGATTGATTGAGGATCTGTCGAGCATCTATCGAGCTGACAGAAGATCTCTTGATCGATCGAGGATCTGTTGAGAATCGATCGAGCTTCGTAGAACTTTTTCTCGATCGATCGAGAATCTGTCGAGGATCGATCAAGCAACCAAAACTTTTCTCGATCGATCGAGGTACATCCTCAATCGATCGAGGACTGTGGATTCAAAATTTTTCTTAAGTGTTTTTACATATATAAAGAGTAAGGCAATGTGTAATCAATTTATGCATGTTTTAAATTTAAAAACCTTCATCTTAAAACATCTAGTGGGAGAGAGATAAAAGGGTTGGATCTCACGGCCTCCATTGTTGGTTCATAGTAGTGTGTAATATATACTTTGTCTTTGCCTCGAGCTTAGCATTCTATGCGGAGAGTATTTATTTCATGGTCTTACAAGTTTGGATTTCTTGGTTTATAATGGTTTGATCAAACACCTAGTCTTAGCTTCGAGCTTTGCATTCCATGTGGAGGGTGTTTTATTATGGTACTAAAAATAAGCCTGTTAAAGGGATGATATATGGCTATACATGATTCTAGACAATGGTATACACTAGACTAAGTATTATAGTATCCTCTATGCTGAGTTCTTACTATTATTACTTAAAGGCTAAATTTAAAAACGGCATATTATTAGTGTTTGATAAGAGTTATCATAATAGCACTAATAATGAGAATAGTTCTCAATCAATCATAGTATTTAATGTTCACTCTATGCTAAGAGATATTGAATATGGGATTGAGTTGTCGTTGCATATATCATGTTATGGTTTTATTAAGGTTCCATACTATATGTTTATATGCTAAATTGATAATGTCTAGTTTACTTATTATATTCATGTTTATTGTTTTCAGATTTGAACATGGCATCATTTAGCCGACTTGTTTCTATTCTTAATCAAAACAAACTGACTAGATCCAACTATGTTGACTGGAAAAGAAATTTGGACATAGTTTTAACAATTGAAGAGCACAAATATGTGCTTACTCAACCATGTCCTAGCTTTCCTTCATTAGATGCTCCTTCTGAGGAAAAAAAATGATATGATTATTGGTAGAAATCTAATGAAATGGCCAAGTGCTATATCCTAGCACCCATCTCAAATGTTCTACAGCATCAAATGCAGGATGTAGAATTAGCTTCGAACATTATGCATAGTCCGAAGGAGATGTTTGGTGAGCAAGGCCGTTTAGGAAGACAAGAAACCATGAGGCAAATTTATAATACCAAAATGGCTGAAGGTACTTCAGTTAGGGAGCATTGTCTTACAATGATCTCTAATCTAAATACATTGGAAGTTGTAGGTGTCGACATTGATGGAGAATTCCAAGTGGATATGATACTCTAGTCACTACCGGAATCATTCAAGGAATTTAGATGGAATTATAATATGAACAAAAAGGTTTATTCTTTGTTTGAATTGATGAATGAATTGGTAGCGGCAGAAGGCATCCTTGGTACTTCTAGTGTTGAAGCCAATGTTGGTGAAGCTTTTACTTCTCAACCTCAGTCGAAAGGCAAAGGTAAGACGAAGAAGAAGGACTTCACTACGCAAGAGGGTAAGCAAATTGCCTTGGGAGTTGCTGACAAAGGAAAGAAGCTCAAAGGAAAGTGTTTCCATTGTGGTAAGAAAGGACATTAGAAGAGAAATTGTTCAAAAAGTTTAAGGCTGCCAAGAACAAGGGTATGAAAACTTCTTTTCTTCTTGAAATATGTTTGGTACAGAATCCCTCAAATTCCTGGTGTGTGGATTCAGGTTGTACTAATCATATCTACAATTCTTTGCAAGGGTTCCAGGAGACCAAAAAGCTAAATGAAGAAGAATTGTTTCTTACCTTAGCGGATGGGAGTAGAGTTCCAGTTGTATCTGTTGGAGTGCTTAATTTGTGTTTCAATTCTAGGGTTTTAATATTGGAAGACTATCTATTTGTACCTAATGTTCATAGGAATTTAATTTCTGCAACTTATTTAGGTAAACATGGGTATTGTATTATCCTAAGAGACAATGTTGTAATAAAGAAAAATAAAATGTTTATCTGTTCTGGTAATATTGTGGATGGTCTTTATATTTTAACTCCTGATAAGCATGAATTATATAATTCTGAATTAGATAATAACTCTCATGTAAAGTCATTAAAGAGAAAGTTTCCTTTTACTAGTGAAGCATATCTTTGGCCCTTGCGTTTGGGTCATATTAATTCAAATAGGATTCAAAGACTAATCAAAGATGGACTTTTACAGCCCATGGACTTTGATGAAGTTCTAGTTTGTGAATCTTGTTTGTGAATCTTGTTTGGAACGTAAAATGACCAAACGACCTTTTAATGTAAAAGGTAGAAGAGCTTAAGATTTACTAGAACTAGTACATTTAGATGTATGTGGTCCTATGTCAATCCAAGTAGGAGGTGATTATGAGTATTTCATCACCTTCACTGATGATTACTCTAGATTTGGTTATGTGTACCTAATGAGACGGAAGTTCAAAGCCTTTGAAAAGTTCAAAGATTTTAGGGCTGAAGTTGAGAATCAATTGGGTAAACGCATAAAAGCCATTCGATCTGATCGAGGTGGCGAATATCTTCTTGGAAACTTCAAGGATTACTTGACTGAAAATGGGATTATATCCCAGTTGACGGCACCTAGAACTCCACAACAAAATGGTGTAGCAGAAAGAAGGAATATGACTCTTTTAGATATGGTTAGATCCATCATGAGTTATTCAACTCTACCAATTTCCTTTTGGGGATATGCTTTAAGTATTGCAATGTATCTTTTGAATCTAGTATCTTCGAAGTCTGTTCCTAAAACACCTGTGGAGTTGTGGAATGGGCGTAAGCCTAGTATGAGACATCTCCATATTTGGGGTTGCCAAGCACATGTGTTAAAAGGAAAGTCTGACAAGTTACAGTCTAAAACAGAAGTGGATTTCTTTGTAGGGTATCCAAAATGAATAGTTGGAGGTTTATTCTATAGTCATAAGGATAATAAAGTGTTTGTTAGCACAAATGCCAAATTCTTGAAAAATGACTATATGAATAATTTTACTCCTAGAAGTAGAGTTGTCTTAGCTGAAATGAATGAACCTGTAGTTAAACAACCAATGGATGAAACGAGGGATGATGTTGTATTAGATATACCACAAGATACTACTCATGAGATGTCTAGTACACAGGTGCCTTGTCGTAGTGGGAGAATTGTTAGGCCTCCTGTGAGATTTATACGTCTGGGAGAAACTTATGAAGCTATCTCAGAAGAGGCTGAATCGGATCCTTACACTTATGATGAAGTAATAAATGATATAAATGCACATCATTGGGTCCAAGCTATGTAATCTGAATTAGATTCCATGTATTCCAATCAAGTTTGGGATCTTGTAGAGGCATCTAATGGCATTAAACATGTTGGTTGCAAATGGGTTTACAAGAGGAAGACAGGGATAGATGGAAATGTTAAAACCTTTAAAGCAAGACTAGTAGCGAAAGGGTATACATAAAAAGAAGTCATTGACTATGATGAAACTTTTTCGCCAATGGCCATGCTTAAATCTATCATAATTTTCTTAAGCATTGTTGCTCATTATGATTATAAGATTTGGCAAATGGATGTCAAGACTGCATTTCTAAATGGCAATCTTGAAGAGAAAATCTATATGTTGCAACCGAAAGTTTTCATAGCAAAGAACCAAGAGCATATGGTATGCAAGTTGAAAAGGTCCATTTATGAACTTAAACAAGCATCTAGGTCATGGAACATCAGATTTGATCAGGCAATCAAATCATTTGGTTTTGAACAGAACCTTGATGAACCATGTGTGTACAAGAGACATTAAGACAAAGTAGTAATATTCCTAGTGCTTTATGTAGATTACATTCTACTCATTGGAAATGATGTAGGGGTAATGTCATCGGTTAAAATTTGGTTGTCAAGCTAATTTGATATGAAGGACTTGGGCGAAGCTAACTATATTCTAGGGATCAAGCTTTGGCGAGATCGAAAGAATAGGATGTTGGGTTTTTCACAAGCTGGATATATAGATAAGGTTTTAGAATGGTTTAGCATGCAAAACTCCAAGAAAGGATTACTTCATTTCAGACATGGAGTTCCTTTGTCTGATGACTAAAGGCCTAAGACTCAAGAGGAAGAAAACACGATGAGACAAGTTCCCTATGCTTATGCTGTGGGAAGTCTCATCTATGCCATGCTTTGTACTAGACTAGATATTTGTTATTTAGTTGGCATAGTCAGCCGATATCAATCATCCAGGACCTAAACATTGGCAAGCTATAAAACGTATTCTCAAGTATCTAAGGAGAATGAGGGATTATATGCTTGTTTACCATTGTGAGGATTTGATTCCCATTGGCTACATAGATTCATATTTTCAATTGGATCTAGATTTCAGAAAATCCACGACAGGTTGTGTTTGGCTCAAGTTGGAGGAGTGTTAAGCAATCTTGTATTACTGACTCCACCATGGAGCCATAAGTTGGAGGAGTGTTAAGCAATCTTGTATTACTGACTCCACCATGGAAGCCGAGTATGTTGCTACTTGTGAACTAGGAAAGAAGGCTGTTTGGCTCAAGAAATTCCTTTCTAATCTTGGTGTTGTGAGAATTGAGCAAGTTCCTATTACATTGTTCTGTGACAATAGTGGAGTGGTTGCACAATCCAAAGATCCAAGGAATCAAAGAAAGAAAAACACATTGAGAGAAAGTATCACATCATTCAAGACATCGTTGCTCGTGGAGATGTGGTTGTAGCAAAGATTGATGGTGCAAAGAATCTAGCGGATCCCTTTACCAAAGCCTTACCCCAAAGGACTTTTGAGTCACATTTAGAGGAGATGGGAGTTAGATTAGTACACAATAGTCTTTAGGCCAAGTGGGAGATTGTTAGGATTAGTGCTCTTAAATCCTATTGTATGATGCTATGTATGTTATTATGTATGACATTATGTATGACTTAATGTTATGATTAATAAAGTTGTTTTATTATTATCTAAAATAATGGTAACATGAATATTGGGACATTATCATATAGTCCATGAGATGCATAGTATGTGATTTATGTGAAAAGTTACAGAAGATATAAATCACAAGTTCTTTGTAAACTCAAAATGTAGTTCGTAGTCGGTGATGAAATTGGACATTTCATCTGTGAAGATTATAACATATCAACTAAGATGATTTGTCTTGATCATGGAAATAGACATTTCTAGTTGGTATGTTGATATGTTTTAAGAGTTAAGACATATTGAATTGGACCGTTGTGAGTTTTATTATTCTCTTAACGGCTGTCAATTGAATAATAAACTCCCGACTTGTATTTGCATGAACTCTTAATCCTGAGAGAATAATGGACTTGATCATAAGGTGTAGGTTGCTTTGATATATCAGGAGTGAGATCTAGAGAAATGGTCAAAACCTTAGTATGTTGGGCAACCACATTTAGTGTTGATGGAACATATATTCTAAAAATGGAATTCATAGACTCTTAACGGAGATACAAAATATTCCCTTGAGATAAGTTTAATGGGTATGTTATTTAGAGAGTTAGACCTTACCACTTTAGTAAGGAGTTACTAAAGTATATATATTTATAGAATTGGATTTCATAAATATATAATGAATAACTTTAAAAGATTAAACCGGGTACTCAAGGATAAGATGTAGTAATTTACAAAGTGGCAATCTACATTTATGACTTTGTGTTACTATGAATATTTTAATGGAGGGGTTGTATGTACAATAAAGTCTTGGGATATAATTTATAGATTAGGCCTATAGTGCAATTATATTTATATAGTGGCATGAAATATAGTTAATAGTAACTTTAGACTTGTCAAGAGTTGATAGAAAAGCCCAAGGCCCATTAGAGCTAGTGTTTTATTGGTCCCTTTTGGTCCCACTCCAAGCCACACACTAAAGCCCAATTAGAAAGGCCCAAAAGGCCAGCCCAATTAGATAATCAGTTAGATACAAAGGGAGAAACATACAGAATTTTCTGTAGAGACTTGTATGAACACTATTGTGAAGTAGTGCAAAAAGTGTTAGACACTTTTTGACATTCTCCCTTTGGAACTGATTGAGAGACCACACATCTTGGGCGTTTGTGGAATTGGAGTGAAGATTGAAAGTGTTCTCAAGTGCTTCTGATATTCGGTTTTGAAATTCACTGCTCCAAGGTACACTCTTTTATTCTCAAATTCTGAAACTTACATAGTACATGTTAACATTTATGAATGAAGTAGATCTGTTATTTTTTTGCTGTGTACATGTATATTTCCATCACAATAAGACACTAGCTTTAATGGCCTTGGGCTTTTCTATCAACTCTTGACAAGTCCAAAATTACCATTAACTATATTTAATACCACTATATAAATATAGTTGCACTCTAGACCATATTTATAAATTATATCCCAAAATATTATTGTACATGCAACCCCTTCATAAAATATTCATAGTTATACAAAGTCATGAATATAGACTGCCACTCTGAAGATTATTACATCTTAATTCCTTGAGTACCTAGTTTAATCCTTCAATTTATTCATCATATGTTAATGAAATCCAATTCCATAAATATATACTTTAGTAACTCCTTACTAAAGTGGTTAGGCCTAACACTCTGAATAACTAAACTCATTAAACTTATCTCAAGGGAATATTTTGTATCTCCATTAAGAGACTATGAATTTCATCTTGAGAATATATGTTCCATTAATACTAAATGTGATTGCCCAACATACTGAGGTTTTGATCGTTTCTTTAGACCTCACTTCTGATATATCAAAGCAACTTACACCTCATGATCAGGTCCATTGTTCTCTCAGGATTAAGAGTTCATGTAAATAGAAGTCGTAAGTTTATTATTCATTTGACAGTCGTTAGGAGAATAATAAATCTCACAACGGTCACATTCAATATGGTTTAACTCTTAAAACATATCAATATACCAACTAGAAATCTCAATTTCTATGATCAAGACAAATCATCTTAGTTGATATGTTGTAGTCTTTGCAGATGAAATGCCCAATTTCATCATCGACTACGAACTATAATTCTGAGTTTATAAAGAACTTGTGATTTATATCTTTTGTGACTTTTCACATAAATCACATACAATGCATCTCATGGACTATATTGTAATGTCCCAATATTCGTGTTACTATTATTTTAGATAATAATAAAACAATTTTATTAACCACAACATTAAGTCATACATAATGTCATACATAACATTATACAATAGGATTTAAGGGCACGTGTGTCAGGACCCAAATCCATGAGACATGAATTTAGATACCTGATTATCTTGCTAACCTTACTTAGCTCAATAAACCTAATTTATTTAAGCTTAATTCAATAAAACTCCAAATAAACAATGCTTCTGATAAACCTCTTATAATAAACAAAATCCACAATTTATAATAATCTCCAAAATATTGTGAAGTCTAAGCAGAAAATAAAAATAATAATAACTATTAATCTTTTCAAAACTCCACAAATTGAAAATAAACTCCACTATATAAAATGTGAACTACAAAACAAAGGTAACTAAAATTTAATGAGTCTTCAAGTAACACTGAAGCCGCCTGCAACTTCCACGCTCTACCTTGCACCTCACAAGCGGTCCAAAGGTTCTAATTCCCAACTATACTTTAATCTGAAAATATTAATTGATGGGGTGAGCCACACATCTAGTAAGTAATTATCCAGAATACACAACGGAATAGAGTCAAACAAAGCACGAGTTTGATTTCACAATTTCACTCAAAATATCCAATATAGTTTTCAAAACATGTAAAGAATCACTTAATACACATATAATCATATCTTAAAGTCTTTTGGAAACACATACAAATAATTGATCAGAGCACAGTGTCACATATACACATCACATATTCTCACATACAATCCTGTGAGCGGATACCAACATCTAACCCCTGCTGGTAAGGGATCAACACATATCCTCACATACAATCCTGTGAGCGGATTTACACATATATATCTGATCAATTCTAAAAACACTCATTTTGAGTCACATATCACAAACAATAAAGTTTATACATATAATAATTTTCTCAATATTAACAATTGTTCCAACAATAAAGATATATTGAATATCACAATATCAAATTGAAACATAAATCAAAAGATGCTTGACTCTCTTAGGGAACGAATAGGAACTGAAGAGTTTATATAAGTATTTTTACAATTCTTGAATAAGTTTGAAAATCTAGTTTGCTAAAAGGAACGTCTTAAATACCATTTGAAAAAAAAAACAAGAATATGATTTCGAAATCACTTAGTTTAAAACAATTTAAAGAACAAAAATCTTTCTAGAAAACTTACTTTGAAACTCAATTATTTTCAGAAAATAGTTTAGTTAAAAATCATCTTTTAAATGGGATTTAGACATTCAAAACGTTATTCAAAATTCGAAATTTCTTTTAAAACATTATTTAAAAGCCAATTAAAATTTCTCTTTCAATAGAGTAAAAATGCTTTTTGATAAACTTTTTAAAAAAATGTAAGCTTAAAAATATAACTTTGAAAATCTTTAACTTCTAAGAACCTAAAGAGCAAAACTTGTGCATATTATGCATAATTACTTACCGCACTCAAATCACTCTGAAAGTCCAGCCAAAATAATCTCCAAAGAGCCTCAAGACACTCTTAAATCGGACCTATAATCAATTACGAAAATTACTCAATATCCTCTACAAAATATAAATTTTACTAAACTATAAAAATTGACTCACTAGTAAAATACTTTGCTGAACTAATAATAGCACTAATGCAAAGTAATTTATCAGAACCCAGAGGCATCAGCTAAAGTTTTAGAGTTTAAGTTAATATACATAACCCCAACCAAGCCATATTATATATATATATATATATATATATATATATATCTACCATAGAAAACTTTACAACTATCCTAATATCCTAATATGTATATATATATATATATATATATATATATATATACAACACGGCATAGCATAAGTCCAGAGGCAAAGAAACCACAGTCGAAATATTTGACTTCTTCTATTCATTATATATATATATATATATATATATATATATATATATATATATATATATACAAATCCAACTACAGATCAATAGCCACCTTCTTTGACTTCTTCTTTAACCTTTATATATATATATACACACAAATCCAACGTAGGATGTAGCCCCCTTCTTTGACTTCTTCTTTAACCTTCTTTAACCATTATATATATATATATATATATATATATATATATATATATATCAATTCAATGAAAGAAGGAGGGCCGAATTGTTTGACTTCAATCTATTCATTATATGTACAGATCCAAAAGAAAACTTAAACAAAAAATATTGATTCGTGAAATCCCACTGGCTCAAATCTAATATCTAATCCAACGGAAAATCTAAACGTTAGAATATAAATTTTAGGATCAAAATCAAATTTCTAAATAACCTAATAAAATTCTAATTTTTTTCTTGTTTCTAATTGAGAGAAATCTTACCTTGAATAATCTGATTGTCTCTTCAATTGTACGTGTTCTAACTCCAAGGAAAACACCTCTTAGCCTCTTAGATAAAACCCTGACTATCTCTTCCTCTATTCTGTAGCTTGTATTATAAGATGTGGGCTTAGTGGGTAGTGGGCTGCAATAACAATTAAAAGAAAGCCTATAGCCCAACAATTATATTTTAAAGAAAACTCTTAAATAAAAATTATGTGGGGTATTACAACGTGTCCTAACAATCTCCCACTTGCCTTAAAGACTATTGTGCACTAATCTAACTCACATTTCCTCCAAATGTGACTTAAAAGTCCTTTGGGGAAAGGCCTTGGTAAAGGGATCAGCTAGATTCTTTGCATTATCAATCTTTGCGACTACTACATCTTCACAAGCAAAAATGTGTCGAATGATGTGATACTTTCTTTCTATGTGCTTTCCTTTCTTGTGATTCCTTGGATCCTTGGATTGTGCAACTGCTCCACTATTGTCGCAGAACAATGTAATAGGAACTTGCTCAATTCTTATAATACCAAGATCAGAAAGGAATTTCTTGAGCCAAACAGCCTCCTTTGCTGCTTCACAAGCAGAAACATATTCAGCTTCCATGGTGGAGTCAGCAATACAAGATTGCTTAACACTCCTCCAACTTATGGCTCCACCTCCTAAGGTGAATACACAACCTGAAGTGGACTTTCTGAAATCAAGATCTGACTGAAAATCTGAATCATGTAGCCAATGGGAATCAAATCCTCACAACGGTAAACAAGCATATAATCTCTCGTTCTCCTAAGATACTTGAGAATATGCTTTACAGCTTGCCAATGTTTTAGTCCTAGATTTGATTGATATTGGTTGACCATGTAAACTGAATAACAAATATCTAGTCTAGTACAAAGTATGTCATACATGAGACTTCCTACCACAGAAGCATAGGCAACTTGTCTCATCATATTTTCTTTCTCTTGAGTCTTAGGTCTTTGGTCGTCAGATAGAGGAACTCCATGTCTAAAAGGAAGTAATCCGTTCTTGGAGTTTTGCATGCTAAACCGATCTAAAACCTTATCTATATATCTAGCTTGTGACAAACCTAACATCTTATTCATTTGATCTCGCCCAAGCTTGATCCTTAGAATAAAGTTAGCTTTGCCCAAGTCCTTCACATCAAATTGACTTGACAACCAAACTTCAATTGATGACATTACCCCTACATCATTTCCAGTAAGTAGAATATCATCAACATAAAGCACTAGGAACATTACTAATTTATCTCAATGTCTTTTGTACACACATGGTTCATCAAGATTTTGTTCAAAACCAAATGACTTGATTGCTTGATCAAATCTGATGTTCCATGATCTAGATGCTTATTTAAGTCCATAAATGGACCTTTTCAACTTGCATACCATATGCTCTTGGTTCTTTGTTATGAAACCTTCCGATTGTAACATGTAGATTTCTTCTTCAAGATTGCTATTAAGAAATGCAATCTTGACATCCATCTGCCAAATCTCATAATTGTAATGAGTAACAATGGATAAGAGAATTCTGATAGACTAAAGCATGGCTACTGGCGAAAAAGTTTAATCATAGTCAATGCCTTCTTTTTGTGTATACCCTTTTGCCACTAATCTTGCTTTAAAGATTTCAACATTTTCATCTATCCCTTTCTTCCTCTTGTAAACCCATTGGCAACCAATTGGTTTAATGCCATTAGGTGCCTTTACAAGATCCCATACATGATTGGAATACATAGAATCCAATTCAGATTTCATAGCTTAGACCCAATTATGTGCATCTATAGCATTCATTGCCTCATCATAAGTGTAGGGATCCAATTCAACCTCTTTTGAGATAGCTTCATAAGTTTCTCCCAAACCTATAAATCTTATAGGAGGCTGAACAATTCTCCCACTACGACAAGGCATCTGTGTACCAGACATCTCGTGAGTAGTATCTTGTGGTGTATCTATTACAACCACATCATCCCTAGTTTCATCCATTGGTTGTTCAACTATAGGTTCTTTCATTTCAGCCAATACAACTCTACTTCTAGGAGTAAAATTATTCATGTAGTCATTTTCCAAGAATTTGGCATTTGTGGTAACAAACACTTTCTTATCCTTATGACTATAGAATAAATCTCCGACAGTTCCTTTTGGATACCCTACAAAAAATACCACTTCTGTTTTAGACTGTAACTTATCAGACTTTCCTTTTAACATATGTGCTGGACAACCCCAAATATGAAGATGTCTCATACTAGGCTTACGCCCAATCCACAACTCTACAGGTGTTTTAGGAACAGACTTTGAAGGTACCAAATTTAGAAGATACATTGCAGTATTTAAGGCATATTCCCAAAAAGAAATTGGTAAAGTGGAATAACTCATCATGGATCCAACCATATCTAAAAGAGTCCTATTCCTTCTTTTTGCTACACCATTTTGTTATGGAGTTCCAGGTGCAGTCAATTGGGATACAATCCCATTTTTAGTTAAGTAATCCTTAAAATCCCTAAGAAGGTATTAGCCACCATGATCAGATCGAATGGCTTTTATGCGTTTTCCCAATTGATTCTCAACTTCAGCCCTAAACTCTTTGAACTTTTCAAAGGCTTTGGACTTTTGTTTTATCAGGAGTTAAAATATAAAGACCATTCATAATATTGCCAGAACAGATAAATATTTTACCCTTCTTTATTACAACATTGTTTTTAAGGATAACACAATATCCATGTTTATCCAAATAAGTTGCAGAAATTAAATTCCTACGAACATTAGGTACAAATAGACAGTCTTGCAATATTAAAACCCTAGACTCAAAACACAAATTAACAACTCCAACAGCTACAACTGGAATCCTACTCCCATCAGCCAAAGTAAGAAACAATTCCCCTTCATTAAACTTTCTAGACTCTTGGAACCCTTGCAAAGAATTGCAGATATGATTAGTACAACTTGAATCCACACACTAGGAATTTGTGGGATTTTGTACTAAACATATTTCAAGGAGGAATGAACTTTTCATACCCTTATTAGTGGCAGCCTTGAATTTTGGACAATTCCTCTTCCAATGTCCTTTCTCACCACAATGGAAACACTTTCCTTTGATCTTCTTTCCTTTATCAGCAACCCTTAAGGCAATTTGTTTACCCTCTTGCTTGGTGAAGTCCTTCTTCTTCTTTTTCTTACCCTTGTCTTTCAACTTAGGTTGAGAAGTAGAAGCTTCACCAATATTGGCTTCAACATTAGAAGTACCAAGAATGCCTTTCGTTGCTACCAACTCATTCATTAATTCAAACAATGAATAAATATTTTTATTCATATTATAATTGAGTTTGAATTCCTTAAATGATTCTGGTAGTGACTGGAGTATCATATCCATTTGAGATTATCCATCAATGCCAGCACCTAAAACTTCCAATGTGTTTAGATTAGCAATCATCCAAAGACAATGCTCCTTCACTGAACTACCTTCAGCCATTTTGGTATTATAAATTTTTCTCATAGTTTCTTACCTTGCAGAACGACCTTACTCACCAAACATCGCCTTCAGACTTAACATTATGTTCGAAGCTAGTTCTACATCCTACATTTGATGTTGTAGAACATTTGAAATAGATGCTAGGATATAGCACTTGACCATCTCATTAGATTTCTGCCAACGATCATATCATTGTATTTTCTCAGGAGGAGCATCTAAGGAAGGAAAGCTAGGACACGGTTGAGTAAGCATATATTTGTGCTCTTCAGCAGTAAGAACAATGTTCAAATTTCTTTTCTAGTCAACATAGTTGGATCTAGTCAGTTTGTTTTGATTAAGAATAGCAACAAGTGGGCTAAATGATGCCATGTTCAAATATGAAAATAATAAGCATGAATATAATAAGTAAACTAAACATTATCAATTTAGCATATAAACATATAGTATGGAGCCTTAATAAAACCGTAATATAATATGATTGATTGAGAACTATTCTCATTATTAGTGCTATAATGATAACTCTTATCAAACACTAATAATATGTCGTTTTACATTTAGCCTCTAAGTAATAATAGTAAGAACTCAGCATGGAGGATACTATAATACTTAGTCTAGTGTATACCATTGTCAAGAATCATGTGTAGCCACATTTCTTCCCTTCAACAGGCTTATTTTATAGTACCATGATAAAAACACCCTCTACATGGAATGCAAAGCTCAAGGCTAAGACAAGGTGTTTCATCAAACCACTATAAACCAGGAAATTCAATCTTATAGAACCATGAAATAAATACTCTTCGCATGGAATGCTAAGCTCGAGGGAAAGACATAGTATGTATTTCACACTACTATGAACCAACAATAGAGGCCATGAGATCCAACCCTTGAAAACATGAGATCTGATAGATCTTTTAAAATAAAGGTTTTTAATTTAAAACGTACATAAACAAATTACACATAGCCTTGCTCCTTATATATGTAAAAAACACTTAGAGAAAAAAATTCTAAATCTTAAGTCCTCGATCGATCGAGAAAGATTCTACTAGCTCGATGGATGATTGACAGATGCTCGATCGATACTCGACAGATTCTTGATCGATCGAGCTTCGTGAATTTTGAATTTTCCAAAATTTTTCTAAGACAGTTTTTTAAACGTTTTTATGAACAAAACAACCATCATATGAACATAATGAACAGAGATTGATATCAAAACTGAATTTCATTGATGCTATAGCCTTAAAGTTCAATTTAACATACTTAAATTCAAATTTAAACAATATCATAACATCAAAATCAGTTTTCATCAAAAAATAATTTCAACATCCATGCAGAAAACTAATTTCTAAACAATATGAAACTATTGTCACTAATTCCAAAACTCACAAAGCATGTTATACAGATACGAAAATGAAGATCGTTCTGATACCATTTGATAGAATAATACATGTTTGTATCGCATACAAAATATATGCAGCGGAAAAATAACGGATCTACTTCATTCATAAATGTTAACATGTACTATGTAAGTTTCAGAATTTAAGAACAAAAGAGTGTACCTTGGTGAGGTGAATTTCAAAACCGAAGATCAGAAGCACTTGGGAACACTTTTAATCTTCACTCCAATTCCACTAACACCCAAAAAGTGTGGTCTCTCAATCAGGTTTCCAAGGGAGAATTTCAAAGTGTCTAACACTTCTTACACACCATTTCACAGTCGTGTTGTTATTTTTCACACATAAAATTTTTTGTATGTTTCTCCATTTGTATCTAACTGATTATCTAATTGGGTTGGCCTTTTGGGCCTTTCCAACTGGGCTTAAGTGTGTGGCTTGGAGTGGGACCAAAAGGGACTGATAAGACACTAGCTCCAATAGGCCTTGGGCTTTTCTGTCAACTCTTGACAAGTCCAAAATTATCATCAACTGTATTTAATACCACTATATAAATATAGTTACTATATAAATATAGTTACACTCTAGGCCTTATTTATAAATTATATCCTAAGACTTTATTGTACATGCAACCCTTTCAAAAAATATTCGTAGTAATATAAAGTTATGAATATAAACTGCCACTTTGAAGATTACTACATCTTAATTCCTCGAGTACCCGGTTTAATCCTTCAGTTATTCATCATATATTAATGAAATCCAATTCCATAAAGATATACTTTAGTAACTCCTTACTAAAGTGGTTAGGCCTAACACTCTGAATAACTGAACCCATTAAACTTATCTCAAAGGAATATTTTGTATCTCCATTAAGAGACTATGAATTGCATCTTGAGGATATATTTTCCATCAACACTAAATGTGATTGCCCAACATACTGAGGTTTTGATCGTTTCTTTAGACCTCACTCCTGATATATCAAAGAAACCTACACCTCATGATCAGGTCCATTATTCTCTCAGGATTAAGAGTTCATGTAAATAGAAGTCGTAAGTTTATTATTCATTTGACAGTGGTTAGGAGAATAATAAATCTCACAGTGGTCTAGTTCAATATGATTTAGTTCTTAAAACATATCAACATACCAACTAGAAATCTCAATTTCTATGATCAAGATAAATTATCTTAGTTGATATGTTATAATCTTCACAGATGAAATGCTCAATTTCATCTCCGACTATAAACTATAATTTTGAGTTTACAAAGAACTTGTGATTTATATTTTCTGTGACTTTTCACATAAATCACACACTATGCATCTCATGGACTATATGATAATGTTTCAATATTCATATTACCATTATTTTAGATGATAATAAAACAACTTTATTAATCACAACATTAAGTCATACATAATGTTATACATAGCATCTTACAATAGGATTTAAGGACACACATCCTATTAAATCAATTATAAGGAGAGAAACATACTGCATTTTTAAGTGGATATATATGAAATGATTTGTATGTGAGTGTTAGACACTTTCTCATTCTCCCTTAAGCAAATTCATAGAAACTGATTGAGAGACCACACTTCTTGGGCATTAGTGGAATTAGAGTGAAGATAAAAAGTGTTCCTGAGTACTTCTAATCTTTGTTTTGAAATTCATTACACCAAGGTGCACTTTTTTGTTCTTATATTCTGAAATTTACATAGTATATGTTATCAATCTCGAATGAAGTAGATCTGTTAAGAAAAACCAATGAAAAAAAAACCCACTACAAGGGCTTTACTTACAGATCTTAGGAGCAAAAACGAATCCACTAATTGAATTAAAGTTTTTACAAATTTAATGACTCTATTTTAGTTATCTACAACCAAGTAGTACTTATTGACATTACAAAACATAGATCCAAATCCTTGATCTCTTTAATTGTAAACTCTTGTAGCACGTGAAACTCTTTTCTCTTGTTCTTCACTTCAAGTACCCAGTTGAAGGTTTTGGTTCAAATTTCTTGTTCTTCTGTATAGGCAACAACTTTAGAATCATTGGATCTTTAGTTCCTCTGAATGTAATTTTTGAATTATTGGTTTCAAACAACATTAGATGCAAAAGCACAGCTCTCTAAAAGTATTTTCTCACATTCTTTAAGTATTCCTTTATAGTCTTACTTTAGTGGCACAAAAGCCCTAGCTTGGATGGTTGAATGAGCTTCAAAACAAAAAAAATGGCATGATTCTTAATCAATTAAATTTAAGCTTGGTTGATCAAACCATTATAATTCTCCATCAATTGAAGGAGTTGTCGAGAATTCAAAAACTTTAGTCTTCCTTGATTGGTCTTGGACTATAATCTTGACTTCTAGTTTGACTTGAACTACAATTATAAGACTTACAATTCACACTTTTTTTCACAGTTTGCCAATCCATAATAATGGACTCAAAGTAGCTACTTTAACTAATTAAGTAGGGTTTGAACCATGAAAGAAAACTATCAAAGATAGAGTCCAAATATCTTTAAAAGGCTAAATAATCTACTATAAAACATAAAAGTCAAAGTCAAAACCAAAGTGGGTACCATAGAGGTCTAAATAAATTTTTCACTCATCCATATCTATATAATAACTAATAGCCAAAATGTTTGACTTTTTATTGATCGCTCCTCATTGCGCCACATGGCTAATAAATTGTGATTATGTTTACACTACAAAAAAGCTGCCTATAGCAGCATTAAAAACACCATTATAGATACCCTAGAGTGCCGTTTTCCAAAAATGTTGCTAAAGGCATATCTATAGCAGCGTTTTAAAACATTGTGTCTGTAGTAGCGTTTCCAAGGGCCTATAGTGCCGTTTGTAAAACATTGCTATGGGTTCTTTGAAAAAATCCGAAAAAAAGGGCCTATAGTAGTGTTTAATAAACGTCACTATTTGTCCTGGTCTTAGAAGGGGCTATAGTGGCGTTTGTAAAATGCTGCTATAGGTCTTTTTTAAAAAAATAATAAAGGACCTATAGCAGTGTTTTACAAATGCCACTATAGGCCCTTGTAAGACAACGGGCCTATAGTGGTGTTTATGAAACGCTGCTATAGCCTAACCCAAACACAAAAAAACAAAAAAAAATTGAGGGGCCTATAGTGGCATTTGTAAAACACTACTATAGCCCAACTCTAAAAAATTGAGAGACCTATGGCAGCATTTAATAAATGCCACTATTGGTCATTTGTCTTAAAAGAGTTTATATACAAACACCACTATAGGTTCTTAAAGAAATTAAAAATAAAAAGCTTATTCCTAAAAACATACGATTAGCAAAAAGAAAAAAAGTTAAAAAGAAAAAAAATAGTAGCATATTCCTAGAATATTCGGTGGCATATTCTAGAATATTCCAAAAAAAGAAAAATCCGAATAGGTGCAGTTCAGCGTTCAGCAAAACAAAAACTATGGCATATTCTAGGAATATGCCATAGAATATCTCGTCCCCCATTTTTTTCTTTTTCTGTTTTTTGGAAAAACTATGGCATATTCTTGGAATATGCCGTAGAATATCTCTAAGTCCATAGGAATATGCCATAGAATATCTCGTCCACCATATTCTTGTTATATATTTTTTTTCATAGATACGTGTTTGTATATGCGTTTGTTTAATTTTATATTTCTGTCTAATTTATTGGTCTCAGTGATGTTTCTAGCAAGATGGTTTTCCTTTTTTGGTGATTTTATTGGCTTTACTTACACTAAGTGTTGTTTGTATGCCTGTTAATCAAATAGTTCGATGAAAGTGATAGATATAAGTGCAATTTATGACAGTTAGAATAATAGTTTGTTATCATTTTTCTTTATTAAATGAAGATAGAAGAAAATTTGTTATATATTTCTTAGTTTTTCATAGATATGTGTTTGGATATGAGTTTGTTAAATTTTATATTTTTGTCTAATTAATTGGTCTCTGTGATGTTTCCAGTAAGACAATTTTCCTTTTTTGGTGATTTTTATTGGCTTTACTTACACTAAGTGATGTTTGTATGTATGTTAATCAAATAGTTCGATGAAAGTGATAGACAATTTAAGTGGAATTTCATAGTGGGTTTGTGTGATTGTGTCTAAAATTGTAATTTTAAGATGGATTTACTTTATTTTGATTGCTTGAATTTATTTTTCCTAAAGTAAAAGTATCACAACAATTCTTTTTGGGTTATTGATATTGTTGGGTTCCTTAGAATAATGGTTAGAACTCTAAGCCATATGGTCGTGGTTGTAAGAAAATGTTTGCTCTACTCTCTACCCTCTTCAACACTATAATATGTAACATTGGTTACACATTTTTAGATTGAATATTAGCTTTAGGATGTTAATTATAATGACAGAATTTTGTATAACCTTATACACATTCTTATGCAGTGACCACATAGCACTTCTTAAAGCTTTTGAAGGATAGAAGGATGCAAACCGTAATTAAAAGAATCTTGTCACCTTGCAAATGATAGAGGATATGAAAATGCAATTTGTAGATCTATTTAGAATTGGCTTTGTAAACAAATTGATAAGTGCTGATGCAAGTTCTTTAAGATTTTCAAATTTTAAAGCATTTTATTTGCTAAAATCTTATAGTTACTAAAAACTTTCCTGTGTGTCACATGGATTAGCGACTAGTATCTATATATATATAATAGACGAAGCTGAGAGAAAGTTGATTCCTACATTTAAGGGCGTGTTGACAAATAGGATAACTGCCTATTTAAAATTCAGACACGTATACAGTTTTAAAAAAAATAGTCGTACGTTACAATGCTTGGCTTTTTAAACCCTGCCATGTATTAAATAAAAAGCGATCAACTATATTGTTTCATAATGCTAAAACACCGTTTAAAAGCCCTCTCATTATAAATAAAACAATTAACCGGCTAAAATTAGAGAGGCAATAAAATAGGGAGAGGGTATGAGAACATGGAGAACGAAGCAGAGAAAGAGAGAGGCGTTGAAATAGAGAGAGGATCAGGCCTGGACACGGAGAAAGAAACAGAGGAAGAGGCAGAACAGATGACGTCTCTCAAATTCTTTTCTCTTTGTTTTCGCTAAATCTAATATCAGAATTCAGAGATGTTTTTCATTCTATTTTTTTCCGAAATAAGGAGGAAGGAAGATGAAGCGGCCTTCAGCATAAGCACGAAAAAAGCCTTTCCCAGGAACTCTCAATATCAGACCGTTCTTTCTCGGTAATTTTCAACTAATCTCTTATCCTTTTGTCTTCAATTATGTTTTCTGTCAATTTAGGGATTTCGTTGAAATCAGGGAAACAATCTAGAAGATCAAATTCTATTTGAATTGTTATTAGGAATCTATTTTTGGGTTTCGCATCAAATTCTAACTGAATTGTTATTAGGAATTTTCAGTTTCTAGGTTTTGTTCCTTTGTGTTCATATTTTTCAAATTTTTTTTTTGGGCTTGCTATATTTTTAAGGCAGAGAGAGAGAGAGAGAGAGAGGGATCACCACCATTGTCATACCAGCACATTCAGGCCTACATCCACCAAAATAACCCTGGCACTGCTATCAGTCAAGGTTTTTTTAATATTTAAAAAATTTGAAGTTAGGTATGCTAGGTACAAGTTTACTTGATGTTTCCCTGTGCTGTTATATTTTTTCATCATGAGAGGTTGATTTGATTTATCTTTAATATTTCTATCTTAGTTGCATTAGAGTATAGAGTTTACTATCATTTTTCCTGCCTTAATCTTTTAGGCTATAGAACTCTTTATACCTTCAATTTTCTTTGGTGCTTTTGTTATAATCTTAATTAGTAGTCATTGCATATTCAATTTTAGTTTTATTCTTTTTCATAGTGACACTATTTAATCTATATATTCCAATTCAAAATTGCTAAAGCTTATAGTTTTAATTGGTAATGATTGAACACTGATACTATTGTGGTTCAAAATTTCAAATTAGTTATCTTTTTAAGAATGTTATTGGAATTCTTATATCTCTATAATATTATTGGAATTATATTCACTTCAGTATTTAAAATCATTTAAACTGAACAAAACATTAAACAGTTTGTGACTTAACCTGGGAACTATTTACTCTTTTCTTATAAATAAAACTCAGAAGGCTCATTTAATGGTTTTTATGTTATGAAATTGTTTAGTAAATTTTCCTCCTGCTATCATAAAATTTTGTCAAGCTTGAACTTCAATCCAATTAAGATGAAAATTGTCAACCCCATTTATAATCATAAAACTTTAGTTCTTCACATAAGTGAGTTTATGTTGTCCACATTTGTTTTCAGGTCAACGCAAACCTTCTTTTGTTCATTAATTAATTATTTTTCTTATGTATGATGAAGGAAAAATAATTATTCTTAGTTTTCTTTTTTGCAGTTGTAAGTTACATATTGATGAAATTAAAAACAACCACTCAAGGAGCTACATGGAGGTGTATATACAACTCTGCTATATTGAAGGTACTGGTAGTGGCAAGCATGGGATCCCTCATGAGTATAGGTTACCGAAGTGACATGTATTTATCTTAGTATCAGCTATTTGATAATTATGACTTTGTGTGTTTTAAATCCCAAGTCGAAGCATCTCACCCTCACCTCAGTTTCTCTTTATCTAAGCAATGGTAGGCATATAAATTTGTATCAATGAGTAGTATTTTAATGAATGATTTATGAATTTTTCTTTGCCTTTCAATGTTGCACCACAAAACTTCATTTTGGACTAAAACTTCAAACTACAAGTTTGCTTACTTTCCCTTTTCTCTTTCTTTTCCTTCCATATTTTTATTTACCTTTATCCACTTTTTCTTCTTACATGATGTTTAGTCTATTTGGAACCGGAATTCCCAACTTGGCAGTTGTTTATGGCAAAGTCAATAAGAATGTGCAAGCCAAGTAACTTAACGCATATAATATATTCTAATTTTTGTATTCTAGAACTGTTTTTGGGATTGCACCTTAGCAAAATTTGGGAGCATTAAGAATCCTGTGAATTTTTCACTTCAAAACATATGTATCCAGTTACAAAATGATATGAGTAGTTTTTTTTTAATTGCCTCTTCTTGCATATATGGTAGTTGAGAATGATTTTGTAATGTAGTCTCTGATCATTTTTCCTTTCATAACAAATGTTTATATGCATATTACCATGTTGATTCACTAAAATCATAGTTTATATGTGACAAAACTCCTGTTTGTATGGTTTTTTAATAGGTCAACATTGGGTATATTTGCAATTAAAGGAATAAGGTAAACATATTGTAGGCTACTGTGTACAGAATGAAAAATATGCTGAACTTTTCTGCTTTATTTTTGGAGCTAGGAGTCAAGAAATTCTCTTCAGGTATGTTCTAAGTTGTCAATTTCAAGGCATGGCATATAGGTAGAACCAAGTTAGTTCTTTTAATACTTCACAAGCTGAGCAGTTGCATTGATAAATTATAATATGTTCTAATTCTTTGCATTTTTTAAAAACAATATATGTTTGGCTGGTTTAAAACCCCATGAACAAGCTTTAGTTTTATTAAGTAGCAGTAGTAGAAGCACAAAGTTTATTTAAATAGATTTTTTATATTACACTATTTTTTGAAACTTGCTTTATTAGCCTCACTTAGAATTACAAACTTTTTTATAAAAAAATGATATGAACAAATCATATATACATTTAAAAAAAAAAAAAAAAAAAACTTCTAATATGCAGTATCCATTGATCACAATCTACGTTCTTGGCAAAGAATGCGACATAATCTACATACACATAACATATTTGCAATGTTATGTAATTAAGACACATCAAGGAGCTCTGTATGTTAAAGACCCATTGCTTTCATGTGACAATGATAGAGGATTCTTAGCATATCTTGCCTGGAGTTTCTCAAATTATAGTTTTTTAATGCTTATGTTGCGATTGTTTTATATAAAAAGCATGATTTGATAAGCTTTTCCTGTCATGAATTAAGCTTTTAGACTGTTTTTTTCAAGCTGGATTTTGTAGAATCTAAGTGCACAACAGCCATGAACTAAGCTTTTCCTGTCATGAATTAAGCTTATAGACTATTTGCAGTTTTATCTTAGCTTCATTTGATCAATGTCTTTGGATGAAGAAGTATTAACATCAACGACGTGCAAATGACAACAGCCATGCTTCTCTATCAAAGGATATTCTTACCATTTCCTTTAGCTAGGCTTTTTTTAATTGATAAAAAAAAAAATTTCTCCATCACATATGATGTTAAAGTTCACTATAGTTGCTTACAATATGTTTAAAATATTTTATTTGTAAGAAATATATTGTTACATGTATCGTATGATGATTCTGGACTCATGTAATCTATATAATTTGATTATTTTTGTTAATTGAAAACAAATGTCCTTAAGACTAAATTACAAATATATATAATTAATTAAGAATGCTCATCTATCTTTCAGCCACGCCTACATATGAAAAGAGAAAACTCAGAAAAGTCGCACGTCTAAATACTCAAAACCAAATTCAACACCAGTTTGGTATTAAATTATTTGACTTTTGGTTTATTTTAGGATTATAAATGTTATTTTGAGCTATGAATCTAAATTTTTATGTTGTTATGAAGAAATGTATTTGTTTTTCCACTATCTTAAGTTTAATTTTTTCCCCTTATTCAAAGTTTGTTAATATATGTTACTATGATGAAGTATGATTTGATTTACTTCTGATGATGTTATCTAAAAAAGAAAAATACTTTTGAGATGCTATAAAAATGCAATAACAAAATTATAAAAAAAATTTATATAAAATTTCCGTGCATTTGCACGGGTTACAAGCTAGTATATATAAAACTGAAGCCTTGACTTTTGGTTGACCTCTCCACAATTTTCCACATCAGCATTTTTTTATTTATTTGTTAATTAAATTTAATTCTTTTGATTATATATATATATATATATATTTAATTAACAAAGTAAATGCTTGACAAGGTAAACCAATTGAAACCAACTACCTATTTGTTTCTGTTCAATCAAAACTCATGTTATTTAGTGGGGAAAAATAAAGAGAAAAGAAGGAGAAAACTAAAGAAAAAGAATATACATATATATATATACACACACACACACACACACACACAACTCTTCACAACTTTTCACATCAGCATTTTTTATTTATATCTTTTAATTTGATTTGATTCGATATAATTCTTTTGATTTTATAGCATCTAATTGTAGAAAATTTATTAAAATTCTTTTAAAAAAAAAAATTTAGTTGTTTGGTGCCATAAAACCACTATACTTAAAAGAGACCTAAATTATTACCTAATCAGAGAATTTTTAGATAATCCTAACAAACCATATAACAACTCCATTAATATAAATCCATAAAAAAAAAATGGAATATATCTGTAAGTGCACAATTTGTACTTGGTCCAATCACTAGGTGGACTCAGGCCCAAAGAGCCTTATACAATAAAAATTTGTAGAGTGTGGGCTTGAGACCTAGACTGTGGATGTTGGACAAGGGAAAAAGAGGCTAGATTGCTGTTATCTGCATGTTTAGTAGATGCGAACAGTAAAGAATCTCTCCTCGGACGTAAGCCAAGGATAACCTGTATTGCCTTTCTTTCCTTTAAGAACAATATTACAATTACAATTCAAGTATTCGATCCCTTCTTCCTTTTGCCCCCCTCTACCTTTTATATCTTTCTTCTTCTCTTGAATCCATCATCTTCTTCCTTCTTTCTTCCACATGTATCACCAATCTCCTCCCTAGATACTTGTCCTATCCAACACCTTCTTTAAACCTCTAAATACTAGTTGGAAAGCTGAACCTCACTGCTTAGAGGTCATTTCCCCATTAATGCAGCTAGGGAGGTGGGTCAGGGTCTTTAATGCGGTGGTAGCAGCTTTTTCTCCTTTGATATTTCTCACACGTTCTTCCTTCTAACCACTGCGTGGATCATGCCTTTACCTAATAGATCTTCTGGAATTCTGTCTCTAAATCCCTTGGTATGTCCCATGACCTTTACTGGGCCCGTCCGAAGAGGTACTCTTCCTCAGACGACTCCTCTACCTCTCATAGTGTGCATTGGCTTGTGGGCCTCAAAAGCTCTGCTCGGGCAGACTTATACCACCAAATCAAGCCCAAGGCCCAAACAAATATTTTATCTATTTTACCCCCACAATAGCCCCACAAAACTTCAATTTTCTTCCCATCCGAGGAGAGAAATGGAGTTTTGATCCAACAGAAAAACCTCTACATGGTCCACGAACTGTCACATGTGTAAGGGTTAGTTTGCTTCTTTTAAATTGCCTCTGACGCTTCAAAACCCACAACATTTGCATTAATGACCATGAGTTACATCTTGTTCCCCACGTTCAACGGCGAGATTCACATCTAATGGCCCAAGTTCCTTCTCAAAATTTTGGGTGGGATAACTCCGATTCGAGGCCGCCTCCCACACGCCAAAACGCTTAGGAAACCGAATCTCCATCCATCCTTTCAGAAATCAATCACATCTAAGAATTACTCATTCTCTTTCCTCCCAAGAAGCTTGTAAAGAATCGTCTAACTATTTCCCGTAAGTTCTCAATCTTTTCTATTCATTTCTCCTTGGCTATTTTCATCGGCCACCGATTACACCCTTTCCTTCTCCAAACATACATTCACACCCCCACCAAATGGGTAGATTTAAGTGTTTAGTAGATACCGACGCCGGTATGAAGGGCTTTCGGGCAAAATATCATATTCCCCAAGATGTAGGCTTGAGATATTGCCCTGTAGAAGCCATAGGTAACGCTAGAACAGAGGGAGAAGTCATCATCCCCATTATCGCATTCCTAGATGGTGGGATGACCCTTCTCACGAGAAACATAACTAGCGAGTACCTACGTAACCATAGGTTATGCCTAGATCAATGCACACCAAATGTGTTTAGAATCTCAGGTTGTGTCGATGCTCTAAATGAGCAAATGGGTTTGAACCTCACATGGCACGACATCGTTTACATGTACGAATGCCATAAACTTAAGGACGTAGGCTATTACCTTAAATCCAGATTTAGTATTGTTAGGCTTATATCCTGTCTTATCAAATTCAACAAAGGCATGAAAGACAACTATCTTATCGCTTCAGGAAACTGGTCTGACGGTCCTTAACGCCCAGTAAAATGGGGAGACCCAGGTGTGACTTTATAGGAGTTAGATTCCCTAACTTGTGACTTAGTCCTATTATCTTCACCATTTCTCGTTACACTATTTATTATTACCCTTGTAGTTGATGTTCACTGCTGACCTAACTATACTTGTCTATTTGAATGTTTTTTGTAGACAAACAACACGTACGGCCTCGTCTGAGCCTTTGCAGCGTCGAGGACCTTAATCGCGTTCTTCGATCAGAAGTATTTGTTAGTGAAGACTTACAAGCGAGGGCAGCCCATCTGATAATAGGATATGGTCCTTTATCAGACGACTTCCAAGAGATTGGCAACGCGATCACCGCAGGAGACCAAAGACGCAAAATGATAGATATTTCAAGACAAGGCTTCCTTTCTGTCCACGAACTCCCAGACAACCCCTCCTTCATCCTATACTCTCGCCCCATCGCAACAGTTCCTCTCTCAGCACATTCCTAAACAACAGCCATCTGAGAAGAACTTGTGTCCTCGTAACAATCACTCGACGAGGAAATTGATCAATTTCACCTTAAAGAAGCTGAGAGACCTCAAGAGGATCTCCTCGTCATCTTCTCAAACGAAGAACAGGTGCCCACAGAAACTTTCAGTATAAAGGGTTTAGTACTAGCACAGCCCGACTCCAGCTCCGAGGAAGACGACATGTCTACCCTTAGAAAGCTGTTGTCCAAGAGGGGCACACAGCTCCCATTCTGCCACCACCCCCTCCTCCCACTGATCCTAAGATCCCCATCCTGGAGCCTAAGAAGAAAAGGAAGAACAAGGCCGAGGAGGTAGATATGGAGAGGCAAAAGAAGCTTAAGTAACAACAGTAGCAACAGAAAGCAAGCAAGGGTAAATCGCGTGCTTCCTCAGTAGAGAGCGGGGAAAGCCATGACCTGGCTGAGGTACGCCGTACACAAGCCAACTTGTCTCCTACGTTGAAGCTAGATGGGGCCCCCATTTTCTGCCAATCCAGCATTAGGGCGTTCTAACAAGGACACGCTCACCACCTGGCTAACGCCTTGGAGCAACCTCTTCTCCTACCGAAGGATATGGAAGCTTTAGATAAAATGAGTTAACCATATCTCTTTCTATCCCTCAAAAGGGACCTGGCTTTGGTGAGTGTCTTCCAATCACCTCCATATTATTGTTATAATCACATTTTAGCACAAATTAGTTTGCCTGCATTTTCAATTAATCATAAATAATAATACATTAATTCGACATTTCAATTCAGGCCATACAAGAAGTCTTTGTTGCAGAGAAATGGGTGGAAGACTCTCGGAAGAAGGCTACAACTGAACTTGAGGTCAGACTAGAGACCGAGAAGGCCTTAGGCCAAGCCCTTGCGGAGAACGAGAACCTAACCAAGCAGTTGGCAGAGGAGAAGAGGGAGAGAAATGGTGCCGAGGCTAGCCTTAAAATGATCAAAACTCAGGTGGAGGGGCAACGCAAACTTCTGTGTCAAAGGGACGAGGACCTGTCTAAAGCTCTGTAAGAAAACTCTACCTTAAATAAAGAGCTCGCCCAAGTAAAGGAAGAGGCTCGCAACCTCAAGGAAACTATGGAGGCTACCAAGAAGGCTGCTTACAATGAAGGGGTCGAGGCGATTGAAGATCGACTGACGAAGGAGTTGGCAGAGTTATGCAGGGAGTATTACCAACAAGTGTGGGCAGAAGCCCTGAACGTAGCAGGGATTCCCACGACTTCCGAGTTGAGGAAACCTGAGAACATTTGGCTTCCTCAGGACATCTAAGTGCTCGAAGAGCTTCCTCCTGTCGCACCTACCATCTATCATTCAAGAACCCATTTCAACTCCTAAAGAACTTGCTGGTTCTGACAAAGAGATGGAACAAGGTGACGAAGCTGAGAAGCCTCTGAGCAAGGATGCAGAGCCTAATGTTCCTCCATCAGTGGCAAAGGACAAAGGGAAACAAGTCCAGACCTCATTCGAAGCGGAGCTAAAACAAACAGAAGAGGACAGTAAAGCAAAAGGGGCTGCCAGCACATCCAAGCAGGACCCCCCCTCACCAAGGCTTAAGGCTTAGGCCAGTTAGGACCCTTTTTCTTATGTAATGAGTTTTTTGTATTAGGAATTTTATTTTAACCCTTTTATTTCAGAATTATATTTCCAATGTATCCATTGACAAAGATTAAAGAGAAGTTTTAAAGGCTACTATTCAACTGGTTTCCAATCTTCAGTAGGAAAAAACTAATTCGTTTCACCTTAATCCATAGTGAAATCTTTACAACACCTCAAACATCAACAACCCCCCATAAAAGTACATTCATTTTATCAATCTTATTCATCAGCAGATAAATCATTCATCGAAATTGTAATATATGAAGTACAACAACACACGGTCTGAGACTTAACTTAATATTTAGTTAGGGGCACAAAGTAAACCAACAAACTTACCATGGTTTATCGGTACATCGATTTCCATGAGTCATGTAACCATAAGGCATGGTTTGTATTGGGTGCTTAGAATGATGGAACGAAGTGTTAATTTCCCCAAAGTAGAAGGTCCGAGGACCCGACGTAATTAAGGTTCTGTTTAACATCTAAAAAGATATCAATTTCCACAAGGTATGTGGTCCGAGGACCACGCATGACCAAGTTTCTGTTTAAAATTTATAATAGAGAATTAAAATGTTAATTTCCCCAAAGTAGAAGGTCCGAGGACCCGACGTAACTAAGGTTCTATTTAACATCTAACAAGATATCAATTTCCACGAGGTATGTGGTCCGAGGACCATGCATGACCAAGTTTCTGTTTGACATTTAGAATAGCGAATTGAAATGTTAATTTCTCCAAAGTAGAAGGTCCAAGGACCCGACGTAACTAAGGTTCTATTTAACATCTAACAAGATATCAATTTCTACGAGGTATGTGGTCCGAGGACCATGCATGACCAAGTTTTTGTTTGACATTTAGAATAGCGAATTGAAATGTTAATTTCCCCAAAGTAGAAGGTCCAAGGACCCGATGTAACTAAGGGTCTGTTTAACATCTAACAAGATATCAATTTCCATGAAGTATGTGGTCTGAGGACCATGCATGACCAAGTTTCTGTTCGACATTTATAATAGCGAATTGAAATGTTAATTTCCCCAAAGTAGAAGGTCCGAGAACCCGACATAACTAAGTTTCTGTTTAACATCTAACAAGATATCAATTTCCATGAGGTATGTGGTCCGAGGACCACGCATGACCAAGTTTCTATTTAAAATTTATAATAGAGAATTCAAATGTTAATTTCCCCAAAGTAGAAGGTCCAAGGACCCGACGTAACTAAGGTTCTATTTAACATCTAACAAGATATCAATTTCCACGAGGTATGTGGTCCGAGGACCATGCATGACCAAGTTTCTGTTTGACATTTAGAACAGCGAATTGAAATGTTAATTTCTCCAAAGTAGAAGGTCCAAGGACCCGACGTAACTAAGGTTCTATTTAACATCTAACAAGATATCAATTTCTACGAGGTATGTGGTCCGAGGACCATGCATGACCAAGTTTTTGTTTGACATTTAGAATAGCGAATTGAAATGTTAATTTCCCCAAAGTAGAAGGTCCAAGGACCCGATGTAACTAAGGGTCTGTTTAACATCTAACAAGATATCAATTTCCATGAGGTATGTGGTCTGAGGACCATGCATGACCAAGTTTCTGTTTGACATTTATAATAGCGAATTGAAATGTTAATTTCCCCAAAGTAGAAGGTCCGAGGACCCGACATAACTAAGTTTCTGTTTAACATATAACAAAATATCAATTTTCATGAGGTATGTGGTCCGAGAACCATGCGGTCCGAGAACTATGCATGACCAAGTTTCTATTTGACATTTAGAATAGCGAATTGAAATGTTAATTTTCCCAAAGTAGAAGGTCTGAGGACCCGACGTAACTAAGGTTCTGTTAAATATCTAACAAGATATCAATTTTCACGAGGTATGTGGTCCAAGGACCATGCATGACCAAGTTTCTGTTTGACATTTAGAATAGCGAATTGAAATGTTAATTTCTCCAAAGTAAAAGGTCCAAGAACCCGACGTAACTAAGGTTCTGTTTAACATCTAACAAGTTATCAATTTCCACGAGGTATGTGGTCCAAGGACCATGCATGACCAAGTTTCTGTTTGACATTTAGAATAGTGAATTAAAATGTTAATTTCTCCAAAGTAGAAGGTCTGAGGACCCGACATAACTAAGGTTCTGTTTAACATCTAACAAGATATCAATTTTCACGAGGTATGTGTTTCGAGGACCAGGCATAACCAAGTTTCTGTTTGAAATTTAGAATAAGTAAATCAAAATATTACATAATGATAATTGAGCAACAAATGTCAAAAGTGCCTTTCATTAATAGTAATACTTTTATAGGTTATTTACATTCCAAGGGCGTTTTACAATTTTTTCATCTAGATCAGCTAAGCGATATGACCCTATGCCCGCTACAGAAGTAATTCGGTATGGTCCTTCCCAGGTTGGTGCTAACTTTCCCCACGCTGGATTCTTAGAAGTACCCAAGACTTTCCTCAAGACCAAATCTCCAGGCGCAAGTGGCCTTAGTTTCACATGAGCATCATATCCCCGTTTGAGCTTCTGCTGATAATAAGCCAATTGTACCATGGTGGCCTCTCGCTATTCCTCAACTACATCCAGGCTTTTCTCTAGTAAGCCATCGTTATTTCCAGGGCTGAAAGAACTCGTCCTTA
Organism: Castanea sativa; assembly: GCF_040712315.1. Taxonomy (NCBI): domain Eukaryota; kingdom Viridiplantae; phylum Streptophyta; class Magnoliopsida; order Fagales; family Fagaceae; genus Castanea; species Castanea sativa. The sequence continues at coordinate 23,929,276 of NC_134023.1, forward strand.
TTGTCGGAAACCCAGATTCCAAAGGTATCATTGCCTCAGCCCTGTAAGTCATGGAGAAGAGTGTTTCTCCTGTGGATCTTCGCAGTGTAGTATGATATGTCCACAAAATGTGTGGCAATTCTTCTACCCATCTACCCTTTGCATCATTCAGCCTCTTCTTAAGTCCATTGACTATCACTTTGTTAACGGCCATGGCTTGTCCATTTTCCTAAGGATAAGCTAGAGTGGAGTATCTATTTATGACACCCAAGTCATTACAATACTTCCTGAAAGCTTTACTATCAAATTGCATGCCATTATCAGAAATAAGTGTGTGAGGTACTCCAAATCTAGTGATAATGTTCTTCCAGATAAATTTCTTGGTGTCTACATCCCTAATATTTGATAAAGGCTCAACTTCAACCCACTTGGTGAAGTAATCAATTCCCACAAGTAGCCACCTTTTATTTCCCGCAGCTCTCGAGAAAGGCCCAACTATGTCCAGTCCCCATTGAGCGAATGGCCAGGGACTAGACAAAGGATTAAGGACACCACTAGGCTAATGGATGTTAGGTGCAAATCTCTAGCATTGGTCACATTTTCTCGCGTAGTCCTGAGCCTCTCTTTACATATTAGGCTACCAATATCCCTGGGTCAGAGCTCTATGGGCTAAAGATCTCCCTCCAGTATGACTTCCGCAAATCCCCTCGTGCAATTCTTCCAAAAGTTCCTCCGTCGCTTCAGGGTGTACACACAGCAGGTATGGTTCGAAAAAGGAGCGTTTATACAGCTTCTGATCCTCGGACAACTAGAATCGAGGTGCCTTTTGACGAATCTTATCTGCTTCAGACTTCTCCTCGACTAATACATCGCTTTTTAGAAAAGAAACTACGAGGTCCATCTAGCTAGGTCGGAGTCTTACCTATTGGGTATGGATGGCACTTGCGATTGTTAAAGCAGGCTTTAGCAAGTCTTCGAAAATGATAATCCTAGGCAAGCCCTAAGTCGAGGATGTTGCCAGAGTGGCCAATGAGTCTACATGTGTGTTTCCACTTCGAGAGACATGATTCAGGATGAAAGAATCACACTTGGATTGTAAACATTTGACCTTAGCCAGGTATTTTTGCATTCTCGGATCCCTTGCCTCTATGGTTCCCATCACCTGGCCCACGACTAACTGAGAATCTGAGGACATATGAACTTATTTTCCCCCCATTCTTTGAACCATACCCATACCAACTAAGACAACTTCTTATTTAGCCTAGTTGTTAGTGGTCGAGAACACGAATCTCAACGATTTTTCAAAGGTGATTCCTTTAGGGGATACCAAAACAAGCTCGATACCTGACCCTCTCTGATTCACCGCCCCGTCTACATATACTTTCCAAACCGAAAGCCCTTCGCATGTGACCATGCCAACGGATTTTTCATCCATGTGCGACTCCTTTGCGGTTTCTTCTAATGAAGGTTCAGTGAATTCTACCACCAAATTGACAAGGACTTGGCCCTTCACGAAGGTGTGAGACATATATTTGATATCGAAAACTCCCAAAATAGTTCCCCACTTGGCTACCCTCCTTGAGTAGTCAACACTTTGCAGTACCGACTTGAGAGGAAGTTGAGTCAAAACCACAACGGTGTGGGATTGGAAGTAATGAGGAAGCATCCGCATAGCATGAACTATGACCAGAATCGCCTTTTCCAAAAGTAAATATCGCACTTCGGCTTCATTCAAAGATTTGTTAACGTAGTAAACCGGTCTTTGTACTCCGCTATCGTCCCGTATTAAAACCAGACTGACTACATGGATAGCTACGGCTATGTATGCAAACAGGACTTCATCGATCTCTGGCCGAGACATGATGGGTGGCCGGGAAAGATAATCTTTAGGTTGATGAAAAGCCGAAGCACATTCCTCGATCCATTCGAATCCTTTCCATTTATTCAACAGCTGGAAAAAGGGTCTGCACCTATCAGCGGACCGAGAGATAAACCTGTTGAGAGCAGCAGTCATCCCAGCCAACCTTTGAACTTCCTTTGGATTCTAAGGTGGTCGCAAGCCATGGATGGCCCTAACCTGTGCCGAATTTACCTTTATTCCTCTATAAGTCACCATGTAGCCCAGGAACTTACTAGAGCCCACCCTAAAAGAGCACTTGGAGGCATTAAGACGTAACTTGTACTTCCTAAGTGTTTGAAAGATGTCATCCAAATCTTTCACATGCATGGGCACCGTCTTGCTCTTCACCACCATATCATCCACATATACCTCAATAGTCTTTCCAAGCTGCAACTCAAACATCATAGTCATCATCCTTTGGTAAGTAGCCCCTGTATTTTTCAAACCGAACGGCATCACTTTATAGTGATAATCTCCCGTAGGAGTAATGAAGGCGGTTTTCTCTTGGTCATCCAACGCCATTGAGGATGCCCAACTGTGGTGTCCACCAGTTGATTGATACAAGGCATTGGAAATAAGTCTTTGGGATAGGCTTTGTTCAGGTCTGTGAAGTCCATACATGCTCTCCACTTCCCACTCTTATTTTTTACCACAACAGTATGCGCCAACCATTCTGGATAGAAAACTTCTTTAATAACCCCAACCCTTTTGAGCTTGAGCACCTCCTCCTTGACAGCCTCGGCATGTTCTTTGGAAGAATGCCGAGGTAGTTACCTCCTAGGACAACAGCAGGATTGACATTCAAATGATGGCAAATGAAGCTTGGGTCAACCCTCGGAGCCTCGTAGGGATCCCATGCAAATACATCAATATTGCTTTTAAAAAACATCACCAATTCCACCTTCTCTTGATGTGGTAGTCGTACCCCAACCTGAAAGAACCTTTCAGGGTCATCATCAATAAGAAAATTTTCCAATTCTTCACACGTTGCCTCCACTGCTGTCACCGCACCCAGCGCATCCAGAGTCGTTAATTGTTATAAGTCTTTCGTAGCCGAGGCCGAGGATTCTGATTCGGCCTGACATAGTATTGCAGCTGATATGCATTGCCTTGCTACCGGTTGACTCCCCAGAATCTCCTCAATTTGTCCTCCGGACAGAAACTTTACTTTGACATGTAAAGTTGAGGAAACAGCACCCAGAGCATGCAGCCACGGTCTTGCAACGATGGTCGTATATGGGGAATAAGCGTCAACCACGATGAAATCCACATCAACTGTTTCTAGACCTGACTGTACCGGCAAATGAATTTGTCCATTTGGTATGACGACTTTCCCTTCGAAACTTATCAGTGGTGAATCGTAAGCAGTAAGATCCTCGAGCTTCAAATTAAGCCCCTTAAACAAATCAGGGTACATAATATCTACACCACTACCCTGATCGACCATCACCCTCTTTACATTGTAGTTCCCTATCCTTAGAGTAACCACTAGGGCGTTATCATACGGTTGGATGGTCCCAACTTTATCTTCGTCCAAGAAGCCCAAGATAGGCAGAGAAGTACCTTTAATTCTTTTCAGCCTGGAGCCAGACTCCTCGGTGAGAATATGTGATACGGACATCACCCTAGTAGGACAGGAACCGGTCCTACCTAGGGCTGCAAGGATGACATCAATCTTTCCCAAGGGGGGCCAAGACGAATTATTCCTCTGGTTAATCAAACCCAAATTGCTTCCTTGCCCACTGGGCTGATATAAATGTTGCTTCAACTTTACTTCACTGACCACCTGTTCCAAATGATTCCAAAGTGTCCGGCAGTTCTCGGTAGTATGGCCTACATTTTAATGGTATTGGAAAACAAGGTTCTGATTTCGCTTTGCAGGGTCCCCTGCCATCTTACTAGGCCACTTGAAATAGGGCTCCTTGCGGACTTTCTCCAACAATTGGTGTACTAGTTTTCGGAATACGGTGTTAACTACTTGAGGAGTGGCTGAACCAAATTGCCCAGAGAAATTTCTCCTCGGCCTGTTGTTACTGTACCTATCCGACCTAAAATCCCTCCTCTCTTGAGGGATAGCCTTCGCCTTACCCTTACCTTGTTGTTGGTCTTCCTCAACCATTTTATACTCGTCAATACGATCCATAAGCCGATGTACACTCCGCACGGGTTTCTTGGTCAAAGATTTCCTCAAATCGTGATTAGTTGGGAGGCCCACCTTGAAAGTGTTAATCACCACTTCATCAAAATCGCCGTCGATTTCATTAAACATTTCCTAGTATCTGTCAGATTACGTTTTCAAGGTCTCACCCTCCCTCATGGCCATAGATAACAATGAGTCCAAAGACCGAGGAACTCTGCTGCATGTAATGAATCGGGATGCGAATGCCCTAGTGAGTTCCATGAAAGAATCAACAGAACCCGCCTTCAGTCCATTAAACCATCTCATAGCAATAGGTCCTAGGCTAGAGGGAAAGACTTTGCACATCAAGGTCTCGTTCTGAGAGTGTACCGCCATCCTCTGATTAAAATGACTCACATGCTCAACTGGGTCCGTCCTGCCATTATAGATGGTGAAGGTAGGCAGGGTGAACCGTCATGGAAGTTTTCCCTTCTTGATCCTACGTGAGAAAGGGGACTTGGAGATCTGATGCAATGTCCTACTCATAGCGTCATTTCCTAAGCCCCTAGAGGGAAACTTTTTATGCCTACAACCCGGAAGCTCATCCTTCTCGTAAGAGAAAGTTTCGCTAGAAGGAGTCCTGGACCTTGGACTGTAACTGTTTCCCTGGGAGCCCCCGGAGGAAGGATCGGAAAGAGGTGAGGCTTGCCTTCGTCTAATACGGCGTAATTTTTTCTTAAGGTAGTCAATCTCCTTCTGCATGGCCTTGGTGTCATCCTCATGGGTGGCTCTGCTTCCACCAAGTGAATGGCTTGCACCGGGGTGTACCGTATGCACACTTCCCTCCCGATCCCTCTGACGCTCGAAACACTCAAAGTGATTTTCACGCTGGGACCCCTAAAACTCTGCACAATGTGAATCTAAGCCTGCCATAATGCTCCAATTCCTTCAGCACTAGGTTCCCACAGACGGCGCCAATTGTAAGTGCACAATTTGTACCCGGTCCAATCACTAGGTGGACTCAGGTCCAAAGAGCCTTATACAATAAAAATTTGTAGAATGTGGGCTTGAAACCTAGACTGTGGATGTTGGACAAGGGAAAAACAGGCAAGATTGCTGTTATCCACGTGTTCAGTAGATGAGAACAGTAAAGAATCTCTCCTCGGATGTAAGCCGAGGACAACTTGTATTGCCTTTCTTTCCTTTAAGAACAATAATACAATTACAATTCAAGTATTTGATCTCCTCTTCCTTCTGCCCCCTCTACCTTTTATATCTTTCTTCTTCTCTTGAATCCATCCTCTTCTTCCTTCTTTCTTCCACGTGTATCACCAATCTCCTCCCTCGATACTTGTCTCATCCAGCACCTTCTTTAAACCTCCAAATACTATCTGGAAAGCTACTCAATGCTCAGAGGTCATTTTCTCATTAATGCGGCTGGGGAGGTAGGTGTAGGGTCTTTAATGTGGTGGTAGCAGTTTTTTCTCCTCTGATATTTCTTACACGTACTTCCTTCTAACCACTACGTGGATCACACCTTTACCCAATAGATCTTCCAGAATTCTGTCTCTAAATCCTTTGGTATGTCCCATGACCTTTTTTGGGCCCGCCTGAAGGGGTACTTTTCCTTGGACGACTCCTCCACCTCTTGTAGTGTGCACTAGCTTGTGGGCCTCAAAAGCTCTGCTCGAACAGACTTACACCACCAAATTAGGCCCAAGACCCAAAAAAACATTTTATCTATTTTACCCCGACAATATCTCCATTAATTTGATAATTTCTACGTTGATGACATATAAAAAAAATTCTATCATATTTCCTTATATCTATCAATCACGTTTTCTTTCTCTTCTTTTTTTTTTTTTTTTCATTTTTTTCATCTTAACGTTGGTTAGAAATTATAATTTCAATAGGATTTAAACTCTATAATTATATCAAATGATACTCAACACATATATATCATTTTTAATTTCAATAGGATTTAAATTCTCTTGCTTTGATTTTGGTTCTTGGAGCGCCTTCAAAACAAAAGGTATAAAAGTTTTTTTTACCAGGTTTAATGTTAACATATATGAGAGATATTTTGGTCAATTAGAAAAATTTTGATGAAACATAAAAGGAAAAAGAACTAAAGAATGCATTATCCAAAAAAAAAAAAATAAATAAATAAATAGTGACTATACTAGGTAGAGGCTTTTGGAGATTGTTGTTTTTATTTTTGGAATTCTTTACGTTCATGTGTATGTATGTATTGGGTTTAATTGAATTGGAATTATCTTTGAAACTTTGGTTTTGATTGAATAATGAAAATGACAAAAGAAGTATGTTCTAATATTAGGAGTCTTTTGTATATGTGTTGTTGTAGTTTAAACTTGGCATTTGAATTGTTAAATTGTTAATTCGTAGTTTCATTGTCCATCTATTAATCATGAATAATAATATTGCTATTTGCAATCATCATGATATGGTATCAATGGTGTGATCATTCTGAATGTTTTCCTTTAGAGTTTAGATAGAGTCTATTTTATGATTTAAAAAAAATTACAATTAAAAGACTTTTCAAGTTATATATATATTTTTAAAATTATTGGATATGTTGGATCTTAAATGACTTCTATTAAACTCTATCCTTTATGGCATCATTAAAAGAAAAAACTCATATAGATAGGTATTAGGATATTATTTGACCACCGCACACCCTTGATGCAATAGTCACTCCACAAGTATAAGTGTTTGTGCAATGTGAGAGGTAAGGGCCGGGGTTCAAGTCTCTAGGAGGGAGTTTCACATACATATACACTTAGATTAGGTTAGAGTGGAATTCTATCTTGTATAAAATATATATATATATATATATTATTTGGAACTATCATAATGGACTAACGTAATACATATGCATGGTACAGATCTAACTGTAACATTATATGCTATAAAATAAAAATTGGGTCCATGGCTATCTTCTGTTTGCAAAAAAAAAAAAATGGTTGAATTCTCATTAGTTGTGATAGTTCACTTTTTGGTAAAATAGAAACCCTATTAACTAAGTTTTAAGAAATTTAAAATTCTATTTCAAAAAGTTTAAAGAACATTAGATTTTATTTTAATTATTTTAATAATTTTATATTGTAAAAGAATAAAATTTATATATTACATACAATCATTACTTCGGTTATCTTTTAATTAATGGAGGATATGAAAATACAATTTGTAGATCTACTATCAAGGTAAGATAGATTAGATTGGTGGTGAATAATAGATTTAATTGTAGTTGAGTATTGTGTGAAGAAATTACCATAGAATAGCCCACATTGGGATGTGTTATGTGGAACCAATGATATGAAAGAATTTTTTTTTTTTCTAAACCATTATATTAAACAAAAAATTACTTATTTTCATTCATTTTCAAGTTATACATTAAAAAAAAAAAAAAAAATCAAGTCATAGACCTTAAAGCAAAATAAATATTTTTAATTTTTATTTAACTATTCTGGTGCATTGCATGTGTTAGCGACTAGTAATAATAAAAAACAAAAGATTCTCACACATGAACTTGAATTGGATTTGTTGGTGAAATATTTCAAAAAAACTCAAAATAATTAGTATTTGTAACCGAATGAGAATCAGATGTCCCATTATTGGAAATTATATATTTTAATTGAGCTGCTAAGTCGAATATATATAAAGCGAGCCTCTGTCTTATGGTAGCTTCATGCTTCATGGACACAGATGAACGAAAGCAGTAGTGGGGATGAAAGGTTTTCCTGCTGTAGCATCTGGGCCAAGCTTGGCCCACTTAAGATTGGAAACTTCTTCCTTTTTCGCTCTCATGCAATTTCTTGTAATATATTCACTTTTATCGGGAAATGCTTTCTTTCCTTCTTGTGTCTCATCCATCTTCTCGGCAACCAATAAAGATATCTGCAGCGCACCACCAACTTTTCCTCACAAAATTTTGTTATCTAGCTAAAGTAGGTAGAGAGAGAATAAGAAAGCATTCGTTTTTTTTTTCCTCATCAAAGTAAGTTCTCATCATTGTACAGGTCCTACTTGAGAACCCACATGCCAATGAATACTTGTAAATTCATTTCCTTTTCAATTCCTGACACTAGTCTTTATTAAAGAAAAGGAGAAAATTACAGTTATCTACACAATATCTCCTTACATGTATGGATATACTATTATATTTTTTACTTAATTTCATGGTTTGCAGCCTTCTCTGAAAACGGAGGACCCTCTATGTCTTAGCTATTTTGATTATAAGATACTTTAGCTTGGGAGCTGATTCTGCTGAAAAGAGGCTGGCTACCTGTTGGGACTATAGAATTATTCTTGCAATCGATCACCAATTAATGATTTGGTTTTTAACTTTGTGGCATTGAACTCCAATCATATGGTCTATGTTTTCCCATTCGATCAGCAAATTTCTCATTAGGAAGCTGTAAGCATAGCCTCTAGTAACTAATATGATACACAAAAAGCTACATTGGTATAATAAAAGTGGCAAGATGCATGTACTGCAAGAGGCTTTAGAGCTTTAAAGAAGTACTATTTTATGTTGCTGTTCTCTCATAAATTGAGTGGCGAATTGTATGAACATTGTGATTGTGAGCTTCTGGGCATGAAATTCATAGTTGAGCTGTCATCATTAGTCAAAGCCATTTGAAGCTGACCACCTAATTTTAAAGCATCATCTTCCAAGTGAAGACGTTCTACTGCAACTCCAGTTTCTTGTATCTGAAATCCACAATGAGAGTTGTCTTCATGTACGTGCAAATCTTCTATTGGTGGCAAGTTCAATGAGAAACCAAAATCTCTCATATTGCCAATCTCATCAATTCCTTGATAACCAATAAGCTTATAACCTTGGCTGTTCACATTTTCCCCAGCAAGTGTTCGGCAAGCTTTGTCCAGTATTGTTTCCATATATTTTCCCTGTGCATCAATCCTCATCTGGAGGTGTTTCTGTACCTTTTTCCACAACACATATATGTAATGGGCCTAAAATATAAAATAATTCTCTTTGATCTTCAGAGCTAATGGAAAGTGTGCTATAAAACGAGTCGGTTTAAAATATTTTCTTTTCGTTTGTATTACCTCTAGCTGCTCGTTCAATCTCCTTCGTACTTCCATCTGTGTTCTAAGCCCCTCAGTATGGTGTATGTTTCTGCAAGAATATTAGAAATCCACTGTATCATATAAAATTGCCATAAGTCCAGTTAAGCTCCATGGTAATAAATGTTATGAAGTAATACATTCATAAATAAAACTCAGCCGTAGTCGAGTAAAGTCAATATAGTTGAAATGTGAATATAAAAATAGTTAAATGAAAATACAAAGAAATATAAGATTTGAAATGAGAGTGTACAGAGTGTTACATTATTTAAAAATTTTAATGACATGACACTAGATACATTTTTAGATTTGTATTAGTAATCTGAATGAAGAAATATAATGAATCCTAATACGAACCGAGAAAATTTGCTAAAAGATAGAGGTAACTCCAATTGATAAAAATATGAAGGATAGTAATTTGAGATTTTTGTGCAAGGGTACTAAAGATGCAATATTGAGAAAGAATATTTTGATTCAAGTTGATGGAACTAAAAAAGAAAGATTAATATTAATAGTAGTCAGATAACAAAGTAATGATTTAAGATAAAATACAATGACGAAAAAGAAATACATATGATTAATCTTAACTAGTTTGTTGATAATTTATAATCAACACCAATGTTGTGGGATTAAAACTTCGTTATCATTAATATTGTAATATATGTGGCCCAACTTTATTGTTGTGACTTTAGATGCATATTGTCACATGTTTAAAATTAAAATATGTGTGAGTTCCATCCATTTAAGATTGAGTAATTTTTCCACTAATTGGTTAAATTAAACCCACTAATCAGTCTAATTAAACCTTTCTAAAAAGTCAATGCTTTCCAAAACTTCCATTAACTTGGGACATGGAATTGTTAATTGAAGTATCAAAGTTGAGAATAAAAATCATGTCCTATTTTGTGCTCTACACATCAAAACTTGCCGCATATTTTTTATCCGTCCTTTCAAAATAATCCGTATTTAATATAGATAAAGAAAAAAGAAAAGAAAAATCAAACTCATATGTAGTGATTGATAAAACATAAAATAGAGCACCCATATAAAACTGAGACTTGTGTATCATTCATTGTCAAGATAACATCATATAATCAGAAGTATAATGAAAATTGTAAAAGCAAGCACCATTTTAAACAAAGATCACATAAAGACAAAGTACTTTTAAAGTATAATAAAACAAATAATGATTCTCTTTCACAACTTATTTCTTATCTTTTGTACCCTTTCAGTTTTAACATTTTAAATGTTAACATACCTTTTTACATTATAAAATTTGTACATCAACGCATGCAATTGTGGTTATTATGTGTAAGTGTGTGTGTAAACAACAGTGTGAGTGAATATTTACATTTGTTAAAATACAAATTATGAATGCATTGGGAAGTTATTGAAACTAGCATGAACGAACAAAAACATCCAGAAAACAAAGGTAAGATCATGGGAACAATGGAGGGTGGTTATCTTATAAATGGAAAAAAATGAATGGGCAAGGTCTCATCAATTCACACTAATTAAAACCACTTTAAAACTCAAATGAAAGAATAGCAGAACCAAGGATACAAGCAAAGTTAAAAGATGAACAGATTAAGTTAGTCACATATACTCATTGAAGTGGTGACCCATTATCCTGGATGTAGCAGCACCATCCCTCTGAAATTCTGATGCTGAAGCTGCCAAAGAAATTTTATCCAAAAATAGAAACTTATTTGGTAGTCTATCCTGAAGAAATAGTTGGAACAAAATAAAGGGGGCAAAAATGACAACAACAACAAATAAAAGAGGAAAATCGTTCTCACCATCCCTAACAGCCTGATCATTAAGATCCTTATGTGGCTGCTTCCCAAGCCTGAATTTCTATTTAATTGAAATTAGAGGATGAGCTAAATTAAAGACCTTGACATGGAAAACTACATATAAAGGAGAAATAAAAACAAAAGATGTATAATTTATATTAATAGAGTACCTGAAGATGGCTCTTCAGGTGGTAAAGTGTGAGACCCTTGACACCCATAACTTTCATGATGGTCTTTGGTGTAGCCTCTGTAGATCCAGATAGAGAAGAGGGAAAGAACACATAGAGCACAATTTTAAAATGATAAGAGAAAGCAAATTGAAACTCAAAAAGAAACAATATTGATAAACTGCTACTAGTTCTGTTTGTTAGCATGAGAAAATGGTTGTGGACAAAGTGGAAAAAGGTTAAGTACTATCTGGTCCTCCAAGCTGAGTAACAGCATCGACAAATCGCTCATGAAGCTCACCAGTCCATCGGAGACGAGGCTTTGGATCAGTGGTAAGAACAAGCCCAGTGTCTCCTTGAACACAAATTTGCCTATCATGTGTTGAATTCATTATTGGCTTCTTTGGAGAGAACATCAGCTCCTATGGAATTCATATAAGAGTGAAGAAGAAATCTAACACATGATAATATAGCTGAAAAAAATAGGTGCGTATGTTTCAAGCAATGGTTTGTTTTCTCTAGTGGAAAAGTATGGATAGTCATATTTCTAGACCAGCAGAAAAATAAAAGTTATATGAGATAACAAAAGCCACCGACTATATATGCCCTTTGCCAAAAGAGACTTCCGAGGTGCTGTCAACTTTCTATTTGTGGACACTTTTACTAAATGAGAGATAAGCTGTTCTGTTAAATTGGCACCCTTATTGTCTTTTTATTTCACAATCAAAGGTATCATAAATACTCATTTGTTCAAAGAGTACTTCCATTAATCCCATATGGAGTTAGAAATGAGTGTAAGAGTAGCACCAATGGATGATATCATATGCAATATTTAGAAGTATAGGTTACGTACTCATTTAAATGTATAGGTTACGTACTTTTGAATTTTGTACTTCATGATTGTACATGTTTACTTTATTAATAACTAATGATAAGAGAGTCCCACAAGTTCAACATGAACACAATAAATAAGTTTGTATACGTAACCTATACTTCTTGCCTCGAGGCATATGCTCTAGCTTTCACCGTCACCTGTGGGCTCAAATGTGAGCTTTGCATATCATGCGGGTAGAAAAGGAGGGAAAGAGAATTAGAAAATCCAAAAGTACATCAAGATATGGAGATAAGTAAATGCTAGAAATAAAATGAATCAACATAACAGGCTTGATTTGTACTTCCACGTTAACATCCTACATGTAGGCTAATGTAAGAACCGTGACCCACGTGATGATGTTTATCCTCTTAGATTGACAGATTTATGATAGAATTGCGACTTGATTACTTATGGGAAAAATCAAGAAACCTAAAAAAAGACATCTTTTTTAAATTTAGTATTCATAATTACATTGTTCTTTTTCTCCCCAAAAAAGAAAAATATTAATAATTACATTGTTCTCATAAAATAAAAAGTGGTAATCACATGACTAGCTTTCAAGTTATAAACTAAAGAAAAACAAAGATTATGTTTTTTTTTTTTTTTTTTTTTTTTTTGAGAAACACACACACACACACACATATATATATAAGGGAATGAGATGAGATAAGGGAATACACTCACACGCTAACACCAAAACTGCATACGGCAGTTATATTGTTTCCTAGTTTCAAACAGGAGATAATTACATGAAAGGAAATAGTAACGAAGCCAAGATTGAACTTTAAGGGGCAAAATTTATAACCATATATGTACTTGCGCTTGAACATATACACAATAATTAAAAGTTAAGGCCAATATAAAATATTAAAATTCATTCATGTATATATTAAATGAAAATCTTAACGGAAAAAAGCCTACAATACAGATGATAGGAATAAGAACAACCAAAATACAAGAAGATAAAGGGATAGAGTGAAAGCTTGGATTTGTGTTAATAAACAAGAGCTTGTTTAGACCCCAAATAAAAATTACGGCTAGATTGATTTTACTCTAACTTAAACTAAGTGTGGAAACAAGAGTAAATGAAGCGCAATCAACCGATACTACTCTAGTGCATAAACATGAACAACAAACAATAAAAGTAAAGCACAAGAGTAAGGAAAGAAAGATGGAAATACAAGATAACACACTGATATGTTATCGAAGAGGAAAACGAAGAACTCGACGAAAAACCTCTCTGCCTCCCTCCAAGTGGTAATCGATCCACTAAAGAATAAAGTTGGAGTACATGAAAAACAATAGACCCTCCAAGCTTAGTCTACCTAATGTACTTGAGCCCTTCAAGCTCCTACTACCAACGGACTTCATGAAGTCATGTCTTCTCTATCTTTCTGGATCCCGCAATACGCCCGATTGCATCCGCCAAGCCTCACCGGCTTCTTTTGGCAAATTCCCAAAGTTTCCCAATCTCCAAAACACTCTCTACACTCTGAAAAGGTGTGGGTTGTGTTTGGGTACAAATCTTCTCTCAAGGTATGACAATGGGAGTGGGAAGGAGAAGAGGCAACAATAATTTCTCACTAAGGATGGGTAGCTCTCTCTCTAAAAGATGGTTGTGTGTGTTGTAGAAAACCTATCTAGGGTTTTTCTCTCTGAATGGCCTCCTTACACATTTATGGGTAATGAGGGTATATATAGTGTGGGTGAATGGTAAGAAAGTCACACTTAAAAATCCTCCAAGCAGAGAGTTTCGTGGGTATCTCGCTGGAAGGCCTTACTCGCGAGACACTCGCGAAATCCTTCAGGCTGGCACGACTCTTCAGCTTCTAGCATGTGCTTCTTACATGGCTCTTTCACGGGTTAGCTACTAGCGAGACAGTCGTGAAATCCACTGATTCTTCAATTTATGCTCGATTCTTCACCAACTTAATACTAAACCCAATATAATAAAATTCCACAAAATACAAGGAAAAAATTAAAGTAAATACAACACTTTTTGTCATGAAATAAAGCCAACATAAAACATAGTTGTAAATCACAACTTTACAATCTTTTCATTTGGCTATTTCGTGACAAAACACCCTATAATAGACTCTAGACTTAAACATGAGTTTGGGAACAATGGAAAAATTCACTCACACCTAAATCTAGAAGCTGTGAAGCACTTGGAACATATATACTTGTAACCTAAGACACTTGTACAAAGCGCATTAAACCCTCAAGGTAAATCAAGTGATAAAAGGACAAGTATAATGTAACATGTAAAATGCAATCAAGTAAATATGATGTGAAACATATGAGCAACTTGATCATACTCCAAAACATTCATATAGAAATGACTACAATGTTCATATAGCAAAGCAAATGATCATCCGAACATGCAATCATTAAAGCACAAAGATATAAGGATATATGCATGCCCAACACACAACCAATGTAAAACACCAAAGTATTTGCATTAAGGATACAAGATCCAACAAGGGCACAAAAACACACAACCAATGCAAAAAACAAAAGGTATTTGCATTAAGATTACAAAATCCAACAAGAGCACAAGTGTGTTCTAACACATAAACACGATGCAATGGGAGCAACAAAGCATAGATACTAAATGTAACTCAAAGCACCATAAAGCAGCGAGAAATCAAGCAAAAAGTAAAACAAAGACAAAACAAGGTTTTCTAAAAAAAAAGAAATATCTTCTCCCCCTTGGTATATGCATCTCTCCTATGGCTTTCTCCCCCTACGAATGTGCATGAGGTATAATTTCTCCCCCTAAGAATGTGCACATGAGTCATATAGAGATGACAAAACACACCGGTATACTCTCCGGTATACACTCCCTCTTTTTGTCACGAATAGACAAATGAATCAAGAAGAAGGAGGGAAAGAAAAGAAGACATGAACAAGGATAAGATGCATGAGGGGTGCAAGATGTATGAGAAAATGAAGCTAAAAAAATGAAAAACATCTTAGGAAGATAATGCTACAAAGCATGAAGAAAACATGACATGCTAAGGATGTGGAACAAGATATAGACTAAGGCATGACATAGGCACAATAACATGTTATATGAGATAAAAGATCTAAAAAGACTTAACTAGTATGAGTGAATGCAAAACATGTCAAGTGTTAGAGTGTGTGCAGCAAAGGTGCATCTAGTGTGCTTCTAGTGTGCATGTGAGATGCATGATCAATGCATGAATAAGCACTCATGGGAAAAAATGTATAAAACACACCACCAATGATCAAAACATGATGAACATGAATAATTATAGTGATCCCAAAAGTTTGGCACCCATCGGAGTCCAAAACAACGAGAAAATGTCATTTAAGCATTTTATCAAATACTTAGAGTGCACACACTACACATGTATGTTAAACAATGCATGAACATATGAAAATCTTACCTAAATATATGTTATTTTTGCCACAAGGGGCCAACATCCAAAGCAAATCATCATTTAAAACAAAGCCCAATAAAAAAGATTAACAAAAAATAAAATTTTCCAACTCCCATTTGAGAAAATCCCAACTAAGAATATAAAACCCCCCAAAAACATAATCTAAAGGATCAAAATCAATGAAAAGAGTTAAAGATTACCTTAGAGATGTTTATGGAATGTAAAACGCTTGAATTTAGTTAGGTTTTGATGTAGAGACATTAAAAATAGGGGTTTGGGAGAAGCTAGGAGAAGTTTGGAGAAGTTTAAACAAATGACCCATGAAATGTCCTTTAAAAGCTGATCTGGAAATTTTCGTGGAAAGTTTCACTGGTTACATACTCGCGAAATTTCACTGGTATCTTGCTGGTATTTTGTTGGTAAGTTTTACTCGCAAAACAGTCACGAAACTCTCTGTCCAAAGCTGAAAAATTTGAGAATTGGACCCTTTAACTCGTGACTAAACTTACATATGAAATAAGTCAGGAAAACACCTAGAAAACATGTTTTTCTTATTAAAACAACTTGAAAAATTTTGAAAAACATAAGTGATACAAATCACTTCCAAAAGCAAACATAAGTGATACAAATCACTTCCAAAAGCAAACAAAAAGAGCAAAAATCTTTTTAATTTGATCCACATAAGGTTGAGCACACACACATCACATTTGAACATGTACAATCACACAAATGAAATACACATTCATTGAACATTAGACTTGTGTGTTGTGTGTGTGTATCAAATGTGGAATAGTCCTTAGTCTATAGTGAAACTTCATTGATCAATTCAATCAAGTTATACACAACTAGTACTAAGTCAAGTGGACTATCTCAATTATAGAAATGAACATATATGATCTCCCACAAGAAAAATGATTACATTTCTTTGAAGCTTTTCATTTGGCTTCTTTACAAATCATAACATTTGATCATTTTAAACAAAGTACATCTCATTTTGAGATCGATGCCTAAACTTTTTGATATTTCAACTTTGTGAGTAAGCCTTTGGTTTTTTAAGGCACCATACATTTCAATACAAGTCGCTTTCCCTTTTTACTAGTCAAATACTAGTTTGTGTGACGGTTTTTGCAGCTCAATATCTCTTTTCGAGATTTGACATTTGATGAGCTCTTTAAGCAAAAGACATAAAAACGTGGGAAAAGATATAGGTACAAGTCTATGCATGTATCAAGACCAACAAGACCATTGACTAATCATTCATAACAAGCTTGAAGATCGATTTACAACAATCACAGATAAATTTCAAGATTTTTCCACAAAGATAAATGTGCATACAAAACAAGCTAGGCTCATAAATGCACTACGCCATTAGTGCAAAAGTACTAGGCCAAACTCACATGTGATATGTGCTCAAACATATACGATCAAATTTTTTGAATTTTCCACTTTTTATGTGTTTTTGGATTTTTACACACACAAAATCAAAAGCATAAAAAGTAAGATCAAATGCAAAAAACAACCAAAAACAATGCATATAAAGAAATGCATGATGCACAAGTGCATGACAATGAAACATCCAATGCATGAAGGGTCTTACAAAGATCGAAAGAATTAGATCAAGGACCAAAAGAGTAAAAGCTCAACCATAGGAATCCTTCCTCATCCAAATGGAACAATTGTTTGGAATGAGTGTCTCATGAGAAATGAGACGAGGGTTGGAAGAATGAGAACCGGAGATGCACATAAACAAGGAGGTAAGAACATCAAAAACTTTCTTCAACAACTTACCATTTTCCCCCATAACCAATTTAGCTTTCATAGCACAACTTCCAAGAAGCTCAAGTTTCTCTTTTCTTTTGATTCTTTTGAGAGCTTGAAACTTAAAGCAAAGAGGTCTAAGATGACCAAAGGCACCACAATGGTAACAAACAATGGGTTTAGGTCCACTAGGATTTTTAGGGAGGGATCTAGCAACATGGTTTTGTTCTCTCTTCAACTTGGCACATTGAGATCTTATATGACCGATCACACCGTAATGGTGGCAAGTTGGAACAAACTTAGATCCATCCATAACCTTAGGTTGAGACCTAAACAGAGGCTTTGGCTTAAGAGCCTTTCTCTCCACTTATTGGTTTCTTTTGTGTGGAGGAATGTACACCGATTTGTCCTTTGAGGTAGAACACACAATAGGCATAAAATCGGGTACCACAACAAGATTACAACAAATATTTTCATTTTTTTTATGAATAGGTTCAGCAATCAAACACTTGGCATGCATCTTAAGAGATTCAATTTCACATTTTAACTCATCAACAAGTTTGTTAGACAAAACAAGTTTAGCATCTAAGTCCATATTCAAACATTCAACCTCTTTCAGCTTTTCAAGAGAATTTTCAGCAAGCTTCTTATGCTTTTCAACTAATTTATTGGATTCATTGAGCTTAGCAATCAAATCATCATTTCACAATGAAACTTGCTCAAATTCTAATGAAACTTCTTAGCTTCTTTCTTCAAGAGTTCGATGTTTGCAATATCAACAACACCACCAAAAGATTCATGTAACATGTCATCACAAGTATGAGGACTAACACTCATAGAAGCATTTTCACAAACACATGACATGTTACAATCAACAACATCTATAGAAGCATATAAAACACTATCCTACTATCCATGGCAAAACACACAAAGGGGTCAAGGATCACATTTAGGTAATGAAGCCAAAATAAATGTACCCACTCTGATACCAATTGAAAGCTCGGATTTGTGTTAATACACAAGAGCTTGTTTAGACCCCAAATAAAAATTACTGCTAGATTGATTTTACTCTAACTTAAACTAAGTGCAGAAACAAGAGTAAATGAAGCGCAATCAACCGATACTACTCTAGTGCATAAACATGAACAACAAACAATAAAAGTAAAACACAAGAGTAAGGGAAGAGAGATGCAAACACAAGATAACACATCAATGTGTTATCACAGAGGAAGCTGAAGAACTCGGCGAAAAACCTCCACCGCCTTCCAAGCGGTAATCGATCCACTAGAGAATAAAGTTGGAGTACATGAATAACAAAAGACCCTTCAAACCTAGTCTACCTCATGTACTTGAGCCCTCCAAGCTCCTACTATCAACAGACTTCACGGAGTCATGTCTTCTCTAGCTTTCCGAATCCCGCAATACGCTCAATTGCATCCATCAAGCCTCACCAACTTCTTTTGGCAAATCCCCAAAGCTCCTTAATCTCCAAAACACTCTCTACACTCTGAAAAGGTATGGGTTGTATTTGGGTATGATAGGCCAAAAACGTATTGACCCCTTGTGATGGATTAAGATGATTAATTAGTCAAGTTTATTAATTAATTAAATTAACATGCAAACGCATGGTAGAACAAACAAATCACCAATAAACTAAAGTACAGCGGAAAATAAATTGACATGGTGATTTGTTTACGAATGGGGAAAACCTCCAAGGCAAAAACCCCACCCGGTGATTTTAAGGTCACCATTCCCGAGAATCCACTATTATCAAAACAAGCAGTTACAAGTAAAGGAATCCCAGTATCTTATACCAACCTACAGTTAAACCCTTACCCCAATACCCAATTGGACTTGTTCTGTAGTGACAATCTCTCATTTTCAATGCACGGCTCCCAGTACGTGACTAACCAATCTGATGCGCGGATCCTAGTACGCGGCTTACTCCTTTGCACGAATGCCAGTACGTGACTAACTCTACAACAACCCTTTAATTATTGTATTTGATTTACAGCAGCTTCACATAGAAACACTAATAAGATCTTCAATATTGGTGCAAGAGACTTTGCTTGGTTACAAAACCCAAAGGCGTACAAGAAACACAGCAAGAACTCTTTCTATGTAGGAGGAGGCTAGGGTTTCAAAAAGAAAACCCTATGAAGCTCTCTAGAGTTAGGTTTTTCTTTTTTCACCTCCTTTAAATAGGAGCTTAATGGGCTCTCCTATTCCAAATAGGTTTACACAAACCTTGGGCTTTCCTAGTCCAATAAGAATTATACAAACCCATAAACAAATAGCGTTTTAGAGTAAAAACGTTGCTAGCTATAATTTGAAACCCGTAAGCTTGATCGATCGAGACATCTGTTGAGCTTTAATGAATCTCAACAGATCGAGCTTCTATCGAGGAGGTATCAAGACCTGCAGTTTGCACTTTTCTTGAGCAGTTCTTGAGTAATTTTCATGTCTTCAATTTAACCACTTGTAATGATCATCTTGAACCTACTTAGATTTACCCAAATACAAGTAAAGTGCATTTTGTCAAAATATGCCAATTACATAAAAATATGTCCCCAACAATTTTTCTTTTTGGACATCCATGAAAAAACCACAAGAGTACATTGAATGTCCTAGAATACATTCTACTCAAGATTACAAAATAAATAAGCCTAGTCTAAAAGATCTAAACCTTGGAAGTTGCTGCAAGAAGAAGGTGTGGAATCTTGACTTGGCTTCAACTTGTCTTTCTTGAAAGATACTAAACAAAACACATCAAGGTACCATGTGGAAAACAATGACAAGTTAAATAAACAAGAAACATGTGTATAAAAAGAGAAAAGAAACAACACATGTGAGATAAAGAATGAAACACATACATCATCACATATACCACTTGATAAGCATCATGTATGTAAAAAAGGTTACAAAACCAAAAGATACACAACACAAAAATATATCAATATCAATGTGTATCAAACTAACTCTCCCCCTAAGTTAGTTACATAAAAAACTTTCCTCCCTTTTAACATGAAGTTCTCCCCCAAAGTCTATTACTCCCCCTGAGGAATGACATTTAATTCTCAAATTTCTTCCCCTTTTTGACATGATTGTCAAATAGCATAAAAAGCCAAAAGACTTGACTGGAGATAGACAGAAAACAGATATAGAGGGAACAAGGAAAACAAGGAACCATAGACCTATAAGAAAAGGCAAAACAAAGAAAAATGAAATGCATGCAAGGGTATCTCGATCGATTGAGAGGTGTCGAGAAGCTATTGAGCATACCTCGATGGATCGAGAAAATATCGAGGATCTATCGAGTAGATATGAGATATCTCGATCGATCCAGAAGCTATCGAGGAGAAAGGAGATATCTTGATCGATCCACCTAGCTATCGAGTATTGGAAAATCACGTGTTTGTATCGCATACAAAACATACGCAGCAGAAATTCAACGGATCTACTTCATACATAATCGATAACATGCACTATGTAAGTTTTAGAATTTAAGAACAAGAAAGCGTACCTTGGTGCGGTGAAATTCAAAACCGAAGATTAGAAGCACTTGGAAAGACTTTTAATCTTCACTCCAATTCTACTTAATGCCCAAGATGTGTGGTCTCTCAATTAATTTTCATCAAAGAGAGAATAGGAGAGTGACCAACACTCACATACAAACCATTTCATTCCTTGTATGAAAACTCTTATGAAAAGGTCTCATACAAACCTTAATGAAATTCCGTATGTTTCTCTCCTTATATATAACTAATTATCTAATTAGGCTAGCCTTTTGAACCATTCCAATTGGGCACTTGTGTGAGGCTTGGAATGGGACCAAAAGGGACCGATAAGACACTAGCTCCAATGAGCCTTGGGCTTTTCTGTCAACTCTTGACAAGTCCAAAGTTACCATTAACTATATTTAATATCACCATATAAATATAGTTACACTCTAGGTCTTATCTATAAATTATATCCCAAGACTTTATTGTACATGCAACCCCTTCATAAAATATTCGTAGTAATACAAAGTCATGAATATAGACTGCCACTTTGAAGATTACTACATCTTAATCCTTGAGTACCCGGTTTAATCCTTTAAGTTATTCATTATATATTTATAAAATCCAATTCCATAAATATATACTTTAGTAACTCCTTACTAAGGTGGTTAGGCCTAACTCTTTGAATAACCAAACCCATTAAACTTATCTCAAGGGAATATTTTGTATCTCCGTTAAGAGACTATGAATTCCATCTTAAGAATATATGTTCCATCAACACTAAATGTGGCTGCCCAACATACTATGGTTTTGACCGTGACTAATAGATCTCACTCCTGATATATCAAAGCAACCTACATCTCATGATCAGGTCCATTATTCTCTCACGATTAAGAGTTCATGTAAAAAGAAGTCAAGATTTATTATTCATTTGACGGTCGTTAGGAGAATAATAAATCTCACAACGGTCCAGTTCAATATGTCTTAACTCTTAAAACATATCAACATATCAACTAGAAATCCTCATTCCATGATCAAGACAAATCATCTTAGTTGATATGTTATAGTCTTCGCAGATGAAACATCCAATTTCATCACCGACTACGAACTATATTTTAAGTTTACAAGGAACTTGTGATTTACATTTTCTGTGACTAAATCACATACAATGCATCTCATGGAGTATGATCATGTCCCATTAGTTCATATATAGATAGTCTCATATAATTAAACAATTTAATTATTTATGACATGCCAAAAAATTGGATTTTAGGGCATAAACTCCAACAATCTCCCACTTGCCCTCAAAGACAATTTATTTTATATTCGACACTTATCTCCCTTTAGAGTAATTCATAGTCACACTAAGGCAAGGTTTGGGAACAAGTTACAGCTAGATTTATTGCATAAATTATCTTTTCTACTACTACTTCTCATGTACTCATATCTCTCTAATGAGATGATACTATTTACACTTAATGTGTATCTTCACCACCTAGAGTGAACACATATCTTGAAGTTCAACTTCATAATGTGTATCTTCACCACCTAGGATGAACACATATCTTGAAGTCCAACTTTATGATGTGTATCTTCACCACCAAGGATGAACACATATCTTGAGATCCAACTTCATGAATCACAATCAAACTACAAATTAGTATTTGTACATCCAATAACTATCAAAACTTCACTTCTATGGATAAGCATATAATCCCTCATTCTCTTAAGATATTTGAGTATATGCTTTTACTCCCACTAAATTATGTGATCTTTGATTTAATTGATATTTGCTTACCATGCCCACCGCAAAATAGATATTTAGCCTAGTATTTAGCATAGCATAAAAACTTCCTTTCAATTTAATATAAGGAATCGTCTTAATATGCTCTTCCTTTTATATGCCTTAGGACCATAGTCCTTTATAAAGGAACTTCAAAATTAAAAGGAAGGAATCCTTTCTTGAAGCATTACATGCTATACTTGGCTAGAATCTAATCTATTTAAGCAGTATGAGATAGATCCAACATCCTAATTTTTGAATTTTAACAAATTTAAATTCTTAGGATAACTAGTCTTTCCCAAGTACTTTATATCAATCTGGATTAGACAACAAAAACTCTATTAATGACAATAACTCTACATCATTCTAAATGATTAGAATATCATCAACATACATTAAGAAATTTATTATTCTATATAGCTTTACACATATAAGGCCTTTTAATACTTGATCAAAATCAAACAATTTGATTTCTTGATCAAAGATGATATTTTTTGATTTAGATGCTTGCTTTAGTCTATAAATGGAATTTAAGCAACTTACATACTAGACACTACTGGTTCTTTGTTATGTATAAGTCTAGTTACATCATATAGATGTCTTTCTCAAGATTTTTACTAAAAGAAGTTTTCTTGACATCCATTGCCATATTTCATTCAAATGAAATATAATGGATAAGAGAATCTAGATAGTGTCAAACTTGACTATTGGTAAAAAAATCTTTTCATAGTTGAACCATTTCTTTCTGAACAAATCTTTCCACCACTAGTCTTGACTTTGAAGGTTTGCATGTTCAATTCTAGCAATCTCATTTTTCTTGTAGACTCATTTGAGAACAATAGGCTTAATGCCACTAGGCCCTCCACAAGTTCTAAACTTTAAATAGAATATAATTCTATTTACATAACCTTGATCCAATAATCCATATTCATATCATCTATTGCCTCTACGTAGGACCGAGGATCAAATTCATATCATTGTGGAATGACTTCAAAAGTTTATTCCAAAAGTATGAATTTATTTAATAATTGATAATCCTCTCACTACGATGTTGTATTGGTGTATTATCTGTATATCTAGAATAATGCCTTATGATGTATCTAATACAACCATTTCATTTCTAAATGTATTTTATAGTTGTTTTACAACAAATTATGACATTTATCTTCTAGATCAATCTATGATTTGCTTTAAGATTATTCACATAGTCATCATCAAGAACTTTGTATTAGTACTTTACAAACATCTTTTCTTCTTTATGACTACAAAACAATCTTTTGCAATTCATTTTGAATATTTATCATAAACACACATTTTTCTACCTTTTGATTTCAATTTGATAGTCTTCCTTTCTAGCACAAGTGTTGGACATCTTGAAAAATGGAAGTATCATATACTAGGTTTTCACCCAATCCACAATTAGACAGATGTCATAGGAACAAACTTTTGAAATCAATTTTAGAAAATGTATGGTAATTATTAGAGTATATCTTCACAAGAAATAAGCAAACGGAAATACTAATTATGTACTTTACTATTTCTTAAAAGAGTCTTATTCTTCCTTCATGTATGTACTCACTTAAAAGAAGTCACTGAAACTATATTCCTTTACAATAAAGGAGCCCTAGATCATATTATCCTCTTAATAGAATTCATAGATTGGGAATATAACAAAATAATGGTTCTTAAAGCCCATCTTTCACCAATCTTGAATACCATTTAGATTAATAAGATCTAGATAAGTGCCAAAACATACAATACCAAAGGATGGAAACTTTCTCTTTAAAAAGTAAAACATGTAAATCTCCATCTAGAAAATAATTATGGACAAAGCTTAGCATTACCAAACCAGAAACACTTTCTTTGGGTCATACTTTTGAGTCTAATTTCCTTTTGGCAACTACTATGGCAATTAGCTTGCCCAACTGTTTGGTATTTTAATTCCTTGACTTACCACTCTTACCTTTTGGTCTAGGCTAAGAATTTGAATTAAATCATATTGATCCTAGCCTTAGCTTTTAGGATGTCTTTTGTTGTGTAGAACTCACCCATCAATTCAGATAATAATAAAATATATATATATATATATTTATTTTCAAAACAATCTGAATTGACCAAATGATTCTAACAAGATCTTGTGGATCATATCCAAATGAGATTAACATTTAATCTTTAAATCCAAGAATTCCAATTCCTTTTAAAAATAAAATATTTTCATTAAATGATATAGAATTGGAACTCCTTAAGTTTTTCTTGGCACTTAATATGATTCATACCAAAACTCTCATTTAGACTTAATATAAAGTCTAAGTCTAGTGCTAACTCTTGCATCTCATGCTGTAGCACAATTGAGATAGAAGCCAATGAAACATTATAGCATTTCAATGAAGACTATGATCATATCATAAGCTATCTTCCATTAATGCATCTTGCGTAGGAAATCATGACAATGCTGAATCGAAACATAAATATGTACTTCGGCTACTTTAAGCATCATGTCCAAAATTACTTCTTAGTTGATATGATTCACTTAAAATAGTAGCTAGAGAACAAAACTATGACAACTTTATTTTGAGACTATGAACTTAAATACTAGAACATTATATTTTGCATCCATAACCATATAGTATGAAACCCAAAAAACATACTATACTAGGTGCAACGACAACCTAATCCATGTCTATAATTCCTTGGTAGCAAGTTTATTATAAACACATTAATTGGTTGAGAACTATTCTCATTATTAGTGTTATCATGATAACTCTTATCATACACTAATAATATGTCGTATTACCTTTAGCCTCTAAGTAATAATGACATAGCTCCTTTGGGAGGTTTACATTACACTTAGTCTAGTGTACACCATTATCAAGAATCATGTGTAGCCACATTTCATCTCCATTTATAGTGTTTAAACTTGTAGTACCATAAAGCAAAACACCCTCCTTTGGGATCGCAAAGCCTATACGCCAAGACGAGGTGTTTGTTCACACTACTTTAAACGGGTAAGTTCAATCTTGTAGTACCATGAAGTAAACACCCTCCTTTGGGATCGCGAGGCATATACGCCAAGACGAGGTGCTTACCCCACACTATTATGAACCGATAATGGAGGTCATAAAATCCAACCCTTGTATCTCTCTCTCACTAGAAATTTTGAAACAACTGGATTGTTTTGAAATCATTGTGATCTAAACACAATTTTAACCCTACATATCAAATGTGTTTAATTGTTTAAATTCAATGTGATGTTACTAAGTCACGTGACAATAGCGTAACGAACTTTCACGCAATCACAAAGAAGTTTAACCTTGTAATCCGTGAAGTAAATGCCCTCCGCATGGAATGCAAGACTCAAAATCAAGACAAGGTATCTATTCACATTACAATAAACTTAACAAAAGGGTTATATCAACACTCCCACTCGTTATTTGGGTTTTTCTTAAATAATTGTGATCCCATCACAACTAATAACCTTGCACTTGTTGAAGACTCTAATCTCATTAGAATCACTAACTAAAATGGAAGTCCTAAACTATTTAGGATTCCTTAACACTAATGAATCAAAAATTAATTATATAGAACTCTATCCTCAATTTACTAAATAAAGTATTCTAATCTCATTAGAAACTCTATAACTTTAATTAGAATTTTAATCTCATTAAAAAGCTCTAATTAAAATAAATTAAGGGCTTTCAATCATACAATAATTCTAATCTCATTAGAATGTTTCTTAAAAGACAAGTCTTAAACTATTTAAGACTAAGAGTTCTATTTAACTTATATCTTTGATCTCATTAGGTCTTTTAGTTAGAAACATGTGTAATCTAATCACACATTGCCCTACTCTTTATACATGTAAAAAAATAGGTGTCAGAATTTTTGGCTACTCATTCTGGCGACTTGCCTAGTCGCGAGACTCCAATTGCGAGTTTTAGCTACTCATTTTGGTGACTCGACCACTCTGATACCAATTATTGAAAAATCACGTGTTTGTATCGCATACAAAACATACGCAGTGAAAATTTAACGGATCTACTTCATACACAATCGATAACATGCATTATGTAAGTTTTAGGATTTAAGAACATGAGAGCGTACCTTGGTGCGGTGAAATTCAAAACCGAAGATCAGAAGCACTTAGGAAGACTTTTAATCTTCACTCCAATTCCACTTAATGCCCAAGATGTGTGGTCTCTCAAACAGTTTTTATCAAAGAGAGAATAGGAGAGTGTCCAACACTCACATACAAACTATTTCATTCCTTGTATGAAAACTCTTATGAAAAGGTCTCATAAAAACCTTAATGAAATTCTGTATGTTTCTCTCCTTATATATAACTGATTATCTAATTGGGCTAGCCTTTTAGGCCATTCCAATTGGGCTAGCCTTTTAGGCCATTCCAATTGGGCTAGCCTTTTGGGTCATTCCAATTGGGCTCTTGTGTGTGGCTTGGAGTAGGACCAATAAAATTTTGTATTTCCGTTAAGAGACTATGAATTCCATCTTGAGAATATATGTTCCATCAACACTAAACGTAGCTGCCCAACATACTAAGGTTTTGACCGTGACTAATAGATCTCACTCCTAATATATCAAAGCAACCTACATTTCATGATCAGGTTCATTATTCTCTCAAGATTAAGAGTTCATGTAAAAAGAAGTCGTGAGATTTATTATTCATTTGACAGTCATTAAGAGAATAATAAATCTCACAGCGGTCCAATTCAATATGTCTTAACTCTTAAAATATATCAACATACCAACTAGAAATTCCCATTTCCATGATTAAAACAAATCATTTTAGTTGATATGTTATAGTCTTTGCAGATGAAACGCTCAATTTCAAGGAATTTGTGATTTACATCTTCTGTGACTAAATCACATAAATCACATACAATGCATCTTATGGACTATGATAATGTCTCATTAGTTCATTTATAGATAGTCTCATATAATTAAACAATTTAATTATTTATGACATGCCAATAAATTGGATTTTAGGGCATAAACCCCAACATCGAGAGGTGTCAAGATTGCGATAAGATGCAACATAAGAGCTCGAAAGATAAGCTAGGTGTCGAGAAGGTATTGAGATGGCTTAAAAACAGTTTTTCAAAACAAAAAAAAAATAGGGAAAAACACAAATATGAATGCAATCAACGATGCAACATAGCCAAAAAACCAACCAACATTTTAACCTCTCAAAATCATCTCTCAACCAACAAAGAGTTAAGAATATAACTCCAAAAACACACACACACACACACACACACACACACACACACACACACACTAAACAAGTCTAATCAATTTTATATTTCAAAAACAAGTTAAGACAGTTTAGTGAACATACATCAACACATGTAAACCTTGTAATGGCCAAATCACATTTTAGCTGCACATGTATCAAGAGTAGCAAAGAATATTGCGTGTTGTGTGTGACAAACATTGCAAGATTACATAAGTGTCTCAATGTTATAACAATTTGAGATATGAGAAAATCACTTTAACTCACACACTATCATAACTGTTTGATGGGGACTATCACCTTTGAGGTACATCCTATAAATCCCACATCTCCTGAAAAACACGTTTGCGATCATATTTAAAGTATTTTTGTTCTTTTGCTTTTATTTTTTTGCATATTTTCTTTTATTAAGAAAACCATGCATGGGTATATAAAGGAGAGAAAAGAAATACCTAATTATGTTAAGCTTGTTGACATTGCACTTTTGCTATGCCGAAACATACAGATGTCATTGACATTGTACTTTTACTATGCCTAAGCATATAGATGTCATATAATGATTAGCGGGTAACAGTGGTGAGATGGTTATTAATGCCTTTTTCTTAGGATTTTCTAGTCCTTCCCATCAAAAAGAGTGATACGAGTTTTAAGTACAAGAAATCACTTAACCTTACTCATCACAAACAAAGAGCCTCAAAACTCACTTGCTTAATTGTGCATAGAGATGCTCATCTAAGCTACAAGAGACACAAAGTTTAGAAAACTCTGTTTCAATGGCCATTTTAAGGTTCATAAGAACCGATGTACAGAAACACACTATTTTTGTATTTTTCTGATTTTTCCCTTTTTATTTTTAAAACAAAACTAAATAGGAACTAAACAACCAAACAAAAACAAACAAACAACATGAAAGCATGAAAGAAAGATGCAAATGCATGAAAGAAAGATGCAAATGCATGAAAGCATGATTCCACAAAAACAGATAAGAAATCAAGCAAAAAGAGTCCTACTATAGATAGAAAGAATTAAAGCAGAGGACAAACAGAAAAGTCAATTAAGTCTTAGGATCCTTTATCACCCACACAACACGAGTCTTTGGTTGTGAAGATGAAAAGGCACGTGTCCTAGTATGACTACTAAAGGACATAAAGGAATTAGAATTCCCCTTAAATTGAGTCAAAAAGCTCAAAGCTTTTAATAACTCACCAAGAATAGGTACGATGAGACCTATTGGACACTCGCTTATGAGGAAACAACTTGAAACAATTAGGATGAGTGTGACCAAAACCACCACAATGGTGACAAACATGAGTAGTTTTAGAACTACTCGGCACCTTAGAAGGAGGTCTAACCTTAGAGGTTGACAGAGACCTCAACTTAGGACAATTTTGCCAAATATGACCAACAATATGACAGTGATGACAAGTGGGGACAAATTCAGAATTTTTATTCAACCTAGGAGGAGTTTTAGATAAAGGTTTAGAAACTTCAGTGTTAGCATCAGATTGTTTACCTTTGTCTATCCTAGCAATATTAGCCTTCAACTCTTCATTATTCCTTTTAAATGGGGGAATACAAAAAAAAATTCTTTTGAGTTAGGCTCAACAACAAGTTTGGCACTAGTTAATTTTTCAATTTCAGTTTTAAATTCAATTAGTTGCTCTTCCAAACTCTTAATTTCGTCCACCTGAGATGAAATTTGATTTTTAAAATTCTCATGCAAATTATTGGCTTCATCCAATTTTGCAATCAAATCATCTTTTTCAAGTTTGACCTTTTTAAATTTAGCTTTTAATTTTGTAGAACATTCAATAGATTTCATACAAAAATTATAAAACTTGCAATAGGCATCTTGAATATCACCATCATCATTCAACACAAGATCATGCAAATAAAAAAAATCAAGATTTTCAATGACAATAGGGGTCAATGGATCACACATAGAGATTAAACCCTAATCACAGTGTACCTGCTCTGATACCACTTGATAGGCCAAAAACGTATTGACCCCTTGGGCTGGATTAAGATGATTAATTAGCCAAGTTTATTAATTAATCAAATTAACATGCAAACGCATGGTAGCACAAACAAATCACCAATAAACTAAAGTGCAGCAGAAAATAAATTGACACAGTGATTTGTTTACAAATGGAGAAAACCTCCAAGGCAAAAACCCCACAGGGTGATTTTAAGGTCACCACTCCCGAGAATCCACTATTATCACAATAAGCAGTTACAAGTAAAAGAATCCCAGTACCTTATACTAACCTACAGTTGAACCCTTACCCCAATACCCAATTGGACTTGTTTTGTAGTGGCAATCTTTCCTTTTCAATGCACGACTCCTAGTACGTGACTAACCAATCTGATGCGCGGATCCCAGTACGGGCTTACTCCCTTGTACGAATCCCAGTACGTGACTAACTCCACAGCAACCCTTTGATTGTTGAAGTTGATTTGCAGTAGCTTCACATAGAAACACCAATAAGATCTTCAATGTTGGTGCAAGAGACTTTGCTTGGTTACAAAACCCAAATGCGTACAAGAAACGTAGCAAGAACTCTTTCTTATGTAGGAGGAGGTTAGAGTTTCAAAAAGAAAACCTTATGAAGCTCTCTAGGGTTAGGTATTTCTTTTTCCACCTCCTTTAAATAGTAGCTTAATGGGCTTTCCTATTCCAAATGGGTTTACACAAACCTTGGACTTTTCTAGTCCAATAAGAATTATACAAACCCATAAACAAATAGCTTTTTAAAGTAAAAAAGTTGCTGGCTATATTCTGAAACCCGTAAGCTCGATCAATCGAGACATCTGTCGAGCTTTAATGAATCTTGATAGATCGAGCTTCTGTCGAAGAGGTATTGAGACCTGCATTTTGCACTTTTCTGAAGCAGTTCTTGAGTAATCTTTATGTCTTCAATTTAACCACTTGTAATGATCATCTTGAACCTACTTCGATTTACCCAAATATAAGTAAAGTGCGTTTTGTCAAAGGATATGGCAATTACATAAAAATATATCCCTAATAGGGTACAAATCTCCTCTTAAGGTATGATAATGGGAAAGGGAAGGAGAAGAGGCTACAATGATTTCTCACTAAGGATGGATAGTTCTCTCTCTAAAAGATGGGTGTGTGTGTTGTAGAAAACCTATTTAGGGTTTTTCTCTCTAAATGGCCTCCTTATACATTTGTGGGTAATGAGGGTATATATAGTGTGGGTGAAAGATAAGAAAGTCACACTTAAAAATCCTCCTGGTAGAGAGTTTCACGGGTATCTCGCAGGAAGGCCTTACCCGCGAGACACTCGCGAAATCCTCCAGGCTGGCATGACTCTTCAGCTTCTAGCATGTGCTTTTCAAGTGGCTATTTCGCGGGTTAGCTACTAGCGAGATAGTCATGAAATCCACTGATTCTTCATTTTATGCTTGATTCTTCACTAACTTAATACTAAACCCAATACAATAAAATCCCACAAAATACAAGGAACAAATTAAAGCAAATACAACACTTTTTGTCATGGAATAAAGCCAACATAAAACATAGTTGTAAATCACAACTTTATATAGAGAAAGATTGACATTAAGGTAGAAAGTAGTAGAGAGATGAAAAGGTGGAGAGATGGGGAAAGGTTAGAGAAAGTGTAACAATATGTTGAAAAATTAATAATAAGAAGAAGACTTAAAAATTAGAGATAGATGCCATTTTGATTGTTCAATAATAAATTTTTAATTCACTTTAAATGCGTAAATGTTAAAAAAATTGGAAAAAAGGATAATGACATGGTCAATGATGTGGCGACAGCTAGAGCGTAGTAATAATAAACATGAGTTGATCAAAATTTCTTCAAAATGCTTCCATTAGGTTACATAACGTGTTGCTCATCTTGTCAACTTGATGGAATATAAGTTTGTTCAAAAACTATTAGGACATATGTGGTTCACTTGATAAGAACATATGTCATTCTTTTATGTAGTTGGCTAATCCTTTGACAAAACGCACTTTACTTGTAATTGGGCAGATCTAGGATGTTTTTGATATTTCAAGAAACAAGGTTTCTAGATCAAGTGTTAAAGTTATGCAAGTCTGTCCAAGAAACAAGCTAAGAAGTGCTCTTCATGAAAGCTTGACAGCTAGCTCGACAACTGCATCTATCGAGCTTTAAAAGTTGTTCCAACCCCGTGGCTCGTCAGCTGCTCGACAGCACCTCGACACCTCTAGTTGTCGAGATTTAAGAAAAACAGTTTTTCAGCATTGTTTTGATTCTAATCCGTGGACATGTCTTTGAGCCTTCTTTTCTCATAATCCTAGACATATAAAAGGATTATTTTAAGGGCCGTCAAAGTAAGCACAAGTTGCATAAGCATTGAGCAAAGTTTGTTCAAGCAATTTGTGACCAGAAATAAAATTTTTCCCTAATTCATCTCTTTGTGAAGAAACTACTTTGTTTTCGAACCATAGGGTTTTGTAACCAAGTATCTTCTTGTTCTTCATTGTGATGATGAACTAAAGAACTTTGCACCCAACATCTTTCTCAAGTTAGTGATTGAAGTTACGTACTAGGAGCCGTGCATTGGAAATGAGTGATTGTCACTACAAAACAAGTCCAATTGGGTATTGGGGTAAGGGTTCAACAGTAGGTTGGTATAAGGTGTTGGAAAATTTAGATCCCAGTTGATACAATTAACAAGTTTTAAACTCAAGTTGTTAATTAGATTTATTATGCATAAAACTTGTTAAAACAAACAAACATCAATATCATGTCAAAACTAAGTGCAGCGGAAAAATAAATAAGACAAGATATGATAACCCAGGAAAACCAATGAAATCAACCAGTTTCATAGTAAAAAACCTAGGGGGAAACCTTTCCAAAAAACAATCCACTATAGTAAAGAGAAATTTCAGATCTAGTACAAAACCTTTGTCCATGAACTCACAGCAGAAACTTTCTACCACTTCAGAACCTCCAAACTCTTCAATATATGAATGTCACCCTTTGATGCACAGATCCCAGTACATGACTCACTCCTTTGCACGAATCCCAGTACGTGACTCACTCACCGACTTGAGAAAAAAGAATGTTGGCTGCAAATTTCTTCACTCCATTAACAATGAAGATCAAGAAGCACTTGGTTACAAAACCCTAAGGCGCAAAGACGCAGTAGCTTCTTTCTAGAGAGAATAAGGCTTCGGTCACCTTTTGCATATATCCTCCTTGTATTCTCTTATGTGACGACCTCTAAAATAAGTCTTATGACGACCTCTAAAATAAGTCTTATGACGACCTCTAAAATAAGTCTTAAATATGCCTAGGGTTGTGAGAAAAGAAACCCTACACAAATACAAAAGCCTAGCCCAAAAATTAGAGCTGAAAATTCTGATTTCCGTAACCTCGATAGATAGCATCTGTCAAGCCTCATTAAACCTCGATAGATAGCTATCTATCGAGAAGCTGTCGAGCAGGTGTCCAGCAGGTGTCCAGCTTTAGTAAACACATTTTCTTCACTTGTTTCTTGGTCCAATCTTCATGGCTTTAATACTAGATTTGAACAACATGTTCTTTGAAGTATTAAACACATCCTAGATCAATCCAAATACAAGTAAAGTGCACTTTGTCAAAGGATTAGCCAACTACATAAAATATGTCCTTAACATAAGGTACTGGAATTCCTTTATTTGTAACCGCTTGCTGTGGTAATAGTGGATTCTAGGGAGTGGTGACCTTAAAAACACCCGGTGAGGTTTTTGCCTTGGAGGTTTTTCCCATTCGTAAACAAATCACCGTGTCAATTTATTTTTTGCTGCACTTTAGTTTATTAGTGATTTGTTTGTGCTACCATGCATTTGCATGCTAATTTGATTAATTAATAAACTTGGCTAATTAATCAATTAATTCATCACAAGGGATCAATACGTTTTTGGCCTATCAAAAATGCTAGCTCAAGAACCTTTTGGGCTCAGAAGGCAACCAGTGAATGGGTTTTGAACACCATATATTTTCAAATAGTGGTTAAGAAGAGACGAGCTAGAAGCAGGATCTTGCATATTAAAGATAGAGAAGGGAACCCCACTAATAAGCCTAAGTAAATTGAAAATATTCTGGTGAACCACTTTAAGTTATCCAATGAATATTCAAATACCACTAGTATTGATAGTATTCTTCATGAACTACAATCTCTACATATTTTAGAACTCTCCACTCAACAGTGATGTGAACTCAACAGGCCAATAACAAGTAATGAGATTGAGGACACTGTCTTCCAATTGTGCACTCATAAAGCCCCTAGACCAGATGGCATCCCTGCTTTTTTCTTCAAGGAATAGTGAAATCAAAACAGACATCATCAACATTGTCTAAGCCTTCTTTCACTTAGGTTCACTTTTCAAACCTCTTAACCATACATATATTACTCTTATCCCCAAAAATCCCTTCCCTGATGATGTTACACATTTTAGGCATATTAGTCTATGTAATGTGGTTTATAAATTTATTTCCATGCTTTTAGGTTATAGACTTAAGCCTTTGATGGATAGTGTCATAGCTCCTTATCAGAATGCCTTCATTCAAGGAAGAAACATCACTGACAAGATTCTTATTGCTCATGAAATCCTTGATATCCTTAAGAAGAAGAAAGGTAGGAAAAACTGCTTTGGTGTATTAAAGATAGACATGAGCTAAGCTTACAATAGGGTGAATTGAAATTTCTTGAAAGCAATGTTAATTGCCATGAAATTTAATCCAAAATGGATAACATGGATCATGGAGTGTGTAACTTTAGTCCATTACACTTTATTAGTTAATGGAAATTTGACAAAGTCTTTCAAACCTTCTAAAGGTCTTAGAAAATGCGATCCTCTTTCCCCATATCTTTTTCTCATATGTGCCAATATCTTATTTGTATCCCTTTTACAAGCAGAAATGTCTAGTTTGATCAAAGGGGTCAAAGTCGGTAGAAATGGGTGTGCTTTCACTCATCTTTTGTTTGCTGATGACTCCTTACTTTTTTTTTTTTTTTTTTAAATTTAGAAAAGTTAAAAATTCAATAGAAAACATACAGAGAATCTTAGATTGGTACTACTCCATATCAAGTTAAAGTATCAATCTGTCAAAATTTGATATCTTTTGCTCTCTAAACATGCCTAGAGATGACTAGGAGTCCCTTGCCAGGTCACTTCAAGTGAACTTGGTACAAAACCCTAGCAAATATCTTGGTCTTAATTTAAAATGCAGGAGTAACAGAGTGGCTGATTTCCAATTTCTAGGTGATAAACTTAATTCCAAGTTGCAAGGGTGGAAGGCAAAATTGTTATCCCAAGCTGGTAGAATAACCTGTATTTCCTCTATCTTGCAAACCCTCCCTTTCTACACCTTTTCTTTTTTTGAGTACTAGAAACCATTTGCAACATAAAATATGCCAACCCAAGAGTAAGGGGGACTAGGACTTAAGAAATTTAAATTAATGAACGAAGCCATGCTTGCAAAACAGTTTTGGAGGATTAGCCATAATCCATAATCTCTACTTGCAAGAACTTTCAAGGAAAAATACTTCCCTAGATGTTCCTTACAGGATCGAACACCTAAACCCCATCAACCCTAGTTTTCGAGTATCATCAAACAAGAGAATCCCAAACTCAGAGAAGGAAGAGGGTGGATTGGTAAAGGATATGATGTTTTACTCAGACATCAAGATTAGTTCAAAAGTCCAACACAAAATCTGAATAACTCTAGATTGCACACAAGCACAGTGGCAGATCTTATAGATCAAAACACCAACAATTGGAAACCGGATTTGATCTAAGCCATTTATCCATATCCCCAATGGTCTGAAATATTGAAAATACCTTTATCTAAGATAGGTTCAGTAAGTGATAACCTCCTCTGGAAACACTCTAACAATGGAGAATTCAAAGTCAAAACTACTTACAACTTACTTCTTGAAGATTCCTATTCCTCTTTCCCAAACCAGTCCAGGCACACTCATATCCAAATAAGGGTTTGGAAACTTATTTAGAAGAACAAAGTACCTTTGAAAATCTACAATATTGGTGGAAACTCATGCGTGATAGTCTACCTTCTTTCCTTACATTAAAAAATAGGGGAATCCTAACCCATAGCAGCTGCCCTTTATGCAACACAGGGGATGAATCCATATCACATCTTTTTTTGCATTGTCCTTTTGCTAGAGCTTGTTGTTCACACATCTGAACTTCTCAATAGCTCAATGCAGTAATGGGTTGAAAACATGCTAATTAGACATTAAATAATAGAGGCTGAATCCATGGGATATATGCAAGCCATCTTTACTACTTTATGGACCATTTGGAATCACAGAAACATTGTAGTCCATGAAGGTAAAGACCCAAATCCTATGGAAGTGGTTTTAATAGCTCAAACTTTGTCTTGCAAGTACAAGGAATCCTTTATCAATCAAAATTCAATCCAATAGCAGGACAATGGCAATTAATCATAAAAATTGTAGGGATAAGGAGGAAAAAAGCTAGAAGGAGTGCTTTGGCATATGTAGCTAAGAATATGCAAGGAGATATCATGTTTTGTGGGGTAGCTAGCAGTATATCAAGCTTAACTTATGGGGTTGCACAAGAAGCTATGGTGGAGGTAGCTCTTAAAGCTAGAAACCATGGATTCCTAAGTAGTAGTAGAAGTCTAGCCCAAATAATCGACAAGAAGAAGATTCCAGATTGGCAAGAGAAGACCATGATTGCTGATCTAAGATTTTTGCAACAAAATGGACTGACCTTTAATTTATACTTAATCTCCAAAGTTATTTTGATTCGGTTTGGTTTGTAGTCAATACGGCAACCAGAATGCCAATATCTCTTTTAAACTTTTTTTTTAATCTCTGTTTGAATGGTATCAAAGAAAAAAGGAACCTTACTCTCAGAAAAAAATAATAATAGTAAAAATAAAAAGAAAGAGAAGAAAATTTTAGTCTCCATAAACTCCTTCCATCCAGAAGTTTATATTGACAGTTATTTTTAAGTAATTGTTCACAAATAGATTCCTAATGGGATGACTTTCCCCCCTATTAGTCTTACTAGTGTATAGCCCCATGCACATGCACAGGTACAATTAAAAACACTCATAATCATATATTTTGTTTTAGAAGAGATTCAAACTATACTTAGTGTTAGCTTACACTCTTTTTAAACCATACATTTCTAAAATTTGTAATGGTATCTCATTAAACACACACACACACACACATATAATATATGATTTAGAATTTAATTGGATTTAGACTTTTTGGTTTTTTCACCCAATAATTCACTTACTATAAAAATTAAAAAAATAAAGAACACGTGGCGAAAAATTATATTCTAATTGAAATTCAATTTAAAATCTAATTGGATTTGAACTCTTCAATTTTTACACTCAATAATTCACTTGGCCCAAAATTAAAAATTAAATGGAACACATAGCGCAAAATAGAGAATCCAATTAAATTCTAATTGAATTTTCTCTGAATTGTGGTTAATAATATATATATATTACATTAAAAAAGTTAAATAAATCCAAATATTTAATAATTAAATAATTTTGCTACATAGATCACATTAATTCTCTTAATACTTAGTAAGGATAATTTTTTTTTCCTTTTTTTTAGAGAAGTAAATGATGTGTAACTATTCTAAAAAACAAAAACAAAAACAAAAACACTTAACAATAAATAAATAACCAAAAAAAAAATGGAAAATATTTCATGTCTTTGGTTTGAACTTTGAACCCTCCTCGCCCATTATTTACTTATGAAAAGAAATGTGAAACTATAGCTTCCTGTTTTAGTTTCGTATTGGTAACCAAAAAGTGTAGGTTTTGTATTGCCTCGAAGCATGAGAACTTATTCCATTCTTTAAATATTGTGATATGACCTTCTTCATGACTGCCATGTAAGTTTTGTTGCATGTTTACACTTTACACGCTAGTCAAGCAAGTTCGAAGATTGCCCAACTTTACATTTGACAGCATATAAACATTGAATCCAATAGTTAAGTTTCATTATGATTCTGCATTATTTTCCATTTGATGTAAAAAAAATTGTGACAATAATGTCTAATAATAAATATATCTTTCTGAATTCCTCGTCTTTCTCATCTGGTTTTGGGAGGACCAAAATCTGCAAGGTAATCGACAGAGCGGATCTGATGTAGCTATTATCGGCAGGTTGAGAGGATGGGGGACCTATCTTTTCCTAAAGCTATTTAATTGTAAAGGAGAGTGGACAAGGACCTCTTTCTTTAGGCCGCTTTTGTGGAATAGAAGGTTCTCTCGACGCATTGCCTTTGTCATTCACATCCAAACGAAAAAGAAGGCGAAAATGGGCAATGCCCATTTCGCACAAAAAAAAATGGGCAAATGCCCATTTTCCAAACTAATTAGGAAAATATCCCTATTTTGAAACTCGATTTTCTCAAAATCGGGTTTTTTTTTAAAAAATTCTGGAGCCCTATAGCAACGTTTTAAAGAGCTTATAATGACATTTTAAGGACCTATAGCAGCGTTTTGTAACTTGACTTCCATGAAATCGAGTTACATGCAAGTTTTTTTTTTTTTTTTTTTTTTTTTTTTTTACCTATAACTCAGCTTCATGGAGCTCGAGTTACAAAACGCCGGTATAGATCCTTAAAAAGTCACTATAGGCTCCTTAAAACATCGCTATAGGGCTTAACTCGATTTTGAAAAAATCGAGTTTCAAAAGAAGGGCATTTCCTAATTAGTTTGGAAAATGGGGCAACATGCTGATTTTTTTTTCGTGAACAGGACAAAAGCTCATTTTGGCCCGAAAAAGAATATACTGAATTGTTAAAGGAGTCAATCCCATCTTCCAAATTGTGACAAGTGTTGTAGGAAAGCACCTTTGGATAGCATTCCCACTTTAATTTTGATAGTGAAAAAATTGTAGCTTTAAAAATGACTCCAAAAAATAAATAATAGGAATGAAGCAAACCCAAATGAACAAATAGGCACAAACAAAAGAACATTAAGAATTTACATGATTCGGTTCTTGGCTTACGTCCACAAGCAACGATGAAGAAATTCCACTAATTAATTAAATATGGAGATACACAAGTTGTTGTATTGATACACTCACAATAATCCAAACCCCAGTACACCCAAATAGCTTTCCCAAAAATACAAAGAATAGAGAACGTTCGGTTCTAAAGATTTAGGATTAAATGTTTAGAGTCCTAATTTGTATATGTTGGCAAACTGAGAACAAAAACATGTCTAGAATAGGTGTTAGACATTGCTCAAATTGTTTCAAGTCAAGTCTCAAGAATATTCAAGCTGTAGGAAAAAGAAGTAATTTTCAATGAAGCTCAATCGATCAAAGATCAGGCTCTAATGATGAAAATCAAAGAAAAATAATTTCTGCAAAATTTAAATCAGACCCAAGCTTGCGAAAACGTTTAGGGTTTCATTCCAACATTCCTAAGTATAAAAGGAAAATCATAACTACGTTTTGAAGACTCTTGGAAGACTTGTGAGTTACTCCAGTGAGATCTGAGAGGTTCTATGCCTTTTAACTCTTCAAGTGTCGACTAAAACAAGATCTACAATCAAGTGCTGGTGGAATCTAAAAGTGGTGATTTGAAACCTTTGAGTGAGATCTCAAAGTTATAAGCATGGGAGCTTGTGTGCTGCAAATCCAAGAGAGAAGAGTTCGTGGATTCAGAGCTTATATGTGGTCGTGTCAATAATTTACTATTGAAGGTAGCAATAGATTGAGGGTTAAATCTTATTGTAAAAACTTCAATTCTCTTTTAGTGGATTTGTTTACCTTGAGAATAGTTAGGTCAAATCCTCCTCAAGTTTTTACCTTGAAATGGTTTGTTTCATTGGTTTTCCTAGGTGATCATATTTGTGTGTTATTTACTTTTCTGCTATTTACATGATATGATCTTTTACTGTTTAACCTAGATCTCATATTTAAGCTAAGTAAACACTTGGCTAATTCATTAGGTTAAACTAATCTAGTTTTAGGGGGTCTAAACAAATAAACAAGTGGTATCAGAGCGAGTTAACTCTTTATTAGGTAGTTTACCCTGAGTTGATCCTTGATCCCTACTGTCATGGATTCTTTTATCTTTCCTTTACATTCAATTAGATTGAAAATTGAATATTTTTCATATTGGACAAAGTCGTTTTTTTTAAATGTGCTAACCCTATTCTTAAATTTCTTGGTATAACTACATGCTGCAATAACTATGTCTGTTATACTGCTTTAATTGCCTTAAAAGTATGTGATACTTGTTTCTGGTATTTGGATAGCGGTTGTTCCAAGCACATGACAAGTAACAAATCTTTGTTCAAGACTCTTTTTGAAGGAAAGATTGGAACTGTCACATTTGGAGATGGAAGCAAATCAGTCATCCAAGGTATTGGAACTGTAGACATCCAAGGATTGCCGGTGTTTGAAGATGTTTGGTATGTAGATGGATTAAAGGCTAATTTGTTGAGTATCAATCAGATTTGGGATAATGGAATAAACGTATTATTCACCAAGTATGAATGTGAAATATTTGATGGTGGTGGTGATTGCATTTGTGTTGGAATAATGACTGCTAATAATTGCTATGGCATAACTCCAAGCATCAATCACAAGTGCTATAGTGTAAAAATAAATCATATGGACTTATGGCATCAATGGTTAGGACATGCAAGTCAAAAACAAATTGGAAAAAATCTCTTAAGTGTGAAGTGATTCTAGGTTTACCAAAATTTGAGAAGATTGAGAAAAGTATATGTGGACTATGTCAGATTGGTAAACAAGTGAAACCTAAACATCCGTCCATAAGTGAAGTTCAGACATCTAGACCGTTAGAGTTGCTACACATTAATCTAATGGGTCCTACCAGAGTCCAAAGTCTAAGAGGGATGAAGTACATTCTAGTTGTTGTAGATGACTTCTCTCGATACACTTAGGTGATTCTTTTGAAAGACAAATTTGAAGCTCCAAACAAGATGATACATCTATGCAAGAAGTTGCAAATTGAGATGAATGCTATGATTGCTCGCATTAGAAGTGATCATGGAAGAGTGTTTGAAAACTCCAAGCTTGCATCTTTTTGAAATGATCAAGGTGTTGGAAAAACACATGAAAATACGTATTTATATCTCACACAAAACGTGCGCAGCGAAAAATTAACGGATCTACTTCATTCATAATTGATAACATGTACTATGTAAGTTTTAGAATTAGAGAACAAGAAAGCGTACCTTGGTGTGTTGAAATTCAAAACCAAAGATTATAAGTACATGGGAACACTTTTAATCTTCACTCTAATTTCACTAACGCCCAAAAAGTGTGGTCTCTCAATCAGTTTCCAAGGAGAGAATAAGAGAGTGTCCGACACTCATATACAAACCATTTCATTTCTTGTATGTTCTTAATGAAAAAAAAATCATGAAAAGAGACTTATGAAAACCTTAATAAAATTATGTATGTTTCTCTCCTTATATATAACTGATTATCTAATTAAGCTAGCCTTTTGGGCTAATGTGTGTGGCTTGGAGTGGGACAAAAAAGGTAACAAATAAGACACTAGCTCCAA
Source organism: Castanea sativa (assembly GCF_040712315.1). Lineage (NCBI taxonomy): Eukaryota > Viridiplantae > Streptophyta > Magnoliopsida > Fagales > Fagaceae > Castanea > Castanea sativa. Next base: position 23,970,495 of record NC_134023.1, read on the forward strand.
TGGGCCTTAGGCGTTTCTGTCAACTCTTGACAAGTCCAAAATTACCATTAATTATATTCAATACCACTACATGAATATAATTGCACTCTAGGCCTTATCAATAAATTATATCCCAAGACTTTATTGTACATGCAACCCTTTCATAAAATATCCATAGTAATACAAAGTCATGAATGTAGACTGCCACTTTGAAGATTACTACATCTTAATCCTTGAGTACCCGGTTTAATCCTTTAAGTTATTCATTATATATTTATGAAATCCAATTCCATAAATATATTCTTTAGTAATTCTTTACTAAAGTGGTTGGGCCCAACTCTCTGAATAACCAAACCCATTAAACTTATCTCAATGGAATATTTTGTATCTCCGTTAAGAGACTATGAATTCCATCTTGAAAATATATGTTCCATCAACACTAAATGTGGCTGCCCAATATACTAAGGTTTTGACCGTGACTATTAGATCTCACTCTTGATATATCAAAGCAACCTACATCTCATGATCAAGTCCATTATTCTCTCAGGATTAAGAGTTGATGTAAATATATGTCGTAAGATTTATTATTCATTTGACAGTCGTTAGGAGAATAATAAATCTCATAGAGGTCCAGTTCAATATGTCTTAACTCTTAAAACATATCAACATACCAACTAGAAATCTCCATTTCCATGATCAAGACAAATCATCTTAGTTGATACGTTATAGTCTTCGTAGATGAAACGCCCAATTTCATCACCGACTACGAACTACATTTTGAGTTTACAAGGAACTTGTAATTTACATCTTCTGTGACTAAATCACATACAATGCATCTCATGGACTAAGATAATGTCTCATTAGTTCATTTATAAATAGTCTCATATAATTAAACAATTTAATTATTTATGACATGCCAATAAATTGAATTTTGGGGCATAAACCCCAACACAAGGAACTAACCAAGAGTTCTCAGCACCTAAGACACCTCAGCAGAATGGAGTTGTGGAAAGAAAGAATATAGTGATCCAAGAAATGGCTAGAGTCACGCTGAATAACAAAAGTATGGAAAAGTCATTCTGGGGAGAAGTGGTAAACACTACATGTCATACACAAAACAAGGTGTATTTTCGATCAGATACTTAGAAGACTCCATATGAACTTTAGAGAGTGAAAAGCCTATTGTAAAATACTTCAGAATATTTGGTAGTGAGTGCTACATCCTTCGAGATTGTGAGAATCTTGAAAAGTTTGATGCAAAAAGTGATAAGGGGATCTTTCTTGGATACTCTACAGAAAGTAGAGCATATAGAGTGTACAATCTTAGGACCAAAACATTAATGGAACCTGCTAATGTTGTGATTAATGATGAACAATGTGCTGAAGATCATTCTAAAATGATTCAAAGTATCTAGGATAAACCCACAGAAGTTGAAGATGTTCTACCTAAGGAGTATGTTAGTAGACCTGATGACCAAGAATTACAAATTTTGAATGACACTGTGTCAGAACCAAGAACACCAGTTCATGAAAGGATACAAGCCTATCAACTTCTTTGGTGAAAGGCCCATCTGCAAGGGTCAAGCTGAATCACTCTACCACCAACATCTTGAGAAGCCTAAATAACAACATGCGTCTAAGGTCAAAGGCATTGAATGTTATCACACATTCATGTTATTTGTCTCAAGTAGAACCCAATTAGATAAAGCTCTAGAAGTTGTTGATTGGATAAACTCCATGCATGAAGAACTTCATCAATTCATTTGAAATGATGTGTGAGAATTGGTTCCTAGACAATGTGATAGGTACATAATGGATCTTCAAGAACAAGTCTGATGAACATGGAACTGTCATAAAAAAACAGATCTAGACTTGTTGCTCAAGGATACACTCAAGTAGAAGGAGTAGACTTTGATGAAACCTTTGTACCTGTTGCCAAACTTGAGTCTATTAGAATACTTTTGGCTATTGCATGTCACTTCAACTCCAAACTCTATTAAATAGATGTAAAAAGTGCATTTTTGAATGGAATATTACAATAAGAAGTATAGGTAGAGCAACCCAAAGGTTTTATGGATCCTCATAGACCAAATGATGTCAACAAATTGAAGAGAGCATTGTATGGTCTTAAACAAGCTCATCTATCTTGGTATGACAGACTAACTTCTTATCTTATAGAGAATGGTTTTAAAAGAGGAAATAATAATAGTACTCTTTTCATTCGAATTGATAAGAAACATTTAGTTCTGGCATAAGTCTATGTGGATGATATAATTTTTGGCTCTACTAATGACACTTTTACTAAATCTTTGCAGATGAAATGAAGAAAATGTTTGAGATGAGCATGGTGGGTTAACTTACCTACTTCTTGGGATTGCAAGTGAAGCAAACCGACAAAGGAATCTACATCAACCAATCTAAGTATGCAAGAAATCTTGTCAAGATATTTGGACTTGAGAATGCTACTCATGCTAAAACACTAGTGGCCACCAACATAAAACTGGGGATTGATCCATCAGGTCAACCTATTGACATTACCTTATATAGAAGCATGCTTGGTTGTTTATTGTACTTAACTACTAGTCGTCCTAATATATCTTTTAGTGTTGGTGCGTGTATTAGATTTCATGCTAATCCTAAAATGTCACATTTAACTGTTGTTAAAAGAACATTTAAGTATGTGAATGGGACTAGTGATTTTCGTTTGTTCTATAGCAAAGAATCAAATGTTTCTCTTGCTAGATATTCTGATGTTTATTAGGCTGGTAATGCTAATGATAGGAAAAGCAATATTGGTGGGTGTTTCTATGTTGGAACTAACTTAGTTGCTTGGATGAGTAAAAAGAAAAATCTTGTCTCTCTGTCAACTGCAGAAGCAAATTAGATTGTTGCTGGAAATATTTGCTCAGCTTCTTTGGATAAAAAGGCTTTTGGGTGATTATGAATTGTCACAGGATACTATGGTTGTGTATTGTGATAACTCTAGTGCTATTGACATCTCTACGAATCCAATACAACATTCTAAGACCAAGTATATAGAGATTAGATATCACTTTATTAGGGATCCTGTTGAAAGGAAAATTGTTGCTTTTGAGTATATCCTTACTAAATGTCAGAATGCTGACATCTTTACCAAACCTCTTGATAGGACCAAGTTTGAGTGTTATCACATGTCCTTAGTTTCTCTTTGGATATCCATGATCCTTGTGCTTAATCTTTCTATTACTTGTAACCAAAATGTTTTTTTCATTAGGATTTTCCTTTGCATTACATTTATGCATTTCATTTTGGGTTTATTTAGGATGTTTTTAAGTTTTTTTTTTAAATAAAAAAATAGAAAACCAAAATTTTTTTTTCTTTTGTGGATTACACATCATCAAGTGTGTAATTGAGGTTGGCCTAGGAAATCTGCATTTCATGACTGTGTACCTTATTTAACGTTGATGAGCTATTTTTCTACACTTTGCTAGTTTGTGCTATGTAGTGCTTAATTTGTGTGAGTTGTTTATGGTTTTTAAACATATGATCTTGATTTTGACATCACATTCTTTTGATTGTACGGACTAAAAAATTTTACGAGAAAGGCATAAATAACTATTTCACCACTATTACTCACCAATCATGAACACCTGTGTGCAATTTATAAAAGCTGTGCTTGGTAAGGTGTAGCACTTGCATAGCATGACTAAACAAGGTGTTTTTTTATTAAAAAAAAAAGGAAAAAGAAAAAGAAAAGCAAAAAGGAAAATAAAATGTTTTTACATGATTGCAAGCGTGTTTTCTAGAAGATGTGGGAGTTATATGATGTAACTCTTTAGGTGATAGTCACTTTCAAATTAATGTGATTGATGATGTAGAAATTTTTGTTTAAATATTATCTACATATCACCTTTTATGTATCTCATACACTTACTAGTTGCACACATTACATCCAAATCTCTATTAAACACTGTACTTGAGATTGTTTGTTAATTAATGTGGCCATCCAAAATTATGCTTCTTGTAATGTTAATACTCTTTTGGTAGTTTGGGTAGAAATTTTAGAGGAGAAATTTTTTGAATCTTGATAAAAATTGATTTGGTTGAAGAGAAATTGGTTATGGAAAACATTTGGAATCACTGACATGCATTTCATATCATAAAATCTTGTTTTAAAAGTGTTTCTAGAGAAAATTTCCAAGTTTTTTGAATTTTCTGATCTTTCAAGTCTCGATAGATCAAATATTTTTTTCGATTGATCGAAAAAATGTAGTTTTTAGGCCAAAACTCATTGCCTGATTTGACTCCTACTTCGATTCCTCTCGATTAGTTGAACCTATTTTTAAATCTTTTTTGATTCCTAGCTCAATTCCTCCAAACCGATCGAAAATCGTTTTTTCTTAAAAATAAAAAAGGAATCAGAACACTATTCTTCATTTTTTTTTCTTCCTCTTCAATCCCTCTCGATTTCTTTTTAGACATTTATTTTTGTCTTTTCTAAGTCAAAGCTTCAAGGGTTTTCTTCCTTAACATCTTGTAAGACCTTTATACCTTTCCTTTTTGATTATATTACATGCATACATGCATTTTCATCAAATTTTCCAAAAATTTTGAACCAATGGAATTTGGGGGGGGGGGGTTGGTGTTTTTGATTATTGATCTAATTTTTTGGATGGGTTTTTGTTCATGCATCATATAAACCTATTTATTTCACTCTAATTTCAAAATTTTCATGGTTTGTGCAAAATTTCGAAATTAGGGTTTATGTGTTCTTAAGAAATTTGGGAATTTTGTTCAATTGGGTGAATTTGATTGAAATCAGCTTGTGATATTGTTTAATTGAGTAATTATAACATGTTTTATACCTGTTGTGATGTTCAATTGATCAATATATGTATTTTTGGAAAATTAAGGTTTCAAGATTAGGGATTTTGCATAATTTCTAATTTTTTTGGTCAATTTTCAAAATTGGGATAAAATTGAATTGTTTTGTACATTAGATCATGCATCATATGTGTCTATGCATTATGCATCATATAGTTTTTGAAAATTCTCTCAATATTGTGCTCTAACTTTATCTGATGCAGTTAGTCCTTGGTTTTGATTTTTTTTTTTTTAGTTTTTCCTTTTCTTTAAATCTTAGATATGGCTCCTAAGGTTGGTAGAAAGTTTAAAACTAAAGCTTATAAAACCACAAGATCCTCCTCTGGTCCTACTCCAGTTGATAGGGTTAGGTTTCCTACAACTAGGAATTTGGAAATTTTTGATAGATTAACCAAGTATAGGTCTATTTGGGGAGAAAGATAGATTATCTAATGAATTAGATCCTTCTATTCATAGGAATCTAGTGTCTAAGAGCTGGTTATCTTTGTGTGATGTTCTTATCCCCCTTCTGTTGCCTTGATTAGAGAATTCTACTCGAATCTCTCTATTCATTTTAAGGATTCAGGTGGTCATTACAGGACTACCTAGATTAGAGATGAAGAGTTTAAGATAACTAAGCAAATAGTATCTAGAGCTCTTGGTGTACCTCTAATATGTAAATCTACATATCCATACACTAAGTCTCCTCCTATAGATGATGTGATGTCTTTACTGTGTGGAAGATTAGTTACTTGGGGATCTGAACCAAGGATAAGCTCCAATGAGTTTACTAAGCTTTACTTCTTTTCTTTTGGATAGCCTATCACAACATCTTCCCTATCTCTCACATTCACACCATTCCTTTAGATAGATGTGCATTTCTATATGTTTTTTTTATAGATGGGTCTATCTGCTTTCCTTTTTTATTCATTCAAACCATTGTGGAGGTCTTTAGGAGTAAATCTAAAGCACACAAGTTGTTCTTTCCAGTATTCATATATAGGGTCTTGACCTATCTAGAGTTAGATAAATTTCCCGCTTTAGAGTTAGTTCATATCACTGCCCTTATAGGACCCACTTTTCTTTGTCAAAGACAAGCTCAGCTGAAGAATGTTGAACCAAGCAGTGGAACTTCAAAGAGACCTAGATTGGAAGCTTCTATTGTTGCTCTTGCTATTGGTGATCATCCTGTTGCTGTGGACCATACTGAGGACATTCATGTAGATCCTACTACTATTATGGATCCTATTGTTGGTGCTAAGATTAATGATCCTACTGTTACTCCTCCTCTCTCACTCCTAGCCAGGATAGAGAATTTTCTGACTACTTAGGTAGCTCATGGATAGCTTATTGATGAGCTACTCACTAAGGTTGCTGCCCTGAGAGCTGACTTTGCTGAATATAGGAGTGCATTTCCACCTCCTCCACCCTTTGATCCTTGATGTTTTCCTTTGGCAATGCGTAACAAAAAGGGGGAGTGGGTTTTGATATTTTGCTCTTGTACTTAAGGGAAGAGTTAGAGAGAGTTTTTGTACTTAGGGGGAGTAGTGATGTATTTATCATTTTTTATGATGTGATGTTTTTTTTTTTTGGTATATTTTCTTCTTTTGTTCTTATTTCATAAACATTGATGGTTTATGTTTGACTATGATAGTTTCATTTATAATTACTCATTTGATATATCTATCTATCTTTTATTTTTGTGAATTTAAGTTTGGTGTTTAGATTTTGGATTTATCTGTGTATCTTTTATGGTCAGTGTTTCAGGAATTTACATGTTAATTCTTTCTCAATTACTGTCTATTATAGCAATTAATAGTTAGTGGATTGTGATAGAATTATATTAGGGCTACACTTTGTAAATTGGGCTAGTTCTTGAGTTGAGCAATTCATATATATATATATATATATGTGTGTGTGTGTGTGTGTTTTGTCATGGATTTCCAAAGGGGGAGATTGTTAGGTTCTAAAGATTTAGGATTAAATGTTTAGAGTCCCAATTTGTATATGTTGGCAAGCCAAGAACAAAAAATGTTTAGAATAGACATTTCTTAAAGTGTTTCAAGTCAAGTCTCAAGAATATTCAAGCTATAGGAAAAAGAAGTAATTTTCAGTGAAGCTCAATCAATCGAAGATTAGGCTCGAACAATAAAAAATCACAGAATAATAATTTATGCAAAACTTAAATCAAGTCCAAGCTCACGAAAACGTTTAGGGTTTTAGTCCAAAATTCCTAAGTATAAAAGGAAAACCCTAACTACATTTTGAAAACTCTTGGAAGACTTGTGAGTTACTCCTATGAGATCTAAGAGGTTTTGTGCCTTCTAACTCTATAAGTGTCTACCGGAACAAGATTTACAATCAAGTACTGGTGGGATCTAGTTCCTGCAAGACCAACAAGTGGTGATCTAAAACCTTTGAGTGGGATCTCTAAGTCATATGCACGAGAGCTTGTGTGCTGCAAATCCAAGAGAGGAGAGTCTATGGATTCGAAGCTTGCACGTAGTTGCATCAGTAAGTTACTATTGGAGGTAGCAATAGATTTACGATTAAATCTTATTGTAAAAACTTCAATTCTCTATCAGTGGATTTGTTTAACTTGGGGATGGCTAGGTCAAACCCTCCCTAGGTTTTTACCTTGAAATGGTTCGTTTTATTGGTTTTTCTAGGTGGTCATATCTGTGTGTTATTTACTTTTCTGCTATTTGCACGATATGATCTTTAACTGTTTAACATAGATCTCATAATTAACTTAAGTAAACACTTGGCTAATTCATTAGGTTAAACTAATCTGGTTTTAAGGGGTCTAAACAAACAAATAGAGAAACCTTGAACTCTATTCTAAGCTAGAGGACTCTCACAAATATATAGTGGTCAAACTCTCTATTTCACACATACAATTGCCGCAACACACCTCCTATTTATACTAGAGTAAGTCAGCTAGGTGAAAACGGATAAAAAGACTTTTGAAAATCTAAACAAACTTTGTAGATTAAAAAAAAAAATATATATATATATATATATATCAAACTTAAAAAATTAAATGAAACAACTCACTTTAAGCATGAAAAGTGAAATTTAGTCCTTTTTTTTTTTTTAGGAGGAAGTGAAATTTAGGATTAATTTTTTATATTAAATTCTAGTATTTTTATTCCACACGATAGAAACCCATGGCTCATGACTCATGACTCAGGGAGGGTCCACATGGGTTATTGGATAGATGGGAGTTTGTGTTTGAATTTAAATGGGAGATTATCACGATAAGGGTTATCAGTTTAAGCCCTTAGCGAGTAAGACTCCTCTCAAATTTATTTATAAACCCCTACATTAATCAAACAAAATAATTGAAAGGAAATTAGGGAGACATAAAACACATGGAAATTTAATATGAAGTGCTCCTCAGTCTAGTGTCATCTCTCAAGGGTCACTATCAACAAGCACCCTAGAACTTGGAGTGTGGAAAATATGTATATACTCTAGTAGTCTTTGCACTAGCAATAAGGTGTTCCAAAACTCGTGAGGTCTTGTAGGAGTGTGTTAAGTAAGAAAAGAGAATCGGGTTATGGTATTTGATTTCCTATGAGGTAAGTAAGTCCAAAACCATAGCCAACTTTGGTTTTAGATCCATGCTAGGATATTTGTAGTGTTTGCAAAATTTCATGTCAAACGTTTTGGCTACAAGTAAACTGATGTTGGATCAAGTCATTGTGGTTCAAGATTAGAAGAAGTTCAAATTGCTATAGCAAGAATCTATTATGATTAGTGCCCTTAAATCCTATTGTATGATGCTGTAGACGACTAAATTTCTTAGTTCGAAATAAATCAAACAAGTAAAATAGTTTCGCAAATACGAATTTGTATTGATAAATGTGTGGTACAATTCTCTGTAATTACAAAAGAGTGATCCTCTGATTCGATCTCCTTGAAAGATTTATTGATTGGAATTGTGGTAATGTGATTTTGATTTGAACATAAGATATTCTTCAATTTGGCTGAGGAATGGATCGAAGATCTTTGAAACGGAATTACAATGAATCTCTGGCTATAAGCTTGTTAGAAATTCTTTGTTCTTCGTGTTCTTCGTGTGTTCTTCGTGTTTGGAGGTTTGTGGTGGAAGTTCTTCGGTGCTTTAGAGGCTTGATTCCGTAGAGCTTCGTTGATTTATGGTTTGTTGAGGTTTCTGGAGGCTTTTGAGCTTGATTCCAGTGAACTTTGAGAATTAGGAATATGATTTGGATGATTCCTCTTCGATTGTTCTTCATATTTGAAGGTTTGTAGTGGAAGTTCTTCGTGTTTGGAGGTTTGTGGTGGAAGTTCTTCGGTGCTTTAGAGGCTTGATTCCGTAGAGCTTCGTTGATTTATGGTTTGTTGAGGTTTCTGGAGGCTTTTGAGCTTGATTCCAGTGAACTTTGAGATTTAGGAATATGATTTGGATGATTCTTCTTCGATTGTTCTTCATATTTGAAGGTTTGTAGTGGAAGTTCTTCGGGGCTTTGGAGGCTTGAATCCGTAGAGCTTCACCAATTTGTGGTTTGTTGAGGTTTCTGGAGGTTTTTGAGCTTAATTCCAGTGATCTTTGAGACTTGGACGAGTAGTTTGGATGATTTTGCTTCGAATGTTGTCCGTATTCGAGGTTGAAGTTCTTGAAATTCCTGGAGGCTTCGGGGTTTGATTCCGGCAGAGCTTCTGGATTTCTGAACTCAAGATCTCTTCTTCCTTCTGTCTCCGTCCTGTCTGTGTGTGTCCTCCTAAATGTCTTAGGAAGGCTTCTATTTATAGGAGTTTAGGGGTAGGTGAGTGACACGTGGCGAAGTCTGATTGGTGACACTTGTCACAGCTTGATTGGTCCGCCTATGTCATCGCTTACACGTGCTGATTGCTTGTGTCATCGCTTACACGTGCAGGGCTGCTTGTGTCATCGGTTACGCAGGCAGGGCTGCTTGTGTCATCGCTTACGCATGCTGATGCAGTTTCATGCCTTTATTTCAATGACACTTGGCAAATTTCTATTGGAATCTGAATAGTGATGGCAAAACCTAGCAGCAGTACGTGGCGCCTTGTAATTGGCTGTATTTTGTGGACTTGGTAGTATGATATGTCAGTTTGTGATAGGTCGGGAATTTTCCCTCTCTACAGATGCTATGTATGTTATTATGTATGACATTATGTATGAATTAATTTTGTGATTAATAAAGTTGTTTTATTATTATCTAAAATAATGGTAATATGAACATTGGGACATTACCTTATAGTCCATGAGATAGATAGTATGTGATTTATTTGAAAAGTCACAGAAGATATAAATCACAAGTTCTTTGTAAACTCAGAATTGTAGTTCGTAGTCGGTAATGAAATTGGGCATTTCATCTACGAAGACTATAACATATCAACTAAGATGATTTGTCTTGATCATGGAAATGGAGATTTCTAGTTAATATGTTGATATGTTTTAAGAGTTAAAACATATTGAGCTGGACTGGTGTGAGATTTATTATTCTCCTAAAGATTGTCAAATGAATAATAAACTCACGACTTATATTTACATGAGCTCTTAATCCTTAGAGGATAATGAACCTGATCATGAAGTGCAGGTTGCGTTGATATATCAGGAGTGAGATCTCAAGTTACGGTTAAAACCTCAGTATGTTGGGCAACCACATTTAGTGTTAATGGAACATATGTTCTCAAGATGGAATTCATAGTCTCTTAACGGAGATACAAAATATTCTCTTGATATAAGTTTAATGGGTTTGTTATTCAGAATGTTAGGCCTAACTACTTTAGTAAATAGTTACTAGAGTATACATTTATGAAATTAGATTTCATAAATATATGATAAATAACTTAAAGGATTAAACCGGGTACTCAAGGATAAGATGTAATATACAAAGTGGCATTCTATGTTCATGACTTTGTGTTACTACAAATATTTTATGAAGGGGTTGCATGTACAATAAAGTCTTGGGATATAATTTATAAATAAAGCCTAGAGTGCAACTATATTTATATAGTGGTATTGAATATAGTTAATAGTAACTTTGGACTTGTCAAGAGTTGACAGAAAAGCCCAAGGCCCATTAGAGCTAGTGTCTTATTGGTCCCTTTTGGTCCCACTCCAAGCCACACACTTAAGCCTAATTGGAAATGCCCAAAAGGCTAGCCCAATTAGATAATCAATTAGATACAAAGGGAGAAACATACAAAATTTTCTGTAGAGAATTGCAAGAACACAATTGTGAAGTGGTGTGTATGTAAGTGTTAGACACTTTGACATTCTCCCTTTGTAAACTGATTGAGAGACCACACATCTTGGGCGTTAGTGGAATTGGAGTGAAGATTGAAAGTGTTCCCAAGTGCTTCTGATCTTTGGTTTTGAAATTCACATCTCCAAGATACACTCTCTTGTTCTCAAATTCTGAAAGTTACATAGTGCATGTTAACATTTATGAATGAAGTAGATCCATTTTTTTTTTCCGCTGCATATGTTTTGTATGCGATACAAACATTTTATCTTCCATCAGAATCTTGGATAAGCAAGATTCCTCCCCATACTTAATTCTTAAGATTAAATTGCAATTTACAGTTTGGGGTAATTTTGATTGTGCCCACTAAAGATTCAACATTTTTATCTGTACCCCCTAAGGTGACATATTGTTTGGATTTAAGTTCTTCCTTTAATGTGGTGTGATGATAATTATGTTAAGTGCCAACTAGTGAGCACACTCCTTAGAACTCGCGCACTTTGCAGCGTTGGTTCACTTTCTTTTATTTCTTTTCATCCCTTACCTTTGGTGGGATGAACTTCGAAAGACTTTGGCCCAAACGGAGCGTACTCATCTTCCCACTTATCACCAACTGGGTTGAAAGGGACAAAAGAACCAAGTGAAGTGTGTGCAAACAAGTATTGAATAAGCCTTTTTAAGAATAAGACACATTAGAATCAAACTCTCTATCCCCAGTGGAGTCGCCACTGTTGGCGCAACAATTTCTTCCCCAGTGGAGTCACCACTCAGATTAGGTCTAGGAACCATAAATATGACGTCCTTATGTGAAAGAACTAATATTACTACCAGAGTATGGGTTCGAAGTTTAGGTATGAGGATGGGAAGGTGTTAGGCACCCAACCCCACCCTACCGATGGGTCAGCTTCCAATCATTGTGTCTTAGTTCTTAATCTCATTAAAGGCTCATTTAATATTGTTATTTATACTCACTCACACACACACACACACACACACACACACTAGCATACATCTAGCAATCGACATGGCATTTCATCCCAAAAACCCTAACATACATCTATCATGGCAACTCACATCAAGCTTAGCATACATCTATCATGCATATCATATTATCTCATCCAAGGCAACAAACAACAAGATTTCACAAGGGCAGAAACGTAGATGTGGCAACATAAAAGAAATTTGTGATTGCATTCTAGACATCAAGAACACATCATCCAACCAAGGATGTTCAACTCATCATTGGGGCAGGAGACCAAAATTTATTAAGGAGTACAAAAAGTGGTGTCTATAGGGTAATAAAAAAGGTTTCATCAAGTAATTTTGGAAAAGTGTATTGGGTAACACATAGAGGTCTTTGCATTTGTTGGGGTTTATACCCTAAAATCCAATTTATTAGCATGTCATAAATAATTAAATTGTTTAATTATATAAGACTATTTATAAATGAACTAATGAGACATTATCTTATTCCATGAGATGCATTGTATATGATTTATGTGATATAGTCATAGAAGATGTAAATCACAAGTTCCATGTAAACTCAAAATGTAGTTCGTAGTTGGTGATGAAATTAAGTGTTTCATCTGCGAAGACTATAACATATCAATTAAGATAATTTGTTTTGATCATGGAAATGGAGTTTCTAGTTGGTATGTTGATATGTTTTAAGAATTAAGACATATTGAACTGGACCATTGTGATATTTATTATTCTCCTAATGACTGTCAAATGAATAATAAACTCACGACTTCTATTTACATGAACTTTTAATCCTGAGAGAATAATGGACTTGATCATGAGATATAGGTTGCTTTGATATATTAGGAGTGAGATTTATTAGTTACGGTCAAAACCTTAGTATGTTGGGCAGCCACATTTAGTGTTGATGGAACATATATTTTCAAGATGGAATTCATAGTCTCTTAACGGAGATACAAAATATTCTCTTGAGATAAGTTTAATGGGTTTTGTTATTCAAAGAGTTGGGCCCAACCACTTTAGTAAGGAGTTACTAAAGTATATATTTACGAAATTGGATTTCATAAATATATAATGAATAACATAAAAGATTAAACCGGGTACTCAAGATTAAGATGTAGTAATCTTCAAAGTGGCAGTCTATATTCATGACTTTGTATTACTACGAATATTTTATGAAGTGGTTACATGTACATTAAAGTCTTGGGATATAATTTATAGATAAGGCTTAGAGTGCAACTATATTTATATAGTGGTATTAAATATATTTAATGGTAACTTTGGACTTGTTAAGAGTTGACAGAAAAGCCCAAGGCCCATTCGAGCTAGTGTCTTATTGGTCCCTTTTGGTCCCACTCCAAGCCACACACAAGAGTCCAATTGGAATGGCCCAGAAGGCTAGCCCGATTAGATAATCAATTATATATTAGGAGAGAAACATACAAAATTTAATTAAGGTTTTCATGAGACCTTTTCATAAGAGTTTTCATAAAAGGAATGAAATGGTTTGTATGTGATTGTCGGACACTCTCCTATTCTCTCATTGGAAACCGATTGAAAGACCACATATCTTGGGCATTAAGTAGAATTGGAGTGAAGATTAATGCCCAAGAAGAGTCTTTTAATCGAGTAACACAAGGAAGCGTGTCAGGTAACACAAAAAGATTTCATTGAGTAATTTTGGAAAAGTGTGTCGAGTAACACGAAATTTTCTTCACATCAGGTAACACAAAGACTAAAAGCTCTCTCTCTCATGAAGAAAAAGATGAACTTGCGTGTAGCAAGAAGAAGGTCAAGGATGTCAACCATGCAGTGTTCAATGAGGGTCCAAGCTCAGGCGCTTCTTCTCCGAGCCAAGCCATGGGCTCTTGAAAACAAGGGTTGTCCTTTAAAGATAAGTTAGTCAGGGAAATCCCAGGGACTTTCACTCAAGCTTTTAACTTTGGGGATGAAATGGAGGATGATGCTAGTGTTGATGCTGACTCAGATGAAGATGTGGAGACACTCAGACAAGGTATAGTGGCTGTCAAGTTTTCCATGGAATTTAAGCAGCATATTAGAAGGCCATGGGCAAGAGTCCTCATTGTTAAGGTGTATGGTAGGGCTGTTGGGCTCAGCTTCCTTCAATCCAAACTTCTTACTTTGTGGAAACCAGCAGGAAGACTGGATTGTGTGGACTTAGGACATGGTTTTTTTCTCACTAGGTTGTCTTTAAAAGAAGACTTTGAGAATGTTTTGCGAAAGGGGCTGTGCTTTGTAGGAGACCATTTTCTATCTATTAGGCCATGGGAGCCGAATTTCAAGCCAGCTTCAGTAAATGTTTCTTCTATTGCAGTTTGGATTAGGCTTAATGAATTACTTATTGAATATTCTAACATGGAGGCTCTACAACACGTTGGAAGAGCAATTGGTAATGTTCTAAGGGTGGATACGTTCATTGCAACTGAGACCAGAGGTAGGTTTGCTAAATTATGCAACAAGAGATGCTGCCCAGGGAGGTGCATAGAGAAGTTGAAATGGGCATGGGAGTAGAGTCATATGAAAATTGTGATGATAATAGTCCAAATTCTGGTATAGGACCTAATGGTCAAGTGCATGATGTTGAGTAGGAGGTAGTGCGCGATGGTACGTATGGTCTGTGGGTTATGATGGCTCACAAAAGGAATGGTACAAGATCTTAGAAAAGTGAAGGATCCCCACCTACCCAAAGGAATGGTAAGCCTAGATTTCCCAATGGTGTTTTTAATCTGGAGACAGCAAGCATGCAAAAGGGTGGTAGGTCGAATCCACTGATGGGCCATTAAAGGAGAATAAAAGGAAGCTGTCCCCACCAAGGGTGCTAGAGAAGGCCTAAGTAGAGGCTGCAATTAAGAATATAGTGAAAGATAATAAGTACCAAGCCTAATCCAGTTCGACTCGGACCCAAGAGCCCAAACCGATAAGTTATAGGTCCACCCGAGTTCCTTCAACACAAAGTCCACCCATTCAGAGTTCAATGAAGGGAAAAAAAGCCTTAGCACATCAAAGGGTTCCACAAATTTCTTCACTCAATGTTGTGGATAGAAGGGTAGGTAGTGTCTACCTCGATGAGCAACTGAAGGGTAACGAAGAGAAACACTTGAAGGGAGGAGGGATTTGCGATGGTGAATCATGTGAGAGAGCTTCTAACGGGTTCCAATTTACTGTCGCTTCTCAGTCAGAGATGGGTAATAGTGTTGGAAAGGGTGATAGTAGGGATTTCCAAAGGTACTCTGGCAGAGAGAGGGGCTTACTCGATTCTAGCCATGGGGTGGTTCAACTTGGATTTGAAGATAGCGGCATCGGGAGAAGCAACGTTCCTATGGTGGGGAAGCCTACCTTAGATTTCTCCAATGTGTGTGTTTTGTAGTGTGATTCCGATAGAGGGCTTGTTGGAGAGGAGAATGCTAGAGAAAATCTCCACCAAGCTGGTGTAAGTCCTCTGGCCGACGGTGTGCTTTAAAGCACATGTAATGGCTCAAGGAATGGAGAAAGGAGTCTCAATGCAGACCAGATGGATCTTAAGGGAGGTAGCAAAGCTAATGCCGCCTGTTGATGATTGCCCAATTCCTATTTGTTAGGACATATGTGGTTCAATTGTTAAGAACATATGTCATTATTTTATGTAATTGACTAATCCTTTGACAAAACATACTTTGCTTGTAATTGGGTAGATCTAGAATGTTTTTTATACTTCAAGATACAAGGTTTCGAGATTAAGTGTTAAAGCCATGCAAGTCTGTCTAAGAAACAAGCTGAGAAGTGCTTTTCATTAAATCTCAACAGCTAGCTCGACAACTGCATCTATCGAGCTTTAAGAAGCTGTTCCAGCTCCGTGGCTCGATAGCTGCTTAACAGCACCTAGACACCTCTAGCTGTCAAGATTAAGGAAAAACAATTTTTCAGTACTGTTTTGATTCTGATCCATGGACATGTCTTTGAGCCTTCTTTTCACATAACTCTAGACATATGAAAGGATTATTTTAAGGGCCATCAAAGTAAGCACAAGTTACATAAGCATTGAGCAAAGTCTGTTCAAGCAATTTGTGACCGGAGACAAAGTTTTCCCTAGTTCATCTCTTTGTGAAGAAGCTATTGTGTCTTTGCACCATAGGATTTTGTAACCAAGCATCTTCTCGTTCTTAATTGTGAGGATGAACTGAAGAACTTTGCAGCCAATATCTTTCTCAAGTTGGTGATTGAAGTCGCGTATTGGGATCCGCACAAATTGGTTAGTCACGCACTAGGAGTCGTGCATTGAAAAGGAGAGATTGTCACTACAGAACAAGTCCAATTAGGTATTGGGGTAAGGGTTCAACTGTTGGTTGGTATAAGGTACTGGGATTCCTTTACTTGTAATCGCTTGTTATGATAATAGTGGATTCTCGAGAGTGGTGACCTTAAAATCACCCGGTGGGGTTTTTGCCTTTGAGGTTTTCCCCATTTGTAAACAAATCACCGTGTCAATTTATTTTCCATTGCACTTTAGTTTATTGGTGATTTTTTTGTGCTACCATGTGTTTGTATGTTAATTTAATTAATTAATAAACTTGGCTAATTAATCAACTTAATCCATCACAAAGGGTCAATACGTTTTTGGCCTATCAAGTGGTACCAGAGTAGGCACACTCTAATTAGGGTTTAATCCTTGTGTGTGATCCATTGACCCTTGTTGTCATGGTTGTCACCAGTTTGAAGAGATCTATGTTTTCAAATACATCTTGTTTTTCTAATCTCTGTTTGTTTGAGCATTTCAAAAAATACAAGTCTAAAAGTTATTTGAAATCTTTTATAATGATTATTGGAAAGGATCTCTGCATGACCAAGAGAAAACTAGACTGTCTCAAAATAAGAATGTGCACAGGAGTTTAGCTAAGAAGAGTAAAAATCAAAGGCTTAACTTGTAAGAGACAAATGCAAGAAAGCACCATTCCCACTGATCTGTCATCTAAGCATGAAGTGTGCTTTATGATGAAGTCCGCATTTAAAGTCATGGACATTTGCTTGTGGTACCTCGACGGCGGTTGCTCAAGACACATGACTGGAGACTGATCCCTCTTCAAGGTTTTTGAGTCTAAGAAAGGTGGCAATGTCACTTTTGGTGATGGGAGCAAATCACAAATCAAAGGGAAGGGAATTATCTCTCTACCTGGATTGCCAGACATTGCAAATGTTCTATATGTAGAAGGCCTAAGGGTGAACCTGTTGAGTATAAGTCAAATATGTGATCAAGACTTCATGGTACTTTTCTCCAAGGGAAAGTGTCTTGTCATGGATGAGTCAGGAAAGAAACTCATAAGTGGCATTCGCACTCTAGACAACTGCTATGGATTAGTTCTTGATGCTGATATTGTGTGCAATGGATGAGACATGCTAGTTACAAACATCTCTCTATTGTATCTAAGCATGAATCAGTTTTAAGGATACCAAAGCTTAGTAGAATAAGCAATGTGGTGTGTGGACCATGTCAGTTTAGGAAACAGACAAAAGCTAAGCATCTAGGCACTCAAACATCAGCTACATCTAGACCATTGGAGCTGTTACATCTGGACCTTATGGGTCCAACTAGAACCGAGTCTCTTGGTGGTAAGAGATACATCATGGTTGTGGTGGACGACTTCACTCGGTACACTTGGGTCATCCTCTTACGATCCAAGTTTGATGCTTCTGAGCGCATTGAAGCTTTGTGCACAAGACTATAGAATGAAAAGAACCTGAAAATTGATCAAATTCGAAGCAACCATGGTAAAGAATTTGAGAACTCATCTATGGAGTCCTTTTGTACAAGATCAGGTATATCTCAAGAATTCTTTACTCCTGTTACTCCTCAGCAGAATGGTGTAATAGAAAGGAAGAACAGGGTTATTCAGGAGATGGCTAGAGCCATGTTGTACAATAAGAATGTCGCCAGAAATTTGTGGGGAGAAGTCGTTAACATTGCATGTCATACTGTTAATAAGGTGTATTTCAGACCTGGCACTAAGAAGACCCCATATGAATTATGGAAAGGAAGGAAGCCAAATGTGAAGTATTTCAGAATATTTGGAAGTACTTGTTTCATCCTTTAGGATAGAGAGAATGTGGGAAAGTTTGACTCTAGAAGTGATAAATAAATATTTCTAGGATATTCCTCTACAAGTAAGGCTTATCGAGTATACAACAAAACAGCTATAAAGGTAATGGAGACAGTGAATGTTGTCATTGATGAGTCTGCAGATCCCAGTACTAAGAAAAGCTTTAAGGAACTTCCCAAAGAAATTCTTCCTCCTGAGTCAAAAGAAGTTCAAGAAATCACTAAACAAGATCCAATATCTCTAAGTACTCCATGTACTCCTAGTGTCCTGGAAGAGTCCTCGAATATACCCACTTCACCAGATTCTAAACCCCATGAG
The DNA here is from genome assembly GCF_040712315.1 of Castanea sativa. Lineage (NCBI taxonomy): Eukaryota > Viridiplantae > Streptophyta > Magnoliopsida > Fagales > Fagaceae > Castanea > Castanea sativa. The sequence continues at coordinate 23,988,949 of NC_134023.1, forward strand.
GAGAAAGGTCCTTCCTTCAGGATTAAGATAAATCATCCTCTAGAAGATATTGTTGGAAATATGAATGAACTCACATTAAGGAAACGAACAGTTGATAAATGTGTTGCTAACTTTGTGTCTTATTCTTGTTATTTGTCACAGGTTGAACCAACTAAAGTTGAGGAAGCTTTTCAAGATGAAAGTTGGGTTGAGGTAATACACGAAGAACTACTTCAGTTTTAGAGAAATGATGTCTGGACTTTAGTACCCAGACCGGAGGGTGAGCACATCATCGGTACAAAGTGGATATTCTACAATAAGACTGATGAAGAGGCAATGTGATTCGCAACAAGGCTCGGCTTGTAGCTCAAGGATACTCACAAATAGAAGGAGTAGACTATGATGAAAAATTTGACCCAGTTGCTCGAATGGAGTCCATAAGAATTCTCCTTGCCTTAGCTTGTTAGTTAAAATTCAAGCTTTATCAAATGGACGTAAAGACTGCTTTCTTGAATGGGCTACTTAAAGAAGACGTATATGTGGCTCAACCAAAAGGCTTCATTGATCCACAATTTCCGAATCATGTGTTGTATTTCAAGAAGGCACTTTACGGGCTGAAGCAAGCACCTAGAGCTTGGTATGATCGACTCACACAATATTTGGTGTCACATGGGTTCATAAAAGGAAAGGCTGATTAGATTCTCTTCGTTAAGAAGAAAGATGGCGAGCTGATTGTTGCTCAAGTCTACATGGATGACATCATATTTGGATCGACTAAGGATGAACTTGCTCGTGACTTCTCAAAACTCATGCAAGCTGAGTTCGAGATGAGCATGATTGGAGAGCTAACTCACTTCCTAGGATTGCAGATTCGTCAACAAGATTCAGGTATATTTCTATCTCAATCTAAATATGCTAAGAATCTTGTGAAAAAGTTTGGTTTAGAATCTGCTAGTTCTGTTAGAACCCCTATGAGCCCAAATGTTAAACTCACTGTTGACTTGTTAGGTAAAAGTGTTGACTCTTCTCTTTATAGAAGCATGATAGGTAGTCTTCTTTACCTCACTGCTAGTAGACCTGACATTAGTTATAGTGTTGGAGTGTGTGCTCGATATCAGGCTAATCCCAAAGAGTCTCATGTGACTGCTTTAAAAAGAATCATAAAGTATGTCAAAACCACCGCTGATTTTGGTGTGTGGTATAGCAAGGATACTAACGATGTCTTAGCTGGGTACTCTGATGCAGATTAGCCAGGGGAATGCTAATTATAGAAAGAGTACATTGGGGGGCTGTTTTTATGTGGGTAATAATCTTGTCTCCTAGATGAGCAAAAAGAAGAACTCCATCTCTTTATCCATTGCTGAAGTTGAGTACATTACTGCTAGTAGCTGCTGCACCCAACTCTTATGGATGCAAAAACTCCTCCATGATTATGGTATTTGTCAAGACCATCTTACCATCTATTGTGACAATACCAGTGCCATCAACATCTCTAAGAATCCGGTTCAACATTCTCGAACTAAACACATAGAGATTCGACACCACTTCATTAGGGAGCTTGTCGAAGATGGTACTCTTACTCCTGAGTTTATTCACACCAATGATCAAAAGGTTGACCTCTTCACCAAGCCTCTGGACAACAAACATTTTGAATTCCTTCGTCAAAACATTGGTGTTATCTCCACAGATTGATCTTCTTCCCTCCTTTCTTTTTCCCATGCATTTGCATCTAGTTTTTATGAATTGCTTTGTTTTACTTTACATGTTTTTGGTTATTAGTTTTTCAGTTTTAGTTATTTTGTTTTGTTTCAAATAAAAATTAAAAAAAATTGAAAAATTCAGAAAAATACAAAAACAGTGTGTGTTTGTGTACATTGGTTCTTGTGAACCTTAAAATGGCCTTTGAAATAGAGTTTTCTAAACTTTGTATCTCTTGTAGCTTAGATGAGCATTCTTATGCACAACTAAGCAAGTGAGCTTTGTGGCTCTTTGTTTGTGATGAGTAAGGTTAGGTGATCTCTTGTACTTAACACTCGTATCACTCTTTTTGACGGGAAGGACTAGAAAATCCTAAGAGAAATGCATAAATAACCATCTCACCACTGTTACCCGCCAATCATGATATGACATTTGTATGCTTCGGCATAGCAAAAGTGCAATGTTAATGACATCTGTATGCTTTGGCATAGCAAAAGTGCAATGTCAAAAAGCTTAACATAATTGGGTGTTTCTTTTCTCTCCTTTGTATACCCATGCATGGTTTGCTTAATAAAAGAAAATATGCAAAGAAATAAAAGCAAAAAGAACAAAAATGCTTTAAATATGATTGCAAGCGTGTTTTCTAGGAGATGTGGGAGTTATAGGATGTACCTCAAAGGTGATAGCCCCCATTAAACAGTTATGATTGTGTGTGAGTTAAAGTGATTTTTTCATATCTCAAATCATCATAACCTTGAGACATTCATGCAATCTTACGATGTTTTTCACACACAGCACACAATATTCTTTGCTACTCTTGATATATTTGTAGGTACAATGTGATTTGGCCATCACAAGGTTTACATGTGTTGATATATGCTCACTAAACTGCCTTAACTTGTTTTTGAAATATAAAATTGGTTAAACTTGTTTAGTGTGTGTGTGTGTGTGTGTTTTTTTGGGAGCTAAATGCTTAACTGTTTGTTGATTGAGAGATGTTTTGAGAGGTTAAAATGTTGGTTGGGTCATTGGCTGAGTTGCATGCTTGATTGCATTCATATCTTGTTTTTCTCCTCTTTGAAAAACTGTTCTTAAGCCTTCTCGACACCTCTCGATACCTGGCTTATCTGTCGAGATTTTCAGTTGCATCTTATCGCAATCTCGACAACTCCTCGATAGCTTCTGGATCGATCGAGAAACCTCCTGACCTCTTGATAGCTCCTCGATAGCTTCTGGATCAATCAAGAAACCTCCTGACCTCTCAACAGATTCCCGACAGCTGGTAGATCGGTCGAGCTCCTTACTCGTATCTGATGTTTTGCTCCTCAACACCTCCTTGATAACCACATCTGTCGACGTCTTGTTCTCGACACCTACCTTGACACCTATCTCAACACCTCTTGACACCTTTATCTGTTGAGATTTACTGAGGTTCTATATAAAGGATCTCACGCGATTTGGACTTCATTCTCTTAATCTTTCTCGATCTGTCCACACCTATTAATCTCCCAAACACTCTCTTCTCTCTCAAAACCTTCAACCCACGTGATTTTCGTCCGCTCTTGCTTCAAATCATTTGGTATGATCTCTCTTTCTCTCTTTCCTCATGATCTTTTCATGCATTTGTTAGGATTTGTGTCCTTAAATCCTATTGTATGTTATTTTATTATGTATGACATTATGTTGTGTTTAATGAAGTTGTTTTATTATTATCTAAAATAATGGTAACATGAATATTGGGACATTATCATATAGTCCATGAAATGCATAGTATGTGATTTATGTGAAAAGTCACAAAAGATATAAATCCCAAGTTCTTTGCAAACTTAGAATTTTAGTTCGTAGTCAGTGATGAAATTGGGCATTTCATCTGCGAAGACTATAACATATCAATTAAGATGATTTGTATTGATCATGAAAATGGAGATTTCTAGTTGATATGTTGATATGTTTTAAGAATTAAAACATATTGAATAGGACCGTGTGAGATTTATTATTCTTCCAATGACTGTCAAATGAATAATAAACTCATGACTTATATTTTCATGAACTCTTAATCCTGAGAGAATAATGGACTTAATCATGAGGTGTAGGTTGCTTTGATATATCAGGAGTGAGATCTAGAGTTACGATCAAAACTTCAGTATGTTGGGCAACCACATTTAATGTTGATGGAACAAATATTCTCAAGATGGAATTCATAGTCTCTTAACGGAGAGGCAAAATATTCACTTGAGATAAGTTTAATGGGTTTGTTATTCAGAATGTTAGGCCTAACTACTTTAGTAAATAGTTACTAGAGTATATATTTATGAGATTGGATTTCATAAATATATGATGAATAACTTAAAAGATTAAACCGGGTACTCAAGGATAAGATGTAGTAATTTACAAAGTGGCAGTTTACATTCATGACTTTGTGTTACTACGAATATTTTATGAAGGGGTTGCATGTACAATAAAGTCTTGGGATATAATTTATAGATAAGGCCTAGAGTGCAATTATATTTATATAGTGGTATTAAATATAGTTAATGGTAACTTTGGACTTGTCAAGAGTTGACAGAAAAGCCCAAGGCCCATTGGAGCTAGTGTCTTATTGGTTCCTTTTGGTCCCACTCTAAGCCATACACTTAAGCCCAATTGGAAAGGCCCAAAAGGTCAGCCCAATTAGATAATTGGTTAGACACAAAGGGAAAAACATACAGAATTTTCTGTGGAGAATTTTGTAAGAACACTATTGTGAAGTGGTGTATGTGAGTATTAGATACTTTGACATTCTCTCTTTGGAACTGATTGAGAGACCACACATCTTGGGCGTTAGTGGAATTGGAGTGAAGATTGAAAGTGTTCGCAAGCGATTTTGATCTTTATTTTTGAAATTCACCGCTCCAAGGTACACTCTCTTGTTCTTAAGTTCTAAAACTTATTTAGTACATGGTTGAGTGAGCACATATTTTACTTATTATATTTATGTTTATTATTTTCAGATTTGAACATGGCATCATTTAGCCCACTTCTTTCTATTCTTAATCAAACCAAGCTGACTGGATCCAACTATGTTGACTGGAAAAGAAATTTGGACATAGTTTTAACAATTGAAGAGCACAAATATGTGCTCACTCAACCATGTCCTAGCTTTCCTTCATTAGATGCTGCTCTTGAGGGAAAACAGTAATATAATCTTTGGCAGAAATCTAATGAAATGGCCAAGTGCTATATCCTAGCATCCATCTCAAATGTTCCACAGCATCAAATGCAAGATGTAGAACTAGCTTCAAACATAATGCATAGTCTGAAGGAGATGTTTGGTGAGCAAGGTCGTTCAGCAAGGCAAGAAATCATAAGGCAAATTTATAATACTAAAATGGCTGAAGGTACTTCAGTTAGAGAGCATTGTCTTACAACGATCTTTGATTTGAATACATTAGAGGTTTTAGGTGCCGACATTGATGGAGAATCCCAAGTGGATATGATACTCCAGTCACTACCGAAATCATTCAAGGAATTTAGACTGAATTATAATATGAACAAAAAGATTTATTCTTTGTTTGAATTAATGAATGAGTTAGTGGTGGTGGAAGGCATCCTTGGTACTTCTAGTGTTGAAGCCAATGTTGGTGAAACTTCTACTTCTCAACCTAAGTTGAAAGGCAAAAGTAAGAAGAAGAAGAAGAAGTACTTCACTAAACAAGAGGGTAAGCAAATTGCCTTGGGAGTTGCCGACAAAAGAAAGAAGCTCAAAGGAAAGTGTTTCTATTGTGGTGAGAAAGGACATTGGAAAAGAAATTGTCCAAAGTTTAAGGCTGCCAAGAACAACGGTATAACAACTTCCTTTCTTCTTGAAATATGTTTGGTACAGAATCCCACAAATTCCTGGTGTGTGGATTCAGGTTGTACTAATCATATCTACAATTCTTTGCAGGGGTTTCAAGAGACCAGAAAGCAGAATGAAGGATAATTGCTTCTTACTTTAGCGGATGGGAGTAGAGTTCCAGTTGTAGCTATTGGTGTTGTTAATTTGTGCTTTGAGTTTGGGGTTTTAATATTAGAAGACTGTCTATTTGTACCTAATGTTCGTAGGAATTTAATTTCTGCAACTTATTTAGGTAAACATGGGTATTGTATTATCTTGAAAGACAATGTTGTAATAAAGAAGGATAAAATGTTTATCTGTTCTGGCAATATTGTAGATGGACTTTATATTTTAACTCCTGATAAGCATGAATTATATAATTCTGAATTAGATAATAATTCACATGTGAAATCATTAAAGAGAAAGCTTCCTTCTACTAGTGAAGCATATCTTTGGCACTTGTGTTTAGGTCATATTAATTCAAACATAATTCAAAGACTTATCAAAGATGGACTCTTGGGGCCTATGGACTTTGATGAATTTCCCATTTGTGAATCTTCTTTGGAAGGTAAAATGACGAAACGACCCTTTAATGCTAAAGGTAGAAGAGCTCAAGATTTGCTAGAACTAGTTGACTGAAAATGGGATTATATCCCAGTTGATTGCACCTGGAACTCCACAACAAAATGGTGTAGTAGAAAAAAGAAATAGGACTCTTTTAGATATGGTTAGATCCATGATGAGTTATTCAACTCTACCAATTTCTTTTTGGGTATATGCCTTATGTACTACAATGTATCTTTAGAATTTAGTACCTTTGAGATTTGTTCCTAAAACACCTGTAGAGTTCTGGAATGGGCGTAAGCTTAGTATGAGACATCCCCATATTTGGGGTTGTCTACCACATATGTGTTAAAAGGAAGTCTGACAAGTTACAGTCTAAAACAGAAGTGGTTTTCTTTGTAGGGTATCCAAAAGGAACAGTTGGAAGTTTATTCTATAGTCACAAGGATAATAAAGTGTTTGTTAGCATAAATGCCAAATTCTTGGAAAATGACTATATGAATAATTTTACTTCTAGAAGTAGAGTTGTCTTGGCTGAAATGAATGAACCTGTAGTTAAACAACCAATGGATGAAACTAGGGATGATGTGGGATGAGATGTCTAGTACACAAAAGCCTCGTCGTAATGGGAGAATTGTTCGGCCTCCTGTGAGATTCATAGGTTTAGGGGAAACTTATGAAGCTATCTCTGAAGAGGCTGAATTGGATCCCTACACTTATGATGAAGCAATGAATGATATAGATGCACATCATTGGGTCCAAGCTATGAAATCTGAATTGGATTTTATGTATTCCAATCAAGTTTGGAATCTTGTAGAGGCGCCTAGCGGCATTAAACCTGTTGGTTGCAAATGGGTTTACAAGAGGAAGAGAGGGACAGATGGAAAGGTTAAAACCTTTAAAGCAAGACTAGTGGCAAAAGGGTATACACAAAAAGAAGGCATTGACTATGATGAAACTTTTCGCCAATAGCCATGCTTAAATTTATCAGAATTCTCTTATCCATTGCAGCTCATTATGATTATGAGATTTGGCAAATGGATGTCAAGACTGCATTTCTTAATGGCAATCTTGAAGAAGAAATCTATATGTTGCAACCAGAAGGTTTCATAGCAAAGAACCAAGACTATATGGTATGCAAGTTAAAAAGGACCATTTATGGACTTAAGCAAGCATCTAGGTTATGGAACATCAAATTTGATCAGGCAATCAAATCATTTGGTTTTGAACAAAATCTTGATGAACCACGTGTGTAAAAAAGACATCAAGACAAAGTAGTAATGTTCCTAGTGCTTTATGTAGATGACATTCTACTCATTGGAAATGATGTAGGGGTAATGTCATCAGTTAAAGTTTGGTTGTCAAGCCAATTTGATATGAAAGACTTGGGCGCAGCTAACTATATTCTAGGGATCAAGCTTTGGCGAGATCGCAAGAATAAGATGTTAGGTTTGTCATAAGTTGGATATATAGATCAGGTTCTAGAACGGTTTAGCATGCAAAACTCCAAGAAAGGATTACTTCCCTTTAGACATGGAGTTCCTCTGTCTGATGACCAAAGACCTAAGACTCAAGAGGAAGAAAACATGATGAGACAAGTTTCCTATGCTTCTGCTGTAGGAAGTCTCATGTATGCCATGCTTTATACTAGACCAGATATTTGTCATTAAGTTGGCATGGTCAGCTGATATCAATCAAATCCAAGACCTAAACATTGGCAAGCTATAAAGCATATTCTCAAGTATCTAAGGAGAACGAGGGATTATATGCTTGTTTACCATTGTGAGGATTTGATTCCCATTGGCTATACAGATTTGGATTTTCAATCGAATCTAGATTTCAGAAAATCCACTTCGAGATGTGTTTTCACCTTGGGAAGTGGAGCCATAAGTTGAAGGAGTTTTAAGCAATCTTGTATTGCTGACTTCACCAGGGAAGTCGAGTATGTTGCTGCTTGTGAGGCAATAAAGGAGGCTGCTTGTGAGGCAATAAAGGAGGCTGTTTGGCTCAAGAAATTCCTTTATGATCTTAGTGCTGTGAGAATTGAGGAAGTCCCTATTACATTGTTCTACGACAATAATGGAGCGGTTGCACAATCCAAGGATCCAAGGAATCACAAGAAAGGAAAACACATAGAGAGAAAGTATCATATCATTCAAGACTTTGTTGCTCGTGGAGATGTTGTAGTAGCAAAGATTGATGGAGCAAAGAATCTAGCGGATCCCTTTACCAAAGCCTTGTCCTAAAGGACTTTCGAGTCACATTTGGAAGAGATGGGAGTTAGATTAATACACAATAGGCTTTAGGCTAAGTGGGAGATTGTTAGGATTTGTGTCCTTAAATCCTATTGTATAATGCTTTGCATGTTATTTTATTATGTATGATATTATCTATGACTTAATGTTGTGTTTAATGAAGTTGTTTTGCTATTATCTAAAATAATGGTAATATGAATATTGGGACATTATCATATAGTCCATGAGATGCATAGTATGTGATTTATGTGAAAAGTCACAGAAGATATAAATCACAAGTTCTTTGTAAACTTAGAATTTTAATTCGTAGTCGGTGATATGTCTTGATCATGATCATGGAAATGGAGATTTCTAGTTGATATGTTGATATGTTTTAAGAATTAAAACATATTGAATAGGACCATGTGAGATTTATTATTCTTCCAATGACTGTCAAATGAATATAAACTCACGATTTATATTTGCATGAACTCTTAATCCTGAGGGAATAATGGACTTGATCATGAGGTATAGGTTGTTTTGATATATCAGGAGTGAGATCTAGAGTTACGGTCAAAATCTCAGTATGTTGGGCAACCACATTTAATGTTAATGGAACATATATTCTTACGATGGAATTCATAGTCTCTTAACAGAGATGCAAAATATTCCCTTGAGTTAAGTTTAATGGGTTTGTTATTCAGAATGTTAGGCTTAACTACTTTAGTAAATAGTTACTAGAGTATATATTTATAGTCTCTCAATCCGTTTTCAGGCTGATTAGATTCTCTTCGTTAAGAAGAAAGATGGCGAGCTGATTGTTGCTCAAGTCTACATGGATGACATCATATTTGGATCGACTAAGGATGAACTTGCTCCTGACTTCTCAAAACTCATGCAAGCTGAGTTCGAGATGAGCATGATTGGAGAGTTAACTCACTTCCTAGGATTGCAGATTCGTCAACAAGATTCAGGTATATTTGTATCTCAATCTAAATATGCTAAGAATCTTGTGAAAAAGTTTGGTTTAGAATCTGCTAGTTCTGTTAGAACCCCTATGAGCCCAAATGTTAAACTCACTGTTGACTTGTTAGGTAAAAGTGTTGACTCTTCTCTTTATAGAAGCATGATAGGTAGTCTTCTTTACCTCACTGCTAGTAGACCTGACATTAGTTATAGTGTTGGAGTGTGTGCTCGATATCAGGCTAATCCCAAAGAGTCTCATGTGACTGCTTTAAAAAGAATCATAAAGTATGTCAAAACCACCGCTGATTTTGGTGTGTGGTATAGCAAGGATACTAACGATGTCTTAGCTGGGTACTCTGATGCGGATTAGCTAGGGGAATGCTAATTATAGAAAGAGTACATCGGGGGGCTGTTTTTATGTGGGTAATAATCTTGTCTCCTAGATGAGCAAAAAGAAGAACTCCATCTCTTTATCCATTGCTGAAGTTTAGTACATTACTGCTAGTAGCTGCTGCACCCAACTCTTATGGATGCAAAAACTCCACCATGATTATGGTATTTGTCAAGACCATCTTACCATCTATTGTGACAATACCAGTGCCATCAACATCTCTAAGAATCCGGTTCAACATTCTCGAACTAAACACATAGAGATTCGACACCACTTCATTAGGGAGCTTGTCGAAGATGGTACTCTTACTCCTGAGTTTATTCACACCAATGATCAAAAGGTTGACCTCTTCACCAAGCCTCTGGACAACAAACATTTTGAATTCCTTCGTCAAAACATTGGTGTTATCTCCACAGATTGATCTTCTTCCCTCCTTTCTTTTTCCCATGCATTTGCATCTAGTTTTTATGAATTGCTTTGTTTTACTTTACATGTTTTTGGTTATTAGTTTTTCAGTTTTAGTTATTTTGTTTTGTTTCAAATAAAAATTAAAAAAAATTGAAAAATTCAGAAAAATACAAAAACAGTGTGTGTTTGTGTACATTGGTTCTTGTGAACCTTAAAATGGCCTTTGAAATAGAGTTTTCTAAACTTTGTATCTCTTGTAGCTTAGATGAGCATTCTTATGCACAACTAAGCAAGTGAGCTTTGTGGCTCTTTGTTTGTGATGAGTAAGGTTAGGTGATCTCTTGTACTTAACACTCGTATCACTCTTTTTGACGGGAAGGACTAGAAAATCCTAAGAGAAATGCATAAATAACCATCTCACCACTGTTACCCGCCAATCATGATATGACATTTGTATGCTTCGGCATAGCAAAAGTGCAATGTTAATGACATCTGTATGCTTTGGCATAGCAAAAGTGCAATGTCAAAAAGCTTAACATAATTGGGTGTTTCTTTTCTCTCCTTTGTATACCCATGCATGGTTTGCTTAATAAAAGAAAATATGCGAAGAAATAAAAGCAAAAAGAACAAAAATGCTTTAAACATGATTGCAAGCGTGTTTTCTAGGAGATGTGGGAGTTATAGGATGTACCTCAAAGGTGATAGCCCCCATTAAACAGTTATGATTGTGTGTGAGTTAAAGTGATTTTTTCATATCTCAAATCATCATAACCTTGAGACATTCATGCAATCTTACGATGTTTTTCACACACAGCACACAATATTCTTTGCTACTCTTGATATATTTGTAGGTACAATGTAATTTGGCCATCACAAGGTTTACATGTGTTGATATATGCTCACTAAACTGCCTTAACTTGTTTTTGAAATATAAAATTGGTTAAACTTGTTTAGTGTGTGTGTGTGTGTGTGTTTTTGGGAGCTAAATGCTTAACTGTTTGTTGATTGAGAGATGTTTTGAGAGGTTAAAATGTCGGTTGGGTCATTGGCTGAGTTGCATGCTTGATTGCATTCATATCTTGTTTTTCTCCTCTTTGAAAAACTGTTCTTAAGCCTTCTCGACACCTCTCAATACCTGGCTTATCTGTCGAGATTTTCAGTTGCATCTTATCGCAATCTCGACAACTCCTCGATAGCTTCTGGATCGATCGAGAAACCTCCTGACCTCTTGATAGCTCCTCGATAGCTTCTGGATCAATCAAGAAACCTCCTGACCTCTCAACAGATTCCCGACAGCTGGTAGATCGGTCGAGCTCCTTACTCGTATCTGATGTTTTGCTCCTCAACACCTCCTTGATAACCACATCTGTCGACGTCTTGTTCTCGACACCTACCTCGACACCTATCTCAACACCTCTTGACACCTTTATCTGTTGAGATTTACTGAGGTTCTATATAAAGGATCTCATGCGATTTGGACTTCATTCTCTTAATCTTTCTCGATCTGTCCACACCTATTAATCTCCCAAACACTCTCTTCTCTCTCAAAACCTTCAACCCACATGATTTTCGTCCGCTCTTGCTTCAAATCACTTGGTATGATCTCTCTTTCTCTCTTTCCTCATGATCTTTTCATGCATTTGTTAGGATTTATGTCTTTAAATCCTATTGTATGTTATTTTATTATGTATGACATTATGTATGACTTAATGTTGTGTTTAATGAAGTTGTTTTATTATTATCTAAAATAATGGTAACATGAATATTGGGACATTATCATATAGTCCATGAAATGCATAGTATGTGATTTATGTGAAAAGTCACAAAAGATATAAATCCCAAGTTCTTTGCAAACTTAGAATTTTAGTTCGTAGTCAGTGATGAAATTGGGCATTTCATCTGCGAAGACTATAACATATCAATTAAGATGATTTGTATTGATCATGAAAATGGAGATTTCTAGTTGATATGTTGATATGTTTTAAGAATTAAAACATATTGAATAGGACCGTGTGAGATTTATTATTCTTCCAAGGACTGTCAAATGAATAATAAACTCACGACTTATATTTTCATGAACTCTTAATCCTGAGAGAATAATGGACTTAATCATGAGGTGTAGGTTGCTTTGATATATCAGGAGTGAGATCTAGAGTTACGATCAAAACTTCAGTATGTTGGGCAACCACATTTAATGTTGATGGAACAAATATTCTCAAGATGGAATTCATAGTCCCTTAACGGAGAGGCAAAATATTCACTTGACATAAGTTTAATGGGTTTGTTATTCAGAATGTTAGGCCTAACTACTTTAGTAAATAGTTACTAGAGTATATATTTATGAGATTGAATTTCATAAATATATGATGAATAACTTAAAAGATTAAACCAGGTACTCAAGGATAAGATGTAGTAATTTACAAAGTGGCAGTTTACATTCATGACTTTGTGTTACTACGAATTTTTATGAAGGGGTTGCATGTACAATAAAGTCTTGGGATATAATTTATAGATAAGGCCTAGAGTGCAATTATATTTATATAGTGGTATTAAATATAGTTAATGGTAACTTTGGACTTGTCAAGAGTTGACAGAAAAGCCCAAGGCCCATTGGAGCTAGTGTCTTATTGGTTCCTTTTGGTCCCACTCCAAGCCATACACTTAAGCCCAATTGGAAAGGCCCAAAAGGTCAGCCCAATTAGATAATTGGTTAGACACAAAGGGAAAAACATACAGAATTTTCTGTGGAGAATTTTGTAAGAACACTATTGTGAAGTGGTGTATGTGAGTATTAGATACTTTGACATTCTCTCTTTGGAACTGATTGAGAGACCACACATCTTGGGCGTTAGTGGAATTGGAGTGAAGATTGAAAGTGTTCGCAAGCGATTTTGATCTTTATTTTTGAAATTCACCGCTCCAAGGTACACTCTCTTGTTCTTAAGTTCTAAAACTTATTTAGTACATGTTAGCTTTTATGAATGAAGTAGATCCGTTATTTTTCCGCTGCGCACATGCATATTTCCATCAAATGGTATCAGAGCTATCTGCATTTCGTATCTGTTTAACATGTTTTGAGTTTTAGAATTATAGACAATAGTTTCATGTTGTTAGAAATTTGTTTTCTCCATGGTTCTTGAAATTATTGTTTGATAAAAACTGTTTTTGATGTTATGATGTTGTTTAATTTTTAGTTTAAGTATGTTAAACTGAACTTTAAGGCTATAACATCAATGAAATTCAGTTTTGATATCAATTTCTGTTCATACTTAGGTTTTGAGTTTTTGAAAAAAAATTGGGATTTTTTTTTTTCAAAATTGTGGAGTTTTTGTGAAAATTTGGGATGGATTTTTGCCTAAATGAGTTTCAAATCTCATACATTGCATTTGATAAGCATTATAATTATATTATCATGCATTTAGATGTGTGCAATTTGATTGTGTGCTGGTAGGAATGGATTGGGTGGAGCCCATGATGCCTTTTATATGGCATATCACATGTTCATGCATCTTTCATGCGTACATTCTTTCCTTTCAATATACCTTCTATATTTGAATTGTGTTGGAACTTTTCTGAGTGTTTCTTTCTTCCCCCTCTCTCTCTTGTTTATGCTAGTGTGTCAATGGCACCAAAACGTAAGTCTGCTCCTGTCCAAAACCCTATGTGTTCTAGGGCCTCTTCGTCTTCTGATCCTACTCCCTCCTCTGTCCGGTTCCGTGATGAGAAAGCCCAAAAGGACTTCTCAGAGAACTTCTCTAAACGAGGTGTTCATTCGAAACACCAAGTTGTCTTGTCAGATTTTGTCGATACTGACCTTCCTAATGTCATTCACAGACGGGAATCGGAGTCACTGTGTGACGTCCCGGTCACATGTACTTCCATGCTAATACAGGAGTTTTACTCCAACATGCATGGAACTAATCTTTCAATACCTTTCTTTCATACTCGCGTTCGAGGTACGTGCATTGTCGTCACACCGGAGTTGGTATCCGATGTGCTTCGTGTTCCGAGGGTTGCGCATCCTGACTACCCCGGTTGTGAGCGTCTACAGACTGTGTCCAAAGACGAGATGATCTCTGCTTTCTGTGAGCGTCCAACTGATTGGGATGAGCATTAGTTTACATCATGTCAACCTTTTGCTAAAGGTCCTAGATTCTTGAACATGGTAATGAATTTTGTGTTGTATCCTCTCTCTCACTACAACTCCATTACAAAGTCTCATTCTCAGTTTCTGTTGTCTCTTCTTGAGGATCTTTCCATAGACTTTCCTTCTCGTTTTATCATTTCTATCATAAATGTCTATAGGGATAAGGCTACCTGTGATAATCTCATCTTTCCTTCTGCTATCACACGGATCTTATGTTACTTCTCTATTCCTTTTCCCTCATCCGACAACTTCTCCTTTATGTGTGCCATTGACTACGTTACCGTTATGCAGAGCAAGGCACAATTTCGTGCGAGGCGGTCCGGTTCGACAGCTTCTCCCATTCCTTCGGCTCCTTCTACCTCCGCTCCCACTTCTTCAACGGGAGGTGTGACTTTGGATGCGATCATGGCGCAGCTTCAGCACATGGATGCTTGTCTTGATACACTTTCTATGGAGTTGTATCAGGTGAACACTCATGTTGGCCGCATTGCTAGACGGCAAGCTCGCCTGAGGCATCCGAGAAACCTGATGATGGTTCCAGCGATGATGATGGTGAGGATGGAGATGCTAGCTCTTCCAGTTCTGACAAGATGTCTACTTGACACTTTTACCCTTTGTCACTCGTGATAAAAAGGGGGAGTAGTTTTGGATATAAGAGTAGTCACTCTTAGTTTTTGATATGAGAGTAGTCATTCTTAGGGGAAGGGTTAGGAGATTTTTGTTAGGGGGAGAGTTTGTTTTTGAGAGATGTAGTAAGGATTACATGTATCTTTTCTTTTCTTTCTTGTTAGAGATACATTGTTCTTGCACCAAGGTCTTGTGACCATTTTTACATACATGATGTTTCTCCAGTGGTATATATATATGATGATGTATGTTTTATTCATCTATCTCTACATGTGTTGTTTCTTTTCTCTCTTTATACACATGATTCTTCTATTTTTTTTGCAATCTCTTATTTCTGCTTCACACAAAGATGTTGGAAAAACTGGTTTTGTATCTCATACAAAAGACATAGCGGAAGCAACAAACAATGATCTATTTCATTCATGATTGATAACGTGCACTATGTACAGTTCAGAATTTAAGAACAAGATAGCGTACTTTGGTGTGATGAAATTCAAAATCAAAGATTGAAGTACTTGGGAATACTTTTAATCTTCATTCCATTTCCACTTTACGCCCAAGATGTGTGGTCTCTCAATCTTTCAAAGGAAGAATGAAAGTGTGTCTCACTCTCACATACACATCATTTCTTATATCACTAATAAAAATTCTGTATGTTTCTCCCTTTATAACTAACGGATTATCAAATTGGGCTAGCCTATTGGGCCTTCCCAATTGGGGTTTAGTGTGTGGCTTGGAGTGGGACCAAAAGGGACCAATAAGACACTAGCTCTAATGGGCCTTGGACTTTTCCATCAACTCTTGACAAGTCCAAAGTTACCATTAATTATATTTAATACCACTATATAAATATAATTGCACTCTAGACCTTATTGATAAATTATATCCCAAGACTTTATTATACATGCAACCCCTTCATAAAATATTTGTAGTAATACAAAGTCATAAAATATAGACTGCCACTTTGAAAATTACTACATCTTAATCCTTGAGTACCTGGTTTAATCCTTTAAATTATTCATCATATATTTATGAAATCTAATTTCATAAATATATACTTTAGTAACTCCTTACTAAAGTGGTTAGGCTTAACACTCTAAATAATCAAACCCATTAAACTTATCTCAACGGAATATTTTATATCTCCGTTAAGAGATTATGAATTCCATCCTGAGAATATACGTTCCATCAACACTAAATGTGGCTGCCCAAAATACTGAGGTTTTGACCGTTACTTTAGATCTCACTCCTGATATATCAAAGCAACCTACACCTCATGATCAGGTCCATTATTCTCCCAGGATTAAGAGTTCATGCAAATAGAAGTTGTGAGATTTATTATTCATTTGACAGTCGTTAGGAAAATAATAAATCTCACAACGGTCCAGTTCAATATGTCTTAACTCTTAAAACATATCAACTAGAAGTCTCCACTTCCATGATCAAGACAAATTATCTTAGTTAATACGTTACAGTCTTCGCAGATGAAATGCCCAATTTCATCACCGACTACGAATTAAATATTCTGAGTTTACAAAGAACTTGTGACTTATATCTTCTATGACTAAATCACATAAATCACATACTATGCATCTTATGGACTATATGATAATGTCTCAATATTCATGTTACCATTATTTTAGATAATAATAAAACAACTTTATTAAACACAACATTAAGTCATACACAATGTCATACACAATGTCATACATAATATCATACATAGCACCATACAATAGGATTTAAGGGCACTAATCCTAATAATCTCCCACTTGCCCTAAAGACTATTGTGCACTAATCTAATTCTCATTCCCTTCAAATGTGACTCGAAAGTCCTTTGAGGCAAGGGTTTGGTAAAAGGATCTGCTAGATTATTTGCACTTTCAATCTTTGCTACCACAATATCTCCAAGAGCAACAATGTTTCAAATGATGTGATACTTCCTCTCAATGTGCTTTCCTTTCTTGTGATTCCTTGGATCTTTGGATTGTGCAACCGCTCCACTATTGTCACAAAACAATGTGATGGGAACTTGCTCCATTCTTACAAAATATTCCCTTGAGATAAGTTTAATGAGTATGTTAATCAGAATGTTAGGCCTAACTACTTTAGTAAATAGTTACTAAAGTATATATTTATGAAATTGGATTTCATATATATATGATGAATAACTTAAAGGATTAAACTGGGTACTCAAGGATTAAGATGTAGTAATCTTCAAAGTGACAGTCTATATTTATGACTTTATATTACTACAAATATTTTATGAATGGGTTGCAGGTTTAATAAAGTCATGGGATATAATTTATTAATAAGGCCTAGAGTGCAATTATATTTATATAGTAGTATTAAATATAATTAATGGTAACTTTGGACTTGTCAAGAGTTGACAGAAAAGCCCAAGGCCCATTAGAGCTTGGGTCTTATTTGTTCCCTTTTGGTCTCACTCCAAGACACATATTAGAGCCCAATTGGAAAGGCCCAAAAGGCTAGCCCAATTAGATAATCAGTTATAAGGAGAGAAACATAAAGAATTTTTAAGTGGATATACATGAAATGGTTTGTATGTGAGTGTTAGACACTCTCTCATTCTCCCTTAAACAAATTCGTAGAAACTAATTGAGAGACTACACTTCTTGGGAGTTAGTGGAATTGGAGTGAAAATTAAAAGTGTTCCCGAGTACTTCTAACCTTTGTTTTGAAATTCATCACACCAAGGTACACTCTCTTGTTCTTATATTCTGAAATTTACCTAGTATATGTTATCAATCTCGAATGAAGTAGATCCGTTAATTTTCGCTGTGTATGTTTTATATGTGATACAAACATGTATTTTTCCTTCAGATTGAACCACAATCATGGAATGATGAGTGCCAAAAAGCCTTTGAACTTATCAAGGAATATCTCCTCCACCCACTTATCCTAGTGCCTCCACAACATGGAAAACCCTTACTCCTATTCTTTCCATCACAAGGAACGCGGTTGGTAGTATGCTTGCACAAGAAGATGTTGAGAAGAATGAATGAGCCATATATTACTTGAGCAAGAGATTCAATGATTACAAGACTAGGTACACTCCCATAGAAAATTCATGCTTCGCACTTGTTTGGGCCGTACAAAAATTGAAATATATCGTTTTACCCTTCCAAATATGGATGGTGGAAAGAATGGACCCATAGAAGTACCTCTTTGACAAACCCGCTTTAAGTGGAAGATTGTCAAGATAGTTGATTTTGTTAGCAAAATTAGATTTGAAGTATGTGGCCAGAAAAAACTATCAAGGGAAGCATCTTGTTAGATTTTTGTGCTAAGAATCCCATAGATGGGGAAGATGGTAAAAAGGATTTTTCGGATGAAGACATTTTGGATGTTGAGTTAGGAACATGAAAGATGTATTTTGACAGAGCCATGAACCAATATGGGAATGGGATAGGAGTACTCTTGATTACTCCCGAGGGATCTCACATACCCTTGGCAATTAAGTTGAACTTTATAGCTACAAATAACATGGTTGAATATGAAGCTTACATTGCCAGAATGAAAGCTCTGCGAGAATTGGGAGTAAAAGAGGCTAAAGCCTTTGAGGATTCTACTTTGGTTATAGCCTAAGTGCAAAAGTTGTGGGAAGTGAAGGAAGAACATTTGAAGCCTCATCAACAATACCTCGAAGACTTGACCAAGACCTTTGACAAGATTGAGTACACAATTATCCCTAGAGCTTAGAATCAGTTTGCGGATGCCTTAGCTACTTAGCCTCTATGGTTGAAATACCCAAGGGAGTGTGGACACAACCCTTAGAGATAGAACAAAATTATGAGGAGGTGTACAAAAGGAAGACTGAAGCTTCAATAATGGCCACAGAGAAAGAGGAGGCTCCATGGTACTATGACATCATGAAGTTCTTGGAACTAAGGGCATATCCTAATGGTGCCAATAAGAGAGAATGTTGTTCCATTAGGATGATGGTAGCCCACTATATCCTATATGAAGGATAACTCTATAGAATGTCCTATGATGGTATACACCTTCATTGCTTAAAGAGAGAAGAAGCCGAGAAAGTAATGGAAGAAGTTCATCAAGGGATTTTTGGCCCTCATATGAATGGGAGAATGTTAGCGAAGAAGATCCAAAGGATAGGGTACTATTGGAATACGATGGAGACTGGTTGTGTGGACTATGTGAAAAGTTGTCATGATTGTCAGACACATGTCAACTTGAACCATGTACCACCTAGTGAGTTGTATAACATGACTTTCCCATGGCCATTCTCAGTTTAGGGCATAGATGTGATTGGAAGGATAGCTCCTAAGGCTTCAAATGGGCATGAGTACATTCTAGTGGCAATTTACTATATCACCAAATGGGTGGAGGCAACCTCCTACTCCATATTGAAGGCTAAGCATGTGGCTCAATTCTTAGAAAAAAACATCATATGTCGGTTTGGGGTGCCCCAAGAGATCATTTCCGATAATGGTTCCCACTTTGAGGGTGAAGTCCAAAGGGTCATGGAAAGATATGGCACTGAGCATCACAAGTCTTCACCATATTGACCATAAGCTATTGGGGCCATAGAAGAAGCCAATAAGAATGTGAAGAATATCCTAGCCAAGATGGTACTGACATACAAATATTAGGCTGAGAAATTTCCGTATGCCTTGTGGGGTTATAGGACTTCTATCCGTGCATCAATTAGGGCAACACCTTACTCTTTGGTAGTGAGGAGGTGCTTCATATTGAGGTGGAGATACAATCTTTGAGAGTGCTGGTGGAAACCAAGGTCCTAGAAGAGGATTAGGCTAAGGCGAGTTATGAACAATTGGCTTTGATAGATAAGAAGAGGGCTAGGGCTCAATATCATGCACAAGATGCCAAAAAAGGATTGCTAGAGCATTCAACAAGAAAGTGAAACCAAGAAACCTTAAAAAATGGGACTTGTTCCTAAATGTGCTTAGAGATGAGACTTTTGATCCAAGAGGAAAAATGAAGCCTAGGTGGTCTGGGTCTTTTATCATTAAGAAGATCATGTCTCGAGGAGCTACAAGGATCACAAATTTGGATGGGGAAGAGATGCTTCGCCCTACTAACATGGACAAGCTCCAGAAATACCACATTTAAAAGAGAAAGAAAAGAAAAAGAAAAAAAGCCTGCTAAGTTGAAAACCCAAAAGAGCGGCCTAGGCAAAAATTAAGGCAAACGAACCTCGTTGGATTGAAAACCAAAAGGACGGTCTAGGTAAAAGTTAGGGGAAAAGACCATGGGCATGGCGAAAATTACTCAAAGGATGTCATCGGAAAAAATTACATGGCAAAGGAAAAAGAAAAGAAAGAAAAAATAAATAAATGAAATGACAATAAGCAAAGATAATAAAAGGGAAAATCTCTCATTGCTCAAATTGAAAGATAATAAGTTCGTTTTCATAGGGGATTTGGAACATTCCAATCATTTATTAAATTAAAAAAAAAAACATGAGAATATTAAAAAAAAAAGTGCAGAAAAGTAAATTATGGGGCCCCTCAAGGTGGTCACTCAGTCTTCCTTGCCTTTTTGCTAGTCCTCATATAAGCTTTCTCAGCCCTTAAAATCTACTTCATGTTATCCTCCAACCGTTGCTTGTAGCTTTCAGTGGGGTAGATGTATTTGAGGGGAACAATCTTTCATCACCCTACGTCCTGGCCAAGCTTCACTAATCCTGCCCAAGATCCTATTGGTGAACACCGTGGTGTGGAAGGCACCCTCATCATCAGGAGCACCTTAATGCTCTCCAAATTTCCTTAAGATACAACAAGTGGAGTAGTAAGAGCAGCATCAAAGCCTAACTAAAGTCACACAATAATCCTTGCAGAAATTGTGGACCATGCTTGAGATATGCCAACATTCCATGACCTACTGAATGTCAATCTCCTTAAGGAAACCAATGAGCTCCATGTACGCTTCAAAACCCATGAAATTCTGATGAAGTCGGTGATCCCTAAGATGCTTAGGAAGGTAGGTACTAAAGGGCATAGTAGGAGGTTGAAGCAATTGAAGCCTCTCTTATAGCCATATCTAGGGGAAAAAGGAGAGAAGGAAAAAAGAAAAGAAAAAAAGAAAGTGGAGAGCATGAGCAAGAAAAAAGAAATAAAAAATAATAATGATGAAAGAAGATATAAGGTGCCTCGATGGGTTGAAAACCGAAAGGCAATCCATGCAAAAAATCTTGCTTCCTTCCTTTAAAAGGCATCTAAACCATTGAGAGTTTCCACCAAGATCAAGCCCACTAGATTACCTCTTTTTTATCTCATAAGCCACCATTCATATTCAAAGGTCCACACAATATGACTTTTGGAACAAGAAATACCTTGCAAGGTCACATAAGCAAAAGGCGCAAAAGTAGTATGATCATTGTCTCTCACCCTCAGGAAGGGTTGAACCGGAAAAGTAATCAAAGACTAGCCTAAGGTTGAGTTTTCCAAAACATAACACTTATTGGTTGTGGTATCAGAGATACCTAACACAACTTGCAACAAAGAAAGAATATCTCCACCCATGGTAGTGAAGATGAGATCAACAATCTCCGGTCACCCATGATAGCAGCAAATTCCTCAATAGTGGAGCATAATTATATTCCATTGAAGCAGAATACATGCCAAGAAGGAACCCAATAGTGGGTAGCAACATGAAGAAGAGGCTCATCCACCCTCATTTGATGGTAATGGAAGATGCAAGAAAGGTCATAAGGAGAAACAAAATCCTTGAAATCGAGACCAAGCTTCCTAATCCAAGTGGAGACATTAAGAGGAAAGTTTTCTGCCATTGATAGACCTTAAAAAAGTGTTCTCTGGGTTGGAAATACGTGGGTGAGGGTTTTGGACTCAAACGGCTACTTTTATACTTAATTAAGTCGGCTAAGGTTTTGCTGATTCATGGCCCACGTACATAGAATCAACCCTGCGTACGTAAAGTCAAAGCTGTGTACGCAAACTTATCTCCACATATGCATGGCGCTTGATAGATGCCCATGTTCCCCTGTATTGAGCAAAGTTTTTCTAATCCAAAGCATTCCTAAGGCTCTTATGACCTAAATAATCATTCAAGACACATTCCAAGCACAAAGATTGCACGCATCAAAGAAGAAAAGTTCTATAGAAATATACAAGTCATCATTATCTTGTAAATTAAGTGCTAAGTTCCAATCAAAAGCATAGATGTTAAAAGATGTTCTTAAATACAATCTTTTGTCACAAACTTAACCCAAATTCCTAATAAAGGGAATAAAAAACATTTAAAGCAAAAAAGAAAAAAAAAGTTGCATGTTGTATATGTGTTGTGACTACAGGTAATCAACGGTGCTACCTCTTCCTTGGCTGGTAACTAGGAGTCGCCTCCAAGTCTTTCTCCTCACCACCATCACCATCATCATCATCACTACTGCCTGGGTTGGCCACTCCTCCAAGACCATATAGCTCCCTCAAGTAGTTGGTCACTTCCAACTTGAGATTCCCGACCAAGCATACCAAATCCTTATGCTTTTGGATAGTGGGCTGCAATTTGAAGAAAGAAGGGTTAGTGACTGAAAGAAGAAGAAAAATTTGGCCAAAAGAGAAAGGACAAAAGGAAGAAAGAACTCAATGCTCGAGTGTTGGGAGGGAAATGATAGCCCATGACAATAGGGTTACAGGGCACAACACACTCCCGTGCAAAGCTATCAGGGCCATAAGTGTAGACCGTCCAAAAGATATGTGGTGTGAGAGAGAGACCTTGCCAAAAGAGTGTCCCTCAAAAAAAGAGACTCAGGTACCTTTTATGGCACCTCTCTTTTTGGGTAAGTAGTGGAGTCGCCACTTATTTTTAAAAAAAAAATAAGAAAAAATAAATATATACAAATACATGGCTGAATTGTTTCTTCATTGATTGAATAAAAAATTACATAGTTTTGGGCCCTAATTACAATCTACCAAATAATTACATGGTTTTTTGTCCTAATTACATCCTACCCAAAATAAAAAAGTAAAGACAAGGCTAGATCTACTTAACTAATGACCTAAATCCGGAGGCTAGGTTACGAAATGGGAAGGTGTTAGGCACCTTGTCCGCCCAAACAGTGTCTGGTTTTCTAGACTCTTGTGACCAATGTACCATTTTATGCATGTTATGTATGATATGTTGAACATGTGAAATAATCTAATTATAAAACCATTTATGAATGTATCCTCTTTTTTATTTAAAAAATTCAGATTTGTTTTAATGATTAGAAAAAATTGATTTTGGCTTAAAAAATCAGATCTGCTTTTGTATGTGGAAAAGATTTTTGAAGAGAAAACTCAGATCTGTTTTTATTTAATAAAAGCAAAGTCTTTTGATTGGTTTTAAAAAATTTAGATCTATTTTTATATTTGAAAAAGATTTTTTATGTGACGAGGATCTCATTCACAAAATAATTTCATGCTTCATAAACCAAACAAAACAAACAACAATAAATGATCTCCTTCTTTACTTGAAAAATCTACATGCATTAAAAAATCAGATCTATATCTAAGGAAGATACAAAATCTGTTTATATATATATATATATATATATATATATATATATATATATATATATATATATAAAATAAAATAAAATTTAAGAGTTAATTGCTTGCAGATCTTTAAAACTAAGAAACAGAGTATATCAACACTAAAGGAATCAAGAAAATATTTTCATGAACTAAATTAATCATGGTAAAATATGAATATCTAAAACAATTAAACATGCATCATCATGATAAAGAAAAACATAAAAGCAAAAGAGTTAGAAAACAACCTTTTGCATGAGCACACTTTGTTCTTGAAAGGATGTTTTAGGGTTCAAAGAAATTTGTTCAATTCTCTTTGAAACCTAAAAACCATAATTTAAGCAGTAACACTCAGAAAAGGGATTTGAAAACATGGGCGATTTAAGAGCCTAAAACGTATGCCTCTCAAAGCGTAGAAAAAATGGTGCTGAATTATGAGATTCAGTCTCTATTTATAGGGGTCAGAGGACTCTAAAAAATAGGTACAGACGATTAAGGTTTGAATCTGGACACATCCTTTTGCAAAAAGGTCAAAAAGGGTGTGCCTTATTGTCACTCGAAGGCCGTTGGGCCAAAGCCCACAAGGAGAAAATTCGGCCCTTTAAGAGTGCCGTTCAGCACTCCAAAAATGCTGAATTGCCCTTTGGACTCTGAACACTCTTTCGTGTTCGGGTGCCACTTTGACTCCTCTTCTAGGGTCTTTTGGCCAGTACTTGTATCAAGATGCATTTTCATCCTTCATTTATGATTTTTTTTTTATCTCTTTTCTAGATAATTCAGGCTTTTTAAGAACAATTATCTTGTGGATAAATCTCCTAAAATAAATCTTGATAAAGTTCAGATTATCCACAATTTTATTATTATCCAATCATCCATTTTATTCCTATGCATGCAACCCTATTTTAAACACTAATTATCAACCAATCACAAGATTATGTAATTAATTTTAATGGTTTAACCAATCAGAATTAATTTTAATGGTTTAACCAATCATAATTAATTTAAACTAATCATGTGTGGTTGACCTTACATAACACAATGCATGTTGACCGTGCAAACTTGATCATGCGATATCTTTCGATCCAATGGTCCAATTTGGAAACCGGAAACACCGTTGTGACTGTTAGAATTTCAAGATCATTTTTATGATACGCAATGAATGAATTAATGCATGTAATGCAAAGACAAATTGATTCATGTAATGCAAGAACAAATTGTGCATGTGATGCAATTATGATTTTTGAGGTATATGGATGGTCATTCAAGTCACTCTCCTTGATTAAATCATAAATGCAAAATTGAGTGTCTACAGGAGGATTAATAGGCTCACTGGCAGCAGGTCCCCCCTGTTACAATTTCCCACATTAGGAGTCATAATAAACAAAGATTGAGCATACACCTTAACGGCAAGGGAAGGCATGAGGCGAGTGATGTTGAACTCCTCATAGTCTAAACCCTCAAGAAGCCGCTCGGCATATGAAACACCACTCCCCCATGAGTTGTATTTTGCAACAGTTATGGAATGTAGGGCAAGCATGAACTCAGGAAGGTCCATCATAATCTATGGGTTGTCCCTACCCACCAACTGGCACCTCACCCTCTCCTCCAAATATAGAGCTCTCAAGCCCGCTCCTTCAAGGGGTCAGGTAATCTTCGAGGCAATGAGAATGGCAGGCTCCAAGTCTCAAGTAGCAGGAAATGGCTGGCTGGTCCATGGGGCCTAGTTTACCTATAATGGCACAAGGTTAGAAGAAGAGTATTCTAAAGGTAATCCATGAAGAGACATGAATAACTAGAACTCTTAAGCTTACCTCATCCGAAGTTAACACCGTAAGGTGTGACCTTGCTCAAGGAAAATCCCTCAGAATTAGGTCGGTGCTTGGAGTTATAAGGTCATATCTAACAACTCGGAGATGCTAAAAGAAGCACAAACCACAAGTTAGATGCAAGATGGCAGTTCGCAAGATAACAGTTTGCAAGATGATGCAAGATGATAGTTTGCAAGATGACAGATGTAAGATGACATTTTTCAAGACAATACAGTTTGCAAGACTACAAGCTACAAATAAAAGTGCAAAGAATGAAAAGAGAACTAACCTCAAGAAGCTTCCAATACCCGACTAGCTGCCGCAAGGTGCCTCGGCTGAGAGTGTCGAAGGTGGAGTAAAGATAAGCAAGACATGCTTGCCCCTAGTTGGCCATCTATGCCTCTCCAAAGTCCCAAAAGAGGGTTAGCCACCTCAAAGGCACCGTTTGCCCATCATTGGCAAAAAAGGTAGGCTCCCAACAAGTGGAGAAGGAAAGCCCTAGCCATACAAACACACATTCCTCCGTGGTTCTATGTGGGAGGAACATAATCTGACACCAAGTCAAAGTAGTGAATGGTTTTAGTGGAGTACTTCCTCCCCAACAGGTTAAGTCCTAACTGGATGCCCGACACACCATCCAAACTAATGACGGCCCCTTTGAAGCTAAGGTCAGTCATGCAGTAAAAGTCATAGGGAGTCACCGTTATCTCCTGCTCAGCAATACGAAAGGTGTGGGTAGTGTCCCACCACCTCTCAATGAGTCACCGTTATTTTACCGTGTGCAATGACAAGAAATTTAAGAAGAGATGGGGATATCAATAACAAAATATCTAACAAGAATATTGAAGTAGAGGGATAGAGATAAACACAATGTATACAAGAACAATATATATATATATATATATATATATATATATATATATATATATATATATGTATGTACGGGTTGGGTTCGAATTACACTTGGTGTAACTCTAAACAATGTTACACCACCCAATAACTTGTTATTGAATTCATATTTTTAAAATCTTACCGTTGAATTACATGTTTTATATGTTTTTACCATGCATGCCAATTTTTATAACAATCAGATATTATTGGCTATTTGGTCCATAAACTCATATTTTATACAATATTTTAAATTACAAAAATTTAAATTTAAACAATTGATTAATGACATGGTTATTAATTTTTGATTACCTTGAAACTTTGCAAACATGAAAACATACAAAGGTAATATAATCCAATGGTTGATCTCTTGAAATTCGCATCCAATTAAAAAATATTGAGTAGTATAACATTATTTAGAGTTATACCCGGTATAACTTGAACTTAACATATATATATATATATATATATATATATATATATACACATGAAAGTTGATCATAGGGAGGGATGAGTTTAGTTATTAAGGAACTAAACCCATCCCAAAACCTTACCCACAAAAATTACAATAATGAAGAGAGGACGAGGCTTTTTGTAGAGTTTGAGAGAGAGAGAGAGATTTTTTTGTAAGTGATTTTAGGATTTTTTTTCTACATGATTTTTTTCCAAAAAGAAAAGGAGGGGGGAGGGGAGGGGTATTTATAAAAGGAGTGAGGAAATGAGAGGCTAGCACTGGTGTATTAAGATACACTAGTGTTAGTCACCCCTTCGCAGCTAGCATTGGTGTATCCTGGTACACCAACGCTAGCTCCCTACTTATCCACCACGTTAGTTTTTATTTTTTTATAAAATTTTTGGCCCAATCTTTGGGCGGTTGTTTTAAAGCCTTCCTGGGCTCCATTTTCTTCAAATTGTATATGCACAAAAAGCTCTAGATATTTAGTTTCCAATGGTTTTAGCGTTGTTCAATTTGGAACTATAGTTGTTGAGATATCGTCTACAAGAGAAAGGTGACGCAAAACCTAGAAATTCTAAACATCTTTTCTAGAAAAATTCAAATCTTTCAATTCAAAACTGATATCATCCAATCCTTTTGGTGAAAATAGCTAAAACCTTATTCTTAAAAATGGTCCAATCCGTTTGTTCCAATTTTTGCCCAATTGATACAGTTTATTGCGCAAAATCGTGTTAAGAACTACCAATTTTCTTGAAAAATACAGTGAAAATTTTATTAGGATTTCAATATTTTTGTGTTATCTCATTCATTTTAACTCTTAATTTGGCCTGTAAATTATCGTTTTAAAGGGAAAAAATTCAAATTTTTTGCCATACTTTGCAAGTGTTTTGGACAGATTTTCTATAAAACGGGTTTTTCAAATGTTATGACTTTTTGATTCACCATATGCTGTACTTATTTTTTAACCTTTTTGGCTTTGGAATTCATGATTCTGCACCTTTCTATTTTTTTTTTTTTTTCACACATGAATCTAGACTGAGCAAAATACGATATCGACACACCTACAGTGCCAAGTAATCAGGCGTCTTTATTGAACTCCTGAATTGATATAGAAAGCAGAGCTGCACCATTAGCCCACAATCAACTTGACATTACAGAAATTTGAAAAGCTAAAGAAGTGACAGATTGGGGAAACAAGATGCTACATTACTTTGTTGAAAAGAAAGCATGCAAAGTTTTGGGTGTGGATGCAGTCGGTGACAGCAATTTTTTAAAAAGTAGGACACTAGTGGAATGAGATACGTTTATTAATTTATTAGTAAATATATTTTTATTTGCATTTTCTATATATTGGTAAACATTTTTTTTTCATATAAGAGTAAACATATATCAATTTAAAAGCAATAGTAGATAATAAAGTGAATACATAATCATTACATGGTAAATCAACAAAAGAAAAAAACAATCAACAGAAAAACTTATATAAAAATAAAAATAAAAAAAGCGATCAACTTTACTTATCAAAAATAGAAAAGAAATCAACATATTTTTTTCAATCAAGAAATCAACTCAATAGTACAACTTATCAAAAGTAAACGGTGAGTCCAAATGAGAACCACTAACTTGTTACCAAAAATTGTCGTGAACTTGTTGCAAGACATTGTGCTCATAACACTACCATAAAAAAAATTTAGTTTTAATATTTTCTTTTATATAATACTTATGCACATACTTGAAGCTTCTTTTAGCATATCTGTACACATACAAGAGAGAGAAGATTCAGAAGAAGGAGAGATGAAGGGATAAACCACCGGCTGTAAAAAGAAAAATAATAATAAATCAGGGGACACGCGTCCAGCCATGCCCAGGGCTGCACGCCACGTCCCCAAGCATCCGACTCAGGTGCAGTGACCAAATTGCTGCACCTGTGCTTCCTAGTTATTTATATAAGAGCATATTGAAGTGGCTGTCACAAATGTTTGTGATTATTACCATTGGAAAAGCTTAATGGCTGGAGATGCATTTGTAAAAGAAAATGCAATAGCAAGTTCCGTTTAACATAAGTTGCATCAACCTTGTACAATAATTTAATTAAGAATGTGGCGTCCACAGCTGTGGTGTAGCTTATCACAAATATGCATGATTCTAATTGAAATTATCCCTTGAGTAATTAAGCTATAAGACTTGAAGCTCTAATCCAGTATATTCCACTATGCTCAACAACATGCACCAGAATATGCAACACAATTCCATCACAAGTATAGCACAAAAGTGATAGCCATAGAGGAAGTAACACCAGAAATACATAAAACCAAAAAGCAAATCAACAATATTAAAGGACCATTAAATAGTGGCAAGCTAAAAAACCTGCAATTCCTATGAATTCACAAAATTTTTTTTGAAAGAATTACAAACCCAAAAGGCAATTTCTACAGAACACAAAAGGAAAAAATCATTGAAACAAATCATCAAACACTAGAGCTACACAATGAAGAATAACAGAACCCATAAACATGAATTACATATTGATAGAGAGAGTCAATTTTTGAAAGACTTACTTTTAAGGCAAGAGACAATACCATTTGCAAACAGGTTTCTTAGAGGAAAAGTGAGCCAAAGAGGAGAATATTTTATTTGGCAGCTAAGAAGATGAGAATAAAATGAATTAAAATCACTTTAGGTTAGACTTAGTATCTGTTTGGGAACAATTTATTTAATTAAAACTGAAAATTTTTTACTAAAAATACTGTAAATAAAACTAAAAGTTAGCTAAAATAGTACAATGAGACCCATGAATAGTGCCAAAAAGTGCAATAGAACCCATGAATAGTAGCATAAATAAGCAAAATAGTAAAAGAAGCTTCCCAATATAAGCTTATCCCAAACGCAACCTTAGAATGGGAATTGAACAAGTTTCGGTTTGAAATTTACCTCACACCTTCAATGACAATAGGATTTGAAAACTCTAATCCCTAAATTCTTAAAGAGAGAGAAACAAAGAGGACTAAGGGGTAGAGAGTCGATAGGCTAATATATGATTGGCGGTTAAAAAATCAAATTAAAATCACCGAATTTTAAAACCCTAATTACCAAATTCTTGAAGGGAGAGAAATGAAAAGGGACTGAGGGAGAGTAGGAGAGAGTTGAGATGCTGAGAGGCTGGGTTGAACTACAGGTTTATTATTTTTGGGTTAATAAGGTGTAATTGGGTTTTTAGTTAAAGCCCAATTATTATTTAAGTTTACTAGGTCTAATTGGGTCAATGCTCATTTAACCCAATTATATCAATTAATATAATTGGGTTCCATTAGAGTGGGTGGGTTTGGGTGGGTAAATTATGTCCTATTTTGTGTTCTATTTTATGTTCTACCCATCAAAATTTGCCACATATTTTTTCCCTTTCCTTTTAAAATAATTGGTATTTAATATAGATAAAGAAAAAGAAAAAGAAAATAAATCAAACTGAAGACAACATTGATTAATGAAACATAAAATGGAGATTTCTATTTTGCAACTTGCAAGGTCTAGAGCTGGGACTTGCACATCATTCATTGTCAAGATAATAACATCATATAATTTGAAGTACAATGAAAATTGAAGGAGCAAGCACCATTTTAAACAAAGATCACATAAATATAATGTACTTTTAAAGTATAAAACGGATAATGATTCTCTTTCACAACTTATTTTTTTATCTTTTGTACCCATTCACTTTTAACATTTTAAATGTTGACATATATTTTCTGTTATAAAATGTGTACATCAACGCATGCAATTGTGGATATTATGTATAAGCGTGTGTAAACAACAATGTGATAGAATATTTACCTATATTAAAATACAAATGATCAATGCATTGGGAAGTTAACAAAAATGCAAGAGCTAGATATTGAAACTAGCACGAACGAACAAAAACATATAGAAAACAAAGGTTTTAGATCATGGGAACAATGGAGGGTGGTGATCTTAGAAATGGAAAAAATGAATGGGCAAGGTCTCATCAATTCACACTAACTAGTAGTTAACCCGTGCGATGCATGGGCTAATTAAACAAAAAGATAATTAATCAACCACATGGTAAAAAAAAATTTAAAAAAAAAAATTAAAAAGCTAAAAGAACCAATAAGAGACTAATTTGTTCATCAAGTAAGCTCATGTACAAAAGTTGCTATTGCATTTCATGGCTGCATTCTTGTTAATAATGGGAATTACCTATATAAAACTTGAAAAGGATCAAATGAAAATATGGAAATAAAATATAGGTGTATCTTAAAACTAAAAGTAAAGTTTCAATCATTCACTTTCTATTAAACATTATCAAAACTATATGCAGTTTACCTCGGTTTCAAATAGAAATTACTTGAAAAAACAACTACTTTGAATCACTATCTGAAAGAGGAGCAACATAATAAGCTAAAAAAAGATGAAATTCCTTGAACATATTTCAGCATCAATGTCCAAGTTCAGCTGTATGTATAGCAACCAATTAGTCACTCCAGTTGAAAGCACAATGTTTGAAAGAATCTGCCAAGTATATTAGTCACTTACAATTTTCATCCACCTCCTTAGATCACTAAACTACACATCTAACTACCTTAACTTCAATATTGAATACAAAGATAGAGCCAAAATGTCTCATAAGAAAATGCATACGATAGAGAGCCTTGAAGCCAATAATATCCTTTAAATTACTTTGCATAAGAACAATCTGACTTATTCTATAAAAAAAAACCATTGAATGTTCCTTCCTAGTCCATTAGCAACAGAAAACTATTTAAGCTGTTATTATTAGCCATAAAAAACAAAAAAATCTATTCAATGCGCTAAAAAAATTAGCCTACATATTAATATAGTTTTATACCTTAGCTTTCCTAGTCCATTAACACTTAGCTGACAAACACAATCCAAACCAAACTTGAACCATGCTTAATGTCAAAATACTATAGTTATAAGCCATGCGTCCAAACCCACTATCTTTATCAAAAGGAAAAAGACAAAAGACAACACATCCTCGTGTTCTCCAAAGCAAAAATCACATATAGACTGTTTCCCTTATAATAACATGCAAGTTGTAGTCATTCATTATCTTCATTACATGCAAGTTGTAGTCATTTATAAACTGTTTCCCTTATAATAACACTTCCAACACCTTTTAATCCTTAATAACGAACCTAGTAAGGGAGCTCATTATTGATGGCTTCCTTTTTGTCAATGTTGGCAATGATCATGCAATTTTTATGTCCTAGCATTCTTCATTAGCCTTGCCATTCTTCAAAGTTCTCTAAATAGTTATCATTCATTATCTTTTTAGCTCAGTTAGAAACCATGCCAAAACTTATCATTCAAGGTTATATTAATTCTTTATCCAACCTTGACTAAATTGAACTCAACAACTACAACCTATCACAAAAAAGTCATGAACCTAATCTGACAATAAAAACAAACAAAAGACTTGAGATCTTCTACAGTTATAATTTATTAAAAATTTATAACATCTAAAAAAAAAAATTACTATGGTTTAGATTTCTGTGTAGTTCATTGGTGTCTGTTTTTGAAATAAACAACGCCAAGAAATCAAAACTATTCTAAGCCTAAACTAAAAGCAGTCAAATATCAGAAAGAGCTTCAGTCTAAAAACACAAATTTACTACTCACTTGACAGAGTAACTAACAATTAAATTTCTAAATATCATTACTTTTTTAAAATAAAAAGAAAAAAACTAAAGCAACAACTAATCAAACAAACCCAAAAATTACTCATTCATATTCCTAAGAGGAAATTTTAAAAACCCATCAAATTTCCCGTTATGCATGGGCTAACCACAATTCAAAGAAAACAAACTAAAAAGCTCTGCAACCATAACTTCATTGATGCAACTTTGATACCTATAAATTTAAACAAATTTTGTTATGTTAGAGAAAGAACAGAGCATCAAACATACCAAATTGTAATCAACCTACCAACAATTTTATCAACACAAATTAAGTTTGAATCCATGACATCCAAACTGTAATCAAATAGCACTATAAAGAACTGAATACAAAACAGTACCTCATGCAATATCAAAAACAGAAGCAAATATGGAAGCAAATTGGGAGTCCTATTTGGAGTTGGTTAAAAAATACCTAATGAGTTAAGTTGTAGGTTTCGCATTGTTAACATTTGACTTTTTTTTTACCAGAAAACCATTTTTCCCCCTATATCAATATTCATATGCCAAAAGAGAAAATAAAATTGAAGTTTATATGACATACCAAAGCATTAATAGTGAAACTAAAACAATTTCTAAACTTAACACATATGAAACAAACAAAGAATCAAACAAAGCACACCAAAAAATCTATTTGAATTTTCTAATAAAAGACCCAAGAAACCCAATCTTTACTACCAATCTTCAATAAAAAATAATTCCCATGATCGTAATTCAAATAAGAAACACATACCCACTTAGAAAGCCATTGGTTTCTGCTTTAGAGAATTTTGTAGGGGATTTAGAGACACCTGAACTGAATCATTCAACTTCTGTCGGTATTAATATACTGTGAGGAAAGGAAGAGAGGAATGAAGGAATACAGAGAGGATGCCGTCAGAAAGCAGAACACTTTTGTGCTCTATCTTTTAATATACGGTGTGCTTTATCTTTTAACACTTTTGTATACCTAACTATTATTAGTGAAACTGCAAAGAGGACAATCCATATAATTGCAGCCATTATTTGCGATTGCTCAAAAAAAAAAGCATAGCAATTTTAAATTGCAGCAGAGAAAGATGAAAGAAACACTGCAAACGAAGCCTAAGAAAACATTGAAAATATGGGTTGAATTGTAAAAAGTAATGCAACAGTTTAGTGAAAATTTAAATCTGAAAAATGAAGGTTTGGACCACAACGAATCAAACCTTGATTCTGCATTTTTTAGTGGTTCATGTAGAGCCCAGAATTCAGATAGCTACAAAATCGATCCTTGTAACAATAACAATAAATAAATAAAAAGTTATTGTGTTAATAAAGATTAGGACTAAAATTCCATACTTGAGTACTTAAAATTTAAGAAAACATAACACAAATAAACCAAATTCCGTTCTAGATTAGGATTTAGGAGAATTAGGACTTCTCTTAAATCTGTACTCAATAGTCATCCAAAAAGAAAAAGTCATCTTTATTAATATATATAAATAATGTATCCAATCCCAAAATAAAATATGAATATATATATATATATATATATATATATATATTCCAACTCCAATTGCACCAGTTCAGTCTAGCCTCCAGGCCCTCATCTGCGGTATATATCTCTCTGACTCTCTTTCTCTTTGTTCGTGACCGTGTATTATTTATTTAATTCAAATTTTGAATAATAAAAAGAGCAGGTGAGAAGTTCCAAGAAAATTGTGCGTACCTTCCGAATACACCGTTGAAGAGAAGTGATGGGAGCAGACCCTAACTGCCTGATTATTAAGATCCTTATGTGGCTGTGATGCAGGAGATGCAAGAAAATTATTATTTAGTATCATTTATGTTTGCAAGTCAATTGTATTTTTATGTTTTAGGTCCGAGTAGTTTATTAGGCTATTAGTATTTTAATTTGGATTTAGCATATAAGCAACTAGAACTAGGACTAGGGTTTAGCATATAAGCAACCTATTGTACTCGTTGAGGAGATAGTTACAGTAATTAAAAATTAAGGCCAATATAAAATATTAAAATTCATTCATGTACATAGTAAATGAAAATCTTAATGTAAAAAAGCCTACAAAACGATAGCATATCAATTATATTTACTTTTGAACAAACTTTGGGTAAAATATAGAGTTGGTAAAGAATGATAAATGGTGAATCGAGGGGATGTGAAGGACTCAAACATACAGAGCTTTGTGCCATAACTGAAAGAGGGGCACAGCTGTTTGTTTGCTGCATCTATGATACCGAAATCTGCACTTCTGTTTCTGAAGTCCTAACCTGCATGAATTTGATGTCAAAATAGGTTGGGAGTGGAATGGTTTTGATGTGGGTTTGTTTTGACTGGTTTTGGTCTATTCATGTCGTGGTTGTGTGCTGATGTGGCAGTTAAACTGGGACTGTTACTGTTCTGGGTGTTATCTTAATAATATTCAGCAAGTTGTTGTAACTTCAAGAATTTAGAATGACGATATTCTTTGTAGATAAATCTCGTAATTTGTAACGAAAGTCACGTGGAGGCCAAAGGTTACAAACTACACATAAACATCGCTTGTTTGTGTTGGAGATTCTAATCTCATTTATAGTCAGATCATAATAACAAACGATAGACAGTTTGCGCAAATTTGATATAGTGAAATATGAAGATCATGTCAGAACTAAATTAGGCTCTTTAGAACATAATTCCACATTAACAACATTAACAAAGAAATGCAAATAACGTGATAGGGAATATTATAATAGACCTGTGCTTTTGTAGAAACTTCACCAAGGTTATTTGCTATTGTAAAGCTTCCACAAAAAGTAATCTGCTTAAACAGAGCGAAAACTTTAAGAGCACAGATGAGAAGGTGAAGTATTCAGTTACACAGAAAAGGCTTTCCAAATCAGAATCTTCACTAGATAGTTGTGAAACAAGTAAATCAGGTAGGTTGAGAAAAGATATTTTGAAATAAATCAGAAATGTACCAAACGGTATATTGTGAAAGTATATATAGGATTTGATTTGTGGCAAAAATATAGACTAAAAACATCTTTGATAATGACGATAATAGGCATCAGTGATGGTAACTTGTGTATAAATAAGCAATTCATTACATATAAATAAGCAAACCACAAGACAGAATGTATAAGCCATAACAATAGTCCCCCATGGGACCCATTCAGTAGAGGTAAAAAAGCCAACCTTCTTCATAGAGATTGGAAAATAAAAGTCAATTACTATAGACAAGTAGGACCAAAGCTAGATGTACTGCTCTAAATGCACATATCCACAACTACTCACGTATAAAATAAAAATAGCTGGCAGCTTGATTGCTCAGCATAATAAAATGATGGTTCTGGAAAAACCCATCAACCTTCGACGAGGACCCCAATTCCCTAGTAGATAATTCGTACTAGAAAATGCAGTAGAAATAAGATTGCACAAAGCCAAGTTGATCGTTAGCAGCACAAAGGGGAAAGAATAAGAAATAGCAAATAAATGAAAGGATAGATACTCTAATTTTAGACATTAACATTCTAAAACCTAACGTCAGTCACAATCCAACCATTTCACTAGATTAATAGGGAGTGACAATAATATTTTAGTTGCTCAAAATGTCAGAGAATTGTACAGTTCACACAGACATTTCATTGAACAATTTCTTAAGATTGATAAACCATTGTATGAGAAAATTTATACCGATTATATTTTCATACCCATTATCAAAATCTCAACAATACTTCAATCATGGGAATCTGGGAAATGGGAGATGATTACCTTATGGCGAGCAAGTCTGGGAAACAACCAGTCGGCGTCCATGGAAAAAGGAATGGGCCCCGTCGGCGGTTTCGCCATCGTCGGCGACTGCTGGATTACAGTCTGGGTGGGAGAGAGAGACAAGGAAAGGTTAAAAAATATACCCCCACCTTAAAAAATTAAAATCCCATAAAGAGTAAAATCTAATAAAAATATATATATATATATATATATAATTAAAATATATATATATTTTTTTTTTGTTGTTGTTGTCTACAGGTTTCGTACATACAGAGTAAATTAAAATCACATCAGGTTAAAAAAACAAAAAATTTAGAAGACGGATATACCCCCACCTTATTTGTTGGTGCGTGACATTATAAAAGGATGGCCAAGGTAATTTCAGCCCATGCTGTAACAGATGCTAGCTCATTGAAGTCCCCCCATCAAAAAAAAAAAAAAGGTCATTGAAGTCCATTGCAATATTGAGTTGCATAACATTGCATAAGAAGATTACGAACTTCTGGAAGCCATAAGTTCTTGATAGTTTGATGAATCGAGCATTGTGACCACTCGTTTTCATACGTTTTTGCGAGATCTACGAGTAGGTAAAGAGAAAAGGAGCATCCAAGTTGATTAGAGAGGCATAAAATGCGGGTAGAAATTCGGAAACTTTGAAATGCCATAACTTTTGGCTCGGTGGTCCGTTTGGGATGCATTTTTTTTTCATTTCATATAACTTTTCGAGATCTACGCAGCCCAAACTGCCAAAGGCGGTTTGCCCCAACTTTTTCGCCAAATTCCACTTATTTTTAGAGATATGGAATTTTTAAGCTTTTTTTCCAAAAATTTCTTACTTTCCAAGCTCTTTTTTGCTATAATGGTCTACCAAGGCTAATATTTGTATGCAGGATCCTAAATAACTGATCGTAGATATTACCTCTGTATAATTATAAACATAAAAAAACGCAAAAGCATCAGACTAGAAAAGTACAAATAAAGTTATTGTGAGGCTTATAATAACCGATATCCTTTGGTCTATAGGTTTGGTCCATCTGTGTCAGGCACCATTCTCACGTTCGGTCCTCCACATTGGAACTGCATGTGTTTTTTTATTTATTTAGTTCCCTCCGTATTGGTCCCCACCATTATGTTGATTATTATAATTGCGGTACATTTTTTAACAATAACAATACTCAATTGAAATTTTAATGTCTTTTTAGTATTATGTATTTATGCTAATTGTTGCAAGAAATTTTAAATATCAAATTCTAAAAGAATTCCATAATTTTTGGTCTGTTAGGCTCGTAGGTGATCAATCATATGTTGTTATTACTATTATTCTTATTTTGTTATTTTCTTATTGGCAGGAGTGTTGCTTTTCTTTTTAATATCAATTACTAAGGTTCGATACGGAATAGGGGAAGGGGAAATTAGACTCAATGCTTAGCGGAATGGAATAAAGACTTAAACTCACACGTGAACTACAAGATTGTTGGAGTCGCGAAGCTAGTTATAAGCCACTCTCCTAATATAAACCTAAGCGATGTGGGACTAGACTCGACTTTAAACCGATTCTTTTTTTTTTTTGATACAGAATAGGGGAAGAGAAAACTTAGACTCAATACTTAGTGGAATGGAATAAGGACTTAAACTCACACGCCAACTCCAAGAAAGAAGATAATTTTAACTTTGACATAAGAGAGGGAGATGGGAGCCAGTTATTTTCCGAATGTGTTCCGTGTATCATTATTTTCCAGATGTGTTCCGTGAATTTAGGGACAATAAAAAGGGAAAAGGCACGGGCCAATTTTGCCAGAGTGCGGGACGATGCGGGGCGATGCGGCGCGGCGTGCACGCGGGCATGCCCCTGGGATGCCCGCTGCCTGCCTCCTTGGGGAAAATAACCTCACTTTTCAAAAAACCCTCATCTTTAGGAAATCACCCCAAATATGTGGGCAGGCAGCAGCCAAGGCCAAGGCCAAGGCATGCAGCCACGCAGCCAAGGCATGCACAAGCCACGCAGCCAAGGCCAAGGCGCAAGGCCAAGGGCAAACAGCCAAGGCCAAGGCAGCCCCCATGTGCATGCAGCAGCCAAGGCCAAGGCACGCAGCCAAGGCCATGGCATGCTTGCGTGGGCACGCTGGCATGCCCCTGGGGGCAGGCAGCAAGGCCCCTGGGGGCGCCCCTTGCTCTGCGTGGCAATGGGTGAAACTAACACCGTCCGCCTTGCAAGAGCGCGCCGCAGCTATACCACCCACACGTGAAATGCCAACCTGGGTCCACCCCGGCGATGCATTAAGGGACCACCTCGCGCCGTGGAGCACGCGGGGATGGGACCTTGGAGCTCGTCATAAGCATGCCTACCCGTGGCCTTGCTCAAGAGGGGTTGCCCCTGTGCATCGCCGAATACCTCTTCCCCCCTAAAGAGCGCTTAGGGAAAAATCAGCTCTGGCACGAGGAAACATTGATTTGTTGAGGAGGAATAATGGGTCTTTTTTGGAGCAATTCTTGGAGTCTTGCCCTGATTTTTTGCACACATGCTAAGAAAAATACAAGCTTCAAACTGTCAAAATTTGGAGTCCAGATTCGACATATTTTATTTTTTATGATTTTCGGAAGCCGAAAAATAGGAAAAATCATAAAAAATCAAGGAACGCTCGGAACGCCGAGCCGCTTGCTGGAAAGCTCCTCTAAAATCATGGAATGAATTTAGGGACAATAAAATGGGAAAAGGCACGGGCCAATTTTGCCGGAGTGCGGGACGATGCGGGGCGATGCGGCGCGGCGTGCACGCGGGCATGCCCCTGGGATGCCCAGTGCACGCGGGGCATCGCCAAGGCCGGGGCATGCCGCAAGGCCAAGGCAGCATGGGCATGCGCCAAGGCCGGGGCATGGGCAGGGCATGCAGCAGGCAAGGCCAAGGCAGCCCCCCATGGGCATGCTGCCAAGGCCAGGGCATGCAGCAGGCAAGGCCAAGGCAGCCCCCATGGGCACGCAGCCAAGGCCAGGGCATGCAGCAGGCAAGGCCAAGGCAGCCCCCATGGGCAGGCAGCCAAGGCCAGGGCATGCAGCAGGCGCAGCCAAGGCCAAGGGCATGGGCGTGCTGCCAAGGCCAAGGCATGCAGCCAGGCCCTAGGCAGCCAAGGCCAAGGCGTGCTGCAAAGGCCAAGGCAGCCCCCATGGGCGTGCTGCCAAGGCCAACGCATGCACAAGCCACGCAGCCAAGGCATGCACAAGCCACGCAGCCAAGGCCAAGGCAGCCCCCATGGGCAGGCTGCCAAGGCCAAGGCAGCCCCCCATGGGCAAGCAGCCAAGGCCAAGGCACGCAGCGAAGGCCATGGCATGCTTGCGTGGGCACGCTGGCATGCCCCTGGGGGCAGGCAGCAAGGACCCTGGGGGCGCCCTAGCATGCACGCTGCCTGAGGGGCTGTGGCAGCACGACGTGGGCACGCGGGCGAGGCGCGGGCATGCCCCGTGGGTGGGATGCCAAGGCCGTGGCATGCCCTTGGGACCCCTCAAAGGCCATGGCAGCACTTGGGGGGAGTGCCGCTGCCAAGCCCAGCTAGCCTCTTTGGAACCCTCCTACTCTTTCCCCCCTAAAGAGCGCTTAGGAAAAAATCCGGCCTGGCAGGAGGAAACATTGACTTGCTGAGGAGGAATAATGGGCCTTTTTGGGAGCAATTCTTGGAGTCTCGCCCTGATTTTTTGAACACATGCTAAGAAAAATACAATCTTCAAACTGTCAAAATTTGGAGGCCAGATTCAACATATTTTATTTTTTATGATTTTTGGAAGCCGGAAAATAGGAAAAATCATAAAAAATTCAAAAACGCTCGGAACGCCGAACCGCTAGCTGGGAACCCCATCTAAAATCATGCAATGAATTTAGGGACAGAAAAATGGAAAAAGGCACGGGCCAATTTTGCCGGAGTGCGGGACGATGCGGGGCGATGCGGCGTGGCGTGCACGCTGGCATGCCCCTGGGCACCCTGCCATGCCCAATGCCTGCCTCCTTGGGGCAAATAACCTCCTTTTCCAAAAAACCCTCATTTTTTTGGAAATCACTCCAAATTTGTGGGCAAGCAGCAGCCAAGGCCAAGGCAGGCAGCCAAGGCCAAGGCCAAGGCATGCAGCCAAGGCCAAGGCAGCCCCCATGGGCGTGCTGCCAAGGCCACGCACAAGCCACGCAGCC